>NC_090445.1:1633665274-1634915274 GCF_031143425.1 Pleurodeles waltl
TTCTGTGGTCCAGTCATGAGAGGACAAGTTCTTGTACAACCATCCTTCTATTGTAGAATGGAAGGAGAACTAAGATTTTCCTCAACAAACTTATCATATTGAAACTGTTTGTTACAATTTTCCTTGCTTGTGTGCCAAAAGTGAAGGGAATACCAAACTAGATGCCCAAGATTTTTATTGAGGATTTGGGAGAGAGCGCACTTCCTAATGAATCTGGCAGGTTAACATGAGACCAAGCATTAATGTTGTTTTCCACCACCATAACAGTTTTATTCACTGTTAAATTTAAGGTAGCAGTATGCCATCTAGTTGGGCACTTTAAGCAAGACCCCAATTGCAGTTCTTTATCCTGCTTACCCAGAGTAAGAGACAGCACAATTGTGTGTCTTCTGCATAGCTAACAATCGAGAGGTCAAAGGATTCTACTATATCAGTCAATGAGTGTACATAGAGATTAAACAAAGTGAGGCTCAGGGGAGAGCCCTGAGGGACCCCACATTTCAACCACAAAACCTCTGAATAGCAAGGACTGTCACACACCTGAAAAATGAGAGCCAGTCCAGTGAGATGACACTCATTCCTGCGCTTTTCAATCTCTGTCTGAGAGTTGAGCGGGCTGTGGTGTCAAATGTTGAGTGGGCTATGGTGTCACATTCTTTATTAAATGATTTATTCATTGACTATACAACACTTTATAAAGGTTTTAACACTTTAGAGAAAGAGAGTGAGAAGAAGAGACACAGAAAGAGAGAGAGAGAGAAATAATATAATTAGTGGTATAAAAAAGTTCCAGGTTCTAGAGTTTCACATGGCAGTAATGGGTACCAGGGCCCTCAGGAAACAGCCACTTCCCTGAAGAAGTGGTAAGACACCTGCAAAAACAAAGGAACTAGTGTGATACTAGTGTGATACTCCAGAACTCAGCAACACCAATGAAGTTCTAAGTTGGGAAACCCTCAACAAGGATCAAAGGAGAAACAAAACAGAAGGGCAGAACCCATTGAGAATTCAACAAAATGACATTGCTAGTTAATGGCCTATCATTTCTGGTGGTACAATAGGTGATTGTTGGAAATTGTGTTACTGGTTAAGGGAGGTGAAGCCTACTCAAGCAGAAACCACAATATCTGTCAGGGTGCGGCAACCCCAAATTAATCTGTGCTTAACCCTCTGGTAGATTGGCACAAAGTAGTCAGGCTTAACTTTGGGGTAATATGTAAAGTAATTATGCAGCACAAATAGTAATAAAGTAAAACAATAACACAAGAAAAATCCAACAAAAATGTATAAAAACAGATCAAAATTTTAGCAATTATTTGCAGAAGCAGTGAAGCAATTTTAAAGATGTAGGGTAAGTAAAGTGTCAAAAAGCACCATGCACCACTCACGGTTATCTGGCCTTACGAGACTGGGTGAAAGTCACAGTTCAGGCAGATTGCGATGGAGCGTGCAGGAAACAAGGGCCATGTTAGTCCCTATGATAGGGCTATCTTCAAAGCCCAGCAAAGACTTCTGCTCGTGGTAGAAGGGGGGTCACAAGGAGTCCATACAACATCACAGATGGTTGTAGATGTACTGTGAAAAGTTGGCCAGGCATTGCAGACGGTCGCACTGAAGTGTGACTGTCAGGTATTGTAGATGGTCATTGCCGGAGGTTTGTGTTGGTGGTCACTGCAAGCTGTCAATGGTGCAGTGCGTAGAGATCTCGCATTGCTAGAAGTCGCTTGTGGCTGCTGTGGCAAAAAGACTTGGATTCAATGGAGTTTCGCTGTGACGGGCTGTCGGGCAGCAAGATTTTGGCACAAACTGGCCCATTTTCATTTGTGAAGAGCCAAAAACTTCTGGCGTTCTCCTTTTCTGGAGGAGAAAGATTAACTGAAGCCACACAATGGGGCTTACTTACAAGCCCAGTGTGCCACCTGTGCATCACTTTTTGTGACGTACCAATGGTGCATTGTGCAGACCCATATCTAGAAGGCCACGTAAAGCCACTTTGTGTAGATTTTCATGGCCTTACATATATGGTGTAAGGCACTGCAGCACAAGTTGCTGCGTTGCATTACACTGCTTCATGGAGGTGTTCCATGGGCATTGTGGCGTACTTTCCCATGCAACACCCATGGATTTTGGCACATTCTCAGATCTACAAAGCATTATAAACCTGGGAATGCGTCAAAATCTCACGTCTCCCCACTGGAAGTGCACCAAAGAGAAATATATTTATTTCTCCTGGCAGCAAAGCAGCACAGTAGTCCTTCTTATGTAGTATCCACAGGTCCAGGAGTGTAAAGAAGAATTGGGTCTTAGGGTTGAATATTCCTCCCAGGTGCCCACTTTGAAGTATGGGAAGTTTCTAGAAAATTCCCTTTGGAGTCCTTTCTTTCTTACCTCCCCTGCCCTGGCTACAAGCTGGCTGCATGAACAATGCAGTGGTGACAAGACCATTGTGTGATAGGGCATCGCCTATTCGGTTGCAAATGGAGCTGTGCCAACTCTGACCCCCTCTCCCAATTTGCCAGTTGATGGCCCATTCGAGCATACCCAACCTTCTATTGTGTATCTGTCTGGGAGAAATAAACACAGTCCAACTGCCAACTACACTCATTCATGTGATCCAGTATCAGGCTGCAGGCACCAAATAAGGCAGGAAAATGCCAATGTTCTAGAAGTGGCATTTTCAAAACTGTAACTTAAAATTTACTTAAATATTAAAGATGATTTTAATTACACACCAAATATGAAATGTTCACATCTCCCTAATCAAATGTTAGCACTTATCGAATGTAATAAGGCAAGACAATGGTATTCTATGGGAGAGTTAGGCCCCACAGTAGTGAAAAATGAATGTAAGAGTTTTTCACCACCAGGACATGTCCAACCTTTCAAATACACTGCACCCTGCTCCTATATGCCATTAAGGGTGACTTATACGTATTAAAAAGCAAGATCTGGGCCTGGTAAACAGCTTTATTTGCCAGGTCGCAGTCGGAGTTTCCAACAGCACATGTCACAGACTGCAAAGGCAGGTCTGAGAAATGTTTAAAGGAGCTACTTACGTGGGTGGTACAAGTGCCTCAGACCCACTAGTAGCATTTAATTCACAGGCCCTGGGTACTTCTAGCACCACTTTACTAGGGACTGACAGCTACATTTTATTTGCCAATTTCACCATGTTTAAAGGAGAGAGTGTTGGACCTGGCCCTTTTTGCAGGGTCATCCCCAAACTTTTTGCCTCCGGGTCAAACCTCGGGTGGAGTGGGCAACACCACTGTGTTGGCCCTGGTGGTACCATCCGGCCCCTGGGATACATCTGTGAGCAAAGTAAGGTTAGGTGCTGCACAGATGATATCTGCAGGAGAGGGGAAAGGTTCCCCATGGGTTAGCTTAGTGGGCCCTGAGAGTGTGGACAGAGGGATCCAACTGGAGTCAGGAAGGCGTAGAACTGGAACATGCCCCTGCTGTTGGGGCCTGGGTCCTTGTTCTATCACCTCAATCAGGGAAGTACAACAGGGTATTGATTGTTCTCCTCTGGCTTTAGGCTGGTGAGGGGTCGTGCTGGACCTGGCGCTTTTTGCAGGGTTATCCCCATACATTTTGCCTCCTTCCTCCTTTCCTAACCTGTTTTTGTTCGCTTTGGGACTCTGAGGACTTTACCACTGCTAAACAGTGCTAAAGTACATATGCTCTCTGTGTAAATTGTACTGTTGATTGGTTTACCCATGATTGGCATATTTGATTTACTAGTAGGTCCCTAGTAAGGTGCACTAGAGGTGCCCAGGACCTGTAAATTAAATGCTAC
The DNA here is from genome assembly GCF_031143425.1 of Pleurodeles waltl. Lineage (NCBI taxonomy): Eukaryota > Metazoa > Chordata > Amphibia > Caudata > Salamandridae > Pleurodeles > Pleurodeles waltl. The sequence goes on from NC_090445.1 coordinate 1,633,669,074, forward strand.
TAGTGGGCCTGCAGCACTGGTTCGGCCACCCACATAAGTAGCCCTGTAATCATGTCTCAGACCTGCCACCGCAGAGTCTGTGTGTGCAGTTTTAAACTGTAAATTCGACTTGGCAAGTGTACCCACTTGCCAGATCTATCCCTTCCCCTTTCCTACATATGAGACCCCAGGTACCCCCATGGGCAGGGTGCAGTGTATGGTACCAGGATGTCCAGGTAGACTCCAAAGGGAAAAAGAAGAGGAAGATGAATTTCAGTGAGGAGGAGAACCACATACTAGTAACAGAGGTGACAAAGCATGAATACCAACCTTTGTCAGCTCAAAATTGCCACTAGGGAAGAAAGAGGCCATATGGAAGACCATAGTGGATAAAATCAACAGTGTAGGGCAAGTCAAGCGGGCCATGACAGATTGCAAGAAGCGCTGGCATAACTATAGCTCAGGACCAAGGAGAAACTGGCCAGCAAGCTGAAGGCAGGCATGTGCAATGGAGGAGGAGGACCTGAGGTCCAGGAGGAGCTGTCACCCTTGGAGGAGCAGGTGGCATCAGTCATATCGGCTGAATTTGTGGCAGGAGTGGAAGGACATGACAGTGCAGCCTTTGAGGACCATTAAGACACACAGGATAAGAGGCAATAAGCTACAATTGCTCAAAATATGTCAGGCCCTGCAACGCAGCATCCTACCTTTCTGTGCTTCACTGTGCTGAGTGTTAGGAAAAGGGAATGGAAATGGCCACATCTCCAGTCACAGATCAGGGAAAGTAGCGAAAACACTAAAATGTTGCACAGCCCAGTCCACAACTGGGGTGTGTGTACAGTCCATGTGTGATGTGCTGAACCAGACCAGCTTCACCATTACATCACAGGATTTTGTGGGCAATATAAAACAGTGTCCAGGACTACAAGTCCCACAATACCAAACAAAAGATCTGGGGGCTGATTCACAAGCCATGTGGAGCAGGGAAAGATACAACACATTTCTATCCTCTCTCCCTGCGCTGGTGCACAATGGTCTGCCTAGTGTCATGCAGCCATGTTAGGCATTTGGTAGTACACGTAAATGTAGGCTTTGGTGTCACATGTGAGTCAAAGTATGATTAGGCTTCCATCTGTGTGAAACATTAAGTGGAGTCACTGAGCCCAAATGAGGATTGCCCGAGGCGTCATTTACACGTTCAAGTGAGTGGGGATGTCTAACAATGCATGGTACTCAGCGGATATTCAACTCTGGCAACAATGAAATGGGGTGAGTGTCAGTGCTAGCTAGCTACCTAGTTTCACTGTGTACATCCCCTCAGAGTTTGTACACACTGGCCACTGTTTAGACAGATAGCACGCCCCTGCCAAGAACATGCACTCAAACATTCCTGCAGTGTAGCAGGGGGCTTGCTGTGTAGTGTGGCTACAAGACAAATAAGAAGCTTGGCAATATGAATGCAGAATGTGCATGCCAGACAGCACAACAAGGCAGACTGCCATGTGCAAGGCTGAAATCTTGCAGGATCAAATTGAATATATCAACAAATACTGTTTAATTTCACAGCAGCTGTAGCCTGAGTGGTAGCCACAGGGAATGCTAGGTACACTGGGGAGCTGAAACAATGTTGGTATAATGTGCAAAGCAGTGCTGTGAATACATGAAAAAACGTTAGACATCCACCATGAAGTGCCAATCACCAATCTGGATGTGTACCTTAACTCAACACATCCACAATGGCAAGAGAGGCAGCTGTGTGACTGTGTTGTAATGTGTGGTGTGACACGTAAAAACATCCTTGTCACACAGTGGCATGTGAACAATGCACAGAACCTGCCATCTGAATGGCAAATACATTCCCACTTCCCCTCAATACATGCAAGAATAGGTACCACAAATCAATGTTGACTTGAAAGTGAATTAATTTAAATACTGTATGTCAGCCAGATAACTACTGTCAACTTCTAGTATTGAACAACATTGACATACATCCATTATATTGCAGAGGTAGAAACAACTCTTCCTGCCAGGCTGTCTGCCCAGGAAGACCAACCTCCTGCCAATGACACTCTGCCCCCAAATAGAAGACATCTTCCGGCAATTCTTGGATTATATTGTTTCACCTTCTCTGGTGTGGGAGGGGCTGACAGTCTCATTGTATCTCCAGAGGAACCACCTAAACCCAACCTACCCCATTAGCAAATCCCAGGCCAGCACTGGACTACGAGGACCCACAGGTTGTATTTCAATGCCAATCGGTACGAGTTCAGTGGCAGATGTTGGCTGTGGTGCGAGCAGGGATGGAGACCACTGTGGGCACCCTAGTGGGCACCCTAGAGGGAGTCCGTAGGTGTCTCAGCCCCAATAAGGACACCACGTTGCAATTAGAGGTACCTATACTACTCTCCAGAGGTTGGAACAGCCCTTGGCTGAAATCAGTGGTGCATGAGGCAGAGGCAACAACAGCCCTCCCAATGTGACACCAGCTAGATTGCCACCCAGCTGGGGGCTATATGTAACATCCTATAATCCATGGAGCGGAAGCAGGAGTCCTAAATTACAACAATGGGTGTCTTCCACTCTGACGTCATTGCTGCACTAAGAAGCCAGCAGGCACTTCTCAGTACTGTGCTGCCTTCCTGGTTGGCACAGGCAAATGCTGCTGGGGACTGGGGGAGCCACATCTTCAGCCCCTGATGTGTGTGTGCTTCAGATGCGTCCTGCATAAACACCACTACCCTCAGGGGGGGCACACCACACATCAGAGGAGGAAGATGTGGATTTCCCCACTTTCATGCAAGAACTTCCTAGTAACGTTTGTCTGTGCCACTTGGACAGTTTCCCATTGGATCTGTGTTGAGTAACATGCCATCACCCTTGTCATCTGGCACTGTCTAGTTTAGATTGTCCACCTGTTGCTCTTATCCATTTGTGGGCTGTCAATGTGGCCTCCCTTTTCTAATGGCAATTTGGATCTCCTCCAAACTGGAAAACTCCTCTCCTCACATATCACATGACATTTACTCCCCATGGACTCTGTCTAGACATCCTATTGCCCTAAAATAATGTTGTGGTTGTTGCTGAAAGAACTGGGACTGTGATCCTACATGTTTAGACATATGTAAATAAATGCACTGACTTCAACCTTTGTGTTGTATGTATGATGCTTATTGGACTAGGTAGACCATGGTGGAAGTGCTAAAGACACTACCTACTAGTCAAAGGGAAATGTGTGTCATAGAACCATGGACAAATCTACACAGGCCAAGGAGAATAGTTTTTGTAAACAGTATTAGCATGTAAACTAGCAAATAGTTACTCAAGGTCACAAACATGAAGTGTAACAAGTAGCATTTAGTCAATAGTGAAGGTGAATGAAGTCATGGCACAGGTGGGGAGTACATTCGTGGATAGTAGCCAGCAAACAACACTACAGTGACAATAAAATGATGCAAGAGTGAGTGTGTAAGTGGCTGGCATCAGTGTGTGAATCAAAACACCCATGATTAGCGACACTGGTTTGACATAATCATCCTTTGAATCAACGTAGCATAACTTGCACACACAGTGATACAGAATGTGAATACCTGTTTTGGGCCGTGTGTCCATTCACAGCAAGTGTGCCACAGCAAGAGTGCCACTTACAGTTCATACATCTTCTCCGTAGCTGTGGCACCTAGTTACACATGTATACCAACACTGCATGGAAACCTTACAGCAAGTGCTTAACACAACCTAAGCAGATCTGGCAACTCCTACACAGTAAATCATGAGGCAATAGTGTACGCAGAAAACATTGCTATTTAAGGTATAATATAAAACTATTAAACCTTAACTTACAATCTATCTCAAACTGCCCTACCTTAACTTATACTACTCTACACATATACCACAACAGACCAACAGACCAACAGATCAACCCTCCTACACCCTTATTACATTTTCACACAATCATATTAAATATGTCTTTAAAAAAACGACTTAAACATAGAAAGCTAAACATATATATTTTTGTGTATGTTTTATAATGTGGTTTTTATTTTGTTTCTTAATAACACATATCCTACATATAAACCCCCTCACTCGCTTAATACGTCACCCATCCCCAACTAAGAACAATTCACAAATATAATGTCAAGATTACTAAACCCAAACTAACCCATGCCTACACTAAAACTTGCCCTAAACTATGTTATAAAACTACTCTAAAATAGAAATGTATAAAAGACTGAGGAAGAGCATACAGTCAGAGTGAGGCCCAGATCTGGTCCGCAGTCCAGTCCACTGACTGCTGCAGAGTTTGGACCATACATATAAAGTATCAGTGGGCTGAACAGTGGCTGGTGGCATGGGTTAAGGTGGTCTTGCTGGCTGAGCAGTTGAAGGGCCTGGAACAGCAATGAATCCATCTCCTTGGTTGTCTGCTACATCCTGGCTGGTGCCTGCCTTGTCAGTGCTCAGGGGACCTGGGGTGTTGTCTTCCCGGTCTCATCTGCCCCCTCCTCAATGTATTGCTGAGCTATGTCCTGATGTGGCGGGATTGCTTCAAACAAGTGATGTGGTCCTTCTGCTGGTCAGGTGTCATGTTGTCTGTTGGAGAGGAAGGAAATATGATTCAGACAAAGCAGAACCATGACGTCTTTCTATCAATATTAGGCTTAATTTTTAAGAACATCACATGTGGCCCTCTAATGCAAAACAATTTATTTTATTTGAAAATTGACCGCTCATCATAAAAAAAGTATATTTCTCCTAATGTAACAAAGCCAAAGTACTCAGGTGTTGCCATTGTAGGTATATGAAATTGCATTGCCTGCCCAAATCTACATAGCACCATGTTAATACTGAAACTGATTAGGCGCCTTGCTGTTGTGCAAACATGGAATGGTACACATGTTCCTTTTAATGTATCATTGGGGTTCATTATGCAGCATGCAGCAGGCTTGACTTCATAGCCAATAACCTATGTAAAAAGAGCAATGACTCGCAAGTACAGGTATTGTGCCTCAGCACTGTGTACCTGATGTGACAAGAACACAGATCCACACACATTGCAACATGAAATGACTCTGTGCCAGGTATTTGAAAGATGGATGGAAGGTGGCAAGCTATCTCACTTCAAACAGACCTCTTTGACACTTCTTCTATTATGACTAATGGAAATACCTGAAAGACCATTACATAGCTAATTTAATGCTATTCAAGCAATAGCATATGTCCCTCTACATTGCCTAGTACCAGTCCAAACATGTTGGCAAGGAATGGCACCTTGATGCACATCACCTCACATCATATCCATGTGATGAGGGTGTGCATGCATGCTGTAGATCTCATATGCACAAGTATCCTGTGCTGTATATTGCAGGTCTTTTCGAAAATTTAATCAAGAGTGACAGCTTTTTTGTGAGCCATTATGGGTAACGCCACCAGTAGGTGGACTGTGTAAGGGACTGTATGCTGACAACAACGTGCAGACATGCATTTGGTCCTTTACGCATTAGCCTTTTTTCGTAACGAAACACCACAAAGGTATGAGCACTTGTCAGTTATGGGTATATGATGATATGAGGAAGGCCTTTAACTGTAATACCATGTGTGGAATGCTGACACCTAGCCCACCTAACCATACCTATTCTGTCTGCTCTGAGGTATGAATCCTCACATCCTGTTTGGACTTGCATACAAAATGTCCTTACAATGTCATGTGGACAGCTACATTAGCAATGTAAATCTTCATTTTCATTTTCAGCTGGGTCTACCTGGGCCAGGTTGTGCAATACACAGCACACAAGGATATTTTGCATACCATAAGGGGGGACTGTAGCAATATACCCCAGACATGTTAAGTCAGTGGAAGCAAGACTTCAATATTCTGAAAGTCCGCTCCACTATACCCCTGGTCCTGTCAGGTGTGTTGTTTTAGTTGCACTCTGCCTCAATCGGGGGATATGCAAATGGGTCATGACCCATGGCTGCAGACCATATCCTTGGTCAGCTGAATAGACAGGAAAGGAACAATCAGTAGTGATCATGGTGATCCATGGACACTCATTCAAGTATATGTCTGTTATGTGTACAGAATGACTCATACCCATTTCCACCAGTATGGGACCTGCACTGACATTGGATGGCATATTTGCTCTTTAATTTGTGATCTAACTGACACCGTACTACACATACAAGTGTACTGGCATTTATGATACACTTACTAGTAGAAAAACCTTTTATAGCATGAACACAGTGAGTTTTTAGTGATATGGAAAGTGAGTATGCCATTGAGGAGACACTTATCTCACACTTCTCTATTGCGTTGGCTTGTGACTATTCTTGGCCTTTCTGGACTACTATATGTATTATTTTTCAATTGCTACCGGTTGCAGATGATGTGGTCCCATTCATTCACACAGATTTGGATGTGACAGTAGTAGTCACTGTTGTTTAATTGCTACTGCCATGGATAGATTAGTGATAGATTAGTGAGTACATGTCAATGTGGGACATCATTGTCTACACATGGCAGTGCATTGGGTACGCTATGTTGACAGGACACAAGGGCACAGAAATTTAGGATTCTTGCACTGTACAGTTCAACTAGTAAATTATCAGCACTGTACTGCTTCACTAAGAAAGGGCACTATAGGACATATTTAAGACCATACAGCAAAGTCCAGATGTTTCAAGCTGAACTGGCACACAATAGGCTGTGTGGCACAAAGACAGGCACAATTGCAACATGGTGACTGTGTGGCTGCATTTCCTGTGAGATTTAGTTTGTGCATGAAGGGCTACCTTCTTGTACAACATTAACCATTGTAGGCCTGCTAGTGTGTGTCTGTATGCTGCAGAATGCACCACACATAGGTGGCAAGAGGTTAGGAGTTTGGGATGACTGAGTGTATTTTCTGTTGTACACATGACCTGGGGAGGGCAAATGGTTTCAGATATTTCTCTGTTTAGCTGTTGTTGGATACATGACATGCCTCATAACCATGAGACTTACATGCAGGCACACAGACAACATACATGGATGGCATTCCTTCCCCACAGTATAGCAACACAGCATCGTTCAAAACGTTGTCTTGCTCAGGATCTTTACACCATTTCAATGCACACACAGTGACTTAGCAGGTATTAACATGTGTGATTTGCAGGGTTGCATTGTACATGTGCCATGATGCATGTTTCCAGAATTAGGTACACCTCTCCTACATATACATTTTCTCAGTCACCAAACACAGAGATGGCTATTTTATCATACATCTTTTACTATTCTTAGGTCTGTCATGTACTTCAGCTGTACTTACCAACCTGTAGGCCATTCCCATATCTCTCTTTCTGGAAGCACTCATTGATGATAAAGTTCCTGAAAGTGTAGGCATCATGAGAACTCCCACAGTACTTTGCCAGCACATTAACAAACATCCCTAGAAGCTCCATTACTCCCTGTACGTTGATGGACTATGGGCCTGATTACAACTTTGGAGGAGGTGTTAATCCGTCCCAAAAGTGACGGTAAAGTGACGGATATACCACCAGCCGTATTACGAGTTCCATAGGATATAATGGACTCGTAATACGGCTGGTGATATATCCGTCAGTTTACCGTCACTTTTGGGATGGATTAACACCTCCTCCAAAGTTGTAATCAGGCTCTATGTGTGCTTCCCATAGCAGTAAAGGTAGGATGTAGCAGCAGGAGGCATAGGTTGCACATGTGTGCAGTTGAATTGTCCCCAAGACATGTGGGTGTCCAGCTATGGCATAGAAGCATTGCTTGTTGTCCATTTGTTGATGTTGTGTGATGGGGATGAAGATGTATCAGGCTTATCATGGTATCCAGGACGGAGGGTAGGAATGCCGAAAAGGATGGCTGTGAGATTCCTGCCACTCTGGCTGTGGTGGATTGGAATAAACCAGATGCCAGCATGTGGAGGGCCGCCATCAGCTTCACCTGTGGAGGGATGCACCACTGTGATATATTCTGCAGGCTTTGGGGAATCAGGTTCAGGACCTGTATGATGGACTCCCTCCTGAGCCTTTAGAAGGTGATGACCTCCTCCTCTCTTAGGTCAATGAGAGTAGTCCTTTGCCAGTAGACATGCTCACATCTCCTGTGCTGCCCACGTTTTTATTGGTGGTGATGGTCTTCTCGCTGCTCCTAGCTGAAGTATTATCAATGCTTTTGCATAGCTGAGCTTGCCGTGTTTTGGGTATATTCTGTTTATATCCCAGTGCTAATGCCTCATTTCTTATGCCTGGGTTGCTAATGCACGGTCATTTTGACTCATTTTTGGCTGTGCGCACTGCTAACCAATGATGCAGCACTTTTCCGTGGACTTTTAAATATCACTGCGTTGGTTCTACGCTGGATTCTATGAAGGATGCCAACCTTGCATATACTTAACAATGCGTTACGCAGCCAGTTCAGGTGCAGAAAAATTCTGTCGCTGGCCATCGAAAAGTGATGCATTGGGCCTAATGTGTCAATTTGTAAATGTGGAGCACAGAATGCACAGCCACTGCTTCAAAAAGAATGAGGCAACGGCGGTGCTAGCTCCTTGTAAACATGCCCCTACATCTCATAGAATCACTCCAGCATGCTTAATGCTTCTAACTGACAAACGAGGACTGGCTGAATGTCTTACTTTGACATGAAGCCAATTCACTGCAATGCAAGTTGTGATATTCACACAGGCACAGATTTGTCTGAATGGGAGATGTAGAAACATATGCTTGGATTGACTCCAGACCTCAAACAATGCCTTCTCCAAGTTCAGTCATTAACCTCAGCAGTCACCTCTCCGAAGAGACAGATTTCTGTTGCCAAACACATGCAATGATATTATTAAGGTGTCATTTGCTAGATTGAACCAATCATTTTTAATTTGAAAATGTGGCTGGTCAATTAGAACAATTCTTTCCTGAAAGCCATATGACTGTGCTAATGATAGCAAGCGTCTGTGTGCAAACTGATAAATGATCTGTTACTAATGAAATAGTGTGCACTGAAGTGGAACATATCGATTCCCGTCCAAATACAAGAGCTAGTAAGTTAGGGTCAGACCTGTTACATTGTCTTCTGACCTTCTCCAGCATCCACCAACTTTGAAAGATACTGGACGCACTGTGGCAGAAGATGCAGTGATATGAAGAGGAGGGAAGGCATGCAAGATGTAGTAGGATAGAAATCATGCAAGGTGAATGAAATGGGGGTGTTTGATGCTGCATAAGATCCAAGACACACAAGTCCAAATTTACTAAAAGTTACATAATGAAAAACATTACCAAGTGGTGCAATCAGCAGCAACGGACCCACTGTCACACATGACGTTGTTTTGTGCTGAGTTGACTCTAACATTGCACACAACCCCGTTTGCACCATCATTCGGTTAGTGCATGCAAGGGGGCATGTCTTGGTGTGCCTGTTAAAAAAGTGTTGGATTTTGGTGCTATGCCAGATCTACTAAATTAACGTTATCTGGCTTTGCCCCAAATCCTAACTCAAAGTAAAAGCAGGGGCTCACAAGGAGTCACCTGATACACCTACTTGGAACGTGTTTTACCCCAAAGCACTCATCTTACATAACTGATCCCTGTGCGGTTGCCTACAACTAGTAATTTGTAATGAAGGTTTACTTTCAGTACAAATGCCTTCTAGAAACTGCTGGCTCCCCTTCGTACAGTGCAAGAATTAGCTGCTAAAGAACAGACAGATTTTGCATGAGCCCTGCTAATGATGCCACGGGCAGGAAATTTTCACTAAATCTAGTGCGGAACTACTTTCTTTTCTTCACGAAATTCAGGGGGTCATTACGACCTTGGCGGGTGGCTACTGCCGCCCGCCAGGCGGTAACCGCCATGCGTCCGCCAATGCGGCCGCACTCAGGCGGCCCCCATTATGACATTCCCGCTGGGCCGGCGGTGGCAAACCAAGTTTGCGCCCGCCAGCCCAGCGAGAATGAGGCCGCAACATAGGAGCGGCTCCTAATGGAGCCGGCGGTGTTGCGGCCATGCGACGGGTGCAGTTGCACCCGTCGCGCTTTTCACTGTCTGCTATGCAGACAGTGAAAAGCTGGCCGGGGCCCTGTTAGGGGGCCCCAGGACACCCCTTACCGCCAGCCTCTTCCTGGCAGTGCAAACCGCCAGAAACAGGCTGGCAGTAAGGGGGTCGTAATCCCCAGGGCAGCGCTGCAAGCAGCGCTGCCCTGGCGGATTATATCCGCCGGGCCATTGTGGCGGTAAACCGCCGGCCCCGGCGGTGCGACCGCGGCATTACCGCCGGGGTCAAAATACACCGGGAGGCACCGCCAGCCTGTTGGCAGTGCTCCCGTCGTTTTGGCCCTGGCGGTCATAATACCGCCAGGGTCATAATGACCACCTCAGTGTTTTCGCACAGCACTCTCTTGTGCAAAGTACAATAAATCTGTACTAGAGAGATAAGAAGATAGACACATATTGCCACAGACTATATTTACCTCAGACTATAATTTTATAAATATGACTCTCAGTGTCAAATAAGACCAGAGACCCGCCCTCGAATTTAAGACAGGTTGGTGTACGAAGGACTTGCAATGCAACTTACATCTACGATGTAATGTAAGATGGATACAGAATCCCCTGCAATATGGAATAAATAGGGAGGATAATGCACTCTGTGATAACAACAAGCATTGGCATAGCCAATAGGTCTTGCCTTTGGGACCTTATAAGTGTTTAGCCATGCTGCACATTATCCTGGGTGGTGTGCTACCAGGAATTGATGAGCTACATAATTGCTGCACACAACTCTAAAACAGGAAAGAAACTGCAGCATGAGCTACTCCCACAAAGACAGAACAGCCCGACGAAGTGAACATTGGAAACTACATTTCTGAAAAGGTGCCTCAATGAAACAATTGTTGTGCCACAAAAGTTCAAGAGCAGTTTAAAGTTACAGGTAATGAAAAGGATTCTCAGACGTTAACCCATGCACTTGGGCCACTCCAGACCTTGAATAGCTTTCAACAATTATACTCTTGAGATATGTTATCTTGTGGAAAAACATGGCCGTATTTTATTTTTGCATGCATGATCACAATTCAACTACTGGTTCATAAATTATCATCCTGACAGGTCATAAATCAAGTTGCAGTGTCATAAGTCAAGTGGCAGTGTCATAAATCACTAAGACATGCGGATCATAAATCATCAGACATATCATAAATCACAGAACCTCCATCAATCATTGTGCATCCTGCCTTGAATGCAGGACAGGACAATAAATCATCTGTCATTGGCTGGTCATATTAGACATGTCAGGCAGGTCATAAATCATAGTTGTCATATGTCCTTTTATTGCACTACCTGTTGTCCGTACAATCATAAGTGCCACTGTTTGGGGGTTATCAGTTCTCTGTTGGTTTGTTTCCATTTTGGTGCAGGGGAGGTAGCTTCTTTTTGGTGCTTAGGCTTAGCTCGCTACCTTGTTTGTGTTTTTTGTATCCATCTATAAATCCGGCGGGTCTGGGCTGCTAGTGACGTGCTCCACATACTGACTCCCAGTGGGCCGGGTCACCCTGCCATAAGGAATGTCCAGGTGAGTTGCTTTTATTCCACTGCCTTGTCTGTGAGCCTCCTTAACCAACAGCTGTGTCCTTCTCAACCGCCACGGCGCCTGGGAGGCTCACGTCTCCCAGTGGCTCCCTCAGCCCCCTTTTTTTTATACACAGCTTGCCATTGAGATGGCTTCCAATAGATTTGCCTAAAACGCAGCCATCCCATCTTCTGAAAAGTGTACACCATTAGGGGCGTACAACTCTGGATGGCATGGGTGTATCAAACTGTGACTGATGCTTTCCAGACCATTTGCTTTGCAGAACCTGGCTACTGCTATATTCAACTTTCGCCTGGAATCCTCGACTGCTCCATTACATGCCACGCCATGCCACTAGATTCTGGGAATAATCTCTGACCAGATCAAGGTTGTGTTGACAAATGCCCTTGCTGTCTTGACCAGTCCTATTTGAATGTCCTGCAGGAGGTCTTTCCTCCCCAGCTGTACCAGATCATTGCCCTCAAGTGTATCATTAAAACATCTGGGTATCAGGAAGCAGATACCCTCAACCTGTCCAAAGTCGCTGACCGCTGACTCCATCCCATTTTGCCCAGGTACCCCACGATTTGATGCTTGTGGCAGCCGGCCCTACGGCCTGCTTGTTGCTGCCTTGAGTCCACCATGCCTGCATCCTGCAGATTAGTAAATTCCCAACTACCCAGACTGTCCTAGGACTTGGCCCTGGCAAAAAATAGCACACAAAATAACACGCACAGCTGTCAGCATTGTCCATACTCTGCCTCAAGTTAAGACTACAGTAGCTGAGGCCTCACATACAACCCATAAGCATTGGAATGGTATCTGTTCACCTCTTTTATTTTTTCCACAGGTAAACCATGTTATAGTACCTTTGTGGCTGCTTTATCCTTAAAGAGTGTGACCTGAAAGTGGAGGGGGAGAGGCCTGCTGAACCCAGAGCTCCTGGAAAGCCTTCAGTGTGTCCTTACAATTCTGCGTTCCTGCCTTCCCTACAGATAGGAAATCATCCAGGTAGTGGAGTTATCCCCTACTGGGTTCTATTGGTGTAGTGCCCATTCCAGAAAAGTGTTGAGCTTCTCCAAATAGGCACAGGATATCGAATAACCCATTGGCATTGTTTTGTCCACATAAATCTGTCCATTGTGTACGAAGACCAGTAAGTGGAAACTGTCTGGGTGCACAGGTGAAAGTCTGAACAAGGATTCAATGTCAGCCTTTGCCATGAGAGACCCTCTCCCTGTTGCCTTCACAATGTCTATGGCATCTTGGACAGTAGAGTAGCCAACTGAACATGCCTCAAGGCTCATTCCGTCATTGAGTGACACTCCTTCCGGGAAAGAGATGTGGTGTATGCGTCTAAATTGACCTATTTCTTTTTTTGGGAACTACTCCTAAGGGTGAAATTACCAGCCCCTCGGGATATGGGGAGAAGGGGGCCCTCTATGAGACCCAGACTCCTTTCTTTCACGATTTTTGCCTGGACTACCTCTGGGTTTTCCTGGGCCGAATTCAGGTTCTTACCGCCACCCTCCCTGATGGAGCCCTCAACAGGGATTGTAAATCCTTTGTCAAAACCTTGCACTAAGAATCTAGCATCCTCCTTATTGGTGTAGTCATTGGTCAGCCTTCTCAAAATATGTATATTTATGGGTGACCTCACTAGCTGTAATTGTTTCCATTCTATAAAGCCCCCCCCCCCATGCTCGTGTCTCTATGAGCACTTCTTTTTCTTTTCTGTCTTTTTGGAATTGTGCTTGTTGCACCTGCATCCTGAGGCCGGATGGTCACCCCCACAGACCGAACAGACATGACAGAATTTGTATGCTGCTCCCCATGAACAGTCGTCAGTCTCGTATTTCCAGGAAATTGCTGGCGGGCCTCAATCGAAAGGTTGTTTCCAGCCCTGAAAAGGCTTGTACCTATGCCCTTGTCTATACTTGTCTATACTTGTCATGCTCGCTCTTAACCTGGGATGAGCAAAAGGGCCGCTCGCCCTTCTCTGCCCATGCTTTGACCTCCTTGGCTATCTTCATTTTGTGTAGGTAACCCGACACATCTTCCTCATTTCATTCCATCTTGGGGTGTGCCTGCATCTTAAGTCCAGACCCCTTATTATACTCCAGCCATGCACTTCCTGGAAACTGCCTGTGCACCCCATGTATTTTGGATTCTTATAGCCACAAATCTCCGGCTTAGTTGGGGAATTTCTCAACTATGACACAGGCCATTATCTTGAATGCATCCAACCAATTGACAAAATTCCTCTCTTTCCTGTCTCTTTTTGTCTCTCGTCTAGCTTCCTCTTTTTTATTGCATACAGTCGGGTCTAGCCCCTCTATCTGTATTTCCAATAATGTAAAAATATCAATAAACTCCCTCCTCCAAATTCGCTCTTTGACTGCCAAAGGGAGGAGGTCTGCTAGTCCTGTTGCTTTAGCAACCATGGATGGATGCCATGGGATTGCCTGCTATTAACCCCTGTGTCACCCCATACTGCAATTGGAGATGCTGTATTGCCCTGAATGGGGTCCTCTGTTTCCCCCTGGTAGTGGCTTGCATGCTTGAGTGCCCCCTCCCATTAGCCCTGGCCCCTGTCTGAGCTTCTAACATTAAACAATAGGCGTTCAAATGACTTAAAACTTTCTTTCACAATTTTGCTGATTTGCTCACCCTCTGTTGTCTCTCCACTAGCTTCGCCTGTGGGGCCTGCTGTTGCCGGGCTGGATGTCAGCAGCTCACCTGTGTGACGCGCCACTGCTTTGATGGTCTCATTTTTTGGTGCCTTCTCTCACCTTTGGTGCTTCATGGGCCTCAGCAGCTCTTCTGTGTTGGTAGGTGACCAGTCAGCATACCCCACTGGGTCTGTGGACGCTTCATCCTGTTGATCGTCACACTCCACATGTGGCTCCTCTTCCAGCTTGCGACGTAACTACTCTTTGTCTTTACCATGCTTTTCTGCTGCCACTCGTAGCTTCCTCAATATTTCCTCCATCTCATCCAGGTGTTCATTCGGCCCCTGCTGGTCCAAGACTTGAAGTTATGCCTAGGTGCTTAGTGTGCTGGTAAGGTTTAAATAGCAACCACCAAAGTAAGCCTCGTTGAGACTTCTGAAATTGATCTAGGGCTAACCAGGAATCTGCCCTGTTTTCCTTGTATTATTGCTTCTGGGGTTTGAGATAAACCAATCTAATCACCCCTTTAAGAGTTATTTGGGTAAAAGGAAGTCCAACACCCCTTTAATAGCTGTTCCCATTAAGGTTGTGTTGTACTCAGCAGGGCAGGCTCCACACTGGAGGGGGCAGGCATTATGAAAATATGCCTAGACAACAAGATGATGCCCAGACAACAAGTGAGTCCTGTCGCACCCAAACGGTGCAGTCATCCGGCCCGAACCTCCTGGTGGCCAGCGTGTTGTGTTGAGCGGGGGCAGAGTCACGTTGCTGTGACTTGGCAGTCCTTTCACCCCCAATCTACAGATGTGGGCACGTGTAGCATCTTCTAGCTTCTTCAAGGGCAGATTTGTGTTTCCCCAACCGGTGGTCCTCTGCCCCCTAAACTCCACTGTTGTGGGGAGCATCTCCCTGCACCTTTGCTGGTGGTTTTCTGGGCCTTCTAAACCTCAAAGTAGTGAAACAACCACAGGCACACCTAGCCTTGGTGAATTGTGCATGTAGTAGCCTAGTGTCCCAAGAGAGGGCAGAGTCGCGTCACTCCAACCAGGCGGTCCTCTGCCCTCCACCACTGAAAGCTGCTCTTGCGATGCTTGTGAATACATGCAGCACTCCAGCACTCTGATTGTCGGGGGGCTGCTGCCTCACCAAAGCGGTCCTATGTCCTCCAGCCCCTCTGGCAGCGTTTAAGCTTGACGGGATCACGCACCTCTAAGTTAACTGGTTGCGTTGCATCACCTGGTTGAACACCAGACTCTGTGTCCTTTTTCTGTCCGCCGCACTGCCCTTGCATCCAAGCGTGTGCTCCTGAAAAGAGCAGATGCCAGAGTGCTGCCTTATATGCCCCCCAACCTACCCTTGCAGGTTGACTACCTGCTTTTCCCATTAGGGAGTTCAAATGTTACCCATGACTCCATTGATCCTCTCCTTCGAGCCAAACTTTGGTGCGCTTGCTTCTCTTGTTGGTGCGGGGAAAAGTGAAGGAGGAAGACCCCTTTTGGTTAGGCAGCAGGGGCGGCCCCAAAACCTGTCAAACGGGTCCTTGCAGGTCCATGGTGGACGTTAAGGAGCCGGCCCTCGAGGCCCCCTTCGGAGACGGCCTTTGAAGTTCCTGTACTGTGTTATTATACATTAAAAATGATTCCTATTTCAGAAGATGTGAGACATGGCAGAGCTCTGGCAACAAGCTGAATGTATCAGTGTGAAATACCCTGGGACATTTGTGTAGATCTTTCACAGATAATACCACACTGTCTTGGTCAGTTAAAACTTTGTTTCTGGAGGTGACTCCAACGGGCCTGGAAGTGACCTCACTTTGAAACTTGTTCCCCACAGTTTAGTTACTGCAGAAGCAGACTGCAGAGGTGACGGAGTTTGCCTGAGTGCTGAGCCCACCACCGACTCAAATCATAGGGACTTAACCAGTCTCAGCGATGTCCAGCATTTGCCCACAAGGGCTGGATCCAGATTTTTAGGACATACTCCAAAGAAACATTTACGTAAAGTGAATGCGCATGGGATTCATTCACATAGAGAATATGCAAAACTGCGCCAGTGGCACTTGCCTTCATGGCTAAACATGTAACATCCCCAGCCTATCGCTACAGTGAGGGATTTCCCTAGGGTCTGAAAGTGCCAAATGTCCTACTCAGTGAATCTGTTTGTGTCTCTTTCCAACTGCAGAGCTTTGCCTTGGCACTGCTCCACCCTGTCAATGCAGCAGGCCTTCCAAATAAATATTTGTTTTCTCCATTGAGGAGTTTCAGGGCCTCGCTTTAACAGATAGTGTATGTATGTCATGGCTGGATATCAGATATCACTTTCCCTCAGTAATGGCAGCTGTACATGTCGCCAAAATCCCTAGCAGTCACACTAGGGGAGCAGCAGGCTGGCCCACAAAAGTCGGTGAGTGCAGCTATGGTGTCAATAAATGGCTATCTTTGTATATTTCATAATGCCTCCAAGAGATGTAGAACAGAACCCCACAAATATAAAGTGCGGGGCTAAAGTAAAGAGAGACAAATTGGTTAGCCAAACATTGTGTGAAGTTGCGGAATTAACAGACACTCACTCACACACTGGGGTTGCATTTAAACAAAGTGGGAGCTGAATAGTTCATGCTGAGTTCATGCACAATTTTGAAAGGCGAATTTTGTGATTCTTGGCAGGGCACCGCCCATCTTTCCATCGCGATATAAATTTCACGTTAAGACACGAAAAATTGGGCATCACAGGGGGTGAATGAAGTTGTGTTTCCTTGTGCAGATAGTTTTCAAAAATAAGGCCCAGATTTAAGAAAAGTGGCGCATTATTACATGAAGCGTTTTTTCTTCCGCCCCATTATGCCCCTAACGGCACCATGTGTGCACTGTATTAACGATACTGCACACCAAGGCGCACATTAGGATCAATAGCGTCATAATTTCTGACGCTATTGTGGTACTTTGCAGGATACATTTTGGCACTAATCATGCAAAGTACATAGAGACCCATTATAAACAATGGTGTACTCAATTTAACGCCTGCACTAAGCATGCATTAAAAATGACGAGAATCCCATAGATACCACTGGGCCATTTATCTGGGCCTCCTAATGAAGGAACATCCCCCTTGCATACATTATGCCTGGCCCAGGCATAATGTGGTGCAAGGGTTTACAAAGTGGCACAAAGCGTGCATTGCCCCAGTTTGTAAATTTGGCTTTTGCCAACCTAACTCCACATTAGCGTAAAAAAATGCCGCTAATGTGGCGCTAGGCCCTTCTTAAATATGGGCGTGAGTGCCTGCAGTCATTAGTATCACTAGCATTGTGCGCTGTGGTCGCTGTCGACTACAGAGGTCCCTTTAGAGACGAACGGTGCATGTGGCAATACAGAGGATTGCCACACAAACCCTCTTTCAACAGCATGTCGGGCCCGGGGAACCGCCGTCACAGCTGGCTCCTCCCCAGAGCGCAGTTCTTTCATAGCTAGCTTCTGTGGGACCGTGTCCCAGTCCTCCTGTGGGTTCACACTGCGTAGGCCTCTAAATAGATCTGATGCAAATATTGACCAAACACACGCATACACAGCTAGAATCTGGTTGACAAATGGCGTCATCTTTCCACATTTCATGGACACAAGCCAAGTGCCCTGAAATGATTCATTGCAGATACGGAGCAGAACACGAGCAGGAAACTAACTACACAAGCTGAGGCAAAAGAAATAAGTAGTGCACTGACACTAAGGTGTATGGGCAATCGTGTAATAATCCATGTAACAGGGTCAGTCTTCAGGAAGGGAACAAAACAGACAAAATGGGGTATAGAAGTAAAGCATTTGCCAAGGAAACCAAAGGAATTTTGACAGACAGGCCAAGGAATGAATGAAAGTGACGGGCAAATGATGGACATGGTGAAAGCCCACAGAAGTAGATTACAGCATGTTGAGAGACAGTGCACGTGCACTGTCTAGGCTCAACCTAAAAACTGGACAATATCAACTGTGAAGTGAGGCACAGAAAGTGGCGTAAGATGTAGGATGCTATGCTCATGATGCAGTATGTTGAAGGATGCACACTGTTGTGTAAGACATAGATTTCACATGACTGAGGATGTGCAGTTTGGCGTAATTGGGATACATGCAATGTGATGTGAGGTGGAGAATGTGTAGTCTTCTGGAAGATTGATGACATACTGTGTGACGTTAAATGGCCAATGTTCAATATGAGATAAGTGAAGAAGAATACAATGTGATATTTGTTGCTAGATGTTCCAAAGTACATAAAATGAAGCGTCATTGCACAAAAGTACATGGGTAGCGTCAAAATAAAGCCGCCTGGGTGAGTGTGTGTGTCAGAAAAGGCCAGCTATGCGTCGATTTCTCACTCGCAAGTGAGAACATGTGTCGTTCCTCCACCGGTCGGGTTGGCATGCATCATTTCTTCTCTCCCACAAGAGAGCGATGCGTTGATCCGGACAGGCACCTCGGGTCCCTTGTGGCTTAGCACTGATTTTCCGTGTCCAGTGATGTTGCATTGAAATCCCGTCACACGGTGTCAAGAAACCGCGCTGCGTGGGGGCTTGCGTAGTTAACAGCAGCCTCTGTGGGTGTTGCACGTCGTTTCTCCAGCCACGTTGCATCGATTTCCCAGCCGCGATGCAGGTGGAGCAGCGATTTTAGCAGTGAGGCCGGCGTCGCGTCGTTTATCAGCCTCAGGGAGGATGGTGCGTTGAGAGTTTTCCCGCACGGCAGTCTTTGCGTGGATTTCTGTCTTTTTCCACCAGCTGCACCTTTCAAAGGCCCAGAGACAGGTCAGGGCACCACTTGGCAGGCACGACTCTCAGCAGAAAGCCCAAGTGCTGGCAGAGAGGCCTTTGTTGTCCCTGAGACTTCAACAAGAGGAGGCAAGCCCTTGGAGATTCTTCACCAGTGGGAAGTCACACAAAAGTCAGTCTTTGTCCTCTCTCAGGCAGAAGCAGCTACTGCAGGTCAACCCAGCAAAGCACAGTCACAGACAAAGGAGCAATACTCCTCCTCCAGCTTCTCCATCTCTTCTCCTGGGCAGAGGTTTCTCTTGGTTCCAGAAGTAAACTGATTTTCAGGGGCTTTGGGTACTCTTCTTATACCCCTTTCTGCCTTTGTAGTAGGCCTACTTCAAAGAGAAGTCTCTGTTGTTTTTAGGATCCTGCCTTGCCAACGCCATGCCCCAAACACACCACTGGGCTGGAGACTGCGTTGTGTGAGGGCAGGCACAGCCCTTTCAGATGTAAGTGACCACTCCTCCCCTCCCCTCAGCCCAGATGGCCTGTCAGAATGTGCAGGCTACACCCCAGCTCCCTTTGTGTCACTGTCTAGAGGAAAGGTGCAAACAACCCAACTGTCAAACTGACCCAGACAGGGAATCCACAAACAAGCAGAGTCACAGAGTGGTTTAAGCAAGAACATGTCTACTTCCTAAAAGTGGCATTTTCAAACACAAAATCTAAAAACCAACTTCACTAAAAGAGGGATTTTTAAATTGTGAGTTCAGAGACTCCAGTCTCCACATGTCTATCTGCTCCCAAAGGGAATCGGTGCTTAAATAATATTTAAAGGCAGCCCCCATGTTAACCTAGGAGAGAGCTAGGCCTTGGAACAGTGAAAACCGAATTTGGAAGTATTTCACTGTTTGGACATGTAAAACACATAAGTACATGTCCCATCTTTAACATACACTGCACCCCGCCCATGGGTCTACCTAGGGCCTACATTAGGCTTGCCGTACATGTATAAAAAGGGAAGGTTTAGGCCTGGCAAGTGGGTACACTTGCCAAGTCGATTTGGCAGTTTAATATTGCACTCACAGACACTGCAGTAGCAGGTCTGAGCCATGGTTACAGGGCTACTAATAGAGGCCTGTGCGTCGTTTCTTCTCCATTCGTGTTGGCGATGCATCCTTTTTCTCCCTCGCAACAGAGCGATGTGACAATTTCCAGACAGGGCACCTTGGATCCATGCAAGGTCGGGATGACTTTGACGCTCAGGGACGATGCGTGAAAATTCCGGTCACACAGTGTTAGAAAACCACGCTGCATTGCGTTTGCACCATTATAAGCTGCCGCAGGAGGGAGTTCCGCTTAGTTTCTCCAGCTGCAATGCATTGATGTCCCAGCCGCGATGCAGGTGGAGCGACGATTTAGCTGCAAAGCCGGCAGCGTGTCGTTTATCAGCTGCGTTGCAGATGGTGTGTCAAAAATTTCCCTCATGGCATTCTGTGTGTGGATTTCAGCTCTTGTTCTGCCAATTTCACCTTTCAAGGGCAAAGGGACTAGATAGGGCACCACTTGGCAGGGCAGGAGTCCCAGCAGAGAGTCCAGGTGCTGGCAGAGGAAGTCTTTGATGGCCCTGAGACTTCAAAACAGGAGGCAAGTTCAGTCCAAGCCCTTGGAGTTTCTTCTAAAGCAGGAATACACAACAAAACCCAGTCTTTGTTCCCTTTCACGGGCAGAAGCAGCAACTGTAGGATAGCCCAACAAGCACAGTCGTAGGCAGGGACATCACTTCCCCTCAGCTCTTCTCCTTGGAAGAGGTTCCTCTTGAATCCAGAAGTGATCCAAAAGTCTGGAGTTTTGGGTCCAATACTTATACCCCTTACTGCCTTTGAAGTAGGCAACTTCAAAGGAAAGTCTCTGGAGTTCCCAAAATTCTGCCTTGCCCATGCCTGGCCCCAGATGCACACCAGGGGGTTGGAGACTGCATTGTGTGAGGGCAGGCACAGCCAATTCAGATGTAAGTGACCACTCCTCCCTCCACCCTAGCACAGATGGCTCATCAGGATATGCAGGCTACACCCCAGCACCCTTTGTGTCACTGTCTAGAGGAGATTCACAAACAGCCCAACTGTCAGTCTGGCCCAGATAGGGAATCCACAAACACACAGAGTCACAGAATAGTTAAAGCAAAAAAATGCCTACTTTCTAAAAGTGGCATTTTCAAACTAACAATCTAAAAGCTAACTTCACTAACAGATGTATTTTTAAATTGTGAGTTGAGAGACCCCAAACTCCACATTTCTATCTGCTCTTAAAGGGAAGCTGCACTTTAAAGCTATTTAAAGGCAGCCCCATGTTAACCTATGAGTGAGTTAGGCCTTGCATCAGTGAAAAACACATTTAGCAGTATTTCACTGTCAGGACATGTAAAAACACATAAGTACATGTCCCACCTTTAACATATACTGCACCCCACCCATGGGGCTATCTAGGGCCTACATTAGGCTTGCCTTACATGTATAAAAAGGGAAGGTTTAGGCCTGGCAAGTGGATACACTTGCTAAGTCGAATTGTCAGTTTAAAACTGCACACACAGACACTGCAGTGGCAGGTCTGAGCCATGTTTACAGGGCTACTAATGTTGGTGGCACAACCCGTGCTACAGGTCCACTAGTAGCAATTGATTTACAGGCCCAGGGCACCTCTAGTGCACTCTACTAGGGACTTACTAGTAAATCAAATATGCCAATCATGAAAAAGCCAGTCACCAATGCAATTTTACACAGGAGCACTTGCACTTTAGCACTGGTCAGCAGTGGTAAAGTGCCCAGAATACCAAAAACAGCATAAAACAGGGTGCAGCACACAGTCAAAACATGGGAAACAGAGGCAAAAGAGACAGGGGAGACCACATCAAAGATGTCAGGTCTAACAGGTTATAATCTGGTGGTTCGGTTGGAACTTAAACAATAAAAAGAAAGTGGGGCACATGGTCTTCCACACACATAAAACCCAAATTGCCCTCACTGCAGAGTATGCTGTAAACAAATCTCAGTCTTTCGGTCGCATTAGATGGATATTAGACCTGATAGCCTTAGGGTGAGCTTCCCCTCAATTTTGTGCCTGCCTCCTTCACTTTTCTGACTTTATTTTTGCTGGTATCATGACTCTGTGAACTTTACCACTGCTAACCAATAATAAAGTGATTATACGCTCTCCTCTAAGCATGGTAACATTGGTTTATCCACAATTGGCATACTTTATTTATTTATAAGTCCCTAGTAAAGTGTGCTAGATGTGCCCAGGGCCTGTAAATTAAAACCTACCAGTGAGTCTGCTGCACTGATTTTGCCACCCATTTAAGTAGCCCTTAAAACATACCATTTCAGAGCTGTGTATGCAGTTTTAACCCCTTCCATGCTGGGGACGAGCTGGTCTTGACCAGGCACACGGTTGCCGTGTGCCCTGGATGAGACCAGCTCGTCCTGCACCCGGCCCACAGGGGGAGAGCTAGTGCTCCCCGTGGGCCTTCCCCTTCCACCCCCGAACCACTCCTCAGTAATCTGATGACGTCAGCGCCTCACAGCGCGCCAACATCATCAGAAGCTCCTGAGGACGCACTGGAAGCCATTTGCTTCCAGCGCGAGTGGAGAGAGGATGCAAGACAGGTGAGTCCTTCTCCTGGGGGATGGTTGGGGGTGGAAAACAGACACAGGGGGAAAGAAAAGAGTTTTTCCTTTCCCCCTGTGCCTGTTTCAGTGGATTCCTGCTCCACGATGGCAGGCGGGGCCCACCATCGTGGAGCAGGAATCCCCACTAGGCACCAGGGATTTTCTTTTCATTTTATTTCAGGGAGCGACCCCTTGGGCAAGGGTCGCTCCACTGGGGGGCAATTTCAAATCCTGTTTCGGCTTCCCCTGGGGGCAGATCGTCTGCTTTATCGGCTGATCTGTCTCGGGTGGGGAGGGGGGTTCGAAAACCACTAGACCACCAGGGATTCTATTTTCCTTATGTTTTTGGGCAGCAACCCCTTAGACAAGGGTCGCTGCCCTGGGGTCGATAATTTTTTGCCTCCCCTGGAGCTAGATCGGCCATGTTTTTGGCCGATCTCGCCCCCGGGGGGTCGAAACCGACTAGGTGCCAGGGATTGTGTGGTGTGTGTGTTTTGTGTGTTTGGGGGCACCCCTCCAAAGGGGGGAAAATTAGTATTGACCATTTCTGCCCCCTTGGGGCAGATGGGTCTATTTTTTTTAACACCAATACGCCAGTTTTTTTTTTTCCCATTTTTTTGTTTTGTGCTAGGGGTGCCCCCTTTTTCCCCCTTTGGCAAGGGTCGGCCCCTAAAGGGGGCACAGAGCTGTTGGCCATTTCTGCCCCCATTGGGGGCAGATCGCCAATTTATTTTTCGCCCATCTGCCCCCAAGGGGGGCAGAAGCCATTTAGGCACCAGGGACAATTTCTAAGTTCTTAGTGGTGGGGTGTTTGTCAACTGGCGAAGTATTTGTATTTGTGATTATAACAGTTTATTTCTTCTTTTTGTTCTAGTTCAAAGCTTTGGCTTCCTTTGCTGTGGATCTTTGCAGTTTTGGCAGTAGTTGTCCTGCGGTTTGCATAGTTGAATGTTTTAGGTAATTAAAAGCAATTTTCTCCAAAGGAGAATTGTTGACATGCATGAATGACATGTTTGTAGGTGGTGTACTAAATGCAGGATTGTGTGTGAAATTGTCCTTAGATTTTAGCACAATGATATTTGTGTTGTCATATGTCCAATTTGCTTTTTGCTTTTTTCTGTTTAGTGGGATATCATTGGTGATTGCTGTGTCTGTGCAGAGTAGTTGTTGGAGAGTAGCTTTTCAGGCAAGTGAGTGGTATAGTTTTTTAGTACATAACTCTTTGTGATAAAGCTCCACTTTGTTTATTACTTATTTTAGTGCTGGTTGTTGTTGGCAATCCATTTGTTGTTAAAAAGGAATACGGCTAGCTGCAGCGTGACCGCTCAGCAGGTTATTGGCATGCTTTTGGAGTCGTCTTCAGACCATGATTATGAGACTGACTCTGCACCTGAGGCAGTGGAGGAAGTGAGAGATTCTGGCTGTGAGTTTTCTGTCTGAGAGGATTCTTCTGATGAGGAAGCCACTCTCAGTGCAGATGAAGGGCCTGTTTTAGAGTAGGTCATTGATGTGCCAAGAGTGCAGCAGCCTGGGGCTGAAGGGTTTCCCATTAGAAGACCTGACACCTGGATTGCCCCAAACATGAAGCAGCCACAGTTACTTGCATTTACTGGTCTCCCAGGGTGTAGAGTCAATACGGATAACTTTTTGCCTGTCAATTTCTTTCACTTGTTTATAGACAATGTATTTTTGGAAGAGATTGTGGAGCAGACTAATTTGTATGAGGAGCAATATTTGAGGGACAACGCTGCCAGATTTAGGCCTCAGTCTAGAGCTACTCAGTGGGTTCCCACATATCTGGAAGAGATGAAAACATTTTTAGGTTTGACTTTTTTGATGGGGTTGATAAGGAAGCCGTCTGCAACTATGACACGTAATCACTATTTGCTTCTTCTTCGTATGCTGCATTTTGTAGACAATGCTTTAGCCTTGCCAAAAGATCACCCTGATTGTGACCGTCTTTTTAAGATTAGGCCTGTCCTTGATCATTTTGTAGATCGGTTTTCAGAGGTCTATGTTCCAGGCAAAGAGATAAATGTGGATGAGTCTTTGGTCCTTTTCAAGGGGTGTTTAGTTTTTAAGCAGTACATTCCTAGTAAGGGAGCACGGTATGGAATTAAATTGTATATACTGTCAGAAATTAGTACAGGATACATGTATAATTTCCGAGTCTACACTGGTAGGGATTCCAGTATTGACCCTCCGGGTTGTCCGCCCACTTTTGAAGTTAGCAAAAAAATTGAGTGGGAACTTGGTAGACGACTGTTTAACAAAGGTCACAATTTGTACGTAGATAATTTCTACACTGGAGTGCAGTTGTTCAAGGAGTTGTTTAGAGTGGACACTGTTGCTTGTGGCACAATCTGTTCTAACTGGAAAGGCTATCCAAGGGAGCTTGTCTGTAAAAAAACTTGAGAGGGGACAGTGCAATGCCTTGCGGAATAATGAGCTGCTAGCTCTGAAATGCTCAGACAGGACAAATGTGTACATGCTATCTACAGTCCATGATGAGAGTACTTCCCCTGTGACTGTTTGGGGTCAAATTGTCGAAGTGCGCAAACCTGCGTGCATTTTGGATTACAATAGGCATATGGGTGGTGTTGATAGAGTAGATCAGAGGTTGGAACCTTACACTGCTCTTCATAAGTCTTATGTGTGGTATAAAAAGTTGGCCCTACATCTATATCATTTGGCAATTTGTATTGCATTTATTGTGTTCAAGGATTGTTCACCTGAGTCAAGGATGAAATTTGTTAAATTTCAGGAGTCAGTGATAGAGAGCCTTATTGTGGTGGAACAGACAAGAGTTCCTAGAGTAGCAGTGGTGGAGGATGTGGCTAGATAGAAAGAGACTTGCCCACTAAGAAATGTAGAGTATGTGCCCGAAGAGGTATACGGAGGGAGAGCTGGATGTACTGCCCCGTTTGCTCTTCAAAGCCTGGGCTGTGTGTGGCCAGCTGTTTTAGAAGTTACCACATGAAGAATTTTTGGGGGAAATACCTTGAGCGTAAACTGCCTATCTTATATTTTCATACATTCAGTGTCACGGTTGACATTACTGTCATGTATTTAGTTAGAGCTTTTGTGTGTGTAGTTTTGTACTTATTTTATAATTAGTTGGTGGTTTCTTTGTTGTTTATAAACAAAAAAAAGTGATGGCGGTGTGCGTGGGGTGGCGCTTGGCTGGCGGTGTGCATGGAGTTGCGCTTGGCTGGCGGTGTGCGTGGGGTGGTGCTTGGCTGGCAGTGTGCGTGGGGTGGTGCTTGGCTGGCAGTGTGCATGGGGTGGTGCTTGGCTGCTGGTGTGCGTGGGGTGGCGGTATGCGTGGGGTGGCGCTTGCCTGGTGGTGTGCTTGGGGTGGCACTTGGCTGGCGGTGTGCGTGGTGTGGCGCTTGGCTGGGAGTGCCAGCCAAATGTCAGTCCACACCCTCCCATCAGCTAGTGTGCCTGCTGTATCAGGCATGTGGGTGTATGTAAGTGATGGGCCCTTGAGTGGCACTGTCTGTCGATGCGAGTGTTGTAATGTGCTGGGCCCGTGGCTGGTGGCGTGAATGGTCTTGTACATGTCATGTATGAAAGGTGTGTGAATGGACTGTAAAACGGTTGGTGCCTTGATGCGGCTTTACAGCTCACGGGCTGTGAGTCATTGGTTCAGTTTTTAGGCCTTTCAATTATTAACAGTGCATTTCACTTTTGTGAAATCTCTTGTTAATAAAATTTGATCTATTGAACCATTACTCACCCTTGTGCCAAATCCAACAAGTATGTGTGGTAAAAATGACAAAACCTGCTCCGCTGTAATCAGGCGTTGCAGCACACTTGTGACACGCTAGGTGTTTCAGGTGGGAATCCGATGATGAAGCATGCCACCAACTTGGTTGGTGGGTGAGGGGTCTTTTTTACATAACCTAAGTTCATTCTTTTCACAATTTTAGTGCTTGGCACATCACAAATGTACGTGGACAAATCAAAATGATATATGGGGGTGGGGGCACCTATGTTTTTGGTCCTGGGTGCGGCCTTCATCTTGGGAAACCTACCAAACTCAGACATATTTTAAAACTAGACACCCCAAGGAGTCCAGGGAGGTGTGGCTTGCGTGGATCCCCCAAAATATTCTTACCCAGACTCCTCTGCAAACCTTAAAATTTGCTCAAAAAAGCATATTTTCCTGACTTTTCTTTGTAGGATCACTGCTCCAGCACAAAATTCCTACTCCCCAGTGTTCCCCTCAGTCTCCCAAGTAAAATGACACCTCACTTGTGTGGGTCCCCAAAGCAGAGTCAGCCTAAAGATGTATAAAAGAAGAATATGTGTTTATCAACTTGCTGTGCTATCCCCTCAATCTCTACATGTTTTTGGCCTTTTTCTGTTGCAGGCACCTTGCCCACCCACACAAGTGAGGTATCATTTTCATCGGCAGACCTGGGGGAACGCTGGGTGGAAGGACATTTGTGGCTCCTCTCAGATTCCAGAACTTTCTGTCACCGAAATGTGAGGAAAAAGTATTTTTTTAGCCACATTTAGAGGTTTGCAAAGGATTCTGGGTAACAGAACCTGGTGAGAGTCCCACAAGTCACCCCATCCTGGATTCCCCTAGGTCTCTAGTTTTAAAAAATGCACAGGTTTGGTAGGTTTCCGTAGGTGCCGGCTGAGCTAGAGACCAAAATGCACAGGTAGGCACTTTGCAAAAAAACACCTCTGTTTTCTGTGGAAAAATGTGATGTGTCCACGTTGTGTTTTGGGGCATTTCCTGTCACGGGCACTAGGCCTACCCACACAAGTGAGGTATCATTTTTATCAAGAGACTTGGGGAAATGCTGGGCAGAAGGAAATATGTGGCTCCTCTCAGATTCCAGAACTTTCTGTCACCGAAATGTGAGGAAAAAGTGTTTTTTTTAAACCAAATTATGAGGTTTGCAAAGGATTCTGGGTAACAGAACCTGGTAAGAGTCCCACGAGTCACCCCATCTTGGTTTCCCCTAGGTTTCTAGTTTTCAAAAATGCACAGGTTTGGTAGGTTTCTCTAGGTGCCGGCTGAGCTACAGGCCAAAATCCACAGGTAGGCACTTTGCAAAAACACCTCTGTTTTCTGTGGAAAAATGTGATGTGTCCACATAGTGTTTTGGGGTATTTCCTGTCGCGGGCACTAGGCCTACCTACACAAGTGAGGTATCATTTTTTATCGGGAGACTTGGGGGAACGCTGGGTGGAAGGAAATTTGTGGCTCCTCTCAGATTCCAGAACTTTCTGTCATGAAAATGTGAGGGAAAAGTGTTTTTTTTAGCCAAATTTTGAGGTTTGAAAAGGATTCTGGGTAACAGAACCTGGTGAGAGCCCTACAAGTCACCCCATCTTGGATTCCCCCAGCTCTCTAGTTTTCAGAAATGCACAGGTGTGGTAGGTTTCCCTAGGTACCGGCTGAGCTAGAGGCCAAAATCCACAGGTAGGCACTTTGCAAAAAACACCTCTGTTTTCTGTGGAAAAATGTGAGGTGTCCACGTTGTGTTTTGGGGCATTTCCTGTCGCTGGCACTAGGCCTACCCACACAAGTCAGGTATCATTTTTATCGGGAGACTTGGGGGAACGCTGGGTGGAAGGAAATTTGTGGCTCCTCTCAGATTCCAGAACTTTCTGTCACCGAAATGTGAGGAAAACATGCTTTTTAGCCAAATTTAGAGGTTTGCATAGGATTCTGGGTAACAGAACTTGGTGAGAGCCCCACAAATCCCCTCATCTTGGATTTCCCTAGGTCTCTAGTTTTAAAAAATGCACAGGTGTGTTAGGTTTCCCTAGGTGCCGGCTGAGCTAGAGGCCAAAATCCACAGGTAGGCACTTTACAAAAAACACTTCTGTTTTCTGTGGAAAAATGTGATGTGTACACGTTGTGTTTTGGGGCATTTTCTGTCGCGGGCACTAGGCCTACCCACACAAGTGAGGTATCATTTTTATTGGGAGACTTTGGGGAATGCTGGGTGGAAGGAAATGTGTGGCTCCCCTCAGATTCCAGAACTTTCTGTCACCGAAATGTGAGGAAAAAGTGTTTTTTTAGCCATATTTAGAGGTTTGCAAAGGATACTGGGTAACAGAACCTGGTGAGAGCCGCACAAGTCACCCCATCTTGGATTCCCCTAGGTCTCTAGTTTCAAAAATGCACAGGTTTGGTAGATTTCCCTAGGTACAGGCTGATCTAGAGACCAAAATCCACAGGTAGGCACTTTGCAAAAAACACCTCTGTTTTCTGTGGAAAAATGTGATGTGTCCACGTTGTGTTTTGGGACATTTCCTGTCGTGGGCACTAGGCCTACCCAATCAAGTGAGGTATACTTTTTATTGGGAGACTTGGGGGAATGCTGGGTGGAAGGAAATTTGTGGCTCCTCTCAGATTCCAGAACTTTCTGTCACCGAAATGTGAGGAAAAAGTATTTTTTTAGCCACATTTAGAGGTTTGCAAAGGATTCTGGGTAACAGAACCTGGTGAGAGCCCCACAAGTCACCCCATCCTGGATTCCCCTAGGTCTTTAGTTTTAAAAAATGCACAGGTTTGGTAGGTTTCCGTAGGTGCCGGCTGAGCTAAAAACCAAAATTCACAGGTAGGCACTTTGCAAACAAACACCTCTGTTTTCTGTAGAAAAATGTGATGTGTCCACGTTGTGTTTTGGGGCATTTCCTGTCGCGGGCACTACGCCTACCCACACAAGTGAGGTATCATTTTTATCAAGAGACTTGGGGAAATGCTGGGCAGAAGGAAATATGTGGCTCCTCTCAGATTCCAGAACTTTCTGTCACCGAAATGTGAGGAAAAAGTGAGTTTTTTTAACCAAATTATGAGGTTTGCAAAGGATTATGGGTAACAGAACCTGGTAAGAGTCCCACGAGTCACCCCATCTTGGATTCCCCTAGGTTTCTAGTTTTCAAAAATGCACAGGTTTGGTAGGTTTCTCTAGGTGCAGGCTGAGCTACAGGCCAAAATCCACAGGTAGGCACTTTGCAAAAAACACCTCTGTTTTCTGTGGAAAAATGTGATGTGTCCACAAAGAGGGTCATTCTGACCCTGGCGGTCTTGGACCGCCAGGGCGCAGAACGACTGAAGCACCGCCAACAGGCTGGCGGTGCTTCAAAGCCCATTCCGACTGCAGCGGTAAAGCCACGGTCGGAAAACTGGGGCCGGCGGTTTCCTGCCAGTTTTGCCCCGGTTGGGCGAATCCGCCAGGGCAGCGCTGCAAGCAGCGCTGCCCTGGGGATTCCGACCCCCTTCCCGCCAGCCTGTTTATGGCGGTTTACACCGCCAGGAAGAGGCTGGCGGGAACGGGTGTCCTGGGGCCCCTGGGGGCCCCTGCACTGCCCATGCAACTGTCATGGGCAGTGCAGGGGCCCCCTAACAGGGCCCCAGCCTGCTTTTCACTGTCTGCCTAGCAGACAGTGAAAAGCGCGACGGGTGCAACTGCACCAGTCGCACACCTGCAACACCGCCGGCTCCATTCGGAGCCGGCTTCAGTGTTGCAGGCCGCCTTCCCGCTGGGCCGGCGGGCACTAACAATGTTAGCGCCCGCCGGCCCAGCGGGAAGGTCGGAATGGCCCCAGCGGTCTTTTGACCGCGGAGCGGCCAAACGGCGGTTCCCTCCAGGCGGGCAGCGACTGCCGCCCGCCGAGGTCAGAATGACCCCCATAGTGTTTTGGGGTTTCTCCTGTCGCGGGCACTAGGCCTACCTACACAAGTGAGGTATCATTTTTTATCGGGAGACTTGGGGGAACGCTGGGTGGAAGGAAATTTGTGGCTCCTCTCAGATTCCAGAACTTTCTGTCATGAAAATGTGAGGGAAAAGTGTTTTTTTTAGCCAAATTTTGAGGTTTGAAAAGGATTCTGGGTAACAGAACCTGGTGAGAGCCCTACAAGTCACCCCATCTTGGATTCCCCCAGCTCTCTAGTTTTCAGAAATGCACGGGTGTGGTAGGTTTCCCTAGGTACCGGCTGAGCTAGAGGCCAAAATCCACAGGTAGGCACTTTGCAAAAAACACCTCTGTTTTCTGTGGAAAAATGTGAGGTGTCCACGTTGTGTTTTGGGGCATTTCCTGTCGCGGGCACTAGGCCTACCCACACAAGTCAGGTATCATTTTTATCGGGAGACTTGGGGGAACGCTGGGTGGAAGGAAATTTGTGGCTACTCTCAGATTCCAGAACTTTCTGTCACCGAAATGTGAGGAAAACATGCTTTTTAGCCAAATTTAGAGGTTTGCATAGGATTCTGGGTAACAGAACCTGGTGAGAGCCCCACAAATCCCCCCATCTTGGATTCCCCTAGGTCTCTAGTTTTAAAAAATGCACAGGTGTGTTAGGTTTCCCTAGGTGCAGGCTGAGCTAGAGGCCAAAATCCACAGGTAGGTACTTTACAAAAAACACTTCTGTTTTCTGTGGAAAAATGTGATGTGTACACGTTGTGTTTTGGGGCATTTTCTGTCGCGGGCACTAGGCCTACCCACACAAGTGAGGTATCATTTTTATTGGGAGACTTTGGGGAATGCTGGGTGGAAGGAAATTTGTGGCTCCTCTCAGATTCCAGAACTTTCTGTCACCGAAATGTGAGGAAAAAGTGTTTTTTAGCCATATTTAGAGGTTTGCAGAGGATACTGGGTAACAGAACCTGGTGAGAGCCGCACAAGTCACCCCATCTTGGATTCCCCTAGGTCTCTAGTTTCAAAAATGCACAGGTTTGGTAGGTTTCCATAGGTGACGGCTGAGCTAGAGAGCCAAAATTCACAGGTAGGCACTTTGAAAAAAAACACCTCTGTTTTCTGTGGAAAAATGTGATGTGGCCACGTAGTGTTTTGGGGCATTTCCTGTCGCAGGCACTAGGCCTACCCACACAAGTGAGGTATCATTTTTATCAGGAGACTTGGGGAAATGCTGGGCAGAAGGAAATATGTGGCTCCTATCAGATTACAGAACTTTCTGTCACCAAAATGTGAGGAAAAAGTGTTTTTTTTAGGCAAATTTTGAGGCTTGCAAAGGATTCTGAGTAACAGAACCTGGTAAAAGGCCCGCAAGTCACCCCATCTTGGATTCCCCTACGTCTCTAGTTTTCAAAAATGCACTGGTTTGGTAGATTTCCGTAGGTGCCGGCTGAGCTAGAGGCCAAAATCAACAGGTAGGCACTTTGCAGAAAACACCTCTGTTTTCTGTGGGAAAATGTGATGTGTCCACATTGTGCTTTGGAGCATTTCCTGTCGCGGGTACTAGGCCTACCTACACAAGTGAGATATCATTTTTTATCAGGAAACCTGGGGGAACGCTGGGTGGAAGGAAATTTGTGGCTTCTCTCAGATTCCAGAACTTTCTGTCACAAAAATGTGAGGGAAAAGTGTTTTTTTAGCCACATTTTGAGGTTTGCAAAGTATTCTGGGTAACAGAACCTGGTGAGAGCCCCCACAAGTCACCCCCTCTTGGATTCCCCTAGGTCTCTAGTTTTAAAAAATGCACATATTTGGTAGGTTTCCCTAGGTACCGGCTGATCTAGAGGCCAAAATCCACAGGTAGGCACGTTTGCAAAAAACACCTCTGTTTTCTGTGGAAAAATGTGATGTGTCCACGTTGTGTTTTAGGACATTTCCTATTGCGGGCACTAGGCCTACCCACACAAGCGAGGTATCATTTTTACCGGGAGACTTTGGTCAATGCTGGGTGGAAGGAAATGTGTGGCTCCTCCCAGATTCCAGAACTTTCTGTCACCAAAATGTGAGGAAAAAGTGTTTTTTTAGCCAAATTTAGAGGTTTGCAAAGGATTCTGGGTAACATAACCTGGTGAGAGCCCCACGAGTCACCCCATCCTAGATTCCCCTAGGTCTCTAGTTTTCAAAAATGGACAGGTTTGGTAGGTTTTCATAGGTGCCAGCTGAATTGGAGGCCACAATCCACAGGTAGGCACTTTGCAAAATAACATCTCTGTTTTTTGTGGAAAAATTTGTTGTCCACGTTGTGTTTTGGGGCATTTCCTGTCGCAAGCGCTAGGCCTACCCACACAAGTGAGGTACTATTTTTATAGGGAGACTTCGGGGAACATAGAATAGCAAAACAAGTGTTATTGCCCCTTGTCGTTCTCTACATTTTTTCCTTCCAAATATAAGAGAATGTGTAAAAAAGACATCTATTTGAGAAATGCCCTGTAATTCACATGCTAGTATCCCTAGGATATTGGAAAAAACAGGACGCACATTTGGTGTGGGTAGCTTATGTGGACAAACAGTTATGAGGGCCTAAGCGCGCCCTGCCCCAAATAGCCAAAAAAAGCCTGGCACCTGAGGGGGAAAGGCCTGGCAGCGAAGGGGTTAAACTGCTATTTAACCTGGCAAAATTACCTTTTTGCCAGGCCCAAACCCTCCTTTTTAATACATACAGGTCACCCTAGTGTGCACCTTGGACAGCCCAGAAGGCAGGACGCAAAGTACAATAAAAACAGGACATATGCTTTTCATTTTTATGTGTCCTGGCAGTGAAAACACTTAAATGTGTTTTTCACTGCTACAAGGCCCATCTCCTGTGGGATAATATTGGAGTTGCCTTATTACATTCTATAAACATAATTTACAAATGGAAATAGATTTATTTTCAGATTAGTGTCTCTGGAATCACAATGTAAAATCCTAATTTATGGTGAAGCCGGATTTTAAATTGCAATTTCGAAAATGCCCCTTTTAAAAAGTTATTTTTTTTGCCTTGGACATTTCGTTGTCTGAAGCCTGTGTCTGGTCACATGACTGGGTGTAATTGATAGTTGGGCATTTTGTATTAGACAGCCACACATAATGGGAGGGTTAGGTATGACTTGATAGGCCATCACTTACACCTAAATAGGCTGTATCCTGTCCCCACATAAGGAGCTGCCTACCCCCTGTAATTAGTCTGGAGCCATGGCAGGGTGGGCAGGACATCTGTGCATATCATAGATAAGTCTTAGAAGTCTCCCCCTTCTGGGTATAAGAAATTACTTTCAGACCCCACTACTTCAGTACACTTCTGGACCTGTTGATACTCTACCAGGAAGAAGGACTGCTGTGTTGCTAAAGGGCTGCAACTCTGCTGAGCTGCACTCTGCTGCACTCCTGCATTGTTGACCTGCTATGTGCTGCCCTCTGCCTAGGTGAGAAGGACTGGAGCTGCATCATTTGAACCCAGAACCCAGAGTAAATCAAGGACTAGTTGTCTGGCCTCCTGATCTGAAGTCTCGGGTTATACTGACTTCCTGGACTCTGCCTTCTGTGAGTCTACCGTTCTAAGTCATGCCACCCATCGTGAGCCTAAATTGATTATCAGCAGAACCAATGCATCCTCTCTTCTGAGCGGCGCGTACCTGAGCAGAACTGACACATCTCCTTGACTGAGCAGTGCTTCTTCAAGGAGCCCTGATGCATCACCCATGCTGCATGGATTGGACACGTCACAGACGACTTGCTTCGACGCATTTTGGGATCATTGCACGGCCTTCGGAACTGCCACTGCGTGAGGGTTTTCTCTGAGCAAGCTCCTCTCATCTCCCAACGATGGCAGAGTCAACAATGATCATGAAAGTCAGCATTGCAGCTTTACCCCTCATCAGAGCCAACACATTGCCTTGACTGAGCAATGCATCCTAGACACCAGGCCTTCGCATCTTGAGCCCTGTTGACAGGATCCTCGATGTTGGTGCAACAGGACCTCTCACTTCCGCCTCCTCGCATCTCCGAACAGGTGCATCGCTTCAGCTGTGTGACGCATCTTACATGCTGATCCATGCAACACTTTGCAGACCTGATTTAAGTTACTTTGCATTTGTGGTTAACCCTCCAGACCCCATTAAAGTTCTTAAGAAAAGGCGGGCCCTGATTCTGGAAGACTTGGACTATGATGAATGGCTGAAAGCCAAAATGGCTGACAGGTTGTTGGCAACGTTGATGGAACTCTGCCTCATATAATTTAAATATTTCCACAGTATACAATACCCTGAACAGGCTCCATAAGATGTGGAGGTCTCCTATGCCATTCTGTGCCCTATGTGAGGCTGCAGTAGTCATGCTCTCATAGTGCTCTATGACACAAACATTCTTGTCCCATATTCATAACACACTTCGTATCGTGTTGGATGTACCAGTGGTGCAAAACTGTCAGAATGCCATACTGGATATAAAATCTGACTGGTATGGATCCAGGGGAGATAAAATGCTATTGACAACATGCTTACTGATGGCCAAAAGAGATATTGCCCAGTATTGACGGGCCACTTCGCCTGCTCTAAATTACCACATGAACAAGGGCATACATTAAAATTGCCTGCTAATACTGTCCAGGGGGAGAAAGATTGTTCCTGAAAAAATCCCCCCAGAAACTTAGAAGCTTCAAACTCTAATGTTTCCCCCTGAAGAGGGTGAATTATAAACACTGATCACAAGGACCCTAATGTTGCCTGCAAAAGTAAGTGGGATACCCAATACGGTGGTTAAATCAAATTGGACTAATACCATTTCACAGCCCAGACTTAAACTAACAAAAATTGACAGCCCTCCCTCCCCGCCACTATGTGTAGACGGCACCGCATGAGCATAAAAAACTGCATAGCCATCAAGGCAAGCCATCCCCAAAACATCATATGTCTCTTGGAGAAATGTATTTGGGAAGACTTCAGCAAATTTACCTCACGATCAACATCTAAAACTGATCTATTCCCCAACACGTTCCAATTCATAATCCTAAACTGGATCGGGCCCCTTCGAGGTAGCTCCTTATCACTGATACCCATCTCCCCATTACCAGCGGTTGCCAGACGTCAGTCCTGCTCATCAAGCCCCGTGAGGGGATCAACCCATTACTTTGCTGAACCTCCGAACTCATAACCAAATGGGAATAGATCGTACACTTAACCATCTGTCCTGAGCCTTCTCACAAACCTGGACCCCTAATAGTTTTCCTCAGGGGATAAAAAATATCACAATAGATGAATAACTATGAATAAATACTAGAGCTTTCTGATAATCCATTTTTCAAATAGGCATATTTACTAAAACACAGATATGGGGAGAAGCTGGTGGGGGCAACTGTAGGGCATCTGTAGGGTCACTTACTCTATGTATACACCCTCTGTAGATAACGCATTAGAATAACCTAGCTGACTGGGTGATTCCCTACAGGCTTTGAAACTCCACCCCCCTGAGCATGCTCCTGCCTCAATGAGGAGTAAGGGGCGGGTTGCCCTTGCATTAGAACATTGCTCCTTAAGTAAGTCCAACCTCTTAGGACCTACCTGCACACTACATGCTGGGGAAGTTACATTCCTACAATCAACTGTTGTTGATTCAATGGAGCTTGCAGTGTTATTGCTAATTAAGGTGCGTGAGGCTCCGTCACCAGGGTATTACAAGGAGCCCATTACCAAACTCATTTGCTCTGCCCACCAGCCTGGCATTGAGCTTCTCCAATACTTTCAAACTTTTTTGCCATCCCCATTCAAATTGATCAAATCTACACTTGAAAGTCATAATAATATCAGACAATCCCCTTTCCACTGTCCTCAACCTGTGTTCTCATCTGACTGGACAAGTAAGAGAGGCAGGGGCCTCAGTATCTGTGCCTGTATGCAGGGTGCCCTTAGGATCTCCACACTTGGCCTCAACTACTGACAACTCCATGTGTCACTATCTTTTTTGTCTTTCTCCCTAGGGGCTTTGACCCCGTGATTTGGGTGGAAGTCCCCCGTTTGCCTGTCTTAGGCTTTGTAGAGAATTTACAATCATCCCTCACCTGTGCAGAGTCACCTGCACAGAACAGGGCATTACTGCAGCAGTATGACCCTCAACTCAAGATTCCACTGAGGCCCTAATGCCACCCTCCCCTGTAGGCTGTAACAGAATAGAATACATTGTCAAAGGTGCACTTACATTTTCACCTGGAACCAAAAAAGTTGAGGCAACGGTGGCCAACTGATCTTCCACTTGAGTAATTTCCTCTGACAGGACCCCTACTCTATTGTTGAGGAACGTCACAATGGAGTCCTGTTTCCTTGGCCTCCTATCTGCTGTACTAGGCTCTCCACCCTTCTTCTTTCCCATTCTTTTCCATCCCTACCGCACAAAAGCACTTACTTCCAACAAGAATCCAAGGTAAGCGGCACAGCCTCGACCGGCCATGGATGGACACAGACAAGCCTGCTGTTGGCCCAGCCTTCACCCGGGCACTCACCCATGTGCGTCCCACTGGAGATGGAAACAGCTTAAAAGCGTGTGGTGTCGGTTGCAAAGTTGGGGGTGGCCCTTCCTCTTTCTCGGGTGATGAACAACTACAGACTGGGACAGGGAGTCCCACAACAACATGCTCCCTTCTGAGGCATCCCCAGATATTATATAATACCAAATATAATACCAAATACTGTGTGATAGAGATTGTTCAGTCTAATCTCAGATAACAGCTGATGAGTGTGATGGAAGAGGTTGCATGCTCAGACCGATAAAGAGTTGATGATGCAAAATGCTGGAAGATATGATATAATGGCAGATACATAATTCCGGGTGGTTGTAGCAGTAAGGATGTACCATGTGATGTAATATGACTGATTTTGAGATAGCCAATGGAGTCTATCAAGTATGGTAAATGGGGTGACAGATGATAATGTGCGGACTGCTGTATGTTATGAAAGATGGAGAATTCTTCACATGTAGATTAGAGGATTCACTGTGTTACCAAATTTAGCAATCCACAAGTGGTGTGAATTGCCTGGGATCCTCGGAGCCATGCAGTATTAAAAGTGAGATGAAAAGGTAAGGTAACATAAGAGAAATATAATATGAAGAATGACTACTAAAAGGATGTGGAGGAAGACGCACAGTATTTTCAAACAGACTGTCTTCACAGCTTGATCTAAGATTCAATATTCAGAATATAATGTAAGAACGAGAATACAAATGTGATTAGAGATTGAAACAGTAGATTTTGATGTTAAACTACAGCAACACAACAAGCTACTAGTAGCCCACTTCCTGAAGAACCCAGCTGGCCTGTTCCATTGAACATGCCCTGGGCCCTGTTGGTGGCTTTTGCAGCAGTGAGTCGTGATCGACAAGTACTGTTCTTGAGGTCCTCAGACCCTTTTCTGTGTCAAAGTGTACTTCTCATAACATCCTGTTTAAATCTGGGACTTAGAAACTTCATAAATATTCTTACCTGAGGAACCATCAGGGGACCGGTGCCAACCAGCCCAGCTGATCTGATTTAGGTGCTTTGTCACTGGACCTGACTTTGCTGTACCTCCATCTACATTCTTCACTCAACACAAGAATCCATTGATATCAAGCCCTCTTTGATTACAAGCTGCAGCTTCAACATCACTTTCTTAGGAGAACCAATTGAATCAGCAGAACTCCAGGTGCAAAAACTTGAACTCCTCCCACTGGTTATTTTCCTGCCTAAAGGGATTGGTTATGCTCAGACTCCATCCCAACAGTGGAATCCATTGGTGTTGAGCCACTTCTCATGATGCCATTCGTGCTTCCTGTTTCACTGAAAGATGTTGTTGGGATAAGTAACTTTTTGAACTGGATGAACCTGGTCCATGATTCAGACCCATGCTCCATCACGGTCAGCCTTAACTCGCCTAGTTACCAGTCAAGTGCAACCAGATGACAGTGGTTGGCGCTTAATGCTTTTGCCACTATTTAAAATCTCACATCTCTAGTTCCTCTTATTGGATTGTTGTTCTTTTGGTCTCTTTTTGTTCTGTAAATTATTTTCTATATTTATAAATTGGATTGGGATTTTTATTGTGTTGTGTTTTTACTGTTTTGGTACTTTTAAATGTTTTACACACTTCCTTAAGTTAAGCGTGCCTGCTCTGTTCCATAGCTACCAAGGTTGAGCTCAGGTTTAAATGACTAAAGCCAGACTTAACAAGAATAGTTACAATATTACTTGTGTTGGATTACCATCCACTCCAACTAGCAACCCACTTTCTCACAGCACAGTGAAGAAATTACCAATTTACTGAGACTGATGCATGCATTCATCGTGGAAACTAATCTACCTAAGAGGAGTCAGACTATTGGACTTTCGGGATCTCTATTTCCACTGACATCATGACTGTGAAATATTTCCACATAGATTAACATAGATTAACAATCCCGTTGGTGTGCACTTGATATAAAATGAATGTGCATTGCAGTGTGCTATAACAAGAAGGGATAGCGTTTGTGAGATGGGTGTGTAGCCTCATTTAAACAGGCTCAGCAAGTGTTAAAAAGTTGGTTTAGTACATGTGTGTATGTAAATGTGTTTGGATAATGTGATGAGGTGTTGAAAGCTATCACTGGACTTGACAGATAGCTGTGCGTTTTCAGCAAGGCAGATGGCATCAGACCCTGCTGGATTGAAGGTGTCTTCTGTTTGTGCTATATTTGGCGTTGTTCTAACTGGCACATGCTGTATATTCCGTGGAGGGATGTGGACGTTGTTTTTTCTGTTCTTGGAGGAAGGGATTGAAGCTCTTTCCATCCCCCCAAGTGTCAACGACTCTTCCATTCCCATCAAGACAGAGAAATGAAGCATTTCTGGATCCTATGTCTGCTTTGTAAAGCATTCAGGAGGTGCAGAGTCCAGACCCTGGCAGGAAGCTGTCAAAAAAGCCATGCTTTTCCCTCTGAGCGGAAGCAGCAGGGAGGAAGCCTCTCTTTGGAAATTGATGGCGGTGGAAAGGTGTGTGATGAGTTGGCACTTCAATGCATTCTTCAGTCACATTTGCAGTCACTTTGAGGATAGAAATGTAGGTTACTGGACAGCTTTTGACAACAAGTGACAGCCAAATGAGTGATGTCTGCACGGTACATGGTGCCTAAAAAGGGAAACTCTTTACCTTTCAATCGCCCAGACGTCCACAAAAAGCATGTTTACAATGGAACAGCAACAAAATATTGTTCGCTTTCTTTTTTGGAATTAATTTGTTTTCCAAATCTGGAAATGTAACTACCGTTTTGTTAATGCAACAAGTATATCAATCAATATGCAGTTCATGTGGGAACTGCCACCTCTTCTTAATATTAGTCTACCTACCTACTTAGGTTCAAGATTACACCACTGCATGAGCATCTATAATGCATGTTGTACCACTAAAAGTGAAATTTGTATAAAAATCTTTGCATGAACGACCATTACATTTGCAATCTATACAGGAACTGTTAGCTCTTCTTGGTTGTGCAAATGAGCCATGCAAGCATCAGGTATAGCATAAATATTAATCTGATGGTACATAATTCAACATGGCGTGCATGAGCTGTATTAAAACTGGCTGTTTCTTCTTCTGGGTGTGCATGAGTTACTTTGTACACAGCAAAAGATTAAGGGGCATATTTTGAAGAGCCCCTAGTGCCAGCGGAGCATCACTTTTCGTAACGCTCCAGTGGCGCTAACTACTGCTCCATATTTACAATGAGGTGTAATGCTACTTTTATAGCGTTACGCCTTTTTGTAAATAGGGGCCCCTCCAACGCAGTTTTCTACACCAGAGGGGCGTTCAATGGATGTTGCAGTGGGGATTCCATCATAACACCCTTTACTTTTGATGCTGCCCCAGATTTATGAGAAATTGTAAATCTGGCGCAGAAACAAAAACTAACGCCACTCCAGGGGTGGCGTTAGCATGGCAAAACGAAGAGGAATTCTTTTATTCCTCTTCTTTTTTTTTGCTTTTTTTTATGTGTGCTGCATTCTGCAGTACACATAGAAGAGGCAAAATGCCATGGTTGATTGTTTACGTGCAGAAGGGTGTCCCTTTCTGCACATGAACAATCATTCCAAAATGACACTTTGGTACTTCTATGTGTGCTGCAAAATGCAGCACACATAGAAGTGCCAAATCGACATTATAGTTTGTTTATGTGCAGGAAGGGACAGAGTAATCAGTGTTAAAAGTGCCCTGTGCCTTTTTTCGTTATATGCAAAAGTTAGGATAGTGTTTAATGTTTGGTGGTGGTCTGCCAGGTCAGAGTAGCTCTTCGTCTCCACTTCCCTCGTTAAAACCATTTGACATATTTTGAGATCCCCTCTTCCTAGCAGGTATCTGGGCTTCAACAGAGCAGCAGATGTGCTGAATACACAGCTGAATGACCGTTGGCTGCCATGTTTGTTCATTCCATTCAACATCAATTTTGTCACTTTTCTGAAACAAACTCACAAACCGAGAGTTTTGGTTCATAAAAATACAATAGCCTTGACACGTAGGGAGTTATATTCCTGCACATGTGGCTGTCAATCTTTGCTTTCTCAGCCTGTCTTCCAAACTTAGCATTGCGAATCTGGCTCTGTGACCAGGTAGCCCACTGGTGGATGAATCACCAGGACAAGGATTTCTAAGGGCAGACCCAGCTGTGACTCCATCACTGGACAGCCTACACTCCCACCATTACTAAATGAGGTGTGGGAACTGCTTCATCAAACTATAATTCAAGCTCTAAATCTGTGCTTGAACTGAATGCTTCCTGATTTATTGGGAGCATGAATTACTTAGGTGCATTGAGTTACAATACGTGTTGTTCGTGGTTTAAAAATGAATATGAAGAACATCCATCAGGAGAAACTATAAATTGTAAGTGGAAAAGGACTGGAAAGTAGTCTTCAGAACACAACTCTGAACGAACTGCTTATTGGTTTCAAAATGTAGGTCTTTGATGGGAGGCTCAAGAGTAAATTCAGCATGCAAATTTTTTCAAGAAAGATAATTTATTTTTCAGTTTAAAAAGCTTTATTTAAATAAGGAAGAAAGACTCAAAGGCAACAATGGAATCATAAAACAAACAACCATAACATCATTAGCAGTAAAGCATATTATATTAAATGATTAACCTAAAAATTAACCATATGAGACTAAAGCCTTTATCTGACAGAAACGTGTAGCTGCAGCTTCCTTACCTTTGATTTTTCTGGTGTCAGGCTAGATCCAAAAACTTTTGTTGAGCAATACCCCTTGCGTGCAACGTCGGGCAGCTCCATTTGGCTCTGCATGGCATCGCTGGAGTCATTGGCGCTAGATGTGAGGTTGCGGCCACCTATAGAGATAACATCCAGGTGCGCAGACTTCCATTGTTTTCTTTCCATGACAGTTAACGCAGATCTGGAGAGAGCTACCCCTCTGTCATTTTTTTGACATTCCTTTTGTCTACATTTTGTCGAGATTTTTGCAAGTGCGTTGAGAATGTCATTGAAGAAGGCTGGTTTCAAACCATATGGCACCTGTCACCATGCCATGTCGCTCACTGATCCCCATCTTGCTTGCCTGTGGTGCCACAAGTTCAACCATGACTCATATCATGCTTGGACTGCCAGGCCATGGCACTGAAGGCTTTGAGGGAGTGGCCCCTACAGCTGCTTGCGGCTCGGTAATTGGCAACACCAGCGTGTGACTCCAAGAAGGTCTTGGTCCTGGCTGAGAAGGAGGTCGCGGGACCGATCTCAGAGCCTCAAGGCCTCTTTCTCCCATTCCAGAACCTCAGGACACTCGGAAAGGAAGCACAAGAACAATTCCAAGAGGACTTCGACATCACCTCGTCCATTGGCCGACGAGATAAGCGGGGAACATCGGCGTTACAAGCATGGTTCTTCTGAGCCATTAGCCAGTTTGACTCTGCGCCTCCCACCTTTTCCGGGGGCCGGGTCAACACTCGCTCAAATAAAGGAGCTCTATGAGGCCATGCACTGCATATTTGAGTGGGTTGACCCCTCTGGCATGCCTTTGCACCCCGCGGGGTCGAATGAGGCTCCAACCGGACCCATGCCAGTGGCTTCAGCCTCTGCTCCAGTGGAGTCTCAGAGATCCGAGTCTGAATCCGGACCGGCGCTAGTCGTACCCAGATGACCTTCCTAGGCCCTGGTCACAACACAGATGCTCCTGGTGCTGTCGACAGCCACGGGCGGTGCCAGTCCCATTCCTATACTCGATAATCCAGAGCTGGAACAGCATGGAACAATGCTGATTCTGGCACCTACAGCGCCCACAGGTGCCAGTTCATTGCCTGACCCTTATTTTTATTTTATGATGCCAAGCATGGGAGAAGAGTGAGAGGGGTCACTGGACCCTTTAGAACATCAGATAGAAAAATCTATGGACTGGTATGAGGAGCTGGGAGAGGCTAGTAGTTTGGGCACCTCTCCAGACACTAGAATGCTCCCTCCTCCCACTGTGACTATGGAGGAGGGCGCATCATATGTGATGGTAGGGTATAGGGCAAAAGAGGTCCTCGATCTCGACTGCAAAGTGCCCTCAGTGGCTTTCAAGACCAACACCTTGATGGAAGGGCTTCAACCTGTGGCTCCCATATCTGAACCCCTTTTGCCCTTCAATGAGGCACTTACAGATGTCCTACTGGAAACTTGGTCCAAGTCCAGCACAGGAGCTCCTCTAAATAGGGTGATTGCCCGCCGCCATTTACCCACTCTGGGTGACCCTAGCTTTCTCAGCCAACACCCCACCCCTGACAGCTTGGTTGTCCAAGCCTACACGTCGTACAGCACATTCCCTTCCACTACCCCGGATAGAGAATCCAAGAGGCAGGACCACCTTGGAGAGAAATAGTTTTCTTCCAACAGCCAGACATTGAGTTCCGTGAACACCTCATTCATATTGGGCCATTTCTCCCATGCCATTTAAGACATGGTTGCACAAATGCTTCCTCAGGTCCCAGAGGAGGCCCGGGACATACTCTCACAAGCACTTAAAGACAAGAGAGACGCAGCTAAGTTTACCATACGGTGTGGCTTAAACATGACTGATTCACTGGGCAGAGCCATTCCATCAACAGTGGCCCTAAGGGGCCACACCTGGCTGAGGACATCTAGTTTTTCAGGGACTGTCCAGGAAAACCTGATGGACATGCCCTTCTACGGCACTTGCTTTTTTAACGAGAAGGCAGACTTGGTGCTGGCGTCCTTTAAGGACTCTTGGGCTACAGTCATGTCCTTCGGCCATTCAGTGACCCCTCATCCACCATCTGCTTTTTGCCCCTTTCGTGGCTATGGTAGGGGCATGGCACAGTGCCAGCCTTATGCAAGCCACCATCCTACATAACCAACCCAGGGTATGCTAGGACATAGGTGCAGTGTCTTCAGATCTAGAGGATCTGCAGGCCAGAATTTGTCTACCACACATCCTGTGGCAGCTGAAGTCTCTAAGCCCTCCTAGTTTGCATCTGCAGGACCATGCTTGTCCAGTGGGAGGGAGAATATACCATCAGCTCTTTCACTGGCAGTTAATAACATCAGACACATGGCTATTGCAGATTATCAGGAAGGACTATGCCCTGCATTTTCAATCCTTTCCTCCTCCTATCCCACCTACGTTCAAATGGCTGATGGAGAGTCATTTGTATCTGCTCTGGGAGGAAGTTCCGGCTCTCCAAGAGAGCAATAGAAAGGGTCCCAACACCAGAAGTAGGCAGTGGTTGTAAATCCAGCTACTTTCTGAGACCC
This sequence comes from Pleurodeles waltl, assembly GCF_031143425.1. NCBI lineage: Eukaryota > Metazoa > Chordata > Amphibia > Caudata > Salamandridae > Pleurodeles > Pleurodeles waltl. Next base: position 1,633,713,163 of record NC_090445.1, read on the forward strand.
AGAAAGAACAAGGGTTTTCACCCTATTCCAGATTTATGGACTGTAAATCTCTTTCTCAAAAAGGAGAACTTCAAGATGCTCATGTTGGCTCTGGTCTTGTGTGCCCTAGACCCACAAGACAGCAAGGTAGCGCTAGACTTGCAGAATGCATATTTCCATATGCCAATCCTGCAGGCCCACAGGTGTTACCTAACCATTAAGGCAGGTCACAAACACTTTCAGTTCACTGTGCTGCCATTTGGCCTTACCAGTGCCCCTTGGATGTTCACCAAGGTGATGGCAATGGTCGCAGCTCATCTGCACAGGTTAGGGGTTTCAGTCTTCCCCTACCTCAATGACTGTCAGAGTCACCAGATCCTTGGGGTCTGTGCACGTTCCCAACACGTCCACCACTGAACAGCTCCAAGACTCTGATAGATAAATCACAGAGACTGAGAGAGTTCAAGAGGGGAAGAGGGGATTAGGAAGGGAACAGCTGGGAAGGAGACCTGTAGTAAGAAAAAGGTTAGAACACACAATATGAAAATTATATCTCCTGAAATCAATACTAGACTATGATTCTAAGCCTAGTCACTCTGAAAACATGAACAATCTGAGAGTTAAGTTTAAAATGATTAAGTTTCAAGATGGCCGGATACCTGTAGGGGAATCAAGATGAATTAAATGAAAACTTTCTTATTCAAGTACTTTCGTTTACATGAGAATCAGAAAAACATTCTGACTAAATTTTAAACCAGTCATATAAATCCTGTTTTGAGAATGTATACTAGGACCATACAATATTGCATCTAGAAACTCTGGCCTTCTGTGTACTCTTAAAATGTTTCAACACAAATTGTGCATATTGAAGATATATATATATATATATCTATATATATCTATAGTAAACACCATAAAAGGATTGTGCACCATGAATAACACGATATGGATTCAGGAAACAAATCACATAACTTGTCAACTCGAATATTACATAATAAATATCTTAGAATAGTGGCATACAATAAACAACATGAAATAAACTCGAGGAGAGAATCATGCGTCTTTCCGATTCGAGTGTCACCATGTAAAATACCAAGAAATGGTAACACGCAATGAATATCAAGATCAAGTCATCATTAATCTAATTGTGCGTCTTGCCGATTCGTAAAACATGATGTAAATGTCAAGAAATAACAGCTCACAATAAATAACAAGATCAAAGTACAATGAAACGAATCGTGCTTCTTTTGCCGATTCTTAAGCCACCATGTAAATGTCAAGAAATGGTAGCGCGCAATACACAACAAAGTTAAATCCTCATGAAACGAATTGCGCGTCTTGCCGATTCTTAAGCCACCATGTGAATGTCAAGAAATAGTAGCACGCAATGAATAACAAAGTCAAACCTTTATGAAACCAATCGCGCGTCTTGCCTATTTGTAAACTACCATATAAATGTCAAGAAATGGTAGCGCGCAAGTAATCTGTTACTCATTTTAGAATTAAAACAAGAATATGAAAATTCTCAATAACGGTGTTGGGACAGTCCAACCACCGTCTTACCGCCTGGAACAATGATCACCAATGAAGGATGAAGGGCAGAAGACTGGAAAATCCAAATAGGCCGCCGGAACAGGAGCTCAGGAAGAAGCTGCTGCTCTGCACCGGGACCTCTGAATAGTGAGCACTGGGAGTTTGGGCTTGCTCTCTTTTATAGAGTCTTGTCCAGCCCAGAACCATGCCCAGGCATGTTGCAGGGAAAGTCTCTGGAAGGCCCTGGAAAGGGGTCACACCCTAACACACTCTGAAAACCTGCAGCAATACATTGCAAGGGAACAGTATTTGTAAGCATATTACAAATAAGTTTTCAGGATGGAACTCTGCAAAGCAAAAGGTTAAACCACAACATATCAGCACAATGCATAAATTACTTTGTTTTGAGAGTGCTGGGTTTTTGCATTTTTGTCGCCAATACAGCGCGTACTGCTCTGGTGTTGACAAGTTCACCCCAGGCTGTCGTCTCCCACCTCCAGGCTATGGTGAACCTCCTGCATTTTCTGGGGTTCACTACAAACTTGCTGAAGTCTCACCTGATTCCCTCTCAGATGCTCCCTTTCATTGGAGCAGTGCTGGACACAGTGAGGTTTCGGGCTTATTCTCCCAAGCAGCTAGTCCAGGATATTCAGACAATGTTACTGATGATTCACCCTGTGTCCTGGATTTCGGTCAGAATGACTCTGAGGCTTCTGGGCCTCATGGCCTCCTGCATCCTTGTGGTAAAACATGACAGATGGCATATGTGAGCTCTTCAATGGGATCTGAAGTTCCAGTGGGTGCAGCATCAGGGAAATCTCTCTGACATAGTCGAGATCTTGGAGGGAACTGCAAAAGACCTGCAGTGGTGGTTAACGAACAGCAATTGGGTCAGAGGCAGACTCCTCTCCCTTCCCCAACCAGACCTCACAGTAGTGACGGATGCATCACTTCTGGTATGGGCGCCATCTGGGAAAGGTGGAGATCAGAGGACTCTGGTCTCCGGGAGAATCTAGACTCCACATCAACATGTTGAGCCCAGGGCAATCCGACTAGCATTGAAAACATTTCTTCCCTCTGTCAAGGGGAAATTAGTGCAGGTGTTCGTGCACAACGCCACCGTCATGTGGTACTGATACAAGCAGGGTGCGGTGGGTTGTGGACCCTTTGTCAAGAGGCCCTGCATCTCTGGACATGGCTGGAACAGCAGGACATAACCCTGATGTTTTAACACCTGGCAGGGTTTCTGGACACCAGGGTGGAAAAACTCAGCTGTCGATGTCTAGCGGATCATGAGTAGAGTCTCCATTCAGAGGTTGTGCAAATTCACTTTCAGCAGTGCGGAAAGCCTTAGTTAGATCTATTCACATCTGAAGAGAATGCGCAATGTCAGCAGTACTGTGAGTTGGAGTTTTCAAAATGACACACATTCGGCAACGCTTTTCGTCTCCAGTGGAGCTTAGGCCTTTCCACCCATACCACTCCTGCCCAGAGTTCTCAAGAAGATTGAGAATGACCAGGCCCAATTTAACCTTGTGGTTCTGGATAGGGCACAGGAGTATGGTATCCTGAGGTTTTCAAAATAAGCATCGATCCTCTGATCAGACTGCCCCTGGAGGATCTCCTGTTGCAGCAGAAGGGGACGATCTTCACCCAAACCTGTCAACTCTGCACCTTCATGCGTGGAGACTGAGAGGCAGCAGTTTACAGCTTTCAACCTTCCTCCCAAAGTCTGTAACGTTATCTTAGCAGCCAGGCGTTCCTCTACAAAGAAGGTATGATGTGCCTGCCATTGGTAATAGTTTGTAGGATATTGTACAGTGAAGTCTAGAGATACTCTCTCTGCTTCTTTATCTGATATTCTTCTTTTCATTCTTTTTCTTGACCAAAAGGGTTCCTCTCTGGGGACACTGAAAAGCTATCTCTGTGCTCTAGCAGCCTTTTTGTGGCTGCCCGATCAACCCTGTCTTTTCAAATCCCCTATTATAAATAGGTTCCTTAACGGGCTTGTCCATATGTTTTCCCCTCACCCTTTGTAATTCCTCAGTGGGATCTCAATCCAGTTCTCACATATCTCATGTGTGCTTCTTTCGAGCCCTTGCAGAAAACTCCTCCGGCTGCTCACAATCAAGACAGCCTTCTTAGTAGCAATAACATCTGCCCTGACAGGCCTTATCATCTAAGCTGCCAGATCTCACTACGTTTCCAGAAAAGGTGGTGCTGAGGACCCGTGCCTCTTACCTTCTCATGGTAGTGACCCCATTCCATCTAAGTCAAGCTATCACCTTGCCCACCTTCTTTGCTCCCCGACATCTCTCTAAGGAATAGGACTGACTCCACCAGCTGGACCCAAAAAGAGCATTGTCGTTCTACCCTGACTGCACAAAAGAGTTCTGGGTGGATGACCGTTTGTGGGATATGTGGGAACAAAGAAGTGACGGGCAGTACAGAAACTGACCAATTTGCACTGGGTTAATCTCTGCTGTATTAAGATCTGCTACCCCCTGGCTAAGAAGCATTCTCCCAAAGACCTAAGGGCCCATTCCACCAGGGGAAATGCTGTGACCACGGCATTAGCACATGGAGCCCAGTCCTCGACATCTGACAGGCAGCAATGTGGGCATCACTGCATATGTTTGCTAAACACTACTGCCTGGACAGTCAGGTCTGCAGGGATGAGCATTTTGGCCATTCAGTCCTGCAGGACTTTTAAGTCTAAAACATTGACCGCAGCCCACCACCAGGAGTGCATGGCTTCGGTATTTAACGAAAGGTACGGAATCTGCAACTAGAAGTCTCTATCAGATGGATAAGTTACTTACCTTCAGTAACACATTATCTGGTAAAGACTCTATCTAACTGCAGATTCCTTACACCCACCCATGCCTTCCCACTCTGCGGGCTTGTTGCTAGGGTTAGGGTGATCCCTTACCAGTTCTTATCATCGCTCTGCGCTTCTGGCGTGGAAAGTTATGGTAAAAGTAACTAAAGCCGTACACCTGGGTGGCACCTATATGCTTGATGGTGACATCACATCTGGGGCCAACTACGTCAGGTGGAGCAAAATGGTGCCACCCAACGGCGCATGCAGAGGGTATTGCTCAGCAAAAGTTTCCAGATCCAGTCTGACGCCTGGGAAAATCGAAGGTAAGGAATCTGCAGGTAGATGAGGTCTCTTCCAGATAATGCATTACCTAAGGTAAGTAACGTTCTTGTTAGTTTTCATGCGCAAGTAAGCATATAATATAAAAACAAAAAGGAAGGAAAAAGAGAAGTAGAAGAGAAGGAAAACACAAGAATAAAAGTGTGAAGACCAGAAATTGGAGAAGGGTATAAAAGTATGTAGCAACAGTTCTCTGGCATAAAGATATAGGGAAAACCACTGTAAGTAATATAACAATAATGAGGTCAGTAAAGGTCAAGGTGGTTGAAAATTCTCAGCATTACCAGTATACATACATAGAGTCTTTTTAAAGAACAAGTTACAAACCTTTGGTAACAATATATCTGGTACAGACATATTCTAGTTGCAGATTCCTTATCTTAGAATTTCCCCCAGGATCCGGAGATTTTTCTCTGTGCAGTATACCTGTACGCTGCCAGGTGGCATCAGTCAACTTCGCAGGCATAATTGGTGTTGTGGCCACCTTGATGACGTTAAGGTTGTATATAGGACCACACAGGCACACTGACGTCAGTTTCTTTTCACGATTTTCTTCACCAGTAGTGCAGAGCCATGAATAACACTGAGAATGGTGCACCAAATCTAGGGCCCTTAAAGGGAAGTTCCTGTCCCTAGAAATCAGTTTGCAGAGCGGGGAGGATGGGCAGGTCGGTAAGGAATCTGCAACTAGAATATGTCTCTAAGAGTTATGTTGTTACCAAAGGTAAGTAATTTGTTCACCTAACAGAGACCTCTAATTGCAGATACCTTACCTTAGAATAGATACCTGAGCAATGCCATCCCCAGTGGTGGGCTGCGAACTAAAATCACACCAAAAAGTCATGCAGGACCGAATGGCAGAAGTAGCCATCTCTGAGGACCTGACTATCCATGACTGGAACTCCACATGCTAACGATGTGGTAGCAGCAGTTGCTCTGGTAGAATGAACTTGCAAACCCTCAGTGGGTTGCTTTTGCGCCAAAGCAAAGCAGATTTTGATGCAAAGTCTACCCATTGTGAGATGGTCCTCTTCTGTGCTGCTCTTCCTTTCTTCTCAACCACATAACCCACGAAGAGTTGATCATCTACCTGGAAATCTTTTGTACAATTTAGGTAGAATGCCAACACTCTTTTTGCATCCAGGCGGTGGAGTCTCTCCCCCTCATGAGAGGGAAGTAGGGGTGCGTAAAAAGTAGGCAGGGTGATTGATTGGCCTACAATAAAAGGTATCACCAGTTTGGGAAGGAAGGAAGCCCTGGTATGAATGCACTCCTTGGTCCGGATGGGCAGCCAGAAATGATGGCTTCAAAGAGAGAGCCTGGCGCTCACTCACTCTGTAAGCAGAGGTGATGGCAATCAAAAACGCAGTTTTAAGAGTCAAGAGCCGCAGACGACAGTTGTGGAGGGCCGCAAAAGGAGCACACATGAGATATGTGAGGACCAAGCTCAAATCCCACTGGGGCATTATGAATGGGATAGGAGGAAACATGTGGGTGAGTCCTTTATGAAACGTCCCAACAATGGGAGATTTGAACAGAGAAGGTTGGTCTGGCAGCCTTAAAAAGGCAGAGAATTGGCAGACAAATAACCCTTGAGGGTGCCCAGAGCAGAGCCCTGCTGGGCAAGAGAGAGAATGAAGAGGAGAACCTCCGAGAGAGGTGCAAAAAGGGGATCAACAGACTTGTTGATACACCATGCCACAAATTTGTTCCAACGACAGGCGTATACTGTTTTGGTGGAGGGATGTCTGGCTGCCAAGATAACATCACAAACTTCGAACGGGAGGTCGAAAGTTGTCAACTGCTGTCGAACTGGACAGGTTCGGGTGAAGGACCACCCGCTGCTGCTGCGACAGGAGATCCTCCTGAAGGGGCAGTCTGATCAGAGGATCAATGGCCATGCTCAATAGTTTGGCATACCAGACTCTTCGTGCCCTATCCGGAGCCACCAGGATTACTTGGGCCCAATTGTGCCTGATCTTCTTCAGAACTCTGGACAGATATGGTATTGGTGGGAAGGCGTAAAGGAGGCTTGAGCTCTACTCATGACGAAAAACATTGCTGAGCAAGTGCCGCCTTGGAAATGCCAAAGCGCAAAACAGCTGACCTTGCATGTTCTTTGCGGAGGTGGACAGATCTAACCAAGGCTCTCCTCAATGATGAAAGAGACCTTGCGCCACTTCTGGATAGAGACGCCATTCATGATCAACTATGAATTGACGGCTGAGTTTGTCTGCTCTGTCCTTCAGAGATCCCGCCAGATATTGAACCACCAGTGAAATGCCCTGGCATTCCAGCCATGTCCAGAGGCGAAGAGCCTCTTGACAAAGGGTCCACAACCCCACTCCTTCCTGCTTGTTGCTGTACCACATGGCGGGGGTGTTGTTGGTGAACGCCTGCACCACTTTCCCTTTGAGGGAGGGAAGGAATGCTTTCAATGCAAGTCGGATCACCCAGAGTTCCAAAAGGTTGATGTGCAGCCCGGACTCTGCCGGAGTCTAGAGGCCTCTGATCTCTGCCCCTCCCATGTGGCCACCCCATCCCAGGAGTGACTCATCTGTCACTACTGTGAGATCTGGTTAGGGAAGGGAGAGAGATCTGCTGTTGACCCAATCTGGATTCGATAGCCACCACTGCAGATCTAATGCAGCCCCCTCTGAGATCTGGACCATGTCGGAGAGAGTCCCCTCTTGCTGCGCCCACTGGAACTTCAGGTCCCACTGCAGAGCACGCATATGCCATCTGGCATGTTGGACCAGCGGGATGCAGGAGGCCATGAGGCCCAGCAAGTCATTCTCACCGAAATCCAGGATAGAAGCTGAAACATCAGAATCATAGCCAGAATATCCTGGGCTTGCTTTTCGGGAGGATAAGCCCAAAACTGCACTGTGTCCAGAACAGCTCAGATGAAAGGGATTGTATGAGAGAGAATCAGGTGTGACTTCTGCACATTTATAGTCAACCCCAACGAATGCAGGAGGTTCGCCGTTTCTGGAGGTGGGAGACAACAGCCTGGGGCGAGTTCGGGGAGCAAAAGGGAATGCGCCAGATTACGAAGGAGCCAGGATCACAAAGCTCTCTCAGGCATAGGATGTTGGGTCAATAACTTTGGGTCATTTGGCACAGGCCAATGGTGGCGGGCAACTGTTCTGTTCACAGGAGCCACTGTGCTTGGTTTGGACCAGGTAACCAGTAGGACATCCTTAAAGGCTTCATTACAAGGAAGGATGGGTTCCGAATTAGAAGCCCCAACCTGAAGCACCTTGGTCAGGAGGTTAATCCTGACCTTCACAGAAGGAAGTTCATGGTCCAAAACCTCAGCAGCCCTTCTTACCACCATGGAGTATGAAGTTACCTCCTCCATAGCCACCATAGGGGGAGAAATCATGCCAGTGTCAGGAGAGGTATCTAGTCCACTAGCGTCGCCTACATCCTGAACCCAGTCCATGTCAGACTCAAGTTGGTATTCTAAAGGGTCCAGGGAGCCCTCTACACTATCCCCATATCCATACCGACAGAAAGAAGGGTCTGGATCGACCCTGGTCCCAGGAGAGCCCATGGAAAATGGAATCGGCATCTATCGATGCCGTTCCGGCTTCAAGTCTTCTGGAATAAGTATTAATGTCAATTGTGGGACCAACCTACGTCGGGAGTGTCGACATCTGTCCTGATGTGGGGGAAGGGCACGCTGGCATGACCGGCATCAGGACGAAACCAAGAATTGATCCAGATGATCTCCCTGGAGCCAGGGCGAAGCCTCAACGGGAACCCGAGGGGGGCCTCACCGACTCTCCTGGGTCTGAAGGCATCGAGGGTGAGTCAGCCTGTCCAAAGATGAGACGCAGGGCCTCATAGAACTCGTTAAGCTGGGCAGGCATGGCACTGGCTCCCGGAATGTCAGGGAGGAGTGGAGTCGACCCAGACACAGGATCTGAAAGCAGAGGCCCAGAGCATTGATGCTCTTCCCACATCACGTTGTCCTAGCGACGGGGTGAAGTCGAAGAACGTTTGGCCTTCTTTGACTTCTTTTTCTTGTGACTCGATCGTCCCAAGGACTTGGACGAAGAGGAGTGGTCCAAGACCACGACCGATCACCTGACCTTCCTCTCAAATGAAAACGGGAGCAACACAGAGCCGAGAACCGGGCCGTCATGAGCTTCAGGGACCGCTCCCTCAAAGCCTTCGGGTTCATGGCCCAACACAGGGAGCATGACAGGGTTGTGGTCGTGCTCCAGGCACCAAAGGCAGACGAGATGCGGATCCGTCAGCGACATCATTAGGTGACAGGAGTTACAGGGTTTAAAACCGGTCTTCCGGGATATCCCTCGACGCATCTAAAACTCATCAAAAAGTATTCGACAAAAGTGTCGCAGTTAGTCAAAAAATGCCTAGCAGTAGCTCTTCTCCAGATCTGCGTGTAGGCTGGCATAGAAAGAAAAAAACTGATGTCAAGGCGCAGGGTGGCGCCTATATTCGACCGCGATGTCATCATGGCAACCACAATGTGAACGATGCCCATGGAGTCGACCAACGCCATGTGATGTCTCGCAGGGGTACTGCACAAAGAAAACTCTCCGGATCCAGGCTGAAGCCTGTGGGAAATTCTAAGGTAAGGAATCTGTAACTAGAAGTCTCTATCAGATAACATAATTCACATTGCTTGTATTGGAAGTCAAAATGTTTCCCTATTGACCGCAATAACTGTAGATTCCACAAATGCACAGTCCAATCTATGATGATAACATACTGCATACCACCATGCTTTAAAATACATATTTCAGACACATTTTCCAATTAATTGCAATTTGTTGAAAAGCAATAGCCAATGAAAGGTCAATCAATTTATTATGAAATATGGACGAATCAGTAGGGTCAGCCAGGTTGCCTAAAAATATGGAAAAGATTTTAGAAGAGGATTAATTATGAAAAATCAGTTCGAATTGTCTCCAAACTTTATTCCAGAATGCCACGGTAGGGGAGCATGTGACAAGACCAACAGATATCAGTTGGAAGTGGAGACAGTTTTGCGAGTAAGGAAGGAGTAAGATATCATCTATTGCATGCAAAAATTAATGTTTGCATTGTATTGGCTGTTCTAGATGCTTTATGAATTTTTAGCCATAGTTTGTCCCATAAAGCAATTGACCAGGTAAGATTAAAGTCTCTCTCTCAGTGAAGTTCAATTTTGGATTTCAGTCTGAAAAAATAGGAGTGAAGAGAAGATTACATATCAGGGAAGCTTTAGGAAATGAGAGTTAAACCGGAAGCAGCCAAAGTGGAGGTGGAAAAGAGACCGTTGAGTCATCAAAAGAACAAAAACCATCTAGTACTAAGTTCAGAAGAAGTGAGAATCTAGGTTGATATGAAGAAGGGCAATGAAATCATGACTAAAACGGAGGAAATGAAACTGGATTGCATCCTAAAAATGATCAGAGCCCCTTATAACACAATGGACCCTCAAAAACTTCCATTAAATTGGTCTGTTACAAAAATGTATAAATGTGTTGTACCACAAGTATATGTGGAGAAAGGATGCAGTAGGTAAAGAGTTGGACTGAGAGAATGGCAATAGCAACAAGCAGTTATGCTTAAACACTTAGGGTCTCATTTACAAGAACTGCCACATCTCTGCGTTTTGGCACCAATGCAAAAAAAAACTTGTGCTGGAGCGAAAAAGTTTACAACGCCATGAATACGTTGTGTTTACAATATGGCGGTCCATTGCGTACTGTCCCAGGATGCGTCACAAATACTGATGCATCCGAGGGAAGGATGTCACATCGCATCCACTCAAAAGCTGTCTCATGCAGAAGTTGCTGTCAGAACTGATGCAAATTCTGCAATGCATCAAAAATCGTAGGCGATACATCAGTTTAAATTGATGCATGGAGCGTAATGTGTGAGGACCAATGTAAAAGACTGTAAAATGGTGGAACATCACCTTCTACATTTTTATATTGGTCCTGGCTGTAAGAGATGATGTATGAAGTATTGCTATGTGTCACATGACAGTGGCCATAGTCTACTTATGTGTATGTACTGACCTGAGAATGTGTGACATAGTGAGTGACAGAATAATGTAAGGGAATACAAGTATGGGTTGGAATGTGAAGTGGCAATACATGAATTTCCTTCCTTATGTATGCAGTTACCTGTTGTCCTTTGATGTACAAAAGCCTGGACTTGGGGACCCCTTCTTTCATGGAGAAGTGACAATCCTCACATATCCCTTACAAAAAGTACACAACGTCATAAAGCCTTGCTGCAGTGGATGATGATATCATAGGTGCCATGGTCCCAATTTGGTCAAGGGGTCCTACAACATGAGTTTTACATTTGTAGACCTACTACAACTGGTGGTATCCTGAAAAGCAGACATCTTCCATGGTGTGATGTGACTTCAAATGCCCAGATTCCTGTTTCAGAGCCACTGCGTCAGTCAATACGCCACGGTTTTGGAGGAGGAGGAATTCTGACACATTGCAGTATATACGTGCACATCTTGAAGAAGCTTCAAATGAGAAAATTTTGAAAGAATCACTGTGTCCATTTTAAGAAACTTTTTCCGACAGAATCCCCACTCTGCATACATTAAAATATATGTGACGCAGCCAGATCCTGTAAAGGTTTTTTTATAGGCAGGGTCACAAATACTGACCCATTTGGCCAAATGTCTCAAAATGTAAATATGGAGCTAGCGCAGCATCTCTGCTGTATCAAAAAAAAAATGACGCAACGGTGGAGCAAGCTCCTTGTAAATAGGCCTCTAAGTGATTAGCTATCAAGGGTTTTAAGGAAAAGGAAACAACTTCAGAAAGAGACAAGGGTGAAAGCAGTGATGTTTCAATGTGATGCCACAATGGAGAAACAGCAAAAGTGCTGTGCCATAACCATAAAGAAGCTTAACGAAGAAAAAAGGCATAAAGATGTTAACAACAAAAAGGAAAAATAACCCTCCTTCCTGTTTAAGTTTTTTAAGCATGGTTAAAGAAATGCAGAGCTTCTTTCTTTTCCATAAAAAGTAATGAGAAGTGAGTCAAGGTTCTTGAAATATAGGAGAGAGTTTCTGACTAGTATTGTGGGTATGGTATAGGGGATAATGGGTGAGGTCATTCACTTAATAGCGTCTAAACTACCCCACCTGGATAGAAGTAAACTATTCCAATTACATAGCAAGGGGTTAGGTTTAGTAATAGCTACCTGTAGATTAAGATGGACGGTCTTTGCTATGGCCTTAGAGAACCAAATACAAAAATACTTGAACTTAGAAGTGGGCCAATCAAAACCTGAAGATAGAAACAAGTGCATAGTGCAATATTTATTTAAAGGAAGCACTTCAGCCTTATCAAAATTAAATTTCTAGCCGGAAGCAGATGAGAAGGGGGAAAATGTAGCCAAGAGATCTGGCAATGAACTATAAGGATTAGATGTAAAAAGTAGAATGTCATTAGCCTAGGCTTCCAATTTTAAATTATGGTTCCCAACCTGGAAGCTCAATATTGAAGAGTTACCCCATGTACGAGCGAGGTGAGGCTCTAAAGCAAGAATAAATAAAAGATGAGGAAGAGGGCAACCTTGACAGATGCCTCTTTGGAGTGGGAAATACGGAGATGCCATTACAATAAGGATATAAGAGAGATTAAGTTAGGGCCAAAGCCATAGCAGCTCAAAGCAGTTACAATAAAATCCCATCCTTATATATCAAAGGCTTTTTCAGCATCAATCATTTTGTATTCAACATCAACAAGAGAGATGGGAACGATAATGTTTACAATGGGTAGTGTCTTTACCCTCCTTATGTATGAGACAAATAGATTCTTCCTGAATGATGACAGAGGCAGAATCAGAAGAAGCAAAACATTGAATGATTCTAATAACCAGGGTATTAAAAGATCAGAGAAGTGATCAACAAATTCAGCCAAGAAGCCATCTGGCCCAGGTGATTTGCCTTTCTTAAGCATAGACATAGTGTGGGTAACTTCTTGTACAGAGCTATTTTCTTCTAGAGAAGAGAGGTTATAAGTATTTCAAATGTTTTTCCGATACTCAAACAGAGACCAATGGAACATGCATCGACAGATCTAGAGGAAATATTTGCCAATAAATTCTGCACTTCAAATGTTATTCTTAGTTATGAGCACAACTAATTTGCGAAAACACAATTCATTTTCTTAAATGTCAAAAACAATGCAGATTATAAAATAATGTTATAAATAAAGATTTTCGGATTTACCTTATTCGTTGAGTCACCATGTTTTTTTTTTTTTTCTTTCAGGTGCCATATGTTTCCATTAGTGATGGGATAGTTCTGATCCTTTTGCCAATCCCATTTTTCATACACACTAGACTACTTGAGTCACTGTATCAGTCAATGCCCTGGGTTTCCACTAATCCAGGTCCCAATGCTTGTGCACCAACATTCTAATGCACTTTTCCAAATAAAGCCACATCTGTGAGGTTAGTTTCTGATGCATGCACTTCGCTTTGTGGTTCATTTTAATTTAGGTTTGTGTCAGAATGCACTGCCCTTGTGTGCACAATCCAACAGGAGAGGTGCATGTTCCTTCTCTGGCCACCTCTATAAGTGATCACATAAACGGGATTATGATGAACCGTCGTAGAAACTGGGAAAGGGGAAATAGATCATAGCGAAAAAAGATACAGCAGATTACACCACTCACTTCGTTTAATTAAGGATGTCTGAAAATGTAGTGAATATCTACAAGTCATAGAGATTTTGTTAAGTAACATGACATAGAACGTTATATGCTTAAGAGTAACATTAAATGGCTATACCTAAGCACGATCTCTGTGTAACCGGTACTGCAGACGTGGAGCTTGTAATTCTTGAAAATGAAACGCACAAATAAAGAGTGTCCCAGATATATGTTCAGGAACACTTCTTCATATGACTTGAATAAGTACCTCAAGCTTCCATACTATGCACTCTCTATGGAAGATGAGATATAGCTTCTACCTAACTCTTTTAGAACTTTAAGGTAACCAATGGCGTTTATATTCTTATATTCCCCAGGTTTGGCAACTAGTATTTTTTTTTATAGCAGAGCTATAATTATTTACACTTAAAATTCGTACATAACATGGGCATTAACATCCTGTCCACAAATTCGTCCTGTTCATCTCAGGATAACCCTTACCAAATTTAACTACCCCCAGTTTTAGAAAAACTCATATGAATGCTTAAAATAGTTCCAAGTTTGTTTCCACCAATTACATGTCATTTTGATTACTGCTCTCTCATTCTCTGTGCCTAATGTCCTTCAACATAAATCCCTAGAAAATGGTTGGGCTCTTGGCTAGAAAATCTCAATTCATTTTGAAAGGTCCTATCTGCAGCAACATTGTATCAAAATTGCCTACCAAGGATGTACTTGCTCACAAGGCAGTTTATGCCCAGATACCCAATGTGACCGAAGTCTCTCTGAATAAGTGAAGGTTCATGTTTTACGAAAATGGTCTCTGCATTTGAGCAGCCTCAGCCCAGACAATGACACGCTATGATGAATTCCATCCTTTCCTTCCCTGACAGCATCTGAGGGCACGTGGGTTTGGAGTACTCCCCCCTACATACTCATCAACTGCTAAGCAGTAGGGGATACAGACTGCCCCAAATCCTGAAGGTTTGTCACAGTGCCTCGGATATTATTTTATGAAACAAGTTAATCGCCATTTGTTAATATACTGTGAACATCTATATGCAGTGTACTCAAAATGTCAAGTCACATCACAGTAGGTGTCATTTACAGTAGTCACATCATACCAAGAACCAAGGTCCAACCAAGCACTCAGCAAGAGATGGCAGTCCAAACATGCATGCATGTGCCACCTTGTGTTGGATGGTAGACAATCAACCTGCCCCTGGTGGTACCATCATCTCCACAGCTCCAGAGCTGTGCCTCTGTACATTCCATACTGCCACAGCCTTCATGCATTAGAAGGCTAGAAGGGGCAATGGCATTACAGGTTAAATCAAAGTTAAGGAAGGGGAATCCAAGATGGCGGCCGGATTTCCCGGCTGATCGCCACTACCGCTCTAGCCCATCCCCAGACCACACGCGGCTCTCGCTCACCTGCGGCCGCGGATGCCGCGGACGCTGTGCGCCGGCAGCACGGACCGCTGCGGGCGCTTTTCGGCTTTCTGGTGGTCCCTGCCAGGATCGGGCCCACAACGGCAGGCACCGGTGGGCCCCGCAAGAATATGCGAGCGTGACGCTCGCTCAAGACCCGCGCTCTTACCCCTCTCGGCTAAGCGCGATTCCCGCCGCTTCCTGGCAATATTAGTTGGTGTTTGGGGCTTGTGGGACGCTCGGATGGCGCCGAAGATAAACAGGACCCCTCGCTCCTTACGGGCACGGCAGAACCAAGACCCAGGAGGAACCAGAAAGGATAAAAAGCTACCGGTCCCCGGATCAAAGGAGCACAGCAATCTTCAAGTGAAAGGGGGCCCGCACAAAACAACCGACATGGAAAAAGACGCAAGGTACTCTGTTCCAACAATGTTTTCTAGCGTGATGCGGCCTAAGCAAAGGTCCACGGAAAAGGCCGCTTGTGATGCGCAACCAAACGTGTTAGGAGTTAATGATGAGCATGTACCTGTTGCATTTACATCTCCTGAAGCATTCACTCCTATGTTCAATGCAGGGGGGAGGGAGCCACCCTGTCAGGAGACCACCAGTACAAGCCCAGGAAATAGCGGGGAGGGGGTGGCCCTCCCCCCAATGGGGTGTGCGAAGCTATCCGAGCAGGAACTTAAGGAGTCAAATCAGAGGTCTCAGGAATCCATTCCAGAGAAATGTGTAGTACAATCTAGTCCATCAAGCTGCAAGTTAAATTTGCAACAAATTGATGATATGGCCAAGTCCTCAACGATATATGAGACTACCCCCCCAGCTCCTGCCCAGAGGGGAAAAGAGGCGAAACCAACAAACACCGATCAGGGGCCATTTGATACAGCAGAGTTTTTTTTCTCTCTCTGATCAGTCTAAAGACTCAGATTTGGACGAAGAAATTCCTCTAACAGATTCAGATATCGAGAGTAGCTCTGCTGCAAGTATCTGGGTATCGAACTACTTAACATGCAGAAGAAAATCAGCTGAGCAAACTGAAGCCAGGAGCAGCTTAGGGGCCAAGCTTAGGAGAGACCCGATCAAGCCTCAAGAGGAGGATGGTGAAATGCAGTGGGATTCTACGGCCACACAACAGGCCTTTTCGAAAAGGGATTCGGCCTGTAGTACTCTGGTTCCCCCCCCCACGGGCGACCTTGCAGAACCTCCTTCTTTGGATCTTATCTACAGGACAATGGTTCAGAATCATGAACAGACTCAGAGGGAGAACAGGAAAATGAAAGCAGCTAGCAGACAGCTACAACTATCTATTAAAAAAGTGGTCAAATCCTGCCAGGATATTGGTGTACGCATTGCCACCATGGAGACTCGAACGGAGGAGCTGGAAATCGAAGTTAAAGCAGCAACAGCACAGACGACGACACAGGGGCAGCAGATCTCTGATATTCAATGGAAACTGGAAGATGCTGAAAACCGTCAGCGGCGGAATAACTTGAGGATCTTGGGTATAGCAGAGGACCTCGAGGGTCAGGATACTAGGGCTTATATAGCTTCACTTTTTAAGCAAGCATTCCCAGACTTGAATGGTTGGGATTGGGAAAAGGAGATTCAGAGAGCACACTGTTTTCCGTTAATGAAGAAAAAACAAGCTTTGACTGCTACTAATAGAGACCAGAGTTACCCACGGGCCATTATAGTGTATTTTGGTAATTTTTTACTGAGACAGGCTGTGTTTGAAAAAGCCCGCCCCAACTCAAAGGTGACGGTGGAAGGTGTATCATTCTTTAGTAGGCCAGACTTCGCACATGCCACTGTAGAAAGACGGTGGCGACTTAGGCAGATGATTGCTCAATTTCAAGAGTTGGGGGTGGAAGCCTACTTGCTAAGCCCTGCGCGTCTAAAAGTTGTCTACAAAACAACTACAAGATTTTTTCTTTCAGAAATTAAGCCGGGGGAATATGTACAGCAGTTGAAAACTGGTCAAGTGCAGGGGGTACGGGAGAAGGGGGGGGAGGGACTGCCGTGAATAGTTGTTTATATGTAAATGTATGTGATACTGATTGGGGTGTTTTTTTGTTTTTTTTTGGACATCTATCGGTTAAGGGTTTTGATCGGGAGGGTGAAGATGAGGGGCCGCGTGTATTGATTGGCAAGCCATAAGTGTGTGAAGGTGTTTTACGTATGGGTGGGCTAACGGGACTGGCAATTACCATCTTACAGGCTCAGAAGCCTGGCGATTCCATTTGTAGGGGTAAGGGTTGGGGGGTGGGTTAGAGGAGGGTGGGGGGGTCACAGGGACAAAAAGGATAATGGGACACGCAGCAGGGGGTGCGGGGATGGCTCTTATCAGTGGAAAAGGTGTCAGGGTGTGAAAGCAGCAAAGTCAAACAAGGCATACAGGGGAACTAGAAGGATCAGCATCCATAAAAATGGGACAGCAAAGTGAAATACGTATCGCCACAGTGAATGTTTGTGGGCTCAATAATAACAAGAAGCGGCAGTTTGTAGGAGAGGTTTTCAAGTCATGGAATGTCGATATTATTTGTATGCAGGAAACACATATTCCAGGTACACAAAAGCAGCTAATGGAGTTTTATGGGTGGAAGCTAGCGGTTTTTACACGACAACACACAACCACTAGAGGGGTAGCGATATTAACTCGGATCAGTACTCTGGTTATACATAAACAATTTGCTGATAATCTTGGCAGGCTTGCTCTGTTGGAATGTTCGGCTAAGGGACTAAGGTTCACTCTATGTTCTATTTATGGATCTAACACAGATGATCCAGAGATACTGGATTGGCTTAATTTAGAACTTACGAATTGGGCAACACCTATCATAATGTGTGGAGATTTCATTATACATTTAGATAGTAAAGAACCCATTCAGGAACAAACACTCTATCTGGGTAGAAAAAACAAAGTTTTTAGGGCACTTCAGTCATTGGCCATTAATCATGGCTTGATCGACGTCTGGCAGTTGTGTTGTCCGCAGGATTCAGGGTCCACCTTTTTCTCTGCTCCGCATAAGAAATTAGTCAGGTTAGACTACTTTTTTGTGACAGCCTCTCTACAAAACCAAATAGGGGTCAATAGACTTCCTAGAATTATATCAGACCACAAGCCATTGGTTTTGGCTTTGGAGACAGGGAGAAAGGGCCCGCAGCCGAGATCTTGGACATTTGATAGGACACTAGCTGATCCAGTGTATATCCATAAAATGAAGGAATGGATCCCTGAATTTTTTAAGATAAATCAGGGTTCTGCTTCTTGTCAGATAGTTTGGGATACTTTTAAAGCTGCTGTCCGAGGAGAAACCCTGAGCTATGGGTTAAGAAAGGAGAAAATACGCACGGATCAGCTAAAATTAGTTCAGACAAAGCTGGTTAAAGCTGAGCAGCGACTAGGGGAAGTGATCCGCAGTGGAGTAGATATTTCAGACATTCTGTGCGATGTGAATATCATTAAGGTAGAAGCCGCCAAGATTTTCATGGATAAGGCTGCTGCAAAATTTGTAGTATACCGTCAGAAATGCTATGAGTATAGCGGGAAAGTGGGCCAACAGCTGGCCTTAAGAATAAGACAAAAGCAGGTATTTGGGAGTATTAAAAGCTTAGTGAATGAAGAAGGGCGGATGGTACACAACGGTCCTGAGATTATGGAAGTCTTTAGACAATTCTATCAAAAATTATATACCCAGGAAGAACAGCCCCAAGAAGAGGAAGGGATCGATGCCGCGGGCAATGAGATATCAGGTCAGTTAAGAGAGGAAGATAAGGCAGCTTTAGAAGCACCTATGACACTGGAGGAATTGGATGTAGCAACTCGTGCCTTGGCAAGTGGGAAGGCGGCAGGGGGGGATCTAATTCCACTAGAATTCTATAAAGTTTTTTTTGTGGAGATATGTAAACAGCTACTTAACCTATTTATTGAAGTACAAGCAGGGGCTCCTCAACCGGCCTCCTGGGGGGAGGCTAAGATAGTAGTTTTTTTGAAAAAGGACAAGGAACCCACTCAGCCTGGTTCATATCGCCCAATTTCTTTAATTAACAGCGATGCCAAAATCTACGCTAAAATACTTGCTAGCCGCTTGAGTTTGGTAATCTCAGGCTTAGTATCTCCATGGCAGCATTGCTTCATCCCGGGGAAAAGCACAGCAGATCATATAAGACGAGTTATTACGTTACTTGATGTTAGTGCAATAGCCAGGCTTCCCATGGCAGTAATCTTGTTAGACGCGGAAAAAGCCTTCGATCTGGTCCATTGGCCCTTTTTATGGTCTGTCCTGTGTAAAAATAACATCGGTCCCGGGTTTGTCAAGGCAATTCAACAGCTTTACCAAAACCCAACGGCTACGATACAAGTTGCCGGGCTAAAGTCGTCCTCAATCAATATTCAGAGAGGCACGCGACAAGGGTGCCCGTGTTCACCACTGCTTTTTGCGCTATATATTGATCCCTTGATCAGGAAAATGATCCGGAATGGTCGGATCATGCCAGTCTCATTGAAAGGGGGGTGTACTAAGATTTTAGCATATGCAGACGATATCGCGGTGGTGACCACGGACCCCAGGACTGCTATATGGGAAATAGAGCAGGAAGCCCTGCAGTTTGGGAAAAGATCTGGTTATTTGCTGAACAAGAGTAAATGCCAAATATTGGTGAATGAATCAGTAGATTTTAAGGACGAACGGGTGCTGACACAGGTACAATATTTAGGTGTTAAACTTACAGCAAACCTTGACGAAGTGGTGAAAATAAACATGGGCCCAATTTTAACAAAGACTAGGAAAGATCTCGCTCGCATTAACAATCTACACTTGTCACTCATGGGACGCTGTAATGTGATAAAAATGGTGTCTCTACCCAAAATACTCTATCTCTTTAGAACAATCCCCCTAGAGATTGGGCAAGATTGGTTTAAATTAATAGAGGGATTGGTTAATAGCTTCATTTGGTCCTATACAAAGCTGCGCCGGGCTTTCCATTATATGACTCTCCCAAGAGAGCAAGGGGGGTGGGCACTTCCCAATTTTAAACTTTATTATTTGGCAGTAGTGCTTCAGTATGCACAGATACTTTATGTTATGGATAGACCCGGGCAAGATGCTCTCCCTTCGATATATACCCTGATTCTGGGCAAAGAAGCAGACGCAGTCTTCCTGCGGATTCTGGAACCCAGCTACTATAAAAAGGTTACATTTAAGGTAATTTATGCTGCATTTAAGGCATGGACCCAGGTTAAGGGCAAGATAGGTATAGGACGAATCTGCCACTACACTCCCTTGTGGATTACCCCCACGCTTCCAGCAATATTTAAAGACCACTATTGCTTGAGGTGGAGTAATCGGGGTATTCACAAAGTCGGGGACTTGTTTCACTCTGGCAGCCACCTCAAATCTTTTGAGGAACTGAGTGCGGAATTTGCGCTGAAAAAAATAGACTTTTTTAAATTTTTACAGATTAGAGCCTTTTTACTAACTAGTATGACCCAAGGTTGGCACACGGATAAGATTAAGCTAATGGAAGTCTCACGACACCCCACTAGCTGCGGTATTAAAAATCTGTATCCACTGCTTTTAAATTCTATACAAGATGACCTGGCGACAGTGGTTAAAAAATGGGAAGCACGGGTTGGAGCTAAAGAGACAGAGGTTTGTGAGTCTATGGAAATGGCACGGACGGTTTTAGTGTCTGCTGGCCCGCAAGCTCAACACTTTATGGTATTGTATAATTTATATTATACACCTGCTAAGATTGCGAGCTGGGGCAAAATGGCGGGAATTATGTGTCCACGATGCGGTTGCCCGAAAGCAGATCTCTGTCATATGTTCTTTCAGTGTGTAAAACTGGGAAGTTTGATTACTGGGATATCCGATATATTGAAGAAAATCTTGAAACAGTCTATCTATCTGACACCTCAAATGGTTTTACTGGGAGTTGATCATTCAGTCTGCAATAGTCGAGATAGATACTTTCTGTTCATAGCAATGTCAGTATTTCGTAACTGCATAGCATCTCTGTGGCGTGATGTTGATCCCCCACGGTTCAATCAATGGTTTTCACAACTCTTATCTATGTATCACCTGGAGAATAGCCTGTATGAACTAAAAGGAGCAGCGGCCTGTAAAAGATTCACTAGAGCTTGGGCACCTCTCTCCGTATGGCTCTTGGGCCCCGAGAATGTGCCGACTATATAAGTAAATTTATGAGATTCCTAAGAGTAGAAACTATTATCATTGACTCTTGTTCAGAATGTTTGCTTCACCTGTACGACAATATTGATGTATTTATGCTTCTTTTTTTGTGCTTTTTTTTCCTCTTTATTATTGCAAACATGTAACCCGCTGCGTGTCCTTAAAAAATAAAATAAATAAATAAATAAAAAAAAGTTAAGGAAGGGATAGGAGTTACCACCTGGATCTCCCCAATTGACATCCTTAGCAACGAAATGAAATTGTCCACCTGCAGACTTGTGGACTGTAGAATTGTTTTATTAAATAATTTCCAAAGCTCTAGAGAGACACTTTTGTCACAAAAAAGTCCTGTTACAAATAGTTTTTTTTGGTTTTGTTGCTTTCTAAAGCTCTGCGAACATTCCGCTTTACTTATTGTAGGTATAAAGTACTGCTTAGTTTAAGGGCAGTAATTGCCAAACCCTATGCTTGCACAATAAGAAGTGTAACCATTAAATACAAGACAGCAGGCCTTTTCAGTCTATGCGTCCATAATCTTGAACAACATCCCAGTATTCATAAGTGTCGATACAACGCTGCTTTAAGATAGGCAACAGTTGAAGACACACCTCCTTAAAGAACATTACCTCACAATGCAGTCACAATCCACTAACCCTGCTTTTTCTGATTGTATTACTGTTTTTGTCTGAATGTTCTCCTATTGTGTTCATTGTGCTCCCCCTTAACCTTGTCTAACCCCAGATATTAAAGCCACAGTTTCACAAACTTTCAGGTGTTTTTTTGATTCAGAAAGGCTGTATGACATTTGACTGCCTGTGTGTGTTATTCTGCTTCAGGAAGAGTCTCCTTTATGTGGTTGCTCAAAAGTATCATCCGTGTTCTTACTTTATTGCATTCTCAGTTGTTTGTCTCTTTGCCACATCTGTCTGTGAGCAGGGGGGGCAGGGCAGACTCATTGGTAACGAGCAATAAAGGCATTTATCAAAATATTTCTGAATACTACTGTACTGGCAACTTTTCACGAAGCGTCATTTTCTAACTACCACACAAGGTATTAATGTTAAATGTTATGTCATGTATTGCATTTACTATTCTGACCCTGTCTGATGGTCTGCTTCTTTATTTCTTCTTCGTAGAGGTAGATGAAGCAGAGCTCATAGAGTGTCCTGTGCTTCCTTCACTGTGAATTTCTTCACTTTGGACTTCTCTGCTAACCAAGAAAAAGTCAACATGGCGCCAGCGAAAAAGGCTTGATCCAGCCGAGCATGCATACAGTGAAAAGTGTGAAACTAGCACCAGTACTGAATAACCTGTCAGCAAAGCCGCTTCCTCTTTCATCAAGATGTATGATGTGGTGCACCTGGTTCACACTTTTTGGGGCAGCAAAAAGCTGGGATGCTCCTGGACCCAATATACCACCAGAAGAAAGTGAAGCCCTTTCCTCTGTGCTGTGGTGAAAGCAGTTATGGTTGGATTGTAGGGCCCATCGACGAAACAAGAACAGGTCAGACACACCTGAATTGCGTACTTTCTTTGTCATCAACATCCTCTTCTTCAGCATCTCCACCAAGAAAAAGAAGGCCAACCAGAATCTGTAGTGGCCAATAGAGATGATGATGTTGTTGAAGACAGCAGAGTCACAGAGGTCAGGATACCAAAACATGTGGCTCAAAGTCTGCTTTCACTATCAATATCCTCTAAATGGCACAATGAAAATTATATAATGATCATTCCGAAGTGCAAAAGCACCTCACCTTCATGGAAGTCACTCCAGGTGGGACTGTCACCAGAAAATTAAGCACCACCACAGCTCTGTCCCGCACATAAACACTAACCACTAAAAAACATAGGGTGATACATTTATATAATGGCAAATCAAGAATTGAGCCTTGTGTTTGGGGGTGCTGTTACGTAATTATCTCCCAGTTGGCTGAAATATGGTCAAATCATACATAAATGTGATCACTTTGAGATCATTCTGTTTCCAAATGCATCATTGCTAAAAAACTGTCTTGTCATCAGCACCCTCAGCCTCTGCTAGAAGGGACTACTGCTGAGGTCCCTTTTCAACTGTGGCTATCAGATGCCATATATTGTGCTCTGCTGTTGGAAAACAGTAGGCCACAGAAATGGCCTTAATGCAGTCAAGTTGCAGTTGCGTATATGAGAATATTGTAGACTAAAATATTGTGTGGTCAAAATGTTGAGGCCTACATTTTGAGGCCCAAAGTGTTCAGGCGGTAAGTGCAAATAAATAAGTATTGGTTTACTACACATAACATCACATACATGCAACTCAATAGTTAGCTCTAAATATTTGCACTCAAGCTAGAGCCGCGATAGAACTCTATTAATGGATCCATTATTTGTATAATTTGTGCAGTTACAGTACGTGGAATTGGCCAAGTTCTTTAGGGCTTCTGCAGAGATTAGCATAATAGGAGATAGCTTTACAGCTAATTTTCAAAAGCTTAATGGCTTACTGTCAGGTTTGTTGAAAGGAAAGGTATCAGGAATGGGTTAGGCCTTCCTTCCTTGGCTTAAGATGCCAAACTGATTCTGCTAATGAGACTGAGATAATTCTGTGCACGGTGAGAAAGACCAAAACACTCCATCAATGTTGTGTTTGTGTGATTATTGTCACTATGGTGTGAGTCAAATTCCAGGCATTGCAGTGTTTCTTTTTTTTTTTTTTATACTGCGTCATGTGCACGATTCTCCAACATTCTGAAGTTAAAAAAAGGAGGGCAACCATAAGGGTCCTGAGCAGAGGCAGGATGTTCCTGCTGTACTGTGGAACCCCAAGTGCACAATTCGGCAGCCGCTTACCATTGTTGTACAGTGACAACCCTTACTTCTCTTTTAATCATCTCCTTTGAAGACGCAGCTGAAGAGAGGCATCTCTTGTGCTTCGCCTCTAACACACAGGCCTGCAGCAACCCTGAGTTTCGACACATAACAACAATTGCCTCCAACCTGATGTCCCATCCGTGATGGCAATGGTTTAGGAATGTGGAACTACGTCAGTTGCAAAGATGAGAGCTTCACACTTCTTAGTGAAGCATGCATTCTTCAGCTTCACTCAACTTTGTAAATGTAATGGATGACTTCCGGCCTCCACTGTTTCTACATGAATGGACGCTAATCCTGTCAATAGACTACCATTATTATTTTGAACAAGCAATGACTTTTATTTTATTCTATTTGCATGACTACCCGTGGACATCTCAGCACTGGCAAACGCAGCACATAATCCAGCCACTATGGGGGAGATCAGTTGCCAATAACCATGATTTTAGCATTTTGCAGTGCCATTTTTCTTGCGCCCCTTAACGCCCCACTAATGCCACCGTGTGTGTGCAGTATTTAATATATGGTGCACCATGGCAGATGTTAGGGAACTAGCATCAGTGATTCTTAGAGTGAGGGGAAGGGCGTTCCACAGCTTGGCCATATTGTAGCCAAAGGAGCGCTTCTCGCTCTTTGAATGGAAGGAACCACAGCCAAACGGGCACCAAAGGATCGTAGAGATGTTTTTGGCATGTAGTGGGAGATAAGTAGTCTGAAGATGGAAGGACCTTTTTGTTGAAAGGCCCAATGGGTGATGCAAAGGGCTTTGAATTTAACCCTCTGATCAATGGGAAACCAGTGTAGAGTGGCTTGGGGCCACAGATCTGAGTTGCATCTAGGGATATTGAAGAAGACTCAGGCAGGTGTGTTCTGCACCACCTGCAATATTTTGGTCACAACTCTTGAGCCACCCAGGTATAGTGAACTCCTTTAGTGCAGGCAGGAGTGAATTAATGCTTTGACTACTAGTCTCCTAAAGTGGAGGGGAAGCAGGAGTAGTATTTTGCAGAGCATCCTTGAAATGGAGAGTTTACTGGTTTGGATTTCCATGCTTAGCGATTTGGCCAACGACACCACAGGCTCTTGATAACCGCCTGTGGGGCAGGGGCTGTGCCCCGGCAATGTGGGGAGCCCAGGATCAGATGGGGGTTGAAGTTGTTCCCCATTAGCATGAGCTCTGTTTTCTCCCCGTTAAATTTGAGGCAGGACTCTGCCATCCATGTTACTACTCTCTCCAAACATGGTTCCAGATTGGGGGAAAGGGGATCTTGTTCTTAGGTTAAAGAGAGTACTAGTGGGGTGTCATGGCATATGACACCAATAGTATGTCGTAAGGTGTCTGAGGAGCAAGATCCTTCAAAGACTTGAAATGTCCTGTCTTTTAGGAATAAGGAGAGCCATTTCAATGCCGGTCCTATAACATCTATACTGTTAATTCTTTTAATGAGTATGTTATGGTTCACTTTGTCGAATGCTGCGCTGAGGTGAAGAAGTGTGATGGCAGCAGTGCCACTATGATCAAGCAGAATTTTTGACTCCTCTACAACTGCCAGGAGGGTAGTTTCTGTACTATGTTTAGGGCGGTACAGTGTAAGACATTATGGTCCTCCTTCCAAGGGTGGTGGTCTCAAGACCACCACACTCGCGATGACGGTAGGACAACCGCAGATAGGGCGGTCTGAATGCCTATTATGACCGTGGAGGAGCTGGCACTGTCCAACTGTCGACAGCCTGGCGGTCCCGGCGGTTGTAATCTGGCAGGGCAGTCCTGCAAGTCCCCATCCGCCAGCCTTTCCATGGCAGTTTACACCACCGTGGAAAATCTAGTAGAATAGGTGTGTTGAGGGGCACCTGGGGGCACCTGCACAGCTCATGCAATTGACATCGACAGTGCAGGGGCCCCCATGCACAGCCCCGTCGTGCATTCCACTGCCCGAATTACAGGTAGTGGAATGGGCAATGGTACTGCTGCACCTGCTGCACTGCCACATTGCAGCCAGTTGCAAAGTTACGGCCCAGCGGGAAACTCAAAGTAGGGCCGGCGGGGTTTAGCCGCAATGGCGGTGTAGCGGCGTTATGAGTTTGGTGAGAGGCCTCTGCCGCCCACCAAACTCATAATGAGGCCCTATGTGTTTCTAAGAAAACTAGGGGGGCATATTTATGAAAAATGACGCTGCACCTAGTGCAGGGCCACTTTTCTTGTGCCCCATAGCATCCCCCTAACGCCACCATGTGTGCGCCCTATTTAACATACAGCACACCAAGGTGGTAGTTAGGCAACTAACGTCAGAGTTTTTGGTGCTAGTTCAGCGCTTTGCAGGATTAGCATAAAAAATGTTGACACTAATCCTGCAAAGCACCCAGAGGCCCATTGTAACCAAAAGCTACAATGTGCTCAAAGCAGGCGTTAAAAGTGCTGAAAACAATGGCCCCCTAATGGTGGAACACCCCCTTTGCATACATTATGCCTGGCGCAGACAACATGTAGCACAAAGGGCTACAAAGTGGTGCAATGCAAGCACTGCGTCACTTTGTAAATATGGCACTGCGTTTTTGGCCATCTAACGCCACATTAGCATAAAAAAATGACGCTAACGTGTTGTTAGAATGGCGCTAGGCCCTCTTAAATCTGGGACAAGAGATGCTAATTGACATTTTTCTCTAAGACTTTGCTCAGACCACAGAGTAGTGAGATTGGTCTGTAGTTCCCTGGACTTAGGGGTTCCATTTTGGGATTTTTTAGGAGGGCTTTGACCATGGCGTGTTCCCTTGTGGGTGGCACTAAGGCCCTCATTATGAACTTGGCGGGCGACTGAAGCCGCCCGCCAAGATCGGACCGCCGGGCGGCCGCCAATGCAGCCGCACCCCAACCGCGGCCATTTGGAGATCCCCGCTGGGCCAGCGGGCGGAAACCTAGTTTCCACCCGCCGGGCCAGAGGGGATCTCGGCCGCAACACAGAAGCTGGCTCCAAATGGAGCCGGCGGTGTTGCGGCCGTGCGACGGGTGCAGTTGCACCCGTCGCGCTTTTCACTGTCTGCCATGCAGACAGTGAAAAGCTGCACGGGGCCCTGTCAGGGGGCCCCGCGACTCCCCGTACCGCCTTACCGCCGGGGCCATTGTGGTGGGAAACCGCCAACCCCGGCAGTGTGATCGCGGTGCGTCCGCCGCGGTCGTAATGACCTGGGAAGCACAGCCAGGCTGTTGGTGGTGCTTCCGTCATTACAGCCCTGGCGGTCTTGTACCGCCAGGGTTGTAATGACCCCCTGAGTCTTTTATCAGTGATAGGCTGGCCATCTCCAACATGACTGGAAAGGGGCACTCGGCTACTTTGGACATAATATGTGGTGGGGCTGGATCACACGGAGAGCCTGATTTGACTTTACTGAACTATTTGTGCCAGTGGCGAGAGTTGGAAAGCTCCCAAGTTCACCTTCATACATTGTAGATCACAGAAGAATGACAAGAGATTACTTATTCCTTCAATTTAGCTAATAAATTCAATCTTAGTTTTTCATCTTGGATCCAAATGAATTACCAAAGTTTCTTGATACACTTGTACTTGTGTATGCAAATGTATATAATAACTGTTATCTGTTTAAGCAAGAGTATCCAAAGAGAAGGCATTACCAGGTAGTTTTGGCAGAGGGTCCACTCCTTAATCGTTTGGGAGAAATGGCAAAGTTGTTAGTTAGATTGCATGTCTCTTCATGGTACGATTTAGGTGGAAGATTACTAGAAGCACACCTGCTGGATTTTTCTGGTGTTAAGACTTCATCTTGTTTGTCCAATAGTGAATGCCTGGTTTTAAATGTCACAAAAAGAAGCATAGGGAAAGGGTGACAAGAGGTTTTAGTGACAGTATAAATTACTGGTTGGTAATTCCATATAGATTTTCGGAATTGTGATGTGCTGGGAAAATGCTGATCCTCTGCTGGGATTTGACTAACTTTTGAAGTTGTTCTCTCATGAAAATTATGGTGAGTGCTCCAAAGCTGAAATGAGGGCATATGTTCTATAAATCCCATACATCTTCTACAGCCATACGAGAAAAAAGTTTGACATGCTGAGTAAAATGTTTTCCAACAGCAGCAGCAGCTTGCCATTTGATTGCCTAGTGTTTTATTGGAGATTCATCACAGAGTTCTAATCAGACCCCCAGGAATCAGCGATTTTGCAATTAATTAAATAATCACAAAATCGTTACTTTTGTTAATGGGTTGCACATTTTACAAAAGCACCATCGAAATTGCCTTGATGAGCCCCTTGCCTACCCTTTTATTAGCCCAAGTGCTGCCTCTAGGCCTAACAAAAGTTGGGTCTGCAGCAGATAGAAGAGTTATGTTATTTATTTTCTCTCCTGAGTTCTGCTATTGAACTCATGAAGTACACCCCAGAGATTGGCCTGGAGCACTGCCAATTATGTGCCACAGCCCAAAAGAGTTCATGCCTGTGACGCATATTCACTTTGAAAATGCTAATTATATCAGTGTGACCAGCCAAGGACAGACATAATGCAGGACAAGCCTTGATTTCCAAAAGTCCACAAAATAGATGATATAAATGAAAGATTTATTGGAGACAGAACAGTACCTGCCTGGAACCTCAGACTGCCAAAGATGCACTGACCAAGGGTTCCAGACAGAACACACACAACAGTACAAACAGCACATGACACAGTTGAATAAAAATATATTTATTAAAGAAACAATACCAAGATGTGACACATAACCCTCCCTTATATGAATAAAAAATAAAAGAAAAAAAGTATAAATACAATAATGAAGTTTGTCTTTTTAAGAACTATATCACACATAAGAGAAATGTATACAGTAATGCTTATCTTACACTCAGGGAGCCGAAGTAACAGAAGTATCAAAATAATTATTGTGGAACTGATAACTCTGCTTTAAAACCACTGTTGCTCCTTGACACTCTCTGGACATTCCACACTTTTCCATTGAGTGATCACACTGTTACGATTCACTTTAACTACATGTCTAGGCTTACAAACTTGGAAGCTCTTTTTGCCAACACTCTGGCTTTCGAATTCTGACTCAATCACCCACCACAAAATCAGGCATCTTAACTTTCCATTTGGAAGCTTAAGTATGTTTAAATTTGTCCTGTGTCTTTTTTACTCTTGTTGCCACTTCTTCTTTGCTTACTCCATCAACTCTTTCACCCTGTCTGTTTTTAGACCACCAAGGACACTGCTTGGATACTGGTTCTCTACCTTTTGGTAAACTAACCCAATAGTGGTATCGGGTGTTATGGGATACAACCACAATTTTTCTCTGAGTTTATCTTTACACCATGCCCCAAAAACACAAGCCCACAATATATGTTCTTTCAGCTCCTGGTTGAATGTCTCTACCTGACCATTACCTTGAGGCTCATTTAGGCAGTAGTGAAATGGTGAATGTAGGAAAATTTAAGAAAACTTTCAATTTCCACAGACTTTAATTGCACTCCATTATCCGTAACCAGTACTTCACGATATCCTTTTCTGGTAAATAGTTCTCTCAAAAACTCAATCACATACCCAGTGGTGATTTTAGGTACAAACTTCACCTCAGGCCACTTAGAATGGTAGTCTACTAAAACTACAATCCTGAGGCAAGAAATAGAAGGGGCCTTAAATATCCTACCCAACCTTTTGCCACTGAAACTTCAGCCATTCGAGAGGCACCAAGGGCACCAGTGTTACCTTTAACATTTTCTCACACATAGCACACATTTCACACTCTCTGACTACTCTGTCAACTACCCTATCAAGACCAGGCCACCAGAACACTGTTGTTACTAATAATTTCATAGATGACATACCTAAATGCCCCTCATGTGCCACTGATAAAATGTGATCTCTCTCAAACTGACAGGTGGTATACATTTTCTGTCTTTAAAGAACATATTCCCCTCAATCTCAAAAATTATCAAAATGTTCCAAAATGGAAACAATTCAACAGAAATCTCTTTACATAGAGGCCAAACTTCTCTGAGATGTTTCATAACCTCTCCCAATAATTTATCTTTTTCCACAGCAGCTTTCCAAATTTCTACTGTGATAAAATAACATTTCCCAAGCAGTACATCCATAACAGCAGCTATCACTTCAGTTTCATCCACACAACTTACATCTGCATTCCTAGAACAAGATAATCTGGACAACCAGTCTGCTGTGAATTTTTTTCCCCCAGAAAATATTCCCCAATGAAATTATATTCCTGCAGTCTTGACATTAGACGTGCAGTTATGGCTATAGCATTTCTTCCCCCACCAGGTGATAAAATTCCCACTAAGGGTTTATGATCAGTCCTTAGCATAAAATGAGATCCCCAAATGTAATTAGGAAAGTGCTCAACTGCCCATGCACATGCCAGTAGTTCCTTTTCTGTAACAGCATAACACATTTCAGTATCATTTAGGGTGCAGGAAACAAAGGCAACATTCCCTTCTTTTTTACCACTACACTGTGACAGAACGCTTCCAAGACCAAACGGGTTCGCAGCCAGAGTAATAATACAATTTTTGTTCACATGAAAAGGATTCAATGTTGGTGCTTCCATCATTTCCCTCTTAATCTGATCAAATGCCCTCTGTTGTGTCTCCATCCAAGTAAACTCTGTGTTCTTCCTAGTTAATTTTCCTAATGGTTCCATCTTGGTGGAAACATCTTTGATAAACTTACTGTAGTATTCACATAGACCTGGGAATGTTAGTAACTTTTCCTTATTATCTGGTGCTGATGCTTTCATGATGGCATCAACAAGTGATTTGTTTGGTATCACTCCTTCTTTGGAAAGTGTATGTCCTAAATATTCAACTGTATTTTGAAACAGCTTACACTTAGCAGTATTAAGAGTCAGACTGTGTTTCCTCAATTCTCCACACACTTTCCTCAGATGTTCTGAATGTGCATAGACATTTCTGGAGATAATGAGAATATTGTCTTGGAAGCATTTGACAAATGCTTTCATAGCCCCAGAAATGTGAAACATAGGTCTTTGAAAAACAGATGCTGCTGATGCGAGGCCAAATGCCATCCTTTTCAACTGAAACAAACACTGCTGGGTGATAAACGCAGTCAAACTCCTAGAGTCTTCAGTAAGATCAATTTGGTGATATGCAGACATGAGATCCAGTGTGGA
The DNA here is from genome assembly GCF_031143425.1 of Pleurodeles waltl. NCBI lineage: Eukaryota > Metazoa > Chordata > Amphibia > Caudata > Salamandridae > Pleurodeles > Pleurodeles waltl. The sequence continues at coordinate 1,633,744,119 of NC_090445.1, forward strand.
AAACACACTGGCACCCCTACACACAACCTCGTTAATATTCGGCAACGGGTGACAATCTACAATGATGTTGGCATTAAGTGCTCTAAGATCTATACATAGTTTTAAATATTTGTCTGCTTCCTGTGCTAACACAGTGGGAGAAACCCATTCAAATGATTTCTCTTCTTCAATAATCTCTTCCTTTAACAGCTCATCCAAAACACTTTTTAGTTCATCCCGCACATTTATAGGTACATTACTATGTTTTTGTTTCACAGGTTTGGCTCCTTGCTTGAGTTTAATGCAGTGGGCATATCCATTAAGTTTTCCAAATTTTCCAGTGAAACCATCAGGGAATTGCAACACAATATCTGCAGCCTTATCGTGGTCACCTGCTACCAAAACTGGATCCTTGCTACGAAGATTAAGTATAATACCTAATTTCCATTGATCCCTCCAGCCCAAAACATTCACGCCTTTCTTTGCCACATAAAATATCAACAGACACGTAACCCACAAGATCTATAGTTGATCCATCAAAGCTTTTAGCTACTACAGCAGATTCTTGCAAAACCTCCACAGCAAAGACATTTTGGAATCTCTCTAGAAAATATTCTTCAGTAATTATGGTCCACGGAGATTCTGAGTCTGCCATGAGATTCAATTCTTTTCCCAAAATCTGGACCTTACGTTTAGGAGATTTCCTCTCCCCCTCACTCTCTTCTCCAAAGGTATCAACCGAAAGTATAATCCCTGTTTCCTTTTGGTCATTTTCAGCCCCGCATGCACATTTTACACAATATACTTCCCCCACACTAAGGGATTTCTCTTTTGTTGTGGGAAAACCTTTTCTCTAGTCATCCTTACATACACGGGCAAAATGTACTACTCTACTACACTTACTGCATTCCTTACCTATGGCAGAACAATGAGCAAATGATGGCACATTGTTATAACTTCCGCACCTGTAATAACTTATGATTTTGTCCCTTTGTTTTTCTACTTGTGTGCCCTTGCGAGTTGAACTATTTTTAACCAACATATATCACTACCCAGACTGTCAATCTTGACATTAGCATTGGTATCTTGTACTGACTTCACCCACTTCTCTGGTTGTTCCACAGGCTTAGCTATTGTGATGGCATCAAGAAATGAAGAAGACACGATCTACAGTCGCTCACTCGAGCAGGCACTCGCTCGAACAGGTAAGGAAATGGCAAGAGAACAATATATTACCAGATAGAAATTTGATGTGCCGCTGTTGATCTCCTAATGAATCCAAGGTGTTCACAATTAAAATAAATCCAATATAACTGTAGAGAGTCGCAGTGCACAACATAGATAATTACCCAAGGAAGACAATACCGCACCTATGCTGTCAGAAGTAGTAGCCAGTAGGTCTTCAAGCTCGTCGTCAGTGTTGAATTCCAAACATCCACAAAATAGATGATGCAAATTAAAGATTTATTGGAGAGGGCACAGTACCTGCCTGGAACCTCAGGCAGCCAAAGATGCTCTGACCAAGGATTCCAAAGCAGAGCACACACAACAGTACACATGGCACATGCCACAGTTGAATAAAAAACATTGAAATTAAGGGAACGATACCAAGATGTAACACAAATACACCACAAACAGTTGCTAATGGAAATGGAGTATACCATATTCAGAGCTGGACCTTATCTGTTCTGCATGGAGCAGGGCATTCGCCCTTCTGTGTGAGTTTACATTTGATCCATTTAACATCTCAAATCAAATAGAAATTATAAGTTTTGGTGGTGCTAATTTTTTTTCCAACTTTTGTTGCCTGCCATTCTTCTGAATTGTAACCTATAATAAACATACTTCCCCATCTCACACATTTCTACAGATTTACCAAATGACACATAGTACTTTCCAGCCATTTCAGTAGATTTCTGTTTTAGGATATCACCATCCTGTGGGGACCAATGCAAAGTTTTCTTATTTATTTGTGAGTCTGAACACTGGGGGCAGGTAGTAAATTTATTAAAATATAGCACAACATAGACAGTAGCCAAACTTCCTGCACTGCTTTGCGCTAGGAGGAGTTTGCAGCACATAGGGACTGTGGGGGTCATTCTGACCTCGGTGGTAAAAGGCCCTTACCGCCGGTCAGAAGACCGTCATAACACTGCCGCGGCCGCGGTTAACCGCCACGGTCATTCTGACCCACAACGGCCAAACCTCCAAAATTCCGTCCTCCACTGCAGGCCGCCACATCAGCGGGCAGCGATAAACTGGAGATGACCAAACCTCCACCGTCACGCCAACAGAAATACGCCCATGCCATTACGACCCACGAATCCACACGGCGGTCATTCAAACGCGGTATTCCATTGGCGCTACACACCGCCGCGGTCAGAATACACACACAGCACCAAAACACAGCCACATTGGACAATTTGAAATACACACACCTGATACACATACACACACCACTCCCACACAATCAACCAACTATAAAACACACACCCACATCACCCACAAACCCCTGCGACCATAATTACTGAGAGAAGGAGGCACACTACACCATCACACACACCACATAGTAGCACAAAGCACCACTCACCAACATACTTATCATCACATACACCACCCCACACCTCACCCACACCACCCCATGGCACCCCAAAGGCACCCACGCTTTTCGGACCAAGAACTCCGGGTCATGGTGGAGGAAATCCTAAGAGTGGAACCCCAGCTCTTCGGTTCGCAGGTGCAGCACACCAGTATAGCTAGGAAGGCGGAGCTATGGCAGCGGATCGTGGACAGGGTCAACGCGGTGGGACAGCATCCCAGGAATAGGGAGGACATACGCAAAAGATGGAACGACCTACGGGGAAGGTCCGATCGATGGTCTCCAGGCACAACATCGCGGTCCAGAAGACTTACGGCGGACCCCCACCCACCCCTCCCGAATTCACATCGTGGGAGCAAGACGTCTTGAACATCCTGCATCCTCAGGGCCTCGCAGGAGTAGCCGGAGGAATGGACTCTGGTAAGTCCAATCTCAACTACTATATACCCCCCACCCCACCAGCATGCCAACCCACACCCCCACCCTCACCCCCAACCCCCCAGCACACATCCTCCCTGACAATGTCTCACCAGCACAACCCACCCATCCCAACACCAACTCCTGCATGCCAACACAAATCATGGGCACCCATCACCTAAGCATGACCACTGCACTAACCCTCCCCCCCCCTAACTACCCTCACAACACCTCCCTCAAGGGAATGCCTGCACTGGGGGACAAGGGCACCCATAACACGCACGCTATTGCACACACAGAAACAATAACCAAACTCTCTTACCCCATGCAGGACCCGAACGACAACACACCAGCCAGGAGGGTCCAGAAGTGTCCATCCCACCACCGGAACAGGCCCACACTGAGGATAGCAGCTCTGTCGACAGTGAACCTGATGACCAGCCCGGACCATCGGGGACCTCTGGGCAGTCGGTTCCCCTCAGGCAGCCACAGGCCACACCAGACCCGACCCCCTCTGCCAACACCAGCACAGCTCCCACCCAGCGGGCCCATGCCTCTGTCTCTAGGACAGCTCAATCAGCGGTGTGTCTGCCACTACAGGGCACCCAGGCTAACCCAACACCCCAACACCAACAGGGACCTGGGGGCAGTGGTAGCGGGCACACCGTCCAGGGGACAGAGGCCGGCGGAAACCGGGCAGCTCGGAGGGCTGCTGTGCGACAGGGGGGGGAGGAGAGGCCCAGGGAACCCACTCTCCAAGAGGCCCTCACCACCCTCATGGGGGCATACCACCACTCCCAAGAAACGATGGCGACGGTACTGGCCAGGTTCACTGAGATCCAGGCACAGCAGGAGGAACGCTACATGGGGTTCAGGGAGGAGCTGAGAATCATCGGGACCGCAATGGGGACCATCGTCCTGGCCCTCCACAGGATAGAGGACGCGTTGCGGGACCATGGTGCACCACACAGGGCCCCTGTCACTAGCCCGGACCAGGAACAGCCTACCACCTCCGCCGGCGCTAGTGGACAGGAGGTCCAACACCTCGACAGCCCCCCAGAACCCCACCTCCTGCTGAAGAACAACCACCCCGTAAGAGGAGCCTGAGACCAAAAAAAAAGACAGAGTAGGATGTCAAGACCCCCGCCAGCAGGACATACCCCCTCAAGTCTTCCCACTGTCCCACATAGCCACCCTGTCCAACCATGAACTGCCTATGCTCCATCCTTCCACAGGCAAAAGGACAATGCACCTGTGAGACTGAGAACTGGACTCTGCCATGGATATTCCTCCACCCCCACCCATCACCCTTAGAATCACATGTGCCGATATCTAGCACTGTAAATAAATCACATTTTGCACACAAATCTGTTTTGAGTCATGCTGTATTATTAACAAATGTATTACATATTACTGTTCAATTTCTGTTCTGTCAATTAGTCATGACAACATACCAATGTCAATACGCTGTATTTCATGGGCGAACCAAGCAGAAGTCAGGTACTGAGTCAGACAGCACTGAGAAGGGAAGGGAAAGGCAAAAATTAATGAAAAACATCTGTGGGGAACTACAGAAAGTACAGATGCAGGAGGCTATAAGCAATTGTGAAATGGCGTGGGTGATTCTTACCTGTGTGTTACTGGAAATACTGTTGTATCACTCTGTCCCTATTGTCTGTGTCGTCCTCAGAGTCTTCCTCCTCTTCACTCTCCACAGGCTCCACGGCTTCTACAACACCACCATCTGGACCATCCTCCTGCAGGAAAGGCACCTGGCGTCGCAAAGCCAGGTTGTGGAGCATACAGCACGCCACGATGATATGGCACACCTTCTTTGGTGAGTACATTAGGGATCCACCTGTCATATGCAGGCACCTAAACCTGGCCTTCAGGAGCCCAAAGGTTCGCTCAATCACCCTCCTAGTACGCCCATGGGCCTCATTGTACCGTTCCTCTGCCCTGGTCCTGGGATTCCTCACTGGGGTCAATAGCCACAGCAGGTTGGGGTAACCAGAGTCACCTATTAGCCACACACGCTGTCTCTGTAGCTGTTCCATCACATAGGGAATGCTGCTATTTCGCATAACATACGCGTCATGCACTGACCCTGGGAACTTGGCATTTACATGGGAGATGTACTGGTCAGCCAAACAGACCACCTGGATATTCATTGAATGGTAATTCTTCCTGTTCCTGTACACCTGTTCATCGTCATTTGGGGGGACTAAAGCCACATGGGTCCCATCAATTGCACCAATGATGTTGGGGATGTGTCCAAGGGCATAGAAATCAGCTTTCACTGTAGGCAAATCACCCTCCTCTGGGAAAATGATGTAGCTCCGCATGAGTTTCATCAGGGCAGACAACACTCTGGATAAGATCTTGGAAAACATAGGCTGAGACATCCCAGATGACATGGCCACTGTTGTCTGGAATGAGCCAGTTGCAAAGAAATGGAGGACAGACAGAACCTGCACTAGAGGGGGAATTCCTGTGGGTTGGCGGATGGGGGACATCAGGGCTGGCTCCAGCTGGGCACACAGTTCATGGATGGAGGCTCGGTCAAGTCGGTATCGTAGTATTATGTTGCGTTCTTCCATTGTGGACAGGTCCACCAGCGGCCGGTACACGCGAGGATTCCTCTTTCTCATCACTAGTCCCAGCGGACGGTGCCTAGGAAGGAGAATATGGAGTACAGAGTCAATCCACTCACAGGTACGTACAACACAGCTTGCACAGTACAGGTAAATGTATGGTTTGATATGTTTGTATGTGTGCCATTGCAAGGCCTAGTCCTGTGTGACGCATTAGAAATTAAGCCATGTGGGCCCTTGAAATGGCCGATGCCTGACCTGTGAAGTGGGACAATGGGATGTGAGGTCACTGCGCTGGCGGGGCACACCGTGGCGGTAGGCGGTCGAAGACCGCTGTGCGAAGACGCATTGGTTAACATTGAAGCCTATGGGTTTCAGGAGCCAATGACGATGTGCGCCGGCGGTCGCGGGACGCACCGCCGCGGTACGCACCGCCGCGGGCGTGACTGCCATTTTCTATCTGCTCAATCATTCGAGACCTGATCATCCACAGGAGAGGACCTATACTGCAAGTGCTGCTGTGAACTCGGTCTGGAAGTGACAATGGCTGCTGCTACTGGTGAAAGGGCCCCCGCCTTCAGTTCAGAAGAGTTGGAGAAGCTCGTGGATGGGGTCCTCCCCCAGTATGCGCAACTCTACGGTCCTCCAGACCAACAGGTGAGTACACTCAGTGCACATTGAATGGGTTATGCCTGTGTGGAGGGGGGGGGGATGTAAGTTGGTGGGGTGTGGAGGGAATGGGGAGTGCAACGCACGACAGATGAGAGAATGGGAACCATGACAAGGTTGGGGAGGGGGGGGCATGTACTCCAAACATGCAGATATGTGACGGTTTCTCTTTCCCACCCTGTACATGTCAAACAGGTGAGCGCCCACCAGAAAATCGATATTTGGCGTGCCATCGCCGAGGAAGTCTGGAACTTGGGGGTCCACAACAGACGGGGCACCCACTGCCGCAAGAGGTGGGAGGACATCCGCCGCGGAACGAGGAAGACCGCAGAAACACTGCTGGGGATGGCCTCCCGACCTAGGAGGGGTGCCAGTCGCACCATGACCCCCCTGATGTCCCGGATCCTGGCGGTGGCCTACCCTAATTTGGATGGGCGCTTGAGGACAGCACAGCAGACACAAGGGGGTGAGTATCCGCACATTCTCCTATCTGTATGCGCATTGGAGGCGTCTGGGTGGGGGAGGAGGGCTGTGGGTGACATTAGGCCCGGGCGCTCTCTGTAGTGTAGTCCGCTCCCTTAGGCATGGCCCTGTGCCCCCGCCCCCCACCTCTGTAGGGTGCCAAGTGCAGCTACCCATGCTCCAGCATCACACATGTGCGCGTGTGTTGTCCCTAGACCTGTTTGCCTAGTCAGAAGTACTGAGTAGTGTACCCCAAGTTTGCGACTTAGTGCACGAGGCACCTGTGTCTGTCCTCTCCGCAAAGGGTATTGCTAAGGCATGCACTCAACTTTGTTTAATTTCTCCCCCCACCCTAAATCTTTGTCTTCTTGTGTTTTAGCATCATCAGGCGGAGGAGATTTGGCGTCGGAGCAGGAGGGAGCTGCAGGTCACCAGGCCCCGGTGGGCACTGACACAGACACAGAGGGCACCAGTGATCCGGAGGGCGAGGGGAGCACCACAACGGGGGCCGGTGGAGACACCAGCGACACGGACACGTCCTCGTTTGGGAGCTCCCTAGCGGGGGCGGCACCATCTGTGCCCCCCGCAACAACAGGTACAGCCGCCACCCAGCGCACCAGCACCGCCCTCCCAGCAGCCCCTCAGACTTCGCTCCGTGGCCGCTCGGCAAGGAAGGCGCGCGTCTCCTTCGCCCCAGGCACCTCAGCCCCTGCCTCTGTTACCCCTGCTGCCCTCAGTGCGGAGCTCATTGACCTGGTGAGGACGGTCATTGTTGGGCAGACTACCCTTCTGAATGCCATCCAGGGGGTGGAAAGGGAGGTGCATCGGAGCAATGCCTACCTGGAGGGCATTCATTCGGGTCAGGCTGCCCATCAACGAGCGTTCACTGCTCTGGCCTCAGCACTGACGGCAGCCATTGTCCCTGTCTCCAGTCTCCCTCTTCTATCTGCCTCCACCCTTTCTCTGTCTCCTGTACCTCAACCTATCCCATCCACACCATCAGACCAGCCTGCACACACCTCAACACCCAAGGCCAGCTCATCCAAACATAAGCACCACAGAAAACACAAGCATTCACCCAAGCAACACACAGATGCAGACATATCAACAGTCACTACCACCTCTGTGTCCCCGTCCTCCTCGTCTCCCTCCTCCCTCCCTGTGACGTCTACACTCACACCTGCATGCACCCCAACATCAGCCAGTTCTTCCACCAACAGCAAACCCTCCACTACAGTCCACACACCTGCAGTCACCACCCCCACTGGCATTTACACGTCCCCTGTGTCCTCTCCCACTGTGTCTGTCACCCCCTCTTCCAAGACACATAAACGCAGGCAGACACCCAAACAACAGCCAACCACCTCACCACAGCCTACGTCCCAGTCACCTGCACCCAAGGACAGCACACCTGGCTCTCATACAACCACATCCTCTTCCTCCACTTCCTCCACTTCTCTCACCACTACTCCTACCCCTTACCTTGGTCCCAAGAAAAATTACCTCGCTAGTTTTGACCTCTTTCCCTCCCCCGACCCACCCCCTCCAACTGGGAAAAGTCCCAAGGGCACCTCAGCCACCACCAGCCCAACTACTACAGTGCAAGTGGTGCATGGCATGTGGAGTCCACCCTTTGGCGGCAGTAACACTTCGGTGAGCAGCAAGGGGACAGCCAGCCCCCCCCCCAGGCAAGAGGACCCGGAAATTGAAGGGCCGCCGTGAGCGGACAGAGACGGCTGCCCCCAAGGAGGTGACTCCGGCCACTTCACCGGCCACAGCAGCCAGGGGAGGCAAGGGCCCGAGAGCCCCATCTAAGGAGCGGAAGGACAGCAGGGCGGAGAGGACAACCACCAGGAGCGCGGAGCAGGAGGGCCCCACAAGCCCCATCCCGGCTGCAAGGGACGACACCAAAGGGCCCAGGACTCACTCCCCGAAGGGGCCTGACACAGCACGGTCGGAGGGCGACTGAGCAGGGTGTCCAGGCCAGGTATGACTCCCTTGACATACTGCAAGAGCACCGCTGAACAGGGCCCCGCCGTGAAGACAGGTACCGCTGAACAGGGCCCCGCCGTGAAGACAGGTACCGCTGAACAGGGCCCCGCCGTGAAGACAGGTACCGCTGAACAGGGCCCCGCCGTGAAGACAGGTACCGCTGAACACAGGTACCGCTGAACAGGGCCCCACCGTGCAGAAGAGCACCGCTGAACAGGGCCCCGCCGTGCAGAGGAGCACCGCTGAACAGGGCCCCGCCGTGCAGAGGAGCACCGCTGAACAGGGCCCCGCGGTGAAGACAGGTACCGCTGAACAGGGCCCCGCCGTGAAGACAGGTACCGCTGAACAGGGCCCCGCCGTGCAGAAGAGCACCGCTGAACAGGGCCCCGCCGTGCAGAAGAGCACCGCTGAACAGGGCCCCGCCGTGAAGACAGGTACCGCTGAACAGGGCCCCGCCGTGAAGACAGGTACCGCTGAACAGGGCCCCGCCGTGCAGAAGAGCACCGCTGAACAGGGCCCCGCCGTGCAGAAGAGCACTGCTGAGCAGGGCCCCGCCGTGAAGACAGGTACCGCTGACCAGGGCCTGCCGTCTCAAGCACCGCTCTTCTGGGCCCTTCCTGTCAAGCACCGCTCCGCTGGGCCCTTCCTGTCAAGCACCGCTCCGCTGGACCCTTCCTGTCAAGCACCGCTCCGCTGGGCCCTTCCTGTCAAGCACCGCTCCGCTGGGCCCTTCCTGTCAAGCACCGCTCCGCTGGGCCCTTCCTGTCAAGCACCGCTCCGCTGGACCCTTCCTGTCAAGCACCGCTCCACTGGATCCTTCCTGTCAAGCACCGCTCCGCTGGGCCCTTCCTGTCAAGCACCGCTCCGCTGGACATCGCCATGTCATGCACCGCTGCGCTGGGTCCCGCCGTCTCAGGCACTGTTTATGGTTCACTGTGCCCACCATGCCTCCTCCTTGACCAGTGGACTCTGTAATCCACCTGAGAGACTGTGGCTTTGCACTCCCCAGGATGGCACAGTGGGCAATCCACCCACTGTAGAGACTTGAGAGACTGTGGCTTTGCACTCCCCAGGATGGTCCAGTGGGCAACCCACCCACTGCAGAGACTTGAGAGATTGTGGCTTTGCACTCCCCAGGATGGAACAGTGGGCAACCCACCCACTGTAGAGACATTGAGAGACTGTGGCTTTGCACTCCCCAGGATGGTCCAGTGGGCAACCCACCCACTGCAGAGACTTGAGAGACTGTGGCTTTGCACTCCCCAGGATGGTACAGTGGGCATGGTGGCTCCTCGTGGATCTGGCGTCGTGGGCTCATGTGGCTGTGGTGGCCCCCCCTTCCCTTCCCCCTGAGGTGCCTGTAGTTTTGACATCGGATGCCCCTGCAGTGTTCTCTCCAAAGGACTCAGGTCTCGTGTGTGGGCTTTGCCCTTGTTTCGCAGAACCTTGGCCCACGGACATGTTAGATTCGTAGGATATTTTTCACGGTTGCCCAATTATTTCCAGGTGCTTTTTTTGTACACGAAAATTTATTCCAAATTTGGTTGTGTCATTGTATTTTTAAAGGGTCTTTGTGTGGTGTCACTGTGACTTCCTGCTCTGCATTGGTGTGTACATATTGGGGGGGTCGCATATGTGTATGCCCATAACCTTTCTTCCTCCTCCCTCCCGTGTGTCGTAGGTGCAGTACTCACCGTTGACGTCTGCGCCGGAGTTCGTACTCGTGGTAGATGAGCAGGTAGACGAGAGCAGGTATGATGTTCAATTCGGGTTCCATGCTGTCCGGATTCCGCGTGGAGTGTCTCGAGGTGAGCGTTTTCCATTGGAAATGTCTGTTTCTGCCGTGTTTTTATCGGCGGTGCTCCCGCCCCGGAAAAGGTGGCGGATTGGTGGGTCGTGATAGGGTGGGCGGTACATTGTCTGCCGCCTGGCTGTTGGCGGTGACCGCCGCGCTGTTTGTTTGTTCCGCCGTGGCGGTCGGAGTGTTAATGCGGCGGGCTGTGTTGGCGGTTCCCGCCAGGGTCAGAATTGCATTTTTTTGACCGCCGGCCTGTTGGCGGGTTGGCCGCCGCTTTATCACCGACCGCCAGGGTCAGAATTACCCCCTGTATCTCTTCTCCATTGCTGACGCTCTTTAAAAGCGTAAATGTGTATGTGTGATGTTTAGCATAGGTTTTGGACTGAAAGTGTACCTTTCCAGTACATAAAAGACTTTGCTTATTCAGAGTTTAACATTTTTCAAACTTTATATGTGTACTGTACAGTGAAGCACATTTGCAAAGTTTGAAAGTTTGGAGAAATTAGAAGATTTCTCTAGGTTAACACCTGCCTAGAGTAGGCTTTATTTCTATGGCTCAAAGCCCAGTTTGCTATTGTTAGTAGATAGGGCTTTGCATTAAGGTACAAGTTAAGTCTTGCTAAGTAGCACCAAGCGCTACCTTGCATTTCTTTCAGTGAATTCTTCAATCCAAAAAACACTTTTTTGTGTTGGATAGTAAATACATTTGCAGCACTTTTCAACCATTTATATTGCTTTTTGTGACTTTACTGAAATTTTTTGATAAATCTGACCTTAGGTTTAATGGCTCAATCAGTGATCTTGGGACCTGGATAGCTAAATAATAATTCTGTAGTTTAATAAGTTGGACAAATACAATTTCGATTTAATCTGCTTGTGTTGCATGTTTATAAAGTGTACGTACCATAAACATTTATCTACCAAGTTTCTAGGAATAATGTAAAGTAATATTATGCACTCTTATATGGCATCACCTTGCTTACCAAATGTCCTACCTGTAGACCCTCAACAGTCAGAGAGTTAACAGGACTTTTGTAACCAATTATTTCCCAATCTGCCACATCTTTCATGATTTCTAAGACTAGTGGAGGCAAGGGCAGTACAAGGGATATCAAAGAGAAAATCAGGGTCAGGAGCTGCTACCCTCTAGCTTCCCCAATTGACATCCGTAGGAAAGATCACAATGAAGGACTCTCAGTAATGACCTGTTAAGCCCTTGCCAAAGGATTTCGAGCTCAAGGATTCACAGATGTAGCAAATAATGGTCTACACCTAAAAAGAGAACCTTTGTTTGTATGAGAATGAAACCTAATTTTGGATGTTGAGATTAAATATAGTTTAGATAATTTAAGCCTATGAAATATTGGAAGATATCAGTGTTGTGGTTTTATTGTCAGATGATAGTGACTGGGAAAGTGGAACTATTATTAGTCATTGAGAGAGATTTTTGCCGAAGTCCAGCAACTCCTTTCCCCATGCTTCATCAGATTATCTATCGCCTCTGTCGATTGGTTCCTGCTTAATTTAAAAATAGTAACATTCTGTAGGCATAGGTTACTTCAATCCTCCTTTTAAGTCTATGGGGATAACTTTATAAGAGGGCTGGAAGCTATATGTTAACTGATGTCATATTTAACATGGAAATATTTGTGTTCTTCTGGATACTGAGACCCTTTGAATAATTTGGAGTTTGGATATTTGGATTTGTTTTTAATCTTTACTCGCTTCTTCTTGTCAATAGTTGCATCCTACTGCATGAATATGCACTGGCTTTACATTTGTTAGATAAACATAAAGAAAATATACACACATTTGAAAATATATACTTATTGTACAAAATGTTGCTTTGTCAAACGTATAAACAGCGTCAGTCAAGGTTAATTAATGAAAACATATTTCAAAGTAACTAGCATTGTAAATCAGAAACAAAGAGGAGGCTGCTATTTGAAAAAGCACCTAAAACTGTCATAGGCTGCACCATTTTCACAAATTAGGAACACCTTCAAAATACAATAGAAACAAATGGGGACTCATTTATTACAGGAACCTGCAGCAGCAGAGATAACCCCTTTCAAGTACATGTTCATCCGTCTACACAGAAAAGTGAATGATTCTAAAGGGCTTCTCCAGCAACATGTCTCCCATGCAGGCCCTTTCTGCCCTTGGTGTGAGGACGAGACATTCACGTCCTCGACACAAACAAGGTAGTGCAGAGGACATAAACGTTTTCTCCTCCACAGCCAGGGTTAAAGGAAACCTATTTCGTGAACAGATCTCAGTGCACGCGTTATCACTTCGAGAATGTCCCCAAGAGGAATCTCTGTGAATTCAACTTTAAATTGATGGTGTGTTTCAGAACTTGCAAGGAATGCTCTTTGGGTAGTTTCTGACCTTATGCATAGGTTTGCATCACCTTCATGTACGGACATTACCAAAAGATCAATGTGTTTTTGCTTGAGTACCACAGGTAACAACAGAGGCTAACACTGTAGTAATTTACATAAGAATTGGTGCCACTAATCGGCAGAGAGATCTGTATGGTGAAAATTATGCGTTTCTAATCAGGGTGTCAAATTTGAAATTGGCTTACCACCCACCTTCCAGTCATTTTTGCCACATAATATAAATATGTATTTAAAAATGTATTATACACTTCAACCTAAACCAGAATCTCTAGCATTTTAATAATGGACACCAGGAGCCTACATTACATTTTCTGCTGATCTCTTGAAGAGCATCCCCTCCCCATTGCATGATATCCCTCCTCATGTTTTTGTTTTGCTGACATGAGTAAAGCTTATAGGTAGTGGTGCCGCTCTGTTACTATTTTTCGTTTTACATTACATGTATACTGACCTGTACATTATATACACTTATATAAAGTGTGATTTTCAAGTTAAGGTAGCTTTGGTTGTTGCAGGTCTCAGTTTACTAAATACACTCTGATGTGAAAATGTACTTTTGGCTGCTGTTTTCTTTTTCTATTTCTCTTATTTCAGGAGCCAAGCTGCAGTAGTTCACACCATTTAGATAGTTGCAAAATGTTTTGGTTTCTGTGAGAGTAGTTTATCTTCGTGTGTTTCAATGAAAGTTGAAGAATGAATCCCCGCTCCTCTGCTGAAGAAGGGCTGACCCTGATGTATTGTCCTGCTATGAGATATCTTCTGAAGGCTGTACAGGGTGTGCAGCTGAAATCTTCCATTGGGTGATGTTTGGGAAAAAGACTGAAAATTGTTGTTCATGAAATGTTAGAATCTTATTTGTTTTCTTCGTGGAGATCATAGGAGGTGTCCTTACCATATAGAATTGCATGATTTAATTGTGCATTGCTGAGTTTATTAGGGGCAGATGCCCCTTTATCCTCTCTCAAGGCTAGACATTCACCTTTGCTCATGCTCCAAGAGTTAAGACTCCTGAGTAAATCCTTTCTCAGTTATTTGACCAAATCTTATTTGATTCTGCCTTTCAGAAGTGATGACGCAGAAAAAGAGGGTTCGACATATATTCATGTACACCGTGTAACCGACATATATAATGAAGTGTGATTTTAATTAAAGAAATAATGTACGAGGGAAATTGTGCCCTCGGGGTAGTTCGCCATCATTATAAACGAGCTTTATTAATCATGAAGTATTAAAAATGTACTAATCCGTCATAATCGCAAATGTATGCCATGATTTCTTGTTTGAAAACTGTTTTGCTTAGCTTAAATTTAGTACAGGCTTTGGCCTAGTTGCTTGGTTTCAAATTCTAACTGCGTGATTTTTTTCCTTGAACTAATGAAACATATATTCTTGCTTGAAGTTGTATTTTTTTTCCAGAAGAAACTGGCTGGTACACTTATTTCCAAGGTTTCGTGCTAGGCCGGTTACATCCCTTTTGATACAAGGCCAGTCTCTGCAGGTGCGGACAATGAAGGTACAGATAGTAAAATAATTGGCAAACCATGATACAATTTGTGTTCCAAGGCGCCAAGGACAGTGTATGCATAAATGGGCGCTAGTAAAAGACAATTTTTGATTGGACAATTTGAAGCCAACCTATGAACCCTCCAATGGAAGACCCTACAGAATTTTGAATGTTTCTTACTTAAACCCACCGGACAAAGAGAAGTCAGCCATTTTCCTCGATGCCAGTTTGAAGCCTGATGCCAGACTCCATTTTGGACGACACCCTGATGCCCTTTTCTCTATCTGAGAGAAAGAGACTTTGAGAATTCTCACCCTAGAGACTTTAACTTTGATTTGCCCCCGTCTTGCCCATGCAGTAACTTTGCCCCATTTTCCTTGCCGCTGCAGGGAAACTTGCCCTTAACTTTGCCCCTTTGAAATTTGTCCCATGCTGATCAACCGGTACCTGAAGGACGAAGACTTTTCTTGAATGCTGATTGTATTTGGTAAATATGAAAGGATAAATGTATTATGCATTGTGTTTTTCCTTTTAGGTACCAACTGCTAAGTTTTTCCAAATTTGTGTTGACTAAATTCGTTTTGCATGAAGACCCACATGCCAATGCTAATTAGAGGTTAGTCGAGGTTTTCATTCAATGTATCATGAAGAATTGAAATCTTGTTATGCTGACCGAATGAATGCAATTAGTCAAATACAGATAGTCACATTGGTGATTTGCATTGCTATAACAGAGTGTATCATTATTCAGATTTTGCGTAGATTGCGTTTCTTCCGCCGTTATGGACAGCTAGTAATGTTCATATACATATATCAATTGGTTTTGAGACACATATATATCGTGCTAGCTTTGTTAATATAGGGAAATAAATTCACTAACTTTTAATAAACTGGTGTGGTTATTCATGACTGAAAGGTCATGGTGTGCTGAAATACCAACTGTTATTGATTTCTGATGTGTTGTATTGATCTATTAATTGAGTACTGACTACCGATTACAACAGTTATTGATTATTGATTTGAGTGACTCGACTATTGAGGATGAGGAGAGCCCGACTCGGTTAAAAGATTCACCGACCTCCAACGTGTCCAGGTACAGGTAATTTATAAGGGCTGGACGCGTTATCAGAAGCTTTATTTGCTGACACATTCTTCTTGACTTCTCTCACAAATATCCGGATTTCCTTTCAGCACAGCATGTTAGGGAATTTCCCTTCAGGGAAAACTGAAACTTGCTCTATTTGCTTATAAGAACTTTATATAGTTGGTCTTTGTGAGAAACTGGGGCTGATTGCAGAGGCCCCCTAAATTTTTGCCCCCATTTTTCCACTTTATGCTGGTGTTTTCCTGACTCTGATGGTGCCCTGGGTACTGCTAACCAGTCCCAGGGCCTGTGCTCTGTGTAAAATGGATATGCAAATTAGGCTAATTATAATTGGCTAAGTTAACCTACCTATAAGTCCCTAGTATATGGTAGGGCATGTAGGTTTAGGGACCACAGCATAGGTGGTGCACACCTAGGTGCATTGCTGAGGTGCCCAGTGTCATTTTAAAAGCAAGCCTGCCTTGCTGGCTGCTTTTAAATTAAAGTTATATGCAAATTCGACTTTGGAATTAAAGGTACTTCCAAAGTCTTAAACTACCTTATTTTTACATATAAGTCACCCCTAAGGTGTGCCCTATGTGCCCCTAGGGCAGGGTGCCATGTAACTATAAGCAGGGATTTTATAAAAATAGATTTATAAGCCCTGGTGAGGTAAAAACAGCCAAATTCGTTTTTCCCTCATTGAAGTAAATGGCCTTCATAGGCTAGAATGGGCAGACTTTATTTTAAATTTTAAAGTCTCCTTAAATGTTACATACCAAGAATTTGGTATCAAATTGATTGTTATAATAAATCCCACAACTTCCAGTTGTTGGATTTAATATAACTAGTGCAGGTAAAAAGTTTAGACTTTACCTAAAAAGTTGCCAATTTCAGCTCTGCATTGTTTTTGCTGCTGTGCTCTGATTGGCCAGCCTGCAGCAGCTTCTGCCAGGCTACTTTAATGAGGTGTGAAGTGGCCTGACTTCACACAAAGGAATGTGCTTGGGGGAGAGAATCTCCCCTCAGCAGATGGGGAAGCAGGAAGGGGGAGGGCTGCCAAACTGGTCTTCAAAGGCAGAGAAGGACATCTGGAGCACCCAGCAACACCCCCACATCCTGCAACCCCAGACAGCTAGGTGCCCCCTTGATTAGATTAGGAGAGGGCAGGAGAGGGGTGTGTTTATGATTTTTAGCCACACCAGTGGGTGGGCTCAGCCAGATCTCTCCTCTAAAAATCAGATTCATCCATTTTGGATTTTTAGAGACTGTTGCCTTCTGGGATGGATTTTTGCCACACTTCCCAGGAAGTGGTCATCACAGGGGGACGACCCTGTCCCTGATTGGAGGACCAGGGCCCCCCCTGCTTTTCACCCAGGAGCAAGGATAAAACTGGCAGACCTGCACCCACGCCTCAGATCCCCACCAAATTTCAAGAAGAAAGAACTACAAGGAGAAGAAGGACTGCCCTGCTGGACCCCTGGCCTGCACCTGGACCCTGCACTCAGAAAGACTGCACCAGCTGCACACTTGGGCTTCACCACAAGAAGGACTTTGCCTGGCTTCCACTGGTTCAAGGAGGGACTCCCTGTTTGCTACAGGTGAAAAATTGCTAACCAGAGTCCCCTGCACCAACTCCTGAAAAAGTGACCAGCTGACCACTGTCCAGTGGCCAAAAAGGAGTTTGCGCCAGGTGTATTCTGGGAGTTGAAGTCCGCACTTCCCAAGGACCATCACAGAACTTCTGGACCCTTGGGGTGAGCTGTGGACCTCAAAAGAACCTTAAAAGAACATCTGGGTGAAGCCCCAGAAGTTTGGAAAAGATTGGAGAAATTTTAGAAAAAAGCTCCATAAAGTGACCGACTCGACGCGGAAATTCTAGCCGGCTTGCCTCAACCGCGACCCGGCCTGACTTCGTGGTTCGTCCCGGTCAAGAAAAACATCCGAAAAAAAGACTAAGTCCGAACGTAAAAAGTTGACCGGGACCTTCCAGCCATCGTATCCGAGAAGGGCTCCACGGACGTCGGATCAAGATCCAGGTTTACCCCGGTCGAAGGATTTTCATCTCGAAAAAACGACTAAGTCCGAAGGTAGAAATCACCACCGAGGAAACCGACTTCGCGTATCCGGACAAGGGCTCCAGGAGGTCGGATCCAACTGGCAGGTTCGTCCCGGTGAAGAAAAACTTCAAAATAAAGACTAAGTCAGAAGGTAACTTTTTAACCGAGGCTTCCCGCGACCTGTATCCGAGCAGGGCTCCATCGCGGTCGGCCTGAAAGTTTGACCTTGTCCCGGTCCTGGTGCAACCAGATGACCCGATTGGCGCTTTTCGTTTCTGAGCGCTAGAAAATAATAATACTTTAAAAATTCATATCTCCGGTTCCCCTGAACCGATTTTAATCGTTTTTGTGTCATTTTAAAGATAAAAATATAAGCTATTTTTATAAATTGGTTTTGGATTTTTAAACTGTTTCCTGTGTTTTATTTAATTACTGTTTTGTGATATTTGAATGCTTTACACTTTGTCTCCTAAGTTAAGCCTTGACGCTCGATGCTAAGCTACCAAGGGTAGAGCTGGGATTAATTTACTGAGACCTAACTGTACTTTTGTGGAGGTTTGTGGCTTGTTGCTAGGTGTAGGTACCTACCTGCCCTACCAATAACCCATTTTCCAACATAATTGGAAGCAGCGACGGGATCCTGTACTTGTGTTCAATATCACGTTACAGTTTTAGATAAAACAAATTAAAAATCCTTTAAATTGTCCTAGTGCAAACATTGTTTTTAATTTTTAATTTTTAATTTTTTTTTAAATTAATTTGGATTAATTTCAATTATTGAATTTTTGTAATTTTTCTAAATTCCTGTTACCAATTTTTGCAAAAAGTTTTTGTTGACACAAAACTAGGGAACCATGGAGCTTGATCTGGCTAGCCTACCCACACTGACAGTAGTCCAGCTTAGGGGGTTGTGTATTGAGAGGGAGTTGCCTGCAACCACTAATCTCAGGAAGGAAATCCTGATTAAATCCCTGACAGCATGGGCTGAGGCCCAAGAGGTAGAGACAGAGGAAGCTCCAGAGGAGGAACCAAAAGAGGATGATGCTAACTCTAACCACTCAGGGGAGGAAAGGCATCAGACCCCAAGTGAGGAAGAGGAGGAACGGTCCTCACTGGACACAGTCA
Source organism: Pleurodeles waltl (assembly GCF_031143425.1). Taxonomy (NCBI): domain Eukaryota; kingdom Metazoa; phylum Chordata; class Amphibia; order Caudata; family Salamandridae; genus Pleurodeles; species Pleurodeles waltl. The sequence goes on from NC_090445.1 coordinate 1,633,762,807, forward strand.
CTAGGGGCAGACCCAAAGCTAGTGGTAGGAAGAGGGTCCTTTCAGGAGGAGAGAACCCATCCATCAGGGAAAGAGAGCTGGAAGCCCAGCTAGCCTACATAGCTTTGGAAGCAGAGAAGCTGGCCCTAGAGAAGAAAAAGTGGGCATACAAAGAAAAAAGAGATGGAAGCAGCGATAAAGAAGCTGAGGTGTCCATGGGTGGGGGAGTTTGCCCCAGATTACCCAAGGGGGTAGTTCCTGCTTATATAGAGGGGGATGACATAGATAAGTGGCTAGGGGCCTTTGAGAGGGCACTCCAAATGAGAAGGGTTAAGCCTCAATACTGGGGTTCCCTTTTGTGGGAGTTGGTCCCCAACTCAGGGAGGGATAGGCTTCTGACCTTAAGGGGGGAGGAGGCAGATTCATACCCTAGTATGAAGAGGTGCTTAGTCAAGAAGTTTGGTCTGACCCCAGAGCAATATAGAATGAAGTTCAGGGACACCCAGAAGGTCAGTACCCAGTCTTGGGTTGACTTTGTGGACACCTCACTAAAGGCACTAGAGGGCTGGATTATTGGCAACAAAGTAAATACTTATGAGGGGTTATACAATCTGATCATGAGAGAGCACATCTTGACCAATTGTATCCAAGAAAGGTTACGCCAGCATCTAGTGGACTCTAAACTGACCAACCCTAGAGAGCTAGGGGAGGCAGCTGATGAGTGGTTGAGAACCAGGGTGGTTGTCAAGTCCCAGGGGGGAGACTCCAAGAAGGGGGGGACAGGTCCCCAAAAACCTAAGGAGGGAGGTGGTAAGCCCACCACAGAGACTCCCTCTGTACCCCAGAACCCTAAGAAGGAGGAGAATAAATCCCACTCCCAATCTGACATGCAGAGACAGGGAGACCCAGGGTTAAAAAAGCTCTTGGACAGTAGGGCTTGCTTTGACTGTCAGCAGACAGGTCACTTCAGAGGAGATGCAGCCTGTCCAAAGAAGGTGGTTAACACTGGGCTGTCCAGTGTAGCCATAGAGGAGGATTCCTCAGATGATGAAGTCCTCCTAGCATTGTGCTGGGAGACAGGACCAGATGGTAAGCTGGTGATCCCTGAGGGTGGGAGTAGGCACTTCCACCACATTCAAGTGAATGGGATCCCTACCACTGGCCTGAGAGACACCTGTGCCAGTCACACTGTAGTGAGTGACCGGTTAGTGACCCCAGACATGTATGTCCCAGGAAAGACAAAGAAAGTCAGGATAGCCACAGGGGAGGTCACCTCCAAACCTGTAGCCATAGTGCCCCTAGAGAGGGAGGGTATCCTTGACTGGATTAGGGTGGTAGTCAGTGCTGACCTTCCCCTAGATTGTATCCTGGGCAATGACCTCCCAGAGGTGAGTCTGGTCACAGATGGGGTGGTCGCCCAGGGCGCCCCCCCAACCCAAAGTCCTGGGGAGTCAGTCCCTACAGTTAGGAGACAGGGGTCCCCAAGAAAAGGAAAAAAGAAAAGGAAGGGTAGGCCACTCTTAAAGAGAGTTCCAGGGAGCCAAAGGCCTTCTGCCCCAGTAGGGGGGGAGCCCAGAGTTGGCACTGGTGAGGCCTCACCTGACCCCAAGGAAGTCCTGAGTAGTCAGGCAGCTGTCCAGATGCAAGGTGTTGCCCCTGCACTGACAGAAGGGAGAGTGGAAGGAGGGTGTCTGCCACAGGAGGTGGTAGCCCCCCACTCTAGACAGCAAGAGGGGTGCCAGGACCCCAAAGATGCCCCTAAAGCAGCTCAGCCACCTGTCAGTGGAGAGCTTAGGGTGTGGTTCTGGGTACTGACAGCTGTCAGTAGCCTCTGCTGGGTGCTAGCCTTCCTGGCAGCACTGTACTTGGCCTGGGAGGCAGACCCCAAGGCCAATAGCAAAGTAGGCCACCTGACCCTGTTGGTCATGGTGGGGTTGCTCAAGTGTTGGGTGACCTCTTTGGGTAAGCTAGGTCTTGCCCTAGCAAAGTTAGGAGTAGGGGAGGGGGACACCTCACTACCCAAGTTGGCAGAGAGAGAGGAGGAAGACCCCCCTAGAGGGAAGTTTCAGTTTGGGTTGGGTCCTTTTACTGTTGGGATGGCTTCACTACCCAGAGGGAGTGACCCTGACAGGAGGATATAAGGCAGAGTAGGCCCTGCAAAGGGACAGCCAGTTTTCTTCACTGTCTTCCTCGCCTAACAAGCCAGGAAGACTCTCCCAGGGTTGGGCTGAGTCTCCTGGGCGTGTGGGCTGGGGGGGGGGGTTGTGTGAGAAACTGGGGCTGATTGCAGAGGCCCCCTAACTTTTTGCCCCCATTTTTCCACTTTATGCTGGTGTTTTCCTGACTCTGATGGTGCCCTGGGTACTGCTAACCAGTCCCAGGGCCTGTGCTCTGTGTAAAATGGATATGCAAATTAGGCTAATTATAATTGGCTAAGTTAACCTACCTATAAGTCCCTAGTATATGGTAGGGCATGTAGGTTTAGGGACCACAGCATAGGTGGTGCACACCTAGGTGCATTGCTGAGGTGCCCAGTGTCATTTTAAAAGCAAGCCTGCCTTGCTGGCTGCTTTTAAATTAAAGTTATATGCAAATTCGACTTTGGAATTAAAGGTACTTCCAAAGTCTTAAACTACCTTATTTTTACATATAAGTCACCCCTAAGGTGTGCCCTATGTGCCCCTAGGGCAGGGTGCCATGTAACTATAAGCAGGGATTTTATAAAAATAGATTTATAAGCCCTGGTGAGGTAAAAGCAGCCAAATTCGTTTTTCCCTCATTGAAGTAAATGGCCTTCATAGGCTAGAATGGGCAGACTTTATTTTAAATTTTAAAGTCTCCTTAAATGTTACATACCAAGAATTTGGTATCAAATTGATTGTTATAATAAATCCCACAACTTCCAGTTGTTGGATTTAATATAACTAGTGCAGGTAAAAAGTTTAGACTTTACCTAAAAAGTTGCCAATTTCAGCTCTGCATTGTTTTTGCTGCTGTGCTCTGATTGGCCAGCCTGCAGCAGCTTCTGCCAGGCTACTTTAATGAGGTGTGAAGTGGCCTGACTTCACACAAAGGAATGTGCTTAGGGGAGAGAATCTCCCCTCAGCAGATGGGGAAGCAGGAAGGGGGAGGGCTGCCAAACTGGTCTTCAAAGGCAGAGAAGGACATCTGGAGCACCCAGCAACACCCCCACATCCTGCAACCCCAGACAGCTAGGTGCCCCCTTGATTAGATTAGGAGAGGGCAGGAGAGGGGTGTGTTTATGATTTTTAGCCACACCAGTGGGTGGGCTCAGCCAGATCTCTCCTCTAAAAATCAGATTCATCCATTTTGGATTTTTAGAGACTGTTGCCTTCTGGGATGGATTTTTGCCACACTTCCCAGGAAGTGGTCATCACAGGGGGACGACCCTGTCCCTGATTGGAGGACCAGGGCCCCCCCTGCTTTTCACCCAGGAGCAAGGATAAAACTGGCAGACCTGCACCCACGCCTCAGATCCCCACCAAATTTCAAGAAGAAAGAACTACAAGGAGAAGAAGGACTGCCCTGCTGGACCCCTGGCCTGCACCTGGACCCTGCACTCAGAAAGACTGCACCAGCTGCACACTTGGGCTTCACCACAAGAAGGACTTTGCCTGGCTTCCACTGGTTCAAGGAGGGACTCCCTGTTTGCTACAGGTGAAAAATTGCTAACCAGAGTCCCCTGCACCAACTCCTGAAAAAGTGACCAGCTGACCACTGTCCAGTGGCCAAAAAGGAGTTTGCGCCAGGTGTATTCTGGGAGTTGAAGTCCGCACTTCCCAAGGACCATCACAGAACTTCTGGACCCTTGGGGTGAGCTGTGGACCTCAAAAGAACCTTAAAAGAACATCTGGGTGAAGCCCCAGAAGTTTGGAAAAGATTGGAGAAATTTTAGAAAAAAGCTCCATAAAGTGACCGACTCGACGCGGAAATTCTAGCCGGCTTGCCTCAACCGCGACCCGGCCTGACTTCGTGGTTCGTCCCGGTCAAGAAAAACATCCGAAAAAAAGACTAAGTCCGAACGTAAAAAGTTGACCGGGACCTTCCAGCCATCGTATCCGAGAAGGGCTCCACGGACGTCGGATCAAGATCCAGGTTTACCCCGGTCGAAGGATTTTCATCTCGAAAAAACGACTAAGTCCGAAGGTAGAAATCACCACCGAGGAAACCGACTTCGCGTATCCGGACAAGGGCTCCAGGAGGTCGGATCCAACTGGCAGGTTCGTCCCGGTGAAGAAAAACTTCAAAATAAAGACTAAGTCAGAAGGTAACTTTTTAACCGAGGCTTCCCGCGACCTGTATCCGAGCAGGGCTCCATCGCGGTCGGCCTGAAAGTTTGACCTTGTCCCGGTCCTGGTGCAACCAGATGACCCGATTGGCGCTTTTCGTTTCTGAGCGCTAGAAAATAATAATACTTTAAAAATTCATATCTCCGGTTCCCCTGAACCGATTTTAATCGTTTTTGTGTCATTTTAAAGATAAAAATATAAGCTATTTTTATAAATTGGTTTTGGATTTTTAAACTGTTTCCTGTGTTTTATTTAATTACTGTTTTGTGATATTTGAATGCTTTACACTTTGTCTCCTAAGTTAAGCCTTGACGCTCGATGCTAAGCTACCAAGGGTAGAGCTGGGATTAATTTACTGAGACCTAACTGTACTTTTGTGGAGGTTTGTGGCTTGTTGCTAGGTGTAGGTACCTACCTGCCCTACCAATAACCCATTTTCCAACAGTCTTGTATTTTTGTTTTGAATCACTTCAACTAATACTGATCAACGCCTTGATCATTGATTTATGACTAAATTGATTGATTTAAATGCGTAACTTTGCTAATCTGTTAGTAAACCTCCATGGTTTGCAAAACTAATGCTCTCTGTCATCCTTGTGCAACATAATGTGCTTCATGTTCACTGATATATTGTTGATTTGTTGATGTTAAGTCTCATCCCGGAACTAAGGGTCAAATCCGCTTCAGTGCAGCTTGTACTCGAGTCTGCACCAACGATCGGCTTGGGGCAAATCCCATCCCTGCTGCAACAGAAATAAAGTTCACCTTCATGGTTGGACCATAGGGTCCCTTATCAGTGAATGACCTCCCTCCTTAACAGCTAAAATCCTGGGAACTAAAATGTAGGACGTGCCTTTTCACTTAATCACTACTTGTGCATGAAGAAATTAGAAAGTAGTATGCATTTACACATCACATTTCTGAAGCTGATAATAAGGTGTACATGAAAGAAAGAGGAAACATTGTGAGAACTTTGGTTGCTTACAAGCAGAATACATATTTATGCCTATCCTTGCTACATGAAGATAATAAGTGATTACTGAAAGCAATGGTAGACCTTAATATTCTCAGAATGTATATGTCTGCTAAACAACCATGACAGTACATCATGAGCCATATAAGTCTTTCACAACATGAACATTTGTTCATGACGTGGCAGGGTGCTCATACACAATAACTGTGTAAACGCTTCCACGGACTGGGAGATGTCTACCATATAACAATTGTAAAGACCCTCATAATGTGAAGACCTCTGCAATGTTAAAAGGAGTTGAAAGTAAGTGGCCAGGCCATTGTAGGTCACCGCAATGGAGATTTATGATTCTAGCTGGTGCAATTGTGTCGATGGTCTACCTGCCTTTTCACCAAGTCCATACTGTTTGAGTTTTAGTTTGTCAAGCTCCTTTTGTGCTTTTTCATTAAAAAACATATCAAGTTTGAATAAATGTGCAACTAGATCATTAACATTACTTTGCCTACTTTAGATTTCTCTTAGGCCACCCTGAATCCGTCATCAAGTGTTCTTTCAATGTATCCTTGCTTGCGTCCCTCAGTGCTTGTGCAGATCTGACAGTTTCTACGTTCTCATTCACATAGGTTTTGATATGTCATCTGAGAATTGTCTTGACTTGGGAAAGTCTATAAACGGTGGTGCGCTCCTGCCATCATGCCAGTGAAGTTATAACATGTCACATGTCCTAGGACACAGTTGAACAGGTCAGTGATCAGTGACCCCTCTCGCAATGATGTCACACCTCGCTAATGTGGTAACTGCTGGAGTTGCACCAAATAGTTTTCAGTGCAGGACATTGTGTGAACTGCAGAGAAATGTTTTCTCCCTGTCAGTTGGGGAGCAGACATCTTATATCTCATAAGCGATGGTTTACCCATAGATCAGAGAAGCCAGCCCTATCATTACTGTTGCCCACATTTGATTTATTCAGGAGAGTGTTGGGGGAATATTTCAGTTGCCTCTTCCCACCATAGGAGTGGACCCATGTTCAGTGAATAGTGTGGAAAGTGTAGAGAAAAGTTTAATTTATGAGAGCTAGGGGCATTGACAGTGCCACTTAACAGCATTAGTTCAACTTCAGAAAGATATCAAATCAGAGCATTTGGTGTGAATAAAGTGGAGGATTTATTTTCAGTTCTCAAAGTGTGTCAGGACATTGACATTCTGTGAGGTTATATGGAATTTTTTGGTTCGGACAGATGAGACTGACTTGGTGTGTGACAGTGTCTGTCGATGTGTGTCCAGTGGAAAAAGCTTTTGTTGCTTTCTCATTTTAGTTGAGTGTGACTCTGGAAAACAAGGTTGGAAGCAATGTGTTGTAGAATACGTGTCAGTGTTGTGACTAACTAGTGGTTGTGAGACTGGCCACAAAGCAGTTCATCTGCCAGTGTGAGCTAGCTGGTCAACACAGAGAGGGATATGGGGAAAGAAGGGGAGGCTTAAGGGCAGCCCAGGGATCACAAGCTCAAAGTGGTGAGCGTAGTTACAGGGAGGAAAGCTTATAATACAAGTAAAAATAGTAACAAATGGGATCGATGAATGTGGAAACAATGATGTTGAAATCATCTCCTGCTTTGCAAGGCAGCATCTTCAGTGATGACAATGGTAGAATTGTCAAACTTTGAGGAATGTTGATTATATTTGCCATGGAGTCTTGGCCAAGCAGTGACAGCAAAATGGCATCACTGGAGCTTCAATCACAGGAGCACTCACTGAGTGGTGAGATTTCTTCTGTGGACTGGAAGTTCATATCACTACCATATGGAGACAGCCTGATTGAAAGCAAAGACTTGTGGGGAGATTTGCAAACATTTTCAGCTGGGTTAGGGTCACAAAAGTGACGCTAACCAGCACAAAATGTTTTTTTCCAAATTTACTTTACAGGGCAAAACTGGCTTTGCACTGGAAAGTACCCTTAAAGTAACGCAAAGCAGCACAAAGCAGTGAATTGCAATGCTTAGCATTGAGGGGCATTACATGGGTGGTACATGTGTGTTCCCATGAAATCACTCATGCCTTTTGATGCAAACCCCTAAATCAAACAATCGTAGACAGGGTTTTGCACCAAAAGTTAACACCTTTTGAAAGCAGGCATTAAAAGGAGAAATGTTTTTCTCCTTTCTTTTCCAACTTTGCATGCGTATTGCACTGTGTAACACGCATACAAAGTAGGAAAAGTTTTAAAGTGTCTACGCATAGTTTTTTGTACTAAAAGGTTATCCTTCCAGTATAAAATCTATGCTGGACTCATGCACACACCCTTCCACTTTGGCGTGAAGGTGTGTGCATGGCACATAGATGCTGAAATCAGTGCCGGAGCAAGGGAGAGGGGAGGAGAATACCATATGTTTGTAGATATAGCACTCTCCTGCTCCCTTTCTGTCACCCAACACAGCACAGCCTTTTTGGCTGCTGTGCTGTGTAGCCTGTTGGTTTTGTAAACCTAGGTCTGGGTGAATTACAACATAAGTCAATATAGTGAAATACTTCAAGTAAGGATGAGATTTAAAGGCAAGTATACTTGGATAGAAGAAGAAGGTCACAGAGTTCAAAATAAGTCAGCAGAATTCTTACTAAACTTGCCCAGAGTCTAAGGCAGCATGAAATGTGCCTCTATATAGTCTGAAAATAGGTAGTCAGTGAACCATCATAGATTTCAAAGGTTGCACCTGCCGATGTGAAGAGCACTGATACATCAGGAGCCATATCAGCAAGGGCTAGTGTAAATACCATCACTTGGTTTATTGACATTCTTGAGGGGTGATCTGGATTTATCACTAGCTTTCATTACCGTTTCTAGTAAGTTATACAGACCATCTCTATCCGAGTGTCTTCAGTGTTACTCCATTGATGTAATGTGAGAATGGTACTTTGACTGGGTTTTTGGCTAAAGACTTGAGTGAGTCTTGGTTGATGGTATCTTGAGTGATGGTGGAAAGCTGATCTATGACATTGGTGCCACATTACACCTTTGATACCAGGGGCCATATTTATACTTTTTGACGCAAAACTGTGCCGGCGCAGTTTTGCGCCAAAAAAATTACCGCCGGCTAACACCATTTTGGTGCGCTGTGCGGGCATCATATTTATACTTTGACGCACGGCGGCGCAAACCACAGGTGGGAGTCATTATTTTTGACGCACACCGCAGCGTCAAGTCGTAAAGCAAAACGACGTTAATGCGGCGGAAATGACTGTGGGTCGATTTATGACCCCGCAAACCGGATTTGCGCCGTTTTTTTTACGAAACAGCGTCAATCAAACCCGCAAACACTGCCATTTCAGCAGAGGAGAGCCAAAATGGATCCCAGATGCCACTACAGACCCCAGGAAGATGACAGCAGACCAAGAACCAGCCAGGATGGCCCACACAAGAAGCAGGACACTTTTAAGAAGAAAAGAAAGTGTCACTTTAGTGCAGAGGAGCAGGAAATTCTGGTTAAACAGGTGACGGAACACCAGCACCAACTGTTTGTCACCTCAAAGTTGCCAATCAGAAGGTGAGAGGCTATATGGCAACAAATTGTCAACAAGATTAACAGTGTGGCTGAAGTACGCAGAACAGTCATCGAGTGCAAGAAACGCTGGCATGACTGAAAGCGCAGGACCAAGGAAAAGATGGCCAGGAACAGGAAGGCAGCACTGCGGCCTGGAGGGGGGAGTCCAGCACACCAGGAGGCCCTGGACCACATGGAGGAGATGGTCACAGCCGTCATCCCTGAGGAGATCGTCACAGGTATTCAAGGACAGGACAGCTCAGACTACCAGGAGACAACGCACATGCAGGGTAAGTCGCATGGGGAATTATAATGCACTAATGTAATCTACAACCGGGGGGGATACCGACCACAAAATGCATGGAAGTCATCTTATACATGGAGTGGCATGGATAAAGGGGCACGGCAGGGGGGCAAGGCCCGTTCTGAGAAGACCTGGGGCACACCATTACACAACACCAACAACAGTCCCATGGGGGCATGCTGTCATGACAATGATGGAGCAAAGGGAAAGCCACGCCAGGAGGGAAGGCCACAACGTCAAACTGACATCCTGGCACACGTCAGCCACCATACCCCTACATTAACTAGGTCCCTCTTAACAACCTCTAGCCATACCGACAACTGGAATGTAACTGCAACAACAGTTGTCACTACCACCTCCGCTCTGTGTGCAGCTCAAGTAGCCAATGGCAGTAACCTCCCCATGGATCATACACACCTAAATTAGGGGGTGAGGATGACAACTTCAACAATCCCCAGAAACAAGACAAAGGCCCCAGTACTCTCAAATGTCAATGCCCATAGTTGTTGCAAACATCAGCCAATGTAAACAACAATAGGAGCTACACAGCACTAAGGACACACCCATGCTGCATATGTCAGGGTCCATCCTGTGCCTGGGTAACAGTGCAACATCCCAAATGTCATACTGCTCAGACAACAGCATTGAGGGGGGACACATGTAACTGGTCACTGAAATACACCTTCACAGTCAGAGGAGGAAATAGGACACTGATACGATTATCAGGGCAATCCAATGTAACACACATTCCCCAACATCAGCAGTACACCATACCAATGTCAACATCCATATCAGATCATAACATTGCCATGCATAGGATATGCCACATGTCAAATACATTTAAGTGGATGTGAAAGATCAGAGATTGGGGCAGGTCCAGATTGTTAAGTGTGCTGCCAGGGCCATCAGAGCACCCACAGCCAGTGAAAGGTCTCACCATGAGAATGGATATAGACGGAGGCTTGAATAGGAAAAGAAGGTGGCAATTCTCTATTTGGCCTAAACCAACACTTAGAGGTGATGATGCTGACAAGTCTAATAACTCAATAACATACATGTGACATGCAAGTGGGCCATAGGCCTGGAAGAATGCCCATCTGAAGGACTGGAGCAATTAACACAAAACAAGATCACAAAGTGCATTCATCAAACGGCAGGCACGTCACATCAAAATTGCCACAACACAGACACACTAATTGTACCCTGTTTCATTGCAGAGGAAGATGGATCTCCTGCCGATATGCCTGTCCCAGATTTCCCTGATGACATGGATAACGAGACGATAAACATTCCCCAGGAGATTATCCAAAAGGTCCTTGAAACCCTCCAGACCCCACCTTCAGTCACAAGGAGGAGCACAGAACAAACAGCCATCGCAGAGGATCCACCCACCACCCCAATTGTAAGACCTGCCAGCTCCAATACAGCTGAGGACTCAGACGACACTGGCACCAGCTTTGAGAGAACTGTAGTTGGAGTACAGCGGGAGCTGGCCAAGGAGGTGCGGGTGGGGATGCAAAATATGGCAGCCAGCCTTGGAGGGATGCGTTTGTGCATGATGTCATCTGCAGATCAGGCAGCAGCTATGCAAGCCCTAACATCTAACTTGCAGGAACTGCAGAAAACCCAGAAGGAAATCAGCACAGCTGTAATACAGTTGACCCAACACCTACAACAGCAATCCTGTCAACGCGTGCATGAATGCAACATTGAACCCCTCAGGGCCGACCTGGCTGCCTACCATCGTGATGTGGCTGCTATTCTCAAGAACCAGCAGATACTCCTTGCTGCAGAACTGCCCTTAAGACCTTCACAGGCAGCAGCGACCGGGATGTCTGACTCCACGTCTTCTAACACTGAGGAGGCAACACACACATCAGAAGAAGAATACATGGAACAGATCACATTCACAAGGAAAATGACCCGGAAGCACTAGTCCCTGCCACATGGCCAACATTTACCAAGGTCCTGCGCTTTGTAACTTGCCAGTCTTGCAACAACTGTACTCAAGCACTGTTCTGCAAGCCACTGTATATCTTGTCACCCAGCCCAGTGATTGTCTCTCTCCTACTCATTGGCAAATTCTGTCCCTCTGCACTGTCTGAAACAGCAACCCCAGCATGTCAAAAGCATTTTGGTAAACCCATGTGTTGGATCACAATGTAAGATGTCACTATAATGGACTCACAATCATGGACAATGTACAGATAGCACTACAGCACTTTTCAATAAATAGCACTTACACAACAAATCTGTCTCTGGGTAATGTGACATATCAACTGTGCAGTAGATAACTGAAATGTGCCTACTGTCAAATTACGTAGCTTGTCAATACAACTGTCCTGATAATATGTAGTCAGAGAAATCTGCACAGTGCCCATGATTGCCTCATACTCTGCCCATCCCGAGGGACAAATCTGATGAAGTGAGAAACCATACACCATCATGCTGTGTTGGACAGAATAATGCTTCCTCAGGGGATAACTAAGTCATCAAATAGTGGCCGCAAAATGTTGTCAACATGCAAAAATAACACAAATAACATGGCACACTAATCTAAGCAAACACTACAAAAACTGCATAAATGAAGGTGTCTGAGTTTACATACAAATAGGTAATCATGCTGAACTGTATCACAAATGATGTATTAGAGTCATGTAGACACGAATACAAGATTGCCAATGAGAACTCATCTTATAAGGGTGTCCATGATCATCACACTGCAGTCAGACCTAAAACTGTTTCCCCAATACCAAGTCTGGAAGCACTGTTTGTGACTTTCAAAACACACTTATCAACAGAAACACATTGTCATCTATATTAACTGTAATTGGTGGTTGCAACGAAGGGTCGACACTTTGCAAGGTAGCTCTGGGCTAGCTGCCAATCGTACAGCTCAGTTGGGATTTGTTTGTAGCATAGGACACAAATGTAATAGTACAAAACTTATGTACACTGAATCCAAACCCAGGATCAAGTACCATTCAATCCATACTATTAAGGGTTAACCAAATATTTATTAAATGCTAATCACAGAAGAGGAAACTGAGGGAAAAATCTTACCTACCCTAATCTACCCTGAATACTCATTACCCACAACTGTCCCTAACTAACCTAAGCTACACTTACTTATCACATGCAACGAAACGTTCTAAACATCTACCCCCCACTCTCCTTATGAGACGGGACACATGGAGGACAACACATACTAACCTAAACACATACTATACTATCCTAAACAAATATATATAAATATATATATATATATATATATATATATATATATATATATATATGCATATATATATATATATATATATTTTTTTTTTAATTTTATTTAAACACACAAGAACCCCAACATAGCTCAACACATTTAATAAGTACAAATATAAAGAATCTGGACCCCCCACCCCTCACCCACTAACACTAACTAAACTAACAGTTTATACTAACCTAAGCCCCCTAAGCCCACTAACTATAAGAACAGGGAAAGAGGAGGGATGGGAGGGAATCATGTCCATCAAAAAATGTCTAGAGGTTGGCCCTCCGGAGGGTCCTCTTAATAGACTTAACACGCCGGTTAATGTGGCGCACATCCCGGCTCAGGTGGCTCAACTTGCGCAGCACACGGTCCATCTTACGTAACATGTTGTGGAAGGCTGCAGGGTCAACAGATGGAGCTGTGGCAGTCTGGGTACCGGTGGAGGAGGTCTGTGTGTGTGTAGTGCCAGGCCTAGTGGGCTGTCCTGCACCGGTAGCAATGCTGGGGCCTGGAAGTCCAGCAGATGTAGGACCAACAGTCCCAGCTGTGGGTGGGGCCACCTGGCTTGGATTGGTGGTTGTGCTGGTGGTGGCTGTGGTGGACAAAGTAGGGCCACCCTGTGGGAAGGCTCTCCATGCCCCGGAGGCCCGTTCATGGCGATATCGCCGGGCCATCCTCCTGAACCCCGACTCCACCAGCAGGATGTGCTGGTATCACATGGCCCGTCGCTGGAATTCACGGACCTGGTCCGGAGTCATGTTTGCAGCTGTGAAGACAAATACCGATATTCTACATTAGTAACTGCATTGTGTGAAATGGCACAAGAAGTTAATCAGACAATACATCTACTGTACTTGTAACAGCTCATATCACAATACAGATCATTGAATGTCCCTGAGGAAGTACATGGCAGGCCAGCCTACAAAGGTCACATCACACAAAGCACATCCATAACCTACAAGATGGGTAACAACTGGCTTTGACTTGCAATCTGAGTTCTGCCAGTTATCAGCTAAGAATCATGCTGCATATCCTCCGCCAATACCTGGGCTACAAATTTCAGTGTACGGAAAGCAAAACTAAAGCCACATGTTCTGCAAGTTGTAACTGGACTTGCCAGTATAGTACCAAGTGCCAAACCTGAGTGTGTATACTAGGTTGCAACCAAACCGTCACTTATTCACATGTATGTGTAACATACTGGTAGCATCAGTACTAGGTACCCCATTCACAAACCCATGCCCGTGTTTGAGGGTGAGGGGGTGGATAAACAACTATCAATTTCCAACAACATGTACACCGAGGAGTGTATAGAAAACTCCACACGTGTCTGGCTCTACACACACACCACAAGTAAGGTCTATCAACAATTAGGAGTCAGCAAACCCTAGAGCAATCATAGGGCCACACATGTCAGGAAATGCAGAACTTGGTACACAACATATACTTCCAGTAAGGCCTGACTTACATCAGACACATAGTTGCAAGAACACCCATGATCATGAATTGCATGCACACCTAGGCCATTGCACTTAAGTTCCACATACTTGTAGCACTACATGTGGAAGTACATGCTGCTAGGAGGTTCTACCTACTGTTTCATAATTACGTTGGAAAATAGGGAAGCAGATGTCTATTGGAAAGCAATTTGCTGTACCAATCTTGGAGAATGTGGGTCTGACAGGCTGACTAAATCGGAGCTTACTTCCAGTGCGACTTGTTGATACAAGTGTCATCCACATGACTAACCCCTGTACTCACAGTGGGTCCTACAGGAATAGCCTACAATCCCTACATAATACCTTTCGATACACATTGGCCAACTCAAAACATGTGAGAAACTGAATTCCCACTCATGGAACAAGAGAAAAGCTTGCCCAACGCATCACACCTTGCTATGCGTTCAACTCACACGAGTCTATAACCAGCAAACACAACACATAACAGACATATCAACACTTACTGGAGTGGTTGAGGTCCTCAAATGTTGCCACCTCTCCCACAGTGTAGGGTGCCGGTCCACCTGTAAGGTATGGAAGGAAGAAATGTGCTCGAAATCTGTGCACAGCGCAACAATTTCATAAACATATACAATGTGTAGGCTGAATAAGGAAATGGCAGCCATTCAGAAATGATGGTACTGCATCTGATATATCACGGCCAACTTGTACATAGCATGGGTCTCCTGTGACAGTTACACACATATCTGCACACATACATTGGCCCTAACTATCAGGTGGTTGCAAACATGCCCCGTAATTGGTGACCAGAAAAAAATATGGAGTGTAATCGTCTCATCATGTGCATCCAAGAGAGACATCCAAAGCCTGGTTACTTGAGGACTGCATTACCAGTCAAACATGCCTTGTGGCCATGACACATTAATGACACATAGGTACAATGTACAGAGGGAGGGGCAGGGACTTTTGTAAGCCCCCCTGTTGTTACATTTGATTCAATTGATGTGGCCCAGCTATGGTGATTTGCACCAACTATGGAGATGTGAAGCCATGTGCATACACTTGGACTGCCATCCATATTTGGAATGTGGCACAACTAACTCCAACAAACATTCTAAGATGTTAGCTGAGGGCACCTTATACCTTTTCACGATGTTTTCAAATCCAGATCTGACATGTATCCAAAAAGATCAAGGAACACAATAATCCCAAACATTCATAGTACTTCTGTGAACGCTTTCCTTCCACACTCACCAGACTCACATGAGACATATGTCTGAGCCACTTTGCTATTATCAGTTGACGTGAAGGCAGCACTCATTTTCTGCATCATGTAGTGATTTTAAAGTCAGTCTAGCTATTGCCTCAAATAAGTTAGCCAATATGTTGGTACATCTTTACTTCTCTGTCAATAGTACCCGATATAGTCATGATTGGCTCCCATTTTGTTTGGTTTTCTGACAAAAAGGCCGCACCAATTTACTTCATGGAAAAGTATCCTGTAAGTTTGCTGAGCTTGTGCTACCTGACAGCTAGCAATTGTGATCCTTGCCATAGTGCATCAATTATCCCTTTATGTTTCCCCAGCATTACACACAGTCAGCAAGTTAGCTGGCAGACATTGTACAAATCCTCTTATGTCACAACAAAGCATTTAATCATGCACATTTACATGATTAGTACTCACCAACAGTGCTACCAATCATGATTCCCAGGTGGTCCAAGAGATCCTGCTCCCTGGTGATGAGGTCAGCCCACCGGTGCTTCAGCTGGTGGTCACTCCTCTGGCTGGCATACATACGCTGCAGGTGATGCAGCACCTTTCCCCACCGGATTCTGCGCGCCTCTGTTGGATACCCCTGTATCACCCTGCCCCCTGCCTAGATCTTGAGTGGCAAGAAATGGCACACAATCCAGATGAACCCCCCAACTCCTCTTCACCCATCCAGCCAAGACATGGCCTACCAGACATACTTGAAAAGTGAAAGGGAATAGGGGTAAAAGAAATAGAAAGGGGAAAAGGGGGAAAGTAGGGGTACAAATACAGATGAAAAGTAAACTTAACCACTAAAAGAGCCCAACTATCCCCAAACTAACACTACCCACAACAGACTCCCACAAACAACAAAAACACAAGATAAATGGACAAATGTAGACAAAACACAGTAGTACAGTATACAGCAACAATATTTATTTCACAAATGCACTTTACAGATAGCACACAGGACGAAAAAGCACAAAATCTCAGTACACCACTCTCTACACAGCCACGCAGTCTAGAAGGATCATAGAATGCAAAGTGAAAGTACACCCACTGTACATGATCTGTAAACAGGATATCCTATTACATGACTTCCTGTATGAAAAGTCCCACCTTTTTCGCGTTATGTGTCATTTTTTGTGTACCAAAACTGTATTTGCGTCATTTTTTTTGATGCACAGGAGTGAAAATTAGCTCGCATCCACATAATAGTACATGGCCTGTACAAATACCTGGATGCGGGCTTATTTTCACTCCTGTGCGTCAAAAGAAATGACGCAAATACAGTTTTGGTACACAAAAGATGACGCATAACGCTAGGAACGTCAAAATTTCAGTGCATTAACTGGTTTTGGGCAATTTTTATTGTTTTTTTTGTTATGTTACATTTGGGACAAATCACAGATAGGCTGATTGAAGACACTATGGTGTTGATGGTGTATGTTCACATGTGTGACATCATACTGCAGCGGACCATGATCCGCTACTCCCTTCACAATATTTTTACGGTTGGCTGACGCAATAGTTGGTCATAAGTGTGGCCTACATATATGTGTTGCTCAAATTGTGCTTGTTTGGCATAAGGAGAGGATGGCAATGTGACGCACATATGTGCAATACCTAAATGCCTTTGGCTCTAAGGGGGTCATTCTGACCTTGGCGGTCCATGACCGCCATGGCGGAGTGCGGCGGAAGCACCGCCAACAGGCTGGCGGTGCTTCCTGGGCGATTCTGACCGCAGCGGGTAAAGCCGCGGTCGGAAAAGGGGAGCCGGCGGTTTCCCGCCGGTTTCCCGCTGGCCCAGGGAACCCGCCATGGCGGCGCTGCTTGCAGCACCGCCATGGGGATTCCGACCCCCTTACCGCCAGCCTGTTTCTGGCAGTGTCCACCGCCGGAACCAGGATGGCGGGAACGGGTGCCGTGGGGCCCCTGGGGGCCCCTGCACTGCCCATGCCACATGGCATGGGCAGTGCAGGGGCCCCCTAACAGGGCCCCATAAAGATTTTTACTGTCTGCTTAGCAGACAGTGAAAATCACGACGGGTGCCACTGCACCTGTCGCACCCCTTCAACTCCGCCGGCCCCATTCCGAGCCGGCTTCATTGTTGAAGGGGCTGTCCCGCTGGGCCGGCCGGCAGTCTTCTGGCGGTCGCCCGCCGGCCCAGCGGGAAAGCCGGAATGACCGCTGCGGTCTTTTGACCGCGGTGCGGTCTTTTGGCGAGCAGCGACCGCCGACCGCCGCGGTCAGAATGACCGCCTAAGTGTGTGCTTTGGCAACTAATGTATTTGTTGACCAAGTGTGTGTGTATCACATGAAGCATATTTGTACATATGCTTGTATGAATGTGACGTCCACGTGTATAATCCTTAGATGCAATTCATTGTTGAAATGAGAGAGGGCATGTGTTAGTCATCCATGTAGCAACATCCGTAAAGTGGACTTCCAAGATTTAGGGTCACGTAGACACCACATGTGACACAGCATGCACCAGATAGATGGCAGACGCTTGTTCATGTCAATGGTCCACATTTTCTACATCCTATGTCCTAGAGTATTGGTATGGTAACAGCTTCCTAGGCACTAGCTGGTGAATCCCACAGTGAGTCATACACATGCATTGAGGAAGTGGGTACCATGTTGTTTGCACAGACAGAGAAGGGTGAATCTCAAATGTATGATGACACCACAGTTGAGGCCATAGAAGTGAGCCCCAACTATCAAGTGGCTGTGGTGCACCAGCATACAAGACAGCACATGTCCACATATTTCCAGTGATCAATTGCACATAGGTGTCTTGTTCATGTGTGTGGTCCAATGATGATCCTGTATATAGTTTGGGGTGTAATTTGTCACAGTTCGGTCCAGGACTCATCATGAGTCAGTGGCAGCTATTCCTGTATCTACTGAGTATCCTTGGTTGATCAATGTGAGTAAAGTGGATGTGGACATGTGAACATACATGGGGATGGTCCCACCCTGTCACTAAAGACGTGTAATGAGACAGTCAACAGGGCAACCTTGGTGTGCTGAGTGAGATAATGTCTCAGGTGTCATGTTCCGGCAGGTGTCATTACAACATTTGTACACAGGTTAGCCTCTGCAATTCCCACTGCGTCTGGGAACATCATAGCCTCCATGCTGATTATTCTCGCAGCTATTCACCACACACGGCCCATCACTATGTTGTGAGCACTGTGATTCTGTGTGTGAACTGTCATGGTCCTGACATGTGTGTATTTTTCATGGACATTATTAGAGGTTGCTGGTTGTGCTGAAAGCCCCGTACCCAATCCCTGCCTACAGCCCTGGGACACTGTCACACTTTGTCATTCATGCATAAATGCGACCCAGACAAGGGATGGGCCATGAATTTTGCTTTTCCCAGAGGATTTAACTCAAATGGTACAGTTAAAAGGCAGATGATGCTGTACAATGTATTTGTGTATGCATTGAAGAAGCCCATGCTCAATACCTCCTGATGAATGAGAGGTTTACTAACGCAAGTGTGGTACATATGTAGACACAGGGATACTTTAGTGTGACGCACAGACAGATGCCAGTCAGGCTGACAGAATGCAGGGTGATTCAGGATCCATCAATTTGACAAGTTACATAATCAGTGGTCTGACTCAGACTGTTTGGAGGACAAACCAGAGAGTTGGCATGTCAAACTGTGTATGTCCTGTGTTTTTGAAGGTGACAAATGAACCCAAGGGCTGTGTTACACAGCTTAATTAGTATCAATGCTTAACGGTGTAATTGACTAAATGGCAACTCCTATGCTGTGCCATGCATCAGCAGGGGCAGTGCTTTTTGAAATGGGTGGTGTGCATGGAGGTGATCACAGTTGTGGGCTGCATCTGTTTCTCACCAGTCCTGTAGGTGAGACTTGCATTCTAAGGGCCAGCAGACATTTTCACACGGGAAGCACTCTACAGGTGCTAACAGGCCTTTCAAACTAGAAGACAGTGTATAAATTAACCTGACGTCCATGCAGTCAGATTTTCTATGACAATGGCATACCATAGGAAAGAGTGTAGCACACTGGATTGCTAATGTTGGTCTGTGTGTGTAGAGGAGGGAATATCAGGGTACACATCTTAGTATTCCAGGGACCTCTTCCGACAGATGGGTTGTGACCAGGTGCATGGGTGTGTCAGGAGTTAGGAAATGGGCTGACATGTACACGGAATGTCATGTGTGCAATGCTGCTCATATGTGTGGCACTTGCGCTGTCTATGTTCTGCTTCTATGGAACTCTGGTCACAGATAGTCCTTGCAAATATTGGATGCAGTTGGACTTACTGCTGTCAAGGGTCTGGTCAGACATTCCTGTTACTGATGCAAAAGCACATTGACTGCCTCATGTATGAGGCTTGTTTTCCCCTTATTGAGTGATGGTGTCTTAGTTGTGTGCCATATGCTGCGTTGGACCTTGATTTCAACATGTATGTGTCAAATAGTTGTGGTCCTCAGCTATTGGCCTTCAAAGGAGAAATGTACATGATATATGTCATTAACAGTGTGTGTGTATGTGACCATTGTATGTTAGGCATCACATTAGCTCTGGGATGTTCAGTGTCCTAATCAGTATCTCAGCAATGCTCCATGAGGCAACAGTCTTATTCTGATAAGTAGAGATGACGGTGTGCAAAAATGAATAGCCAGACCATGATATGGTGATTATTATAGGTGTTTATTTAAATTAGTTAACTAAAGTGGTGAAGGTGATTATATTCAAAAGAAATTGTTGACGATCTGTTGCCGCCTGCGTATACCAGAGGCCGTGTTCTGTAGTTCCCCCTCATGTTGCAGGCCTGCATCCTCCTCTTCCTCCTCTACAGGCATGTGAGGCTCTGGTTCCAGGAGGGGAATGTTCCTTTTGATGCAAATGTTGTGCAATATTGCACATGTTAGGATGATCCTACAGACCATCTCCGGCGAATATAGGAGGCTACCACCAGCGATATCGAGGCACCGGAACCTTGACTTGAGGATGCCAAAGGTCCTCTCGACAATGCTGCGTGTCCTCCTATGTGCGTCGTTGTAGGCACGCTCTGCAGCAGTACTCGGGTTGCCAAATGGTGTCATAATCCATGGCTGGATGCCATACCCCTGATCAGCTGCAAGAGAAAATGATTGGGATCATGTTGATGTAGATGGCCCTATTGAAATGACCTTTCATGGCAGGAGTTGTCTTGTGTTGTCTGTGACTCTTTTGTGTTATAATGTAGCATCTTAGGCTTGTAGGATGTACCATCTGCATTGTGTTGTTTCCTTGGCTGAACGAGTGTTTGGCTGCTAACCGGTTGTCAGCAGTATGTTTTGGGATTTGCAGTACAGTGTGCCCTCCCTAGCATTGTGACTTGTGATACAGGTGTCCGTGTGTCTTCACTGGGGGTGAGATGATAGTTCCATACACAGGTTAAAATTGACAGTGGTGGTAACACGTTCATATCAATGTACCCTGGACATCCCATACCTTTAGACTTATGCAATGGATTAATGTAAAGGTAATTGGGACACTTACATTTTGCAAGGTGACATTTGGGCAACCCACTCCACACGTTGTGATCTTTGACGTCTTAACTTTAGGCTGTACAGTAATTTCCAATGTGTGACAGGTTCAATGGTGACCTAAGAAACATGTCACGACCTCAGTGTGTTCCTGTTCACACGTTGCTGTTGTGGTGTATGTGTTGTGTGTCCTAGAGGGTTGCTGTGCAGTGTGTATATAAGTAGGTTTTTGTACTTACCAACAAGTAGTCCATTGCCATACCGTCCATCCTGGAAGTGTTCATTGACAGTGCAGTGACGGAATGAGTCATGTACACTACCAGGATATTTAGCCACGATGTTGGTGATCAATCCCTGGTGATCGACTATGGCCTGCACGTTGATGGAATGTGTGTGCTTCCTGTTGCGGTAGAGGTGTTAAGTTGCAGCAGGTGGCACAAGGCGTACATGTGTGCAGTTGATTGCACCAAGGACGTGTGGGAAGCCACTGATGAGGTAGAACCCCTGTTTTGTTTCCTGCTGCTTCTGCAGTGTGTTAGAGAAGCAGATGTGGTGGGGTGTCAGTCCAATGATGGCATCCAGTACTTTGGGCAAAAAGGCGGAGAATGATGGTTGTGATATTCCGGCAACCAGGGCACCAGTTGTTTGAAAAGAGCCACTTGCCAGCATATGAAATACGGCAAGCAGCTTGGTTTCTGTTGGAATGGTGCGGGGTGTCAGCAAAGTGGGGGCCAACTGCGGTTCAATGTTGCGCAGCAGCTGGTGAATGGCCTGCCAGTTCAACCGGTACCTCTGGATGATGTCGTGTTCCCTGAGGCCCTGAAGGGTGGTTCTGGGGCGGAATATCCTCTCCTGCCTTCTGCGCTGTCTTTGGGGTCCCTACTAGTGTTGTTGTAGCTGCTGTTGTTGCTGCTGGGCTCTGCGTCTGCGTGCACGCTGGATTAGAATCACCTCAATGTCTCCCTGTTGCTGCTCTGCTGCTCTGCTGTTTGTTCTGTGTGTTCTGATTAAATACAGGTGTGTTTGCCCCATTTTAACGCCTGCCCTGACCCAGGCGTTAAATTTTGATGCAAATTGGGCTGTGCGTCATTTTCCGGCTCCGTATCCCGGCCGTGCGTCATTTTTAACACAAGGCGGGTTGCTGCATCCAAAAAATGACGTACACAACGGAATTTTGTCGTCCGCGGGCTCAGGCGTCAAAGTTTAAATACGGGGCAACGTTTGCGCTGAATGTGCGTAAAAACTTTTGACGCACATTCGGCGCAGACGGAGTATAAATATGCCCCCAGGTGCTTTGTCCTTCATCCATGATTTTATGCTCTTGCTCCTGCAAGCCATCAAGCCTCTTCACCTCTGTGTCAAGGCACCCATGGCAAGTGAAAAGGACATTCTGAAGAAATGTCAACTGTGTGGATATATCTGAAACTTTGTCTTCTAGTCTACATATTTGGTTTCCTTTAGAAGATATCTTTTTAAATATATTGTCAGGCATTGTAACTGACATTTTTAATTTGTCTGTGGTGTTCTAGTACCTGACAGCACCTCAGAAAACAACAGCTGGCACATGGACCAAACTAAAGATGTTAGGAACACTTGTGTGTTGGGGAGAGCCATAAGTGAGGCAGAGGGGTGTGAGATGTGCAGCTGTGGTTAATAGAACATTGAACCCAGCGTAGTATTGCATAATAGCTAAGCCATGAACAGGTACCAAAGAGGGCTTAATTCACTGGTGAAACAAGGGACTCCCAACAAAATATGGGCAACGGATGAGGCAAAACATGATTTCCGCTGACACAGTTCCTAGGCAAAAGTGTGGGCCAAGCAAATAGGATACAAACATGTAGCTGTACCACTTATGGAAGGGGGTCAACCACTGTACAGGAGAAGGGGTAATTTGGTCGCTTACCTCTAATGTCTCAGACAGAGTGAGGTCAAAAGCATCCATGTCTCTGAAATTGTTCCAGGTACAGCACTATGTGAAGCCCACTCCTTTATAGGAGATCAGAGAGGGGCATTTTGACCAAGGTGCCAGAATCTCAATGGTAACCAGTGTTGGCACCATAACACCAGTAAGTGTTTTGTGGTGCATGATACTTCTTGCTTCATTCATTGGCTCGTAGGAAGGCTGCTGAAGCATTTCAACTTCACCATACGGGGTTTCAAAGCAGCACCCTGAGCAGAGATTTAGTAGCTGTGTCCTTGTGGAGGTGTGGGGGAAAGATAATTGTGGGCCATCTTAGGCACCGCTGCACCTTTAGGGGCACTGTATAAGTTACGTTAGTGCCAGGTTATCCCCAATTTAGAATAGTCTGATACATCAGTGGTGGCAGCCCCTTTATCAGTTATCAGCCCTTCAGAACACTGCCCATGGAGCATTTTCAGGGGGCAGCCATCTTGGTTCCTTCCTAGCTCTGTCTGTTCAGCACTTGCCTTTTAAAGGGAAAACCTATTGGTTTGTCTGCTTGTTGGTTGTGTGCTTCACACCAGCATTTTCCATTTCCAGAACTCAATACCTATGTCAACTTCATGCCACAGTAACATGTAATAGCATCAGCTGTCAAAAAATGTAGAATTATATAAAAACTGTGCCACCTCTGCCCAAATTCAAATGAAAGAAATAGTCACCCAGGCAGCATCATAGGCAAGCTGCAAAGACCATCTAAGCCAGACCCTTTTGGGTTTTCTAACATTAATAGCACCATGGTGACTACCACATAAGGCAGTGTCCCCCATAAAAAGGCTGTTATACGTACCTGTCCAATGGCTTGAACACCACAATTTGAACCAGCAGACTGGGAGACAGGCCTAATAACCAATCTCTTATCAGATAGGCATAATGTCCCACAACAGATACCAGTGTCATCCATCTCGGTCAGCCTGTGACACTCACAGTATCACCTGTGTACCTTATAGACCTCATATCTGTCCATAACCTTCCTACTATGTTGGTCTATATCTGTCTCTTTCTTTCTCATGTTAGCTCCATCCAATAATCATCAGGTAGTTCACTGCACTAGTCATCTCTGAGAAGAAGAAAGATCTCCATTTGCACTCTCTAACTCCCTCTCACACCCATTCAACCACTCTTTTTGTCCCCTCCCCACAACTGCAGTCGCTATCTTGTACAATCTCTCTTCCATTGATGTTACTCTTCCTCTGACGGGGGTGCAACTAGACTCATATTTCTGGAGGGTTTACACTTTGAACAATGGGTAGAGGGGGCATTATCAGAACCTGGATCAAAATGGCTTGTAAGAACTCTCTTTACTGTTGTTGTTTGCTGAATAATGTGGGGGGGCATTTTTCTGGATAATATGTGGACTTTGGTGCAATTTAAAGCATACTTGGTCAATACGATTGGTTTCAATTTAGTATTTTTAGTGGGGTATAAGGATTCTCCAGCAAGGAATTTTAGCAGAATGAATGGAAAAAGCTTAATTTAAATGCACATTGGGTCAGTAGACCAAGTAGAATGTGGAATTTCAGAACTATAAATGGCAAATAGTGCATTCCAAAGTACACTGAATAGGTCTTAACGGTTTGGGACTTAAAATATACGATATAGTTAGGCATACTTCCACAACGCGCTGAACGCTTTTCGGGACCAGAGGAGGCGGGCAGCAGCTGTGTGCTGCCTTTCCAATTAGGGCAGGAGCCCTTTAAAAACCAGTGAGCGCTCCCGCTCCGCGGGACGCGCTGAACGCTTTTCGGGACCAGAGGAGGCGGGCAGCAGCTGTGTGCTGCCTTTCCAATTAGGGCAGGAGCCCTTTAAAAACCAGTAAGCGCTCCCGCTCCGCGGGACGCGCTGAACGCTTTTCGGGACCAGAGGAGGCGGGCAACAGCTGTGTGCTGCCTTTCCAATTAGGGCAGGAGCCCTTTAAAAACCAGTAAGCGCTCCCGCTCCGCGGGACGCGCGCGGGCGGCGCCCGGGCCAAGGGCGGGCCCGTCCTTGCCCGTCATTGCCAGGAAGAGGCAGGGCAGGGCCACCCCTCTGACATCTACTTCAATCTGTGGTCCCAGATAACCATTTTGCATTTGACTGCCCGAAGGACAAATTCAAGCTTATTTTTATTGCGTAGGGGTAGCTTTCCCACCAAGCACCAGGCCTCCATCAAGCTAGTGGACAACTACCAATATTAATCAGCTTTTGCTCGCCCGCTGTGTTTCTAGTTGAATCTCCCACTAATTCCCCATATATTCTCTAACCGAAATACGTCTTTTGGTGGGTGGTAGGAGGTGCAGGGGTTGGGACTCACCATTCATTTCCCGCCCTGTGTTTGCTTGCTCATGAAAAGTGGTTGGGCCAAACTATATATACATATATGCATTTGGGTCTTTGATTGTAGTTTTGTCCGTGAGATCCGCAAATAGCAGGGTTTGAGAAGTTTATTTAACGCTTGCTTGGGGTAGAAGTTGGGTTCCAAAGGCCTAAGTATTACTATTAATCGGGAGCTTATTAAAGGCCCCTGGTTCTTAGTAAAATGGGCAGACGACGTGGGGGGGGCTTAGATGGGAAACAGCATTCTAACAATACCCTAGATGGTTTTTTACAAAAGGCCGTTGGGGAACTCGAAAGAGAAATAGAATTAGTGCAACGACGCCTTGCTGCCCCTCCTTCTGCATCTATTAGTTTAGCCCATGATAGCCCAGTCTCACAGCCCCACCCGCGACTAGAGCTTCAGTCTGTACCGATTATCCCTTCCCCTTCTCCGTCCAAAATTCCTCAAGAGATCCAAGACGATATTTCAATTGCAACTGCCATTTGTGCTGCACCAATTTTGTTGGCCCAGCATCCCTCAATAGAAGGTTCCCTTACTTTAACTGAATCTAATACTAAAGGGAAAAGGAAGCGAAAGGAACCTGTTCTCAAGAATAAACGATCTAGGACCTTGAGTCCCTCTAACTCGGCCCAACCCTATATTAAAGATATGGCATCAATTTCCTCACACAATACCAACGTCCCCCATGCAAACGAGTTTATTAGGGATCTCATAAGAGATGAGCTCTCAAAACTACTTCTCCCTATTTCCAACCGTCTCCAAATAATCGAGGACAAACTTGAAAGTCTTACGACCAGGCAAATACCAACAATTTCTTTACCTGTAGAAATTCAACCTAATCATGACTCTATTATTGCCAATAGACACACTGGCCATATACCCAAAAAATTTCCTCCCATTTTAAATCACGATTGGCCCAGTTCTGCTAAAACTCCCAGTACCTTGATGAACAAACCTCATATGGCTTTAGCTTCCCTATCAAAAGGAACCGCCTTATGGAACAATCCAGTAACTAATTCGGGAGACGGCATCCCTATCAGGGAATTCCCACATCTAGTATACCAAAAGAAGGTTATGAGCAGGGACTTCCGAGAACCAAAAGTGCTCCATTTACCACCAGAATCATGCCCTTATGTCCTCATCATATCAAATGTTCCTGAACTCAAACCTCATTTTTCCGAATCTTTTATCGAACTCAAAAACAAGGTTATCCACTGGTTGCATGTGAATGCGGGGTTCGCTTTTTCCATGTCATCCTCAATATTGATGGTGAGAAGGGTAGGGTGGGTGGGCCCCCTAGCGAAGATCGGTTCAGGGGACTGTATTGTCATTAATTTTAATTCCCCCGATCTTGTCCAACGACTTTTTTTAAATGCT
This sequence comes from Pleurodeles waltl, assembly GCF_031143425.1. Taxonomy (NCBI): domain Eukaryota; kingdom Metazoa; phylum Chordata; class Amphibia; order Caudata; family Salamandridae; genus Pleurodeles; species Pleurodeles waltl. Next base: position 1,633,789,066 of record NC_090445.1, read on the forward strand.
AACAGACCTTATCCTACAACGGGCAAAACTTCTCTTTGCAGGCTACAAGTGTTTTATCCACCTTTTATGTCGTCTTGGAGTACTCAATCGCCACCATCATACGGGGCTGGTCCGGTTACTCACACACTGCCTACCCCTGTAATTGGTCCTAGACGTCCTCTATCTTCTCTCTCTGAGGCAGACTGACTAGGAGATGCTTTTCCGGAAGTGGTATTGTCTAATTGTGAAGCTGAGACCATTTGCCCTATTGTTCTTAACATCTTTAATCCTCCTGCCCCCCTTATCTTGGCAGATTTTGTTGTCCCGGGATCACCCAAAAATATAACATGTCAAGCAACTGAGGAATGCATTTCTAATCTGTCAAACGCTCCCTATACCTTGGGGCCTATCCGTTTGGTCAATTCACCAAACTCAAATGCTGTTGGGGTTACATCCAGCGAGGTTTTAAAGATACAGAGCGAGAAATCTCCTGGTCCTAATCCACCCGAGGGAGGTACCATGGTCTTTAACAGTTCCCCCCCTAGTACGCTATATTCCCAGAATAAAGTTGGGTCCTCATGCTCAGAGGATCTCGATAAGGTACTCAGCTGGAACATAGCTGGATTGGAAAGCAAATTACAAAGCCCAGGTTGGGGTAACCTTATTGATGATCACTTGATCTGTCTCTTTCAAGAAACATGGGCATTAGAACCCAAATATAGACTCGGTTTCAAAAGCTATTGGGTTCCGGCCCATAAGTCATCTTCTGGGAGACCTTCGGGAGGGTTGCTTGTGTGGCTAAATACTTCTCTCAGGTGCAAGATAGAAGAAATAGATACAGGTTGCCCGGACCTGCAAGCACTATCGCTAATGATTTCTGAAGGAAAACCCCTCCTCTTAATTAATATCTATAACAGGAATGCGAGTCCCCACTCCGAGTCGGACGTTCTGTCGAATTTGGACTATTTTCTTAAAAGTAATCCCTCCCTCCTTGTCTTAATTGGAGGAGACTTCAATGTTACTTTTGAACCTAATCCTCTAGTCCAAGGAATTTGTAAAGAAGAGGATGCCCATTGGGGCATCCCCCAGCTAGTCTCCAACAAAAAACCAAGATTGAATAAATCTGCGCGCTTATTGGCTGACATTGCACTAGCCCATGGCCTCCGAGCCTGTAATGGCCGCTCACACTCGGATGCTATTTTGCGTCCCACTTTTAGGCACGGAGAACATAGCAGTCGCATTGACTACATATTTCTTGATATTCGTCTTTGGCGTTACATGGTAGATATGAGGGTAGATGAGCAGCCCGTGAGCGACCACGACCCTCTGATTTTATCAACCAGAGGTCTTTTTTCTTCGTTCATAGCGCCTCACTCCAGGACAAATGCCTCCCAACTGGCCTTAACTAATAATAGATGCAATCTCAAATGGGAATCCGTTATCTCCTCCCCAAAACACCTGGCATCTATTTACAGCTTGCTCGCAAATCAAATGGAGTGTATGACTCGGTTCATCGAGTCTGAGGAGGGCGACAGCCTTCTTACAGCCCACACTGATCTGTTTCAATCTTTAAAACAACTTTTTACAAAAGAGACTCTTAACAACTTCAATAAAAAGTACAATGCCCCTTGGTTCCATAAATCTTGCAGAATAGCACAACTAGCTCTCCTGGATGCAATTAAAGAAGGCCATGCTGTGACGTTGAGAACAGGCAGGGGGGCTTATAAGAAGGAATGTTTAAAGGCACGCAGAAGCTGGGAGGAGGCCAGTTGGGCCACTATTTTGGATTCTGCCTTATCCAATAATACATCCAGGTTTTGGAAACTAATAGCTGATAATGACAGTGATTCCCTTGCCGCGCCTGGCTCCACAATCCTCTCAGCAACTTGGGTAGAGCATTTTGGGCAACTTTATGGAGGTCCGCCTGAAGTTTCCTTGTGTCCCCCCAATGATTTAATAAACCAAGAGATCATTCCAATTTAATTTTCCCTATCCGAAACTAGAGTAGCAATAGACTCCCTGAAATGGGGGAAGGCACCTGGCCCAGACAAAATCCCAGGTGATCTATATAAATCTAGACCGGACATATGGGCTCCTTACCTCAATTCTATCTGCAATGCAATTGCAGCGGGAGCTCCAGTTCCATCCACTTGGAAAGGGGCTGAAATTGTACCGATCTTTAAAAAAGAAAATCCAAACATTCCGGCTAACTACCGCCCAATTAGTCTCCTCGATAACTTCCAAAAAATCTATGCGAAACATCTTCTGTCCCATCTTGAGGAATGGATTATTGAGTCTGAAGCTCTCTCTGATTTACAAGCGGGTTTCAGACCCGCAGTGAGCACAGTTGACCAAGCTTTAAGATTTATGTCAATAAAATGGAAGAATGTAGACCTGGGGAGGGGTAACCTTTATGTGGTTTTTATAGATCTAAGAGCCGCATTTGACCTGATCCCCAGGAATCTGCTGTGGTCAACATTATTAAATATGGGAGTGCCATTTGGCCTCCTGAAACTTATAGCTCAATTGCACCAAGATACCTTTGCCCAAATCAGGTGTGGACAGGGGGGCGAGCTGACTGATCCCGTAGCCATTAAAAAAGGAGTTAGACAAGGTTGTGTTTTGGCACCTACTCTTTTTTTGCTCTACATTAATAATTGTATCCACTACCTAGAGAACTGCTTAAATGATTCTCCGAAACTGGGTGGGATAAAAATCCCTTGTCTGCTATATGCAGATGACACGATCCTACTATCAAAATCGCCAATGGGAATTCAACATCTGATCAACCAGTTCTGTGCTTACTGTAGCGACTATGGTCTAGATGTAAATATCAAGAAAACCAAATTTATGATATTCACTACCTCCAAAAAACGATTGCGTGTTAATATTGAGATGAATTCGACCCCATTGGAGAAAGTAGAAGAGTTCGATTATTTGGGTTTCAGATTATCTACATCAGGCAAATGGAAGGCAGCTATTGACAAAGGGGCTCTAATCATAGGCCAAAGAGGTGGGGCCTTAGTCCGTAGATCTAGAAAGGCTCCGAGCCCCCCTCTGAACATTCTTGCAGAGATTTATAACGTTCAAATTAGAGCAGCGGCCTTATATGGAGCGGAAATTTGGGGATCCCACAAAAACCTGGACATTCTGCAAACCAAGGAAAATATTTTCCTTAGGCAGGTGTCCAGGCTTGGTACGGGTACACCAATGACCCCTTTAAGGCTTGACCTTGGTTTAAATAGTATTAAAACCATAGCGGCCTTAAGACCCCTTTCCTATTGGATACGATTATGGAAATCTGCTGAACTTGAACCATATAGGCTGGCTATAAGAGAGTTGATAGCCGCCCCTAAGGCATTGGAGAAAATCCCCTGGCTGAAAGAAATGAAAATTGCCTGGGACAAAATGGGTCTTCCCCATTATTGGAAATACCCGGACCAAATTCCTGATCATGCTAAGAAATTTGTTACAAGCAGATATTGGGAGAAAGTTAACGAATATTCCCTGCACCAAAAGGGGGCGGGTAGGTTAACAATGGATTTTCTTCAAATTAAGCATGAACCCTGGGCTGAGAATTTCCTGAACCTCCCTATCCCTCCATATGCCCGCGCTCTATACCTGCAGTTAAGATTCGGTACATTGCCTACCAATGGTTTCACGGCCCACTGGTCATCTAACATCGCTTCAAATGACAGGTGTATCTTTTGCCAACACTGTAAAGAAACAATAGAGGATGTATTATTCTTCTGCCCTTTGTATAAGATACCCAGATAGAGGTGGATTATTCCCCTTTGCAAAAATATGTCATCTCAGGATAGAGTGACAGCCATTAGAATCTGCACGCATGATTCCTCTCCCAGGGTAGCCATTCCAGTCACTAAATACTTATCGGAGGCCTGGTACATCCGTCGCAAGTCCGTTGTACCCAAAGGCCCCTGAGTTATTTTTATATTAGTGTTTAGAAGGATTTTAATCTGCTCTTTTTATCTTCTTTGTATTATTTTTAGCAGGAAATCTCCTTTAGGAATTTGTTGCCTTCTATATGATCACCAGAGATTGCACAAGCTTATAGAGTCCTTCCCTATAGCTTTTACTGTTGTTTTTTTTTATTGGTATTCTGATAATGTTTCTTTTAGTTAAATGGGAACTCTATTTTTGTCTTTTTGTCTTCTGGTTGTGCACACTGGTCTTCTAGACAAAAAGTCTTATATATTTTAGCTTTTATCTTTTTCTCTTTTTTACTATATCTATTCATGTTGTATTTATTGTATTTATATTTATGATCAAATGCTTTTGTCCTGCTGTTTTTATTGTTATAATGTTCTGACGATTATTGGTTTTATATTGTCACTATGCTTTTATCACATTCTTTTCTTTCATGTACGATTGTTATTATTACGTCAAATGGTCTAGACTTCTAGACCGAATTAATCTAATAAATAAATACTTCCACAAGGTGGATTTTTCAAACGTTGTAGCAAATGGTGCAGTTTAAATGCATTTTGTTTTGTCATTGTTCCATTCATAGCGCATTTCTGAGCACACAGTAGAGTTATGTTAGGCAACAAGCTTATTGGAAGCAATTACTCTCTTGCTATCTCATAGAAGGATGGCTCATGCCCAGGAACTGTAACTCACAAAGTAATGAACCTATATTCAGCAGTACTATAAGGTAATCCTGAGTTCCCTCTTCCATCAGTGTTGAAACACTTAGCTAGTACCACTGTTTGAAATGCATCTATCATTTGGAAAGAGTGTGGTGTTAGCAGCACATGGAGTGTAGAAACTAAAGCTTAGCTTGATTATCATTGGCGCCTCTAAAACCATAAACTACACTTAACTAGGCTATCAATGGGCAAACCTTGGTAGGGCATTTCCTAATGTGGCAGTGTTCTTCCAGCTGCTGATTTTGGGGTCCATCAATATAGTGGCAAGGTCATAAATTAACGCTGGCTCAAAAGTTATTTGTTTCACACTCATTTTTTCCAGCTAGACTATGAGGGGTCAATGGAAGTCCATTGAGGAACTCAAGGCGGGTAAAGGACTCAACTGTGAATTGCCCTTTGTGGTAAAAGTGTGTTTGATGTCACTTCCAATTTGGTATTTTCATCATTTGAAGTTCATGACAGCACAGAATCACTACCCAAGCATGTGTCTGTAATTTTCAGGAGAGTTTTGAATAATAATATCATTTAGAAATATGGAGCAAACGTTCATGGAGAAAAAATGGTGTAACTTAAAATCTTACATCTTGGAATGCAACTTATTGTTTTACCAATGGTGTGGTGGTATGTTTAATTGGAATCCTTGTGTGGAGCAAAAGGATCATGAAATATGACGTCTTGGGGTAAAGATCAGCAGGAGCATAAAAATTTATTTATGCGTAGACTGTCTTCTAATAGCAATGATATGTGCTAAAAAAGAACATTTAAGAAAACATTTTTGGCAAACATTACTAAGGAGCACTGCTCCTTTTTTTAACCTAATCCATTCACTCCCACTTCATAAACAATTGTAAAGAGACCTAATCCTTAACCTTTATGCCCTCTCTGCCCTCCCATGATCTCCTCCAAAATTCAATCTTCAGCAGTGGGTACACAGTGAAATGTTAAGACGAGATAGAGGCACATGAGAGGCCAGCCTTTAGATATTGCAGAGTGGCTAAGCAGTTTCCTACCTTAATGGGACACTCTTGGATCAACACTGATTCAAGAGTATACCATGATTTACACAGCACAATCACTATCTGATTCTTCTCTCTGTCAACCCATGAAGTCCTTCCTTCCCCCTCATCCCTCTGGCACACCCTTTGTATCTCCTGTTCTACATTGTCTACCTGTTGTAAGATGCCTAAGTCTGGTTACTTATACATGACTGTTGCCTATCCATTTAGATACCAATATTTTGGACAATATATGCTTCATCCACAAGTCTCAGTTCTTATTCTCTCTGCCTTGTCTAATTTTTCTCGCTCCCACTCCCTTTGTGCTGATATGTAATCTTATGACAGCTTAAAAACCTATGCAAACAAGACAAACAGAGACAACTGAAGTCCCTTCATTCAAAATTTATGTTAGCAGTTTCTTTACTTTGAACCACTAATATGCTTCTCATCTTTCTCTCTGTGTCTCTCTGAGTAGCTCTCTTATCAACTTAAAGTTTCCCATAATTTTTATCACTTTCTCTGGGTCTTTATTTCTAGGATTCTTTCAGTTTCTCTGTTTCTCTCTCTCTCTCTCGACCTCTCTTTCAGTGCCTCTTTCTCACGATCTCTCTTTGAGTGGCCCATTTTGGGATGTGCAGCGCGACAGTGTGAAAAACAAGAATGATTCAGAAGAGTTTGCATATTAATGTTCATTCTCTGCCCTTCTATTATCCTCAACCAAGGAGTCCCCAGTTCTCTGCCACAAAGTGCATCATCCTCTTGTCCCAGATTTGTCAATGCCTTGGCTACCACTTTGGCAATGGTCCTCCAAAAGCATGAGAATTGGAATGTTTCAACATGGCCCAGGGGACACATTTTAATGTAGTGGTTTTCAAACTTTTTATGCCAAGCCACCCTTGAGTTAAAAATATTTTGGCACAATTCCTCTATCCCCGCCCCATTACCCAATTTGCTAAGATGTTTAACAGTGACCATTGGTCACTGTAGATGTTTCACATTAGAATTTTAGGGTTCTTGATTGGACTGATACATTACCCTACTCCACCCTCCAAACATGATGAAGACTGGGATCTCACAGCATTTTCAAAAACACCAGCTAGGCCCGGTGCAAACTCCAGTGAAATTCATAGAACCATTTATTCATTTCACATATGCTTTCTACAGCAGATTTTGCAGAAAGAAAAAAAGTGATTGGTAGAATTTTTTAACTATACCAGTTTCGGCTTATTTTGGCCTCGGCAGTAGGGCATTGCTTGAGTCCTATAGCACATTGAGCATAGGACCCAGGTCTAGTCACACCCATTACTCTTTGAGTGCCACACCAAAGAAAGCAAAACAGTGATGGATGGAAAGTTTGAATTAATCTCAGTCACTGGTAATTAATCATAGACACAATCTAGTTCAATAGTTTTTGCCCACCATGTGCCCTAGACATGAATGAGCGATATGCCTAGGTTCTGGTCCAATTCTGCATAGCTGCAAATGACATGTGCTATTCTTCATGAAGTGATATCCATTTTATCAACGTCAGAAAGATGAAAGCTACTGACATCCCTACTGAAATTTATACACTTATAAAAGTTGTGTGTAGACGTCTGCAGTTGGCCCAATAATGGTCCAGAAAATTAATATATGCAGTTGCCTGTAACATGCATTAAACAGAATGGGACATTCGTTTTCCCTTGGTGTCAAAATGCTATATATTCTTTGTGCACTTTACCTTTAAATAGTGTTGCCCAATGTCGATGTCTTCACAATACCAAGAAAATATAAGACAAACTGCTATTAAAATGTATGTTATTCTTTAGCATGCTAACTTTATAGAATTTTATGAAAGTCAAAATTCTTCTGGCATGTCACTGTCTATTTTTTAACTCCCATTTGATGAGTACTTATTCTAGCTCTTTGGTTGGAGTGAAAGTGCTGCTGGAACCCTGTTATTATTCAGGGAAGTTTTAAGGCATAGGCTAGGAGGGCTCTGGCCCAGAGCCCCAGCATTTCAGGGAGGCCTTGAGGGAACCACCCCTGTTCTGCAAAAAGTCTTGCCTTGGTGACCTTGATTCATTCTTAAACAGATTGTTTTAAATACCATGTTCCTTTATTTTGAATGCAAGCGAGAGTCTATAACAGACATTCTGCAAATATTTTTTTTTATATTGTATGCAACATCTATAACAAAGTTTCTTTTTTTATCAAAACAGGCGTTCACCAATGTGAAATGGGAGGGTGTCAGGGAGATTATTTGCAGTAACAAAAGAGAGCTGCTGCTCTGTTACAGTATTAAAACCACATCTCATTTTTCTCGAATATCAGATGTAAGGGTAAACACATTTAGAATTTGAACAAGTGTGCGTATATCAGTGACCTGGCTAAAGACAGCATGAAAGAGCGGACACTGGATCATAAATTTAAAGCTGTTCGGAACTGGGGCCCCGAAAATACGTTTGGCCCAGGGCCCCCAAAATCCTTAAGATGTTCCTGCTGTTATTTGTTGGTGATGGCGGGCTGCGGTATTCTAATTGTAATTTTATATAGAGCTTATTTCCTCTAGGATGTATAATTGCAGCTTTGACTAATTTCAGTTGTTGCAGTTTTGACTAATTTGACTCATTTCCCTTGTTCACTTTAAACAGCAAGTCACAGCTCTGTGTTATTGACATGACACATACAATAATAGCATGCATTTGTATTTCCTGATGCAGGAAGGCAGCAGGGATTGTAGAAAACAAACAAAGACACACAGAGGACTGTCAGGACTGCAACTGTCCTTGCAGGAATGCTTTATTATTGTGGCTGAAAGTCAGGCCAACAGCCCCAGCCCTGCCAGCCCAGCCCAGGGGACCTGACGGTGCTTCCTACAGTGGATGGAACCTCACGTTGTTACTCTGGTTCCTCTGTGATTGTTCTGCCCGCTTGCTCCGTCATGTCTATGCAAAGCCCACTTCCCCGCCCTCTTGCTGCACTCTCTCCTCATTGGCCGAGGATGATGTGTTTATTTTAGACAAAGGGCTGCTCTCAAGCGTCTGCATGAAGTCTCCCTTGTAGAAACAATATCAGTATTCCTGACACGTGCACATTGTTCAATTTGAGTAAAGTTAATATTGACATTTCAATGGTTCAGTGTGTTATGGTGCTTTGATCAGTCTTGCTTGACCGATGCTGCTTAAGTCAAGGTTTAAAATTCCAATAGAGTCTGAGGGAAGAAATGATCTTCTTCTTGTCAACCCATTCATCATTTCTCCTCCATCAGTCGACAACAGTTTGATGGACTTTCGAAGTTCTGGCAATGGCAATAAACAATACGAAACATGAATGCCACGTGAGCCGCTGCACTTGAAATCCATTTCAAGTTTCTTGCCCGAGGTCAGCACAAGCAGCTGCTAGCTTCAGTTGCTGAGAAACAAGATGTGATACTGAATCCTTCTTTTTTGAAGCCTTACAGGGTCGGAGTGTGCAAAGAAGAGAACTTAATCTGCTACGGGCCATTTAGGAAATGTGTTCTTGGGAGCCCTTCCATGCATGTCAACAGATCTCCACAACTTTAAGACTGTAGTGTGAACGAGCAGGCTGTCATTATGGCAACAGTTCTACTCAGGTCACTGGATGAAGTTAAAATATTCAGAAAAAGTGAATTTACTCAAAATGTGCTAGCACTGAGGCCCATATTTATTGGCTTTGTGGCGCACCACAGCACAGCAAGTAACAGGGAAAGGGCAGGAATGCACTGTATTTATCCGATACAGTGCATTCCTGTCCTTCCCCCCTGAACTTGCTCTCTTATGGAAGCCTAGCACCAATGCAGGCACCCTTACACCATGGAGCAAGGGTGCCTCCGTTGCATGCAGGATTATTTTCGAGCAGGAAGGGATACCTTCCTGCACAAAAACAATCCTGAAAGGCTTTATCTTCTTTCTATGTGTGCTGCAAATGTAGTAATGAGTAATGAGAAACAAACATATTTCTCCTTGTTACTCCTCTTCTGAGAGGAATATCTTTTTGAAGCATTCCCAGGTTTACCAGTTTTTTAAATCTGAGAATACTTCAAAATCCATGGATGTTGCGTGGAAACTTCCACGCAATACTCATGGAAATGCCTCCCTGGTACAGAGTAATGTAATGCAGCGATGTGCACTGCGTTACATTACTCAAGATTTATGAAGCCATGAAGGGCCACGCAAGGTGGTCTTACGCGGCTTCATTAATCTCACTTAAGGTTTGGGTTGCTCTTACACCACGTTGCGTGTTGCAAGAGTGATGCAAACCAGGCCATAAATTTGGCTCTGAATCCTCAATGCGACTTGTGAGCCCGTTGGGAAGATGGCCAACCAGTGGTCCACTGTTTCACTCCTTTAATATGGCATTTTGTTTTGTGTCGTGGGCCAAAGGCAAATTGAAGCTTAAATGTAGACACAGAGGACCTGATACTCAAATATATTGGTACTTCTATGTTTGCCTACAGGCAGAAGTAACCTTTTCCAAGATCACAAAATGGATTTTGAAATTCATAGAAGTGAGTGAGTTTCAAACTGAGGTTTCCGTGTCTGTGGATAGTCATTATCCCCCCGGGGTGGGCCTTCAAGTTTGTGAACACCCATAAACTTACAAGTTTGTCTACATTCACAATATTTTTCTGACTTGTTCCCACCCCAGAAATGGTCAGTGGAAAGGACTTGATGCATCAAATGTCAGGGCACAAAGCAAGCAGTGTTTTTGCACAATGACTGCTTTGCAGCCCAACCTTAATTTCATGCTGCAATGGTTGTACACATCCTTTGCAACATAAACTGGCCAAACCTGTATTGCTGCATTCGTATTCACAAAATGATACATTTGTTTTTAATGGTGCTCCTGTTCCAAAAAGGGACAAAGGCTGCTATAAAAAAAGACAGTTGATATTTTATTAATCTAATTGGCAGGAGCATGCAGCAGTCCTCTCAATCCCAAAATCACACACTTCAAAGTAGAAGAGGTATCCTGCTTACAGATTCCACTTTGTTAATAAATACCATCTCTATAAGAAATTGGCCTATTAGCACTTGGTCAACAATCACAATCCTTGTCAAGGTGACCCATAAAAAGCCAGCCAGTAAATTAACCGGTGCTTAACCCTCTGGTAGCTTGGCATAAAGCAGTCAGGCTTAACTCAGAGGGAAATCGGGCCGTATTTATGCAGTACACAAACAGTAATAAAGAGAAAATACAACAAAAAAAGCCCACACCAATTAAAAGAAATAGAGTAAATTGTAATAAATAAAATGACACCAAATTGAGTCAAACCCAAACAATTGGAGTTAAGATTTTTTAACGTTTTTAGTGAAAATGGTGCCAAAAAGAACAAAGCGCCAACCACGGGTAACTGGTCATGTGAGACTGGGACAAAGTTACAAGTTTAGGCTGACTGCGATGGAGCACGGGTCGGATACAGGTATCAGGTTTGTGCTGAGAAAGGCCACAGGCTGTAGTGAGAGGAGTTTGTCGATGACTGCGAACCACAGGACAAAGTATAGGTGAACCCGTCGATGATGACTGTAAAAGCTCCAAATTGGAAAAGCTTGATTTTCAGGCTGAAGAGGTCGTTGTTTTCAGTGGGGAGCTGGTCATCATCGAGCCCAGTAAGGATTTTTGTCTTCAGACTTAGATGTTTTTCTGGAGCTCAGATTCCTACAATGGGACAAGGCAGCAAGATGTAACCAAACAGAGCTCAACACGTCTAGGTGCTGTCATCTAGAGGTCTAGTTGGAGAGTATTTGATGCTGCAGAGAGGAACATAGCGGGACATGAGGCAAAGTCAATCCCACCAGCGATGCACCGTCATCGAACCAGCTGCCAGGTAGGTCCCAGTCTCTTGTCAGATCTCAGGGCAGTTTTTGCTAAAAAAAAAGTCTAAGGGGGTCATTCTGACCCTGGCGGTAAAAACCGCCAGGGCCGACGACCGCGGGAGCACCGCCAACAGGCTGGCGGTGCTCCCATGGGCATTCTGACCGCGGCGGTACAGCCGCGGTCAGAAACGGAAAACCGTCGGTGCACCGCCGGTTTCCCGCTGCCCTGGGGAATCCTCCATGGCGGCGCAGCTTGATGCGCCGCCATGGGGATTCCGAGCCCCATACCGCCATCCTGTTCCTGGCGGTTTTGGCCGCCAGGAAGAGAATGGCGGTATGGGGTGTCGTGGGGCCCCTGGGGGCCCCTGCAGTGCCCATGCCTTGGGCACTGCAGGGGCCCCCGTAACAGGGCCCCACCAAGATTTTCAGTGTCTGCCATGCAGACACTGAAAATCGCGACGGGTGCAACTGCACCCGTCGCACCCCTTCCACTCCGCCGGCTCCATTCGGAGCTGGCATCCTCATGGAAAGGTGTTTCCCGCTGGGCTGGCGGGCGGCCTTCTGGCGGTCGCCCGCCAGCCCAGCGGGAAACCCAGAATAACCGCAGCGGTCTTTTGACCGCGCAGCGGTATTCTAGCGGGCCCCGCCGCCGGCCAGGGTCGGAATGAGGCCCTAAGTCCCTTCCTTTGCGTTTTAGTAGGAGGAGGCCACTTTAGCACCACACCAAGCATCCAGAACCTTCGGGGCACGACTTGGGGGCTAGGGTTCACTCCAGCAGAGACCAGCAGCAGACAGGTAAGTTGCAGGGTCTCCAGAGCTTGCTGTGCCCCTATAGCCCTCACACACACAGCAGGCCAGACATGTAGACTTGGAGTCACTCTGGCTGTCCTGTGTTCAATTTAGCACATTTTAAGTCAATGGCCAGCTGAATCGCTGCATACATTAATTGCATACAGCAATTGAGCTGACCATTGACTTAAAATATGCTAAATGATATCTCTGTAAACCACTGTTTTCAAGCATTGTAGATTACCCAGGTTTCCGTGGGTTTAAGGGTAGCACTGCTTTTGAGACAACTTTCCAAAAGTGGGATTTCTAGAATTGCAACTTAAAATCCAACTTTAAAATTAAAGAGAATTTTTTATGACAATTCAAATGAGCCTAAGAAGCATTTTCCTACCTGCACCGAATCCGAAGTTACACTTTTGTAAATGTAATCAGATTCCCCAGTGATAGTGTGTGGGAGAGGTAGCCTGGCAACAGTGAAATTCGACTTTAGGAATTTTTCACTGTTAGGACATGCAAAACTTAAACCCATATGACCCACTTTTAAAATACTAGGAGCCCTGCTCCAGGAGCTGTCAGGGCCTCCTTTAGGGGTGACCTATAAGTTTAAATAAGGCAGGGTTAGCTGTAGGAAAAGGTGTACTTTGTCAGGTTAAAACAGCAGTAAATGCTGCAGTTACAGGCCTGAGACATATTTTAAAGTTCTATTTTAGTGGGGGACACAATGAGTACTGCAGGCCCACTAGTAGCCTTTAGATTATAGGCCCTGGGTGCATGTAGTACCATTTAATAGGGTCGCACAAGTAAAATAAATGTCCCAATCAAGTATAAGCCAATGTTACCATGTTCAGAGGAGAGAGCACAAACACTTTACAACTGGTAAACAGGAAAAAATAGCAAAAAGTCAGAATGCGAGAATGCTGATCTACAAAGACGGTCACAGAAATTAATTTGGAGATCATTGGCAACTCAAGATACCTTGATACACTTGACACAGAAAAAGTGGACACAACTTGCCCTGCAGTACAAAGATCTCTTTACAGGCAGAGGACCACAGATGTGAAGGAAGATCACCCGCACTAGTGGTCACCAGGAACTGGCCATCTGGACCAAAACACAAATATAAGGACAAGCCATCCTCTGCAAGAGATAAGTTTATGTCCCTCTCAAGGAATACTAACCAGTTTTGACATTGTTTGTCCCACTACGCTAAGTGAAATAAGTCCCTCTAATTCCAATCAGATTGGAGGTCACGTTTTTCAAAAGGTTTATGAGAATGAACCAAAGTGTTAAGGTCATTCATAAAAGATTGGTAGGGGTGGAGGTTTAGAACGTGACCCTGAAATAATTCACCTATGCTCTTGCAAGGGCAGAGGACATTACACACTCTATGGCCCCAAGAAAGGTCCCTCGACTGTGAACATGTAAGGTTATATACAGAAACACTCACCTCCAAATAGTCACATCTGTGTTCATAATACTCTACGCAGTCATCCACCACTCGTTTCAACTCACTTCATACATCTCTTTCCCTACATCTCTAAACAGCGGCATGATTTGCCAAGGCAGCAGGCTGCCTACCGCCCCTAGTGACTACTGCCTCCCCAGAGGCAGCTGGTGTGCTATTAACCCACTTACCAATAGCCCCACTGAATACTACACCCCCTCTTTCAGAGAATCACCGCAAGAACCATGAGTAAAGACCCTATGACCACAAGACCTTCACCACATCCGTAGCTTCCTCACATGCAGTCTTGTGGGTTCTTTGTTGTGATGCATTCATGCCTCCTAATCCCACTACTGACAATAGATCAGCAATACTGTCATCCTGATAATGACTGACCCCTATTTTACCAGACCGGCCATACTGCCTGAGGTACTCTGTTGTACGGCTGCTCGAATGAAACACATATGCATCCCAATGGAAATCTCAAATAATCTTTCTCAACATGAATAACATTACCCATTACATAAAAAAGGAAGAAAATCTGTCCTTTCAGAATAAACTCTCCCCTGACATATCACTCAACCAAGATACTCACCTCTCCTAAACAGAAAGAGAGAAACTCTGTGTTAGAAATTAGGTTTCTGGTAGGATAGGTTATGCACCTAAGCCAGGCAGAACCCACCCACTCTAATCAGGGCGAGGGAGTTACACACCCAAGATAAACCCTGCTCACCCCCTTGGTAGCTTGGCATGAGCAGTCAGGCCCTTCCCATGTGTAAGGCATTTGCACAACACACACAACACATGTGATGCACTTCACACACCACAAAGAAAACACAACACCAAGTTATATAAAAATAAACTGTATTGTACACAACATCATTAGACCAAACACAACATATCAGTAATACCTTGCTACCCAAGCAGTTGTCAGAACATTACACAGTACTATTACTCTGCGACAGCCAGCAGTAGTCACATAAAACACATAGGTTACTGATTATTATGCAACATAAGCAGTAGTCAGGAAAATATTACTAAAATAATGCATATGTCATAGAATTATCATAAATACACATGAAAAGAACATCAGAAAACACATGGTAAGTCATGAAAAGCATATCATCATACCATCTGGGCCACAGTGAGCACATTACTGAAAGATGCACATGTCCTAGTATGTATACCCTCATTAATGCCCAAACCAGGAACATCAGAGAATACAGTGGTCATAACTGCACAGGTCACGCCGACCGTACTATAATGAACCTAGGCAACACTAAGAATGCACATGAAGGGAAACATCCACCAATAATTAGCATTTTAACATAACAGCGAGAACATGATCACAACTGCACCTGTGCTTACATCATACATGGCGGGCTGGTGATATCAGATTCATGCGAGAAACACCGAAGGCCCTGTGCTCCCAGTACAAAGAACAGTGCAGGGATGAGCAACCCCACTCCTCACTCCGGGGCCACCTCGTCTTCGTTGTATCTGTATGGGCAGGGCTCTCCTACCCTCCGGCATGGGTGGGAACTCACTAGCCAGTGATCTGCTCTTCAATGGGTGCCCAGGAGAGGAGACAAAACAGCGAGGGAATCCTGCACCCTCCAACTAAACATGGAGACTTCTCGGGTCCTCCTCCCATTGTGAGAATGCCACATGCAGCTGCCCGCATCCTCGCGGTGTGACTGCCACTTCGGGTCCCTTCCCCAGCAATCGTAGGTGGCTCCCCGGCCTCTGCCCGGAGGAGCCGGATTCTCCCTCTGCTGCAGCTCAGTCGCACTGAACTCCGGCTCCGGAAGTGGATGCCTGTTTGTGCCCTGGGGGTGCTGCTTGATGGCCTCTGTGCCCCAGGGGCACCACCAGGAGCACTCCTGCTCTGGCCTTCCTCTTTTTTGTGCCCCGGAGGCACATCACGGTGCGCGTTTCGGCCACGCTAAGGGAATCCGGGCGGCAGCGGTGATTTCTTCACTCAGCAATGGTTTTAGGAAAAGCGCTCCTCAGGCGCTTTAACAATGGGAAGAAACAGAGCTCTCAAAGTTCTGTGGAAAGTAAGCAGAGCGCTACTCAGGTACTTAGGCTCCAGCACAGGAGCTGCAAATCCCAGCGGTGTCCTCATGCTGGCAAATAAATGGTTGCCGAGGGCAGGGGCCACAGCACCCAGCCTCTGTTGAAACAAGGGGAGCACAGGGTGGCAGGGCTCAGCAACAGGCCAGAACAAGGGGGATGCAGTCAGTGGCAGTTCCTCCTGGTGACCCAGCTGGTCACAGGTCAGCACAGCAGCAGCAGTCCAAGGCGGTTCCTGGTGAGTACCTCCAGCAGCATTCTGTGTCCATATCCTTAAGCTGTCCCTTGTGCTCACCACATGGGGAAAATCCCCTGTCCTTAGTTTCAGTTTTGCAAAGCATTTTCAATGAGGGGGAGAAGTTGTTCCAACCAGTTACAACTGGTTCTAAGAGTGGCTCCAGACATCAGTTGGGGGTAAACAAGCCCTTTGTGTGCGGCCAGGGCATAGCCTTTACCAATGCAGGTGTGCCCGCCTCCCTTTCTCACAGCCCAGGAAGACCATTCAATATGCAGATGTACCTCTGTGACACCTCCACCCTCGCTGTGTGCAGGCTGTCTGAAAAGTATGCACAAAGCCCAGCTGTCACTCTGCCCCATATGTGGATTGGAGTCAAGCTGTAAAACACCAAAGTCATAAGCACAGAGAAATGCTCACTTTTTAAAGTGACATTTCTACAATGGTAATAAAAAATCCACCTACACCAGTAAGCAGCATTTCTCACTACCATTACAAAGATACCAAACATGTCTATGCTACCCCTCATAAATCAGGCAATACCCACTAGTCACAAGGCAGGGCATTTCCAGTGCAATCCTATGAGCAAGGCAGCCCTCACAGCAGTGAGAAACCAAATAGGCTTTTTGTCACTACCAGAACCGGCCACACAACCTGGCACATGTCTGGCCTTCTACATACCTTGCACCCTGCCCATAGGGCTAGCTAGGGCCTACCTTAGGGGTGGCTTACATGTAGTAAAAGGGGCGTTCTGGGCCTAACAAGTAAATTTAGATGCCAGGTCCCTGTGGCAGTAAACTGCGCACGCAGGCTCTGCACTAGCAGGCCTGAGGCAGGTTTGAAAGGCTACTTCTGTGGTTGGTGCAAGCAGTGCTGCAGGCCCACTTGTAGCATTTAATTTACAGGCCCTGGGTGTAGGGATACCTCTGTACAAGGGACTGATGGGTGAAATAAATAATTATGTGTGAGCCAATCATACCAACTTTAGCAGGGAGAGCACCTGCACTTTAGAACTGATCAGCAGTGATAAAGTGCTCAGAGTCTTAGAGCCAACAGTCAGAGGTCAGAAAAAATAGGAGGAAGGAGGCAAACGGTTTGGGGATGACCCTGCAAAAAGGGCCAGGTCCAACACTCTGATAAAATTGAGTTGGTGGGGAAAATCACGATTAAAGAATTACAAGGCAAGGAGATAAAGCAACATCAACTAGATGCAACGGCAAGAGAGTGGTAGCTATCCTGGTGGGGAATGGCTTACAGCTGAGTGTGCAAAAAATATTGGCAGATTCAGAGGGATACTTTATATTTATTAACACTAGCATACAGGACTGGTCCTCTGCACTATATATGCCCAGATGGGGCTAAGGGATGCTTCTTCAGAGCAATGAATCATATACTCCTCTCCGTAATCATGACCTAAGTGCTCCTGGGAGGGGACTGGAACTTAGGACCTCATTTACAATGTTTTGAAGCAGGGCAGTGCCGCAAGCCTTTTTGCTGCACTGCCCTGCATCAAAACAAAAGGGCAACAATGTGCCATACCTTCAAGATACAGCACCTTCCTATTCTTCTCCCCTGCGTTGGCACACAAATTGCTGCAATGTGCCAACACAGGCACCCTTGCATCACGGTGCAAAGGTGTCTGTGTTGCGGGGATGATTGTTTTTGTGCAAGACCTTCCTGCACAAAAACAATTCTGAAAGATGTTTTCCTCTTTCTATGTGTGCTGCAAATTGCAAAAAAGATATTTCTCTCCTTTGCATCACCCTTATGCCACCCCTCGTAAATCTGGGAATGCGTCAAAATCCATAGGTGTTGCATGGGAACACTCATTGAATGGCCCTTTCACTCAGCGTTATGTGTGAAAGGGGTCCATATTTACAAGGCCATAAACAGACATGAAAGGTGGCTTTGCATGGCTTTGTAAAAATGGGCCAGCACACTGAGCGACCAGTGCATCAAAAAAAGGCAATCCGGTGATGCATTGTGCCGCTAGGGCCTTGTAAATGAGTCCCCGAGTCTTAGGCCCAGGGTTAGACAAATCAAACCACCATGTGATCCCTAGTGAATGTGTTTGTCTATGTGAGTAACCAGGGTGTGTGTGTGTGTATGTATATGTGTGTTTATGTGTTTGAGCAGGATGTGTTTAGTATGTTATGGTGTTAAATGTCAACTTAAAGAATGTGAGAGATTGACAAAGGGAAAACATTCACCAGTAAAACATAGGTAACTTTTATAACTTGGTAGGATTATGCCCAAAACGAAGAAACTCTGCTCAGTTGGATCACAAACCTTGGTAGTAATTACAGCGGTGCTGGTAATGTGTGACAAGAATGTTTGTGCATATTTCTTGA
This sequence comes from Pleurodeles waltl, assembly GCF_031143425.1. NCBI lineage: Eukaryota > Metazoa > Chordata > Amphibia > Caudata > Salamandridae > Pleurodeles > Pleurodeles waltl. Next base: position 1,633,807,427 of record NC_090445.1, read on the forward strand.
GTGACATTTGGTTGCGGTGGTGATGAGTTATGTTGTTCTTCTGTTGTGCTTTTGTGCTGCTTTGTGATGCTGTGGTGTACTGTGATTCTTGTGATGTATTCACATTTTGTTGCTTTGTGGCTTATTATTCATTAGTAGTGTAGCTACTTTGATTTGTGTATTTTATTGTGTTATGTTTGCTTATATATTTTGAAAATGTCAACGAAGGCTGCTACCTTTCCAGCCAAATGCAGCAAATGTCTTTAAAATCATAACAAACCACCTTTTACCACTGTTTAATGTGGTAAAACACCACGGCTCAAGCACTTTAAATACTTAAAGCTCTAGTCAGCCCAAAATGCTATGTAATTATTCATTCATGAGTTTTTGTGCAGCCCGGATATCACTCCAGAAGAGTCTTTTGGTGATAAAAGGAAGAAAATGGGAGGCCAACATAAGCAGCATTGATACAGTCTAGATGTGAGTGCACAAATGGAATTATTACCTAAATTTTGTGGAAGAAACAGAGAAAAGGGAGGATGCGTTGATCTGACTGTCCAGCGTAAACTCAGGGTCAAGAATGAAGCCCAAATTATGGGCTGAGGAGACCGGATTGTGAACAAAGACAGTTGTCCCAGCAACTAAGCTTGCTAGTAATAGGCAAGAACCTGATTTAAAAGAGTTTATTTCAGGTAGATTTGATTCATGCAGTCAGAAGCTGGAGTCAAGATGCAAGGTAATTCTAAACTGGGAACATATGCCTCATCATCCAATCTGATAATGTGGGTATCATCAGTATAGATAAACACTTAAATGAAAGTGGCTAAGAAGTTTAGTAATAGGCTGAACATACAGCTTAAAAAGAAAGGGGGTCAAGGAGGAAATCCACAAGTGGTAGGGTGGGAAAAGATGAGAAGGAGCCCATTTGAATTTGCTAGGTCATGTTGGTTAAAAAGGATTCAAGGTTTTTATGCCTAGCTGGTAGAGTTTAAGACACTGGATTCAGTGGTCAATACTATTGAATGCAGCAGATAGGTCCAGAAGAATCATTACTGCTGAAACACCACCATCAATTACCGAAATGATGAGTGGTTCGGTACCATAGCCTGGACTGAACCCTGCTTGAGTAGATTAAAAAATATTTATGGGGCATATTTACTAGAAGTGGTGCAGCATTGCTGCTGTGCCACAATAGGCAGCACCACACTGCATAATTTCTAAAATGCAGGAATGCACCGTATTTAAAAGAATATGGCACATCCCTGAGTTTTCCCCTGTGCCAGCGCTAAGTTAGCTGCCAAGCACCAACGCAGCCTGTCTTGTGCCATGGTGCAAGGATGGCTGCGTTGCAGGGAAGATTATTTTTGTGCAAGAAGGGACATCTTCCTTCACAAAAACAGTCTTTAATCACAATTGGTCCTTCTATGTGTGCTGCAGAATGCAGCACACATAGACAGAGCAAAAAATAAGGAGAAATGACAGCATTTCTCCTCATTGCGCCATGCAAACGTCACCACTCGGGTGGCGTTAGATTTTGGCTTTGCCTCAGGTTTACGATATATCATAAATCTTGGAAAGTGTCAAAATGCAAAGGGTGTTGCTGTGGAACGTCCTCAGCAACACCTATTGCACGCCCCTTACACCCAAAGTGCTGTGTGTTAAGGAGCAGTATTTACAAGGTGACGTTAGGCCACAAAAAGTGGCTTAACGCCACCTTGTAAATATGGTGCAGTGTACAGCGCCACTGGAGGGCCACAAGAAGTGATGCTCCAGTAGTGCTAGGGGCTTGTAAATATGCCCCATGTTGTTCCATGTGTTTCTGTATATGTTTGGTGACCGTCTTCTATAGTAATTTAGTGATGTAGGGTAGTAAAGCTATAGGCCTAAATTTGGCACGATCATCAGGGGACAAATTGTCTTTTTTTGTATTTCTCGCACTATTAGTTTGATCAAATTATCATGAAACTTGCCTTCCATTAGGAAAGAATCTATGATTTTACTGGTTTTTAGGCGCAGCAGTGGAACCATGGATTTTACCTTGAGAGTCTGGGCAAATGTATTCACTAAATTTTGCACAGGAATAGAGTTGAGCCTCTTGCTATAGGATTAGTGAGGAAGTGGAGGATTTTAAATAGTTCTTGAAAGTATGTTTTGGCAGACAGGATTTTTCTGTATTAACAATCCCTTTCAGCTTTACTAACTAGGTGGTTATTGAGGTGCATCTGTCTAAGGAAGTTCATTTTTTGTCCTGGGGTCTATAGTGTTTGTTCCAGGCTTTTTCCAGCCTTTTTAAGGATAGTTTCTCCCCTTTTAGTTTATCCTTTAAACATGGATTTGGTAAGAATTAACTTTTTTGTTTTTTCATGTTTCAGTTGCGTAATTTGATTTAGGGTTTTAGCATAAACATTGGTAAAATTATCTCTTAAATAAATGCACTGCTGACACTGTAAGTTTTATGTTCACTATTTCTTTTTAGGTTGAAACCTACCAGACGTTAAAGACATCTTGGGGACATTCAGAAAGCTGACTTAGGAAGTCATTCTGCAGCTTGCTTACCATTGGCTTTCTAATTTGTTACTCACATTTTCTGGCTTTCTATTTGTTGGCTTTATTTGTTTCAGTCTGTCTAGCTTGAGTTTATCCCTTCCAGTGCTCAAACCTTGTATACTGTATTCTTTCATGAACTAGCTTTCTGTAAACTGCCCTTTAAATTTTGTTCTTATCTTGTCCCATTTGTTGTGCATTCAAAGACAAAGGTCAAATGTCAAGCTCTCTCTTCTGAGGGTGCTTGCTGTTAACGTTTCTTTCTCTGACTTCAAAGTGAGAGGATTTATGTGACAATCCATGCACCAGGAAAGGGTGTAGGATGTTGTATTTTTTCTTAAACACAACAAAAAAGGACTGTGTTGATGCTTCAGTGTACATTAGAACTAGTACAAATGAAACACCATTTTTTGAACCTCTGAAGTGTAGTGGAAACAAATATTGTAATACGATCAAAACAGAGCAATACAGTAAGGGACGACATTTGCACACATTATCATTTTTGTGCAATATAACTATATTTCGGTGCAAATGTAATGGTTATTTCAATTGAACATTTATTGTCTGTAATGGCAGTGCGCTACCACACCATGCAAACCATACAGTATGTCACTCCACTCTGTGCCCTTCCACTCTGTGCCATGCCACTCCATTCTATGCCACTCCACTCCACTTCACTCTACGACACGCCACTCCACTCTAAAACACGCCATGCCACTTGACTCCATGCAACTCCTATCTACACCACTCACTCCATGACACAACATGGCACTCCACTCCACACCTCTCCACTCCACATCACTTACCCCAATCCACTCTACCACACTCTAGTCTATCTCAATCCAGTTCACTTCATCCCTGTCAATTCCAATGCACCCCAATCTACCCCACCCACTCCACTTCTCTGCAATGCACTTCAATCTACTCCACTCCATTCTATCCCACTCCACCCAATCTACCCTACCACACTCTAATCTACTCCACTGCAATCCAATGTACCCCACTCTTAAGCAATGCCACCCCAATTAATCCACCACACTCCACCTCACCCAGGTCTACCCCACCCACTCCAATCTACCCTACTCCACCCCAATCCACCACACTCCACTCAAATCTACCCACTATACTCCAATCTACCACAGTCTACCCCACTCAACTCAACTCCAATCCACTCAAATCTACCCTAATCCACCCCACTCCAATGTACTCCAATCCAACCTACCCACTCCACCCCACACCAAAGTACACCACCTCATTCCTAACTAACCCACTCCAACCTACCAGACTCAAATCTACCCTACCCCAGTCCAATCTAACCAACTCCACCCCAATCCACCCCAGTCCAACCTACCCCACTTTAATGTACCTCACTCTGAGTCACTCTACCCCACTCCACTACAGTCTACCCCAATCCACTCCACTATGATCCTATCAACCTCAATACAATCTACCACACTACAGTCTACTCCACTCAACTACACTGCACCCTAATCTACTCTACTCCACTCCAATCTACCGACAATCCACTCAATGTAACACAACTAACCCCACCACACTCTAATGTACCTCACTGTACCCCAATCTACCACACTACACTCAAATCTACCCACTCAGGCTCACTCTACTCCAGTTCATACCACTCCACTCCATTCCACTGCAATCTACACTACTTCAATCTACTCCAATCTAGCCTGCTCCAATGTCCCCCATCCAACCCACTCCACTCCAATCTACATCACTCCACTTTACGCCACTCCAATCTACACCAATCCAGTTTGCCCCACTCCATTCCAATTTATCCCGCTCCATCACAAGCTACCCCACTCCAGTCTACCACAATACTCCCCACTCCATACCAATTGACCACCCTTCAGTCCACCAAATCTACCCCACTCCACTCCACCTAACCAAATCAACCCCACTTCACTTCACTCCAATCTACCCTACTCCATTCCACCACACTTCACTCAAATCTACCCCACTCTACTCCAATATAACCCATTCCGCTGCAATCCACCCCCTCCAATTTACCTGACACCACTCCACCCCATGCTTATCTAAGCATATCTACTCCACTCAATATTCTCCACTCCACTCAAATCTACCCAAATGTACCTGTCTCCACCCACCACACTGCAATCTACTGCATTCCACTCTACCACACTGCACTCTATCCCAACACCCGTTCTACCTCATTCCAATCCAACCCACTCTACTCTAATCTACCACACTCCACTCCAGTCTACCCCACTCGCACCTACCCCACTCCAATCATTCCTCTTGAATCTACCCCACTCCAATCTCCCCTAATCAAATCTAAACCACTTCCTTTCAATGTACCCTACTTTAATCCACCCAATATTCTCCACTCCATCCTAATCTACCCCACTACATTGCTTTTCAATCTACCACACTCCACTCTTCCCAATCTATCTCACTCCACTCTACTGTCGACTCCGGTCCAATCTATCCAACTCCACTCCACGCCACTCCACTCCAATATACCTCAATCTGCCCCACTCCAATCCACCAACTCTACTCACTCCACTCTACCCCAATCTACCACACTCCATTCCATTCTACCCAGCCAACCTCACTGCACTTCACTCCAATCTACCACATGCCATCCAAATCTACCCCTCTAGTCCAATCTAGCCCATGCTACCCCGATCCACCTCACTCCATCCCAATCCAATCTACCCTGCCCCACTCCACTCCACTCCAATTTAACCTATCGTAGCCCAATCGACCCCACTCCAATCTATCCCACTGTAATCCTTCCCACCCTATCCCAATCTACCCCACACCGCTTTATCTAACTCCACTCCAATCTACTCCACTCCAATCTACCCCACTCCAAACTACCCCACTTCTATCTATCTCACTGTAATCTACTATACTCCTTGCCAATCTACCCCACTTCATTCCAATCTACCCGACCATAATCCACCAAAACTGTCCCACTATAAATCTACCAAGCTCCACTCTACCCCACTCCACCCTAATCTACAACACTCCAATCTACTCCTCGACATTCCTATCTACTCCAATCCACCCCACATCAATTTAACCCTCTCTAATCTACCCCAATCCACTACACTCCACTTTTCTCCAATCTACCCAAATATATCCCACTCCACTATACCTCAATCTACCCCACTCCAGTCTACCCCACTCTACCCCATTGTGTTCCACTTCACCCCAATATACCTCAAGTCAATCCACCTCACTCCCCGCCTCCAATCTACCCATTTCAATCTACTCCAATCTACTCCACTCCAATTTATCCCACTCCATTCCAGTCTTCCCACTCCATCCCACTCTAGCCCACTCCAATCTATTTTACCCCATCCAAATCCAGCCCACAGCACTCCAGTCTACACCACCTCCCCAATCTTCTCCATTCCACTCCATCCCAATCTGTTGTGGGTTCCTTTTCAGCACCTAGATTGGGCTCCTTTATTATAGCTCCAGGCCTGCAGCTTGTGCCCTTTCACCTGTATTTGTTTATTGATTTTATTATATTTTAGCACAGCTTGTTTGTCAGCAGGATTGTTTTTATATTTTAATCAGCTGCCTTTTTGTGAAAGCATTATTGTTAGTTTCTTTGCACAACATTGTATTCTGTGCCCTGCTCAATGCTGTCATTTCACACTATAGCTTACTTGCTATTGCCGATCCAAGAGTTATGGAGCCAATCTTCTTACCACAGACATATTATCACGTCAAGCCTGTTCTCAGACATGTATTGTTAGATAAACACCATATAGGTCGAAGAAGGGTAGAGGGGACATTCCAGCAAGCCATCTTATGCTGTGTGTCACTTCGTCAACCGTTTTACTGATATTAGCCTTGTCTTTCCAGCCAACTGGGAGGACTGCCAGCAGAACAACAGGCAGACCCCTGCCTTTCCAGGTATGAGGATGGGGGCTCCTTCCATAGACTATTACGGGCAGAAGGGTTACCACTGTCTCATGTTAAATGCTAGAGCGTAGGTAGGAATTCTACAACTCATGATCATGCCAGAATGTAGGGACTGTTTGTATGTTTTATTCTAACGGGCTCAATCAACACTGTATTATGTTTTGTCTTTCTAATAATCGCAGCTCATGCCTTTCGTCATAGAATGCAGTTGCTTTAATAAATGTTTTGAATATCCTGCATTTCTTTGTCTGCCTTTGCATATGTAAAACTTGTGAAAACAAGAGAAAGGGGAATGATCTGTTCCATCACAACTCCCCTGAGGAGTCAGATTGTCATATTTTTAGGCTGCCACAAATCACCTCTACTTTCTAGGTTTGGGTGAGGTTCTGCTAGCTAGCCAAAGAGGTCAGGCTGATAGTTTCCAGTCAATGGTGGACTGACTCAGTCACCCACACGCAGTGGTGCCTCTGCCCAAAGCCAAGCGGTTCTACTCCCCTGGTAAGAGTCCTATGACAAATCTACCCCACTCCAAACTATCCCAATCTAACCCACTCCACTGTTGGGGTTATGTAGTTTTTTAATAAAAGTTTCTTTATAGTAGGCTAGGCATGGGTCTTTGAAAATGTTTTTGTTCATTTGGTTTTCAATGACTACCACAAATGGTAAGGCATTGTTAAATACCCCAGTAGGTTTAAATAACATTTGCAGTCAGTTCCAATGATTACACTGACTCATGCTGTCGTTATTCTCCCGAGTCCAGCCTCCTACTATTCACTATTTCCTTGCTTTATATCTTCAACCAGCGTTGATTCTGTTTTATGATTTCTTGCAACCATTGGACTTTACTCAGTCACCACAGAATTGTGCTGAATTCATCTTTCAATTAATCTATTTTGAGAAAGCGCATCATCTGTAAACCAATCAGTTCTATATTCCTGATAGTATTCAGTTCCCTATTTTCCACTTCTTTTTGTCATTTTCTCCAAGAACATTTAGTTTTTTCACAGTTGTTCTATGTGCTTCTCTATGTTTGTAATGGTTTAATTATATAGTTTTGGGGTGCACTGGGTGTCTCTGTCTCTTTCTGTTTATGTTTACTTAGTTTTCAGCTGCTATCTTATTTTACACTGTAGCGCATTGTGACATGCGGGATCATGAAGGCAATCATACTTCTAAAGTGTTCATTGTCTCCAAGAGCTGATTCCCTATGGGACTTATGGCTTGTAAAGTTACGAGTGCAGAGTCTCTGCGATCGAGGAACATTTTCCACACTTGTGGTGGAATTAGGGTGGAACCTCTGTACTGCTCAATACAGAGATTCTGCCACAACACCCTGTGCAGAAGTGAATTGGCCATAGGGTTTGGCCCTGGAACCCCATCCTCCAGTGTTGTTGCTTTTCAATTAAAAGATAAGGGGGCTGCGCAGCCCCCCTCTCTGAGTATTGTTAGGCTCTTGGGACCCCATCCCCTATGACCATTTCTAAAAATAAAGAGGAGGGGAGGGGGGCAATGCAGCCCCCTTCCCTGAGCCGTTATCCTTATTTAAATAAAGGGGAGGGGGCCACATAGCCCTCCTCCTTAAAACCTGTTAGACCCTGGGGCCCAGTATCCCAGGACCATTTGTAAAAACAAATGGGAGTGGGGACCAGGCGGCCACCCCCTCCCCGAACCCATTGATGCCCTGGGGACCCCATGCCATAGGGCTATGTATAGTTTTAAATATTTTTTTTAATATGTTTTAAAAAGTAGCACCTTTTGGAAAGTTTCATGGACAATCGTCAAACGGTGCCAAAGTCATTAGCAGAACAAAAACACTTTTCCTATGAAAGAGCACACCTAACTATAACTTCCTAGTAGCAATATCGATATTACCCAGTGGCAGTCACCACTGATTAGTTAAAACTAGGCGCTGCTCCATAGGAAAAGTGTTTTTTGTGTTGCTTTGGGCCCGTTTGACGAATCTCCATGATAATTTTCCAGAAAGAGGCCATTTTTTTACTAGTTTGTGCATGGAAAGTTTTGGGGTGATAAGTCAAGAGGGGGTCGAGGACAAAGGGGGTCCCAAAACACAAAATCCCAATGCATTTTCAATGGACTTCTTTAGGCAGGACTACGGCACTACTGCAAGGACCGCAACGGAATTAAAACAAATTTGGCAGGAAGCTAGATTTTGGTCAGCAGATTGTGCTTTTTTTGATTTTGTGTAAATCCATTCAGTTACGTTTTTAAAAATTGTGGGTCAAAAATATTTGTATATCTGGATGGTTAGCTCGGCGAGAGGCTCGAGAGAGTCTCTCATAGGTGCACCAGTTTAAAAATAGAGCGCTCTGATTGGCCTATCAGAAATTTTTTGCTGGCAGCCATTACAGGACTCGGAGACTTAGCGGCATTTATATTTCATTTGTGCTGAATTAGCATCATTTTTCTTTACGCTAATTCAGCGCAAACTTAACTCCATATTTATATTTTTACGCTACACCCGTCTAGTGCCAAAATATTAGAGTTAAAGTCATTTTTTGGATGCGTGAACCCACCTTGAGTCAATGAGATGCAATGTAGGCGTTCCCATCCAAAAAATGACTCAAAGCCCCTAGCGCCTCATTTATCCACCCGTGCAAAAAAGGTGCACGGGGGAGGTGGGTCTGAATAATGCCTAGTGCCATTATTTAACACCTGGGTCAGAGCAGGCGTTAGGGAACCTGTGGACCTATTTCCATTGTCAAAAACCTTGGAATAGGTCCACAGGTGCCCTCTCCAAGCCCCAGGAACAACCTCACCCCACCAGAAGGACACCACAGCATGGGGGACCCCCATCCCAGGTAAGTAGGGGAAGTAGAGTAAGTATTTTTAAAATCATTTTAAAGTGCCATTGGGGGCCCTAAAATGCCCCTCCCTACATGGCACTGGGTGCAATGGCCATGCCCAGGGGACCCTTGTCCCCTGTGCTGGCCATTGGGGTTGTGGGCATGGCTCCTGTCTTTTATAAAGACAGGAGTCATGTGGTATGGATGGATTTGCATCAGGAAATGACACTAGACTGGTTAAAGGCATTTTTTTTGCCTCTAACCAGCCTAATGTCATTTTGTGGTGCTAAACCCCCTTGCCCCTATGGCCACCCCCAACAGGCTAACATCATTTTCCCAGACACTAGCCCACCCTTTGCGCCGGCTTGCGGGGTTTCATCAATTTGGGGCCCGGCTGGCACTCTGGAATGCTGCAAGCTGTTGCTATACTTTTTGACGCAAAACTGTGTTTGCGCAGTTTTGCGTCAAAAAGTATAAATCTGGGCCTTAGTCCAGGTTTGAGAAAAAAAGAATTAAGGTTGCAGACTAGGGATAACCTACTCCCCTAGGTCCTTTGGGGGAGGACACAGAAAGAAACCTGAGGTCCAAATTTGAAAAAAAATCAGCAATTTTTGCCACAATCCTGCAGGACTTCCGCATGATCGTAAAAATAAAGCAAAATGGAGGACCTTCCCACATTGGTAAGTTAAGGGAAGAGAGGTGTGCGGCCCTCCTCCTCAGCCTTTTTGTTTACAGGTCCTTTGGAGCCCACCCCCAGAACAGGCTCACTTGCTGTGTCCCGGGGAGGCCACCACTGGAACACAGTGGTTTTCCTGCCCGCACCAGTGTGGGCTCGGAAACATGTATTGGCTCCTGTTTGGTGGGAGCATTTTCAAAACTCCCACCAAATGGGAGCAAACCCAAAAGTCTGCTCCCAGTAGTCAGTAGCTTTCAAAAATCCTCCCGCCAGCTGGGAGCAGACTTTTGACTTGGTTCCCTGCCCGTAACGATGTGGCAGAGAAACAGATAAAAATATTGCTCCTGCTTGGAGGGAGCAGCATAAATAGCTGCTGCCTCGGAGTGGGAGCAATGCTGTCTTCTGCAGTATGAGGGGAGCTGGATGGGGCCAAGCAGGTATGATGTATAGTGGGTGCTCTAGTTGGGCACCAGGGCATCCAACAATATTAAACGTGGACCCCGGGGAATGGGGTTTCCAGTACCAGAATATGCTTGAGGAGGGGGGCTGCGCTGACCCATTTTCCTTAAAACAAAACAGGCCAAGGGGATGGGGTCCCTAGGGCCTAATGAGGCTCTGGGAGAAGGGCCACTTGGCCCGCCTACCCTCTAAGAATCATGAGGCCCTGTGGCTGGGACCCCCAGGGCCTAATGAGGTTTGAGGAGGGAGGCCACGTGGCCATCTCTACCCTTTAAAAAAGGTCCTGTGGGATGGGGTCCCCTGGAGCTAATGAGTCTCAGTGAAGGAAACCACATAGCTTCCCTCCCCTTTAAAGTCCTTAAGCCCTGGGGCATGGAGGCCCTGAGGCCTAGTGAGACCTGAGAAGGGGATCCACATGGCCCTTCTTCACTTTTTTTTTTAAGGCTCTGGGGTCCCACAAGCAAGGCCATGTGTACAATATGTGCAGCTCACAGCTGACGTATGTACTCCCAGGCATCGCAAATTCAACCAAAGCTGCACACTGCTAAGGGCTGTGCACAGTGGAGGTTCCATGAATGCACCTTCCTGGGCGCAGGACCTGACTGCAGACCTGGCCCTGTGCTCACCTTATACTGCACATGGCCAAAGGCCGTGCACAGCAGGGGTTTGAAATTAGGTACCTCAGTTAAAAAATATGAAATTCGCCTGGCTCTAGACAGACTATACCCCAGAACACTGGTCAGACATTCTAGATGCCCTAGACAGATGCACTCGAGAAGCCCAACTGAAATTCTGTCTTTTTAAGATAATCCATGACTGGTACTGGACTCCTCTGGAATTGCACAGAGCAGGACTTCTACCACATGCGAATTGCTGGCAATGTTCAGAGACCTGATGCGACTTACTCCACATCATATGTGAATGTCCATTGGTCCAGCCCCTATGGGAAGTGTGAGATCCACCCTAAAAGACTCTTTACCGCTCCAGTCACCGCTTTCCTCCTCGCTCACACTCTTACATGATACGGGGCCTCTCCCCACCTTGTCACGACTGCAAGAGGGATTGCTGCATATATTGCTAGCAACAGCAAAGATCTGCATCCTCCGGCATTAGAGGTCCACTGTTTCCCCTCACCCTGAAGAGTGAATTGCAGCAATGGTCCGAATATTCGCACATGAACGTGTCATCTATAACCTACAGGACCAGGCAGCCCTGTTTAATCAGGTGTGGGCCTCCTTCCTCACAGGGGCATTATAACTCACTTATCATTGACCACCCTCCCTCTTCATCCTTCCCAGCCACTGTTGCCACAGGTGGGACATCACTATTCCTCCCCCCTCTTCAAGCCAATATTCTCTCCACCTTTTCCAACTCTTCCCACCCCCCCTGCCCCATTCCCAGAGTGCTCTTCGCCCGCCTCACCTTCACTGCACCTCTCCGCCACACTGGTCTTCCTCCCTCATTCCCCCCATCTCCCTCCCCTCCCAGCCCTTCTCCCCCCCCCACACCATGTAAGCATACCTCTCCAGTGAAATGGACAACTCTATTCTGCAGCCACTAAGCCCCCCATACACATCCCATGCAATGTGCTACAGAACTTCAGCCACAGCCTCATTATACCTCTCACTCTCTGACCTGCCAACGCATCCCCTTGCTTACCTACCTACTATCCTTTTCCCTCTTCTCTCCTTTCCTTTTCTTTACCTTTTCCTTTCCCTCCCTCAAACCCTCCCAACCTATCAAGTGTCCTCCATCAGTCCAGTTGCGTACTATTTGTCCTGCATGCCAGAGGGCACAGCCCGCCGATACACCCTAGCACGGGCTGTTACTTTCAGTGCCCTATGTTCTCTCTTGAGCCTTAACTTGACTGCCAGCATTTAGCATTTGAACCGGTAGACAGTCTGAGCAGCCAACGCACTGACTACTAGTACGTAGATACACTGCTAGGCATCATGATTATTGTCATTATTGTCATAAAGGGAAACTACATGCCAGGACTAATTAGAACACTCAGGCAAAATAGTCTCTAGGATGTTATACACCAAAAGGTGGTACACGCTTCCCTAAACTCACAATTATGTACCCTCAATCTCCAGCCCCATCCTTATTTCTGTAATTTTATATGTCTCTCATTCTCCTCCACTTATCCCTTTCCCAAGCATTGTTTCTCCCCAAAGGTTTGAAAAGTTATTAGCCTCACTTAGTGTTCATTACAACCATTTTGGTGTACCTCAATATGTGCTAAAGTCTGTACAGCCTTCCTTTGTACTATTACAATCCTATAATGTAGAACTGCAATTAAAAAAATATATATATAAAATTCACTGTATCACAAAACTTCGTCATCTCGCTCACGCAATAGCGAGTAAAGTGTTATGTTTCATCCTGTGAAAAGATCCCCCTAAGAGCGATGGTGGTAGTTTTGCTGGAAACAGGCAGGTAAAGATTGCCACCATCGGAAAAGACTAGGTTACGATGCCTGACATCTACTTGACATTGACTGGCACTAGTCAAAGGTGGCAACTATTCTTGAAACCCCACAGGATGGAATAGACAGTTCCTACAGGATAGCACAAACTCACAGAGGCCATCTCGGTTGTTTACTCATGAGAGGCCTACTGCTCTCGACATTATCCACAACTTATTGAGGAGTAAATCGGAAACTGTGCAGTGTAGGTTCGGCACAGCAGCAAAGAAGAATCGGAGTCAGGAGCGAAGAATAGCAGTTGAGGATTTGTGAGTCCTGAAGAATTCCTCGCATGTTCCCTCAAACTGGTAGGGCAGAACTTTTGATTTGTTGATAAGTACCTAGTTGTGTGAGAAAAAATTAGTAGTTTAAACCTGCGTGTGTCTGAGACTGCAAGAGAGTGATTGAATCCACTTCAAGACTGTACATAGAGAGTAAACAAAATGGCATAAACAAGCCAGGACAGAGTACATAAAACGGATGCTGATTTCAGATTCTCATGTCAATCCATTTATCAGGTACTTTAGCTGTAGAAGCACCTTAAACATTTAAGATAATGTGTATCTTGTTTTCATGAGCATGGTGGTTCATTGTGCTAGTCTCTTGTTCCAGGTAACCTTCACAGCAGTACCTCCCCTAATATCCCTATTATCCCTTCCCCTCTTCTGGCCTTTCTGATACTTTGTGGAATATCTAATCAGAGTTGGATCTGTGGAAGGTGGGCTTCTGAGAGGTATTAATCCAGAGGATCCTTTGACCTGACATACTGAGTGAAAAAACAACACAAGAAACACAACAAACCAATTGACAAAAAAAGAGTACATTTTAATAACTAAAAAGACCAAAACAACACGCGTCCAATCAGTAGAACCAGAGATATGTGATTTTTAAATGTTTTAGGTAGGCATATTCAAGAAAACTGACACTGTATCCACTGCAGCGCCACTTTCCTTGCACCCCTTAGTGCTCCCCTACCACCACCATGTGTGCACCATATTTAAAATATGGCGTACCATGGCGCAGAATAGGGGGCAATAGCGTCAACATTTTTGACACTATTGATGTACTGTTTAGGGTTGGCACCAAAATGTTGGTGCTAACCCTGAACAGTACTTAGGGGCCCACTGTAACCAATAGTGTACCCACTTTTAATGCCTGCTCTGAGCAGGAGTTGAAAATGCTCGAAAATGTTGCCCAAATAAATTTCTTAGACTTCTTTCTGACATTTCGGACAAATGTTTACTATGTTAAAGTGGCATCTTCAAAACTGTGACTTTAAATTCGACTTTACCATTAAAGAAGATTTTAAATTCCACTTAATTTGAGTTTACACAGTACACCTCCATCTTTACCCAACTCAAAGGTATCACTTACTAAATGTAGTATGGTAACCCAGTGTGAGTCAATTGGAGAGATAGGCCTTACAACAGTTAAAAACAACTTTATCAGTTTTTCACTCCCAGGAAATGTAAAACATAAGTGCACATGTCCTACTTATAAAATACAATGGTCCTTGTCCTATGAGCCTTTAGAGCCTACTTTAGTTGTGGCTACACCTATTAAAAAGGAAGGTTTAATCCTGGTAAAAAAAAAAGAAATCCAGGTTGAAATGGCAGTTTACAATGCACTGGTGGCTCCAGTGACAAGCCTCAGACAGGTTTTAAGAGTGGGTGGCACAATGAGTGCTGCAGACCAACTAGTAGAGCTAAATTTGAAATTCTTTGGTACACATAGTATTATTTACTAGGCATCTACAACTAAATTAAATATACCGATCAGGTATATGCCAATTGTACCATGTTTTATGGAGAGAGCACAAACACCTTACCACTTGTTAACAGGGAAAAAGTGCAATGAGTCTGAATGCCAACAAGAAGGGGTTCAATAACAGAAGACAAAAATCTGAGGAGACCATGCTAAAAGGGCCAGGTCCAACAGTATGTTTTAGAAATCCTGAAAAGTGTACTCAAAGTTAGGGTTAGTCATTAAAACCGAGAAACTAGATAGATCCATGGTATGGGGAGTAACTAACCCCCATTAAAAGCTCCTAGAATCCACTGATTCAACACCAACCCTCTCTGAGACCAGGACATATTGGCAGGGGAAACTTGAGGTGCAATAGAAAGATGCGGACTGGAAGGCTCTAATGGAATCTCATGACACAATCTTGAGGGAAGCTTGATTGACGTTCTCTTACATCAAAGTGATTCCTAAATGGTACTG
This sequence comes from Pleurodeles waltl, assembly GCF_031143425.1. Taxonomy (NCBI): domain Eukaryota; kingdom Metazoa; phylum Chordata; class Amphibia; order Caudata; family Salamandridae; genus Pleurodeles; species Pleurodeles waltl. The sequence continues at coordinate 1,633,822,503 of NC_090445.1, forward strand.
GACCCCGTCCTCTATGTTACTTCAACTTTACTCAACAGAAATCTGGAGCACAATGCACGCTACGAGTTGCTACTCCTTTACAGAGTCAACAAAACTGGCCATATTGCACAACACTTTAGATGAGGAGAAGACCCTCTCTCGCTGATTGAGGTGGATATTGACAGCACTAATGGTGGCAGAAATATGTACTCTGTGCCAATGATGCTCCCCAAATATACCCACGCATTTGGAATGGATGGCCAAACTCTGTCAGGTTACCCAGGTTACAAGATCAGATCTTTAAGTTTGACAAGACATGGGGCCCATTCTTTCACATCACAGAACCATGATAGGTGGTCTGAGGGGGTCCTCTCCTGCCCATCCACATCTCTTTGGCCTCTCCCAGTCCAAACTGGAGAAGTGAAAGTCACTGCGTAACAAGTTCAGTCTTCTTAGAACAAAAAAAGTTATTCACTGAATTGGGGACAAACTGCATTACTGGTATAGAAAGATAAATGTTAGTCATTAGTATATACATAATTCCTCTACCCCCACATCACACCGCAACCTTGGTACAAGTTTGTATGGCATCTGGAGCGCAGAGACTGGTGATGGTGATGTGTTGTACCACTTTGTACAGCATCAGGGGATTGTATTCTGTTTTTTTATGCATTACTTTCCCTATGTTTTGGTGCATCTCTGTATATCCTGCAGTACTGAGATTTCTTTTGTTGATGTCGCACTGCATTGCGCTGATTTGTTGAAGTACAAATTAAAGACACAAGAGGTGCATGTCCTTCAGTGGTGTGAAGATTACTGAAGAACGGCAGGACCTCCTCTGCATACTATGAGGGCCCTGCTGAATATGATATGTTTGTTACTGCTTTTCCTTTAAAAATATTTTAAAGAAAAGTAAAATATAAAAAATACCGAAAAGTACTGAAGTTCACAAGTTATGGTTAGCTCCTCAATCCACAACTTGCACAACAGCCATACAAGTTATAACTATAACTAGCACTCCAAACAAATGCATGGCCTCACTCTTGATGTGACAGATGCAAATTTCATCAATAATCCTACAGATGAGATTACATCTCATATTACTGTGTGGTTTTCATTTGGCCAAATCCATCTCTGTCTCAGACCTGGCAGTAATTTAAAACAGACATTGAAATGGGTCCCTTTATGGCGCTAAAGTGATGTCCTTAATTTTACAGGCAACAAACACTAATTGAATGACCACTGATTGTAAAAACACTTATGGTAATCCATGCCAGTGTTTCAGTTCCAGTTTAAATTTGGCATGTTTTACTTAATCTTGCATTCCCTAAGAGTGTGTGCTGACTCAACAAGTAGTTTTTTCATGCAGCATATTAATATCGTTCAGTGCTTCATTTGAACTGAGGTGTTTAGATTTTGTTTTTAGTCCAGTCATTCGGTGGGTGTTTTTAATACGCCACAATTGAGATCTCTGAAGCTGAGGCTGAAGGCAGTGTGAGTTTCTCACATGACCTGTCACTAGGCTATAACCAGGTTCACAAAACATGTTCACCCAGTCCCTGGCCTCTCTACAGATAACACAGATCAATGGCTATGCATGCTTATTGGTATTGTGGTTCTGCATGAAAGCGTGTTAGAGAGTGTTGGACACGGCCCTTTCTGCAGGGTCATCCCTGGACCTTTTGCCTTTTCCCTCCACTTTTTTTCTGAATTCGTTTTTGTTGACTTTAGGACTATGGGCACTTTACCACTGCTGACACTGTAAGTGTAAGTCCCTTGTATAGTGCACTGTATGTGCCCAGGGGCTGTACATGAAATGCTACCAGAAGGCCTGGAGCACAGATTATGCCACTTACTACAGTAGCCCATCAAAACATGTCTCAGGCCTGCAGTGCAGAGCCTGTGCATGTAATTTCGACCTGCCAAGTGCACCTACTTGCTAAGCCGAAACTATCCTTTTTTATTACATATAAGTCACCCCTGAGGTAGGTCCTGGTTAGCCTCAAGAGAAGGGTGCAATGTATTTAAAAAGATGGAAATTTACTTTTAATTTAACATGTCCAGGTAGTGAAAAACTATTAAATTTGTAATCTCTACTGCAAAGCCTAGCCCTCCCATAGGTTAACATTGGGGTTATCGTGAAACAATCTGTAGTAGGTTTCTCACACCATGGATGTAGAGAGAGCAAGCTTATTTATAAATTACCGAGACTGCGGTGGAGGAGCGATTGGATAGGCAGCCACCTAAAATAAAAGCTGTACACTTCAAATCTTTCTCCTCATTCCCAGCCTTTCCAATTGGGAAAAGATAGAAATTTGGAGTTAGGTGTCTTTGGACTCAGAATGCCTCTTTTAAAAAAAAAAACATTTTTTTACTTTAACCATCCTGTGCCTCTGCCTGTCCCTGAATGCATGTTGTGGGTGGATGACAGGTGGGCTTTTTTGCATTCCCTCTAGACAGTCACACACAAAGGGAGCTGATGGGTCTTCCTGGGCTAGATGGGAGGGAGAGGATGACACACCTGAATAGGGATGTGCCTGTCCCCACACTAAGGGCTGCATACCTCCCTATAGAGTATCTGAAGCCAGGGAAGGAAGGAAAGGGACCTTGTGATCTTCAAAGGCCTTTTTGAAGTTTACCCTACTTCAAAGGCACATTTGGGTATAAATACTGGACCCAAACTCTACCAAATCAAAACTCAACTGGAACCAGGGACATTCTGTAAGGAAGAAGGACTGCTGTGCTGCCAGGAAGGACATTTACTCTGTTAACTGCATTGTTGTGTTGGGATACTGCTTGCTGTGTGCTGTGCTGTAGGATGGACTGCCACTTTGCTACTTGCATTGCTGTGTTGGCCTGCTGCCTGCAGCTTCTTGTCTGCAGTGAGAAGGACTAGACTTGATCTCTACCTTCTTGAACCCAAGATTCTCCAAGGGCTTTTTAGCTTACCCCCTGTTCTCCTGCTGCTGGCTGCCATATGTGAGTCCTACCCCTGCCTGAGGTACCCATTCTAGAGTCCTCAGCCTCAGAAGTGGGTTCTGCAGCTGTTTTCTTAAAAAACGGGCACATCAACCCAACTGCGTGAGAAAAATTGGCACATTGCTCCTCCGACACAGAGGCCACTCTACAAAAGCAGATCCACATCCTGTGCGTGAAGCAATCCGAAGACTGCCACGCTTCCACAGATCTTCGAATGTGTAATTCACTCATGTTTTCCAAATTGAACATTTTTTTAATTATAATTATGCAGAACAAAATCATTGTTGTTACTTGATTTATCTGATACAGGTAATAAGCAATAGATCTGGCTTGTTTTATGTGATGGCTGCTACTGTGTGAAATGTCTTTGATGAAAGCTCACACAGAGACACCAAAATACTGGCTGGCTACTAATACGGGAAATATAGGATTTTCTGCATATGTTTTAAGCCATGCCCTAATTAAATAGGCCACCACCCTTGGAAATGATTCCTAGTTGTGCATCTTAGGCCATATCCCCTTTAGAGACACCCACTTTTTCTTCCCACTTAAAGCCCTGCATACGATCCTTGAATGGCAACTACCAATGTACTATTAACTATTAGTGTGAGTATGCGGTGTTATGTTATTTTGTTATGCTTTTAGGTGTTGTTACCTATTGGTAAAGATACTGTGAGGTCATAAGCATTACATTTCGTGTGCAGGGGGTTGGCTGACCAAAGTGCATTATTGAATGCAATGCTTTGAAAGTAACAAGAAGCTGGGAGCATGTGAACCCTCCACGATGCGGTGAACTTCCAGAGCCATCTGCAAGGCAGTATAGTAGGTAAGGAAGTTGTAGGCTAGCGTTCCCATAATGTGCAGCCTAGCATAAGGCCTGCAGTGCCTTTCAGGAAGCTGTGGAATGACATTCCAAAGGTTTCATTCAGACCAGAGTCTGATTAGTTTGTCCAAGTATGTATTCAGAAAGGTGATTTTTGTTCAGTTTTAATGAGGTATGTTTCGAGCTGGTGAGATTGAGAGCTGCACCAAACTTCTTACATATTTCCTTAGTGTCCAATGCATATGTGTGGCATGTTGCTGATGGCTGAATGTGCTAATGGATGCCTTGGGCGTAGGGATCTGCTTTGTAAAAGGCTAGCAACATCCTACATGTGTTGCATGATCCTCAGGCATAGCATTTCTACTTGTGAAAATAGTAAAACCAGCCAACCCCATCACTGAGGTATGAAGCAGCACCAACATACAAGGCGTAGTGAACTGTTTTGGAAGTGAGTAAGAGCAACACCACCTGCTCTGGTAGTTAGTGGGTTGGTGACATCTTAAGAATATGGATGGCACCGGGGAAAGACATGCTTTTGGGGCCCTTGTCGAGAACTATTTTGAATGTTATATGTCCTAAGTCCTGACTGTATAATACCAAGCAATGCTTAATCATATGCTAAATGTTCAGTAAAAGGGCAACAGAAAACCCGTTCAAATATGTCTTGCCAAGGACTCCCAAATCCTCATGATGTCACTGGGTAAAAGGACACAGTGTCAGAGGTAATAGGGTGCAGATAAAAGGGAGAGACTTGAGTTAGGAAAAAGGTGAAAAAGGTAAGTTCAGTTTCCAGGGGTGCCTCTTGAAAGGTAGGGGGCCCGGGGCAAATGCCCACTATGCCCATGCCTCAAAACGTATCTGAAGTGGGCACTGCCAAACCTTCCAGGAAGCGTTACAAAATACTATTAGCCAATAGTTAGGCCTTCATGGCAAAGAACTGAGTCAAACCAGACCTGCCTCTGAAAAGGCTGTCAATAACCAGACTGACCTTGAAGGTCAGATGGGAGCTTGAGCAATGCTCGGTCAGAGGTTCATCCCAGGGTATTCAGAGCACATCACAGTTACCCATCACTGCTAGAGGCAAGAGAATGTACGGAGAGTGTCATAGAAGCTGAAATTAAGTGGTGACCCTAGTGTCACCTCATATATATCCCACGGGGAAGTGAGGCTCTGGTGATTTTTTCTCAGGGCTTCTTCTTTTCAGAGGATGCACTGGAGGGGGGGTCAGCTTCGGGGGTACCCGAGCCGTAGATCCAACCCAGCAAGACCAAGACAACACTGCACGTGCCTTTAGCTATAATTGGCAGCTGCTCGGGCCCAGGTATGCTGTTTTACGTGTGATGCACTATTCATGATTCGGTGTGTGGGGAATAGAGCCCTCTCACGCCGCGAGTTCCATTTCTTTTCCTCGTGTTCGTTATTGATGCTCCTCGCCGGTTCACCCTCGTGCCTGGGTTCGTATTCACTTTGGGGATTTTGCATCTGTGTGTTCCTGTGGTTGTCTCCCTCCCCCGCATGTTCCTGTGGTTGTCTCCCTCCCCCGCATTACATCAAACTGGCTCTGAAGCCAGATCAAAGCCAGGATAGAAATGTCACGCTCACTCTCGACGTGCGCCTGGCTCGGGTACAGCGCCCACGTTAATATTAACACGTCTGTTAAACTGTCTCCTTCACGCTATGAAGCAGGTCGTGACCTTGCTCCCATTCTCTTGCAAGCACCTGATCTTTGCACTGTGCCACCCTACTGTGAACCAGGCTGCCACAATGTGTTCACAATTGTGGGTAATATTTGAGAGCCCCTCGCGCCGCCTTAGGGTCATTTTTTTAAAACTAAGGTAGACATTGTGTCACTTTGTAACCCCTTACACCACATTATGCCTGCGCCAGGCATAATGTATGCAAGGGGGCGTTCCAGCGCTAGGAGGTCCACAAAAATGGTCTAGTGAAATTTAACAGATTTCACTGAGCCATTTTTGTCGTAATTTTTAACACCTGCTCAGAGCAGGCATTAAAATGACGCACCCATAGAAACCTATGGGCCTCCTTGCACTTTACTACACTAGCATCAACATTTTTGACGCTTTTGTACTAACGACTGCCATGCTGCACCGTATTATAAATACGGCTTAACCATGGTGTCAGTAGAGAGGGCGCAGAAAAAGTAGCACATCAGCTTTGATGCGCCACTTTTTCATAAATATGGGCCTTTGCACCGTGAGGTGAACAGCTGTAATCTGTCTGTAGCGCAGTGTACTCTAATGGTAAATTCACCGAAGCATTCTGCATAGCTCAACTGTGAACCATGTTGTGATACCGTCCACACCTGAAGCACCATGCCAACCCCTACTGCCAACCAATGTGTGTCCCTTGACACAGTTTACCATGCTTTCGTGCCTAGCCTATTGAAAACGTTCTGTTGCAGTGTTGCAGCCTTACTGTGATTTAACTGTGGTGCTCTGTTATTTCGTATATGAATCTGGCCCGCATGCCAGTGTTTTAATTACCCCTACTTTAATGCTGACCCCTACTCATGATTGCCTCCATCCTTTGCTGTGTGACCTAGAGTTAGGTTGGAAATTAGCTGTTCCTTCCACCCACATTTAATAAGAAAAAAATGTGCCAGCCCTAATAAGGTGAGCCCACTCACTGATAATTCAAACATAACGTTTGCCCCCTTTCACCTTTAATTTGAATCCACATCACTGTAGCCTGCACATATGCTTCAAGCTTTGTAAATAAAAGTTGTTTCTAGTATCTAATTTTGTTGTGCTCAATGTATCGACCTCAAAGCAATGAAAAATTGAAATCATCTTTATGGGATTCAGATTAATTACTCGTGGTTTGTAATGTTCCAAAGGGTTCCTTGGCCCACTTGGCAAACATTTTTCAAAACGTATAAACAATGTTGCGAAGTTACAAGCCACAGGACTCAAAGCAGGGTGTGCGCGAAACCGCTATACCAGAAACCTACTTGTAATTATAGAACGTTCATGAAAAAAAGTCGGTTGCAGATTTTTTTTTCCACAGAAGTAGTTTTTTGAATTTGACCTTTTATGACAAAACTATGCAGGTCATATCATATGTCATCAGTAAGAAAACTTGCAGGCTCAGTGAATCAAAGTTGATCATGGACTAGTCAATCCTGTGCTTATGGCTAATTTAAAATCGGTCAGCACATTCTTATTTGTGAACAGACCCTAATCACACATCATTGGAAATGTATGGGTGGAGATTTACTCTTCTACCTCAGCGCATTTTGCAGGGTTTTTTTTGTATTCACAAACATTCCCAGAAGTACACCTGGAAAGCTGCATACAGATTAACATACATAACAAAGGCTCCTAGTAACACTGTGTAGACGGACTTGTGGAGAAGGCCGTAGCCTATACACCCATCGAATCTGAAGCGTGGTTCTTCTTGTTTCCCCCAGTGGGAGGCAAGTTAATAAATCTCCGACCATTACCAGGGTGGGAAGGGTCACAGAGGAGTTTGGGAATGGCCACAAACTTGGATGCTTGTGTTTCCAAACGTCTTATGCAAATCAAACCTTAGAACACCTCTTCCCACCACTTGTTTTACACCTACCAAGATTCATTTTGTGCATTTTTCGAAGGAATTAAAATGGTAAATGTATCTGTAAAGGTAATTTAGTGGGCATTGTGTTTGTTGTAAAGTTAACCGTGGATCGCATTTCACACATCACTCTGTAGGTTGAGTATTGGCACCATCTAGCCTTAAGTTAGCGGAAAACCACAAGAACACTTGTGTTGATCCAGTAACCTAAGCACAGTGGTTGTACTTGATACCTATGATATCACACATTTCTAAGAAATGGAACTAATTAATTATATTGTATTTGTAGGATTTTGGGGAGTACTCCAGAGTAGGGTGTGATCTCTGCATTCAGACACACCCAGACGTAAACACAGTAAATGGACAGAATGAGTTTGAAGTCTTGATTCCAAGCAACTGCTGTAGGTTCTAGGAGTTATCATGACCTATCCTCTTCCAGCCTTGCACATCCCATGTCAGGGTAGCTTTATGTTAATTTTGTGAGCATTATTTTCAGCTGACATTTGTCTCAGGATTGGTTCTAAAACTGTCCTGCATTATATCACCTAATTCTAAAAACTTGCAAATGATCAGAAAAAAAGTAATGGGGTCTGATCCTTCAGAAAATATTGAGTCTGAAGTAGTCATGTTAATAGCAGCAGATTTACTACTTTGTTCGGAATTCACACATTTCAGTAGTACTCCTAGAAAGGTGCACCGGTTACACCTATACCATATCGCTCTAAGCTATATCGCTTATAATGTCATGTGACACTTTTGGATGTTGCTTTTCCCCAATAACAAATTCCACTTTACAGAATGCAGAATTGTACACTATACAAATGCCTCATTGAGGAATAGCAGCCACACTGTGCCTGTGCACATTTTTGTAAATCTTTTTCTTCCTCCATGGGGAAAACATTTTTTCCTCCTGGAGACACCCTTTCCCATTCACCTTAATGAATTTTGAGGCTGTTCTATTCCCCTTGCCACCCACGAGGTGGAATTTATTCCAGCCCTTTGCTGGAGTGAGTCATATTTCGCTTACAGCGTGGGAAAGGGTCAGAGAGGACTTTGTGAAAGGCCCGATTGAGAAAAACATTTTTGGTTTTAGTCTCAAGTTCACTGATAAAGATAACTTCAGTTACATCTATCAGGCATTAAAACAGGATACAAAGCAGACATGAATCCAATTACAACTCAGTAATTATATGCCTTGACCACACAAGTAAACTTACTCTAGGTGTGCACAAAATTGAGTAATATTTTTGCAGTGGAATTAATGAACATTACATAAAATTAAACATGATTTGCCACTGTATTGTGTGTAATTTCAGATGAGACCATACTTTAAGGAAAATACGCATGTAGGATTGGAGAATACGTTAAAGGAAATATCTCTCAGGGAGAAATTTAAGCTCAAATTAGCCTCCTGCAAACAAGTAATGACACATAGGCCCTCATTACAACCTCCGCCGCCCGCCAAGGTTGTACCGCTGAGCGGCCGCCAATGCGGCCGTACGCCCGTCGGCCCCTTTGTGACATACCCGCTGGGCCGGCGCCGAGTGGACAGTGAAAAGCAGTGTGGGGCTGTGCCTGGGGGCCCCTGCACTGCCCATGCCAAATGCATGGGCAGTGCAGGGGCCCCCAGAGCCCCCGCAACTCCCCTTCCTGCCAGCCTTTCCATGATGGTCTCTACAGCCATGGACAGGCTGGCGGGAAGGGGACTCGTAATCCCCTGGGCAGCGCTGCAAGCAGCGTTGCCCTGGAGGATTAAAACCGCTGGAACAACCATGGCGATAAACCACCGGTCCCGGCGGTGTGTCCGGGGGGCTTCCTCCGCAGTCATAATCCGCAAGATTGTACCACCAGCCTGTTGGCGGTACAGTCACCAAAAACAGCCCTGGCGGTCTTTGACCGCCAGGGTTGAAATGAGGCCCATAATGTCATAATGCAAATTTCACATATTTCTGTTTGTAAATTGTGCAAATTTAGTGAGCATAATTAACATTTTGTGCTGGTCTAACCTGCACCACTTCAATACCATCTTCGAATAATGACCTTCAAATGGGGCAAGCAAATGTGCAAATAGAGATCCATACAACTAAAAGACCATCTGATGGTTGAAGCAGTAAGTGTGCCTGAGTCATCAATGGTAGGTTAGTAATGTTTCACATATAAAGAGGAGCACTTTTGGCAGTAGATCATTCTCTGTTGAGTCAGCACAACTCTAGAAAGAGGTACTATGGGATATCTCAGGTTTCTAAAGCAAAATACGGGGACATGCTGTTTTCATTAACTGATACACAGTTTATATACAAGGACTTATAATGGTGAGACCCAGACTTGGCTTCCACTGATAAGTGTGTAAAGACTTGAGGTAACTGCTCAAAATTAATGTGGAGAATTTATTCAGAAACTGGGGTTATCATAATTGCCTTCATGGCACAGAGAAGAAGAAGCCATCAACTTGCATAGATAGAAACCTGGCAATGTTCTCTCTCTAACAAACCTGCGGTTCCCTGCATCGACCAAAGTGGCAGGTTTACGCTGGCAGAGTTTCCACTGACTTCTTCTATGTGAGTGTCTGAACTGGTGGCCCGTCTGCAAAGGGCCGCCAGGTCACAATGACAGGTCCCCCAATCGATTGATTGGCATGCAAAGATTTATGGATACAAGCAGAGAAAACACAGATTATGCCCATTCACAGGGAGAGAACCCCTGTGGGATTAGGACATTTCTTGTTTGTGCAGAAAAAACAAACATGCACCTTGGGAATTTGTTTTCTCTAAACAAAAAGGCTTGCTGAGTGGGTGCTTTAAACATGTTAGGCAAACCTACACTACTATGAAGGAGCCATCAAAGCAGCAGCTCCCTTGACAACATAAACAGTTACACCGTGTAGGCAAGGATTTCTAAATAGACAGTACGGGCTTCTGCTTGGATGGAAGAGACTTTTATATAAGAGCACTTGGAGGACCCTGCTTACAATCTCAAGGGTCTAAATTACTCTTGTGCTCTGGAAAATAGGGGACCTGAGGTTGCTCACATTTTGCCAAGAGAGAACCCCACTTTCCACAGATTTCCAAAAATCATAAAACCAACAACCTGAATTGCATACGTCTGTGTAAGCTTCTGACAAACCTCACAATGGGCCAGATTCACAAAGGTAAACTTAGATCAAAAGTCTAACGGGCCGATGTAAGAGCCCTTAGTGCCTCTTTGCACCACATGACTATTATGTTTTTTACACTAATGTGGCCCAACGAGGCTGAAATTGCAGTGCCAAATTTACAAAGTGGTGCAATGCATGCACTGCGCCACTTTGTAACCCTTTACGCTACATTATGCCTGCACCAGGCATAATGTATGCAAAGGGGGCATTCCCCCATTTTTGGTGGGAGGGGAATGGCGCAAAGAAATCCAAGCAATTTCTTTGTGTAATTTTTTTGGCACTTTTAACGCTTGCTCAGAGTAGGCGTTAAAAAGAGGCACAACATTGTTTACAATGTGTCTCAATGGGCTTTGCAGAATTAGCGTCAACATTTTTTATGCTAATCTTGAAAAGCTCCGAACTAGCATAAAAAATGTTGATACTAGTTCCCTAACTACCGCTATGGTGCGCCGTATCTTAGCGTTAGGGGGGGGCGCTAGGTTTATACCTGAAGTTTAAATTAGAACTTAAGTCTAACTTTAATTTAGTAAAGTTGGACTTTTGGTCCAAGTTTAGAGTTTTGGTTTAAGTTTAGACCAAAAGTCTGAATTTAGGCCAGAAGTATAACTTCGATAGTAGTAAAGTTAGACTTTTGGTCTAAATTAGACCAAAAGTGTAAACTTAGACCAAAGATCTAACTTTACTAGCAGTAAAGTAAGACTTTTGGCCTAAGTTTACACTTTTGGTCTAAACTTGGGCTTTTGGTCAAAGATTACCTTTGTCAATTGGACCCAACGTGTGTGGTATTTATATAGTGCAAATTAGCAGAAAGGCAGCATAGCACTGTGCAGGGTCAAAGGCAAAGACAAATTTGATGTGAGATTGAAGGAGTAGCTGATTTCTAATTGTGAAAGTGGACTTTCACTGCATTATGATGTATTGTTCTTTAAAGAGGTGTGTCTATAAATCTTTCCTAAACTGTGGCAGGGTTGGGTAGTCCTAATGGATACCACAGTGTTGGTCCAGATCCTGGGTTCTTCTCCTGCAGTGCCCGATCAGGACTACAGCATGAATTAACAAAGCTAACAGAAAGAACAAGAGCAAAAATCCTGAGGGAAACTGATTAACTTGCAATTCACGGCCACTGTCATCACCAAGACCAATGGATTTCACCTCTAACAGGAGCACTGCAAATACAACAGTTTCCTGGTGCACAAGTATGGCTTCTCTTCTGTGACTGAACTGAGTAGCACGGTCGACTGGGAATCTTCGCCAGACATCCCTAGATCTGGAACTGATAACCGTGCTGAAGACTAAATGCAAGACTCCAAAATGTTATTTTCCAGTGCTGGGATTTAGCAGCTATGGAAATTAGAGTCCAGTAGCTTCAGGCGTTTGCTGGGTCTGATGTGGAGCCGGCTGGTGTTTTGGGTGCCTGGCAGCATCTATTGTCTAGCCACTGGCAACTAAGGCCCATATATACTTTGTAAGCGCTGCATTTGCGTAATTTTTTGGCACACACGTACAAAATATTGCATTCTGTAAGTTTGCGCCACTTTTGCGTCAAAAAATGACGCAAATGCGGTGATAAAAAAGTATAAATATGGGCCTAATTGTGTGATTCAGTGTTCTGAAGTCAGCCATCCCAGGAAAATTCCTACTGAAGAACATGAACTGTTGAGCAGCAGCCTGACTCTCTAGCTCTAATTCTTTGCAATTTGGCGTTTCCCAATGAGAATGTCTCCCTGTGTGTCTCCGACTTCAGCCGCACAATATCTATTTCTTGGGAAAGCACGTTTATAAACAAAGACATTCAAATTGCTTCCTTCCTGCACCCAACTGTGCCAACCGACGGCAGCTTGTGTGGGACATTAGGCTTCAACGAGCAAACCCATTATTGCGACCGAATTCTCTTCGCTCAGTGCGCAGTTTACAGCCCTATTATTTTAACGTATGGTGGACAGCACTGCCACGTGCGGGCTTTTGCGGAGCAGGATTTGAATAATGCATCCGACCAGAGACAGGGTGTAACACGGTTAAACGCTTTTACAATCTGCTATTAAAGTAAGTGGATAGAAATTCATAAAATATTTATCGCCTTTGAAACCGTTCATTCAGAGCTCCATCCAGATTCCAAGACTGAGTTGCGGGCGGCTGGCATTTGACAGGATGAAGAGATATGCCAGGCGTTTCCAGGCCCAATTGCCCTCCTACTACCATCTCTCATGTTTCTCAGATAAAACATTCCGGCTTCAACTCTCAACACCTGGTCGCGAAATCAAATATTCTTCAAATGAATAATATAACATCCATTTTGAAGCGCTTCTGTCTAATTGCATGAACACATTTTAAATCACCATTGATTAAATCATAAAAAAAGAACAATTGGCGATCTTTTGGCTTAGAAGACTCCGGCTCACGGTTAATGAATGAAATCATTTGTCTGCTTAGGCCCAACGAGGCGCACAAGCTATGAAGTCATCACTGGGCGACCATATCTCACTTCGTTCTTCTCTGGTGTGGGTGAGTTCTTACTTCAGAGTTCATAGTTCCTGTGCTATAGTAAAACTTGAACTTTCAAAGCTACAAGAAACAAAATAGAACAGTCTATTTGTAAAAAAAAAAAGATTGTTTAATTGTTTGCTGCAAAGTTCTAAACGGAAAGGCAACAAAGCATTTGGCACCCATTTACCGATAATTAATCGTTTATTTAGGTTTGCAAATGAGTCACACAAACATTCATACAAGATCGTTTGTTACAGTACTTGTCATATGCAACCAAACAGTACAGTGTTTCAAACGTTTACTTTCATATTGATTTTTCAGTTGTGTCATGGATATACGCAGATATATGGCAAATTTCGCACATATGTCTCATTCCTGTCAAATGCCAGTTGTGCTTCTACAACCACACACTCACTTTTCTTGTTAAGCTGGTAATGGTCAGATTCCTCACCTCCCTCGCTTGCTTTATCTAGATATTTTAGCATCTTTAACTCCGATCTGTCTATTCAATTAAAGGCGCACTAACCGAGTCGGCTTTACTCACTGCCATGGATGAGCTCCGGATGCTAGTCGATAGCGGCCAGACGGCGATCTTGATCTTACTTGATCTATCAGCTGCTTTCAACCCGGTAAACCATGGGATCCGCCTACCAGGGGCGTCGCTTCAGGTGGAGTGTGTGGATTGTTACACCTCCCCTAATAAATGTATTTTGTGATAGTCGGAAGCAAATGCTTTCAGTCCGGTATGAGGTTTCTGTCGGATTTTACCTGGGATTTTTACACACACAGACAAAAGCGCACACATGCACACTCTCCCTTTCTCTGTTTGGAAACACTTAAAAAAATATTTGTTATTTCACAAAATAGCGCACTTTCTCTCACTTAGTCAACCTGCCAAGCTGCATTCCTCTCCCTTTCCACTGCTTCCTAAGACCCTCTTGTGTGACTTTCTTGTCGTAGAACATATTTTAACATCATGTGCCAGAGGGATGGTGGGGAAATCTGAAGCTAACACCTGCCAATCATACTGGCCAAGCTATGTCCCCGCCTCCTGGATAGACTCGCCTCGATTGTAGTAGCTCAACTGCGCTAAACTGGCTCTGGATAGGTCCAGAAGATTTTCCACATCGAATACATTAAAGGAGCTTCACTGGTTATCAGTTAAACAGCAAGTAGCCTTCAAATCCTTATGTATTGTCATGAAAGCACTTCAAGGTCTAGGCCAAATCCCCCTACAATATTGTTTTCAAAGATATTCTCCAGGGAGATGCCTTTGTTCCTCATCTGCCAATCTTATCAGCATTGCCAAATTCAGGACGATAAGACAGGGTGAGAGTGCCTTTACTGGCACTGAGAGCAGCCAAGCCTTGGAATCAGCTCCTGCCTCCCTCAGATCCTCAGCTGATCTTCTGCGTTTTAGAAAAGCTCTAAAAACTTGGCTAGTCCCTCGTTAACTTTAGAAGTCTTCATTTTCTGTGCAGCTGATCCTGTCCCGGTTGAGGCTGTTAGTGCCAGGATACCATTTTGGTGATAGTCCACTTTATAAATACTTTAAATAAATAAATAATAAATAGTACATATGTTTATACATCATATTCCAATAACTTACGCCCAATCCACTGCCAGGTCATAAATACGGGATGCAAATTGAGTAGCACCAACTTTTTGCAACGTTTCTGTAATTTTTGGCAGGATGTACGACGGACAGCTTTTGCGACATGTAAATTGCCATTTTTAGCGACTTGCAATTTAGAGTCTCAAAAGCTGTTGTACTACAGTGTCTCAGACACTGTTTGTGATTCGCAAATGGGTTGCAAGGGATCTTCCTCTTAATATTTTTGAGGCAGGTCACAATTTGCAACCCATTTGGGAATGGCCAGCATTCACAGGGATGGTTGCCTGCTGGGGTCAGCAGACCACCATATCTGTGACTGCTTTTTAGATAAAGCAGTTTTTTATTTTGAAGTGCAGCCCATTTTCCTTAAAAAAACGGGATGCATTACAAAAAAAACTTGAAAAGTTTCCCTTCCATGTTTTTTAGAGTGGGCAGTGGTCCATTGTAGACCCATTTCCGTTTGTGAATGGGTTACTATCAGTTTGAAATAGGTGGTAACTGTGATAGTTTTGCGACCACATTCCCAGTCTCAAAACAATCATACAACCCCCTGCGACTCGCTATTAGGAAGGGACACCCTTGGCATGCTCCCTCCTATTAGCGAGCCGCAAACCTATTTTGTGAGTCAGTAATAGGTTACTTATGGAACACATGGTACAAGGCATTTAGCAGTCGTAATCATCAAATTTCACAGTTTGCGACCACTGAATAGCTTTGTAGATCTGGCCATTAGTGATGTGACCTATATGCTAAATGGTAGCAACCCAAAATGCCTAGTCACAGAAAAACCTGCCTATTGAATATAGATTAGGGTGGTTGGCATTTGTGATGCACTTTGACTACGAGCAAAAGGATGGTGACCTCCAAGGAGTAGGCCACCATCTTGCGGCCACATCCCCAAAGAAGAAATTCTTTATTTTGCTTTGGCTGCTCATGTTCCTTAAAGGCTGCTTTAAAAATGTTTACTTTTTTAAAGGAATTGGGCAAGAAATGTAGTGCCCTCAGGTGCCACTGCCTAATTCTTGCTGAGGCAGCCCAACACAGTTTTCAGAAGAGAAGCTTGGCATGTATGTTAACATATATCTTAATATTCATTGATTATGTGTTTAATTTCGAATTGTGCCTAATTATCAACACCTTCATTGATTGATTAATATATTTTTTCAACTAAAGATTCTAATTTGTTCCTTTTCTGCTCTGTAGTTTCCTAGTGGGGATATCTCTGTTCACTACTTCTCACCTAACTTGTTAACTTTTAAGGGGTAGAACTTATGTTCTTTACTTGCCTTTCACAATATTTGATGCATGTGTGTTTATTTGTGATAAATTGTCACTGGCTATTTATTTGCATGACATGTAATATTAATGTTCTTTATTGCAGTTGCAATAGTCACTTCTAAGATTAAAATTAGATAAATAAATGGCAGGTAAAAGCTACACTTATTTGAATATATATGCCTATAAGTAATTGCCCGTAATGAACGTTGGCGTATATACTCCGTCATTGTTGTCTTGTCTGATCAATGAGTATCCTAACATAATAGTTGCAAATTGAAATTACATGGTACTGTAAATTAGATTGTTTTCATCAGAATAATTTATAGTGCTATCACCCTCAACTTTTTTGCCTGCCTCCCTCCACTTTTTTGACAGTGTTTTTGCTGGTTTAAGATTCTGCGCACTTTACACTGCTAACCAGTGCTAAAGTGCATATGCTGTCTACCTTAGAACATGGTGACATTGGCTCATACCCAATTGGCTTATTTAATTTACTAATAAGTCCCTAGTAAAAGTGCACTACATGTGCCCAGGGCCTGTAGATTAAATGCTACTAGTGGGCCTGCAGCACTGATTGTGCCCCCCACATAAGTAGCCCCCTAACCATGTCTCAGGCCTGCCAATGCAAGGCCTGTGTGTGCAGATTCACTGCCAGATTGACTTTACATTTAAAAGTACTTACCAAACCTTAAAATCCCCTTTTTCTACATTTAAGTCACCCCTAAGGTAGGCCCAAGGTCATAGGGCAGGGTGCTATGTAGGAAAAAGGCAGGACATGTACCTGTGTAATTTATATGTCCTGGTAGTGTAAAACTCCCAAATTCGTTTTACACTGCAGTGAGGCCTGCTCCTTTCATAGGCTAACATTAGGGCTACCCTCATATACTGTTTGAGTGGTAGATTCTGATCTGAAAGGAGAAACAAGGTCATATTTAGTAAGGCCAGAATGGTAATACAAAATCCTGCTGACTAGGAAAGTTGGATTTGATATTACTATTTAAAAAATGCCATTTTTAGAAAGTGAGCATTTTTCTGCACTTAAATCCTTCTTTGCCTTACAATTCTCATTTGGCTGGGTTAGGTGACAGCTTCCTTGTGCATTTCACTCAGACAACCCCAAACCCAGGATGCTCAGTCACACCTGCACACATCTTCATACTGAATGGGTCTTCCTGGGCTGGGAGGGTGGAGGGCCTGACACTAACATGTCAAAGGACAGTGACCTGCCCTCACACAATAGACTGCCAAACCCCCTACTGGGACCCTGGCAGACAGGATGGAACTGAAAGGGGACCTTGTGCACGTCTAAGCCAGTCTTTGAAGTCTCCCTCACTTCAAAGGCCCATTTGGGTATTTAAACAGGGCCTCTGACCCTACCAACTCAGACACCTCTGAAGTCAGACACTTCTGGACAAGATACCACTGGGGAAGAAACTCTGAACCAGAACCTGCAACCTGCCAAGAGAAGCTGCCTGGCTGCCCAAAGGACTCACCTGACTGCTTTGGTGAAAAGTACTGCTGCCATTCTGTTGCCCTGCTGCATTGCTGCCCTCTGGCTCTGCTGAAAATTGCTTTCTAAGGGCTTTGATTGAGCTTGCCTCCTGTTTTCTGAAGTCTCAGGGCCAAAAAGACTTAGGGCCAAATGTAGGTAGGTCCGAGATTGCGACTCGGAAATTGCGAGCCTGTCCGACTCGCAATTTCCGAGTCGCAATCTCGGATGCAGAACGGTGTCTCAGACACCGTCTGTGACTCGCTATGGGGTCGCAAAGACCCACCTCATCAATATTAATAAGGTGGGTCGCATTTTGCGACCCCATAGCGAGTCCCTGCACTCACAGGGATGGTGGCCTGCTGAAGTCAGCAGACCTCCATGTCTGTGACTGCTTTTTAAATAAAGCAGTTTTTTTTTTTCATTTTGCAGCCCATTTTCCTTAAAGGAAAACGAGTTGCAAAGCAATTCAGCATAGCGATGCGAGTCGCAAATAGGAAGGGGACACCCCTTCCTATTTGCGAGTCGCATTCACAATTTGCGAGTTGGTACCGACTCGCAAATTGTGAATGAGCATCGCATTCAGCATTTTGCATGGCGCAAACTGCGATTTTTCGCAGTTTGCACCATACAAAATGCATGCTACATCTGGCCCTTAATCTCTGCAAAGACCTCCTTGTGCAGCAAAAAATCGACGCACAGCCTGCCAGAATCGATGCATAGCCTGCATCACGGTGAGAAAATCACTGCACACCGAACCGGAACGACGCAGCCCGGCCCCCCGAGGGGAGATCGCTGCAACGCCAGCATTGTGACCAGAACTTCGACACATGGCCCACTGGATTGATGCATAGCCGAGCCGGAATGACGCAGCCCGACTTCCTGCCAGAAGAATCGACGCAGCGCCTGCCGTGCAACAGAAATTTCCTTGCATCGCCCACTAGATCGACGCAACTCCTGTGACTTAGTTCTGCACGCCCAAGATTTCTCTGCTTCTTCCCAGTGGCGTCCAGATACCCCTCAACCCGAAAAGGATCCAAATACATATGCCGGAAATCGACTCAAGGCCTTTGCTGCATGGAAAATATCAATGAATTGTCTGTGTGTGCCCGGAGAAACTGGCGCACACTTCCCAGTTCTCTACGCATCTCCTCCTCTGCGGTCCCTTGCAGATAATATAGACGCAAACCAGGTACTTTGTGCTTGCAAGAGACACTTATTGCTTTATAAGAACTAAAGACTCTATTTTTCATTACAAAAGTGATATCTCAACTTGTACTTATCAAATCTTGATCGTTTTGCTCTTATTCTACTCACATAAATATTCTATATTTTTCTAAACCTGTGTGGTGTTTTTTTGAGGTGTTTATACTGTGTTATTGCATGATTTATTGCACAAATACTTTACACATTGCCTTCTAAAATAAGCATGCCTGCTCAGTGCCAATCTACCAGAGGGTGGGCACAGGATAATTTGGATTGTGTGTGACTTACCCTGACTAGAGTGAAGGTCCTTACTTGGACAGGGGGTAACCTGACTGCCAACCAAATACCCCATTTCTCACAGCTATCAATTGTAAGTGTGACTGAGCATGTTAGTGCGGATGCACATACAGGCTGTGCAGTCAGTGTATGTAAATGAAGCCTGAAATATTTATTTATTTATGCTATGTTCCATATTCAGGCATAGAGAGCAACATTCACAAATGTGCAGATACAGACCCATGCAATTTTGTATGCTTTGCTTATTTGGTTTGAACAGAGGCTCAATTAGGCACTATCCAAGATCCCCTAAGCATCCACCTCTCTCCCATTAAACATTAAGCACATTGTGTTCTAGGCAAACCTCAGTCAAGGCAGAAATCCACAACATAGGTGGGATGTTTACATCCAAAATAAGGTTTTCTGGAAGTACTGCAGAAGTCAGTAATTTAGGGTCTGATTTAGATCTTGGCAGTAATGGTCCCGCAGTTGATTTTCTGTTGGTAATCCCTTCACCTCCTTGCCTGTCCACCCATTCAATTTATATGTTGGATGCCCCAAAGACAAAAGACCGCAGAGGAACCACTGTCACCACCAGGAATCTTCACTCACATCATTGTCACCATAGGCAAAAGTCCCTGGTGGTGGGACTCCAGCCACTTTTACAGCAGAGCCAGTCACGATGTGATTTCCTGCCGACGTAACTGTGGTGGCCAAACCTCCACACCTGAGTTGGCATATTGGGATGGATGAAGCACAAAACAGACCTTTTTCCACATTTTCTCATTTTCTGCCGCCATTAACTCGGTCAGACAAGTCCTGACGTTGCTGCTGCTCTGAAAATCTGATGAAAATCAACCCCATCGTCGCTGGAACAGAAGGTAAGTCACTGTATTACCTGTCATCCTTGGAGTTGTCGGTGTACATTAGCACTGGACTTGTGCATGTTTAAAAAATATTTGCAAGCAATAGTACAATGATGTGCAATGCATATGAGTGTAATGTGTCTTAATACAAAAAATACCTCTTGACATATTAGTAACATTCACCATTCTGGTACAAACTGCCTTTATGGTAAAGGACACCTACAGAAAAAGTCACATCAATCCTAAATCGAAATGTGTCCATACAGATGTCTGTAATAATTTACCCAATACTACCATAATCTTTCCATAAACAGGATGTTAGAAATGGGGTCTTTGGTTGGCAGTCAGGTTATCCCTTGTCCAAGCAAGGACCCTCACTCTAGTCAGGGTAAGTCACACACAATCCAAATTATCCTGTGCCCACCCTCTGGTCGCTTGGCACTGAGCAGTCAGGCTTAACTTAGAAGGTAATGTGTAAAGTATTTGTGCAATAAATCATGCAATAACACTGTATAACACCACATAAATACACCAGACAGTGTTTAGAAAAATATATAATATTTATCGGGATAAATGCAGGTCAAAACGATCAAGAATCAATAAGTATATGTTGAAATATCACTGTAAAAATTATATAAAGTGCCTTTAAAAAGCAACAAGTGTCTCTTGCAAGCACAAAGTACATGGTTTGCGTTCAAATTCTCCGCAAGGGACCGCAAAGGAAGCGATGCGTGGAAAATGGGAAGGTGTACGACGATTTTTGCGGTGCACACAGATGATACGTGAGGGAGTTTTCACGCTGGGCAAGCTTTGCGATGATTTCCGGGGCGTAGACTGGGATCCTCTTCGAGTTATAGGGTTTTAGGATGCCCCGGGGGACGATGCATTGAAATCCTGGGCTTGCAAGACGAAGTCACAGAGGCTGCATCGATCCGGTGGGAGATGCATGGAAAGTTCTGTCACACGGCAGGCGCTGTGTCGATTCCTCTCAGGAAGTCGGGCTGCGTCGTTCCGGCTCAGCTTTGCGTCAATCCAGTGGGCCGTGCGTCAAAGTTCCAGTCGCAACGGTGGCGCTGCATTGATCTTCTCTTGCGAAGCCGGGCTGCGTCGATCCGGTTCAGCGTGCAGTGATTTTCTCACTGCAATGCAGGCTGTGCGTCGTTTCTTGCAGTCTGTGCATCAAATTTTTGCCGCACAAGGAGTTCTTTTACAGGATGAAATGTTTTTGGGCCTGAGACTGCAAGGAACAGGAGGCAAGCTCTTTCCAAGCCCTTGGCAAGCACTTCTCAGCAGAGCTAGAGGGCAGCAAGGTAGCAGGGCAACAGCAGGGCAGCAGCCCTTTGTAGAAAAGCAGTCAGGGGTGACCAGCCTAAGGCTGTCAGGTCTAACACAGGGCACATAATTTAAACAACATAAACCCAAATATAAAGTAACTATTGCACTACACAATGCTACAAGCGAGTGTACACAGAATGTACAACCAATGTTAGCTTTAAACACCAAACCTGTCAGAGATGTTTGAAGGTTACATATCCTTTTGGTTTGTGTAATTTAAGTCAAATGTTATGTGTGTTTTAACTCTAAAGTGTCAATTACCCTGTGCAATGCATATGTGTATATGGGTAACACATCATGTTAAATTAAACCCACATGCATTCTCTGTGCAAAATAAGGGAAACATTTGCATTTTGGTGTAAGTGCCCAGCAACATGAAGAATGATTATACCAAAAAATAATATGTTCATCACAAATGTAGAACACAAATGTCTGCATCTTAAAAAATGTCTAAATATTAAAACCTGTGCTTGTCACTGTCAGAATTGACGGTAAGTGCATGAGACACACATAAGCAGACATCACAATATCAGCAAATAATTAGTAATAATTACCAAAATAATGCCAGGACAAAGGAATTGTAAAGGAAATAGTATTTTTATCAAAAATTGAGGTACTTCTCTTACAACATATTTTTTAAAATAATAAAATAGCCAAAAGACTTCAGAAATTTAATCAGTCTCAATCCTGGCTTGCATGGCCAGAGCATGCCTCCTATTTGCACAAACATTACTTCTTCAGGAAGGGTCAACAGTTGGCAAGAAAGTAGGCACCTCAATGATCTCTCTTGGGGGGGTCTTTGGCGTTTGGGAGTTGTGGGCTTGGCTTTGGGAGTGGTGGCTTTGAATCTGGGAGGGGTAGATTTGGAGAATGGATTTAGATTTGTGAGGGGCGGGTTTACGTTTAGGAGGGGTGGTTTAGGATGCGAAAGGGGCCAGGCCAAATGAAAGGTCTTCCATGAGAAAATGGGTAGGGTGGGTGACAGGGAGTTTGGGTCGTGAGGTGGAGGGAGTGGCAGTGGATGATGTATGTGTGTCTGTCAATAGTGTAGTTGACTCTGGGTTTAGTGTATGTGGTGTAAACTTTGGTTTGTGTTTCTTTCTGGGTGTCTATTTTTTGGGTGAGTTTGGACATTTGTGTACAGTGTGTGTAATATCTAATGCATGTGTGTGTGTGTGGATGGGTGTGCTTTGGAGGTGCGCTGTGTGGTTATGGAGACTGTGGATGTGCTGGTACATGTGTGTGTGTGTGTGTGTGTGGTGGTTGTGCATGTTTGTGTGGTGGTGGGTGTGGTGTCTGCAGGTGTGGTGGTGGTGCCTGCATGTTTGTGTGCTGGTATGTGTGGTGTCGGTGGGTGTGGTGTCGGTGGGTGTGATGGTGGTGGTTATGCTTGCTTGTGTGGTGGTCGGTGTGGTGGTGGTGGCCTGTGTATGTGGTAGTGGTTGTGATGACTGTGCATGTGGATGTGATGGTGTGTGTGGTGTCTGTGGGTATGCTTGTGGTGGTGGTGAAGGGTGTGGTGTCTGTATGTCTGTGTGTGTCTGTGTTTTTGATGTGTCTGTGTATGTGTGGATGTGCTGCTTGTGTGTGTTGCACTGAGTGTGAATTTGATCGGCCTGGGAATAGGGATGTGGGATAGGGAACAGGTGGGAGATAGGGCACAAGGTTGGAATGGGTGGGATACTGCAGTCAGGGAGGAGGCCAGACCTTTGAATGACCTCCGTAGACCAGCCGTGCCACTGTAAATGCCATCCAGGTAAGCTATCATTTGTGTCATCTGGCCACCAAGCCCTGGTATGGCATTCAGTGCAGTATAGCCTGCAGACATAGTCCACAAGAGGTTAATAGCCTCCACACTGAGCGAAGCCTGGAAGACAGAGGGTGGTGACTGCAGCAAAGCTGGTGCCACCCCTTTTAGGAGGTAGGGTACAGCCAACTGGGGGGAAGCACGAGGGAGGGTGGTGATGGGGATGTGGGTGGCAGACAATGATGCTGGGTGTACTGTTGTTGTGGGGTCCACCACCACTAGGGTCTGGTCTTCTGCGGAGGTCTCCAAAGGTAATGACGTATCATTGGTGTCCTCCATGCCAGTCCCCTCATCCTCTGTGACATTGGGTCCTTTGGTGTTGGTGGTGTCTGCACCGGAACCACAGTACCCAACACCTTCACTGCTGACGTGACCAATGTCACCTTTACCTTGCCCATATAATGCTGAAAACACAGAGACAACAGTGTGAGTGTATCTGTGTAAATAGAATAGAACATGAACTTTGCTCTCTAAGCATTTGCCAAGTCTATGGCCCTCATTATGACCCTGGCAGTCGGTGATAAAGTGGCAGGAATACTGCAAACAGGCCGGCAGTACCTACTGCCAAATTATGACCATGGTGGAAAGATCTCCGGAAGACACCCAATGTACCACACCGACCACCAGGGCGAAAACAACAGCCACCAAGACGGTAGCCGCCTATGGCCAGACGGTAGTCAAAGTTCCACCCATCATATCAAGACCCTGCAAACCGCCACCTTTTCTGGGGCGGTACCAACGACATCAAAAGCCTGGCAGAAACAGAGCACAGAAGTGAAAGGACTCACCATTGGAGACACAGGGAAGAACCACGCCGCCATGTAACCCAAACTGCATGTATTTCCGATGATCTTCTACGTTCTCCACCACGAACACCAACGCCTGCAAAGACGACGACGGTCAGTATAGTCGCCTAGCACACAGGGGAGGGGGGAGGAAAAAGAGAGTGACACACACACGAACCACACACCCCATACACACAACCAGATGCACAAGAAAACAAGTTAATCCCCCTAAATCGGCTGAATAATGCAAGGACAAAACTAATTTACCCAAGTGAGTGTAATAATATCAACACAGTAGAAGAATAACTTAGCCAATGTTACAAATATCTACAAATGTACAGAAAAAGGGACACTGCCCAGTCCTAAGTTCGCGTGGGCCACATGGTCACAGGGCAAAGTCCAAGGCCCCACTTGTCACCTGCTTCAATACGAAGAGAACAGTTCAGGGGCATCAGTTGGCAAATAGGCAGACACCTCAGGGGGAGGGGGGCACCTCTGCCGGAGGCGGAATCAAGACCACTGGTTCTGGAGGAGGCACCATGCCCTGTGCTTGGTCCTGGGGAGTGATGGGCCACAGTCTCTCGAGTGGGTGTTTTGCTTACAGGTTCTGGAGGGGGCAACATGCCCTGTGCTTGGTCCTGGGGAGTGCAAGGCCACAATCTCCCAAGTGGGTGTCTTTCCCACTGGTTCTGGAGGGGGCAACATGCCCTGTGCTTGGTCCTGGGGACTGCAAGGCCACAGTTTCTCGAGTGGGTGTCTTGCCCACTGGTTCTGGAGGGGCCAACATGCCCTGTGCTTGGTCCTGGGGAGTGATGGGCCACAGTCTCTTGAGTGGGTGTCTTGCCCACTGGTTCTGGAGTGGGCAGACTGCACAGCAGCCCATGGAGGCAGGATCACATAGCGTCTGTCAGCGGTGACACCTGCACTGTGGTGGTGCTGGTGGTGGTGGTGTTAGAAGGCTCCTGCACATCACCTGCACCATCGGATGGATGCACTGTGGTGCTGCTGGTGGCGGTGGGAGGCTCCTGCACATCCCCTGCACCCTCGGATGGATGCACAACCGTGCTTGGTGGTGGGGGCTCCATGACAGCTGCTGGTGCAGACTCCTGGTCCTTCTTGCCTTCTGGTGCAGGCACATTGCCCTTTCGGGAGGCAGGTGCAGGCTCTTTTACCTTCTTGCCTACTGGGGCAGGCTCCTTGCCCTTTCGTGTGGTAGGTGCAGGCTCCTTCACCTTCTTGCCTGCTGGGACAGGCTCCTTGACTTACTTGCCTGCTGGTGCAGGCTCCTTTCCCTTCAGTATCTGTGGCCTGGAATCCTTTCCACCACAGGTAGGTGCGCATGGAACTGGGCCCGTGGACCGTGTGGCAGAGGTGCCTGGCAGGGTTCCTGGTAGCCTGGCCATACGTGCAGGATGGGGGGTGAGGTGGGTAGAGGTCAATGGTGGAAAGGTAAAATTTCTTGGGGACATTGGGGTGGGAAGAGGGAGAAGGAGTGGGAGTGGAGGATGAGGGAGTGGTTGTTGGAGGGGTCTGTCTGCTGGATTTGGGTGCAGGTGGATGGGTTGTATGCTGTTGTGAGGTGGATGGCAGTAGGGTGCATGAGTGCTTGAGTTTATGTACTTTAGAAGGGGAGACAGACACAGTGGATGAAGACACAGGGGATGTGTGCATGGATGTTGTGGAGGTGTCTGCCAGTGAGGTGTGTATTCTGCTTAGTGTGGTGATTATGCTGGTAGTGGATGCTGATGTAGTGCATGTAGATGTGAGTGTGGACGTGACTGGGAGGGAGGTGGTGGAGGGGGAGGAGGGGGAGACAGTGGAGCCAGTGGAGGTTGTAGTGTCTGCAACTGGATGGTGTATGCGTGAGTGCTTGTGGGATGAAGTTTGGTGCTTGTGTATGCCTATTCCACTCTTGGTGTTGTCCTGTGTGTATGCTCGTCTGGCTATGTGCTTGGGATGGTTTGGGGTAGAGGAGAATGGGACTGGGAAGAGGAAGTTGGAGGGGGGACGGTAGAAACAGGGACAATGGCTGCCATCAGAGAGGAGGCCAGAGCCTGGATAGATCTCTGTTGGGCCGCCAATCCAGTGTGAATGCCCTCCAGGAATGCATTAGATTGTTGCATTTGGGCTCCCAGCCCCTCGATGGCATTCACAATGGTTGACTGCCCTACAGAGATGGATCTTAGGAGGTCAATAGCCTCCTCACTCAGGGCAGCAGGGCTAACTGGGGCAGGGCCTGACGTGCCTAGGGCGAAGGAGATGCCCACCCTCCTGGGTGAGCGGGCACAGGCAACTCGATGAGGGGCTGCTGGGAGGGTGGTGCTGTTACAGGGGTGGCGGCCGTACCTGTAGCTGGGGTGGTCACAGAAGTGTCCGACAACACCAGGGAGCTTCCATCAGAGGAGGTATCTGTGTCTGAATTGTTCCCTCCAGTCTCCGCCGTGGTGCTCCCCTCGCCCTCCGTCCCACTGGTGCCCTCAGCGTCGGTAGACTCTGCCTCCTGGGTCTTGTGGCATGCATCTCCCTCTGTCCCCGGTGCCCCTGCTCCTCCGCCAGATGATGCTAATGCACATAAGGACAGGACAACAAAACAAGAAAGGGGGGAGAGAGACAAAGGATACACTGGGTAATGGCTGCACCAACACAACTGTTGGCGTACACAGCACCCTCACAAAACAGGGCTACGCACTATGCATGGCACCACCACTGATTTAATAGCCACCAAGGCATGAGGAGGGGCACACACCACCAACTACAGCACACCTGGGACCCATGCAGCCATGACCAGTAGTGGATGCATACAAGCTAGGTTGGAACGATTATCCCTTCAGAACCCTAGCCACCAGAGGACCTACTTGGCTATGTCAGGCCTGGCCTAGGGGCACCCATTGACACATATCCACCACCACCACACCAGCCGTAAGTTGTAATGATAGCCACTGTACTCACCCCCTTGTGGCTGCTGTGATGCCCTCAAGCGCCCATCCAGCTCTGGATAGGCCACCGCCAGAATGCGTGCCATCAGGGGGCTCAGAGTTCGACGGGCACCCCTTCCTCGTTGGGAGGACATCCCCAGCTGGGCCTCGGCTGTCTTCCATGCCAGCGTCTCAGGTCCTCCCACTGTTTCCAACAGTGTGTGCTCTGCCTGCCATAGATCCCCAGGGTCCTCACCTCCTTGGCGATACCATGTCTTATATCTTTTGATGGGCGCTGACCTGCAGGGGCAATACACGCATGAAAACACCATTAGACAAACAGTCCAGCCTGTTACAGATATGGCCCAAAATACCCATTTCGATCACCATTGGCACACACATTGCCCAACACACAGGGTGTACACCGCAAAGAAGACATCCACCCCCCCACATGAGGCCTACATACACACAACTCCTTGGATTCATGCCACATGCATTGTGCCCACGGTATACTCAGCTGTTGGTTTGGAGGCCCATACAGCAGTTCGTACTGGAGTAGGACCTCATCCACCAGTATCTCCAACTCCTCCAAAGTGAAGGCTGGGGCCCTTTCCCTGGTCACACGGGCCATGGTAGGTTGCAGGCACAGGTCTCAGCAGCACATGCAGTGGAGGTCCTCTCCTAAGGAAGGTCAGGTAGCAAGTGAGGAATATGATAGAAAATGGTGGTCACGTCTGCAGCAATGCATACCGTCACCGCTGGCATAGATCACCATTGACCACTCTACCCCATAGGGCCCAATATTAACCATTGAGGAGTTGCACAGGGGTTCCTGACCACCTCCCTCCACGGCGCACAACATCTGCGGAATTACCTCACTTCCACCTATCCCTCCACACAGGACAGGCAGATGCTATTTCAGGGGGGGCAGCCCTATGGTTTCATGCTGCGTCACAGGAGTAATAGGCACATACTGGACAAATCACACTGATCCATTACAAGTTAACAGATTGCAAACTCCTGTTGTGGCTCCAATGTTAAGTTTGTGACAACCTCCTCACTCTTGTGTCCCTTAGATACCTACCGCTGCGGATGAATGGGAGATGGAGACATACCCCTGTGTACAGACCCCTGGTGGACTTGGCAACACTGGAGGACATGCACATTCTCCTCACCTATAGACTGGACAGGGCCACAATCACAGAGCTGTGTGCCCAATTAGAGCCTGATCTGATATCTGCTATCCGTCACCCCACTGGGATCACCCCTCTTGTGCAAGTGCTATTTGTATTCCATTTCCTGGCAACTGTTTTTTTCCAAGTGACAGTGGGCTTGACAGCAGGAATGTCACAGCCAATTTTCTCAATAATGCTGATAGGAGTGTTGTCTGCCCAGATTAAACACATGTGCAGCTACATTGTTTTCATCCAGATTGAGGATTTGGCCACTGTGAAGGCAGAGTTTTATGCAATGGGACATAGCCCCAACATAATTGGGACGATTGATGGTACACATATTGCATTTGTCCCCCCCCCCCCCATTGCAGAATGAACAGGTGTTCAGGAATCGTAAGCGTTTCCACTCCATGAATGTTCAGATGGAGTGTTTGGCGGACCAGTACATCTCCCACGTCAATGCTAAGTATCCTGGGTCAATGCATGATGCCTTTGTCCGGAGGAATAGCAGCATTACAAATGGGATGGGCCAACTACAGAGGCACAGGGTGTGGCTAATAGGTGAGCCCTGGTTCCCACTCAGTATATGTTGGTGTATGGGTATGGTGTGGGCCATATAGGATAGTGTGTGGCTAAATTTTGTTCCTCAATATTTGCAGGTGACTCTGGTGACCCAAACCTATCATGGCTGCTGTCCCCTGTGAGGAATGCCAGGACAAGGGCAGAAGAATGTTATAATGATGCACATGGGTGAACCAGAAGGATCAATGAGAGAACCTTTGGCCTCCTGAAGGCCAGGTTCTGGTGCCTCCATCTAACAGGTAGATTCCTGTCCTACTCACCCAAGAAGGTCTGCCAGATAGTAGTGGCATGCTGCATGTTGCACAACCTGGCCCTAAGATGCCATGCCCCTTTTCTGCAGAGGGAGGAGACTGGAGATGCCCGTGTTCCAGCAGTATACCCTGTGGACTGTGAGGATGAGGAGGCAGAGGATGAGGACAACAGAACATCAGTTATACAAAAGTATTTCCAATGACACACAGGTAGGACAGTGTAACTTTACATTTCAATGACTTTGGTTGTAATCTTTGTGGCAATGGCATGCTGATATTTCCCACCTCTATGCCCACTTACTGTTCCCTCTGGAAATTCATTTAGCAGATATTGGTGACTTGACATATACTCCTGGTGTGATCACTACAGCCGGCTACAGGTCAATAATCTAGGGTCATTCTATGTACAGTTAATGTGCAATGTTTGTAGCTGTTTCAAATAATACATATTTGATATACATGACATACTCCAAATGGATTTTGTCAAAGGCTGTTCATTGAAGTGCTAACATATAGGGGGAAAGTGCAATGGGATGGGGTGATGATGGAGGAAAGTTCAGGGTATTGTTCCAGTGTGTTTGTAGCACAGGTGCATTGTCCAATGGGACATAGGAAGGGGAGCAATGCAGTTCATGGTGGACAGGGTGACTTAGTGGGACACAAGGGGGATAATCAGGAGAGTCTCATTTCCTGTAGGGGGTCTTGGCAAGTGTCGCTGGCTTCTGTCTGGATCACAGTGAACGTTTGTGGGGTGGTTCACCTTCTGCAGGGGGAGGGGTGCTGGTGGACTGTGTGTCCTGTGGTGGGGCCTCCTGGCCACTAGTGACAGCGGACGCGGAAGACAGTTCAGATGTCTGGCTAGAGGCAGGGGCTCGCTGGTGTGAAGCTGCCTCCCTCATAATGTTGCCCATGTCTGCCAGCACCCCTGCTATGGAGATCAGGGCGTTGTTAATGGCCTGCAAGTCTTCCCTGATCCCCTAGCACTGTCCCACCAGCAGCTGCCTGTTCACCTGCATGTTGTCCAGGATCTGGCCCATCGTGTCCTGGGAATGTTGATAGGCTTCCAGGATCTCGGAGAGTGCCTCCTGGAGAGTAGGTTCCCTGGGCCTGTCCTTCCCCTGGCGCACATCAGTCCTCCCAGTGTCCCTGTTGGCCTTTGCCTCTGTCCCCTGAACTGGGTGCCCACTGCCACTGACCCCAGGTCCCTGATTGTCTTGTGTGCGAGGGGTGGCCTGGGGTCCCTGTAAAGGCGGACACACTGCTGATTGACATGTCCTTGGGACATAGATGTGGGTACGCTGGGTGGGTGCTGTGGTGGTGTTTCCAGATAGGGGAGGCTCTGTGATGGTGTGTGACTGGGTGTGGGTTACCAGCTGTCCCGTGGTCCCTGATGAGCCAGGTAGGTCGTCCAGATCCTGGAGACCAGGGTTACTCTCATCACTGTGGGACTCTTCTGTTGGGGGACTGGATAGTACTGGCACCTCCTCTCTGCTGACGTTGGCTGGGGTACCTGTGGCGATGTATATAATGTGTTTTGGTTAATGTGTCTGACATATTGGACATCCGTGGCTTCCCCTCTATGGTTGGATTTGCCCTGCCAGCTTTCACTTGTGTATGTTAGTGTATGGCGGGATTGTTAGTTCTCTATGATGTGCATGCTTTGGTGATGAGTGTCCATGCAGGGCTGTGAGGGGTGTCTATGAATTGGTACAGCATGCAGGCCTTGGCATTGGGATTAGTGAGATGTGATGGTGGGGTGTGGGGGAGGTAGTGGAATGATGGGAGTGAGGGTGAGGGAATGTGATGACATGCAGGTATGGGAGGTGATAATTGATGGAATTTGACTTACCAGAGTCCAGTCCTCCTCCGACTCCAGCCTGGCCCTCAGGATGCAGTATTGCCAAGACTTGCTCCACCCATGCTGTGGGTTGTGGGGTAGGAGGTGGGGGTCCACTGCCAGTCCTCTGGACAGCAAGCTGGTGTCTTGCTGCTATGGAACGTACCTTCCCCCATAGGTCGTTCCACCTCTTCCTGATGTCATCCCTAGTTCTGGGGTGCTCTCCCACGAAATTGACCCTGTCCACGATTCTAAGCCATAGCTCCATCTTCCTAGCTATAGATATCTGCTGCACCTGTGCTACAAATAGCTGTGGCTCTACCCTGACAATTTCCTCCACCATGACCCTTAACTCCTCCTGAGTGAAACGGGGGTGCCTTTGTGGTGCCATGGGTGTTATGTGATGTGTGTTGGTGAGGGTGTGTTGGGTAATGTGTTGGGGTGTGTGTTGTGGAGTGCGTGAGTGGTGTATAGGTTTGAGTTGTGTGTGGCTCTAGTTGTGTCAATGGTCTTGGTGTCTCTCTGGTGGCACTGCTTTGTAGTCGTAAAGGGTTGTGGGTAATGTGGGTGTGTTTTTTATAGTGGTGTGGGTGTGGTGTGTGTATGGGTGTCAGGTGTGTGTTGTTTGAATTGTCCAATGTGGTGTTGTTTTGTATGTGGGTGTCCATTGTGAGCGCGGCGGTGTGTACTGCCAATGGCTTACCGCCGTTGAATGTCCGCCATGGTGATTCGTGGGTCATAATGTGGTAGGCATTGTTCTGTTGACGTAACGGTATGGGTTTTGATACCAACACTTTATCACTGCCCTTTGGTCTGGCGGATATGTGTATGTGGCTGTATTCTGTCAGATTGGTGTCTGTGTTTTTTATAATATAGTGAACGGATATCCACCGCCGCGGCTGTAAGTTCGCAGCCGTCAGCGTGGCGTTAAGTGGGATTTACTGCCAATATCATAATGAGGGCCTATATATTTAATCACCTTCAAGGCTCCCAAACTTGGCTTCTTTATCATCAGTATATCATACATGTAGGGGAGAATTCCACAAACCATTTGCTCACAGTTTAGAAATTCCCCATACTAGTTCCTATCTCATGTATGCCCTTGTCTCTTATCCACTTCAATTTTCCTGCATGATCCGTTTCACACCTCTGATTCCTAGGGCTTTGTTGCTTTTTGTCCCTAAAACTCACAGTAACCAGATATACATATGTACACTGTGTTTACAAGGTCAGATATTCTGCATCATTTACATTCACCAAAAGTTACATAGGTATCAATGTGTGTCCAGAAATATTGCTATCTGTTTCAATCAATATAGTTTGGCTTAATAATTCATGTTGATTAACAGAGAGTGGCTTAAATGCACATTTGTGAAGGACTAAGGCTTCATGCCCATTTGCTGCTGTCTACATGAACTGACTTGAATCTTGCTATGAAAACATATTTTTCTAACATGATTCAGATATGGAATGATGCCATTGTGCACGTTTCCAGTCCTTTTGGACCAGATGCTCATTATCATTTTGTAATTGTACTAATTTTCCAATGTAAAGTGTGAAACATCAACTGTATCATACGTGCTTACTATTCCATGTCACCATTATTAGGGCCTACACTAGCTACTCACATTTGTGATGGAGTATCACACATAGCCCAATCCTCAAATTGGGCATGTTTGGTACAACTGTTCCTCAGAACAGAGAAACAATACAAGTACCTCTTTTTTCACATACAGATATGTGCCTGCTCAAAACAGTACTTGGCTTGTGATGAGGAATCTAGTGGCAACCTTTAGCACAAATCAATACACCAAACACAGCATCAGACACCGCCTGATAAACTTACACCTCCAGAAATCCTTGTGTGCATTGAATGTGTGAGAGCTGTCATGTTGATGCCATACAACATCGCTGTAAATTCAAAAGATTAAACTACAAGGATAGTTACAAACAATAACCCACCCCCTTGATGCTGCTGTTGGGCCCTGAACTGCTCATCATGCTCTGGGGGGGCCACGTCTACTAGTGGTACAGTGTCTACTGGCCATTGGAAGTAAGGGGCCTACAGTTTGACTAATGAAATCTGGAATTGTGAGTAATATGAATTGAAAATTCAGTGTATTCGTTCAGATAACTTTTAATTTCAATGTACAGACATTTTTCATGAACAAAAAGGGACAAACTAGGTTGTGTACAAAGAAGAAACAAGTTATGTTGTCAAACATTTGCCACTCAAACATGTACCTTTTCCTCTAAGTTCCCATCCAGCTGGCTGTACAGGGACATGACCTTGCTTGTGAGAATCTCCAATTTCTCAGGGGAGAATGCAGGGGGCCTGTCATATGCTTTTCCTAGCAACCTGGCTCCCAGAGGACAGTAACAGCAGCAGAAGTCGAGGCAGGGTTATTGGCTGCAGTGCAGTGTTCAGAGGCAAGTGAGCTTTGTTCCAGATGCTGGCTACAAGTACTCAGAGTATGCACTCCACAACCAAGACGGGTGCAGCCACTGGCTTTCCTGCATAACCATCACACACTTTATCCTATGGCTGTGCCTGTTTTGGAGTGTTGCGCCTATTACGCTGTCATCTTCCTCTGACGGCTTTTGGATAGCCAATGTCCTGATGTCAAGGTCAGGCACGCGCCATTTTAGGACATTAAGTTGTGTATTTTTAAAATGTTTGTGAGTCACCAGCATTCAAAATGGTGGCTACTTTGTATTCTAGTGTCAGATACTTGCGACACAGTTTTCCCCCAAAATATGACACATTAAAAAGTGAACCCTTACTGTGTTTGACACTGATACTGCTGTGGTGTATGTTATACTTCTGTTGATGGTAATTGTAAAAAATATATATATATTAATAATAATCCACGCCAAAAACAAATCAAAATCTGGCCCTCCTTGCAAAACAATGCCTTCATTTATTTAAAAAATCCATAAAACAGAACATAGGGCAGCGCGTTTCAACCTTCATGGTCTTCTTCCTTGGCCCTTCTTACAAGAGTTATACAACAGTTGTATGGAATGGAATGGGACCCCAGGTGCAATCCAAATGGCTACTCCACGGGCATAGGTCGAGGAGGTGGTGCCGTGCAATTGCCCTTTCCATTTAGAGCGTGTGCTTTCCAGCATGGACTTAGAAAAATTTGTCTCTTGTAATAAAGCTATGTGTACTTGATGTCTTTTAAGGAAAGCGTAAACCCTTTTACGTTTACGTGGGGTTGCCATGCCCCTGATGTTCCATGTGAGTATCTTCTATTTCAAGATACCTTGGTGTGTGTGGGTGGCCATAATATTTTTGTGGCTGTTGTGTGACCAGAGGAGTAGTGGTCTGTGACCCCCGTTATGACATGGTTATGACACTCAGCTGCTATGATTGACCAACCAATGATTATTAAACTGTGAGCTGTGGTCCCATTGCTATAGTGGGTATATCCTG
The DNA here is from genome assembly GCF_031143425.1 of Pleurodeles waltl. Classification (NCBI taxonomy): domain Eukaryota; kingdom Metazoa; phylum Chordata; class Amphibia; order Caudata; family Salamandridae; genus Pleurodeles; species Pleurodeles waltl. The sequence goes on from NC_090445.1 coordinate 1,633,856,351, forward strand.
TGTGCCTGCTGCCGCTCTTACAGTTAACTAGCCCTTGATAAAACCAACCACCCAATATAAAGGTGCACACTAAAACAAAATATAACAATAAATGAATTATTAACAGATAGAAAACAATTCCGGTGGTAACTGGCGTGAAGGAATGGTCCATATGGAGCAGGGGGGTGCCAGTGAGCGTTGGTGCAGAGACATGGTCTTACCCCGCCCGGGTCTCTCATGGTTTAAAGTGCAAGGTACATCAACCAGAGGGCACCCATGGGCTGCACGTCACAGTGAAGGAACAGCGAAAAAACAATGGCGGCGTCCCCTGGGCACCGAGCATCCAGAGCAAGGGGAAGATATCTCACCACAACCGGTGAGCCGGAGCAGATGGAACCTAGCTGCTCAGCAGATGTCGTCCGCTGTGCGTGGTGTGAGGAAAGGACCCCGTGTGGACTCTGCTGAATTTTAGTTTATATCCTGCTCCGGGTCAGCGTCCGTTTGCGTAGATAAGGCAGTGGGCGAAGCGTTGACGAATCTGGATGTGGTCTGCAGGAGCCGGGAGCGTTCGGATTGTGCCTGTTCAGGCGAGGGCTTAGCACCTTGTTTTTTGCGTTGCTTACGACCCGGCGTAGTGAAAGGTCTATTGTCATCTTGTACGCTTGTATCTAGCGGGTCGGCTAGACCCATGGCATGCAGCCAAGTCCAAGCATCTTCCGGTGTAGTGAAAAAGAAGGAGCGAGTGTCGTCTTGCACCCGGAGTCTGGCTGGGAACATCAGCGCATACTTGATGCTGTGTTTGCGAGGCATTTTTAACCCGGTAAAAGGAGTTTTGCTTTTTCTGTACTTCTGCTGTGAAGTCTGGATAAGCTGTGATCACTGCATTTTCATAGCTTACTGGGCCAGATTTGCGGAATAATTGTAGGATAAGATCTCTATCTCGGTAATTAAGAAATCTTACTATAAGAGGGCGTGGTTGTGAGCCGTGTGTTGGGGGTCTGCCTGGGATCCTGTGTGCCCTCCCAACGGAGAAGAACTTCGGGATGTTGTCTTTAAGCATTGTGTCTGTGAGCCATTGTTCTATGAATAATTTAGCGCTTAAGCCCTCTGTGCGTTTAGGGAACCCCACCAAATGAAGGTTATTGCGACGGGACCTTCCTTCTGCATCTTCCGCTCTGCGTTTTAAGGAAACCACTTCTGTTGATAGCTGCGTTAATTGCAATTGAAGGTCTTTCATAGAGCGGGGAAGGGTCAACGCGTCTTTTTCTAGTTCGGACACCCTGTCGGCCAGTGCATGTTGATCAGTATGAAGTATATTGAGATCTTCTGTTACCGAGCCAATTTTAGCTTCCAGGGTGGTCTTGGTGTCCAAAATGGCTTGCAGTATTCTTTCAAATTGTGACGTGTGTGATTGTAAGGTGAGTTCCAGCTTCTGTAGTACCGCTTGGGTGGTGGCGTGGGCTTCTGGGGGGGGGGTTGAGGTAGTGTGGTCCATTTTGGCCGGAGGTGCACATGCGGACTTTGGCTTGACCATTTGGCAAACGCAGTAGTGCGTGTACGTTAACGCTACCCGTGAACTCACAGCGATGAGTGCGGCCAAGTTAAGTGACACGACAATCTAGCCTAGGTGTTGAGGCCGAGTAAAGCATAGGCAGGGCGAGTATCTTGGAGATTAGCAGCCCAGTACGTTGACCATTTTACTTGCGAGGCATGCAAATTATAGTGCCGATGGGGATTTATGATGCAAGTGAGGTGTGAACTGAGCGCTGCAATGTTAGACAATGGTTATAGCTGTTTTGGTTGTTTTGGGTCGCAGGAGGATGACTAGCACAGTAGCATATTGCGACTCGATGAATGTCGCCGAGAAGCTCACCTTGTGCAGTTGTCTGAGTCCGTTTTGCGCTGTGCTCTCGTTCGTTGGCTACGCCCCTGTTGCCTCACCCCTCCTGAGGTGAGGTGCGGTGCAGTATGATGCAGGGCTCTGGATAATAAAGAACTCCCTAAGCAAGGCGACAAACCAGTACAGGCTTCAAGCCCAGGGTATCTCAGAAAGCAAACCGATTCCCACGGGCCCCATCATTCCAGGCACCATGGCGCCATGAATCTGTGCCAGTGTAGAATTGCGCCCATGAGTGTCGATTCCAGGACGCCGTTCCTGTGTAGCGCGCCTCCTCACAGTACAAGCCCACTTACCAGTGGGGCCGGTTTTCCGGGATCAAATGACCGCAAACAGGCGAGGGATCAACGTTCAAAATGGCGGCCTCAGCTTGTGAGGACGCGCGGCAGTGTTGTGTATGCGGCCCGCCTCCAGGCCGACTGCGGTACTTGTTGCCTCCTCCGGTGAGCGGGGGGGAGCCGAGACACCGGGGAGCCCAGTGGCCGCACCCCTCCAGGGATGTAGCTCGGACAAGCCCACCACGGTAGGGCCCGATCCGGGATGGGCGGTGCCGTAACAGGGAGATACCGGCCGGCGCCGCCGCTTCCAAAAGTGACCTCCCCGGGTCCGCACGCGGCCCACGCGCCCCCGGCAAAGCCAAGCTGTCAGCTGCCCTTTGCGCCGATCCAGCGCAAATCCGAGCACCAGCCACGGGCTACGAAGAACCCGGCGCGGCGCATACAGAGCTCGTGAGTTCTGAAACAAATGCAGGCCCCAGTCGGCTGGTCGCCCGTCGATCTCCGGTTTGGCGGAAGCTCCGAGGCTTCGATCTCGGGCGCCGATGCAGCCCCCCCGTGGTACCTTGATCGGCGTCTGCATCCCGCGAAAGGGGAGCTAAGGCGCCTCTGGCAGGATGATTGTACGGGCCAGGGATCGGAGCTGCAGTCTATGCTGCCGCTCCGGTCGCCATCTTAGCCACGCCCCCCTTTTTAACCACTTTGTTATCTGATTTTAAGTGTACCCTTACTTAGTGTAACATCCTTTGTCAGAAAGGTGTCTGACATACTTAACATTTCAGTCTGTGGTGGTAATTTAATAGGAATGGTTAGTTCAGGAAAGTCTAAGGCAAAGATGTTTATAGATCAAAGTTTCCCTACATTGACTTCTGTGTTTATTGACATAGATTATCTTTGCTTGGGCTAAGTATATTTGTCCTCCTAACTTATCATTTGGGTCACATTTCTAATGTAAAATCATTAATTTTCCCCTGTTATTCTGTTTTAGGATCCTTCACCATATCATCTTCATTTGGACATTTCAAAGTTGTGACATTTACAGTGAAATGTTCCAGTTCGGAAGTACAAAGGGAATATGGGTTGATCCTGGGACAGACACGACCTTTGAATTGATTAATCTTGTACAGCGACAAAGTGTATTTTGATTGAATGGAAGTTCTTGAGATTGTATGAGACCTCTTTTCTGTTGCCACAAAAGTGATATGTGTTGCTTATTGTGCTGTAACCACACGTATATATCAAACCATAGCATATTAGTCTCCCTTCACATTGGCTAAATCTTTAATTTGTGTTCAGTGTAGTAAGCTGTTGATGTGTCTCCTCATAGTTGAAAGAACATTTGTAGCACACCAACCACTGAATGGTTGTTGTGGCATTGCACCAGACACTGCCACAGTGTAATGAAATGGTCATGTGGCCTCACTTTTTGTTACTGCCATGATGGTGACTATTGGTGTTATTTGTTTACAGTTCCTATTGTGAGAGCAGGATGTTTGGCCCCAGCTGTAGTCATGAGTCAATAATAGTTTGGCTATTTAATTTGTTTGTTACATACAAATGTATGACACCAATACTTTGTGATTTCATTGTTTCTTGTTCCATCTTTTTTTTAAATGGGAAACACATAACAAAGTTGGTACCTATTATATGTTTTTGGATCATATTGCTTGACAGGTTTAAAATATGGTGGTTTGCAGAAGACATAGAAAATGAATTACCACAATACATACTACTCAAGACTTTGACTTTGTTTTATGTGCACTTGTTTTGAAAGAAAAAATAGTGTAATATCTTTGAAAGCAGAAAGAAAAAGAACAAGAATAAAAATCTAAAGTCCGTTCTGGTGGTGGATGAAACTGTATTTGTTGAGCACAAATTGTTTGTAGTCCAATGTATGAAATACAACCCTCCTCAAAAAAAGTAAATGTGTCCATGAAATAGTCTACAGAGTGAATGGTAAGCACACACTGGATGAAATTAGATTCAGCATCTCTTGGAGGTGGTGGTAGAGGTCTTGCCATTCTCTTCAGGTGATCCCTCCTGGGGGGCACAGGTGCAGGGACTGGGGTGGGTGGAGCAGTTTCCTGTCATGACAGGGCCTCCCTGTCTGTGGCTGAGTAAGGTGTATTTTGTCTTGATTTTGAAGGACCACAGACAGCAGTAGAAGGTACAGGAAAAGCCCTGCACGTGAATGATAAATGGCAACCATCATCCTAATCAAGTAGCACAAACTGGAGTTGTGATTCTGCAGCTCAACAATGTTCTCCCTCTGTACATGTTTAAGGTCCCAGAACTCTGTTAAGACCTGGGCCATCAAGTCTTGGAATTTTTGTAGTGTTCCCAAGACTCAGTCAATGGTGGTCTGGGTGACAATAATGCCAGTGGCCTCACTGTGCTAGTCCATGGATTATCTCCCATGACCCCTGCCCCCACTACCCTGTGCACTTGAGGCAGTGTGGCCCATCCCACTGGGTCCTGGCACAACTGGAGGTGGTGGTTGCTTAACATTAGCCAAGACTGGGGGGACACAAGATGGGAGTTGTGTTTCTCCGGACACAGGAAGTGAGTTGGAGCAGCTGGGTGGGAGGTGTAGGTGTGGGCTGAGTGTGACTCACTGGGGCTGTCTGCCCAGACAGACTAGATAGACCAGTCATTTCCCCACCCTCCAGACTTGCAGGAGTGGTGTCGTCACTGAAGGCTTGATCCTGGCCCGGCGTGGAAGTGTCTTCAGTTGCAGATGGTGGTCCACTGGCCCTGTGTGTTAGACCTAATATGAATTTTAAAAAAAACTTGACATTAAAGGTCTTTATTGTACCTCAAATGCGTCTTCAGCTACAAATGAGTGAACCTCAAAAAAGAAATTAAGATTAATGGAACAATTAGTCCTTTGTGTGATTTTTAACTTTTCATGCATGTTAATTTACACAGAAGCAAACTTCAGTAACAATGATGGAGAGATGTCCAGATATGTGAAATGTTATTTAGAAAGTGTACATTACATGTACCAGACATGCAACTCAAGACAGTAGGGTAGGGTATTTGGGAGCTGAGCCAATTCAAGGCCTAGCAGCCTCAAAATCAAACCATGGCACAGTGTATTGGATTACATGGCATTGATCATCATATGAACACTGCAAACTAAATTGTGTATCAATACTACTTATAATCAGCATGCCACATAACATGATTGGAAACCTTTGGATCTACAAACTATGATTTATGCAAGCAAGTAAATCAATTCAATTTAGTGACAAGAAAGTTACATACAGGATCAACACAACAGATGAAATGTTAATAGAAACCTGAAATGGTGAATGACAACTACACATAGCTTTGACTTTTGTGCATATGTGGAAGGAAAGGTAGGTTGAGCTACATCATATTGTACTTTTGTTTTTTAGAGACAAAAGCAGGGCATCTTGGTTGTTGTAGTCATTTATAAACACTATTGCCAATACTTGTAAAAAAGTAACACATACCTGTATAAATTACTACAGTGAAAATGAACACACATTTATGATACGTACACACATATGTCTATATTGTGAATAGCTTAAGATACCACTTACAAGCACTATACATTTGTGTGCATATGGATGGAGTTTGGAACCAGTTTTTTGACATACAAGAACCTACATTGAGACAAATCAAGGGACTATGCAAATGGTGATCCATGGAGGACAACATACTATCTGCCAACACATATTGCTCATTGTTAAATAGGAAAAAAACTACCATGATGCTGCTAATTTGGATAGCAGGAAATCTTTTTGAAACTGAAGTTTAAATATATATGTTTTCGTAGGTGTCTAGAAACACTCTGACCAGCTAATTTAAGGGCAAGGACTTCATTTGTGATTAGTGAGACATAAAGAGGTGTAACTTACCAGTCTCCACTCCACCAGGGATTCCTGTCAAGTCTTCAAGATGTAGGATCTCCAAGACCTTCTCCTCTCATGGAAAGCGTTGTAATATAGGATGGAAAAATCACCTCCAGTCCTCTGGGTCTCAAGGTGAACCTTGGAGGCCAGAGAACGGACTTTCCCATGAAGGTCAATCCGCCTCTTGCTAATTTCAGCCTGTGTGCACAGATTGTTAACTATAGCATTCACTGTTGACTATTCTGTCCCACATTGACCTTTTCTGAGATGTTGCAGTCTTTTGTACTTGTGCTCCAATCAGTTGTGGGTCTACTCTAATTATGTTATCCACAATGACTGTCAATTCTCCCTCTGCAAAGTGTGGGTTCCTTTCACCTGCCATAGTGATAAAAAAAATACATACTAGTGCCCCTAAATTGATTTAAAAAATAATGAAACAATTAAAAAGTGAAAAAAGAGGGGAAATTGAAAAAAGAAAATAACCTGGCTGTTTAGTGGCAAGGTCATCCTCAGATTGGCAGTCAGTAGTGAAACAGCAAAGGATCATGGTCTGAAATAGAGTGTGTATTGTAGTGTGCTTTGCGTGTTTTCACAATTGTCAATTATACAATCAGGTGTGGGCTGCTAACATCCATCCAATAACCACAGCCATAGTACAATGCTGAACGGGTACTGCGATGGACTCCCACTGTCATGGGACCGCCGCTGGTACACCTCCAGCACAGCAGTGTTAACTAAATATGATTGGCGCAATTCCGCCAACCCAAAAGCAACGGAGTAATATTCGCCAACATTGGATTCTGCCACGTCATCTGCAGGATAAAGCTAGTGCAACGGAGTACACTCTGTCAACGTTGATGTCAGTTGAACAGTCATAGATCCAAATATGGCATTTGGAATACCATCAGCTAGATGGAGTACCTGTTCAGGACTTTTTCAGAACAATGGTATTACAGGCAAGATCTAAATCAGGCCCTTAATTGCATCAAACAGAAAAGGCACACAAAGGGGCATATTTACAAGAAATTGGCGCATCGGTCGCCAATGCGCGACTCTTTTTGCCTTGCCCCTGCCCCACCTAACAACACCATGGTTGTGCCGTATTTACAATACAATGTACCATGGTGGTCATTAGGACAACAGCGTCAACATTTCTGACACTATTGTGGTTCTTTTCTGCACTAGCGTGAAAAAATATTGACACTAGTGCAGCAAATCACAGAGAGGCCCATTGAATTAAAATGGGTGCATCATTTTGACGCCTGATCTGAGTAGGCGTTAAAAGTGACTGAAAAAATGGTGTGCTGAAATGTTGTACATTTCACTGTGCCAATTTTTTGGGCCTCCCTGCTTCAGAACGCCCCCCCTGGCATACCCTATGCCTGGCGCAGGCATAATGTGGCGCAAGGGTTTACAAGGGTTTACTTTGTAAATAAGTCACAGGAGAAAAGCCTCCTTAACGCTGCCTTAGCATCAAAACAAATGATGCTAGGGCAGCGCAAGGTGGCGGTAGGGGTTTTAAATATGTCCCATGATCTCGTGTGTGAATTTGAGAACTCCTTCCCACTGAAGACGTAAGGAAATTCTAGAGCAGTATCTAACCTTTTTAAAGATCTAGAGAACCACAGAAACCTTTTAAACACTTTGGTGCGCGGCTCCAAGTTACGAAATGTGTTGCCAGTAAAGTTGGTTGAAGAAAAGGGATTCACACTTTTAAGAAATTGTTTAATTTCCCAAAAGTGTAATAAAGTAGGACAGCATCCACTAAATGTTTTTTTTAGAAAGAAAGGACCCTATGGTTGGGTACCACCAACAATAGCAATACTGTATTATAAAGAAAATAAAAATAAAATAAAATAAAAAATAAAGACATATCCTGAGCACAAACCAAAGTCAGCCCTGGGAAAAATGTTCAAATCAGCTCCACACGTAAGGAGGCTAAAACCAGAATGGGGCCACTGGGAAAATCCCAGAGTGGCAAGATGGTGACTTCAGCCCTGATACTGAGGATGGTGAACTCCCTAACACCTACCTGTCAGTCTTGTGCAATATCCTACATGTGACATGAATATATTTATATATCCAGCTGTCCTCCATCTTACAACATTGGGAGCTTCAATATACCTAAATTAATAACAGAGGCCTTTTCTGAGCCGTACACATCACGTCAAATTCCAATGGAGGACTTTTGATTGACAGACACATACACTATCAGCTAACTGATGATAACGAAAAAGGCTCTTTAAATTGTAATGAACACCAGCTTATCCCTGTGAGAGTAGCAATTAAAATTCAAAAAAGTATCATGAACATACCGTTTCAAACAAATTATCATGATTGACATGAATTTGAGATCATAGACTACTGATCATTAGCTGAGAAAGCCTAGGTTCTCATGGTGAGCTCTATTATCTGAACAACTACGGCTTTATAGAAAAAAATAAGTTCTTCATACAACAGTGCAGCTTATTAATTCAAATGTCAAAATTTTAAGGGGTTCAAGGTGATAAATCCCCCTGAATCACCTCTAGAGGATACAAGATTTTATGGACACCTCTTGCTCCTCCTAGGACCCCTCATTGTGTCATATCAGCATATCCTTAAAAAGCTAAATCACAACCTTCTTGGTATGATACTAAGGTAGCTGCTTGCATCACCAGAGTGGCCAAGTGCCAAATAGGAATATACTTTAGCCTTCTCCTCCTCAAGTCTATTCTGAGTCTAAGGGTTAAATTATGACCCATTGCTGTGTGCACAGGGTTTACAATTATGGGGTGTGTAAATATTATCGCACAGTCTAAGTTTTGTCCTGAAAAATCCTGTCAGGGCAAACCTGCCATTATAAATCAGGGGAAAAGGCACAGAAAAAAGGCAAAACATGAAAAATTAGGTATTTTATGTCTCATTTCCCTGTTCAGAACTCATAGTAGATAGCATTTAACACTTGTGGTGAATACCTCAGCCTAGGGTAATGGTATTTACCATGTTCAGTAAATACCTCACGCTACAATGACAAACATGTAATAAGGGTTATAGTCTTATAATATCAGTTCACATATGGTATCATATAAATATGAACCTTTCAAAGACACCAATCTACAATGATTGTTGGAAAATACTTCCTTCAGTGGTCACCTTATGCTGAAGATAACAAACAGAAAAAAACACTTAACTCTGGCATATGCCTTGTGCTTTGGTAATCAAAACAACGACCAGCAAATACACTTGAACCCAGCCAGGGTATAATAACAGTACGGATTTTATAGGAATAACATAAGGGTAAATAAAAATATTAGAATAACACATTATTTAATTGGATTTAACCTCCCACAATCTTGTGGTACAAGAAGGCTGCTAGAATCTGATCGCACCAACTACAAGATAAGATAAATATAAATTAGCAAAGTGTACTGAGAGTATACCCATGTTATCATCTACTAACAAAATATTGTTAGTCGGGTCAAACAACTAAAGTACATATAGTCTGTGTTAGAAATTCCGGTTTCTAGTTGGCAGAGGTATGCATCCTGACCAAGTAGTAGCCAAAATTCTGGTCAGGGTAAGTCACAACAAAAAATTATTCTGTGCTTACCCTGAGGTATCTTGGCACAGAGCAGGCAGGCTAACTTAGAAGGCAGTGTGTAAAGTATTTGTGCAATAACTCATGCAGTAACATATTGGAACACCACAAAAACGACTCCACACCAGGTTAGAAAAATAGAGAGTATTTATTTGAGTGAGAGTATTTATTTTAGTGAATCAAGATACATTGAAATATTTACTGGTATAAGTATCCCTGCTCTGCTTTAGGAATCAGTTGCACTTCTCTTAGGAGTGATATTGAAATGTCTGAATGCGAGCCCAAAGCTGTTTTTGGGCCCCAGGGAGAGGGCCAGTGATGGATCGTGTGGACTCTAGTATTTCTTTACCTGTGAGTGAAGTGTGGCCAAACTCTGTAACTCTGCTTTAGGAAAAATGGTGAGCAAAAACATTTCTCCTAGGATGTTCTTTGCACTACATAAGGTGGGTTTCCTATTGCAGAGTGGTTAAGTGGGTGCAGGTGGCATCATGGGCACGAGATGGGACTCTGCATCAGTAGGCACCACTTCAGTAGAGTGACAATGGGCTCTGAAGAAGCACCACACTCACTAGCGAGAATCCATGACAGCAGGCACAACTTTTGGAAGATCGGCACAAGGGCACAAAGCAGTCTAGTTGAGTCCTTTGGGCAGCGCTGCAATTCTTCTAACAGGGTTTTAATTCCAGGTCCAGTAGTGTCTGATTTGAGGGGGTCATAGCCCTAGTACTTATACCCAAATGTGCCTTTGAAGTGGGGGAGACTTCAAAGAGTGGTTTTGAATTGCACCAGTTCTTTTTCAGCCCAGTCCTATCTGCCAGGCTTTCTGTGATGGTCATCAGTCCCTTGTGTGGTGTCAGGCCACTACCCTTTGAAGTGTAGGGGGCATATTTATACTCTGTTTGCACCGAATGTGCGTCAAAAATTTTGACGCACAATCAGCGCAAAACCTGCCCCATATTTATACTTTGACGTCCGACCCTGCGGGCGTCAAAATTCCACCATGTGCGTCATTTTTTGGAAGGGGGAACCAGCCTTGTGTTAATTATATGCAAGGTAGGCGTTCCCTTCCAAAAAATGACTTTAAGGCCTGTGCCCCATATTTATACTCTGACGTCATTTTGATGCACAGGAGGGGGTGGGCCTTAAAAAACGACGCACAGCCTGATGGGCGCCGTATTTTAACGCCTGGGTCAGGGCAAGCGTTAAGGGACCTGTGGGCTCGGAAGGAGCCCAGAGTTGCCCTCCCCTGCCCCCAGGGACACCCCCTGCCACCCTTGCCCACCCCAGGAGGGCACTCAAGGATGGAGGGACCCATCCCAGGGAAGTAAAGGTTAGTTCGGGTAAGTATTTATTTCGGATTTTTTTTGTGGCATAGGGGGGCCTGATTTGGGCCCCCCTACATGCCACTATGCCCAATGACCATGCCCAGGGGACATAAGTCCCCTGGGCATGGCCATTGGGCAAGGGGGCATAACTCCTGTCTTTGCTAAGACAGGAGTCATGTCAATGGAGGTTGGGCGTAAAAAAAAATTGCGCAAATCCGGTTTGAAGCCTGAATTTTGCCTCAGACCTGACTTGCCCCATTTTTTGACGCACAACCCCCATTTTCCCATACGCCGGCGCTGCCTGGTGTGAGTCATTTTTTTTTACGCACACCAGTCCGCAGCGCCGGCTAACGTCATTCCATAAATAAGGCGCCCGCATGGTGCGTTGGAATGGCATTAGCCGGCGGTAAAATTTTTGACGCACAACTGCATTGGTGCAGTTGTGCATCAAAAAGTATAAATATGGGCCTAGGTGTGAGCCCCTCCACCCTTCTTGCCCAGGAAGACCCATCAGACTGCAGATGAATGCAGATGCAGTTGAGTGTCCAGTGTTTATGGATGTTTGGATGGAATGCTCAAGGGACAATGTCACCCAGCACAGACCAGACGTGGATTGGAGACAGGCTGTAAGGCACATAAACCACTAAGAGTAGAGAAATGCCTACTTTCTAACAGTAGCATTTGTAAAATAGCAATGTCAAATCCAATTTTACAAATAAACAGGATTTATCATTATAATACCAAAGATACAAAACATGCCACTCCAGCTTAAAAGTATTTTTAAGGAATCCCCAATGCTGGCCTATGAGAGGAACAGTCTTCCCAGTAGTGATAAACTACTTTGGGAGTTTTTCACTGCCAGGATATGTATTACATGTCCTGACTTTTTCATACACTGCACCTTGCCCTGTCAGTCACATGGGGCCTATCATAGAGGTGCTTTACAAGTACAAAAGGAGAGGGGTTGAGCAGTTCCAGCTACTGCAAATCTCAAGGCGGGGTGTGGGGAAGTTCAAGGGGGGAAATTATAATAAAAACATAACTTACCTGTCCTGCCACCGACCACCTCGCGCCTCTTCTTTCCGGCTCCTAATGGTATCTCATCAGTGCCTGTGTCATCAGCATATCTTACCCCCCGCAATCCTGGCACTGCTCTCATGCTATATTTAGCATGACAGCAGTGCAAGGAATGGTCTGAGCAGCTTGGTCTGCTACTCAGACAGTACATGGGAGACTGTGCTGTTTCTTCAACCTGGCTGTGCAACACAGGTGGGTTGGAGAAACTTAAGTGCATATGTCAGTTTGGACGGCCAAACTGACATGAGCCCTTTTAAGTGCACTTCACTCCTTCACTTCCTTCCCATTGTTCAGCCCCGGCTCTCCCTGCACAAGCTAGCTGAGCCAGCAGCTGAAACAAAAAATATATATATATTGTTTTATTTTTCAGCTGGTGGCTGTTAGCCAGTGGGGAAACTCTCCTCCGCCATTGGTTGTAAATGCCAAGTCGAGGTGGCAGAGAAACTGCATAAACATGCCTTGCAATGACAAGCCTGATACATGATTATAGGGCTACTTATGTGGGTTGTGCATTCAGTGCTGCAGGCCCACTAGTAGCCTTTAATTTACTGGCTCTGGGCACCTATAGTGCACTTTACTAGGGACGTGTAGGTAAATTAAATATGTCAATTAGGTAGGAGCCAATGTTACCATGTTTATGGGAGAGAGCTCAAGCACTTTAGCACTGATCAGCAGTGCTAAAGTGTGCAAAGTCCCAAAACAAGAAAAAGCGAGATTAGAAAAATGGAATTAGGCAGGCAAAAAAGTTGGGGGGAGACCACTCTCAGATTGTAAAGACGAACAGTCTACTAAGTAATTCCACAGAAAGTCAGAGAAAGCCTCCGAAAGAGGCAAGCTAAATGTGTAACCCTGATGTAAGATTTAGGATGTAGGGGAGACAAAGCCTGATAAATGTGCTCCTGCCATCCTAAACAGTGGGGGGAATCCAACGTGAGACGACTGCCGAAAGATCGCATCCTTAGCTCTTTACAACTGTTTGCACCAAACTCATCAAACTCATCATCTGCTCCAAGCTTAGCATAATGATGTTTCACATATCAGCCTTTAGATGTTTGCAAAATCTTAAAACTTCGAAGTGCCATGAAATGGAAGGACAAAACATCATAGCTGCAACTGATTTTGTAAAGAATGTTATTCAGATTTGTAAGAAATGTATTAGACTGTTTTACCATTTATGAACCATTAATACCCTCTATGACATACTACAGCTAGCCGTTACTGGAAAATACTGAATGGTTGTACACTTCGAAGACCTTCTAGCATCCTTCATTGCAGTGTTGCTCTAAAAAATTAGTGAATTGGAAATTGAAGCTCCACTATGATTTGACAAATACAGATATTTCAGCATGGATTTGTAAAGGACCTCACTCTTCTAGAGAACCACCTCTTACCGCATATGTATTTAGTGCCCTGTATTTACCATGCCCTTAAATGTCAACAAACCTTGATATTACTCAGATTGTAAATCTCATGGTCTTATTCAGTGTAAAGAGGAAGTGGGATGTGTGCCTATCAATGCCAGTCTGGAAACAGAAAAAAGTACATGTGATTGATTGGCATTTTGTTATTGTGCGTGTGATGTTTTATTTTACAGGTGACTTGTCTGAAACAGTGGGCTTGGGCCTCATTACCTCAAAAACGATATGAAGACCATATGAAACTTCGTCTAATTGCTTTTTGCTACATCAAATGTGTCTTACTATTTACACAAAAATTCTGACCTAACGACTTCAATTCTCACTGACGAACTGAGAAAAAAACAAACAGGAAGAAGATAAACAAACATAAAACATATACCTCTTGGCTGTATTTATTGAGGCATCCAATTTCAAACAATTTTAAAAATCATATTCCGAATCTCAAATAATTGCGACTTGAATAGCCCCAAACCACTACATACATAAGATCAAGAAACCACAAAATCTATGCAGAACTGAGTGAAAGTCATTAAAAACCCTTTCAACAAACACATAGCATCGCCACTTGTAAAAGATGCTTAACGCATGAAATGAAATCACCTAACACCTGTACATGCTATGTTAAATCCTTATGGTATCACATCCATAGAAATATATATTTAAATCTATATATATCCCGGTTACTGCTGAAGTATCGTCACACTGACCTTCTTTCAAATGGCACCCATGATAAGGTGAATGTTTCTCTGTAAGAAAAAGACAACTGTGAAAACAAATCCATACACCATCAGTATAATTCTGAGCAAGCAGTCCTTAGAACCGCAGATCACTGTCAGACTCTCAATATCTTCTGTTAAGAGTGCAAAACCAGTTTACATATTAGAATTGACCAATCAAAAATGTCAAAAAAGCCTGCACTTCATTCATCCGTCCATCCAACATCCATCTATCTTCTTTGCATTCATCCTTCGTCCACCCACCCTTTTTTCATCCATCCATCTCTTGATCTTTCTTATCAGCCCTCCTTTCTTTCTTGAACTAATTTGTCCCATTTGTTCCCTTCGTACCACTGCTCTATCTATTGATATTCATAAGAATCTCTTTAGAAAACATCACCTCCTATTCGAGTCAAATGAGAAATGAAAAACAATATATTTTCAGTGTTTATGTTGCACAGAACAGCGCAGTGGCTCCCACACCACATTACACTTGACATTCATACTGTATGAGCACCATGCCTCACTCTCCACAGTTCTCCCTCTAAGTTCAGAAATACCCAATGATCACTGCCTGGCCAGCAAGTCAGCCCCAGTGGAGTCTGTCCATCAGGGGATCAGTCGTGGACATTGTGGAACATACAAGAAGACACTGCAGACCACAGAAACCTCACCTGTCAGGAGCCAGCTGGACCATCTTTTCCAGTAGGAGCTGCAATGAAGAACCGGCCTGCAGTAGCCACCGTAACCACATTTCTCTTGTATATAGACATTTTCCCTCTCATCGTCATATGTTTCAAAAGCAAGACCACTGACCCACAACTGGACTTGAATTTAGTCTCTAATAACAAATAAGTACAACATCACAGGAGCAGTTGGACTGAGCTGCATGTACATCGAGTGCTCTCAGCAGATATCTGCAACGTGCCTACTTCAGTCTTTAGGGCCATTTTACAAGGCCCCAAGGCCTCCTTGCGCAAAACTACAGACTTCTTTTTTTACGCTAATGTGGCTTAAGGAGGCAATTTGCACCACCCCATATTTACAAAGAGGCGCAATACATGCATTGTGCCACTTTGAGACCCCTTGCGCCACATTATGCCTGCGTTAGGAAAAATGTATGCAAGGGGGGCTTTCCGGCATTAGGAGGCCTGCAAAAATGGCACAGTGCAAACTGCAAGCTTTCACTGCACCATTTTTGGCATCATTTTTAATGCCTGCTCAGAGCATTGTAACCTATGGGCCTCCTTGCACATTGCTCCACTAGCGTCGAAATCTTTGACGCTAGTGGAGCAAAGTAGGCCTAAGGCAGCCCTAGGGGCAGGGTACAGTGTATTTAAAAGGTAGGACATATACTGGCATGTTTTACGAGTCCTGCTCAATTTAATTTTCACTATTGCAAGGTCTGCCTCCACTATAGGATAACAGGGGAATTACCTTGAAATATATTTTACTTGTAGTTGCCTATCAGGAGCAGATAGAGATGGGGAGTTTGGGGTCTCTGAACTCACAAATTAAAATACATCTTTTGGTGAAGTTGGTTTTTGAATTGTGAGTTTCAAATGCCACTTTTATAAAATGGGCATTTTCTTGCTTAAGCATTCTGTGCCTCTGCCTGTCTGCTAAATACATGTCTGGGTTAGGATGACAGTTGGGCTGTTTGTGCATGCATTGTAGACAGTCACACAAAGAGAACTGAGGTGTGCTGTGTATATCCCGATGGCCAATCACCAGTCTGATGGGTCTTCCTGAGATAGAGTGGTGGGAGGAGAAGAGACATGCACCTGAATTGGGGTGTGCCTGTCCTCACACAACTTGGGGGGGCATTTGCCACAAGCGTCCAACCAGTACTGGTGTCTGGCAGTACCACTCTGCAGAGAGGGGTGCCAAAGTCTAGATGGAGGGGCAAGAGTGGGAGACAGTTCCCAGTGGGAGGACCAGTGTGTCAGGGGTTGCCTGATCTGAGGTCAGAGCAATCCAGGAATGACCCTGATGACTCCACTTTTGGCCAGTGAGGGATTGATGCTCAGATGGACAGGGGTTGAGAGGCCTGCGCCAGGCAGACCTTCATGCAAAACATGGGGAATGTGTTTCCCTTGGGGGAAGGTTATACTCCCCCGGAATCCTGGCTTGCCAGGCACCTGTTCAGCCTAAGGGTACAGACCCTGGGTTGTGGGACCATTTGCAGGTTACCACCCCTCAACTGGTGGGAGAATTGTGCAGGATGGATGCCACAGGTGTCCTGACAGTTCTGGAGTCTGGGGGTACCATTTCCAAAAGGAGGGTACAGAGACCTGGGAAGGAGGGCAGGGGGAGGGAGGACTCTCCCCTGACTCCTGTCCAGCCTAAGGGTACAGATCCTGAGCTGGAGTAAAAGTCTCAGGATGTCACCCAGGAGCTGGTGGAGGTAGAGTAAACAAAGGGTGCCAGTCACTTGGGACTACCGCCCCCCCTTCTGAGAAACTACAGAGGTTAGAGAGGCCTAGAAAAGCAGAGGCCTGACTCTCATAACTGACAGCTGTCAGTAGCCACTATGGGCTGCTATCCTTGTGGACAGAATTGCCTTTGGGTTGGGGACATGAGTCACACTCCATGGGTAGAACGGGCCACACCACTACGTTGGCCATGTTGGTGCTGTCTGCCTACTGGGATACATCTGTGAGCAAAGTAAATTTAGGTGCTGCACAGATAGGGTCCACGGGTGAGGAGACGGATTCCCCATGGGTTAGCTTAGTGTGCCTTGAGATTATGGGTAGAGAGATCCAACTGGGTTCAGAAAGGCATAAAACTGGAACGCACCAATGCTTTTGCGTGCCAGGGTCCATGTTCTATTGCCGTAAGCAGGAAAGTCCATTAAGGTATTGATTTGTCTACCCTGGCTTTAGGGTAGAAGGGGGATGTGTTGGACTTGGCCCTTTTTGCAAGGTTACCCCCAAACCTTTTGCCTTCTTCCTCCTATTCTGCTCAGATCTGTTTCTTTGCTTTAGGACTCTGGGACCTTTACCACTGTTAACCAGTGCTAAAGTTCATATGCACTCTGTCTAAAAAATGTTGATGATTGGTTTATCCATTAATGGCATATCTGATTTACTAGTAAGTCCCCAGTACAATGCACAGTGTGTGTGCTCAGGGCCTAGAAATCAATTTATTTTCCAATGGGTACCATTACCTTGAAAAATGTTTTACTTTGAGAGAAGACAGAGATGTGGAGTTTGGGGTCTCTGAACTTAATAAATACTTCTGTTGGTGAACTCGGGTTTGAATTGTGAGTTTAGAAATGCCACTTTTAGAAAGTAGGCATTTTCTTGCCTCTGCCTTTCTGATTAATACACCTCTGGGTCAGGATGACAGTTGAGTTGTTTATGCATGCACTCTAGACAGTCACACAAAGGGAACTGAGGTTCTGCCTCATATTCTGATGGCCCATTACCAGGCTGATTGGTCTTCCTGATCTAGAGCGGTGGGAAGAGCTGACACTTGCACCTGAATATGGCTATGCCTGTCCTCACAGAAAGCAGTCCCCAACCCCCTGGAGTATGTCTGGGGTCAGGGCAGGGAAATGCAGTGTCTTGTGCACTACAAAGACTTCTCTTTGAAGTTTGTCTATTTCAAAGACAGAAATGGGTATAAGTACTGGACCTTTGATACCACATAATTAGAACCCTTCTGGACTGAGGAACTTCTGCCAGGAAGAAGAGCTGGATGCTTTAGGGGGGACTGACACTCTGCCTGTTGCTTTGTTGTGCTGGCCTGGTGTTTGCTGCTTCTGCCCTAGGAGTGAAAGAACTTGATGTGGCTTTCTACATCCAGCTTCCAATGGTTCTCCAAGGGCTTGGACTGAGCTTGTCTCCTGTTAAGAAGTCTCATGGGCATCAAATACTTTATCTGCCAGTGCCGGGGCTCTTCTGATGAGAGTCCTGACTAGCCAAGTGGTGCCAACTTCAATCCCTGGGCCTTTGGAAGTGCAAGCTGGTGATCTGAAGGAGAAACTCTGCGCTTCAACATGCCACACCAGAAGAATATGTGCAGCGCCTGTGTGACAGCTGGAGAATCAATGCAGTGCCTGTCTTGCAGCTGCAGAATTGATGCAGCACCAGTTTCACCGCTGTCCCATCAACACAGCACCTCTGGATTTTCCACGACAATCTTTCATTGATGTAGTGTGATTAAAATGCTTTTCATCCCCAAGGTATTATATTTTTTAGGGTAATAACGTTCCTGTTTAAAAATAAATGGTTCAAGATAATGGAGGTGTGGCCAGCGGTTTTGTATGGCCTACGTAAAGCCCATGAGGGCATTGAAGTAAATTATGTTTCCCAGACAGAGATGGGGTTGGACAACCTTCAGGTTTTATCAATGGGCAGCGGCTCTTAAATACATGAAGTCACTCATCGTAGGTAGGTCGAGGAGTGATCTATTTTCAGGGGAAGTTCCATCAGTGTTTGATTTGTTGATAGGGGATAAAGCGTGAAGCTGCCTTTTAAAGTGCAATGAAATTGGTTATTATAAGGAGACTGATCCAGCACTGGACCCTATCTCTAAATCTGATTTGTCTTTCTCTGTTCTTACAGATGAGGAGACATTCAAATTAATTACAGTGTAACTCAATGGTCACAGGGGTTTATTTCAGACTCAAAGTGAAACTTACGTATATAAGTCTTAAAATCAAAGTTTAAATGTACAGAATAACCAAAGGAAAATCAAAACATTGCACAACATGAAATTTAAGCAGCATATGGAACATTACCAATTCAATAGTGATAATGCAGAGAGAAAAACACAAACCTTTGCTTTAAATTTGAATCCAAGTTTTCCTGCCTAACCATTTGCTCTAAAATCCTAACTATGCTGATATCTATGGGGTTCAGAAATTAAGATGGTCAGCATGACAGAACTTTTGTAGAAGTTTCCATCAAGAGAGGTATGGTGGCATTAATCCACATAGAAATTAAAGTTCAAGAGATGTATTGCTGTACCGTCCACTCTCAGCTAAGAATAAATCTGAATCTTACAACTAACTAAACCACACTTAAATCTTGAATTCTTCCAAGGGTAATCTCATAGGCAAATACCTTTCCCAGTTTAAAAACATAACCAGAAATCACAAGTTGCCAAGTGACACTTTAGCCTTCTGAAGTTTTCAGCGTTCACCTTAGTGGACCATCGCGCGTTGGAATTTCATAAGTGTTAGAGCTGCCAATCCCGGATACTCCTCCCGTCCTTGATAAGAGTTCCTCTAGACTTTTTTTGATCTTCATGCACAATGAGATCCCTATTACCTCGATCTCAAATCCTGACACCTGCAGCTTTAGAAAAACATGCAAAAAGCAAACTTCACATGGAAGGTTAGAAACAGGAAAAATATGGGCCTTCACTGTGGCTCAACTAATGAAACACAAATGCACTTTTCAGGTTAAATGAATTCTTTATGTCTCTTATGTCGAAATATAAAATGATTATAAAGAATAATGTTTCTAAAATACTATAACATAAACATTCTTTCAAAACAATGATAAAATACATGATTCATTGCATTAATCTGTGCATTTTACTCGTATGTCCTATAGTGCACAATGTTTAAATGAAAGTGTTTCTCACATTATGCAGAAAAACAACCCCGCTTCATTTCATGTTTTAAGAAAAGTAATGACACGCTCTCTCAACCCTCCCTCTGATGACTTTTAGAGTCATCACGAATCCCTTTCATTCTCGAATGAGACCCTCTAAAACCTGGTTGTTTTCAACAGTTTTCATCTTGACTCCCCAAACGCCACATAGCATCATAATATTTACACTAACTATCTCCAATTCACCCTCTACTCTCTTTCTCTTCCGGCTTCTCAAAGTCTGTCTTCTCTGAAAAATGTTTCCAACCAACAAAATGATTCCCACTGTTGAAATAATCAACAATGGTCCTAACCCAAAACGTACAATTCCACTTCCTAAATTCCTGAACCATGTACCTATAGCGGAAAATCCATTTCCAATTGCTTCCCATGCACCAATCATTTTCAGCTACTTCACATCACTCGCCATCCTTGAAAATTTCTGGATATACATCTCCAAATCCTTCCTTTTATCCAAAATAAAGGTACCACATTGTTGAACTTTCAGTATCCAACAGACTCTGCCCTCTTTTGCGAGAAACAAGTCTAGTGCAAGATTATTTTGCAAAACCATTGACCTGATCACTATCATTTCAGTATTCACAACCAATAAAGCTCCAGCAGTACTAGTGGCTAATTTATCCACTATAGTAGACAGTCTTATAATCTTTAAATCCAATGCCCACAGTATCACTATCTCCAGGGGCGCAGACTTAAAGGGCCAGAATTGAAACATCTGAAATCAGACTTGTAGACTTCTACCGCATAGAAGCAAAACAAGATTCTGCATATTTAACATTAAATTAAAACAGGGTGCTTAAGACCATCAGCTCATGCAGGAATGTAAAATGTGCTGACGAACAGAAACCTCCGATGTTGAAAGATATAGACAGTTCCATAGAGCTAATAAATATATAGCAAAATCAATATTCTCAATCCTTGAATAAAGACCGAAAGACCACTCTACAGGTTGATCTTGGTGTCACTTCTCTCCTTCTCCCTCTCTGGTCTCCCTATGCTACTAGAGATCTCCTCTGCAGCATTAAACCAGGGTTCAGGACCCACTACATACCCTCTGACAAATACTATTTTTTTAGAACCTTTATTTTCCATTTTCCGATGAAACAAACATACAGCAGTGTGTAAAATATCTGATGCGTTACTGGTCACGCAATATACGAGAGAAAACATAAAAACGAGCCAAACATACATTTTATACATTTTAGGGTAACCTCCCTAATACATTTCCATTCCAAACGTCGACTTCATGTCCACCCCGGGGACTCAGGCTGCTGGAGTTTATCACATAAAACCCTCCAAACTTCGATGTTCTCCATCATCCTGTTGTCCCGCCTAGACTGCTTTATGTGAAGTTCTCTGGCTAAGACCTATTCTCTAAGATCTCTGTACCACCGACTTAGATCAGGAGCAATGTTCCCTGTAAGGTGCGCGCGCGCACCTTTCCTTCCCCCACCGCGCAGTCCTCTTTCCAAAGTGCGCACTTTTTAGCCACGTCACTTCCTGCATAAAGCGGGGAGAGTGAAACCGTACGTAGGCGCTGCGCTTTAAAAACAAACAGCGCGAAATCACGGTCACTCTCTTCGCGGCAGGAGAAGGTGGCTCATGGAGTTCTGGAAGTACGAAGGAGGAAGAAGCAAGGTAAGACATGTTGCCGTGAAATCCTGCGGCCTCCACAGATGCGGTCCTGGGATTGTTTAACTCACTGTACTGACAGGTGCTGGGTGACGCATTTGGGAAAGACGGAGGAAGAGAAAAACAAAAAAGTGTCACAAAGGGAGAAAGCAGATAGCTGCAAGAGTGACCTAAAGGGGCAGGGAGTGGCTTTAAATGGATTAAAGAGGCCCTAGATGGCTTCAGGCTTACGCTGCTTCAGTATTCGGTGTTCCCACATTTAATTGCAGCAGCCACATGTTTAAGAGGAGGACTTTGGGCACCGGCTAGTTTTTATTTACAAATTAAGCACTGGAGGTATCCACTGTAGCATGTGCAAATGCATTTTGTGTGCTGTATGCACTACACACGTATAAGGTGGGAGATAACCTGTAATGTAGATGGGGTCTTGTGGCGTAGCTTAATCTTTTTAATTCGATTTGTGACACCTCTGGCTTGACAGAGTCTTTGACGTTTTCTGCAGATAATTTTAGACCCCTCTTTAACATGGTCAAAAACTGGACAGACAACTGTTTTTGACAGTGTGTCAGTGGTAAAGCCCTCCTCTTCCTCTACCACATAAAGCTTGATCATGATCTGCTGCACACTGGATGACTCTGTAGTATGATATTGCATTATGGAGATGGCTTGACGGGATATGAATCCAAAGACGGACCATCTGAAGGATCAACACTACAGTCATGCCATAGGTCATCTCCATGATCCGTGGGTATTGGAGACTTAAAGAAGTCCAGCTGGTCTGCAGTAAGATTCTGATCTGAATACGTATGAACAGATTGTAATAGGGATGAGGAATGTGTGGTTGACTAGGTAGGTGGTGCTTTGGACTTCCTAGACTTTGTTTTCTTTTGCATGGGGTATAACCTGAGCTTTCTCAGAATGTATTTTCAAATGGGATGCAACATTTTTTAGTGTGAGGTTGGCCAGTTGGAGGTGTCCAAGCTATAATTTACCCAGAGACAAGATCTATAAATCCCCTTTTGTCTCACATCAGACTGCTAGCTTTTCTGTTCTAGTGGAGGTAATTCACTCAGCCCTTGGGCTGGACTCAAGGTTGAGTTTGGAGTTGGTTCCAAGGTTGGTAGCCCAGGGCAACATTTCAAGCTCAGGGTCTCTATGCTTTCCAGAAGTTTGCTTTCAGGGCTAAGATGGCTCAGGAGCAATGACCAAGACCAATTGCTTAAGCCTTTTTGGAGGCAGTTTGGTGCTCTCTCTGGGCTATTCTTTCCTGTGCTGTGTAGGTTACGTTTTAGGACAAACCCCCAAACAAAAATCCTTTGAACGTGTTGGTTGAGAAACCAAAGGGGAGGCCGTTAATCTGGCCATGGGTTTTATGAAGGGCCTAAGAATGTTCTCTGATCTGATGTTGAAGTCACTGGATGATACATATTTGGGACTCCTCTCCTCTTGGGCTCCTTGTAGGAAAGTACCATCTTGCCTGGCATGTTACCCCCATTTTCACTGTATGTATGTTTGTTTTGCCCATGTGTCACTGGGATCCTGCTAGACAGGACCCCAGTGCTCATAATGCATGCCCTGTATGTGTTCCCTGTGTGGTGCCTAACTATATCACTGAGGCTCTGCTAACCAGAACCTCAGTGTTTATGCTCTCTCTGCTTTCTAAAATTGTCACTGCAGGCTAGTGACTAATTTTACCAATTCTCATTGGCACACTGGAACACCCATTTAATTCCCTTGTATATGGTACCTAGTTACCCAGGGTACTGGGGTTCCAGGAGATCCCTATGGGCTGCAGCAAGGTAAGACATGTTGTCGTGAAATCCCGCGGCCTCCACAGATGCGGTCCTGGGATTGTTTAACTCACTGTACTGACAGGTGCTTGGTGTGTGTTGGCTGTTTTTCAGGGCAGGTGCAGCCTTGCGCTTCTTTCCGTCTGGCAGCCGCAAAAGAAGAGTGGTAGTGCTGTTTTTGTTGCCTGGGGAGGCAACAGTCTCCTTTCTTCCCAGCGGTGTCAGCAGACTTTTACCAGGGAGCGTGCAGCATTCGCAACGCTCGTCCTGGCTTTTCTTCCCTTTCCAGCGTGCAGGCTCCAGGACTGCTTATCCCAACTACAACCTTGTATTTAGTATCCTTTTTCAGATATTTCTTTTACGATAAGGTGGACCAACAAGGCCAAAATCGTTGCCCCAAATTTACAATGTGGTGCAATACATGCATTGTGTCACTTTGTAACCCTTTGCACTACATTATGTCTGTGCTAGACATAATATATGTAAATGGGGTGTTTCCTGGTTGGGGGGGCTGAAAAATAGCACAAAAATGCTTATAAAATCCGATTAGTCATGGCGAGTGGGTGAGCAGATAACTTGAGGCCTGCAAAGGCTGCACCATCGAAGGTCTAACACATGACATAGGTTTGTAAGCGGATGATAATATGGAACAGGAGTTCAGCTAAACTGAAACCCCAGGTAACTATGCAATTGCTTGGGAACGGTCATACATAATGTTTTTGTAACTCCTATAACCTATGCTAAATATCTTCTTCGCAATTACAGATGGTCTACATTTTGATTTGAACGGGCAGGCATGAGTACTAAGGAAGCCCAGGTAATTCTGGAGACGTTCCAGGTGGGATTAAGGGTCTCTAGATAAATCACATTCATGATCCACACCTTTGCTTCTATTACAGGTTTGCCGGACTGAGCATGTTATTGATTTGAATGGACCGACGTGTAGAAGCATAAGGACCGGGCAATTATTTGGTCGGTAGCCCATCTGGGTCACCTGGCACATTATAATATGACAACATGCTGTAACCAACTGTTAACCATCTTTTCTTTTGTTGCAGGCATCTCACACAGTACTGTTCATAGATGAGGACGGGTGGACTGGAGTAGCAGTAGAAAGAGAAGGTTATTAGTTGCTAGTTTTCCTTACGGTGCATTTGAGACATTGAAACGATCAGGTGCTTTAATCATGTTTTCTTCTTTTACAGGCATCTTAGACCCTGCTACACAGACATTTGAACAGGCATATGCGAGTAGAAGCAGAAAGACAAGGTAGTAATCTAGCAGATTTTCATTGTGGTGCACCTAGTACAGTGGAATATGACAACCTACTTTAATCACATTTTCTTCTGTTGCAGGCACATGTGAGTAGAAGCAGAAAGACAAGGTAGTTATTTGGTTGATTTCACTTCTGATGCACCTAGTACATTATAACAACATTCGTCATCCCTTTTTTTTTTATACATATAGAGGCAGGTGTGAGAACAAACAGAAAGGCCCAGGTAATGCATTGCTACATTTTCCAAGAGATAGCTCAGACTTGTCTGGTAAATTGCATTCAATAGCATAAGAACCAACTTTAAATAATGTTCCTCACTTTAAAAAATGCTCCTCTTTTTTGATTTTTGTTTTTTTGCAGGTTTTGCAGCATTGTAGGCTCAGACTGATTGCCACCAAAATGTTCAAGTGCTAAGCTGTGACTTCAGCAGAGAGAAGTGCTTCACCACAAAGGAAGAAATGCTGTCTTGTGTTCAAAGAAGAATGGCTGAAAGAAATTGTGGAGACTGAGACACAGAAGTCACGGAGCAAGGTTTGCGTACAACTGGGAGAGATATTTCTGTACAATCCAGAAGTAGGCCTGATGTGCAAAGTATGTGCAGAAGCAAAGATTGCAGGGGACTTTTATACTGGGAAGAAATGGAGTGATGGATGGAAGCTGGACTACTTGAAACGCCATCTATTTAGCAAAGTTCACGAATCTGCTTTGGTGACCCTAAGAAATAAAAGTGCTGCTGCCAGGCTGGGTTTTGGAGTGCGCACCATGCTGACGGAAACTGCCAGTGACAAAGCAAACAGACTAGAAGTGGTTGAACGGCATAGATCCATGCCTGAGGAGATAAAGATTCTCATCAACAATGTGTTACTAGCAGTCAAAATGAACACGTCAATGTTATCTGTTCAAGACATCCATGACCACGTCGCATTGTATGTGAAGATACCAGACAGCTGGAGGAGCAAGAACTATGCCTTTGAGTTTTTGGAGGCCATCAACAGCGTGATACGCTCTGACTTCATGGCAGAACTTTGCGGTGCTCGGTATCACACATTGATAATTGATGAGAGCACAGATATTTCAGTTACAAAAATGCTCATCCTCTACTTCAAATTCCAATCTGTAACATCAACAGAGCACAAAACAGTGTTTGGGGGAATTGTAACTCTGAGTACATGCAATGCGGAGGCTATCACTATAGCTGTGAAAGACTTCTACTCTGCCAATAAACTGGACCTTATGAAAATGGCCATGTTTACATCAGATGGTGCATCAGTGATGCTGGGAAAGAACAATTATGTTGCTTCCAGCCTCAAACAATCCATTCCCCATCTAGTTGAGCAGCACTGTGTTGCGCACAGAGAGGATTTGGGAGTTGATGATGCCTGGAAAAAAGTGCCTGTGATCGGGGAAATGGAAACATTACTGAGGACTGTCTACACTGTGTTTTCCCGCTCACCTGTAAAGAAGTCCAAGCTGGACGAAATTGCTTTGGTCACTGAATGTGAAGCGGTCTCCTTTTAGCCACTCAATGAAGTGCGGTGGCTTTCAAGGCATTTTGCTGTTGGTGCACTCTTGCATAATTATCAGGTTGCTCTCAAATACTTTGATCATGAAAGAGTTGAGGAGAATGACCCAATTGCTAAATATTGCTACAAAAAACTATCTGACTCAAACTACCATATTTCCTTTGCAGCACTGAACGACATTCTGGGTAAACATGCATCTTTGTGCAAGTTGTTTCAAAAAAGCTCTTTGACCACTGTTGAAGCTGTACAGTATGCAAGAGCAAAAATTGGCCAAATAAAGGGACAGTACTTGGGCAACACTGTCTTTTGGAGCAACACAGTAAGAGATCTGATGGCTTTGTACAGAGAGGACAGAGAGTATGATAGTGAGCCGATGTTATCTTTCATTAAACTCCTTTGTGAGCACATGGAAAGAAGGTTCCCAGAAGATGAGTTGAAGGAATGGACAAGCTTTGATTTCCATGCAGTAACAACACAATCACAGTTTGATTTTGGGACTGAGAATATACAAAGACTTATTGAAAAGTATAAGAAGGTCTTGGTCCTGGGTGATTGTGACACCCCTAATGATGTTGTTTAGCAATACCGAGATTATAAATATGTGGTGGCAGAATATATAAAAAGCGGATTGTTTAGGACCTTTCAAGACATGGTGAATTTCACCCTACGGAATGCTGCACAGTATAGTGTTGTATCTCAGCTTATTGATGTCTGTGCAACTTTCCAGGCTTCAAGTGCAGACTGCGAACGAGGATTCAGCCTCATGAACTCAATCAAGTCCAAATTAGGAAACAGACTTGAAGAGAGTCACCTAGATATGCTCATGAGGACAAAGGCCTACCTCTCAAATGGAAAAGTTGACTTAGAACGAGTTTATCATGACTGGAAGAATGGCAAGGACCGGCGAGAAAAACAAACATGTCAGACATCTAATGTTGGCACCTGAATTTTCTAAACTTTGATGCGGATTCTCCTACAGTCCATGTGTGGGTTGAGTAAGAACATTTCTCATCCTGTCTCTAGGCAGGGGCTTCATGGCATTTATCAGTAGTGTGTTCATCAAATTGTAAATGCTAACTAATTGTACAACGTCCTTTATTTGATGTGCATGGCCCCCTGCAGCACTCTGAGAGTATTCATTAAAGTTTCACAATGGTTCAACTTCCCGATTTCTGTTTTCTCTAACTGGGGTGTAGGTGGCACACAACAGGTCATGTCCTTGAGGTGTGCCATCAGGTCACAATACTAACTTAATGGCCTATTATATGGAGCAATGTTTATACAAATATCCCTTTTTTGCTTTAGTGGTAAAACAAAGCAAAGGAACGGCAAATGCCAAAGATCTTGGTAGTTATGCGCTGCGCTCGTGTGAATTGTCAATTTCTTGCCGCACATATCCTTGGCTGCAGCGCACAGAGATCTTACACTGCCGCACACAGTGGAAAAAAATTAGAGGGAACATTGATCAGGAGCCCTCTGTCTTATCCACAAGATGGCTTACTCGGTGCCTGGCAAGGACAAGTGCCAATTGCAGTCATTTATATGACATCATTTTTGGACGATGTATGTTCCTTAGGAGATAACACTGTGGTGTAAGTGCGATATTCATGCTCACTGTTCTCATTAAGTCTGTCACCACTTTTTCCCAGAATTTGTGTAACCCTCAGCAGTGGCAGGCCAGATGTAAGAAACCTGCTTCATTGTCTCCACATCTGACGTACTTATCTGAGCGGGAAGAAGTAATTTTGTGGAGTGATACCAGGGTTACAAATGTCCTATGCAGGAAATTGTAGTGGATTCATTTAAAGTGGGCGCTACAGGAGACCATATTGATGAGAGTGTTAATGCGGGACCAGTCCATCTCCCTCAGTTGTTCATCTAGATCCAGTTCCCATGCAGCTCGTGATCATGGAATGTGCCCCCGTCCAGTCTCATTGCTGTGTATAATAGCGCAATCAAGTGGTGACTTCTCCCTCATGATAAGAGTATTCCTAGAGTGTGCGTAGTACTGGGGGCATTGAGAATGCAGGCCATGTTCCCCTTGCTATGCCCGCCAACCTGGCATGATGTAGGCTCTGGCTCGGTGAGAATGTTGAGCACGCTTCCTCGAATGATATGAAGATCTCCCGGAGATAAAGGTCCCTGAGGGTGTCACAGTCCCCTGTAAGCCGTTCCTGAAAGAAAACCTCCTCCAGTAGCTACCTGACAGAGTTTAGTAGGCAAACTGAGAGCTCCCAGTGAGCAAACCATTGCCAGAGAGATGCTGTATTTCTCCCTATATATATGGGACATTCAGTGGGAATCCCGCCTACTCTATCAGGAGCTCCGGTAGGCACTCTCCCGCTAGACTCCTTGATAATAGGCGCTTCTCCCAATTAACATTGGGATCCAACCAGCAGGATGCATGCTGTAATTGTGTGGCTTAGCAATATAGATAAAAAATCGGGGCCTCTAGACACTGCCCTCATCATATGTTTTCATCAATGTCGACAGTGCCACCCTACAATGCACTCACGCCAACAAGAGCGACAAGAGCAGGGAGTCCAACCGTTTGAAAATCTGCACTTGAATGGGACATAGTGAATCCTGCAGAGTGTATAAACACGTTGGAAGCATTACCATTTTCAAGATGGCTAAACGGTCCATTAGGGAGAGAGGCAATGTGCTCCAGAAGCAAATCAAGGACTTAAGTCTCACTAGGACCCTTTTCACATTCAAGCTAAGCTGTTGTGCAGTTGTATGCCCTACTTTTACTCCCAGGTATCTAAACTGCCCCATTTCCCATCTCAGGCACAAAAGAGACTATTCTGCCTGTGGGGTTGCCGAAAGCGAGGCGAGCGTGAACAGTAAGGACTTGGTTTTAATGAGCAGGAGCCTCGAGAAATAACCAAATACTTCCAGAAGCCAGAATACTCGAGGCACAGAGACGCGAGGAGAAGACATATATAATAGAGCATTGTCCGCATAAAGAGACACAGTATGTCGGACCTCGCCTAATGGTGTACTTCAAACTTGTAGATCCCGGTGTACCCAAATCTCTAACAACTTGATAGCAAGCGCAAACAGGAGTGGCGATAGTGGGCACCACTGTCTTGTCCCTCTTCCAAGTGTCCATACTTCCAAGCTTGTACCCTCCACTCTAATTCTGGCCCAGGGCTCTGTGTAAAGAAGGCTGACCCAGTTGCAGAACTGTGGTCCGAACCCAATTCCCCACAGAATCCCAAGTAGGTGTATCCAATCCACAATATCGAATACCTTTTCTAAGTCAATGGCGACCAGTGCAATCTCCTCACCACTGTCTTCAACCTCATGTAACATATGGGATAACTGCCAGAGGTTCATTCCCGTCTTGTGTCCTTGTATAAACCTGCATTAATCCTCATGCACCAGGTAAGACGTGTGTTGTCATGCGAGTGGCAAGCAGCTTCATAGCAGCTTCATATTAGAATTGATCAAGGTGATAGGCCTGTATACATTTGTAATCATCAGGTCCCCTGGCCCCCCGGTTATAGAAGCATGCAAATCTTTCCTTCTCTCATGCCCTCATCCTGTGCCTCCAGGAACACCTCCAGCAACTTCTGCGTTACGATCGTTGAGAATGTCTGGTAAAATTTGGGTGGGAAACCATCCTCCCTTGTTAATTTTCTTCAAATTCAGAGAGCTTCCAAAGCTTTCACTACCCCCAGGCTGAGTCTCAGGAAATCAAGTCCTAGAAACTGCGAGTATTGCTGTGCCTCAATACTCTGGTCAACCGAGTATACTTGTTGCAAGTGCTGTTTGAATGTTTGCACTATGCACATCCTTGAGGTGACCCTATCCCCCTCTGGTGTCAATAAATGTGTAATGAGAGAGGGGGCTGTCTCCCTGTGCAGGATCCAGGCTAGGAGTTTGCACAATGTAGCACCCTCACGGTGCAGCCTCGGTCTCTATTGACATAGTGTTTATGTACCCAGTCTGTCCCAGATTTCAACAATCCGTTGCCTGGTAAGGTGTTCCCTATTGAGTACATCGAGGCTGTGTGAGATCTCTGTTTGTGTTTGTGTAAGTTCTGTTACTTCCTGAAGGAGATCTGACTACAATTGCCTGCATACCCAATATGTTAAACTCAGACCTATGCCCATCAACACTGTCTTAAAAGCCTCCCATTCTGTGGACCTGCGTATTGTTGAGCCCCAGTTTGACTCAAAAAAGTCAGTGAGCGTGTTTGATAAAGCCTTCCTCGTCTCTGGATCATCTAGGATCTCTATCGGCATCCGCCAAGATCTCGTCCCCTGATCTGTCCCTGCCCAGAGAAACCTACATCTAACCGGGGAGTGGTCTGACAGGAATCATGATAGATGATTAATCTCGAGGTTCTCAAGGCAGTGGATTCCTGCCACCAAAACTTTATCTAGTCGACTATAGATGTTATGAGTCAGTGAGTGGCACATGTATGCTTCCTGTGTGGAGTGTTGCATTCTCCACACATCCTGGAGGTCAAGACTTTGCATTACCCTGTGAAGGGCCTCAGTCATAGGAGGTTTGTGCCAGTCTGTGGGGGGTTCCTGTCCAGGGTGGGTCCAACATGCAGTTAAAGTCCCCTAGCCACAATATTGGTGAGTCCAGAGTTTGAGTCAGGAGGTCCTGCATGGTGACGAAAAACCCTAGGTCATCAGAGTCAGGGGGGTAGGTATTCAATAGAGTTAGTGGTAAGCCATCTGAGGTTCCTTGCTGGAGTCTATATCGGCCCCCATGTCTGCCTTGGAGTAGGTGAAGGAGAATGGGACCCCAGGGGATACCCATATTAGTGTTCCCCTAGCGTACATAGAGTAGGAGGAATGATAAAGCTGACTTTGCCAATTTTTGGCTAGCTATGCGGCCCCTCTATCATTTAAGTGGGTTTCCTGCAGGCAGGGGATGTCTGTTTTGTGCCGTTTCAGGAAGGTAAGCACTCTATAGCACTTTACATATGTGCCCAGTTCCCTGACATTCCAGTTTATAACTAGAGATGCCGTATTCCACACTGTGGCCCAAATTTGTAAAAAAGTGGGCAGCATAGTGCTGCGACAAAAATTGCAGTGCCGTGCTGTGCCACTTTGGAAACACAGGGATTCGCTATACTTACAAAAATTTGGCACATCACTGTGTTTTCCTCTGCGCCGGCAATAAATCAAGCTGCCAATGCTCTCAACGTCTGTGTTGAGGGGTGTGATTGTTTATGTGGACACCTTTCTCCACATAAGTCTGCATAGTCCCTGAGCTCCAGCCACTCCCAAACCTCCTCCGGGTCATCAAAGAAGTTCGTCTTGTCCTGAAATCTAACTTTCAACCTCGCTGGGTACAACAACATATACCGCATTTGCAGTAGCGTAGTTTTTGCTTGAGTCGAATGAATGATTTTCTTTGTTCCGGGACCATTCGTGTGTAGTCCGGGTAAATGGTGATTTGCTGCTGCCGAAGCAGAGACATGTTTGTTTCTGGGCTGCCTGAAGAATACAGTCTATGTAGTTAAGGAGTTTAGCAATGATGGCCTGGGGTGGGTACCCCCGGTGGCAGAAGCAGCATCAATGCCCTGTGTGACTACTCTATGACAAAGAAGTCCAACAGACCTCTGGGTTTCAGCTCCTTTCATATCCATTCTTTTAAGACATTTTCTGTGGATGACCCCTCTGCTTTTTCAGGACATCTTAATAATCTGATATTGCTCCGATGGGAGCGACCTTCTGCATCCTCTGCCGGTTTGGCCAGTTCTTTTGTCGCCATCTTCTTCTGTGCCATCTGCCATTTAAGGTCTTTTACTTCCCCTGTAGGTCCATGATATTTATTTCCGCCACCGTTACTTTATCTGCCACCTTTCTGAGGTCCACCCAGAGGAGGTTCACATCTATCGATACAGATTCAATTTTATGTTTGAGAGCCGACTGAGACCCCGGATATCCACCAGCAGTTCAGGTCTTGAGGGTTCCTAAGGTTCTTCAAGAGGGGTTATCTGTCTCTGCTGCACCCATTTGGTGTGTTATCCTTTGAGTGGGGTGGTGGAGTGTCACTGCGAGGTATATTGAATGATGGAGTTGGTTAGTTCTGGGCAGTTCTGGGCAATTCTATCCTTGCCCATGACTATGGTAGCTAGCAACTTTGCACTGGTGGCACCAGATCTCCTGCCATTATTACACAGTGGTTGCAGTGCTCCTCACCACCCAAGGTTGCAAGTTGACACCACGTGTATTAGGGAGGACAGAAACCCATTCAAGTACCCGGGCTGCAGGCTTGCTCCCCTCGACTCCCGAGCCCCACTCCTGTAATGCGGGGATAGTCAGTGTCAGGGGTCCCCATTTCTTAGTGTTCTTGCTGAGTAACCGTGCCCTTGTGGTGGTGTAGTCCAAATCCACTGGTGTTCACCCCCCCCGCCCAGGTGTGGGAGCCGGGGTGTCTGTATTCCCCAGGAGCTGTGGGCCACAGGGCAATGTGCCCCTTCAATGAAGAGCCCCCGCTGCCTCCCTGACCGGGGGTGGGCCAGCCTCCAGAAGCTTGCCCTCATATCACAGTCCAGAGTGGAAGGACAGTCCCCCAACACCAGGGCTTGAGGCCTCCAACTGTTATTTTGGGTGCCTGAACAGTATATGTCTGTATTGCTGTGTAGATTGCCAGCAATCACATTGGGGATCATCACCCCCTGAGTCTTGACCTTCTGCAAGGCAACAGGATTGTGTGTGGCTGCAAGTGCCAACCCCTGATTCCTCACCTTCTGTTCCTGAGGACCAGGCAACATGATCTCTCCACCATCCTCGTGTTGACTAGGCAAGCACTAAAAGGGCTGCCCAAGACCAGGTCGGTCCATCTGCTGCTTTGTCAAGCATAGGTGGTGGATGCATTTGAATTTGCTGCAGAAACCGTGGCTCATTGCGTCTCCTCTGAGGGTGTTCAATGCTGTTAATCTGCAGTGCTCTATACTGGAGCAGAAAAAGTCTCTATGCCCCTCCCCCATGTGTCAGAAGGCCACCCTGTTGACTCTGTGGCACTCCCACTGGGCCATCTGGTTTCCAGAGTCCTGGGATCATCGCGGGAGGCTCACGCCCTGCCTCTGGCTCTCTGCTGCTCCTCATCCCTGTCTGGCCTCCCCTTGTCGTCTGCCAGGCTAGCCACAGTTTGTGATTTTTGCTGTCTCAGGGGGGTGGGTTCCCCACCTAATATACCCCCCTGGTTCTGTCAGCCGCACCTCTGAGCTGATCCTTTGGTATGAGGATCACCCCCAGACTCTGCATTGTCTCAGGTGAGTCCCTGGAGTCAAGACCACACTGCCTGAGACTCCCAGTGAAGGTCAGCTGTGTCTCCGAGGCTCCCTGTTCGCGGCTAGAAACACCAAAATGAGGTCCTCAGTTTTTGTGGGAGCACCAGCAGGTAATGTGGGGGTAAATAATGAAGGACAAACAGGATGATTGAAGGATGTTACAGGATTGGGAAGGATTTAAAGGCTGTGCCTGCCGAAAGATCGAGGAGATTATGGGGGTCATTCCAAACCTGGCGGTCGGTGTTAAAGCGGCGGCCAATCCGCCAACAGGCAGGCGGTGTAAAAAATGGAATTCTGACCCTGGCGGAAACCGCCAACAGAGACCGCCACTTTAACACTCCGACCGCCACGGCGGGACACACAAACAGTGCGGCGGTCACCGCCAACAGACAGGCGGGAGACAATGTACCGCCCACCCTATCACAACCCACCAATCCGCCACCTTTTTCGGGGCGGTAGCCCCGCCGATAAAAACACGGCAGAAACAGACATTACGAATGGAAAACGCTCACCTCTACACACTCCACGAGGAATCTGGACAGCATGGAACCCGAACTACACATCCTACCAGCTATTGTCTTCCTGCTCCTCTACCAGGAGCACGAACGCCGGTGCAGAAGACAACAGTGAGTACTGCACCTACGACACAGGGGAGGGGGGAGGCAAAAAATTACGGGGACACACATACGCGACACACCCACCCTCACCCTCACCCACAACTACATACACATCAATGCAGAGCAACAACTCAGAGTGACACCCCCACACACCCCGGAAGAATGCAAAGACAAAAAAAAATGATCATGAAATTTGAAGTATATTGTACGGCTAAGTAAAAAAATATATCAAACATCTATAACTATATATACATATGTAAATTGTCCAGTCCAAATTGGGTATCAGCCATTGTTTGTGGCCCAATGGGCCTAAACACATGGGCAAAGCCCACACAGGATACCCTGCTCCAATGGAGAGAACACTGCAGGGGCATCAGATAGCAAAACTACAGGCACCTCAGGGGGAAGGGAAGGGGGGGCACCTCAGCCAGATGAGTCCACAACGCCAGTTCCTTGAGGGGCCTCCATGGCCACTGTTCAATCCTGGGGAGTGCAAAGCCACAGTCTCACAAGTCTCTACAGTGGGTGGATTGCCCACTGTGCCATCCTGGGGAGTGCAAAGCCACAGTCTCACAAGTCTCTACAGTGAAACCTAGAAAAAAAGAAAATTGGCCAGAGCACACAGAATGTTGTGTCCAAAAGTGTTGCAGAGATGAAAAGCCCTGGTGGTTTGTCGAAGGTAAGCGAAACTCTTTGATTGCTCACCGCGCCTCCGTGACCTGTTTCTCTAAGGTCTTATCTCTACGGCTTATCAGGGCCTCTCATACCTTTCTTTACCGACGTGCTCGAATACCTAACCAGCCTTCTGTTGCTCAGGCAACCTTACCACTTTGAAATTTCCCCAATCCATAAGATCATCATCACCTACTCCAGCCCACAGATCTAAATAACATTGATCACTCAGGCCGGACGGCCCAGCCTTGATGAAGTCACTTGTGTGACGAAACACGTGTTGGCTGTTTTTCTGCGATTATCATGCTCTTCAACACCTACGAATAAAGGCAATTTCTACTAATCAAGATTCTGGACGTTTTCTTCAACCTCAGACTTTCGCTTATCTTCGACAAACCACCAGGGCTTTTCATCCCTGCAACACTTTTGGACACAACATTCTGTGTGCTCTGGCCAATTTTCTTTTTTTCTAGGTTTGGCTGTGGGTACTGTGTTACCCGCTTTGGTGCCTGCTGGGTAGTAGGGCACTCGGCCTGATTGCACCAGACTTTGCTCTTCCATATATATGTGTTAATAATTACTGTGTTACTACCTAGAAGTGCGGCTTCCGTCACCCTTACTACCCTTGTGTTTCTTTCACTCCCAGATTATATCAAGTCTCTACAGTGGGTGGATTGCCCACTGTGCCATCCTGGGGAGTGCAAAGCCACAGTCTCACAAGTGGATTACTGACTCCACTGGTTCTGGAGGAGGCATGGTGCCCAGAGTGCTTCGTGCAGCCCTGCCCAACACAGATGCGGGCCTGCCCCTTCTGCCAATGGGCCAGCGGTGCTTGAGACGGCGGTGCCCAGCGGAGCGGTGCTTGAGATGAATGGCCCAGCGGAGCGGTGCTTGAGATGAAGGGCCCAGCGGAGCGGTGCTTGAGATGAAGGGCCCAGCGGAGCGGTGCTTGAGATGAAGGGCCCAGCGGAGCAGTGCTTGAGATGAAGGGCCCAGCGGAGCGGTGCAGAGATGGCGGTGCCCAGCGGAGCGGTGCTTGAGATGAAGGGCCCAGCAGAGCGGTGCTTGAGATGAAGGGCCCAGCGGAGCGGTGCTTGAGATGAAGGGCCCAGCAGAGCGGTGCTTGAGATGAAGGGCCCAGCGGAGCAGTGGTTGAGATGAAGGGCCCAGCGGAGCGGTGCAGAGACGGCGGTGCCCAGCGGAGCGGTGCTTGAGATGAAGGGCCCAGCGGAGCGGTGCTTGAGATGAAGGTCCCAGCGGAGCGGTGCTTGAGATGAAGGGCCCAGCGGAGCAGTGCTTGAGATGAAGGGCCCAGCGGAGCGGTGCAGAGACGGCGGTGCCCAGTGGAGCGGTGCTTGAGATGAAGGGCCCAGCGGAGCGGTGCTTGAGATGAAGGGCCCAGCGGAGCGGTGCTTGAGATGAAGGGCCCAGCGGAGCAGTGCAGAGACGGCGGTGCCCAGCGGAGCAGTGCTTGAGTTGAAGGGCCCTGTTCAGCGGTCTTGACTTGAAGGGCCCTGTTCGGCGGTTTTTGAGATGGCGGTGCCCTGTTCAGCGGTTCTTGAGATGGCGGTGCCCTGTTCAGCGGTTCTTGACTTGAAGGGCCCTGTTCAGCGGTTCTTGACTTGAAGGGCCCTGTTCAGCGGTTCTTGAGATGGCGGTGCCCTGTTCAGCGGTTCTTGAGATGGCGGTGCCCTGTTCAGCGGTTCTTGAGATGGCGGTGCCCTGTTCAGCGGTTCTTGACTTGAAGGGCCCTGTTCAGCGGTACTTGACTTGAAGGGCCCTGTTCAGCGGTTCTTGAGATGGAGGTGCCCTGTTCAGCGGTTCTTGAGATGGCGGTGCCCTGTTCAGCGGTTCTTGAGATGGCGGTGCCCTGTTCAGCGGTTCTTGACTTGAAGGGCCCTGTTCAGCGGTACTTGACTTGAAGGGCCCTGTTCAGCGGTTCTTGAGATGGCGGTGCCCTGTTCAGCGGTTCTTGAGATGGCGGTGCCCTGTTCAGCGGTTCTTGAGATGGCGGTGCCCTGTTCAACGGTTCTTGAGATGGCGGTGCCCTGTACAGCGGTCCTTGAGATGGCGGTGCCCTGTTCAGCGGTTCTT
This sequence comes from Pleurodeles waltl, assembly GCF_031143425.1. Lineage (NCBI taxonomy): Eukaryota > Metazoa > Chordata > Amphibia > Caudata > Salamandridae > Pleurodeles > Pleurodeles waltl. The sequence goes on from NC_090445.1 coordinate 1,633,892,997, forward strand.
GACTTGAAGGGCCCTGTTCAGCGGTTCTTGAGATGGCGGTGCCCTGTTCAGCGGTTCTTGACTTGAAGGGCCCTGTTCAGCGGTGCTTGCCTTGGCAGTCCTTGCCATGTTCAGCGTTGCTTGAGTTGGCGCTCCTTCATTGCCCAGCTGGGCTGTGGCTGGCGGGGCCCTCCTGTGCAGCTGGGCTGTGGCTGGCGGGGCCCTCCTGGGCAGCTGGGCTGTGGCTGGCGGGGCCCTCCTGTGCAGCTGGGCTGTGGCTGGCGGGGCCCTCCTGGGCAGCTGGGCTGTGGCTGGCGGGGCCATCCTGGGCAGCTGGGCTGTGGCTGGCGGGGCCCTCCTGGGTAGCTGGGCTGTGGCTGGACTTGTCGGGCGTGCTGCCCTTGCCACCCTTCCCTGCTCGTCTGTGGCCCTTTCCTCCCTTTGCCGGTGTGCCAGGTGGCACCCCACTCCCAGACGGTGCCTGGGTAGTGCTTTTGGAGCCTGCTGTCTTTGGCCTCTCGCGCCGGGCACTGGCTTTCTTGGCTTTTTTTGCAGGGGGTGGGCTGGCCGTCTCTTTACTCCTAGCCGAAGTAGCTGGGCTTGAAGGTGGTGGACTCCAAAATCCTTGGACTATTGTCTTTGTAGGTCCAGGTTTTGTGGTGGCTGAGGTGCTGATTGGAGTCTTATGAGATGGAGGGGGTGGGTCAGTTGATGGAAAGAGGTCAAGGTTGGAAAGGAAAAGCAATTTAGTAAGACAGGGACGGGTAGTTGTAGTGGGTATGGGAGTGGAGGAAGAGGATGTGGTTGTAGGAGAGTGAGGTCTGGTGTCTTTGGGTGCAGGTGCTTGTGCTGGAGGCTGTCGTGAGGTGGATGGCTTTTGGGTGGGTGGCTGCCTGCGTTTGTGTGGTTTGGAAGAGGGGGTGACAGACACACTGGGAGAGGACACAGGGGACGTGTAAATGGTAGTGGGGGTGGTGACTGCACGTGTGCGGAGTGTTCTGGTGGGTGTGGTGGTGATGGACGTAGTGGCTGAAGATGTTGTGCATGCAAGTGTGAGTGGAGACGTCACAGGGAGGGAGGAGGGAGACGAGGAGGAGGTGGACACAGAGGAGGCAGTGGCTGTTGGCATGTCTGCATGTGGATGTTGCTTGTGTGAATGCTTGTGTGATGTGTGGTGCTTATGTCTGGATGAGCTTCCCTTGGGTGTTGAGGTGTGTGCAGGCTGGTCTGTAGGTGTGTCTGGGATAGGCAGAGGTACAGGGGAGTGGGACTGGTTTGAGGAAGTTGGAGGAGGGAGGCAGGAGACAGGGACAATGGCTGCCGTCAGCGCTGAGGCCAGAGCGTTGAACGATCGCTGATGGGCAGCCTGACCCGAATGAATGCCCTCCAGGTATGCATTACTCCGGTGCACCTCCCTTTCTACACCCTGGATGGCATTCAAAAGGGTAGACTGCCCAACAATGAGCGTCCTCAGGAGGTCAATGACCTCCTTTCTGAGGGCAGCAGGGGTAACTGGGGCAGGGCCTGAGGTGCCTGGGGCGAAGGAGATGCCCACCTTCCTGGGTGAGCGGGCACGGGGCGAAGGCTGAGGGGCTGCTGGGAGGGTGGAGCTGGTGCGCTGGGTGGCGGCTGTACCTGTTGTTGCAGTGGGCACGGATGTTGCCGCCACCACAAGGGAGCTCCCTTCCGAGGACGTGTCTGTGTCGCTGGTGTCACCACGTGTCCCCGCTGTGGAGCTCCCCTCGCCCTCCGTCTCACTGGTGAAATCAGAGTCAGTTGCATGCATGGCCCTCCATGGCCATGTGAGATGCAGCTCCCTCGTGCTCCGATGCCTCTTCTCCTCCGCCTGATGATGCTAATACACACATGAACAGGAAGACCACAAAAAAACGGGGGGGGGGGGGTGGAGAAACAAAGACATGTTGAGTGCATGCATTGGCGACACCGTTGGCGGAGAGGACAGACACAGAAGCCCCCTGCACTACGCCGCGCACTTGGGGTACACTACTCAATCCGTGGGACATGGCCTACAAGCCTATGGAAGACAACTCCACACATAGGTGACACAGGGCCATGATTAGCTGTACTAGGCAACCTACAGAGGTGGGGGGCGGGGGTACAGGGTCATGCCTAACGGAGGGGCCTAGCCTACAGAAAACGCCCTGGCCTAGGGATACCCACAGCCCTCCTCCCCCACCCAGACACCTCCAATGTGCGCAAAATCAGCAGAATGTGCTTGTACTCACCCCCTTGTGTCTGCTGTGATGTCCTCACGCGCCCATTCAAATCGGGGTAGGCCACCGCCAGGATCCGGGACATCAGGGGGGTCAAAGTACGACTGGCACCCCTCCCATGTTGGGAGGCCATCCCCAGCAGAGCCTCCGCGGTCTTCCTGCTCCCGTGGCGGATGTCCTCCCACCTCTTACGGCAGTGGGTGCCCCGTCTGTTGTGGACCCCCAGGGTCTGGACGTCCTTGGTGATGGCACGCCAAATGTCGATTTTCTGATGGGCGCTGACCTATGTGACATGTGCAGGGGGAGAAAATGAAACAAACATCACCTTCTGCATGCTCGATGTGAGTGGCCCCCCCATCCCCACCCTTGCCATGTGGCACATGCTCTCATCTTTCGTTTGATGCATGCCTCATTCGCTCCCCTCCCCACCATCTTTCATTCACCCCACTCAACCCAGGCATTGGCCACAAAGCATGGTCCCAGTGTACTTACCTGTTGGTCTGGAGAATCGTAGAGTAGCGCATACTGGGGGAGGACCCCATCCACGAGTTTCTCCAATTCTTCAGAAGTGAAGGCAGGGGCCCTTTCCCCAGTCGCAGCAGCCATTGTCTCTTCCAGACCGAGGTCACAGCAGCACTTGCAGTATAGGCCCTCTCCTGTGGATGATCAGGTATCGAGTGATTAAGCAGATAGAAAATGGCTGTCACGCCTGCGGCGGTGCGTACAACGGCGGTGCGTACCGCGACCGCCGGCGCACATCCTCATTGGCTCCTGAAACCCATAGGGTTCAATGTTAACCAATGCGGCTTTGCGCCGCGGTCTTCGACCGCCTACCGCCACAGTGTGCCACGCCAGCGCATTGACCTCACATCCCACTGCCGCACTTCACAGGTCAGGCAGCTGCCATTTCAAAGGCCCCCATATCTTAATTTCTACTGCGTCACACATACCTAGGCCTTGCATCAACACTCATACAAGCCATTCAATGCATTGAGAATCGTGTACTGTGCAAGCTGTGGGAACGTACCTGTGGGTTGATTGACTCTGTGCTCCATGTTGTCCTTCCTAGGCACCGTCCGCTGGGACTTGCGAGGAGATGGAGGAATCTTCCCGTGTACAGACCGCTGGTGGACCTGTCGACAATGGAAGGAAGACATGTCATACTGACATACAGGCTTGACAGAGCCACTATACAGGAACTGTGTGCCCAGCTGGAGCTAGACCTGATGTCACCCATCCGCCAACCCACAGGGATCCCCCCTCTAGTGCAGGTGCTGTCAGTACTCCATTTTTTGGCAAGTGGGTCATTTCAAACAACAGTGGCCATTTCATCAGGAAATGTCTCAGCCTATGTTTTCCAAGGTGTTGTCCAGAGTGTTGTCTGCCCTGCTGAAATACATGCGGAGCTACATTGTTTTCCCTGAGGTGGGCGATTTGCCTACAGTGAAGGGTGATTTAAATGTGCTTGGACATATTCCCAACATCGTTGGTGCAATTGATGGGACACATGTTGCTTTGGTCCCCCCCAGCACAAGTGAACAGGTGTACAGGAACCGAAAAAGTTATCATTCCATGAATGTCCAGGTGGTCTGTTTGGCAGACCAGTACCTCTCCCATGTGAATGCCAAGTTCCCTGGGTCAGTGCATGACGCGTACATCATGCGAAATAGCAGCATCCCTTACGTGATGGAACTACTTCAGAGACACCGTGTGTGGCTAATTGGTGACTCTGGTTACCCCAACCTGTCCTGGCTACTGACCCCAGTGAGGAATCCCAGGACAAGGGCAGAGGAACGGTACAATGAGGCCCATGGGCGTACTAGGAGGGTGATCGAGCGGACCTTCGGCCTCCTGAAGGCCAGGTTTAGGTGCCTCCATATGACAGGTGGATCCCTAATGTACTCACCAAAGAAGGTGTGCCATATCATCGTGGCCTGCTGTATGCTTCACAACCTGGCTTTGCGACGCCAGGTGCCTTTCCTGCAGGAGGATGGTCCAGATGGTGGTGTTGTGGCAGCTGTGGAGCCTGCGGAGAGTGAAGAGGAGGAAGACGAAGAGGACGACACAGACAACAGGGACACAGTGATACAGCAGTATTTTCAATGACATACAGGTAAGAATCAACACCGGCATTTTGCATTTACTTAAAGTCTCCTGCCTCTCTACTGTCTGAGTTTCCCCCCAGTGTATGTTAACTGAGTTGTGACTTCCCCTTCCAATTTCAGAGATGTGGGCCCCACTCCGTGACCTCTGCTTTGTTTCCCCATGGACTACAGCTGTGTGACAGTGGTATGTTGTCATCACAATGTAACTGGACATTTTGGCACGGTTCTGTGTAATACATTTGTTCAAAAATACAGGCAGACTCCAGATTATTTTTGTGCAATAAGTGTGTTTATTAAAGTGCTCAATTTTGGGTAATGGTTGCAATTCGGTGATGGGTGATGGTGGAGGAATGTCCATGGCAGAGTCCAGATTTTCAGTCTCACAGGTGCATTGTCCATATGCCTGTGGAAGGTGGAGCAGGGGCAGTTTAAGGTTGGACAGGGTGACAATGTGGGATAGTGGGATGACAATCAGGGGGTATCCTTTCCTGGTGGGGGTCTTGGCATCCTACTCTGTCTTCTTCCTAGATCTCAGGCACCGCTTGCGGGGTGGTTCTCCTTCTGCAGGGGGTGGGGTTCTGGTGGCCTGTTGTTCTTGTGTCGGGGCCTCCTGTCCACTAGCGCCGGCAGAGGTGGTAGCCTGTTCTTGGTCCATGCTAGTGACAGGGGCCCTTTGTGGTGCCACATGGTCCCGCAATGTGCTGACAATCTGATTGAGAGCCACAACGATGGTGCCCATTGCGGAACTGATGTTTCTGAGTTCTTCCCTGAAACCCATAAACTGTTCCTTCTGCAGTACCTGGATCTCCTGGAACCTGGCCAGGACCTTCGCCATCGTCTCCTGGGAGCGGTGGTATGCTCCCATGATGGAGGATAGGGCCTCGTGGAGAGTGGGTTCCCTGGGCCTGTCCCCCCCCTGTCGCACAGTAGCCCTCCCAGTTCCCCTGTTTCCCTGGGCCTCTGTCCCCTGGACCGTGTGCCCACTACCACTGCCCCCAGGTCCCTGTTGTTGTTGGGGTGGTGGGTTAACCTGGGTGCCCTGTAGTGGTGGACACACCGCTGATTGACGTGTCCTGGAGACAGAGGCATGGGCCCGCTGGGTGGGTGCTGTGCTGGTGTTCCCAGAGGGGGGTAGGTCTGCTGTGGCCTGTGGATGTCTGAGGGGAACCGACTGTCCCGAGGTCCTCGATGGGCCGGGCTGGTCATCTGGGTCCAGGGAGACAGAGCTGCTGTCATCACTGTGGGCCTCTTCTGGGGGTGGAATGGACATTTCTGGACCCTCCTGGGCGGTGTCGTGGCGTTCGGGTCCTGCAGGGGTATAAGAGTATGGTTATTGCTTCTGTGTGTGCCATAGCGTGCAATGGGTGGGTGCCTGTGTACCCCAGTGCTGGCATTCCCTTGTGGGGGCTGTTGTGACGGTGGTTTGGGGGAGGATGGGTATCTGCAGTGGGCATGTTTAGGTGATGGGTGTCCATGGTTTGTGGTCGCATGCAGGGCTTGGTGTTGGGATGGGTGGGTTGTGATGGTGAGACATTAGCAAGGAGGATGTGTGATGGGGGTGGGGGGGGAGGGTGGGGGTATGATTTGGCATGCCGGTGGGTGGGGGGGATGAAGTAGTTGAGATTAGACTTACCAGAGTCCATTCTTCCGCCTACTCCTGCGAGGATCGCCAAGACCTGTTCCTCCCATGTTGTAAATTCTGGGGGTTGAGGTGGGGGTCCGCCGCCAGTCTTCTGCACCGCGATGTTGTGTCTGGATACCATGGAACGCACCTTCCCCCGTAGGTCGTTCCACCGCTTCCTGATGTCGTTCCGATTTCATGGATGCTGATCCACAGCGTTGACCCTGTCCACTATTCTTTGCCATAGCTCCATCTTCCTGGCAATGGTGGTGTGCTGCACCTGTGCCCCGAAGAGCTGGGGCTCTACCCGAACTATTTCCTCCACCATGACCCTGAGTTCAGCGTCTGAAACCTGGGGTGTCTTTGGGGTGCCATGGGGTGGTGTGGATGAGGTGTGGGGGGGCGTTTGTGGTGGTGTCTCTCTCTGGCCTTAGTCAATAAATGGTGGTCGTAGGGGTTTGTGGGTGATGTGGGTGTGTGTTTTATATTGTGCTGGGTGTGTGGGAGTGGTGTTTGTATGTGTATCAGGTGTGTGTGTTTCAAAATGACCAATGTGGCAGTGTTTTGGAGCTGTGTGTGTATTTTGACCGCGGCGGTGTGTACCGCCAATGGAATACCGCGGTTGAAAGACCGCCACGTGGATTCGTGGGTCGTAATGGAATGGGCGTATTTCTGTTGGCGTGACGGTGGAGGTTTGGTCATCGCCAGTTTTTCGCTGGCCGTTGGTGTGGCGGACTTTTGTGGATGTCGGGTTTTTGGCGGTTTGCCTGTTGCGGATCAGAATGACAGTGGCGGTTTCCCGCGGCGGTGTTATGGCGGTCTTCTGACCGGCGGTAAGCACCTTTTACCGCCGAGGTCAGAATGACCCCCTATGTCCTGTTGGCCATTTTCCTCCCTCCAAAAAGTACGTGAGATGTCATAGTGGTATTAGTCCTAGCCAGGGAGCTAAAGAATCCTTTACACTGATTGCTGGTTGTGTATGGTCCTAAGATTCATAACGATGCATCGAGGCTTACAACAATCTACATTTTGCAACATGTAAGGGTGTCATCTGATATAATATGGTCACTACCTAGACCTTTATACAACTTGGACAACCTTATATAGGATTGAAGAGGGAAGATTGTAGCCTCTAAACTCTGATCCATTGCATTCAATACTTGCTTCAAATCCATAATCCATTTAGAACATTAACAACACACATTCACCCACGCTCTGTGGGTTGGTGGAGATTCACTTTGCTCACGACCCACATTATAATCTCAGGCGCAGTGTGCGCGCGCAGCATCACAGAACCCTGCCTGAACCAGAGATAATTGCCATGTCTTTGGTGACTAACCTCGGATTTTACTGCAAAATAGCTGGTTGTTTAAGATCTTCACCTGCTGTGTTTTCTGCTTTTCCTCTTTCAAAGCATCACTTAGCAGCTCAGCAAAAGCTTCTTTGATTTGGACGCGCTTGTATTCTGTGTACAGACCTTTATATGTACCTTTTTCCCACTTGTTATGCTTACGCTTGATGCATGGGGAAGGTGGGTCGGTTAACTATTGGAAGGCACTATCGAACTGACAAAAGACTAAGGGGCATGGTTAGGAAAAATGGCGCTGCACCGAGTGCAGTGCCATTTTTCTTGTGTCCCTTAGTGCCCCCTAAAGCCACCATATGTGCCCAGTATTTAAAGTATGGCGCACCATGGCAGTAGTTAGGGGACTAGCATCTGAATTTTTTACACTAGTCCAGTGCTTTGCAGGATTAGTGTAAAAAAATCTGACGCTAATCCTGCAAAGTACCCAAAGACCCATTGTAAGCAATGGAAGCCTTCTTTTAATGCCTGCTCTGAATAGGCGGTAAAAATGACACCAAAAATGGTGCAGTGAAATCTTTTAAATTTGACTGTGCCATTTTTGCGGGCCTCTTAGTGCCGGAATACATCTTTTGCATACATAATGCCTGGCGCAGGCACAATGTGGCGCAAGGGGTTGCAAAGTGCCACAATGCATGCATTGCGCCACTCGAAGGCACAATGTGGTACAAGGGGTTACAAAGTGCCACAATGCATGCATTGAGCCACTTTGTAAATGTGCAGGGATGGCTCCTCCATTAAGGCGAAGGAGCGTCGCCTTGTCCCCCGCCAGTAGCGGCAGCTGCAAAACCTTTTCAAGAAAAAGATAATAAACTGTATTTATTACATTTTTCTTGAAAAGTGGCGGTGCCACAGTGGTGACTAGCACTTGAGGGGTGTGCAAGGAGCTCTCCCCGCAGAGCACGTTTGTGTTTGGCTGGCCGTCTTTGGCCGGCCACACACATGCGCACAGGGCTCTCTTCAGCCTAGTAACACAGTTACTGGGCGGGAAAGAGCCTGCACAGGCTCCCAGTCTGCCTGGGAGCGCCCTGGATACGCGCTCCCAGCCAATCCTTACGCTTCTCTGAGCAGCGTCAGGATTGGCCGCAGGGCAGGCTGGGAGCCTGTGCCTGAATCATGCTGAGGAGCGGCATTCAGGTAAGCTTATTATTTTATTTTTAACATTTTATTACAATTTTTCCCCTTCCGCCACCCTCCACTCCCCCTGTACCCCCGCGCATGCGGCCATGCCCCTGTTAACTCTCGGGAGCTGCGACTGTAAATGTGTTGTGGCAGAAAAGACAATTTACAGCCGCCTTAGGTCCTGATTTATACTTTTTGGTGCAAAACTGCACTAACGCAGTTTTGCACCAAAAAGTTTAGCACTGGCTTGCACCATTTCGGTGCACCAGCCAGGCACCATATTTATGGAATGGTGCAAGCCGGTGCAAAGGGTGGGCAAGCGTTAAAAAAAATTACGTTAGTCAGGTGGGGCTGGCGGTATGGAAGAAGGAGGTTTTGCACCAAAAAATGACGTTAGGCTGGTTATTGTAAAAAAAAAATGACTGACATAAAACCATCCATACCACATGACTCCTGTCTTAGAAAAGGAAGGAGTCATGCCCACTACCCCAATGGCCAGCACAGGGGACCAGGGTCCCCTGGGCATGGCCACTGCACCCAGTGCCATGTACGGGGGCCCATTTCAGGGCCCCCATGGCACTTAAAAAAAAATAAGATACTTACCTGTACTTATCTATACTTACCTGGGATAGGGTGCCCCATCCTCTGCTGTCCCTCTGGTGTGGGTGGGGGTGTTCCTGGGGAGGGCACCCGTGGGTTTATTTCATGGTGTTCCACCATGTAAATAGGCCCATAGGTCCCCTAATGCCTACCCTGACCCAGGCATTAAAAAATAGTGCAAAGCAAGCTTTGAACAATTTTTTGACCCCTCCTCCCTCCAGTGCGTGATTTTAGCACGGGGGTTAAATATGGCGCTAAGGCCATAGAGAAATTTTGGCATGGGAAAGCCTACTTTGCATCTCATTGACGCAAAGTAGATTTCCATGTCCAAAATATGACTTTAACTCCATAAATTTGGCGCCAGACGGGTCTAGCGTCAAAGTATAAATATGGAGTTAGTTTTGCACCGAATTTGCGTAGTAAAAATTATGCAAATTCGGCGCAAAACAAGTATAAATAGGCCCCTTAGTGTCAAAAAAATGACAGTATGGTGGAGCTAAGGTGCCACTTCGAGCTCTTAAATATGCCCCTAACATTGATGATTTTGTCTACCTCTCTGCTCTCCCCAGCACTTCCCCTGCACCCCAGTTACATAAGCTTACAGAACATTCACCTCACTTCAGTCCTTTCCACCGCTCTACCGTTTGACATCACAGCTCTGGACCCCTGGGGATGAATTAACTTTTCTTGATTGGAAGCCTAAGTAGCTTAGTTGTGCATGAAGGTGACCCTGGTGTCCCCGGTGGGGGTAGTGGAGTGATTGGGTGCTGGTAGCTCATTCATCACTGGTGGCTGAGACAGCCTCTAATGAGATATGTTTAATAGTACAAGATAATTTTAACGGAGGAGGGAGCTACACCCCCTCCCCCTTTTCAGTGACATCAAGACATCCATATCACAGGATACAAGGAACTGTGGCAGTATCCAGTGCCCCAGCCCCAGGTTTCTAATTTGGAACAAACGCACTGTAATTAGTTCCATCTACTTTGGGGCGTATGTGTCCCCCTATTTAGTTGTTTATTGATTAGTGACATCCTCGTCTCCATGTGCAGATTGCAGGGCAGTTCGTTGATCAGGTGCCTCAAAATGACAATACTAGCCTTTGTTCTGAACCAACACTGCTTCAATCAGCAGCAACTCAACTTACCCTGTTTTTGCAAGCCAAGAACGTTGGGTAGTTACTTGTTTCTATGTGCAGATAAAAGGTTAGTTGCTGTGACTGTACAATAAATTCAGAAGCATTTGTAAATGAGAAAGTAGAACTAAAACAAACACAAAGAATGTGGCCAGGCATAATGATGTTCGAGAAAATTATTAACCGACATTACAGTCGCTTTGGAAACACAAGCCACGATTAGCGGTATTGCAGAATTCCCGGCGGCCAGAATTTATGTTACCAGCTGCATGGAATCTCTGCAATTACGAACTAAGAGGCAGATTTAAGAGCCACTAGCACCTCCTTGCGACACATTAGCATCATTTTTAATGCTAATGTGGCCCAACAAGGCCAGAATCGCCACCCCAAATTTACAAAGTAGCACATTGGAACCCATAGCGCTCCATTATGCCTGCGCCAAGCATAATGTATGTAAAGGGAGCATTCCCCGTTATGGGGAGCCAAACAAATGGCGCAAAGAAATCAGAGAGATTTCCTTGTATCCTATTTTTAAGCACTTTTAACGCCTGCTTAGAGCAGGCAGTAAAAGGAGGCACACCATTGTTTACAATGGGCCTGAATAGGCTTTGCAGGATTAGCATCAACATTTTTACGCTAATCCTGCAAAACTCAGAACTAGGGCCAAAATGTTGATGCTAGTTCCCCTAACAACCGCCGTAGTGCACCATATCTTAGATACGGCGCACACATGATGGCGTTAGGGGGGTGCTAAGGGGCTCAAGAAAAGTGGAGCTGCACTGTGTGCAGCGCCACTTTGCTTAAATCAGGCCCTAAATTGCTGAGAATGGGGAATAAGGAGCTCATTTACAAGCCCCTTGCGCCTCCTTGCAACACACTAGCATCATTTCTTTTATGCTTACGTGGCGTTAAGGAGAACATATCCCTGCGGCATACTTACAAATTAGCGTAATGCATGCATTGTGCCACTTTGTAAACCCTTGCGCCACTTTATGATTTCCCCAGGCATAGTGTATGCAAGGGGGCGTTGCAACGCAGGGAGGCCCGTTAAAATAGCGCAGTGAAATGCACAAGCTTTCACAGCGCCATTTTTAGCGTCATTTTTAATTCCTGCCTGATGCAGGTGTTAAAGTGACGCTACCATTGTTTTTAATGGGCCTCCCTTGACTTTGCAGGATTAGCGCCATCATTTTTGGCGCTAATCCTGCAAAGCGCCACAATAGAGTCAACATTTTTGACACTATTGTCCTAACATTCGCCATAGTGCATTGTATTGTTGATACGGTACACACATTCTGTAGTTAGCGCGGCGCAGGGTGATGCAAAAAACTGGGGCATATCAGGACTGATGCACCACTTTCTGTAAATATGCCCCTAATTACTGGGCGGAGTTCCGCACAGTGGGCCAGATTTACACGAATCTGCCACAGTGTGGTGCTATGCCAAAACCGGCAGCGCCGAGCTGCGTCACTTCTGAAATGCAGAATGCAGCACACATGAAACAAGCAACAATAAGAGCAGAAATAAAAGTATGTATCCTCACTGCATCATGCTAATGTTACCCCTGAGGTAGTGTTAGTTTTTAGCTCTGCCTCAGATTTACCTTTCCTGGTAAATCTGGGGCAGCGTCAAAAGCAATGGGTGTTGCAGTGGAACACCCACAGCAACAACCATGTAAAGCAAGGAGGCTGGTGTGAAGCAGCAGGAGAGAGTAGAGTTGGAAGTCTAAAGCGATTTTACAAGCCAGTTTTTCTGGCTGGCAAAAAAGGGCCTAGTAATACAACAGTCAGGAAACCAAGGGCCTGATTTATACTTTTTTAGCTCCGCATTTGAGCCATTTTTTTTTTATGCAAAAGCGGCACAAACTTACAAAATTTGATTATATTTTGTAAGTTTGTGCCGCTTTTGGATCAAAAAACGACACATAAGCTGTGCTAAAAAAAAGTATAAATCAGACCCCAAATGTGCGAAAAACCGGGCTAGTTGTGATTGGGTGGAACAATATCCCCACACAGGTATTTGGTTCTTCCTGACTCGTAATCAGGCCTTAAACATCCATGGAGCAAAATTTGAGCTATGATCTTTTAGACACTTCTGAAAATAGTCAGGAAAGAAAAGAAAATAACTTTTGACAACTTATACACGCAAAGAGTTTCTTGGCATTAGGTGAGCAGAAAACAAATTCCCTAATTTATATAATAAAAGTTAGTATTTATGGAAGAAAGGCAGCAGCCATATTGTGAAGTGTTTACTAAAAAAAAAAAAAGGTAGTGGACCGTGCCTAGGCCTGCGTTCCAAAATTAGGGAAGTCTGTGACCCCACCCGCCCATCTCTCGGGCATACCCCCACCAATGGAAGGAAAGGACCTGTCAGAAATTGAATTGAGACACTTAAGGATGCGGTTAGAGAAACAATTCTCAGGCTGTATTTATTACAAAACAAATATTAGTATTCCAAACACAATTGACACAGTGAAAAACAGAAAGGCCCTCATTCTGACCTTGGCGGGCGGCGGAGGCCGCCCGCCAAAGTCCCGCCGTCAGGTTACCGTTCCGCGGTCGAAAGACCGCGGCGGTAATTCTGACATTCCCGCTGGGCTGGCGGGCGGCCGCCTTCAGGCCGCCCGCCAGGCCAGCGGGAAAGAGGCTTCCACGATGAAGCCGGCTCGGAATCGAGCCGGCGGAGTGGAAGCTGTGCGACGGGTGCAGTTGCACCCGTCGCGTATTTCACTGTCTGCGCAGCAGACAGTGAAATACATTTAGGGGCCCTCTTACGGGGGCCCCTGCAGTGCCCATGCCAGTGGCATGGGCACTGCAGGGGCCCCCAGGGGCCCCGCGACCCCCCCTACCGCCATCCGGTTCCCGGCGGGCGGACCGCCGGGAACTGGATGGCGGTGGGGGGGGTCGGAATCCCCTCGGCGGCGCAGCAAGCTGCGCCGCCTTGGAGGATTCCAACGGGCAGCGGAAAACCGGCGGGAGACCGCCGGTTTTCCTGCACTGACCGCGGCCAAAGCGCCGCGGTCAGAATGCCCTGCGGGGCACCGCCGGTCTGTCGGCGGTGCTCCCGCCGACCCTGGCCCCGGCGGTCTAAGACCGCCGGGGTTAGAATCACCCCCAAAGTGTTTTGGACAAAAGCTATACATAAATCAACTAACCGTAGATTATTGGTCAAGTCTGGCCTCCCCTTTGGTCCTTAGAGCACTGAATGACTAGTGAGCCCGAGTGCTACCCACAGGCTTCCACAGCCCCCTCACAGAGAGACGAGTCATGGGCCAGCAAGTCAGCTGAGCCTGAAATCACCTTGCCAGAGCAACCCCCTGGCACCCTTTGGGAGATGGCCCTGGGCAACCGGGTCTGATCCTGGTCTTCTGGTGCAGGGTCCATCTGCTCCCAGTGTCAGGGCAGTGCCTTGAAGAAGCCGCAGAGCCAAGGACAATTGCTGTTGTCGTCGTCCCAGGTCCAGCCTTACAATCTGTAATACTTATGCCCCTAATTGATCAAAGGTTAAAACCAAATATATCTGGAATTTACCTGCCTTCTTTTCCCACTGCCATGGTGCCTACCAGATTTGTGGCTAAACCTGACTCCCTCACTGCAATAAATACGACAAATAGATGGATACACGATGGATAAATGAAATGTGGTGACTGAAATAACTATAGAACTCTAAACACAAGTCATACCATATACATTGGACTTGGGATGTGTGGGTGGGTTAAAGATGCTCCCAGGTGCAGCAGGTCGCATCAGCAGTCGGCAGGGTCATAGCACTACACAAGGCTAAGTTGGTGCTTAGAGTTTGCCCACAGTTTAAATGCCCCTACCTTGGCCCATGCCGGCTGCCCAGATGACCCCGCTGACCCCTGGCAGCCAATGGACGTTGAGCGCGCCTCTCAGGCAAGCACGCTAAATTTAAAAACGAACATCAGCTGCAAAATGCAGTTGGAGTCCACCTCCCACCAGTCCAGGCATTGCTCCCACCTGTGCCTGAGGCCCTCCATTACAACTTGCCCCTCTCATTCACATGTAGGGGACTGTGTCTAGGCCTCAGTTCCAAAATTAGGCAAGTTTGGGACCCCACCACCCAATCTCTGGGTCCCACCCCCGCCAATGGAAGGAAAAGACCTGGCAGAAATCGACCTGAGACACATAGGTTTGCATTTAGAGAAACAATTCTCAGGCCGTATTTATGACCAAACAAATATTAGTATTCTAAACATTTGGTTCAATTGCAATGTGAAAAAGTACATAAACAGAAAGTGTTTTGGACAAAATCTATACGTAAATCAACTAACCGCATATTTTTGGTCAAGTATGGCCACTGCGCCTGTCCTTAGAGCAGTGAATGACTAGTAAGCCTGAGTGTCACCCTCCGGGCTCCCATAAATGTAGTCACTTTAGAGGGTGAACTCCCCGAGCCACCTCACAGAGAGAGGAGCCATGGGCCAGCAAGTCAGCTGCGCTCAAAATCACTCATACCAGAGCACCCCCCTGGAACTTTTTGGGGGATGGGCCTGGGCAACCTGGCCTGATCCTGGCCCCTTAGCACAAGTTACAACTCCCCACAATGTCAGAGCAGTTCCATAAGGTAACTGTAGAGACAAGGACAATAACTGTAGCGGACATCCCTGATCCTGTCTTACAATCAGTAGTATTTCTTCCCCTAGTTGATCAAAGGGTAAAACCAAATATATCAAATGTGCATGCCTTCTTGTTCCTGCTGCCAAGATGCCTATCAGATTTGTGGCCAAATTTCCCCCCCTCACCTCCACATACTTGGTTGATTACCCCCATACATTGGCTGCCCTCAAATTTTGAAAAAAAGTATACCACAAAGGCCAACAAAGATTCAACAAACAGTTCATTGTCCTGAGCAAAAAAGTGAACTTCATCTTTGTGGAAGAAAGCTTCCCCCATAAGGCAGCCATGGGGAATTGTCCTTAAAATGGCTGTATTAAGGAGACTCCTCAACCTACTATTCAGGTGCCTCACTGACTCTTTCAGACCCTTGGTAGGCAGGCTTACAGGCCATATCCTACGTGCGATATGGCAGCCCCTGGAAAACTCTTAGCTAACCATGAGATCACCCCCAACTTCTTGAAGACACCACTTCTCCCAATCAGCGTGAGGGCATTACGATCTATGTGAAGAATGACGAGTTCTTGTGGCTGTAGCCTCTTGCCCTCATCTTCCTCCACCAGCTGGCGCAGTCCATCTATCCAAAGACCCCCTTTTTTGCTGACCCAAAGGAATTGAAGCCTGGCCTTAGCTGCTTGCTTGTAAAAACAGCTGTGCCTGAAGACTGCTCCTGCATGCCGAATAAAAGAATGACCAAACATCCACACACTGGCTGTATCCATGTGCTTTTAATACACAGAACAAAGGAAGACAGAAAAAAACATTGGTGGGTTGCCTCTGGTGACTAAGCCTTCTTTAAACCATATCCAGGCGCACATAGTGTTTGTAGCAATCAGACCTCCAACTCATAATTCTCTTAACTGTTTCTGCATTGAGATCAGCCCCTACCACTGATGTTGCTGCCCCTATCCTAAATGAATGGGAGCTATAGTTGGTGGGGTCTGCCCCGACCTCACACAACGCTGCACGCATGACATAAGTAAACTGGTATTTTGTGAGAGATCGACCCGAGTCATGCACTAACATTGAGGTAGGCAAGGTACATGGCCAAATATATGGAAAGGCCACCACAGTGGCCACCGAGCATCTCATGGTGCCCTCTGCCCTCCTCAAGATCACCTGTTCCCCTTTCCCTAATTAGCCAGTTTTGCAATGGGGGAGGGTGATAATTAGATCACCCCTGAGCCAGGATATGTGATCTAGTAACAGACCCCCATGAATATCCCTGTTAGATCCGGCCACCAGCTCTGATAGCCTGAATGCCCTGTAGAAGGTGACTGAAAAGGCAGCTGAAAACATTGCTGCTTTATAGGATGACTTGCTGACCACCAGAAGGACCCCCGTATGCTGTCCAGTTTGCAAATGTCTATAGGGTGTCTGCAATCAGCGGAGGCTCCCTCCAATCTTTTTCAACCTGTGAGAGGTTTCTTGAATGAAAAAGGAGTGTAAATGGTCAGGTTTACCTGTAGGTTTGGCAAAGAAGGCTACCCCAGATATGTGTAGCCTGGCAGATGCGGCTGACTTTCTCCGCATGTGCAAGTGCTCAATAAAGCGCAACCAATTGACCAGAGAAAAACTATGCACCTGTGCATGTCCTGCTGTGCATGCAAGAAAGATCTGAAAGGCCCTCTCATAGGCCCTTCTCGTTTTGGGTGGCAGGTCGCGTCAGTGGATGTCAGGGGCACAGCATTCCACAAGGCTAAGAGGGTGCTTACAGTTTGCCCACAGCATGAATGCTTCTACCTGGCCCCCTGCCGGCTGCCCAGGTGACCCTGCTGAGCATCGGCAGCCAATGGCACTGATGGTGCCTCGCGGGCAAGTGCCTAAATTTAAAAGCAAACACTAATGGCAAAATGCCATTGGCACCCACCTCGCCCAGGCCAAGCATCACCCTCACCTGTGCCGGATGCCTGCATTATGGCTTGCCCCTTCGGCAAGGGCCACTCACCAGGGGGCCAAATTATTTTTAGACCATTTCTTCCCCACCTGGGGGCAAATCGGCCTAATATAATTAGGCCGATCTGCCCCCGGGGGTGTAGAAAACCCCTGGACACCAGGGATTAAAAAGAAATGTGTTTATTTTGTTCTTTTATGTGTGGGGAGCAACCCCTTAGGCAAGGGTCACTCCCGGGGGGCCAAATTATTTTTAGGCCATTTCTTCCCCCTATGGGGCAGAAACCTCTAGACACCAGGGAATTTTTTTTCATACTTACGCATAAGAGGAGCTGCCCCTCTGGCAAGGGCCGCTCCCCAGGGAGCCAAATTATTCTTAGGCCATTTCTGCCTCCGGGTGGGCGGGGGGCAGAAAACCCTGAGACACCAGGGATAAAAAATTTTTTTGTTTATTTTTGATATGTGGGGAGCAACCCCTTAGGCAAGGGTCGCTCCCTGGGGGGGCAATTTTTTTAGGCTTTTCTGTCCCTGGGGGGTGGGGGACTGAAACCACTAGACACCAGGGATTATTTTTTTCCTACTTACCCTTAAGGCAAGGGCCACTCCCTGGGGGCCAAATTATTTTTAGGCCATTTCTTCCCCCCCATGAGGCAGATCGGCCTAATATAATTTTCATACTTACACATAAGGGGAGCGGCCCCTTGGGCAAGGGCCGCTCCCCAGGGGGCCAAACTATTCTTAGGCCATTTCTGCCCCCGGGGGGGGGCAGAAAACCCTGAGACACCAGGGATAAAAAAATTTATTTTTTTATTTTGTATATGTGGGGAGAGACCCCTTAGGCAAGGGTCGCTCCCAGGGAGGCCAAATTATTTTTAGACTTTTCTGCCCCCGGGGGGTGGGGCAGAAACCACTAGACACCAGGGATTTTTTTTTTCCTACTTACTCTTAAAGGGAGCGGCCCCTTGGGCAAGGGCTGCTTCCCAGGGGGAGCAAAATATTTTTAGGTCATTTCTGCCCCCCCCGGGGGAAGATCAGCCCAATATAATTAGGCTGATCTGCCCGGGGGGGGGGGCACAAAACCCCTAGACACCAGAGATAAAACATTTTTTTTATTTTTTTTATATATATGTTGAAAGTGACCCCTTAGGAAAGGGTCACTCCCTGGGGGGCCAAATTATTATTAGGCCATTTCTTCCACCCCCAGGAGGGGCAGAAGCCACTAAACACTAGGGATTTTTTTTTATACTTATGCATAATTTTGGCCTATTTTTGGAAGGCCCATCTGCCCCCAAGGGGGGCAGAGAGCCCACCAGAGACCAGGGAAGATGTTTTTTTTCAACATAAAAGAGTGGCCACCCCCAAATAAATGGGGCTAAAGTTGTTCTGCCCACCAGTGGCAGACTGAGCAATTTCCCCCAATCCACACCCGGGGGGGGGAGGGGGGGGCAGAAAGTCTACTAGATGCCAGAGAATTAAAAAAAAAAAAAGTGGGGTGGTGGCTATCAACCAGTATGGTCCTGGCTATGCCCCCACCCCAACTGAAGGGGGTCTTTGAGCTCTCCCCCTGCACACTAAAACATCTTATCCCACAGCAAGAAAGAGGACATTTAATTATTTTGGGTTTGGGCCATGAGAGCTTGGTAACTCTCAAAATCGTCCCACTTGGAATGCTGGGGGCTGCACTTTTTGGAATTTGGGATGCTGCCATCTATAAAAATCCACAAGACCTAGACACATCTGAAAACTATACATCTGATTGATTCCAGTGTGGTGTGCTTCACATGCACCCCACACCATTTTCTTACCCACAATGCCCTGCAAACCTCCAACTTTGCTGGAAATCACACATTTTTCCCACATTTTTGCGATGGAGCCTTCCGGAATCTGCAGGAATCTACAAAATTCCTACCACCCAACATTGTCTCATCTATACCGATAAAAATTCTGCTGCACTTGTCAGCCTAAAAATGTTTTTTTTCAAGCTGCCCTTTTTCGACCTGCTTTGGTTCCCCCTTAATTTCAACATGTTTTTGGCTCCTCCTCGTCACAGGCTCTTGGCCCACCTACACAAGTGAGGTATCATTTTTACCGGGAGACTGAGCGGAACGTTGGGTGGTAGGAAATTTGTTCCGGGGTGGTGATCCCACACAGAAATGGGGGAAAAATTTGATTTTTTTTAGCTAAATTTGAGGTTAGTTGAGGATTCTCTGCAAGAAAACATTGGGGGATCCACGCAAGTCACACCTCCCTGTACTCCCTCGGGTGTCTAGTTTTCAGAAATGTCTGGGTTTGGTAGGTTTCCCAAGATGGCTGATGAGCTCTGGACCAAAAACGCAGGTGCCCCCCACAAAAACATGTAGTTTTGTATTTGATAATTTTGATGTGTCCAGATAGTGTTTTGGGTCATTTCCTGTTGCCGGCGCTAAGCCTACCAACACAAGTGAGGTACCATTTTTATCAGGAGACTTGGGGGAACGCTGTGTGGAAGGAAATTTGTGGCTCCTCTCAGATTCCAGAACTTTCTATCACCAAAATGTGAGGAAAAGGTATTTTATTGGCCAAATCTTTTGGTTTGCAAAGGATTCTGGGTAACAGAACCTGGTGAGCGCCCCACAAGTCACACCATCTTGGATACAACTAGGTGTCTAGTTTTAAAAAATGCACAGGTTTGGTAGGTTTTCCCAGGTGCCGACTAGGCTAGAGGCCAAAATCTACAGTTAGGCACTTTGCAAAAAACATGTCAGATTTCAATGTAAAAATGTGATGTGTCCATGTTGCGTTTCCTGTCACGAGCATTAGGCCTACCAACACAAGTGAGGTACCATTTTTATCGGGAGACTTAGGGGAACACAGAATAGCAAAACAAGTGTTATTGCCCCTTGTCTTTCTCTACATTTTCTCCTTTCAAATGTAATAGAGTGTATAAAAAAGAGGTCTATTTGAGAAATGCCCTGTAATCCACAGGCTAGTATGGGCACCCCGGAATTCAGAGATGTGCAAATAACCACTGCTCCTCAACATCTTATCTTGTGCCCATTTTGGAAATACAAAGGTTTTCTTGATACCTATTTTTCACTCATTATATTTCAGCAAATGAATTGCTGCATACCCGGTATACAGTAGAGTGAAAACCCACTGCAAGGTGCAGCTCATTTATTGGCTTAGGGTATCTCAGGGTTCTTGATGAACCTACAAGCCCTATATATCGCCACAACCAGAAGAGTCCAGCAAACATAACAAGATATTGCATTCAAAAATCTGACATCGCAGGAAAAAGTTACAGAGTAAAATGTTTTTTACCCCAATTTCAATATTTTTTTATTTCAGCTGTAGTTTTCTGTATGAAATCCTTATAGGATCTACACAAATTACCCCTTGCAGAATTTAGAATTTTGTCTACTTTTCAGAAATGTTTAGCTTTCTGAGATCCAGCATTGGTTTCACACTCATTTCTGTCACAAACTGGAAGGAGGCTTAAAGCTCAAAAATTAGTAAAAATGGGGTATGTCCCAGTAAAATGCCAAAATTGTATTGAAAAATGGGCTTTTCTGATTTACGTCTGCCTGTTCCTGAAAGCTGGGAAGATGGTGACTTTAGCACCGCAAACCCTTTGTTGATGCCATTTTCAGGGGAAAAAAACCACAAGCCTTCATCTGCAGCCTTTTTTTGCCATTTTTGTGGGGAAAAAAAGACATTTGTGCTGCATTTTGACTAATTTCTTGGTCTCCTTCAGGGAAACCCACAAAGTCTGGGTACCTCTAGAGTCCCTAGGATGTTGGAAAAAAAGGACGCAAATTTGGCGTGGGTAGCTTATATGGACAAAAAGTTATGAGGGCCTAAGAGCAAACTGTCCCAAACAGACAAAAAAAGGCATGGCACCTGAGGGGGAAAAGGCCTGGCAGCAAAGGGGTTAAAAGTATAAATATACATTTGTTTAACATTTTTGAAGTTAATTTCTTCCTGTATAATAAGCAAAATATACAAGAAAGCAGCAAAACCTTTCTATAGGAGGTCAGTGTGGCCATACGGAGTAGCAAGAGAAAATCAGAGAGATTATGGGAAAAGTATATGATGTCAACGAGTAAAGTCACACCTCTAAGGTTCCAAATACTGAAGTCATTTTAAAACTCAATGCATCTAGCAAAACGTTTTGGCTTCCCTGCACATTCAAAATTAAAACTTTGTATGCTTTTCCGTCCTCACATGGAAACAATGTAATTAGTCTAGGTTGTTAGGCTTTCCCTATAGTTCTTCTCAGCAGCTTGGAGCAGGGGCAGATGGAAAGATTGCGACAAGGGATCACCTGAATTAACATAAACATGAAACAGTCAATATGTAGGCCCTGGACCTATGTGTCAGATCCTCCTATTCCCTAAATAGGGAGAACCACAGTTTGGATTGAACTATGTAACTTTGCTCAAACCTTGACCTCCACAAAAATGACTGTTTCTTGAAAACCTGCTGGAAGCAGGATTCAAAGAAGAGGTTAAATTAGGGGTGAGTCTTATGCCCTCATTATGATCTCGGCGGGAAAACCTGCTGAGTTTGGCGCTAGTGGTCAACAAAAGAACGCCAGCATGCAGAAGACCCCGCTGGCCACATAATGTTCATTCATCTGAGCCGGCAGGTGGAAACAGTGTTTCTGCCAGCTGGCCCAGCTGAATACAGGGCCTGTACATTGACGCCTGCTCCACATGGAGCCGGTGGCAATGTAGCAGTGCGGCAGGTACAGCAGCACCCATCGCGCATTGGGCAGTGAAATGCGTGATGGGGCTATGCACAGGGGCCCCTGCACTGCCCATGCATGCCCCAAGGCACCCATTTCGCCAGCCTTTCCCTTGAGGGGTAAACCGCCAGGGAAAGGTTGATGGAAATTGCCTCATTATCCGGCGGTCAGCGCTGCTTGCAGGGTAGGGGAAGCCTGGCAGTGGCAGAGTTCCAAAAGTGGCGATTCTGCCATGAATATTATATGGCGGTCTAGGCTGCCATGCCGGTGGCAGTAATTACCGCCGGCATGGCGGCCCAGACCACCATGTTTATAATGAGGGCCTTAGTGTGTCTTGGCAATTAAACATGTGATGGATTACAGTAGATTAGGGATGCTTTGGCCTTTGACAATGCTTTTGAAGCATCATCCTGTTATGGGAATATTGTATTTATTTAAACTGCTCTTAGTGATGGAAAGCAATCAAGTTACTAATGGGTAGATGAACCATCTCCATCAACGTTGGTTCTTCCAGTAGGAGTAGAAAGTTACTTTTTGTTCATAATTTGATGGCAGGTGTCCTTTCTTCAGAGCTGAGAAGAAACACTGAGCACCTGACTCAACTTGAAACAGAGCCCTACTACAGGCCAATTGATGCTCTTGTGTCAGCATTCTTTGGGGCATATTTATGGAAAAGTGGTGCATCATTCATGATGTGCTTTTTTCCAGCACCCCATTGTATCCCCCTAACAACACCATGTGTGCACCGTATTCATATTAGCACTAATGTGGCGCTCTGCTGGATTAGTGCCATAAATTATGGCACTAATGCAGCAAAGCACAGGGAGGCCAATTGTTTTGAATGGGAGTGTCATCTTAACGCCAATAATAACAATAAAAATGGTGCAGTGAAAACTAGTAAATTTTACTGCGCCATTTTTCTGGGCCTCCCTACATGGGAGCGCCCCCCCCTGCGTACATTATACTTGGCGCTGGCTTCATGTTGCACAAGGGTTTACAAAGTGGCAGAATGCTTGCATTGTGCCACTTTGTAAATATGGCGCATGGGAAAGGCCACCTTAATGCCACATTTAAATTTTTTTTAAATGACAGAAAGCTGCACAAGTTGGCACTAGGGACATTAGAAATATGCCCCTTTGTTTAGAGTACAGCAGAGAAGATCGTGCACCTGGGACCAAAAAGCTGGCTCTTAAGACCCGAATCTAGACAGCCTTGATGGAATTACTCAAACCAATGAAATGTGCTATGGGGTAGGAAAGATTTGATTCTGCTGTCTTCAGAATGGTTCACTGCAGAACGTGGAACCTTAGCCAATCAGGAAAGCAATTTAGGAACCTTTAACAATAAGCTTTGTAAAGACATTAATGGAATTCCCGCTATGCCTTTAAGAGCCTTTATCGGAGAAATGAAAAATTTGGCAGCTCACAGAGCTCTCTCCCTTCAACATTTCTTAACTTTGATTTGCAATTATAAACTATTGCATGTTATAGTTTATGACAGTTCTCTTCCTGCTGTGCCCCTGTACGTTTCACATTTAATGAACACATTGTATAAACTGCACTTAGTGGTGTTCTGTTTTGGGCACAGCTGAAGACTCGCTCTAACTGTCTGCAGTACTATGTAGCAACTTTGCACACTTTGAGGCGGTATACAACTCAACGCAGTGCGTCAGTAAGAGAATGCACACCTTTCCAATTGTCAATACCATGATCCCTAACAATGCCCCTTTGCAATCCCCAAGACTTTCAAGTCAAGGTTGCAATGTTTCGACCACTCATGTGGCAATCTAAAGGTTTCAGAGAGTTGATTCTCTCTTGGCCCAGAATGATGGGTTTTATTTTGCAAGCGCCTCGTTCAATGAGAGCTGCTCAATCTTGAGGCAAATTCTGCTAAACTACATTTGTGTCTGTTGCAAATAAAGATGCAAAGCCCCTTCCACGGTGACTATGGAGTGAGGTCAAAATGACATAATATATAATCTAGGCTCATTTATTTACTACGTTTCGCCTATACCTAAAAAATAGAAATTCACATTACCCTTCTTTCCCCGTTTATTACTTGTGTGCATCCGATACTACCAAGGGAGTAGCCAGAAAAAAAATACCCCCCCACTTTGAACCAAAGCTCTCTTGGACCAAAGCTCTTTTGGCACCAAGCAGGTGAAGCAAGTCATTGCAACTCTGACAGAAGACTTGCTTGTCTCTTCCGTCCAAGCATCAGTCCACTCATCATTTTCATCCTTTCGTCCACCCACTGATATACACTATTTCACCTTTACATTCTGTCATCCATTCAGTCTTCCTTCCCAAATTCTGCCTGTCACCATTCCGTCCATCCGTCTGTCCATCCATATCCAAACCTATCCATCTTTCTTCAATCCTATCCATCCTTTCAATTAATCATCGATTCTTTCACTTATCCATCCCCTTTCATCCGGCCATCCTTTCAGTCATCCATTCATCCACTCTTTCACTCATCCATCTACTCTATCGCTAATCCATCCATCCTTTCACTCCATTCATCCATCCATCCCCCCTTTCACTCATCCAGCCACCATGCCACTCAGCCATCCATCTTTTTACTCACCCATCCACCCTTTCACCCATTCATCCACTCACCCATTCATCCGTTGACCCTTGCACTCATCCATCCACACATGCTTTCATTCACTTATCCATTCAACCTTTCTCTTATTCATCCATCCATTAACCCTTTCACTCATCCATCTGTCCACTCTCCCATCCAGCCATCCATTTAGTCTCCCTCCCTTTAATTCCTCCATGTTTTCACTCATCCATCCTTACATCTATCCTTTCACTCATCCAGCCGTTGACCCATCCATCCACCCTTTCATTCATTCCATCCATCCACTCATCGATCCATCCTTTCACTCACTTATACATCCATCTTTACTCTCATCATCCACCCATCATTTCACTCATCCATCCATCCATCCACCCTTTCACTCATCCATCCATCCCTCCAGCCATCCATCCACCCTCCCTTTCACTCATCCATCTTTTTACTCATTCAGCCATGCATCTATGCATCCACCTTTCAACTCACCCATCCATCCACCATTTCACTCACACATCCATCCATTTACCCTTTCACCCATCCATCCATCTTTTCACATACCCACCCAATCATATTTTCCCCATCCATCCATCCGCCCTTTTATCCAGCCATCCATTTATCCTCCCTTTCACTCATCCATCCATCCTTTCACTCATCCATCCATCCACCCTTTCAAGCCACCCATGTATTCAGCCTTTCACTCAATCCATCCATTCACCATCCATTTATCTTTTCACTCCATCCGTCCTTTCACTCACTCACTTACCCATCCATCCTTTCTCTCATCATCCATACATCCACAATTTCACTCATCCATCCATCAATTCACCCTTTCACCCTTTCACTCGTCTTTCTTTCCTTTCACCCATCCGTCCTTACATACATCCTTTCACTCATTCAGCCATGTATCTATCCATTCACCTTTTCATTCATCTATCCATTCACTTTTTCTCTCCTCCATCCGTCCACCCTTTCACCCAGCCATCTGCCTATCCTCCCTTTCAATCACCCATTCTTTCCCTCATCCATCCTTACATCCCTCCTTTTAATCCTCCATTCATCCTTTCACACACCCACCAATCCACCTTTTCAACCTGTTCATCCAACCAGCCTTTTACTCCATCCATCCATCCACCCATCCAACCTCCATCTACTTATCCTTTCCCTCATCCATGCTTTCCATCACTTTTTCATCCATCCTTTCACTCATTCATCCATGCATCTATTCCTCCACCTTCTCAGTCACCCACTCATCCACCCTTTTACTCATCCTTCCATCCTTTCACTCACTCACCTTCTCCCCCTTTACCGTTAATCATGAGCCTTTGTCTGCCGAATTCCTGGTGAAAGAGGATCATCAAAAAACCCATCCCTCGCTGGAGCTGCTAAAGCGTGGGGGTTTACAATGCGCCTGGCCAATACTATATATATATGTACTATATTTTCCTACATACTTATTTATTTTTCCATTTAACAATCATCCTGAGTTCCTCCTAATTCTCCCCTCCATCAACCTTTAATTCTACATGATATCAGTGTCTACTATCCAGCACACATACGTACTTAAAAGTACCACTTGTATTTTTCTCAAAGTCCTCAATTCACTTACCTCTTTCTCTGTCTTGAAGTCAGTTATATTTATGTTGGTACTTATCAAGCATCAGAGTGGAACCTTAAACATCCTGTATCAGAGAAGACACAGACTCAGAAATGCAACTGTATCCCATAATAAACAGACTTCCCAAAGCATCCAATCAAAACAGGAGTTAGTGATCTTTTCAGGCTCCAACTCTGGGATAACAGGAGATATGCGTCACATGGCTCTCACTGACTGCTCACATCATACTATATTGAATTCAAGATGCTTGCAAAAACTTAGAAGGCCATGAGTAACAAAGGTTTCATATATCAATGTGATGGCAAATACCTTGACCAACCTCTTCTGTTGGGACTTAGGGGGTCATTCTGACCCTGGCGGTAATTACCGCCATGGCGGAGGTTGGCGGTAGCACCGCCAACAGGCTGGCGGTGCACCGCTGGGCATTCTGACCGCGGCGGTTCAGCCGCGGCCAGAAACGGAAAGTCGGCGGTGTACCGCCGACTTCCCGCTGCCCTTGAGAATCCTCCATGGCGGCGGAGCGCGCTCCGCCGCCATGGGGATTCTGACACCCCCTACCGCCATCCTGTGAACAGGATGGCGGTAGGGGGTGCCGCGGGGCCCCCGTAAGAGGGCCCCACAAAGAATTTCAGTGTCTGCTTTGCAGACACTGAAATTCGCGATGGGTGCAACTACACCCGTCGCACCTTCCCACTCCGCCGGCTCCATTCTGAGCCGGCGTCCTCGTGGGAAGGGTGTTTCCCGCTGGGCTGGCGGGCGGACTTTCGGCGGTCGCCCGCCGGCCCAGTGGGAAACCCAGAATGACCGCCGCGGTCTTTTGACCGCGGTACGGTCTTCTGGCGGTTCCCGCTTGGTGGGCGGCTACCGCCGCCCGCAAAGCTTAGAATCACCCCCTTAATCATCTATTGTCATCTTCTCATAATGTGCTATTTCCAACCTGCTGAAACCAGACTGCTTTCCAGAAGACCTTGACAGCACCTAAGCAGTCAAGATTTCAAACTAGCAGGTCTTTCTAATAATCTTATAAGTACTGCTATTCTAGAAAGCTCCCTGGGGTCTCTTAGATCTTCATACAGCACAATGCAAAAGAAAACTAACATAATTATAACATCACATTGGGAGGCACCTACCCACCAAAACATACAGTTCCAGGCTTTCTGTCTGTCTTTTGTCCAACTAAATTCAAATCTCTCCTCTGGTCCAAGTAACTCTGTAGCCGAAGTGCCATTGACATGCCACAGAATACTGAATTAGATATCCCATTTTGTAACCTTTCCTCAGTCCTCAGCCAAAATGCCAACCATCTTTATTGCCCCAATTTTCTATGCATAATCCTGCTAATTCACTTTTGTAGACAATAGTAACCGTACCTAGACTCCTACTCACCATCAGCTAAGAAAGACCACAAAACCCATGCCAATCATAGCATACACTGGTTTTTCACTAAACACATGTGGGGCTGTTTCACAAAGGTAATTCTGACCCTCACACACCCAGTCATCGACCCACTCAGACAGCAACACATTGACTCACAGGCCCACTGACCCTCAATCACCCACTCACAGATCCATTGAGACCCTCATGCACCCACTCACAGACACTGACCCAACCACTCACAGACCCAATCAGACACTGACACACTCACTCACTGACCCACTCAGACCCTCATGCACCCACTCACACTGACACAACCACTCCCAGACCCAATCAGTCACTGATGCGCCCACTCACAGACCCACTCAGACACTGACACACCCACTCACATACCCACAGACCCTCAATCACCCACTCACAGATCTACTGAGACCCTCATGCACCCACTCACAAACCCCCTTAGACTCTCATGCACCCAGTCACAGACCCACACAGACACTGACACATCCACTCACAGACTCTCATGAACCCACTCACAGACCCATTCAGGCCCTCATGTGCACACTCACAAATCCACTCAGACCCTCATGCACCCACTCTCAGACCCAATCAGACCCTCACACACCTATTCACAGACCCACACAGAGACTGGCACATCCACTCACATACCCACTCATACAGTGATGCACCCACTCACAGACCCAATCAGACCCTCAAGCTCCAACTCACAAACCCCCTTAGACTCTCATGCACCCAGTCACAGACCCACACAGACACTGACACATCCACTCACAGACTCTCATGAACCCACTCACAGACCCATTCAGGCCCTCATGTGCACACTCACAAATCCACTCAGACCCTCATGCACCCACTCTCAGACCCAATCAGACCCTCACACACCTATTCACAGACCCACACAGAGACTGGCACATCCACTCACATACCCACTCATACAGTGATGCACCCACTCACAGACCCAATCAGACCCTCAAGCTCCAACTCACAAATCCACTCAGACCCTCATGCACACACTCACAGGCCCATTGAGACCCTCATGCACCCACTCACAGACCCACTCACGCACTGATGCACTCACTCACAGACCCAGTGAGACACTGATGCACCCACACACAGACCGACTGAGACACTCATACACCCACTCATAGACCCACTCAGACACTGATGCACCCACTAAGACTCTGATGCATGCACTTGCCCACCCAGAGACTCTCACAGCCACTCCCACCCCATATACACTCTGCTACACCTCTTCTCATACCCAAAGAGATAGGCTGCAGTCAACTTCGTTCGGGCCATGCACAGCGGCTGTTTGGATTAAGTTATGCTAATGAAAATAAGCTATACATTAGAAAGACACAGAAATTCACTGAAAAAAGCCAAAGGTTACAGGGGCATTATAGAAATGGCAGACATGTGATGCACCTGATCCGTCTTCTTAGGTCTCATCAAACTTTTTTTCTCTGTTCTGAGGGGTGAGGAGGCATACATCAAATCATTCGACTTTAATTACAGTGTAACCCAATGGGTCACACATTTAATCCCGGAAACCAAGTTAAAGTTTAAAAGGGCTGAATTACAGACGCAAACTCAAGCTTACATAAATGAATCTCAAAACCATGGTATAAATGTAAAAATTCACCAAAGGAGAATGAAAATGTCGCACAACATGAAATTTAACCAACAGGGGCAGAACTAGTATTTTACTAGCAACAATGTAGAAAATAAGGAAAAGCATCTGATGCTTCAAATCCAAGCCCAAGGTATCCTGTCTAACCAATGAATCTAAATGCCTAACTATTCTATATACTAAAGGTATTTCAGAGAAAAGTGTCAGCACCACAGGAACCTCTGTAGAGATTCTTTTGAGAGATATGAATAGCATAAAGCCACTTGGAAAAATAAAGTGTGAGGTCTGTACCTCACATGGGTCTGCTTCAGTCAAGCAGCAAAGGGAAAGTGTGTTTGAAACTAAATAAACATCACTTAAATCTTGAATCTTCCAAGAGCTGACATCATAGTGAAAACCTTTCTTTGAAATAACAACGTTATATATGGCACATCTAGTTGACAGTTGAATTCTGTTAAGTTGCTTCCATTCGACCATGAGTCACTCTCATACTCAGGAATTTCAGAGTAATTTACACCATTTTTTGCTAGCGGTCCCAGCAGTCCCAACCCTCCTGGGACTTCGGAGGCTGCCCTGTTGGAGCTGCTGCTCTTGAGGTAAGTTTTATGCTTTTTATGTTTGAGGTGTGCATGTGTGCATGTATGAATGTATGTGTGTTAGTGAGTGTTGTGAATGTGTATGTAAGTGCGTGTGTGAATGAATGGGTGTGAGTGAGGAGCATGTGTAAAGCTCACTGCCCCCCCTCATAAAATTACCAGCCGCCACTTTTTGATCCCAAAAAGTAACATAAAACAGTGCAATGTGCTGACTTGCATTATTTTGCATCAAGGCGCATTCTATGGGTAGTGCCTGGATGTTCTGCTGCAACTACCCATTAATTTTGACCACAATCCATATCTACAAAGATTTGTACACTTGGATTTGTGCCAAAATCCTGTGCCTTCCTGAGTATTGCTACTTGTAATTTCCCCTTTCAATGTGCGCTGCATTCTGCAGCACACACAGAAAAAGGAAATTGTTTTAAAGCATAGTTGTGCAGGAACAAAAACTATGCTTACTACAAAGCAGACACCCTTGCAGTATGGCACAAGGACACCAGAGATGGCACATGGCTGCTGAAAGTGTGCCAGTGCAGGCAGAGAGCAAAACGTGCCACTTCTTTGTAGCTATAGCAATTTTCTGCTCTATCCGGTTCAATCAACACAGAGCAACACGTTTGCTTGCTGACCTGCATAGTGTCAACTCTTTCTAAATCTGGACCAGAGAGTGGCGTTCTGAAGATGATTAAAGGACGGACTAGTATACGTAGCGGTGGTTAGATAAGTCTATTGAACATGAACCCAGGAAAACGGCCCCACTTGTCTTTTTTATTTAACCTGTCGGAACACGATTACGGTTATTCTGATCAATTGCGATATGCTCAGGACCTCTTGTTACCTCACATATCTGTTATGAGTTGTACATTAAGGATCACTCCCACCAGCACCCGACCCCCCGCTGCATCATTCCCCGGGTAACATTTGACGGCTAGTTTACCCTCTTTCCATGGAGACTAGCTTAGTCTTTCTGGGTGCAGGTTCTTAGCTCCCCCCTTCGTAAAGGAACAAGTACTGGAGTGGAATTTAGTAATAGAGATTTCTATCACAAGTGAACACCGGTCCCTTACAGCTGCACACCCACGTGTTAGCTAACAAGCAATCATTTTCACGTAAAGCTTCTCAGATGGTTCTTCAGTAGGCGCAGTAATCCCCTGAGTTTCTTCCTGGCAGCAAAGGGAAAGAGCTAAAATGAGACATATGCCATGTCTGGTTCTGCCACAAAACACACACAGAAAACACAGCAAGACGTTTCATAATATTGTCATTTAATATCTGAATCAAGCAGAGAGGGGTTTAGAGCCACGAAGATAAGAATCAAAGCATGAGACGTTACAGGTGCGGCTCAGCAAGGCGCTACACACTGAGAAGGGAGGCGCCGAATGAGAGATGCATGCACTGAATCAAGAAAATCATTGACATAGCTCACCTGGTTCAGCGCCTACCGCTAAATCCGACATTCACCTTGCGTGTGACAGGCTCCAATCGTGGTGGGACCAGCTCATCCTTTCATCCAAGATAGAATAATGAAAATATTACATTTGAGCTCCTTTTTATCAAACCTATTAACATTACCTCATCGGTGAATTTTACATTTTTAAATGCCAGCCCAGTGAATATAACTCACCTGAGAAAACAAAAAGGTTTATGAAAAAATAACTGAGTACAGTAAAAGGCATGGTTTGTTAAAGAAATATTTATGTTTGTCTACAAACAAAACTGAAAAATGTTTGTAAATATGCAAATCTGAAATGAGCATGGGTATTGGGGTATGAAGGGAAGAGGAGAGCTGCACTGAAAGGTAGGGGACTATAGAACTGAATGAGGGTGCATAGATACGTCCCATGGGTGGTGAGGGGCGACCTCACGTTATTTATCCTGATAGCTCAGTGGGTTAATACACCAGCTGCAGAGTTCTATGTGCAACAATCAGATGACAGATATACATACCAGCAAATCCCACATACCCTGTTGTCTTCCTAAAGTATACGACATGAGCAACCCAGAGCCTGGCAACAATGACACCTGGTATTTTAGTGCCAAGAGAATATTCAGTCTCTCTTGTTAGCCTTGTAAATGTCACTGCACTTCACTGGCGAAGAGCTCCCCCCCCCCCTGCACAGCAGAACAGCGCTGTCTGTGGCACTCCCAGACATCCTCCGGCAGGTTTGGGCAGTACTATGTCTAAAATGTGTTTAGTTTACTACAGTAGGTGCAGCTACAAATCACATACATTAGCTGCTGTGGGTGGATGAATTGACCCGGCAACTGCCACGTCAGGAGAACTACTGGGTGGTGGCAGGTGGGAGGGAGGGCAGGACAGCCAGTGAGCGAGAAAGGTGGAGCACATCAGACACTGACAAGGGAGTGAGGAGAAGGGGGAGAGCTGTAGCATGCTGGAGTCATACATGCGCCCCGAAGCGATGTCCATGTGGGACGTCAGCACTGCTGCCCACAACACTCCAGAAGAACAAATGCTGTAGTTACCATGGGAGCAATGCTTCTTCTAGGCCCTGAACGGATGCTTCATCATCCATGCACTGTAAGGGAAGCATGTCTTTTCAAACGCCACTGTAGTATATATGATGAATTATCCCAAACATTAAAGTTCATTCTCTTGAGAAACCGCTAACGATAGATCAAGGCCAGTAATCTCTTAAAAAAGGTAAATAAACAAAAATATAGGTGCAAAATACTAAGTAGACAAGTCTGTAAAAAACTCACCTGAACATATTAGGCTAGCCAAAGGTTCAGTTGGGTGCCCATATAAAATAAGGAAAAACAACTTTACGTAAAAGAAATAAACAAAGGAAAAAAGATACAAAAGGAAAAACAAACAGGTAAAGAGAAAACGAGCCAGAGATAGCAGTGGGAAAGGTGCTAGGGTATAAGTAAGGGTAGTAATAGTAGAGTATAAGCTGGGACAGAGGTACTAGGTTATTATAGCTGTAGGAATACTAGGATAAAGGCAGAGGTGGAGGTACTATTTAACAATAACTTATGTACTTAAGCTTAGAGGTGTGAGAGGCGTAGTAAGTTGTAGGTAGGAGAAGAGGTACTAGGGTATAATTAGTTCTGCATGAAGGTAACTGCTTGGAGTACTAGGGTAAATGGAGGGGTATGGTTACTAAGCATACTAGGGTATACTTAGGGATATATATATTAGGGATTAGGGAATAGGCAGGAGTAGAGGTATGAGGCTATAGGTATGTATAGAAGTACTAGGCATTAACAGGAGTTAGAGGACTTCATGAAACAATGTGTGCTAAATAACACCAAATATCCATTAACATGTGTTGTAGGACAAGGAACGAATTGCACAGAAACTGGTGTTTCTCAGGAACTTCAGTTTTGTATCCTGTAGGAATGAATACCCAGCGAGATGCTCTACGGCCAGGTGTGTCGCTATTGGTAGTGCAGCAGGTGCATTGGCACCAGGGCACAGGATTGTTGGGGGCCCATTGCATCCCAATTATGGCTTGTATGTACTATTCAACCTGGCCCTGGAGGCTAATTTTCCTTTTTGCATTACGACCCATGTCATCCTTACTATGTCACTGCCCCATGCACCCAATGGATTGTGACCTCATGCACATAGACCTGACTCCGGGGTGGAACAATAATTGCACTGTGTTTCCTGGTACATTCCAAAGAGAGGTGGAGAATGCGGGGTGGGGCTAGGAGGCCTGGAAGCAGTTCCAGCACTAGGGCGGTGTGACCGGTGCCACCGCACCGGGCGGTGACTTTGGGTGGGGGTGCTGTGTCTGCAAATACAAATATATTATGATTTTAAAAGTACCTGTTGCCGCGTTTCTTGCCTTCAGCAATTTTCAGGCAACAATCAAAAGGTCAAGATAACTCCTGGTGATTAATGTTCTTTAAGGAAAGAGATCAGAGTTTTGTCTAGTGGAAGTTATGACTTATCCTATCACAGAGGGATAAGATGCTTGCTGCAAAAAACCTACACCATGCAGATCACAAAGGGCACATAATGTAAGTAGTTTAGTGGGTTACTGCTTTTGTCAGAGAGATACTTTTTCTACTTACAGTTTATAAGTTAAAATGCTAATATAGAACAGTGAGCTATTAACTGTCTTCAAAAACCTGAATGCAAACTGTAAAGTATGATTTTTCCCCAGTCTTTCATTATTCTAATGTTGCAAAAAGGGTTCATTTGGGTAGAAGTCAATTCTTATTATTAAAGAGAAATCCCAACCATGGTGTTCATTTTTAATTCTGAATTTGTGCTTCTACAGACCAAGCACTCTCAAACTATACTGCCTTCCAGTATAAATGACATATGACTCCTACACCTTGTAGTCCTCTGTCTTATATAACATTTCCTATAGATTGATTTACACATGTATAATTGATTGTATCTGTGTAATGCGTGTGTGATGTAAAGTGCCCTGACACCCTACACTGGTATGAGTGGCACTATAAAATGAATTAAATGCATCTAAGAGAACATGGTTATGGAGACTTGAGGGGTACTGTTAAAGGGTGGTAGTGAGGGAATCCATAGCAGAGGTGGTCACTGGGCGGTGCCAACAAACATTGTCGCACCAGGCGCCACCAGCGCTAAAACCGACCCTGCCTAGAAGTACACAAGCACATGGAGAATGCAGATTTAGGGTGCCAATGACACTGCTGTCCAGGCAAAATAGATTTGTCCCTGCCACATACCACCTAATTACTTTTTTGTACTTCCAATATACAGTATGTGATTTTCTTTCAGTCCAACGTGATCATCTCTAATTTTTCAGACCGCCTGTCTGGTCGCCTACATCCTCGACCGTCTCTGAAAACATAACAATTAAATGATATTTGATGAAGTTTTTATGACCGCAAGGGATTTCCCGTTTTTAGATTTATCTCTTCGAGCTTATCCTCTGCTGCTGCACTTCAGTTCATTCTACAGTCAGAACATTCACTCGGTGCCATTACCATATTTATAAAGGTACCTGGACTCTTGGAGCACGCCTGACTGACTTCAAAAGAGTAATCTATTCTAGCAGCTGGGCAGCCGGCACCGAGGTGGGAGGGGGACTTAGCAAGGTGTGAAGATTGTTGTATAGGGAAAGAAAGGCTTCTACACTTATAGAGGCTGGCCTGCTGCACTGTACACCGAGAGCAGGAGCCGAGTACTCCGCGGCTCTGAAGGGCAGTTGTGGTCCCATGGGGGAACATTACATTAATTAAGGACTTCAAAAAGTTCAGCCACATTGTGATTAGTAGTTAGAAGACAGCGATGCACTCAGTGTAAGGCAGCAGTCCTAATCTCCTCACAGAGTGGGATCATTGAGACTGCTGACCCAACCCCGCTCTGTGATGAGGTGTCACTGATTGAAACATGACCCTGGGCACTTCAGGGCTTAAAACTGAAGCACCCAGGTCAGAGGTGATGCCCCCCCTCATCATGAGCGGGAGGGCCCAGAGGCACCTTTGCCAGGCTGAAGAACTCAAGCCCACAGGAGCTGTGAGTCCTTCAGCCCAGCAAAGTTCAGCTCAGGCAGCCAGGAACCAGTGCATTTAGCGCATGTCCAGCTCCTGGCTGCCTGACCTGAACCAGAGGAATGTCTGTCAGATTGGCTTTTGTTCAACCTGACAGACACTCTTCACATCAGGAAAAAGGCAGCGGGGGGGTGTGGCCCCTCAGTCCGCATGAACAGGCCGCTGCTGGTTACAAACCAATACAAATGGCCATGTGAAGTGGTATGTACATGTCAACCTTGATTTTGTGTTGATCTGCGATAAAAAAAGTAACATAAACTGAACACAAATTTTTCTCAATTTTGACCTCTGTTTTAGAGCACTTTTCACAAGCCGTATACCACACCAATGGTTGTCATATTGCACTGATGATACCATGATTTTATTATTTTCTTGTGTGCTAAAAATGTATTTTACTCATAATAATCACTGAAAAAATGTATTTAGAATGTTTTTATCGAGACTTCATCTAAAAACTGTTAAAATTACTTATTTTAAATGTATTCGCCCTTTGAATTCTATCTCCAGAAAGTTTTAGGCTTATCTTTTAAATCTGGAAAACTCTTCTTAATATCAGTCGCTTTTGTGTAACATGTCTTTGCTAAACTTTTGTATTGTGCTATGAAACTAGGGCTGCACAAAAACGGTATAGTTTCTTTCTGCAAATGTTTGCGAAATGTTTTAAAAATGCAATGAAATCGGAGATAAATGTGCCTTCCGGATATTGCTTACATTTTTCATATAAGTGCATGCAGACAGAGGTCATGTGAGATGCAGGAAGGAGATGGATAGACCAGAATATGTCCCTTGGCGATACTTTTTCAAGTGTGTGTCTGGCGGGTAAAAATGTAGCAAAATTTTGTAATGCTAATTTTCAAGGATTTTGCAAATTCTTTTGACATAATTTAAATTTAGTCCAAGCTGATACAATGCACCTTCTACCTAGATCTTGTTTAACATTTATAAAATAACCAGGTCTATGATGATATAGAGCTGCCTTCATCATGAGGTCAAATAAGATACACTGAGACTGGAACTGAAAATAAATTCAAGCAAACTCCTCGCTAAAATATTTGAGAATTATTAATTTCTTTGGGGTCTGTTTCCAGAGAGGAGGGATCAGGCATAAGAGAGAGAATTGATAAAAAAGAAAATAAAAACAGAAAGTCCCAGCACCCACCACCAGCTAAGGTCTGGGGCTAACCTATCTGCGTTATTGGATTTCACTGCATCAGCGCCAGAGTCCTTTATTAAGGGATATTTTTACACCTGTGCGAGAGGTTATGCGTTCTGTTATTTCCTGGCATTTCTGAGACAGGCTCACATGATCAGTCTGTACCCAGCCAAAAATAACCTTCAGAAGCCAGGGTGAATGTGGCACCTGCCTCGGAGTCTTATTCCATCTGCCTTCCCCTGCAGGCGGAATCCAATCAGCCCACGAAGACAGCTCGGGCGACTGTTTACATTGCATTAGGCTGGGAGCAGAGGGGACCCTGTGACACAGAGCCGAATGGAGCCGTAACAGGTTGTGATTGGATCCTGGCTGTCTGCGACGAGAGAGGCAGAGATCACTGGACGCACCGTGTGGGATGTCAGCTGGGACAGGAAGCAGAGACTGCTGTTTAAAACGGAACAAAGTGTATCAATATATCTAGAACGGGAGAGTCTGGCTGAAATGTTTAATGGGAAGAATGGAGGTGTGTCTCGGGGCAAGGGGAAGCTGGGAATCAAGGAGGAAGGGGGGAGGTTTTATATGAAATTAGAAGAGGGAATATTCTGTGACAGAGAATAGGGAGGAAGGAAGATTTAAGATGATGTAACATATAGGACCTTATTAGGACCATGTTGCGGTGGTGGTCGGACCGCAAACACCGCCACTTTTCATTGACACAACAGTGTGGCGGTGCTGGCGGTCCTAATCTGCCAGGACAGAGCTTCAAGCAGCGCAGCCCTGGGATTACGACTCCCTTCTCTGCCAGCGGTAGCACCCCCCAAGAAACAGCTGGTGGAGACAGGGTGCAGGCGGACCCTGCAGTGCCCATGCACTTGGCATGGGCAGTGCAAGGGTCCCCCTGGCCAGCCCTGCAGACAATGAACATTGTGACGTGTGCTGGTGCACCCTATGCACTAGAGGATTGCCGCCAGCTCTATTATGAGCCGGAGACAATTCTGTAGGCCGTTTCCCACAGGGCGAGCACGCAGAAACGCTGTTTCCGCCCGCTGACCCAGCAGGAAACTCACAAAGGGGCCGACGGAGAGGCACCACACTGGTGGCAAATTACCTCTTGGGACTTTGGCAGACAGGCTTTTCTGTCTGCCGAAGTCGTAATGACCCTCATAGTCTGTGTTTGTGGCACAAAGAAACAAGTGTTATCTTAAGGAATTTTGTGGCGTAGAGCAAGATATACTTTGGTGGTTCCAGTTGAAACCAACTTTGAATTTTATTAACTAATACTTGATAACTGAAGTCTGCATGATGTCAGACAAACTTTCAGAAACGGAGTTCTATCAAAACAACTGAAATTTGTATTTCTGGGGTCCCTAAAATTCGTTAAGATTACACTGCATAAAGAGAGAAGTCAAAAGTAGAGGTAGGCAGAGCGAACCAGAGAGGCTGGGTTACAAAAATAGATACAAGAGAGATGAAGCGAGAGAAAGTTTAATTTCCTAGATTACTTGCAAGATGGGGCCCTAGGCAACTGGCCACTTTTCGGAAGCCTTAAAACGTCTCTGAAAGAAGCACCTAACAACAAAAAGAAGTGTGCAACAGTAAACTGTGTGCAAAATACTCAAGCTCCAAGTCAGTATGACCAATACAGAAACATTTGGGCCAAAACGTATCATTTAACTGGAAAAAGATGATTTACACATTTGAGGCTTCATTAAAAATAGGTTGCTCCTTGAGATGAGCACAAAGTGACACTTTACACCTAGGCACGAGAACGAGTGGGACTTGAGGTGAACAGGAAGCAGTGGAAATCAAGTGACCCGGAGTTCCCTTTCAGGGGCCACGGCGATATGTTTGTGGGACCATAACCTGTTTAGGAACTGTGATATGTATTGATCCACTGTTTACAAAGTAATACGAGTCTCAGGAAACACTCATGTGTCCCTTGGTCGATGATTGGTCGTGAAACAACTTGTTATGTTCACCTGGCTTTTCTAGTCTTGGCAAAGGCAGAAGATTCGTTCCCAGGTATCACAAACACAAACTAATTGCTTTGCCAGTGTTTGTTTAAAATTGATCTTTGGTATTCTTTTTTCCTATAAGTTCCAGATCTCCATCTCCAATCAGGGGCTACCTTGTGCCACCAGCTCACCAGGGTCTAGCTGTTTGCTGTCACCTCTCACCTACCTCTCGATCTCTGTTCCTCCAGTGTGTCATCTTTAGGCAGTTTTATGGAGAAAGAGTCACCCTCGAAAGGCATCTGCTCCACAGCCCGAACTCTGACCTGATTGCACTCGGCTGCAAGGGCCTTGAAGCCCAGAGAATTAAGAGTATGTTGCGTTATCTCTTGGTCTTTTGTATTGTTGTTGGCTTACATTTCCACAGGTCGGTGTTTCATGTAGTCTTCTACAGTTGCCAGACATCTTATCCCATCATCTGACTAGGGCCGCTGACATCTCTGGCATGACCTTATGTTCTTTCTATCCAGAATTACATCTATGGCTGCTAATACAGAGAAGGAAACACATGAGAGATGCATTTGCTTCTGCAACTTGATTTTTAACTGCAGTTGGCTCAAAATCACCTTGAAACACATAGCGTTTTTCTAAAAACGTTGTGATTTGCCATAGTAAATCTACTTTTAAAATCAGTGAAGTCCTTTGGAATTGAATATTTTCGTGTTACAGCATGCCCTTCATCCCCCCTCTCATCAACCATCTATCCCCAGTCATCTGTTTACCCTCCACAGCAGTACCTTTCTATATATCTCTGCACTCTTGGATGTCCCCAGGGACTCATTATGAGGATTTCTCTAATTTTGGCACTGATTGGCATCTCTGATCTGATCTCATGGTGTGGATAAAGTCACCCTTACTGTGCCGTGCTCCTGTTCACTGCCCAGAAGGCAATTTTGCTATGCTTCCTATAAAGATAAAATCATACCTTTCTATTGTTTGATGCTCTCGCATTCATGGGCGATCCCCTCAGTATTGTCCCTTAACTTATACCTTTAAATGGATTTGTCTTCTCTTACTTTTGGGAGAATCCTTCAGAGAATTTCTACCATCATTTGCTGTCTAGGGGCTGGAGATCTCGTACTCCTGGGTGGACCCACTGGACTAGAGCATCCCTACAATCTCAACGTGTCCTCTCTAGGGGTTGCACCACTCTTGCTCCTGGATGGATCTAATAGACAATCCCCACTGCATTAACATGTGCTCTAAAAGGGTTTTGTTCCACTCATGGATGGAATCCATAAACTGTTTACATTTGTTCCTTACCCTGTGATTTCTAGGGATTACGCTATTTTCAATGCTGGGAGGGCCTCACAAAGCAATCCCTCCTGTCTTAACCTGTATCTTTAATTGGATTGCTGTTTTCTCATTTTTAGATAAACCCTTTAGAGCATTCCCTACTGTCTTGGTCTGTGCCTTTCCTGGGTTTACTCCTCCTCCCTCATGTTTGGACCCCTTATAACATGATCTAGTCCATTCTGTATTTAACTGTGCCAATAGTGATTTCTATCTTTGTCACTCCTGGTTGAATCTCATAGAGCATGTTTCCATTTTCGAGCATTGCTTCTGGTTGGATTCCTTTACTCTCTTCCTCCCTGTATATCCACATTATTCCAGGAATCTGAACTCCTACTGTCCACCTCTTTCATACCCTCCAAAGTCACTATTCAGGCTGTTCAAATAAGAAAAATGACACAATTTCCCCTTCAGCTTTGTTCTCTCTTCATTCCCCCATTTCTCTCTACACATTCTTTCCTACCCTTAATGTCTAATCATTACATTACCAGCAGGAATGGATGATGGACGGAATGCTGAACATTGCAAACATTCACCCCTAGTCACAAAGATCTGGGTTTAATCCATCGTTTTTTTGCTCACTATGCCACCCCAGAGTTCACCCAGCCATATGCAAATCAGTCCTGTTCCTCCTCCCCCATGGGAACAGACCAGCCCAAACTGCTAGACCAGGTCCTCCCTGGACCAGAAATAAGCATCCTGGAACTGGTATCAGGATATCACCCTCATCAGCCAGGGTAGCTTGAATCCTGTGGCAGAGTGAGCAAGGGACCCTCGTCTGGGCATACCCCTGGCCACTTATGGTGACTTTAGCAGCACAAAAGGATGATGGACAGAGTTCTGAAACTTTTTAAACACCCACCCCCAGACACAGATCTGGTTTAAATCCATCATTCTTTTGCTCACCATGCCACCCCAGTTTGGACCTACAGTGCTATGCAAATCAGTCTTGACCCTGCTCCCCATGGGAACCATCCAGCCCGAACTGCCAGGCCAGGTGCTCCCTGCACCGGAAACAAGCATCCTGGAACCGGTTTCAAGGTATCACCCCGCAGTTCAGTCAAGAGTGATTTGCCATGCGCCATGCCCTCTCAACCCAGACGAGCACAAAAACGATCTCCTTCACTCCATTATGTCCAGAAGACGTCTCCGGTTCATATAAGTTTATGACTTGTCAGGATCTCCTGCAGATTCATGTCACACCGTCATATTCAAAGACATCCTCCTTAATTGCTTACAACTTTCTAAGCCAGAGCTGCATCAACCACACCTTGTAACCATAACCATTTTCAAATGGAAACAAGAAAAAATATAAATAGCAAATAGGTCTGTCTTTAATATGCTAATGCATGCAAAGAACATTTGTGCATTCCTGTGTTTGCATATATTAGCATATTAAAAGTAGGTCCATATGTAAACATCAAAATGTCATAACAAACACCAGTAGAAGCAATTTTTAGCTGGCAAATGAAATCCAGTCCCTCATACTGGTTGGCAGACAACACTTGCGGTAGACATAGCACTTCTGCCAGTGTTAGAGGCAGTTTCTGTTGAGTTGAAATAGAGGCCTGGAGTTACGTGCA
This sequence comes from Pleurodeles waltl, assembly GCF_031143425.1. Lineage (NCBI taxonomy): Eukaryota > Metazoa > Chordata > Amphibia > Caudata > Salamandridae > Pleurodeles > Pleurodeles waltl. The sequence continues at coordinate 1,633,933,783 of NC_090445.1, forward strand.
GCTGTTGCCTTCGTGATGTATTCTGTGATACACCAGAATCATTGGTTTGTTCTTGTACTGGTAATTCGAGTACATCTCCAAAGCATGCACGTCAGTCTGGTAGCGGCAGCTAGGGGCTAACATGGTAGGTCCGCTTGGTTCAAAAGTTAGACACATTTCCACACACACTGGCACAAGAAAGAAAACTATGTGAACATTTTGTAATTCAGCAGACCTAATCAGAAGCACCACTGCAAGGAGGCTGTTAGCCGGGCATGACAGTTCTTCTGCAGCCCTGCATAGTCACACAGTACAGTTAATTGTCAGATAATACTCATCTTGACAGTGAACTCTTGTCTCCAGGAAATATATGTGCAGCTTTGGTGAGAGGGCTATATTCAGATTATAAAGGAGAAGGCAAGCTAGAGCAGGCAGAAGAGAGCAGTATTCCCCAAGTCTTTGGGTGGGCTTTTCAGGCACAATCTGTAGACAGAAACAAAAATTGGCAAAGACAATAGGTTTTGCCTCTGTGAAAGCTATTGGTTTTGTTTACGTTTTTTCGACACATGCTCCACGCAGCATGTTTTGAAGTAAAAAAATAATTGTGATTCGGTTAACCCCGTGATTCGGTCACATGTGGTAGTCCTTTAAAAAAAGAAAAACAACGAAAAAAACTTTAAACAACTCTGTACAACAGCAAGCGCCACTGTGTAACCTGTAAAGCACTTACAAGTTCAGTCTCCGAGGCATGGGCAGCCCATCTTTGGGGGTTCAAGTCAACCCCAAACACCCAGCACCAGCAACACAGGGCCGGTCAGGTGCAGAGGTCAAAGAGGGGCCCAAATAACAAAAGCACCTATGGAGACTAGGGGTACTCCGGTTCCAGTCTGCTAGCAGGGTAAGTACCTGCGTCCTTGGGGAGCAGACCAGGGGGGTTTTGTAGAGCCCTGAGTGGGTCCCAAACAGGCACACAAAATACACCCTCAGTGGCACAGGGGCAGCCGGGTGCAGTGTGCAAACAAGGCATTGCGTTTTGTATTGAAATCAATTGACAAACCCAGAGGTCACTCTGATGATGCAGGCGGGCCACAGGGGGGCTTCTCGGGCAAGCCACTGACTAGGCAAAGGTGAGGGCTGCCTGTTGGTCACTACTGCACCGGTAGTTGGTTCCTCACGGACCTGGGGCTGTGGGTGCAGTGCTTCTTCCAGGTGTCGGGTTCTTTGATACTGGGCAATCGTGGTCAGGTGGTCCTCTGGATTCTATCTGCAGGAGTCAGAGTGGGGGTGCAGGGAGGTCGGCTCAGGGTGGACACGTCGTTGGAGTCGCTTGTGGGGTCCTCTCTGCGGGGTTGGTTTCTCTGGACACGGGCCGGGGGCGTCGGGTGCAGAGTGGTGGGAACTCACGCTTCTGTAGTGAGGTGAGAGTCCCTTTAAGATGGTTTCTTCTTGTTGTTTTGATCAGAGCCGCTGTCCTTTGGAATTGCAGGGTAGTCCTCTGAGTCGGCAGAGGTTGATGGGCCTGCAGGATGCGTCGCTGTTGCAGGTTCTTTGAATCTGGAGACAGGCCGGTAGGGCTGGGGCCAAAGCAGTTGTCGTCTCCTTCTTCTCTGCGTGGTTTTCAAGTCAGCAGTCCTTCTAGTTAGGTCATCAGGAATCTGATTTCCTTTGTTCAGGGTCACCCCTAAATACTAGATTTAGGGGTGTGTTTAGGGCTGGAAGGCAGTAACCAATGGCTACTGTCCCTAAGGGTGGCTACATCCTCCTTGTGCCTCCTCCCTTTGGGGAGGGGGGCACATCCTTAATCCTATTGGGCTAAATCCTCCATGCCAAGATGGAGGATGTTCTAAGGAAGGGGTTACCTCAGCTCTGGACACCTTAGGGACTGTCCTGGCTGGGGGGTGACTCCTTCTTGTTTTTCTCACTAACTCCTCCAGACTTACCTCCAAAAGTGGGGGCTGTGTCCGGGGGGGCGGGCATCTCCACTAGCTGGAGTGCCCTAGGGCATTGTAACACCAGGCTGAGCTTTTGAGACTCACCGCCAGGTGTTCCTGCTGGGGGAGGTGTGAAGCACCTCCACCCAGGACAGGCTTTGTTTCTGGTCACAGAGTGCACAAAGGCACTCACCCCATATGGCCAGAAACTAGGCTGGAAGTGGCAGGCTGGCAGAGTCCGGTCAGCCTAGCACTAGCAGTTGGGCTGGCATGCAGGGGGCATCTCTAAGATGTCCTCTGTGGGCATTTCTCAATAAATCCCACACTGAAATCAGTGTGGATTTATTGTGCTGAGAAGATTGATACCAAAGTTCCCAGTATTCAGTGTAGCCATTATGGAACTGTGGAGTTTGTGTTTGACAAACTCCCAGACCATATACTCTTTATGGATATCCTGCACTTACAATGTCTAAGAATTTACTTAGACACTGTAGGGGCATAGTGCTCATGCAGCTATGCCCTCACCTGTGGAATAGTGCACCCTGCATTAGGGCTGAAAGGCCTGCTAGAGGGGTGACTTACCTATGCCACAGGCAGTGGGTTGTGAGCATGGCACTCTGAGGGGAGTGCCATGTCGACTTAGTCTTTTTCTCCCCACTAGCACACACAAGCTGTGAGGCAGTGTGCATGTGCTGAGTGAGGGGTCCCCAGGGTTGCATAATACATGCTGCAGCCCTTAGAGACCTTCCCTGGCCAAAGGGCCCTTGGTACCAGGGGTACCTTTTACAAGGGACTTATCTGTGTGCCAGGGCTGTGCCAATTGTGGAGACAAAAGTACAGTTTTAGGGAAAGAACACTGGTGCTGGGGCTTGGTTAGCAGGGTCCCAGCACACTTTCAATCTAAGCTGGCATCAACAAAAGGCAAAAAGTTAGGAGGTAACCAGTGGCATTTTTCTACACAGATTTACTAAGCTTATTGGTGCGAAAACTAATGGATTGCATTTGCATGAATGAGAAAACCTCTTATTTACCACTTGCCAAGCACCAATGATGTTCTTGGCCATGCAAATGGTGCTATGTTTCGATGATGCTAAACATAGTTTGAGCTGTGCCATGACACAAAAGCTATTGAATTTTATCTTTCATGACTTTTGTACTCAAGGCATTGCCTTAAGTACAACTGTACTCAGACTACCAACAATAGTAAATTGAGTAACACACTTTTCAACATTGTATTGTATTTGTATTGCACACAGTGCCAGCTCGTTCATAGGGGTGTTTGGTCAATACCTTGCCACGTATGAACACCATACACTGCCACTGCTTACACTCAAGGGCAGTCTGTTCAACATTGGCAGAGCTCATAAAAACATAATAGTAAAAACATGATCATGATTTCATGCACACAACTAGCGTGCCTGACAGCTCAAAGCCCCCCAATTTATGGGGATAAAGCATCTGGAGATGGATGAATGGATTGCGTTTCTGTGATGGAGTAATTCACTTACACTCCTATTCAGAGACAATTCATATAATTTAGCAGATATACTGTCCACATCTTAGGAAGCACAGTATTACTGTTATTATGAGACTGTCTCAGTGTGTCTCTTTGTCCACTGGGAAGCAAGACAGATCTTCAGGGTGAAGGTTCCTAATCCCTCTTCCAGCTTCTGATAGAGCTTCTTATTTGCAGGCTATGGCTCTAGATTTACTAACATTTTGATTCATGATAGCCCCACTTTTTTGGCACAGCTACAATACAAAACACTAGATGAGGTTTACAAAACCACACAATGGACGATTTGCATCGCCTTGTGTGGCTTTGTAAAAAAAAAAAACAAGTAACGCAACACAGATTCTTGCACTGTGTGGCATTACACTGCATGGGGTAAGAGTTACATGGGTGGAGCACTGATGTCCCCATGTATTCACTCATGTATTTTGACACAAACCTAGATTCACTAAAGCTAGTACACCTCGGTTTGCGCCAATATGGTGCACCTACACAAGGCTGACGTAACAAGGAGAAATATCTTTATTTCTGCTAGTTATTTCTTCTTTTCCTTCCTCTGGAGCTTACATAGAAGGAGGAATGTGCCTCTAAGGATCGTCTTTGTGGAGGATATAAAAAGCAATCCTGACTGTAACTACAGCCATATAAGGCAACCTTGCACCCTAAAGCTAGCCTGCCTGAATTGCGCCAGCACTATAAGTGAGAGCAGTAGTGCAAACATTATAGTAGAAATGGGACATTTCTGCTCACTCCCTTTTACAAAATGTAGCACAGCAAGTTGCCTGGATGCTTTGCATTTGTTGAAAGGTTAGTGAATCTGGGACTCTGCCCATTGGATTTCCGGTTTTAGCTGGATGTGGAAGTCCCTCTGAGGATGGGAAACAAGATAGGTGAGAAAGGAATATTATTTATATTGATGTGTCTCTGTGTGTTTGTGTGTAAGTGTGGTTTGTAGCAAGACAAAGAGTGTGCATTTGTGTGTGAGCTTGTGATATTAGAAGCTCTGTGAATGGGTCCTGGAATTTTCCTTTCTCATTTGAAGTTGATTGACTGGCCGAACGTTCATGAATGAAAAATGTAAGAAACGGAATGGTGAAGTTTATTTACCACCAGACCTGTTTTTTGTATACAAATTTTTGTCACATCTTTCTACTTCCCAGATTTTTTTCCTCATTAACCATAGTGGTTGGTATGTCTACCTAGACAGTGTGAACCAAGCAGGACAAGCAGAACGAGACAAGCTGTCTTTAAACTTAATTTCCCATCTCTGAATGTTAGTTATATCAGCTTAAAAAACAAGGAAGGGTGTGACAAAAATGCTTTTGACATTATTACTTCTGCTGTTGAAAGACTTAGGCCCTCATTATGACTTCAGCGGTCAAAACGGTGGAGCACCGTAGTCACACCCCCGCCAGGAGACCACCAGTGATGGCGGTCTTGAGACTGCCATATTATGACTCCTGGCAGCTCTATGCCATAAATTGGGCGGACAGCTGCCAGCAGCTATACTGGCGGTCTAGTAGAGGTTGCTCCGATGGCACCGCCATGTCATCACAACATTGCCACCGTACTACAACTTTGTAATAGACGTGGCGGTGTTCTGGTGACTGAGCGGTGCCGGTTGAGCAGGCCCCATGGACCCTGTTCCATCCCGGACGACCACCAAGTAAGGTGATTGACCGACAGGAGAGGGGTGGTGTTGAGTGTTGTGTGTGTGTGAATAGGTGTGTGTGTGTGAATGGAGGGGGTAAAGGGGGTGTTGTGTTTGTGCGTGCGTGCAATTGTCTGTGTACTTGTGTGAATGCGTGTATGCGGGGAGTTAGGGGTAGTGTTGTGTCTATGTGTGTGTGAATGAGTGAGCGTGGATGTGTGTGTGTATGCATGTATGTGTAGATGTGTGCGTGTATGTCTGTATGTGTGGTGTGTGTGTGCGTGGATCAGGAGGTTGGGGGGTCAGTATGTGGATCGAGGTCAGTACGTGGATCGGGGAGGAGGCGTTGCTGCTTGGTGGGGTGCTCCTGATGGGGTCAGTGGTGGGTGGGTCCTACAGGGAGGGGTGGGTTGGGGAGTCTGGTAGTTGCGACAGGAGTTAGTATTCCTGTCACCAGTATCCTTACCACCAGAGATTTTGTGTTGGGGCTGCCACCACTGAATCCCTGGCAGTAAGGATACTCATTATACAATGGGCGGTGTTAGGTGAAACACCGGGCCGCAGGTGGTCAACCTTCGGCCAGGCGGTCCCAGCCCCCTGGCGGTACAGGCAGTAAACTGGCTGCAATGCAGCCAGATCACTGCAATGGTCATAATTTGGAGGTCCTGCACCGCCATGCTGTTGGCGGTCTGGCCGCCAGGGTCATAATTACCCCCTTAGTATGGGTATTTGCTGTGCCTCGCCCCATGCTTCCCCATTGTTTCACAGCATTTTGACTTGTGTGGCCTCCACTTAATCATTACTGTAATCTGAGGGCCTCCATTGAATCATTAATTAAATCTGGGGACCCACACTGAGTCATGATTGGAATACGGGCTCCCCGGTTTAAGCAATTTTGATGATTTCATTTGCAAATCAATACAAAAAAAAATGCAAAAATAATCATTCATCAAACAAATCCACTAATTAAGTATTTTCTTTAATTCCTAATCAAATATAAAACAATCAACATTTTAATTTTAGCAGAAAGGTTGGAGTTTTTCTAAATTGAATTGTCATCCATACTATGGCCCATATTTAAGAAAAAGTGGCGCATCAGCTATAATGTGCCACTTTTCTTGCGCCCCTCCTACTGACATCTAACAACACCATGGCAGTCATTAGCACAATAGACTCAAAAATGTTTACGCTATTGTGTCGTTTTGCTACAATAGCATCGAAATTTTGCGCTAGTGCAGCAATGTTCAAGAAGGCCTATAGGTTACTATGAGAGTGTCATTTTAAGGCCTGCTCTAAGCAGGTGTTAAAAATGAAGACAAAAATGGCGCAGTGAAATATGCTAATTTTCACTGTGCACGGGCCTCCTAGCGTGGGAACGCCCCGCCTTCCATACATTATGTCTGGCGCAGGCATAATGTGGTGCAAGGACTTACAAAGTGCTCAATGCATGCATTGCACCACTTTGTGAATTAGGCGCAGCTGAAAAGCTACTTTAGCGCTGCCTTACCATTCTATAAATGACTCTATGGCGGTGCTAAATTGGCTCTCAGGGCTTTTTGGTTAAATTATGCTGAAAATCTACTTGCCATAAATCTTTCATCACAGGAGTGGAATAGTAATAATAACCATATTTCTCCTGTGCTGGAAAATTTTCTTGTGGATGATGAGCTCAAACACCCAGAGGAGGTGTGTTTGGTACACCAAAATACCACAAACTGGAAGAGTTACTTCTGTGGTTATGGATTATTAGCAAAATTATAAGCAAATTGTGCTATAAAATTGACTATTTGGTCCTGTTTTTAAAAAATAATCTTGGCGGTCAATGCTCCCGCGGTCTCACTATATGGAGATGCGCTTACTTACTTTTCTTGCTCTGAAAATTCCTGTTCGTGTCGGTAGTTATCCCCCGCCAGTTTTAAAGTTTAGAAGCCACCTCTGATGAAAAGTTAAAAACGATACATACCGCAAATTTCGCACAATGTTTGCTCCTTTTTTTGTATGGCACCGGTACTCCAGGCAGTGCCAGGTTGCTTTACTTTGCATGACTTTAGTAGTATGAGTTTCTTTGAGGGCATCAATCAGAGCTTACATAGTTCCCACACTATAATGCTCACTTTGCATTCACCGATATCCTCTTATGGAACTCCCTCCCTCCCTCGATCATGCTGGAACCTGACTTCCTGAGGGTCAGGAAGCTTTGAAGGCTTGGCTGTTTAAACCAGCCTTTCATTAGCCTAAGCCCTCTCACCTCTCCCTGCTGGTTGTCACAATGCCAAGAAACCCTTACATTACATTACTTTGAATTACTCAACCATCCACTCAAACCTATAATAAATTTAGGCCCAGGTGGATATAGAACATATGCATGGGTGTGTCTGCCTTTATCCTGTAACAGAGAGTTACATGCATGTTGGAACACAAGACACATTAGTGGTAGGGACTGCATGGCCATATCTGTGCCTGAGTCCTGTGTGATGGGAATCGTACCATGCTGTGGAAAGGGAAGCAACCTCGGTGGGATGTTGGCAGCGCTTGAACACTAGAGCAGGTTGAAAGGATTCTCGATCCTCACAGGGCTGTGTGTTCCTGAATTGAAGACTGACCTGATTGAAATAACAAAGCGTCAGTGCTGGCAGTAATACAGCTCTAAAGAGATAGCCATGGGATTCTTATTCTATATTAAACTATCGATTTTTCATAAACTTTAAGAACATAAAAGGCCACAGAAAATCATCAGGCCCCTGTGGAGGAAGATGAAAAATCAGAACATGCTTTGTTGCTTTGTCTTTTTTTTTTTTAAACATTTTGCAGCAATATGTAGTTAACAAAAATGCGCAGTCTTGTGGGTGGTATATTTTGAAAATATTTTTTCCTTGGACTGCCGAGAGACAGTGCTATTTTTTTAGCACATTTTCTCATCTGGTAGTTGTACAGCGTGCGGAAGCAGAGGAGGAGATTGTGGGGGACAGGGATCGAAAAACAGTTCTGATAGTAGCAGTTCGGAAACATGCATAAGCATTGTTGGAGAGAAGTGCCAAAAGCTGTGCGTTGGATCTGTAATTTATCTGAGCTGCAGAAAAATGATGGCTGGATGCGGAATAGAAGCTAGATGTCTGGCGTGGATGGATGGATGGAATGATGGCTTTTTTAAAAAGAACAATCTTTCTATAAATATTTTTTAAAGTAGTCCGCGATATTGGACCGATGTTGTACCTGGGAACTTTTGTGGGCCAAGGACCCTATAAAAGTTAAAAGTAAATTAAGGAATTCACCGTATAATAGTGTCATGTAGGGATCCTTGCTCACACAAATAGTCTTGGAAAATGAGAAAGAAGATCGCCGCGCTTCTGCTACTGTTATCGTCCACGAGGCATTCCAATGGACAGATTATGTATAAACTTTAAACATTCTTTAGTTTTCATGCCTTAGAGTAAGGCCTAGATTTAGCAATGCCATTTAATTTGGGAAATCCCTCACGTTTGTAGTCGCTGTGGCAAGCTCTGTCCTTTAATGTACTAAATGTATGCGTAGAACAAAGTGATTCAAGTTTGTCTTGGGTATTTGCAACCACTTCACTGCATTATTGGCCCAGGTGTCAACTGATAGTATTCGATATCTCCTTAACTCTACCTATTTCTTCTCTTTTACATCCCACTCAGTACTCATTTGTGAATAACACCTCACTCAGAAGAAACCTTAAAGGCCGTGGTCCCCTCAGTTGATTGTCATGACTGTGCCGATTCCCAGCATTACCTCCTGTTTTCTGTCTCACTGGAGCAAACGCTGCTTTTGGAGCCCCTGTGAAGCTTAGGCCTCCAGCTCTGCTGTCCTTCAGGCCTCCATGTCAGGCCATGGTCTGTGAGAGCTGGTTTTGAAACGTGGACTTCACCCATGGGACCATCCGCAGTGCAGGAATTACAAGGAACCTGTTGCTGGGTGTCTACGTCATAAAGGTGCAGCTGTAGAAGTGGAGCTGTTGACAATCTGGTGCACGGTGCTTCGTGGTATTGTCTTCTCATGTGGGTGCCTGGCCTTGAAAGTGAGGGTGCTCCCTTTGGCATATGTGTGTTCTGATTTCTGCACATAAATTCCCAGTAGCATTTAGAAGAAAAATATGCCCACTGCCGGAACTCTGATTTGCCAGACTAATTTCAGTTTATGTGGTCTTCATTGGCAGGGCCTTGTGGAATTCGTCAGCTGGCTAAAGAAGCTGTCAGCGCTAGTGCTTACTTTGGCTAGTTGTCTCCTAATCAGCTTTGAGGTCTCATTGCTAGTAAATTTGCCTCCCATTCGTCTTCTTCCCCTCACAAGCATAGCAACAGCTTGGAGCAAACATTGGATAGCTTCTGTCTTCTGGGATCCTGTCCAGCTACTCGGAGTCTCCAAGTAGTGTCGCTCTTTCTCCTATGAATCTGCATTCTTTATGGATCTTCTTCTGTTGCTTCTTTTGACTCCCAATCTCCTTTGTGCTACAGAGACTAGATTTCCAACTCTACCCTGGCTAGGTGTGTGGGCTATTTGTCAATGGATGGGGTCTACCTTCCTACTGCCAACAGGAATTACCACACCTGTTGCAGGGTTTTCTTTTGGCTCTGGAACAGAACTTGAGGAGACTGTTGTGGTCTTTGGCTTCTGGAGCACAGTTTTATCCTCTCCTTCAGTTCCTGTGGATCATGAAGAAGGTCCCCTTAGAAGTTGCACTCCTGGAGTGTGGCCCTTCTCAGTGCAACCTTTGGGATGGTGGGTGGCTCAAGTGCACAGGCCTGGCCCTGACTGTTAAATGGTTTGGTTCTCGACTTTTGATCTCTTTGCTACCCTCATGCTAACCACTGCAGGTGTTTTACAGTGTTGCCTGTTTCAGTGAAGGCATTCTTTCTTGTCCAGCCCTTCTGCCTTCCTTGGGCCTAGCCTTTCTTTCTTGTGAAGGACACATCAGCCTCTTCCCTTTGTAATGTCAGTATCTTTTTCTATCACTTTTATGTTTGGTGATCTCTAGTATGGCTTTTGGTGATCATGTGTCCTTCTTTCTGGTACCTGGTTAGCTGTCCTTCAGTAGGGTTTTAAATGTTTTTTTTCTTTGCTGGTTTCACTGGACATGCCACAGCCTCTACTCGCTTCTGGATTTGTTGGAGCTGTCCTTTCCTCTTGTTTGCCTTCTTCTCTCGTGCTCTCCTTGGCTCCTAAACTGCACAGTGGTGGTAGCTACTCTTTTCTCTTCAGTAGAGTCCTCGTGGCATCTTCATGGATGACTGGGATCCTCATTGGTCCTGTGGAATGGATATTTAAGGGTCTAGTGGTGTTTCACTCTGGCCGTGGTCAGATAACAGTATCCCTGCTGGGACCTAGTCTGGTGCAGCTGCAGTTCCAGATGCCTTTCTGGAAGGCGTGGGTTCTGGGTTTGGTCTTGGTTCGCCTTATGAGGTGATTTCTGACTGGATGGATTTTGTATGTGGTCTGTTGATTCAGCATAGTGTGGTCTGCCACCATGCTTTTATTTAGCCATGCTGCGAGTCTGCACCTTCTCAAGCAATCTGGGCCTTCATTTGAGCATCTCTTATAATGGTGATGCCTCTGCAGTAGTGGGTGAACTGCTGCCTCGCTGGCTTGTCTTCACAGAGTACTGCTGCAGTCTAATTCCTCTTGCATTTTTTAACTCAAGATTGAACTAGAATGCTTTTTTTGAAGAAGGTCTGCTGCTAGTTTTCACTCTTTCTTCCAACTTTTAGAAGTCTACCGGTATTTTCTCAGCTTCCCTTCTTTTGTTGTGTTGCTGTGCTCTGCCACCTGATCTCTCAGGCTTTCAAGTGGCTTATTTTGTTTGTCCTTCGGAACTGGCTTGGATACATCAAGAAAAATTCTGGCTGTTAGCCCATTTATGTCACAAAGCTGAGGTTGACGAGGCTTACATTTTCTGCATTCATCTGAGTTTGCTGCCCCAAATTCGTTTACACCTCATGCGTAACGACTAGGATGAGGACATTTCATCAGGACATTTTGTTTAGACTTCAAAAGGCTGTTAGCTGCTGCCAACAATGAAAAAATGAAATGCCTAGAGCTAAACTTGCACTTCCATGCATACTAAGGAACTAATAAAGTTATTAGCATTATGTCATTTTGTTGGGATACTTTTATCTACAGTAGATTCTATGTGCGTATTGTAAAATTATACATACCAGAACTGGATTACAAATTGGGCTTCGAATTAATTTCCAAGGATTTAAAAGAATGTCATTGTTGGGTCACCTCACATGCCAGAGAAAACTTTGTGCTCTCTGCAGAGAAGACATTAAAGAAGGTATGCTCTGCAGCTCACTCTATTTATCATGTGTGGCTTAATCATTTGTAAATTGTTTATGGTGAATTAAATGTATCCCCATCAATTATCAATTTGACATAGTTGATAATATCCTGTCCCGATATATTCTGTCTCGTGCTTTCCTGTCTTGGCCTGCTTTACACTGCCCCGCATTTTCCCATTTGACTCCATTTTATGTATTCTATTCTATTTATCCCGTCCTAGCAGATCATATCCTATATCCCATTTTATTGTTGCGTGGGCTCTCATTATTCTAAATTAGACTACTGGATTTCTAGGTAGCAGGATCGATAACGGTGTGGGGGACTGAGTCTGACCCACGTGTAAAGAACTCTGTCACCCTAAATCCGGTTTTTGCTCCGGCTAACTAGCAGTGCCTCATTTCTCCCATGTGGAAGGAATGATTTGGCAGCCGAGCGCATGACATCTTTGGAACTTCTCAGGGAAGTCGTGGTTACTCAGATCCAAACCAACTCTCTTATTTCCAATATGATCTCGTATACAAATGACAAAGACAGTATAAGTTTTATATAATGTTTTAATAAAACAACTGTATTTTAGATATTAAGGCGTGAGCCGCAATAACCAGAACGATACAACACAGTAGGATTGTGATAGTTACCAGGAGAGTAAAACATAAAAACAAAGCTATCATATTGTCAAACAGTTTCTACTCTCCCTCTGCTTGTTCTATCTAGAGCACAGCATGTTAAGCTTCTAGCTTGCCTATTAGAATCACTATGGGGATATCAGCCCTCATACCTGAGCAAAGACCTGTGATCTTGGTTCAGCATCTGCAACGAGGCAGTCAGCGTCAAGTTGTGGTTCCCTGGTCGGAATCTCCCTCTTGCGTGTACTGGGACAAGGAAGTAATTTTATAACTGACATGTCAGCGTGATCACAAAATGTCCCTACGCAGGAATGCCCAGTCTAAACTCTTACCACGTCTATCGGCAATGTACCAGACTGTATCCTTGACTGAAGCACAGAGTAAATATGTTATGGAGAACTCCAGTGCTGAAGTAGGCAAAACAGTGTGATATGAATAAAAAACAACACCGTAGAACTGGCTATTTGAAAAATAACAGTATGAAGCCTAATAAAAAGCATGTAGAGCAAAGTGCACAGAGGCTCTAAGCTATTAGCAAATGAATAAAATATATTCAGGGCAAAATGCACAAAGGCCTAAAGCCTGAAGCTAAAGCGCAATGAATACGTAAAACTAACCACACTACACCCTCCCCTTGTCGGTAGCAAGTGGTTCCAATAACATAAAAGGATGCCCTAAATATAAACAATATCTAAAACAAGTATTTCGACAAGGTGAGAAGACAACAAAGTCATAAATTTAGGTAACATGTGAGCATAACCAAATTCAATATAGTGTCAATTTTGTAAAATCCAATCATCAGACAGAAGCAATAGAACGTAGGAGTTCCTCCACTTCGATATATGTCAATATCGGAAGATCAACGCCACAAAATACCATGGAGCAGTTGTGATCCAAAGCCCCAAAACCATTCAGGGCGGCACCCCGTGCAGGGCCTATGAAAGAGACATTACCATCTTCCTCCAGGAAGGGAATCTCATAAACTGCCTCACGAAGCAAGCGCATCCGTAGTGCACAAGTCTGGGAATGAGCCCGAATCGGGAACATCAACAGATCAGCATCGACCAGTGGAGGGCGCTGCAATGAGAGACAGAGAGCCAGTGCATGTTCAAACGAGCACCAAAGGCACCGAAACACGGGTTGCACACAATCCAAAACCGGTCTGAATGACAGAGACCAGTCGCACTCCAAATGTCCAAGGAGTGTTGCTCCAAAATGCTGCATCATACGTTCACGACACAGCTGCGCTGACGGGAGCAGCAGTACAGGATCTCGTCGTGACGGGACAGCCATTGCGAAAAAATAGCAATAACAGCAAGACTCCAGCCAATAAAGCCAAAGTAATCGGGAAACCCCCAAAAATGCTTCCGAAAATAGAATGTATAGCCGAAGGTATCAAACCGAATATGGAAGAGAAGGTATGAGCAAAACCAACACCAACGACTTTGAAAAAATGTGCAATACCAGCAGTGCTGGATGCATTAAATATACGTCCCACAAGTTCACCGAAGTGAGTCGGAAAGTTAGTATTCAAAAGGGACTGTATCTCCGCCGATGACCTTGCCACTTGAAGTGCGTAGGTCTCGCTAGCAGATGTAAGGGCCACATGCTTTTGAAACAATAAAGCTTTCAGCCTACTCAACTTGTCGAAATCAACCTTGGAAGTAGCAATATGAGGCCAGATGTCCGCTACCTCCCTAATTTGAGTGGGGGGAAACAACACATTCCCGCAGCACGTAACGGCCTTGTTGACAACGACGATGTAAACTATTCCGGCACGCATGCCACAGCAGCCTTCGCTGTTAAGAACAATGTAACTGCCGTTAGAAAGCAACTGGAAAGTGTTTTTAATAACCAGGACTGGAACTCCCTTCAGATAACAAGCTAAGTTAGCAATCGAAGCGTTACACGCCCCGTGCAAGGACAGCTGTTTACAAACCATTGAATGGCTGACAGAAGCTTCGCATTCGCTGCCGCTAAGAAAAACCTCCTTCAAACCATTAACACATCTGTACTGAAAGGGAAGGTCCCACACCTCATGTATGTAACTGTCTCCCAATAGTTCATATCTACCCACCGGAATGTGCTTCAAACACGAAGTAAATTGCAAAGTAGAGATAGGTAAATTAATAACCCCATGGATCAACCATTCAGCTGACGGAATCTCAGCTACCGTGAAAGGCAGTTTCTCTAATTTTTCAATATTTAACATAACATATGTCGCTTCCTTTTTAGCCATCAGTTGTTGTTGACGAGTTAAACTAAAAGAGATAAAGATCTCTCTGGCACGAACGTGCTGCCATGGAACGCGACCCGCCTTCAAGGTCTGAAGAGTCCAACCCAGCTGCATGATGGACCGCGTCTGACTCTGCCCATGATATAAAGAAGACATGTCCGATTTAATAATGTCAATGGCAGAGGAAACAATGCTGTCAATCGTGTAAACACGTTCAGAAAGGGTATGCATGCCATTATCAACAACAGACAAGGTCTGCATCAGATTTTCCTGATCAATCTGCCTCAACCGGGCTGCAGCCTCTTGTTGTGAAAGCTTCCAAATCTCATTATAAACCTCGTATAAGAACCTTTTCTTCCGTGGTACTCTGGGACCTGACAAAAAATCTTGTAAATCAGTATTATTAGACAGTAACATGAGATGGTGACTTAACTGCATCCAGCGTGGATGACTTCAACCATTGCTGACAAAGCTTCCCCACACTGTATGTAGTTATAATATCAGCATGTTCTGGTGAAACGTAACGAGGGTCTGCCCTACTAGTCCTGAACCCCCTGAAGAGGTGACAAAACGTTGATGACACATATTAGTGTCTACAGGCCATAATAACCACCCGCCTGGATGTAACGATGAAGTGTTAAGTGTACCATTCTGGACCCAATGTGTAAAGTGAGTGAAAGTAGCATTCACATAGTGCTGCCAATTTTTTAATTTAGAAAGGACAGGTATACTAGGCAAAGTTAACTCCTTAATCGTCGCTAAGCCCAAACAGCTAGTCTGTTGTACTGTGTCATTGAGGAAAATCATCTGCACAGGGATAATACATGCTCTAAATAACGTGTCCCTGCCTCGCATTTGCCAATTTTTCGTACCCCAAACACTTTTCAAGTCAACAGTTTTCAACCAGTATTCATATCCCTCGACCGACAGTTTAGATACAAACAAATTAGAATACAGTAATTTAGTATCGGTCAATAACATTTGCTTATTAGAATACGGTGTAACTTTAAAATAGTAGGACCTAGCATTACGTGGATCATGCCCAGTAAAATATGCAAATTTGTCATAATACGTTTTTGAACTCCCTTGTGGAGGAGTCGAGCAATGTTCCCATTGCACATAATTAAACATGGACTTAGGGCTACTAGCTTTATGAATAAAGTGGTGTCCATAATAGTTGTAACAAAACATGTCACCATGATTATCTCTAAACTGGTAAGCGTCTTCATCGTCATAGACAGTATAATATTGCAAATCCGTTAGCATAGAATCTACTGTCTTCACATCCCAATCATCAGAAACAATGCCAGGTATAACAATATCATTCATTGATAATTTGAGGACATACGGTATTTGAATCAATTCAGTGGGACCATATATATCAACATTACTTTATCCCACACATTGCCATCCGGAACTGGTATAGCAGAAATGTTCACTGTGGACAAGTCTCTTCGAACCATATGAGACGAAAAATGTGGTTTTAACACAGTCTCCACGTGCTCAATGTCAGATCGATCAGGAAGAAAATGACCATGTATTATCAGAAAAAAAGTAACCACAAATCACAACCATAATAAAATAGTCATCACAGCCAAAAACAGCCAAAAATAGTTCCAAGGAAAAACAAAATATGTTCGTTTAAGCCATCCCAGCAGCCGTCGTGGACCGTGGACAGAGGACATTGAAGACGAGGAGCCGGACCCATCATTATCAGCGTCGTTGAAGCAGCCAGAAGCAGTTCTAGCAAAAGGTGCAACTCTGAACGAAGAAGCAGACGGAGGCTCTCGCCGTGGCACGCTATAAACCACATGTTCAGAAACGTCAGTAGAACGTAAAGCAATTTGATCACAAGATTCCATATTAATCGCCGTCGGTGGAACAATCGCAAGATCATTATCCACCCTCCCCAAGCTCGGAGAGGAAACAGTGTCGGTGAAAATCACCTGCAGCGGGACTTCTTCCCCAATAGTGAGAGGGATTACGGAACTACTGGGTGTCCCTCTTGGTCTGCTGTGCAGAATCGGCCACCTGTTGTAACTTGACATTATCAATGGAAACAAAGCGATTTCCTTTGGCCCCTCGCAGCGGCGGTAAAATCACAGTTCTTGTGCCGCTTACCCCCAACACAGGGACAGGTTCTCGATAAGAAGGACCAAATTCTTTTTTAACTGCGACCTTTTCACGCACCAGATCCCCAATCCTGGGTATCCAACCAGTAGGTGTTACTGGCTCATCCTTAATTTCTGAGGAGGCAGCATTGGCAGAAGAGTTATCTTCACGGAATTGTTGTAAATCCTGCAAAACAGTGACACGATCATTTATGTCAAAGGGCGTATCTGCCGCCTCCACACCAGGACCATCTAGATCAGGAACATACATTCGTGTTCCAAACAGGCACTCATATGAAGTACGACCCCCCAGTGACCTTCTAGGCAAGTTATTAAGTGCTCTCTGTACTCCATATAAGTGGGCTAGCCAACCACGACCCGTACCTATAACTCTGGCCGTTAAGGACTGCTTTAAATCACGATTTAAACGCTCCACGACAGAATTTCCCTCGGGATGAAATGGAGACGAGAATTGGAGTTGGACCCCCAACGAAGCCATGGCGTTCCTGAATGCCTTAGAGGCAAAAGCAGGGCCCTGGTCCGAATGAAAAGCCGCAACTGCAAATATATCGACAAAGATGCGCAAATCTTTAATAACAGTGCGAGCGTCAGCCGAGCGTTGTGGCCATACCCATACAAATCTGGAGCACGAATCTACAGCAACCAATATATATTTGTATGCACTATCTGGTGTCAGCGGACCACAATGATCCAAGTACACACACTGTAATGGTTTGTTTGAAATCAGAAGGGGCGTCTGCTGCGGGCGTCTAGCCGACGATGCCTTAATTTGTTGACAAATGTCAAAACAAAGGACATACTGCTTCGTCTCTTTATAGAGACCAGGCACCCAGTAACGAGCCTGTAAAAGTGAAATTGTGGCAGCCACCCCAGCATGTGCAGAAGCCACCCCCTCATGAGCTGCAGAAATCAATCGAGGTCTCTCAATTTTATTGGGAATTTCACGTACACCAATGCCTGGAATTGTAACAGTAGCATTTAGCGCACCATTCAAGCAGTAACTATATTTTGAAGGAAATCCTTTAGGAAAGGGCGTGCCATCAGCAGTAGCTTTTATGGCAGCCAATATTTCTGTGTCTGGTTTTGAACTCGAACGAGTCACTGCGGCCACAGTGGCGACAGCCACTGCCGATTTCGCGGCTTCATCAGCCAAAGTATTCCCAGCAACGTGTATTCCAACGCGTTGGTGTCCAAGTGTATGCACAACATGGACTTTAGGAAGCGTTTCCTTCAGATCCGCAACCTTACCCCACAACATTTTATGCTTAATGGTGTTGCCTTTAGAATCTCTGAACCCATTCGTCTTCCAATAGTGTAAATATTCGTTGAAAGACTGCACACAGTAGTAGGAGTCACAGACCAGCAAGGTTAAAAGTGCCGGATCCGCGTGCTCCAACGCTAACAATAGAGCTTTGAGCTCAGCCAGCTGTGCCGTGCAATCTCCCAAGGTTTTAGTATAAGTATGTCGGGGGCAGAACACTTCCCCCTCCATAGTGCCGCTCACCACCGCACATGCAGCAGAATACTGTTGTTTAGTCCCAACCGCCGGTTGCGCAGAGCCATCGGTATACATGACCACTTCATATTGGTCAATAGGCAATGTACCAGCAGGAACAGGGTATTCTATTTCGTATTGAAGAAATTCTTGAGTCTGCAGTTTAGGGTCAAATACATAATCTACATCAGTGGCTGTCAAAGACGTAGCCCATTGTATCCATCGCGGGTGTAGAGCCTTCGAATTAGGAACACTCGCTTTGGTAACAGCCTCTAAGGCCGGAACCGGGGAAACGACAACAATGCGTTGACCCTGGGCCAGCGGTCTTTCTTTAATAACAGCCATCTGTACTGCAGTGAGAATTTTCTTAGTTTGTGCAAAACGTTGCTCTGCAGCAGAATACAAGTGAGATTTGTATGCAATCGGGACAGTCTCCCCTTCATTAAAGGTGACATAAGTAAACCCAACAGCCCCAGGTATTACCCTGATCACTAAATGTGTCTTATTGTCCCGAGTGTGTAAGTGTTTAACTGCTAAAAGATCACTCTGTAACTCTCGCAGTATGTGTGTATGTTCAATCGTCCAAAGTTTACTCGAAAAATTCGGGCGAATCAACTCGTATAATGGTTTTATACGCGTTGCATATTCAGGAATGTAAGTTCTGCCAAAATTCAGAAACCCCAACAATGACTGGAGCTTCCGAACCGTATTAGGAGGCTGCAATAAAGCACATTTCTCCCAAAAATGTGGCGCTAAGCTCTTGCCCTCACTCGACAACTCATATCCCAGGAAAATGACGCTGAGGAAGGCAATCTTTGATTTCTTAAAATTAAACTTATAGCCAATATCAGCAAACCCCACAACAATGCGCGATACGCGCCTCAGATGTTGCAGAATCTCATCATCTGTCAGATATATGTCATCAACATATGATAATGCTTCAGGGTCGAACTCATGCAGCAGTTCAGTTACACGAGCCGAAAACAGTCCTGGGCTATTCTTATACCCCTGAGGCAAACGACAAAATTTTTTCTGAGAGCCAAACGCACTGAAACAGGTATAGTCCCGACTCTCGGGCGCTATATTCTGGCAGAAAAATCCATTCGAGATATCTAATGTTGTCTTATATTTTTTACGCACTATATTATTCATAAGCGCTGCGCTGTGTGAATTCTGTATTGCATATGTGCGTGTATGACTATTTAAATGTCAGTAATCCACCACTATCCTATATGAATGGTCCGGTTTAGCAACCGGAAACAAGGGATTATTCATCGGCGAGACACAGGGCTCAATTACACCCTGATACTCCAATTCTGTAAGAATTTTTCTTACTGATGCCCTAGCTTCAAATTTGATAGGATATTGCGGTTGTGGCTGAGGTTCGCCCTTTATCGGTATTACATGATAAGGTGATTGTCTGTCCCACCCCACGTTATTTCTATACAAGGCGGGAGCCTGTGCTAGAGCCCATGATTTACTATAGGACTCCGCAAGTTCTCTCGGAACAAGTGGTGAGAAGGAAGGTGTAATAACCTCCTCCCCAACTGGACAGTCGCGAACAAAGTCAGGTGGCCAATCTTGTTCGGCCAACAGAACATCATATGATTTTACCACATGGTCCCAAAAAATGGCGTTTATAACACGGTCAATGTCCCCTTCCAATCTCAGAGTTACTTTATACACTCTATCAGGATCAGAGACTCGCATATCCGCCGTCTCGACTTGTATGAAGTCATCAGTTGTTTTCACCTCCAGATGCTCTAGAAGACTCCGGCGAACTATTGTGACCTCTGCCGCGCTGTCTAACAGAGCTAACGCCCATGTCTTGTTCGTCAAGAGAACTCTCTTCTTGAGCGGCATGTCTAACTGAGACAGCTGCCACTTTCCTCTTTTTGAATTGCTGTTTCTGTTGCAGCGGTTTCTCTTCTTGTTTAATAGAAACCTCCGCTGAGCGTTGTGAATCCTGTCTCGGTTTCATGTACTCCATCCTCCGCTCTGACCGCCCACCTCTCTCACTTCTCTTTTCCGAGGAGTCCTGAAAGGAACGAGATTGGCGTGTATCAGTATATTGATATCTATCAGGCGTCTTCAAAGTATCCCTATTCCTGAGATTATACTTATTCTGTGGGGTCTCCGGTTGCGGAGACTGCCCACCATCTTTCTTCGGTGTTTGCTGTTTCTTTTCCCAGCGCTTTTTCGAACCCTCAGGTTGTTGCTGTTTAGCATTTTCTTTATTATTCTTACCCTGTAACTGGGGTTTTTGTGGTCTAGCCCCTAGGCTATCACGACCAATACTAGAATATGTTTCCGCTATTATTCTCGGAAGTTCCCGCTCCTGATTAAGCAGCGGTACATCCTGAAGACGCATACGCACTGCTAGTGCTACTGCCTCTCCTTTGAGATTACTCAAAATAATAGAAGAAACTGTGGCAAAATTGCCCAGCAACTGCATGCCCAAATCCAAGGCAGGGGCAGCCCCATATTCATCCTGAATCTGTTTAAGTACATCCGGTAAATTAGCTAATGTCGGTGTACTGTGTGCCGTAGTGTAGAGCGCGGCAAACACCGTGCCCCAGGTATTACAAAGGTCCACCGGAGGAACCATCCCGTACGGCAAACACATCGTCAAAATTCTATGTTTATCCTGAGGTCCCGTATGGGGAAATACTGCTTCCAGCGTATTTATTTTTTGCGCCAGCCAAAACGGAGTCTCCTCTCGTTTAGCCGGTGCTTTACCCATAACTGAGTGTACAGTGGCCGGATTAAGACCCGGAACCACCGCCTGTGGGTGCGCTGGAGCAGCACGCGCTGCATTCGTGTTTAATGTCTGCATCACAAACTGAACTAATCGTCTATATGTAGCCGTTAATTCTGTATATAAACGACGAACTTCAACCACTGCCAATTGAGCAACCGCAGGATGTGGTGTATATGTAGCCAATAAAGGCCAGGTAGGACCATCATTACTCAGTGGACCTAACCTTACTTGTGCAATTGTGTGTGGGAGGGCGCCATCAAGCCAATTATGGTGTTCTTGATAAGATAGAGGTATTTCTAAATAAGCGTAAGCCCTGTATTGTCCAGGGGCATTCGCAACTGTGTATTCGTGAAAAGTATTTGTTCCCCCATCCACTGCTGGAAAAGCGACCCAAGAATAAAAAAGTTCTGTTCTATAGGCTGCATGGGCGTCCACCACAAAAGTGACTGGACCCCCCTTGGACTGTCAGTCCATGTGTCAATAGATGTCCCGTGAGCGGATGTCGCATATTAATTGCGATGTTCACTACATTAGGATTCGCCATTTTATGAAAAAACAGCCGCAGGGCAGAGAAGGCACACCAATATCGGGTTTTTTTTCCTTTCAAAGTTCAAGCTTGAACAACCGACCACTAAGCAATAGGAAGCACCTATGCCGTGGCGGCGGAAACCCTCAGCCCCACGGACGTCTCCGTATACGGAACCGAGGAGTCAAAATATATATGAGACCAAGAGAGTCAGTCGGACCTAATCATTAGAGCCAGACCAAACGTTGGCGGCGCCATGTCGCGTGGGCTCTCATTATTCTAAATGAGACTACTGGATTTCTAGGTAGCAGGATCGATAACGGTGTGGGGGACTGAGTCTGACCCACGTGTAAAGAACTCTGTCACCCTAAATCCGGTTTTTGCTCCGGCTAACTAGCAGTGCCTCATTTCTCCAATGTGGAAGGAATGATTTGGCAGCCGAGCGCATGACATCTTTGGAACTTCTCAGGGAAGTCGTGGTTACTCAGATCCAAACCAACTCTCTTATTTCCAATATGATCTCGTATACAAATGACAAAGACAGTATAAGTTTTATATAATGTTTTAATAAAACGACTGTATTTTAGATATTAAGGCGTGAGCCGCAATAACCAGAACGATACAACACAGTAGGATTGTGATAGTTACCAGGAGAGTAAAACATAAAAACAAAGCTATCATATTGTCAAACAGTTTCTACTCTCCCTCTGCTTGTTCTATCTAGAGCACAGCATGTTAAGCTTCTAGCTTGCCTATTAGAATCACTATGGGGATATCAGCCCTCAGACCTGAGCAAAGACCTGTGATCTTGGTTCAGCATCTGCAACGAGGCAGTCAACGTCAAGTTGTGGTTCCCTGGTCGGAATCTCCCTCTTGCGTGTACTGGGACAAGGAAGTAATTTTATAACTGACATGTCAGCGTGATCACAAAATGTCCCTACGCAGGAATGCCCAGTCTAAACTCTTACCACGTCTATCGGCAATGTACCAGACTGTATCCTTGACTGAAGCACAGAGTAAATATGTTATGGAGAACTCCAGTGCTGAAGTAGGCAAAACAGTGTGATATGAATAAAAAACAACACCATAGAACTGGCTATTTGAAAAATAACAGTACGAAGCCTAATAAAAAGCATGTAGAGCAAAGTGCACAGAGGCTCTAAGCTATTAGCAAATGAATAAAATATATTCAGGGCAAAATGCACAAAGGCCTAAAGCCTGAAGCTAAAGCGCAATGAATACGTAAAACTAACCACACTACATTATCATGTATCCTATTCCATCTTATCCTATCCTATCCATTCCTATCATCCCAATCCTAGCCTGTCATATCCTATCAGACACAATTCTTTTGTGTTTGGTCCTCTTTTAACCTATTGTATCTTACTTTATCCTATCCTATCCCATCACTTTACCATGGGTTTTCTTAGTACTTGGTGTGGGAATTACCTTAGCATGGACTCTCCCGTAAGGGAGCTGAAACATTTTTGTATTTCTTCCTCAATATCAGAAAGTTCTCCAGGTGACATAGGTCCCTTGTCAAATCACTCCATAATATGGGAGTCAAGGCACAAAAGATGTGACCTTTCTTCCTTGCCACTAGAAGCAAGGTATTGTAATGCAAATAAGATGAGTTGAGCTAATTGTTCAGGTTAGAAAGTATTGATTGTTTTGTTCTCCTGAAACTGAGAGACAAACCCAAAGATGCAAGGACGTGCTATGCTCAAAACCTGACAGCAAATGCTCTTCCATAGAAAGGTAGTGGAGGGCTCAAAGAGTTACTCAATGTGTTTAGAATTTCTGGGTGCCAGTCAAAAATGCATACTGTTGCACTGTGCAACAGGTGTACTTGGGACAACAAGAATTTTTTATCACAAAGATAAAGAGGGTTACCTTGATCAAGGTGCAAGTCAATGACTGTAACTACCCTGTTAGAAATGGGGTCTTTGGTTGACAGCCAGGTTATCCCCTGTTCAAGCAAGGACCCTCACTCTAGTCAGGGTAAAAGAGAATCACCCTAAGTTAACCCCTGCTTACCCCCTTGGTAGCTTGGCAGAGCAGTAGGCTTAACTTCAGAGTGCTAGGTGTAAAGTATTTGTACCAACACACACAGTAACTTAATGAAAACATTACAAAATGACACAACACCAGTTTAGAACAATAGGAAATATTTATCTAAACAAAACAAGACCAAAACGACAAAAATCCAACATAAACAAGTCAAGTTGTGAATTTTTAAAGATTAAACTCAAAAATAGCACTTAGAAACACAAAATGCTTCCATGAGGTGTTAACAAGGCGTCGTGACGGAGTCGTTGCCAACAAGCCGACACCAACGGCGCCGGACACGGAGTCGCGTAGACCTTTGGTGAAGAGTGAAAACAAGTCGATGCGCGAAATCGGGGATCGCGGCGTTGGTGCGAAACATTAAATCCATGCACTTCGAGCGGCGTCGGTCAGGACGTGGTGCGGCGACTTCCACGGAGTCACGGACTTCCGCAGCATCGGGCCTGCGAAAAGAGTTGCGTTCCAGCGAAGGTCACGGCATCGGGTGCAGGCAGGGTCACCGGATTCAGCAGCGGAGTCGGTCCAAACTCGTCCGAAGTCAATTTCTTTGGATTTCTACCAGCTTTCCTTTCAAGGGCCCAGGGACTGGATAGGGCACCACTTGTCAGAGCAGGAGTCTCTCCAGAGACTCCAGGTGCTGGCAGAGAGAAGTCTTTGCTTTCCCTGAGACTTCAAACAACAGGAGGCAAGCTCTAAATCAATCCCTTGGAGATTTCTTCACAAGATGGAAGGCACACAAAGTCCAGTCTTTGCCCTCTTACTCTGGCAGAAGCAGCAACTGCAGGATAGCTCCTCAAACCACAGTCAAAGGCAGGGCAGCACTTCTCCTCAGCTCTTCAGCTCTTCTCCAGGCAGAGGTTCCTCTTGTTTCCAGAAGTGTTCTAAAGTCTGTGGTTTTGGGTGCCCTTCTTATACCCAATTTCTCCTTTGAAGTAGGCCTACTTCAAAGCAAAGTCTCTAGTGAATGTGAAATCCTGCCTTGCCCAGGCCCGGCCCAAGACACTCACCAGGGGGTAGGAGACTGCATTGTGTGAGGACAGTCGCAGCCCTTTCAGGTGTAAGTGACCACTCCTCCCCTCCCTCCTAGCACAGATGGCTCATTAGGATATGCAGGCTACACCACAGCTCCTTTTGGGTCACTGTCTGGTGTGAGGTGCAACTAGCCAAACTGTCAAACTGACCCAGCCAGGGAATCCACAAACAGGCAGAGTCACAGAAATGGTATAAGCAAGAAAATGCTCACTTTCTAAAAGTGGCATTTTCAAACACACAATCTTAAAATCAACTTTACTAAAAGATGTATTTTTTAATTGTGAGCTCAGAGACCCCAAACTCCATATGTTCATCCGCTCCCAAAGGGAATCTACATTTTAATCAGATTTAAAGGTAGCCCCCATGTTAACCTATGAGAGGGACAGGCCTTGCAACAGTGAAAAACGAATGTAGCAATATTTCACTGTCAGGACATATAAAACACACTACTATATGTCCTACCTTAACCATACACTGCACCCTGCCCTTGGGGCTACCTAGAGCCCACCTTAGGGGTGTCTGACATGTAGGAAAAGGGAAGGTTGAGGCCTGGCAAGTGGGTACACTTGCCAAGTCGAACTTACAGTTAAAACTGCACACACAGACACTGCAATGGCAGGTCTGAGACATGATTACAGAACTACTTATGTGGGTGGCACAACCAGGGCTGCAGGCCCACTAGTAGCCTTTGTTTTACAGGCCCTGGCACCTCTAGTGCACTTTACTAGGGACTTACTAGTAAACCAAATATGCCAATCATGGATAAACCAACTACATACACATTTTGTAAAGGAGCACTTGCACTTTAGCACTGGTTAGCAGTGGTAAAGTGCCCAGAGTAACAAAAACAGTAAAATCAGAGTCCAGCACACATCAACAACCTGGGGAACAGAGGCAAAAAGTTAAGGGAGACCACGCCAAGGATGAAAAGTCTAGCACACCCCAAAACCTTACTTCCGAAATTAAAGGAGGTAGAAAAGGTCAAAAGACTAAATGATGGAATAAGGAAGCAAATATTTCCTTGACGTGCCTGACTAACATCAACTGTTGGGCAATTTAAAACGTTAGGATTTTGCCTGACTTGATTCATTTTAATTTTAGAGGACTGCCTAGTGTACCTGGCTGCCCCCTAATCAGATTGTCATTTATTTCTGTTTTGTGGGACGTTCTAGAGTTCGTAGATGTCTCCTTAACAGAGCATGACATTCTTGTGTTTTAAAGGGCCAGCTAGAGTTTATGACTGCCTCCTCACAAGAGTCTGACTTCCTGTTTGGAGCACCGTCTGGAAAACATGGCTGCCCCATTGCCAGAGCATGGCTTCTGTTTTTGAGGACCATCTAGAGTTTATGGCTGCCCCGTGGCAGAGTCTGACTTCCGGTTTGTAGGACCATCTGGAATTTATGGTTCCCCATGGTCAGTCTAGCTGCTGATTTGGAGGACCATGTAGATTTTACGGGTGCCTCCTGGACAGAATCTGACTTCTGTTTTGGAGGACTAACTAGAGTGCATGACTGCCTCCACCACCTAGCCCCCAAAACCATGATCACTATGATCTAAAGGAAGGCCCCGACTTTGGAAGGAACACTACCTACACAGGTTCCTCTCCAATAGGAGGCTGCAGAACTCAAACGCGCCCTGTCTTACATTTTGGTGTGGCAGGGGTTCCAGGTTGATAATTGCTGCTGTGAGAGCTTCTCCCTGGGACATGGTTGATGTCTGAGCCAGCAAAACTTAATTGAACTTTCTGTGCCAGCTGGAAAAGGTTACGGATCCACAGAGTGAGAGAGCCAGGCAGGCGAGAAAGGTCATCTGTTGTGTTATTTCCGTAATGCATTGACCAGGGGCATGTTTTTTATCTTTCACACAACCATTTGATTGTAAAACTTAATTAGCGGAGTCACTTCTCAGCTGGCTCACAAGGAGTTTTCGTAAAGATGACAGACCTTGGATTCCATTTAATAGACAGGGTGGTGTCTGTCACGGAAGCGTGGGGAGCGGTGGCATCTGGAAGAGCCAGTCAAGACGGCCTTGAACAGATGGTACAAGACACTTATCATCCCCACTTTCTTTTTAATGGCTCCCTCCAACTGCTCCTTCCAACCTTACTTGCTCATTTCTCCAATTTATCGTTATTTGATGCATTTGTATGGGCTAAATTTCACCATGCCTCCAAGTAGAGAAAGTACTTAAAAAAGTCAACAACATTAAAACCAAAATAAACTAGCATAAATAAATAAACGTGTACAGTGACCACTACAAAGCAAAATGTAGTATCTATTGAGCACTAAAGGCCTGCACAAACAACAAGTGAGTTTCAAGATGTCAACTGCAAAGCAAACAGATTTCATATGATTAATTTTCAGCCACCTTTTGCTTTTTAGTCAGCAGCATTTTACACGAGATTTGTGTCTTTAAGGGGCTTATTTTCAAGCCCTGTGTGCAGCATGTGAGTCACTTTTTGTGATGCAACGGCGGCGCATGGTGCAGACCCATACCTACAAGGCCACGCAAAGCCACTTTGCATGGCTTTTCATGGCCTTGTAGATGTGGTGTAAGGCAATGCAGCACAAGTCACTGTGTTGCCTTACACTACGTCAGGTAGGTGTTCCAAGGGTATTGCATTGGGTTTTCCCACACAACACTCGAGGGTTTTGACTTATTCTCATATTTACAACAATCTGTAAAACCTGGGAATGTGTCAAAGTCTTAAGCCAAACATCTTTATTTCTCCTTGTTTTTTCCTCTTTCTATGTGTGCTTAATTCTGCGGCTCACATAGAAAGAGGAAAAAGACTCCATGGTTTGTTTTTGTGCAGGAAGGTGTCCCTGCACAAAAGCAATCCTGTCTGTGACCCAGTCATCCTTGCACTATGGTGCAATGGTGCCTACATCGGTGCTAGGCAGCCCATTGTGCGATAGTGCAGATGGAGATGACAGAATTGCGTCCTATCTTGCAGATAAGGCACATTTCTGCCCTTTCCCTGTGGCGTAGGACAGATCACTTGTAGATACGCCCCTAAGTCTGCAGTACTAAAATGTAACCTACATGTCCTAGAATGGAATTTGCTGTCAGCCGAAACAATAAAACAAAACGGGAGTGCCTGAAGATGTGACACATGACAATGGGACACTTGGAAGATATGGATTGTATAAGCTTCTCAGATTGACTTTCAACTGATAGGCCATTTATAGCTTAAAAATGTGCTGGTCTTCATTACAAGTTGGTCAGAACAGGGTGAGGCATTTAGAACACATGGGAAATACGATCACTCCCCAGGCAAGGTATTTACCACTTTCTGGTAAATACCTCCTAATTCGAGATATCAACACGAAATGAGACATACCATGACAAATTGTTTCAGTTTTCTAATAGTCGCATACCCTCTCATTCAGTGAATCTCAGAATTCACAACTGTAAAAACACTTTTGGGAATGTACTAAGCCCAATTAATTCAAAAAGGCTTTCTGAATCTTTAATGGATTAAGCACACAATAAGGATGCTGTAGTTGGAAGGAGTATGTTTAAGGCCATCCTTTTCAAATACTGAATTCCAAAGATATGAATTAGTATTTTGCCACCAACTCAAAGGAGGCATTAAGCCATCTGTAAAAGGAAAAGGATTCTCAAGGGACCCCTTCCCCTTTGTGAAAGTTGACAAACATATTTTTCATGAGTAGGCAGTAGTCTAATGTGTACGTTTCTGTTCTCTTTTTTTAAATGCCAGCCTAATTTCCTTTGTGGAAAATAGGCCACATTAAAAAATGATTGCTTTATTTGAACTCAATCATAGAAATGGTGGTCTCCTAACCTCAACAGTCCACCATACCTGTGATGTGGCCACTCGCAGTGGGTCACAATTTGCAACCTTCCTCATGAATATTAATAAGTTGAATAGCGACCCACTATGATTCTGTACTTTGAGACCCACCCTATTAGTTCATAGGAAAAATGCAGCCACTTTTACTGAACCCATTTTAGTGCATTTCAAATAAAAATTGCAAACTGTGAATTTTTATTAGGCGGAATTTATGACTTCTTATTTTTAATCTTTATACATGAGGCCAGAATCTGTGTTTTTCCCTTTTCCTTACCTTTTTTCCTGATCAATGTCTGCATGTTTGACCTGCACAAATTTAGCAAGGGAAAACTAAAAGGATGTGATAAATATCACACACCTTGTAACTCGGATCCTTGTCCAAACTGTTGTTTGCACCCAGATCAGAATTTAGGCCTTGTAATGAGGGTCATAGTATTCTTGTAAGGGATATCTTAGCAGTGGCATTTACGTGTTTTATACATAATTGACACATTATTAGTAAACAACATGTGTCAGTCTGCCATATCAAGTATAAAAGGAATGGAACAGGCACAACCCTCAAGCATTGCACAGTCCTGTAACTTAGTAGCTGTCAACACATTGCAGAACAGACAGGAGGGGAGAACTTGCAAATTACTACTGAACAACACATCCTGAATTGTAGAAAAGGGTGTGGAACATATATTGTAAATGGGTGTATTGTAAATGAGAGGTGCAATATGTGGGACATTGCGTATCTTGAGTGAACCAGAATGGCGCTGTGCGTGGCTAATACAAGTAATTCTATGGTGCTCACAACAGTCCAGTTCACTAGTCCAGAAGTCAGTGATATATGTAATAATGTGTGCATGTTCTGCATGCAAAATACAGCCACATTTGACCTTAAAATTACACAGTGAGTAATGTGAGAGGGAACATATGTTTTCTATCATCATATTTTTAAGCCTGGAAATGTCCTTCCAAGGATCACAGGCTCGAAGTGATTTAAGTTCTATGGGGAATTCTCAAACACAAGACAAGGGGCCAGATACAGAAAAAACGAAAGTAACTAAAATGTAACAGGTTTGTGGTGTTCACCAAATTTCCAAGGCATTTGACATCCTTGTCCAGCGATGGTCACCTCCCACCTCTTTGAGCAGATTCATGCACAAGCAATATTACATCTATTGATGTAAAATGACCCGTGAGTAAAACATATTGTTAGTATAAACTTACACTTTGTGAATCCAAAATTTGAATTTACACTTTAGCAGAAGACATTTATGCACATAAATTAATCTTAAGTGTGCAAAGGGCATAGAAAATCAGGATGAATGTGCTCTGTGCCGTAGACTGACTACAGCCAAAAGTGCAAAAGTGAACTTCTACCTCTCTGACAGGCTCAATATAAATTAGAATCATCTGATACGTTTCTATACCCTGTAAGCAAGAGAAGGCTGGGATGGGAAGGTTCAAAGGGAAAGTCGGGCTCACATTGAGCTCACAAAGGGAGCAGATGTCATGACTTTCATGCTATACACTATCCTGTAACAAATGCTGTTTTTTAGTCTCAATTTTGTATCATATTCCTAATTAGTATTTTTATAGGTGGCTCCATGTCTGATTACTATTCACGAATTATCACACTTGAAAACTTAGGTGGCTTTTCGTTTGCCGTTTTCACAAAAGTCACGTGGGAATTGGTGTTGGATATTTACTGATGATGTGCCTTTCTGCTATATTTATTTCTGTATGTTACACAGAGTGTTTATGTGTAATTTCAGTCATAATTGTATCTTTTACAGCCCTGAGGAAGTTAATTATTATTTTCTCTCAGGACGAAACACGTGTTGGCTGTTATTTGCTTTATATGGATATCTCGGTTCAAGAATAAATTGGATCCCTGCTAACCTTCCACGGTCCACTTTGTATTTGATGGTTTGGAAAAGGACATTAAGGCATAAACACATGGACTACTGATCTTTTACTTAATTCACGAGTGCCTTGACATTTGTTGCCTATGTTGTGTTTTCCTTTGGAGAAACATGGGGGGAGTGGGGAGGATCCTCCTGCCAGGAGCACCTTACCTATGATTGATTAAATATATTTTAACTTGGTGATTTATTGTGAGCGCTTATTCCTATAAACCGTCTTCCCTTTTGTGTTCTTTTTTGTATACCAAACAAAGAATGGCCCAGGCATGTCAATGGCGTAGGCCATGGCCATTTTAAGAAAGTCACACATGTGCACAGTCCCACCTAAATCATGGTGTGCAAGCCTCTGACAGAACCTAAATCAAATACCATCCAAATGGTGCAATTAGCAACTACATATCATCTACACATACCTGACCTACCTGTAGCGTGCACATACACCTGTCTGCTGCATTGTGTTGCACACATACGGATACACATTTACCTGCCATTAAAGAACATGGGGCAGAATCATGAGAAATGGGGCAGCACCTACTCCATTGCAACCTCACATGCACCCCTAGTGCCCTCTAACATCACCATGTCTGCTCCACATACCATAAATGGTCCACCATGGTGCAGAGTTTGTGAAAAAAGTTTAACAATCATGGATGCCATAGAAGGACTCTGTAGGAGTATAGAGGATATACCTGACCTAACATGCACCGTACTAAGGGAGCCATGAGAGAAATAGCTATGCCCCCTCCCAAAGCCTGCACTGTGCATGTGTAAAAAGTGTCTGTGAGAAATCATGTATTAGAAGCTGGGAGATACTACTGCACCAAATTACATCATCCTACTAATGTGTGATACACACCCTCGTACACTTGATGGCTTCCACAAGCATCATCTGCCACAAAGGGTCACAAAGTGTTGCACTGCATACGTAGTGCCACACGGTAACATGGACGGCACAATCTGGCTTTGTAGGGCAACTATGGTGTCTCAACATCAGACACTTTTGTGGTGCAAGGTGGTGGTAGGTTCCATTTGACAATAGAACACTGCTTCAAATATGGACTACGCAACACATTTTCCAAAATTATAACCATCATTCTGGGTTCAATATAAAAATTCCCAGGGCCTTGAGCCACTACCCAAGATTGTCATGTCCATCCACACAGTCCAATGAAACCAAGCAAGTCTGAGTCACCACTCCAACTAAAACTAACAACTGCCATGGTATGTTCCAAACCACTATCAAGCTTTACCAACACATCTTCTCTATTTCCTTTGCAGCTGATCAAGGGAACAGCATACAGCTGTGGGTTATGACTCCATTTGCCAATCCCACAAAGGTCGAAGGCCTGGCCTACAATGAAGGGTACAGAAGAACACAAAGTGTGGTGGAGAGGACAAGTGGGCTCCTAAAATCAAGGCTCAGGTGCCTGGCCCTGACAGGAGGAAGCATCTTGTATGCTCCATGGTTCATATGCAAAATAATACTGGCATGTGCAATCCTCCACAACATCTGTGTCAGAACAAATGTCCCCTGGAATGACCAGGTTGATGTCCGCAATGAAGAGGAGAAAGATGATGGAGCAGATAATTTGGAGAGGGAACAACAGAACACTGCTGCAGGAGTTCGCAGGAGACTCCACATTGTAGTGAACTTCTTTACATAGTCAGTGGACTAACAACATCACATTGTAAATAGCACAAATAAAATACTTTGCACCTGATTCTCCTTTCTACTCATTCTCCACCACATAAACCATTGAAATGTAACTCAAACCTCAGGGAGCAGGGAAGAAACACAAAGGTGACAAGTATGGTAGCAACATTGTTTGTGATGTAAGAGGGTCTACTGTCGCCATCTCACATATCAGTGACACACATTTCATGGGCACGTGACTCCTGAAGGCCTAGATCCATTCACCACTACGTATATTGTGCAGCCAAGTGGGAAAGGTGCTAAAACTTAGCCCATTCACCAAAACAATACCATGCCTAACAGAATGTATGCAAGGGGGTTACACATAAGGTAGGGGTTGTCAACAAATGGCTATTAAGTAATGTTGGAACAGAACACTGTCACAACTCACAGTGATTGTAGCTTTGCCTGCACGGTTCATGTGTGACAAGAGTGTTACATCATATGTAACTATGGACCTTTAATAATTGTCCAGGGATTGTAACCAATGTCCAGTGCTGAGCCTGTACTGTGTATCCATTGAATTATGTCCTGGCACTGCCATTGGGCACAATTCTGACATATGGTGGACTGTACCTCACGTAAGGCACTCACACGTTGGCTGTGGAGTGCGCAATGGGTTGCCAGACAAAAAAAGCAGCTACGGGTGCAGAATTACTATCCAAAAACATGGTGGACTATACCTCACGTAAGGCACTAACACATTGGCTGTGGAGTGCGCAATGGGTTGCCAGACAAAATAAGCAGCTATGGGTGCAGAATCACTATCCAAACACATGACCCATTGTCAGGATCTAAGAATTTAATAGGACAATGCACCACCAAATAATAGTCTGGGTGGAATGTAGGCAGAGTGTGTTACACTCACTATGTACATGAGCTGCACACTTGTCACACAAATCTGCTGTCTTGACACATGCCGAGAGCAAATCCAGATAAACATGTGAAGACTGATGTACAGGTGTTTGCCCTAGGTAGCAACGGGTTTGCCAGTCTCAACAATGCTTGACATGTGTCAGCATGTTTACCTAGTATTCTCTGTATAACAACATCACACAGCACATAGCAATACATACCACTCATTGTCACTCACATGCCAGACCAAGAACAAGGTTCCAACACTGACAAATTTCCCTAATATGTATCGTAGCAACTGTAATAAGTTATTCCATACCTGCTTTGGGCTCCAACATTGCAATCAGGTGTGGGATGTGCTACTATGTCCATCATTGCCCAAATCATGTCAGAGACACAACATCAAACTGAGTGGGAGTAGACCTAGCCATATATGTTGCATTTGGTTAATAAAAAGTGCAGCACTGAAATGATTTCACACCTCAACATCATTCAGTCATGGTAAGAGTTACCTAGGTTGTGGCATGCTGGAAGAAATGCATATCCATGTTCAGCGAAGGATGTGGATGCACAGCATAGAGACACCCACAGATACTTGCAAATACAACATAGGAGGTGACTTGAAGACAACACAAGTGCAGTGGCAAGTGTGTAATGTCATTGGTGCATGACACTCATTACATCTCACAAATACCGTCAATGGAACCATAACTATGAAGTAGCCAGTAGTAAGAGATGTGTACATCTACAAATTACACATGTCACATGTTGCATGCTGTCCATGTATGACCAGACAATGTTGCTGTAGAAGACGTGTACAAAGTGCAAGCAACCTAAAGAATGGGAGCTATGTAGGAGGCAATACATACCTTACTAGTAATGCAGGGAAACATGGAGAAGGGACACACATAGACTAATATTGACTGTACAACACATCAATGTCCACATGTCAATATTTAACATATGTACAGGGATGGTGGCCAGGTCAGTATATAACCCAGTCATGTTGGCCACTAGCATACCATAGTATTTGCCCATCGCATGCCACCATGACAGGAGGCAGTGACAGACAACACCATCTGTACCCCAGCACATTTCCAATATTGAAGTCACAACAGATATATAACCCCTAAACAAGTTGCCCATGGAAGCAACTACGGGCATCAAATAATGAGACATGTCCTCCATGTGCAAGCACCCAGAGCTCTGTACATGAGAGGGGAAGGCTGACATCAAGTACCGCTGAGGAAAATGTGATATCCTGGTCTGTAGGATCAGAGATGTGCATGTGTTTATCTGATGGGGAGTGTGCATAGTTCTACTAAGTAGCAATCATGAAGAGTCTAGATCCCCGCTCACTAAACCCACACACCGCTGCTCTGGCTACATTAACGTATAAGATTGTCAGGGACCTGATGCATGTGCACAGGAGGCTGCGTAAACTTGAGCACCATAACCTGCCCCTTCACATGCAACCATGGCTTTGTTTTGCCATACAAGCTCACACAGTTGTGATGATGATTAGGCTGGCCTCTATGCCAGGCTGCAACACTGCTATACAGTGATATGTCATTGTATGTGACAGTCATGACAAACTTGATGTTGACAAATGTGTGTGTCGAGTTGGAGACATGCACACACATACCACATATCTCAGCACACATGTACCACTATAATGGCTCAGGCATGGTAATGTGTATAGATTCTGGACAAAAATCAACCTACCACAAAAATAAGGGCATAGGTATCTCAAGATGACTGAAAGAAATTACCTTCACATGTGTTCCGACATTTGGAAACATAGGTGGCACTGATGTGACTATACATGCAAATATAAATATAAATGCCAACATGTGTCCATGCAGGAAGATAGTAATGTGAGGTTTCACATTCCATGACCACACCACTGTGGTAATTTGTTACAGAAATAACACTACACATGTCCTTACACACACACAACATATACCAACCTTCACAAACACATGTGTACATAACCTGTCCTGCAACTAAGATGCATTGGGAACCAAATACCACAAGTGTAGCAGAGCAACATGAAGTAAAATCCAGCAACATACCAGAGTGGACACACATGCACACGCAAATTGCGAGGGGTAATGTGATGTCAAAGCAGTCCTAGTCCACTGAAAACTCTGAGTACAAACTGTCATGGTTGTCACATGCCTTACCATGTGTTGGACATAGGCCATCATATATATTGCGTTGTAGGTATGTGTACATTTGTATCTCAGACATAACAAAGTAGTCCACCCACAAATTAGTATTCATACACATATGTACACACATAGCACACATGTGGCAACATGTATGTGGACACAGTGTAGCTACACATGCACAAGGTATGAGTAATCGCATGCAGCAGACTCATAGACAAACCTATAGATTCGACCAATGTCACCGTACTGACTTTACTGTATAGTTATGCACATGTAGCCATACCACATATACAACATTGTAGCACAGTCCATGTGACATGTTAAGTGAATCAGGGTGCACTCAAGGCTTACAATGCAAAAATCCATGCAATTCCTTCATGTGTAAAAAAAATGATGCAAATGCATTAATTCCACAATGCACATTGAGTAAAATGACAAGTGGGCCCTGAGCGGCAATCACGCGTTCACACGCTTTTTAAAGCACCATGGTGAAAATCGACACATGACCGCCATGCGTCAAACTTTTTCATGCATACGCCTCTACCATACATTCCCTGAAGCTGAAAGATATCTAGCCCCTGAATGTCTATTGCACATCCAGGGGCAATTTCACGCAAAAGGTGAAAAAATTGACGCATGACCACTGTGCATAAAACAAAATGATGCCCGACTAGAAACGTGACACACAAGCCCAGAAAGTGATGAAACAGGACATCCTGCCTGCAAACATGGTACATTGAGTTCACTTTCAGTTCACAGTCCTATTTTTTTTAACTATGTGAGGATGAGTGGAGCTGGTGCTATAGGAGTTTTGGAGTGTTTGGCGTGTTTTGATTTTTCATTGTGCTGTGTCCTTTAGTTATTGTGCTTTATTTGTCTTAAAACCTGTCTTTTGTATTGTAAGTGTACTGTTCCTGTCTCTGTATTTCGGGGTGTTTGTCTGGGGTAGTATAGTTGTTGGGGTAGTTGGGTTAGGTGTTAGGAATTTCATTTTTTTGGGGGTGAACTGCATTTGCAGTCCAGTATGTATGGGAAAGGGAGGATGGCACAGATGTTGGCCGATGAGCTTGGAGGTTTTATATGGCTGGTTCAGCACTACCTCTCCATGATGCTGGAACTGGGTGGCTGTGTCATTCTAGGCTAACCCACAGAGGCAAGGAGGCTGCGGTGGGTCAAGGTGCTCCACCACCTAACACAAATCTTTGGAACAGGAAGGAACGACCACCAACTTAAGCACCGCTGGGCAGACCTCATTACAAGGGAGCAACATCTGCTAGATCATCTGGGCATAGAGCAGTTGTAAGTCTCCCATTTCCATACAAAGTCCTTTTTTTGCATGTGAATGACAGTTGCAGATACGATTGAGTGCTGCATGTAATGGTTGTGGACATGGACATGTTGCATGCATTGTATGCTGTGTGAAGAGCCCAGCGCCACTTTTGGCCTGCAATTCAAATGTACAATAATGCAGCTGATGCAGGGCAGATGCACCATTTTCCCTGCACAACCATAATAAAGTGTTGTGATGCATGCATAGGGCAACTCTGCATTGAGCAGCACCAAATTAGGCCTGCGCCATGCATAATGTATGGACGGGGTCCCAAAACCAGTTTTGGAGGCAAATGTATCAGACACTGGGAAAAATGAGAAATACCTTATTTCCATTTTTCATGCACTCTGAACGGCTGCTGAGAACAGATGTGATATGGGGGCATATAAATGTATGTGATGGACCCCCATGTACTCAGCAGATGTCGTGATGATCTGTTACAACTCCTGCTGAGTACATAATTTACTACACATAAATAGATGCAGTTCGACCCTACATGCATCATGCTGCACCGTAATTCTCATTAGGCGCACACATTGCGGGGGTAAGGGGTGCACTGAGGGACACAAGGACTGTATTCATGCAATCGGTGCTAGCGCCCCTTTGTGTCATTGGCCAAGGCCATGTAAGGGAGCTTGACAATGCACTGGGTACGGACTACTAGCACTTCCCTCTTTCTGTACATTGTGTATCACATACACCCTATATTATGTCTATTACCACACACACATGTGCTGAGTCAGTTCCACAGGCCTGCCAC
Source organism: Pleurodeles waltl (assembly GCF_031143425.1). Taxonomy (NCBI): domain Eukaryota; kingdom Metazoa; phylum Chordata; class Amphibia; order Caudata; family Salamandridae; genus Pleurodeles; species Pleurodeles waltl. The sequence goes on from NC_090445.1 coordinate 1,633,970,574, forward strand.
TTCTGACTGACAGTATGGTTCTGCCCTGCACCTGCTCCATCACTGGCACATTACTCAGTAACTTGCACAAACAAATGCATCCTTGGACCACAAAGCAGGTGTGTCTGTGGTGAGGCATATGTCTATGCCCATGGACAAATAATAGTATGCCATTCCAACAATGTCTGGCCACACACTATTGGCAATACATCCATGATTTCAATCAGTCAATGAGCAGGTAGGTACAACTATTTTCACATGAGTAAACTCCCATAGCATTATTGATCAGGTGTGTGCCTTGTGATGGCATACATATTACTTACTTTACTGAAGGATGTGTCACGGCATTCCTCAACACTTTGGAATACCCACACAAACCCTGGGCAGTAGTTTGTCAGTTTGCTGTGACAATGAGGTAGATGTCTACAGCATCAGCGGCAGGCTCAAATGCTATGGGTGTCACAATGGAACAGCCACTGCAACAACCATTGCATGCCCCTCAGATGCAATATACAGTGTCAAGCAGTCCCATATGGTCAAGGAGGTGTAGAGCTAACAGACACCTGCATGACAATGCCATGTATAAAAAAGCACCACAGGAGTGTCAGGGACAGTGATAGTTTGTAGGTGTGTGGGTCTACATTATCTGAGACTATGTGTGATTGACTAATCATAGATGTTTGTTAGTTGCTCTGAGCTACCTCTAGGATGACTTGCTCACTCAGCCTAATAATTTGACAGTGAACAATGTTGTCCATTAACTGATATGTGCAAATTACATTAAGCAATGTTTTCCATTCATTTCTTGCAAGTAAACCTCCGCCCTACACTGTAGGTGAGGTGGCCTGATTTGAAGACCCCGATCAGCCAGTAAGTATCATCTTGTGCATCATGTGTGCTAATCCAGGGTTTGGTGTGAGTCAGTCTGAAGTGTGGAATGCTATGAAAGATGGTTTTGCCTGACCAATTATATGATATCATTGGAGAACGGATGTTGACATCATGGGGGTCATTCTGACCTTGGCGGTCCATGACCGCCATGGCGGAGTGCGGCGGAAGCACCGCCAACAGGCTGGCGGTGCTTCCTGGGCGATTCTGACCGCGGCGGTAAAGCCGCGGTCGTAAAAGGGGAGCCGGCGGTTTCCCGCCGGTTTCCCGCCGGTTTCCCGCTGGCCCAGGGAACCCGCCATGGCGGCGCTGCTTGCAGCACCGCCATGGGGATTCCGAGCGCCTTCCCGCCAGCCTGTTTCTGGCAGTGTCTACCGCCAGAACCAGGATGGCGGGAACGGGTGCCATGGGGCCCCCTAACAGGGCCCCACAAAGATTTTCACTGTCTGCTGTGCAGACGGTGAAAATCGCGACGGGTGCCACTGCACCCGTCGCACCCCTTCAACTCCGCCGGCTCCATTCCGAGCCGGCTTCATTGTTGAAGGGGCTGTCCCGCTGGGCCGGCCGGCGGTCTTCTGGCGCGGGAAAAGCCGGAATGGCCGCGGCGGTCTTTGGAGCGGTCTTTCGGCGGGAACCGCTTGGCGGGCGGCGACCACCGACCGCCACGGTCAGAATGACCGCCCATGTCTGTTAGAATGTTGTGCAATGAGAATGGCTCGATTGTAGCTCAAGGGGCAATGTGTGCTGGCATGGAATTGTGTGTAATAGGAATTGTAATGGTTGGCCACTTATTCATTGATATCTACCATGATAAGTCTCAGGGCAGCTGTTTATATACATAGCATGTCTTTTGACAACCACTTTGTCACAGCACCATTGTCAGCACTGTGTGCCACACATAGCTTACACTTACTGACAAGATGGTACAGATGTGGTTATATCTGCAGAGGTCTCTAAGGAACTTATGTAGGAGACACATGCACCACGGGTGCCTCAGTACCCTTCAGATATAATGAGTCTGTGGTACTGCAAGGAGCCTTATTGTGCTGCACAACAGTCAGTAGTGTACCCAATTAGTAGACAACTCAGCTCCAGATGGTTGTGGGAAAAGTCTATGATTCTTCCCACGCCAGATCTCATCAGTTTTCACAACATGGTCCTGCCACCATGCATATGATGTGAATGCTGTGTGCATACCTGGTACTTCGATGATGTCTGAGATGCATGTGCAAATGATGTACAAAGTATCAGGATACTGTTGCAGCACTCAGTACAGTGCCAAACTCACTGTGGGCCTAAGGGCACAATACATCCACCATGTGTGTGCCATTTAACCCATGTAGCACAACATAGCACAGGGTAGAGGGCTTCAGTTCTGTAATGTGTTGACAACTTTGATGTGCAGCTCAGGCTTTGGCCAAACTTTATGGGAACATTGCATCAGTTGTACATGTGGGCACATCATGGGCAATGGTGTGCCCCCTTGTAACGAATGCTTGGGCCAGGTCTTACACCAGGACACATGAAAGATGATTGACCAAATCTTAGAATAGCCGGTGGGAAGTTACCAGACCCCCTATCATATGGCCCCCACCTTGCACCCACGATGAATGGGCAAGCCTTGATGTTTCACCAGGGGTGTTGAGGTGATGAATTGCATGCACAGCCCCCCTTATGCACAGGTACACAGGAAATCCAGACTTGTTGGGGCACATGATCCTCACAAGTTTGATGACACAAATGTTGATCATAGACAATTTTGACCAATCAACTCTGGGCCCCGTTGGCTCACAATGGATTGCCGTCATTCCAGTGACATGTACATGAGACTGTTGATGGCTGGTAAGAAATAGTCGTAGATGAGGAGTAAGTCATTGTTGAGGAATGTGGGGTGGACTGTATGCAGTTGCAGTGTACACAATATGTCCGTCCAACCTCCACCCAATGCTGATACTGATGCTTGCTTTTCCTCATATTTCAGCTGCCAATATGACACAAGACCAGAGGTGCGCTTTCCACAAGAGGGCCAAACGCTACCGCCACATAATGGAGGTTGAGACAGGATACCACAGAATGGAAAGGAGGTTCCGCAGTGAGAAGGCATCAGGGGAATGGCGTGCCCTTGCACATTGTTAACCTCCACAGCATCCACAGCCACACAAGGTCACTGGAGCAAAATCATTGGGGTGTAGGGGGCCACAGCCGGACGAAGGCACTCCACTTCCGCTGCACCAGTCATATCCCAGCCACCAGTTCAGCCACCTGCTGCAGTTGTTCCTAGCCAGTTTGAACAAGACATGTGACGGGACATGGCACGATTTTGGAGGAAAGTGCTGATAACCGGGGGATGTTGTGATACATGAAGAAGAAAATGAAGAAAAGCAGGAAATTAACTTATTGTGTTGTATAACCTCCCAGTTCCTTCTCCTCCCTTTTACTGTTTTACATAGTTTTAGATTGGGGTTTAGATGGGTAGTATTAGGTTAGTGTAGGGTAGGCATAGGTTAGGTTAAGTATGGTGGGGGTTGGGTGGGGGCTCATGTTGGGGTATTTATATATGAAAAAATAAAAAAAATACCCACATAATATATATTTGTTTAGGCCATAGGTTAGGTAGTACATGTGTATTCATAGTTTATGTTGTCCTACTTGTGCCTTGTCTCTTTAGGGGGGTGGTGGGTCAATGTTAAGAGTGTGGTGTTACATGTGTAAGATAAGTTTAGAATAGTTAGGTAGGTGTAGTTTTTAGTTAGTGTAGCATTAGGTAGGTTTTAGGTATTTTTTGGTATATGGTTTTACAATGAATCCTGTTTATCTTAGTCTAAAATTTTGTAAGTAAATTGAGTGTTTGGGGGTTCTCATAAGTGCACAGACCAAGTTGGGGGAATGGCCTGGGGTATGCTTAGTGTCCTGATTTCCCAGGTTTGCCATGTGCATCCCCTATGACCAAGGAGCTGTCAGAATGGTTGCTACATACCTATTAATGAACACATTTGCCACTCAGTGTTCCAGCTATTAACAATGTGTCTGTATACTTTATCTTGGACAGGTAAATATGGTACCTCACCTGTTATTGGTGGGGTCCTGCAATTTCATTGTTGGCAAGTGTGGTACATCTGGCAACAGGTACATTTGGAACTCTATCCTGCAACACTGACAGGTGTCCATCACTGATAAGGATAGCTTTTCCTGTACCACACAAATAAGTTGCACAGGTACTCCCAACTGGGTAAATTACCATTGAATTGGTTCAGAGCCTACATGCCGTATGTCTACTTCAAAGGATATTGGAACTAATTGATATAGTGTACTCAGTAAGTTGGTTGCAGCTGACAACACTATCATTCAGCTTTCTCATGTAAGGATCATAGTGTGTGGGTTTGTGTCCAACAGTCATACACTCATGTATTGATTTTCTGTACAAATTGATATGGATTGACACTCTTTTAGCTGAGTAGATGGATCACAGTAAACTTAGAAATGCTACATGTGTACAAGGTGCTTTATTTACAGGTGCAATTGTAATTGTGATTTCTATACAAAATGCATTTCACAGACCCCGTGAGCGAACGTTAGCCATATGAAGCACAATCGGAGTCCAGGGTTGAGGGCATATCATGAGACATGGTTAGGAGTACTGTGCATTAGAGAAGAGTTAAAAACTTGCCAATTGGTATGAATGTGTCAATGACAGCACATAGCAGACAATTCAACAGTGGTTATGTGAAGAGGGCACATTTCCTACTGGCATGATCTTAAGCCCAGAACTAATGAGAAACTGTCCATGTGGCAGAGACTGGTGATGCCGGGTGCTTTTCCCTGTGAATGTTATTCCTTCCACATCTTCATCCTCCGATGTGTGTGGTGCCTCATGTGCCATGGCTGAAGCTGTTGTAGAGGTAGAGGGGGCCACACACACTTCAGGGGATAGAGATGTGGAGTCAATTTCCTGGCAGCTGCCATTGGTGGCAACACATAAGGCATTACTGCAGCAAGGAGAAACTTCAGATTTTTCAACACCACAGCAACATCACGCTGGTAGGCAGCCATGTTTTCCCTGAGGGAGGCCACTTCCCTCTGTATGGTCTCCAGGCTGTTCTGCATAGCCCCCATCCTGTTGTCTGTTATGCTGCTGCCAATTAAGGAGGGCATTTGTTGTAGCCTCTGCTTCAAGTACAAGGTGGCATGAAGCAAATTTTTGTGCCTTGACAACACCTTGTATAAATGGCCCCTTCGCACCCAGCACTTTGCGTGGAAGGTGTGTGCAATGGGTGCTGCTGTGGGCGTCCCACTGCAACACCTATTGCATTTTGACACTGCCTCAGATTTTGGACTATTTGTATACCAGGCGCTGGAGCAAAATCTGACACCAGTGTGGGTTTAGCATGGCAAAATCTAGGAGTTTTGCTTACATTTCTACTGGATTTTTTCTTTTACTTTATGTGCTGCATTCTGCTGCACACAGAGTAAGAGCAAATCGCACTTTAAGTTTGTTGTTGTGCAGGAAGGTCTTCCTTGTGGCTCAAAAACATTCTCCCCCTCAAGGCAGCCATCCTTGCACTATGGTGCAAGAGTGGCTGCATTGGTGCACAACATCTAATTCCCACTTGTACAGGGGGGTACACAGGGTTGCGATGTTTTCTTTTGTATAAGACACATCACTGCGTTTTGAAAATGACGGTGCATGATGCTGCCTAATTTTGCACAGCACCACGCACCATCATTTTCTGTTTGATCTAGCACTCTATCTTGTCAAATGGTGAGATTGCAGCCTCTTGTACAGCTGCACACATGATGTTCACATACATGCACAATGTGTTGTATGCATTTTATTTTGTGGCCATTCTCATATGATGCAAGTGGTTGTGTATGAGTTGTTGTGTGTTCACCCTGTATGGGTTATGTTCCACAGGTCGCAAGTTTTAGGGCAGATTTCTTCTCTTTTGGAATGGCTCAGGGCAGCTCCAAGATGTGCTGCAGTAAACTGCAGCAGTTTAGATACGCAGTGATGTGCCATATTTACTTGAATACAGTACAGTCTGCAATTCCACCTGCTCATGCACAGATTTGTGCTCCCTGCACCAACACAGGCATTGTTGCAGCATGATTATGGGGTGCCTGCCTTGAAGTGAAGATTTGTTCATGTTCAGGGAGGTGTCCCTTCTTGCAAATGTACAATTTTTTTTACAGAGATGGCATTTCAATGTGTGCTGCATGATGCAGCACACATGAGTAAAGGCAATGCGACACTGAGGAAGGGAAGCATTTTGGCCAGGGACAACACCCTGACACCACCCCTAGGGTGGTATTGACCTCCGTCCTAGTCTCTGATGTCTATGTTGTGTTGGTACAGGGGCTTTGACTATATGCAATGGGTGCTGTAATGGCACAGCCACAATATATGCACATGCCTACCAGGCAATGCAGTGCATATTTACATGGTGGAGTATAGCCATTGTGAGTGCCATATGTTGACTTTGTGTATATGTTGGAGTGCATTGCACAACCAAAGCGTCAGTACATGTGTGGCTTGGGTGGGAATGGTGCATCTGATTCGGGGGCCTATGTGTTCTGATGCAACCCTTCAGCATGCATTGAGTGTGTCCTATGTGCCTACCCCTTCTGCCTTTGTGGAGTTCCAGATATCCCCACCTGCAACTTACCCTGCATTTGTGGCGGTTCCTTGTAGTCTGCGCTGTCCTGTCCTGCAATTCCATAGACCAGCTCCTCCGTGATGACCGCTGCAACCATCTCCTCCAGCTCATCCAGGTCCTCCTGTGGTGCAGGACTTCCACCTCCAGTCTGCAGTCCTACCTGATGTTTCCTGTTCATTTCCCCTTAGGCCTGCGCTTGCAATCGTGCCAGAACTTCTTGACAGCAGTGACAGTCGTCTTCACTGCTGCAACACTGTTGATTTTGTCCACTTTTACCTGCCATATTGCGTCTCTCCTACCAACTGGCAATTTGGAGGTGACTAAGAGCTGGTGTTGGTGCTCTGTCACCTCTCTGGCCAGGATGTCATGCTCCTCCTCACTAAAGCAACACTTGTGCTTTCTTTTCTCCTCCTGGGACTTTTCTGGACTCTCTTGGCTAGTATTTGGGTGTTTGGGGTCTCCCTAGGGTTTCTCCTGGCCTGATGATTCCATCTTTTCTTGCAATTGCACTCTTACCTGCTTGTGCATTTTGTTTTGATGCTAATGTAGTGTAAAAATGGCGCTAACCCTTTTGCGACATGTTAACGCGCTGCAAAACGGTTTAGCACCACTTTTGCAGTATAAGTGTAATTTTTCCTTACGGCATGTTGCAGAAGTTAGTGTCTTTTTTCACACTATCCATTCCTTAGCGCCATCATACGTCATTTTATAAATATGGCGCACAGATCACGCTAAGGAATGACGCTAGCTTGCGTTAAATAAATGACGCACAACTGTGCTAGCACAGTTGTTCTTTATTTTTCATAAATATGACCCTAGGTCTGGTGAAAGAGAGGTTTAACATCTTGAACAAAATAAACAAATCTGGGTGGATCCAATAGGGACCGAAGAAATACTATTTTATTCTTCTAAATAAAATGAAGAACAACTTTTCTCAGCTTAAGTTATTTTTATAGGAAAACAGAGGGACATTTATGTTTTCAGCTTAGTCTATTTTATTATACAATCAATAATTCCCTGGTTTATGACAAAGATAACAAAAGAAAGAAAAATAGGCTGGGTAGGATGGCAGCCTTGAGGAGATATGAAAATATGTCCCAGCAACAAAGAACCAAGAAACAGACATGTCACATCTCAGTGAAGCAATTAGAGTTACTGCACTATGCTTCCTCAAAAGACAAGAGGAAAACAGTGCCATATTTATTAAGTTATGGCACTGTTTCCTCTCCCACAGCGCTGGCGAGCTTTACTCTGCCATGTGCAAATGCACACACACTTGCTCCATCTTGCAAGGGGATGTGTATTTTGTCATGAATAGGTTTTGTACTAAATGTTCATTTTGTTTGTGTGGCATATTTTTTAACTTTGCATGTGCAGCACCCATGCAAAGTAAAAAATATGGAGACTTTAACATTTTTTAAAACTGACACTATTGTTATGCCTACCTCGAGGAGGTGACATTTTTTGGTGCAAATCACTGTCTACAAATGTTAGTAGAAGGGCATTTACGCCAAAACCCATGGGTGGTTGCATTGGAATACTCATCTACCACCCATGGAATGCCCCTTGATATGTAATGTAATTTGTTTAATTTTAGGCAATTTTTCAAAGTGAATCATGATTTGTTTTGGAAACTAAATCCCACCACCACCCTTTACACTCAGTTTGCAATAGTTTTGTGACATTAGCCCAGCGCAAAGCATTAGTAAATCTGGAAGTGTTTAGTTACTCTTACCATGCACACAACACAACTCTCTCCTGTTCTGTCTCAAATATATAAATTTCACCCAGGTGTGGTGCCTGGTGCACTGATTAGCAGAGGGAGTCATCTCTTTACCATGATTGAGGACCCAGTGCAACCACTCACGGTTACTATCATTAAACCCATTCAATTAAATTATTGCCATAGGATGAATTTGGCTCCTTATCAAGTACAATGTCCACTCTCAGTCTGAATGCGTATTACAAACATTGAAAACATTGATTTTCAGAAGCAAAGATGTATTTTTCTTCACACCACTCATCCCCAGACTTGATTACAAGAGGAGACCTGTTATACTGTGGCTTCAATGAGTCGTGAATCCACCCTCTTCAATTCGATTCTGTGGCCCGAATTTCAGCCAACTGTCACATGGAGCTGCCCAGGACCAAGCTGCTGACCCATGCTGGAGGGAGCCTTGAAACACAAGTGCTGTCCCCAAGGGTCCGTTGGGTGTTTAACTAGTGCTAAAGTTTCCTCCTGCTAATGATTCCTGAAACCTGGGACTTAGAAACCTTTTAACTCGAAAGACCTCTGGATGACCTCTTGACAACTGAGATCAATCTGTTGTGCATGCGTTGTCACCAAGACAAAGAATAAGTTTGCTCCCCCTCAAAGCTTTTCCACAGCAGTAAATCTGATTCAGAGGGACCATGTGGAGAAGGTATCCATCTTTGTGGAGCCCTCTTTGGCTACATCCTGCAGCCTTGCTGAGACTTGTTGAGACTCCGAGCTCCAAAATGGGGACTAAGGGGCCAGATTTACAAGACCCTAGAGCCACCAGAGCACACTTTTTATGACACTCCAGTGGCGCTGTGCAGTGCGCACACTTACAAGGCGGGGCTGAGTCACTTTTTGTGATTTAACACCACCTTGTGAATATGGGCCCCTCGGATGCAGTTTTCTGAGTCAGAGGTGTGTGCAATGGGTGTTGCTGTGGGCGTCCCACCACGGCACACATATCTTTTGACACTGCCCGAGATTTACAATAAGTTGTAAATCTGTGGCACCGCCAAAAACGAACACCACCCCAGAGGTGGCGTTAGCATGGCACAACAAGGAGAAATACTTTTATTCCTCCTCATTTTTGCTTATTCCATGTGTGCTGCATTCTGCAGCACACATAGAAAGAGCAAAAGGACATGAATGAATAATTATGTGCAGGAAGGTGAACTGCTTTGGTACTTGTATGTGTGCTTCATTCAGCAGCACACATAGGATTGCCAAACCACCATTGTAGATTGTTTATGTGCATGAAGGGATACTTCCCTGCACATAAACAATCAATCCCCTCAATCCAGACACCCTTGCACTGTGGTACAAGGGTGCCTGCTTTGGCAGCTAAATTTAGTGCCTGTGCAGGGGAAATTACAGGGGTGTACCGTATTTTAGTAAATACAGCATATCCCTTCATTTCTAAAGCGATGCAGCGCGGCGCTGCAAATTTTGGCACAGCACTACTTTTTAGTAAATCTGGCCCTAAGTCTGAAGGTGAAAATCTTCATGAGGCAAAGTCATGAAAAACATCCAGCTGGTGAGGCACTTTCAGATTTCTTCCATTTGAATGTTTCCCATGAAAAGTCAGCGGCCTCAGCGAGACCTTCAAATGACATGGAGCCCTCTTCTACCACAGCTTGCTGCCTTGCCCCACTGAAAACTTTTAACTTCTATTTCAGAGCAAAAGGGCTTGATTTAAAACTCACCAGATGGTTTACTTCATCACAACAGTGATGGATATCCTGCCTGCTGAAATCTAAATCTCATAGCACATAATAGGACTTAGATTTCGGCTGGTGGGATATCTGTCACCGGTGTGACGGATTAAACCGTCCGCTGAGTTCTAAATCAGGCCCTAAGTGAGAAGGTAAAACGGAGGTCTGATTTAGATCTTGGAGGAGGGGAATACACTGTGACTAAAGTGACAGATATACCGTTCACCGGATTACGATCTAATTATACCTATGAAGATTGTAATATGGTGGATGGGATTTCTATCACATTCCAGACAGAGTATCCCCTCTGGCAATATCAAATTCCAGCCCCTGGTTTCTTTATTTTAACACTCTACCGCAGCCGGCCTTTCCTTGCAGCAATGTACCAGTCAATTGTATAATGCTTATTGTTGCTATTTTTGTATTTAAACTTTGAAATTCATAAATCCAGTTTCCATTATTAGATTTTTGTTGTTTTGGTGTAATTTTATTTGTTAAAATAGTCTCTATTGTTTTAAATTGGTATGGTATTTTTGAGTTACTTCTTGACTTTATTACTGTTTTAGTACTGCATAAATACTTTACACATTGCCTCTAATTGTGTGTCTGTTCTGTGCCATAGCAACCAGGAGGTTGAGCTCAGTTTACTTTAGTGACTTTACAGTTTCAAGTGGTTTTGCTCTAAGCAGATATAAAGTTATGCTTTGTTTCGTGTGTCAGATCATACTTCTCTATGGACCCCCTTTGCTTGAAAAGCTGCTGACAGTGCACATCCCATGACAAGTTCTAATAATGATGACAATAGCACAGCCAATAAATATCTGATGGCTCAGGCTACAGTTATCAGGGTAAGTACACCACCTGTGGGTCTATAACATTTACAGTCATTAATTGTGTACTTTGAAGGGTATACATACCAAGAGCATGACAATCACACACAACTAAGTTTATAATAGCATGGCACTGTACAATTCAAAGGACATTCAATATCTTTATTCAAGTGAAACACCAATAAATATTCCTTCTTCTTTCTCTATTGTGTTCCCATATGTCCACCTTCCCATCATAGCATTGCTACATATGATTTAGAAATAGAAATGTTTGCTGAAACATGAGATAATCCTCTTGTTGCAGGAGGGAAGCCCTTATTAAGAATAGCATGCAGAACAAATATAAAAGAAAATTAGAGAGGCACGGAAGAAAACTGATAGTTTTGCAGACTTCTCTCCCCAGAGACCCTTGGGACAAAGCAGCAGACTTTGTGAAAAATGTGTGCTACCTTTATCTGACAAGGCATAAGTTATCCCACCCCTGCATACATATTAGGCTGGATCAAATTTATGCTTGTGATCATGAAGACTGTACCATATCAAATCTAAAATAAACCAGTTTTTCCAGGATAGCTTAAATGGTTGAGTCTAGGATATTTTTTGTTTAACTACCATGATATTCTTTGCAAAACAATATGCATAATTGTCCCCCCATGTACAACGAGCACATTTAAATAACTAGTTACAAACGAAGGTATATTTTCACTAGCTCCACAAAATACCCATTGGATGACAGAACTGTGCATTCACTTTCCTCAAGAGTGGGGGAACACGATACTGGCATTTGCTAGGAAGTTAAGTCTCTTATTCTTGATTAGAGAATCGTTTTTCCAAGTGCTGTTTCACCTACCCTTAAACAAGGAGTCCTGGATACTAAAGAAATGCAGTCATTTTAATATTGGTTTTGGATTCTGCTAGCATAAAAAGATATGTCACTACTCCAAAGTAGATATAAGAATTGTAGTGAGAGATTCTGCTGTACCCAAAGCACAGATGGCATCTGCCCTGAGCAAAGGACCAATGCCCACTAAAATAAGGTTCTGCCAAACAAGATTAAGGGGGTGATTCTAACTTTGGCGGGCGGCGGAGGCCGCCAAAGTTCCCCCAACAGAATACCGCTACGCGGTCAGAAGACCGCCGCGGTTATTCTGTGTTTCCCGCTGGGCTGGCGGGAGACCACCAGAAGGCCGCCCGCCAGCCCAGCAGGAAACCCCTTCCCACGAGGAAGCCGGCTCTGAATGGAGCCGGCAGAGTGGGAAGGGTGCGACGGGTGCAGTAGCACCCGTCGCGATTTTCAGTGTCTGCATGGCAGACACTGAAAATCTTTTAGGGGCCCTCTTACGGGGGCCCCTGCAGTGCCCATGCCATTGGCATGGGCACTGCAGGGGCCCCCAGGGGCCCCACGACACCCCTCACTGCCATCTTGTTCCTGGCGGTCACAACCGCCAGGAACAGGATGGCGGTGAGGGGGTCGGAATCCCCATGGCGGCGCAGCAAGCTGCGCCGCCATGGAGGATTCCTCAGGGCAGCGGAAAACCGGCGGGAGACCGCCGGTTTTCCATTTCTGACCGCGGCCATACCGCCGCGGTCAGAATGCCCTTGGGAGCACCGCCAGCCTGTTGGCGGTGCTCCCGCGGTCGTTGACCCTGGCGGTCAATGACCACCAGGGTCAGAACGACTCCCTAAATGTTATAGTGTTATCATTAGAAATAGTCTCACTCTTCAGGAGAGACACATTTTCTTCAGAGTCATGATTCTTCTCTTCCTGAGGTGATTTTTCAGTGCTCCTTGGCCATAAATTTACAGCTACGTAGTCTAGATTCAACAGCTGCTAGGGAAGGTTCCACTGTACCTGAACTACTGTTCTACTTCCCCTGGCTGGCGGGTCTAAATAATGGCGCTAAGCTTGCTTAGCGCCATTATTTAATGCCTGCGTCAGGGCAGGCATTAGGTGACCTCTGGGCTCATTTCCGTGGTGGAAGTCCACAGGTACCCTCCCCAGGCCCCAGGGACACCCCCACTCACACCAGATGGACAGCGGAGGATGGGGGACCCCATCCCAAGTAAGTACAGGTAAGTAAAGGTAAGTATTTACCTTTTTAAAAAAAAATGTCATAGGGGGCCCAGGTTTGGACCCTCATACATGGCACAGGGTGCAATGGCCATGCCTTGGGGAACCTTGTCCCATGTGCTGGCCATTGGGGTGGTGGGCATGACTCCTGCCTTTTATAAGGCAGAAGTCATGTGGCATGGTAGGTTTAGTGCCATAAAATGACGCTAATCTGGTTAGAGTCATCTTTTTTGGTGCTAAACACCCATCTCCCATACCGCCACCCCCACCCGGCTAACGTCAATTATTTTTACGCTAGCCCACCCTTTGGGCCGGATTGTACCATTTCATAAATAAAGCGCCCAGGTGACGTCCAGGAATGGCGCAAGTCGTCACTATACTTTTTGGCGCAGACCTGCGTTAGTGCAGGATTGCGTCAAAAAGTATAAATCAGGGCCTTAGTGTCATAAAGACACTGTGCAAAATCAAATTGTAAAAGTATATAATCACCACTGGCTGCCCTCAGTGGTGAAAAAAGTGCAAACAAGATGCATTAAAACAATTAGACATTCAAGAAAAATCTGACATATTAATAACATTTTCTGAGATATAGAAACATATTTCGGGTCAGATTTGTCAACATGTGTCAAGTTCAATTAAGCAAAGTATGCAAATATGGGGCCGAACATAGGTTGCCCCTACTGCTAACCAAATTAGGAAATACATGTGAAGGGACAAACACATGCAGGCAAAAATACAAAAGGAGACAAAAATAATTTGGAAAAAATATATCTTGATCTACAGCATACTAACTAAAAAAACAAAAAGAGTGAGTGTCAGCATGATAGATTCTATTCTATGTAAAGCAACATGTCAAGTGGCAATGGCATTCAGCTGAGAGATATATGCCAATCCAAGGGACAGTATTCAGGAATTCTTCATCAGCAACGCATCTAGATCAGCAACAATGTCCAGTCAGGCATGTCATCAGGGAAGGTGCAGAAAGAGAACTGACATTGGTCAAGGGGTCTGAAGATTTGCAGAGAGACTGTCCTAAATGTGTAAAGTCCATCCATAATATAAAACACATAAATTATGTTCTTTTGTCAGTTTAATGCCATCATGTCACACAAAAGGGACATCATTCAGTCAAAATGTTAGGCAAACTTCAGGTTCAACAGTCCATTAATTTCCCGGGTCTAGAGTAAGATCATCTCCTCTTTCCGTGTGACTTCAAACAGTTGAAATATTTGTATTCCTTTGCAACAGTTTGTTTGGTTCCCAGGTTATACTATTCATCATGTCAGTTCTGTATGATTCTAAACAGTTCGAAACAAAAGCATCTCAAGGACAACCCTACACAGTTCTTCTACAGTTGAACAATAGGCTTTTACAAATGGGACTTTGTTTCTCATGAGAAAGAATCTGAAAGGAAGCTTCACATTAGGAAAATAATGATTTATCACTTTTGCATGACTGCAAATACGAGTTTGCAGGCTTAATTTATGCTAACGCAAGCAAATATAAAATGCATTAAAAATACCTGTTTATAGGATGCACAGAATATGCAAAATTATATATTCAACATTATTAATATACCACCAGAATAAGTAAAACATGTCATCATAAATTGTAAAACTGTGTTAATACATTACATTAGGTATAACAAAGATGTGCAATTATTTCGTTCCTGCACATTCATTTAAACTTATAAATCACGCATTACATTGAAAAAAACTAATTGGTTTTGATACTAGCAGTTATTCTAGAGTCCAAAATGCTCTTTAGCATTATGGTTATTTCATGAACATATTGGTTAATAAGGAATGCATAATTGTGAAGACCAATCAATGAAAACATAAGCACATTGAAAATGTGCGTCAGTGAAGCTTTCTACATTAGGATGTTAAACATGACACAAAATATTTACCTTCTGCTGACATCTGGCTCACTGAAAGCATTACTAAATTTCATGCTCCAACAGTCCCTCCTTTGGCAGCAATGTATGCTGTTACAAAAAGGACACACTTTCATTTTAATGAGACAACTCAAAAGTACCATAACAAATGCTTCTCCTCTTCTCCATTTCTATCTCTTGTCTCAATCAATCAATCGAGTGTTTATTAAGCGCACCTACTCACCCGGAAGGGTCTCAAGGTGCTGAGGGGGTGTGTGTAGCTACCATCAGCGAGGTTGTTCTTTGAAAAGCCATGTATTCAGCTCCTTTGTGAAGTTGAGGAGGGGGGCTAGTTTCTCTGAGGTGGAGCGGAAGGGTGTTCCAGGCTGTGGCTGTGAGGCGGGAGAAAGAGCATCCCCCTGTTCTTGTTTTCTTGATGTGGGGTACTTCTGCGAGAGAGCTGGGCTGAGCGTAGGGTCCTGTGGGGTACGTGGAAGTTGAGTCGCCTGTTCAGGTAGGCTGGTCCTGTGTCATGGAGGGCTTTGTGTGCGTGGGTGAGGATCTTGAAGGTGATTCTTTTTTCTATAGGAAGCCAGTGTAGCGTGTGCAGGTGTTGAGAGATGTGCAGTAATGAGGCTGGTCGAGGACCACTTTGGTGGTGGTGTTCTGCATGTTCCGTAGTATGCGGTGAGTTAATTGTGATCCCGGCACAGAGCGCATTGCCATAGTCCAGGCTGCTGGTAATGAGGGAGTGTATGACAGTCTTTCTGTGTTTGAGGGTGATCAATTTGAAGGTCTTGCGTAGGAGGTGGAGAGTGCAGAAGCAGGTGGATGTGACTGAGTAGATTTGGCGGTCCATGTTGAGTTTGGAGTCCAGGATGATACCGAGGTTGCGGGCTTGGTTCGTGGGGGTGGGTGGGCTTCCGAGGTTGGGTGGCCACCAGGAGTCATTCTAAGCATCAGGTTGAGGGCCCATGATGTGTACTCCTGTCTTGATCACATTGATTTGAAGGCAGCTGTTTTTCATCCATTTGGCGACTGCTCCTATACCTTTGTGGAAGTTGTGTCTTGGTTTGTTGGGTTCAGTGGATAGGGAGAAAATTAGTTGTGTTTTGTCGGCATAGAAGACAATGTTGATTCTGTACCTTCTGATGATGGTGGCCAGCAGGACCATGTAGACGTTAAACAGCGGAGGAATGAGGGAGGATCCCTGGGGAACTCCGCAGGTGGTAGGTATGGGGTCCGAGAGGAAGGGGGCGAGTCTCACTCGTTGAGTGCTGCCCGACAGGAAGGATTGGATCAAGTCGAGGGCCTTGTCTCTGATGCTAGCTTCATGGAGTCTGCATATCAGGGTGTGGTGGGAGACAGTGTTGAAGGCCACCGAGAAGGCTAGCAGGATGAGTGCTGCTGTCTCTCCCTTGTCCAACAGGGAGCGGATGTCGTCTGTTGCGGCCAGGAGGGCTGTTTCAGTGCTATGTTTTTTTCTGAATCTGGATTGGGAGGCGTCTCAGATGTTGTGGTTTTCGATGAAGGTGGCGAGTTGGTTGTTGATGGCTTTTTCCATGACTTTGGCTGGAAATGGGGGCAGGGAGATTGGCCTGAAGTTTTTGAGGTCAGTGGGGGTCTGCTGAGGGTTTCTTGAGTAGGGGGTTGATCTCGGCATGTTTCCAGTCATCGGGGAAGGAGGAGTCGGCTAAGGAGGGGTTGATTGTGAGGCAGAACTTGTGGGTGATGGTGTCAGCGGCTTTGTTGAAGATGTGGTGGGGCATGGGTCCGTGGGGGCCCCGGATTGTATGGACTTCATTGTCTTCAGTGTATCTTTGGTGGTGAGGGGGGTCCAGTTGGTGATCGTTGGTTTGTTGGTGTCGGGTTTCGGTGGAGGGGGTTCTGAGCCTAGGTTGTCCTCATTGAAGCTGTCATAGATGGTCTTGATTTTGCGGTAGAAGTAAGTGTTGAGTCTATCGCAGAGGTCCTGTGAGGGTGGGATGTCTGTTGTTTCACTGTTGGGTTAGGCAAACTCCTTGATGATTCTGAAGAGTTCCTTGCTGTTGTGTGCGTGTGAGGAGATTCTACCTTGAATTGCTTTCTTTTTGGTGCGTCTGATGAGTTGGTGGTGTGCGGTGGTGGCAGCTCTGAAGTTGCTTTGGGCTTCGGTGGATTTGGTGTTTCTCTAGATTTTCTCGAGGCATCAACAAGTGTGTCTGAATTCTCTGAGTTCTTCAGTGAACCAGCTGGCTTTCTTAGCGTGGGTGCTGTTGTTCTTTTTGAGTGGGGCTATGGTGTAGGTGCAGTCGGCGATCCATTTGTGAAAGGTGCATGCTGCGGTGTTCGGGTCGTCGTCGTGTCCGATGGAGGGGCAGAGTTGGCGATGGTGGTGGTGAGCTGGTCGTCGGTGATTCTTGCCCAGCTTCTGCAAGATGGTTGGGGCTGGGGTCAGAGGATGGTGGGTATGTTTGAAGGTGAAATCGATGCCTTGATGGTCTGTCCATGAGGGTTCGGAGGTGTGGTTGAAAGTGACGGAAGTTCCTGTTGTGAAGATGGAGTCGAGGGTGTGTCCTGCTGAGTGAATTGATTCAGTCATAATCTGTCCGAGCCCTATGCTGTGGAGGTGGTCTAGGAGGGATGTGGGGTTGGGGTCTTGTAGGTTGTCGATGTGGAAGTTGAGGTCTCCCAGCAGGGTGTAGTTGGTGGCTGTGATGGCTTCTGCCAGTCAGTGATGGAGTCAGGAAAGGGTGCGCGGGGTCCAGGTGGGTTGTAGATGAGGGTTCCCCTGAGGGTGGATGTCGGGCTCTTCTGTAGTTTGAAATGAAGGTGTTCCATCAGGCTTGTGGAGTCTTCAGAGTGTGTGCTCAGACGGATGTTGGACTTGTGGACGATGGCGATTACCACCAGGGCAGCTGGGGCGGTCTTTCCTGGTAATCTTGTATCCTTAGGGAATGGCGATGGCGATGTCCAGGCCTGAGGTGGTGTTCATCCAGGTCTCGATGAGGAAAGCAACGTCCGGGGTGGTGCTGTCAAGGAGGTCCCAGATTTCAGTAGCATGTTTATGAAGGGAGCGGATATTGAGGAAGATGCATTTCAGGGTCTTCGGCGTTGGAGTGTTGCAGTGGGTGGGTTGTGCTGGGTCCAAGGTCTTGGTGGTGGTGTAATATTGGAGGCAGCGGAGACAGCTGGAGGGTCCATGGGTATTGGCTGGTGATACAAGCTTGCAGTTGTTGCTTCCTGGGTTGAGTGCGTGGAGAGCTGCTGGAGTGTAGAGGTGGCGGGTGGGAGTTCCAGGGGTTCTGGTTCTGGTGCTGGTTGCGGTCTGGTCACAGATGGCGCAGATGGGCTTGCCTTTGGCGCGCCCACTGCGCGCAGCCGCCATTAAGTATGGGGAGGATGGAGGAGAGGCCAGCTGGGAGGCGGGAGTTGGAAAAACGGCATGAGAAAGGCGGCGGGGCCACGGGGGCAGGAGCGGCGCGGAGGGGGGAGAGTGAGAGTTGGGGAAAAATGAGAGAGAGAGAGAATGAGAGTAAAAGTACAGAGAAAGGGGAAACAGACCAGAAAAAGAACAGAAAGTGCAAAGGCACAATACAAAGATCAGAAGACCACGAAAGGGGGAGGTCAGAGAAAGAGAGGCTGAGTGTCGGTGGCAGCCTAGCAGAAGAGCAAAGCTCTCCCACTAGACACCAGGGATGAGATGTAGGCAGGAGCCTGTGGGTGGTGGAGGGCCTCAAACTCCTACCTGGGGTCAGAGTTCAGTCAGACACAGGCTGCACTTGATGGGGGAGCTGCACGGAGGCATATCAGTTCACTGACCAGGATCACTGACCAGGTCTCTCCTGTCTATTCTTGGCTCTTTACTCTTTCCACATTCTGTATAGTTTGTATAATCTAAGTGCAACCAATGCACACGAAGCCACAATCAATACAGGTCTCAAGATCATTCCCACTACTCATTATCCCAAGATTCCAAACCATTTTCCAATGGTTGAAAAACCATTACCTATTGCCTCCCATGCACCGGTGGCTGTCAGTTCTTTCAGGTTATTTTTCAGGTTAGTGATGTTTGAGATAAACTTCCTTATCTCCTGACTATTATCTGATATGTAAATGCAACAATGTTGTCAATGTAAAACTTTACAGACTCCGCCCTTCTTTGCGAGTAAGATGTCTAAAGCAAGACAATTTTGCAAAACCATTGACCTCACAGCAACCATCTCTGGGTCCATTAATAACATAGCTCCTGCATAATTAGTAGATAGCTTACATACTATTGTTGACAAATTCCTAATCTTGATGTAATTCAAGGTTACTTCAACAGATGAAATGATGGCACCAAAAGTATCTCCTGTAATATGTGCTGCACTGGCTCTTCTCTTAACTCTGGAACTCAGTTTCTCTTTCCGGACGGGGTTGTCAAAATTGTCCACATGATTTTTAAAAAATACCATGCCAAGGTAACATGTACCATACCAGCCTTTTGGCAGTTTGTAATAGGCATAAAAAAATAAACACCTAGTATGTAGGGATCTTGACCATTCACCATAAAGTTGACTTAGGTCTAAATACACATAATTTCCCTACGTGTTGCCAGTCTAAAGCTTAGCTGGTTAGTTTGACTCTTGCTCTAGGCAAGACTTCTGGTTTAAGGATGACAGCACTTTTGTATGTAGGCGACTAGGCCAATCCTACAACAAGCCGCAACTGTCGGCCCAACCTTTCTGGCTCACAAGCAGTATCCCACTAAATACCCAAGCAGTGAAAGGTGATTTGTGGCAACCTTTTCGTATGGGCTCAAGAATGCAACATATCAGGGAGTTTGTGGTTAAATGGGGATGTTAGAAATGGGGTTTCTGGTTGGCTAGGGTATGCACTTAAGCCAGGCAAAACCCACCCACTCTAGTCAGGGCAACAGAGTTACACGTCCAAGATAATCCCTGCTCACCCCATTGGTAGCTTGGCACAAGCAGTCAGGCCTATTTCAGAGGCAATGTGTAAAGTGTTTGCACAACACACACACCACCACAAAGGAAGCACAACACCAAGTTATATGCAAAGAAACTGTATTGTACACAACCTAATTATTAGACCAAACACAACATGTCAGTAATACCCTGCCACCCAAGCAGTTGTCAGAACGTTACACAATAGTTACTCTGCAAAAACCAGCAGTAGTCAACATAACACAAGGGATACTTATTATTCTACAAAATAAGCAGTAGTCAGGAATCACGTTACTAAGTTCAGGAAGTCTACCCTGCCACAGATCCACCAACCCAGGGTCTGCACCTTTAGGTTTCACTGGGGCTAGAGGTGAAGTTTTGATCCCTCTACCTCACCTTCTAGAATCCCACCCTCTTCTCCTAGGAGGTGAATCACCAGGATCCATAACTGTCAGGGCTCTGGGTACAGCTGTCCTGCACAATTCTCTCACCAGCCCAGTATCACCAATCAGCGACTGGCTACCCAACCCAGGGTCACCACCCATGGATTGTACTGTGGTCCGGGGCGAGTAGCCCCCTCCCTGAACCCCACTTCCAGAGCACCGTACCCTCCCACCACTGGAAGTGCCTCCCGAAGTGACATGGGGGAGGGGTGAGTACACAGAGTTTACCCCCTGAACCTGTCTACCCAGTCCAGAGTCACAATCCTCAGACTGGACCACTGCCCGGCAAACCAGGACTTTCTGGGGAGCACACATACCCCCGCCAGGTCAGAGCTTACCCACTAAACCTCACCATCCAACCCAGAGGTCACCACCCTGCGGCAGAACCATTGCCTGGTGCACCAGGATTTCCTTGGGAGCACACCTCCTCCCCATCAGGTCAGAGTTTACCTCCTGAACCTGATCATCCAACCCAGAGTCACCACACTGTGGTTGAACCACTGCCTAGCACACCAAGACTTCCTAGGGGGCTCACCTACCCCCCACAAGGGAAACACCTTCTCCAAGGGCCAAACAAGAGTCTGGCTGGCGCAGGTCTCCTGACCCCTGCCCATCTGGCAGAGACTGGATTCCCCCAACCCAGAAATGGTCTCACCAAGGTCATTCCTGGGGGCTCTGACCTCAGAGCTGACCCTCCAGGTTCTCCACTGGAGCCAGCAGCCCCCTCTCAACCCTACGCCTGGATTTCCACCTCCTCCACTCAGAAGTGAGACTACCAGACACCAGGACCGACGGAACACTATCACCAGCCACCCGTCCCAGTCCTAATGGCAAAATGGGATCCTTTTGAGCAGCTGGCCCTACGGTGCAGGCTAGGCTCCCCTCCTCGCGTTCACTCATGGAACCAACCAGGCTTTGAGACTGTGTCTCGGACATCCTGGGACACAGCCCACCCCCACTCCCTCTCCTCTGAGACAAAACATGGGAACTGAACCCATCCCATTACACTGGGACCTACCTGGGAAACAAGCCTCTCCCACCACACCTGGTTGGGAAACACCTAGACCAATTTCTTTAGGAACACCCCCTAATGACACACCAGACCCTCTGGCACTCAACCAGAGGTCTGCCTCCTTTGGAAGCTCCCTTGGGTCAGGGAGCTCACACACTGACAAGTGTTTCTGTAACCCTGAAAAACAACAACAAAGCAGGTGCTCGCTGACAATCAGATTGAACAGCCCTTCAAAATTGTGAACTGTGCTACCCCTCACCCATCCATCTAGTGCAATGCAGCAATCCTACACAAACTCCTCCCAGGACTGGTGGGACAGTTTCTTACAGCCGCTGAACCTCTTTCTGTATTCCTCAGGGGAAAAATATAGGGCCAGATGTATGAAGCCTTTTTGGATTTGCAAACGGTGCGAATGCCGGTTTGCAAATGCAAAAAGGCCTTTCAGAATGTATGAAAGGCATTCTGAACGCAATTTACAGGAATCGCTAAAATAGCGATTCCTTAAAATTGCGACCCCATTATAAGGAATCCTTATTTGCGATTCCTTAAGCACATGTATGAAGCAATTCCTTAATGCGAATTGGGCATTAAGGATTCGCTATTACCACCAAGTTGGTGGTAACCATGTGCAAATTTAAAAAATGCATTTTTAAAATTGACATGTAACGCACACATGCCCTTTTGGCATGTGTGCACCTTACATATCTTCCAAAATGTTTTTGGGGTGCAGCAGAGGGGGCCTTAGGCCCCCAGCACCCTGGAGTTTGCATTTCCCAAATTGCGAATTCCAGTTAGGAATTCGCAATTTGGGAAAGGCAAAAAATTTCGCACATGTGGGCTGACAGGCCCATAGGTGCGAATGGGGGCTGTATCGCAATTTGCAATTCGGTAATAGCATTTGCGATTTTTAAGAAATCGCTATCACCGAATCGCAAATATGATACATAGCATTTTGCGACTCAGAAATATCGATTTCTTAAAAATAGTTTTGTGATGATTAGCAAAATGTTCCTAATTTTGAAAGGTGGTAACTTGAAATAGTATGACTCTGCATTCTTAATGTCATGTCCAGAAAAATATGTGAATTTATCTGAATAGTGTTTTTGGCTCTCCACAGGTGGAGTTGAACAGTGTTCTCACTGTGTGTAATTGAATACTGATCTGTCTCTAATTGCAAGGTGCAGGTAGTAATGTCCCCAGTTGATATGGCAGAACATTCCCCCACAATACTTTGTATTAGTGTACACATCACCACTTTCAAATACAGTGTAATTCTTCATTTAATCTAACATGGAATTAATTGTTTGGACATCCCAGTCAGATACAACACCAGGTGTAATTACATCAGTCATTGAAATTTTAAAGACATATGGATTTGAATGACCTCAACAGGCCGGTATATATCAAATGGAATGTTATCCCACACAATCCCATCAGGAATTGGTACTGTTGAAATGTTCACACAGGACAAGTCTTTTCGGATCTTATGGGAGGAAAGATATGAAGTGAGAACTTCATCCACTGGCTCAAAAGAGGAGCGTTCAGGAAGGTAATGACCATTTATAATCAAGAAGAAAGCTGCGCATACGCCCACATGCCTGATACAGCGATCACACCAGCTGATGGGTGTGTGTGGACTGGTGTTTGGCTGGCAGTGTGTCGCAGTAGCCAACAGCAAGTCAATATGTACACTGTCAGCCAAGTGCCACTCCACACACAATAGCATCACTTTTTTTTTTTTAAACAAAGAAACCACTAACTCATTAGAAATAATTACAAAACTACAAACACGAAAGCTCTAAGTACATGACAGAAATGCCAACCATGAAACTGAACACATGAAAATACAAAACAGGCATTTTACACTCATGGTTGTTCTCAGTAATTCTTCTGGGTGTGGTGATTCTTGAAACAACCCCCCACAGGTTTTGAAGGACAATCTCAGCAGTACATTCTAGTCACCCTCCGGATACCTCTTCGAAAACACTCTACATTTCTTAGCTGGAAAGTCTTTTTTGGGTGTGGGAGGAATGTGCTCAGCAAAGTGGCTATCTTTCAATCTAGCCACATCCTCCACCACTGCTTCTCTAGGAACTCTGGCCTGTTCCACCACAGTAAGGCTCAATATCACTGACTCCTGAAATTTCACAAATGTCATCTTTGACTCTGGAGACCTATCCTTAAACACAATAAAAGCATTAAAAGTTGCTAAGTGGAAGAGGTGAATTGCTAACTTCTTATACCAAACGTAAGACTTACGAATAGCAGTATAAGGTTCCAACCTCTGATCAACCCTATCTACACCTCCCATGTGCTTATTATAATCTAAAATGCACACAGGTTTGCGTACTTCAGCAACCTGGCCCCAAACAGTCACGGGGGAAGTACTCTCATCATGGATGGTACTTAGCATGTAGACATCCCTCCTGTCTGAAAATTTCAAAGCTAGCAGCTCATCATTCCGCAAGGCACTGCATTGTCCCCTCTGAAGTTTTTTACAGACAAGCTCCCTTGGATAGCCTTTCCGGTTACAACGAATTGTGCCACAATCAACAGTGTCCACTCTAAACCTTGAACAACTGCACTCCAGTGTAGAAGTTATCTACATACAAATGGTGACCTGTGTTGAACAGTCGTCTACCAAGTTCCCACACAATTATTGTCAGTAACTCCAAAAGTGGGAGGACAACCAGGGGGGTCAATACTGGAATCCCTACCAGTGTAGACACGGAAACTATACACATATCCTGTACTACTTTCAGACAGCATATACAACTTAATTCCATATTGTGCCCTCTTGCTAGGAATGTACTGCCTAAAAACCAAACGACCCTTGAAGAGGACCAAAGACTCGTCCACAGCTATTTCTTTGCCTGGAACATAGATCTCTGAAAGCCGATCTACAAAAAATGATCAAGGACCGGCCTAATCTTAAAAAGACAGTCAGAATCAGGGTGATCTCGTGGCAAGGCTAATGCATTGTCAACAAAATGCAGCATCCTAAGAAGCAGCAAATACCGATTACGACTCATGGTTGCAGGAAATATAGCTGTTGCCATCAAGGGACTAGTAGACCAATAAGAAGCCAGTGACGGCTTCCTTATCAACCCCATCAAAAAAGTCAAGCCCCAAAACCTTTTCATCTCCTCCAAATTTGTGGGAATCCACTGGATAGCTCTAGAGTGTGGCCTAAGTCTAGCAGTGTTGTCCCTCAAATACTGCTCCACATACAAATTAGTCTGCTCAACAATCTCTTCCAAAAACACATCATCCACAAATAACTCAAAGAAATTGACAGGCAAAAGGTTCTCTGTGTTGACTCTACACCCCGGGAGAGCAGTAAAGGCAGGCAACTCTGGCTGCTCCATGTTTGGGGCAACCCAGAGTTCAGGTCTTCTAACGGGAAACATTTCAGCCCCAGGTTGCTGCACTAATGGCACATCAGTGTCCTCCTCTAAAACAGGCCCTTCATCTTCACTGAGTGTGGCTCTCTCATCAGAAGATTCCTCTCCGACAGAAACTTCACTGCCAGATCTCTCACTTCCTCCTCTGCCTCAGATGCAGAGTCGGTCTCATAATCATGATCAGACAATGACTCAAAAAGCATACAAACCACCTTCTGACCGGTCATCCTGCGGCTAGCCATGATCTTTCCTACGAAAATTAACTGGACAAATGCACCACCAACAACCAGCCCTGTGTAAGATAAGTAATAAAGTGTAGCTTTATCAGTAAGAGTTATAAACTCAAAAACTATACCGCTCACTTGCCTGAAAAAGCTTGACTCACCAGCAACTACTCTGCATAGACACAGCAATCACCAATGATATCCCACTAAAAAGAAAGAAAGAAAAGCAAATTAGAAATAAGACAACACAAATATCATTGTGCACAAATCTAAGGACAATTTCACACACAAACCTGCATTTAGTACACCACCTACAAACATGTCATTCATGCATGGCAACAATACTCCTTTGGAGTAAATAGTTTTTACTTACCTAAAACATGCAACTATGCAAACCGCAGGTCAACCACCGCCAAAACATCGTTTAGGCTGACTCTGCTTTGGGGACCCATGCAAGTGAGGTATCATTTTACTTGGGGGACTGAGGGGAACGCTGGGTGGAAGGACATTTGTGCCGCAGCATTGATCCTACAAAGAAAAAAGAGGAAAATCAGATTTAATGCAAATTTTGCCCCTTGCCCCCCCACAAAAATAAACACACACAAAAAAATCCCTGGCGTTCTAGTGGTTTCTGCCCCCCTTGGGGGCAGATCAGCCTAAAAATAATAGGCCAATCTGCCCCCAAGTAGGGCAGAAATGGCCAACATTCCAATGCCCCCCTTGGGGGGGCGCCCCTTGCCCAAGACCCCCCCCCCACATAAATAAACATATGCAAAAAAATCCCTGCCATCTAGTGGATTCTGACCCCCTCGGGGCAGATTGGCCTAAAAATAATAGGCCAATCTGCCCACAAGGAGGGCAGAAATGGCCACAACAAACATGCCCCCAAATGGGAGCGACCCTTGCCCAAGGGGCCGCGGCCCGACGCAAAACATAAGAACTATACCAAAAGAAAAATAATCCCTGGCATCTCGTGGATTCTGCCCAAAAATAGTAATCCGATCTGCCCCCAAGGGGGGCAGAAATGGCCACAACAAACATGCCCCCAAATGGGAGTGACCCTTGTCCAAGGGGCCGCTCCCCAATGCAAAACATTACAAATATGCACACACGAAAAAAATCCCTGGCGTCTAGTGGGCATTCGTGCTGCCCGATCGCAATGCGATCGGGCAGCAGGAATGCTCAAAGAGACACCGGGGGAAAGGAAAAGCCTTTCCTCTCCCCCGGTGCCTCTTTGTTCCAAACCCCCCACCCGCTGGAAGAGAAACTCACCTGTTTCTCTCTACTCGCACTGGAAGCAAATGGCTTCCAGTGCGACCGGCACCCTGTAATGATCTCAGCGTGCGATCATTACTGGGGGAGGGGAGGGCGGGGGTGGAAGGGGAAGGGCTTCCCCTTCCATCCCTGTCTTGGGGGGGTGGGAGGGCAGCCCACAGAGGGAGCGCTAGCGCTCCCTCTGGGCTCTGTGCCCAGGATGTAATGATTATGTCCTGGGCACACGAGCACTGTGCCGCAGGGCGTAACCATTACGTCTGCGGCACAGAAGGGGTTAACGCCTGCTCTAAGGTGTTAAAAATTATAGAAAACATGGTGCAGTGAAATGTTGCAAATTTCACTGCACCATTTTTTTGGGCCTCCCTGTGTTGGTATGCCATCTTGCATACATTATGCCTGATGCATTATGCCCTTGCATACAATATGCCTGACGCAGGCATAATATGGCACAATAGTTTACAAAGTGTTGTAATGCATACACTGGGCCACTTTGTAAATATGATGCAGGAGAAAGGCCTCCTTGATGCCGCGTTAGTATAAAAATAATTATGCTAGGGCGGCGCAAGGTGGCGCAAGGTGGCGCAAGGGGCTTGTAAATATGCCCCTAAGTCTTTTATAATGAAATGTGTTCCTAAATTGAATAAGACAAGAACGTTTTTAAATTGGAGGGGAAGAAATTAAGAAAACCTCTCATTTTACGTATTTAGTTTTTCTGTTCGACACAGATATTAATTGGAGGTTTTTATTAAATGTAAGGGTAATGCAATTGCAAAAGTCCATAGATGCAGTTTTTAGGTTTCTGAAAAGGTTGGGCCACAAACCTATAAAATAACTACTGTGTATATATGAGAAAAAATGTGTGTCTATTGCTTCATTGGAGCGGGCTTTGGGTTTAGATTCATTGTTCTTTTTTGCAGATAGTACAGAATAAGTTCACACAAAGCCCACAGCAATATAATTTTGTCATGATGAGGTAGGGTAGACCCTTTTAGAAGATTTTATTAATCTACAGCCTTCTGTATTATGGTCCCTGAGGTCCATCTAAGTAGGCTAATCTTGATGGACTGTATCAAGCTGGACAATGTTTTAGAAATTCAGTAGCTGGACTATGGAAGAGTTTTGAGAGGCTGGGGACCACAGCTTTTTATTATAACCTGGATAGCCTCTTGAGTATCCCATCAAGTAAAATGAAAGGTCTTTTTTAAAAACTGATGCACAGGATATGTACTCAAGTTGGTTACGAGGGAGGAGGAGGCTCATTTGGACTATATTAGCACACCCGGCACTTTACTTCCAAGTTATTGAGAATGAAAGGCACAGGTACCTATTAATGAGATGCCAGCTCAATATATTACAGTTTATATTGGCTTTCCCCAATAGAGGGACTTGTTTTTCAAATTTGCCTCTTAGTCACTGTGAAGCTCCAGCCGAGCAATCTACACTTCATCTAATCTTATTCTGTCCATTTAATTTGTGTGAGAGAAGGATTTTTTTTGCACCCAAAATTGTGGGAAGCTGTTTTTAGATCTCACACAGCTGCTTTTGTTTGCCTATCTGCAGGCATTGGGCAACAAAGATGTTACTGTGGCTGTTTTTAATTTTATTTTAAGAATGCACTCTACTTATTAATAATCTTGTACTATGTATTCATATATTCGAGGTTTTTAATGGTGTTATTTTTCGGAGGCTGTCTTGTTTTGATTTAACTTTTATGGCTGATTACAGCCCAAAAAATTATTTTTTGGTTGATTGATACTGGCACTGTCAATGGTACCGCATGATACGTACCTCATTGCAGACAAAAATGAACCAAGTGTCTTCTACAGTTGTTTGTTCTCTTTGGATCTTAGGCATCGACGGGCCCATCAACTATAACAACAACCATGGACATTTTTGAGCACAAAGCACCACAATTACTTTGATTGCGACGACTCCGCAAAACACTTCACCACATCACACTTCACCGCAATCTTCAAGTAAAAAGCATAGCAAGTGCAAATCCCTATTTATCTACACACAACGTCACTTGTAGGCATGATGCTGGAACTTCATCAATCTCTAAAAAGGACAATGATACAAATTACATGGTGGGCAGAATTTGGACTGTGCAATGGCATCTGAACTCCCAATCACTAAGCAAAATATGGCATCCCTTTTTATGGGATGAACCTGTAACTTAGCTACCAGAATTGTGAATCCAAACTCCCTAAATGTAATCTAAAATGTGTTTTCCCCTCTTATGGTGTGAAACCGTCACTCTGATACAACACCTGCAAGCGCGTTTTCATCCTTTGCAGGAATCAAACGCTTTACCAAGGTCAACTGACCTTTTGACCCAGAAAGAAGTGTGGTGAACCATACAAAAAATTAACAAGAACACTAACCCAACAATTTAGACACCATCACCAATGTGGCCACCGAAGGAAAATTCCAATCAGGAATAAAGTTCAAAGCTTTAATTTACAACCACAAAGTTAGTGTTATAAAGAAATGCATAAAATCAAATTGTAAAGATATTTAATCACTGTTGGCAGCCCAAAGCAGCCAAACAAGTTCCAACACGTTAGCATCAACACAATTAGACATTAAAGAAGAATCAGACATATGATTAATGAAATTATATGTGATACGGAAACATATCTCAGGTCAAATTGTATCAACATTTGTCAAGTTCAAATAAGCACTGTATGCAAATTTGGGACTGGACATAGGTTGTCTCTATGGCTAGCCACATTGGAAAATGCACATGAGGGGACAAACACATGCGGGCAAAAAATACAAAAGGAGACAAAACTTATTTGGAGAAAATATATCTTGGTCTATAGCATACTAACTAAAAAAAACAAAAAGAGTGAGTGTCAGCATGATAGATTCTATTCTCTAAAAAAGGGACATGTCAAGGGGCAATGGCAACCAGCTGAGAAAGATATACCTCTCCAAAGGGCAGCATTCAAGGAATCTTCATCAGCAAAGCATCTAGATCAGCAGCAAAGTCCAGTCAGGCATGTCATCAGGAATGGTGCAGAGAGAGAACTGACAAAGGTCAAGGGGTCTGAAGAACTGCAGAGAGACTGTCCTAAACTTTCAATGTCCATCCCTAATATAAAACACATAAATCATGTTGATTTGTCTGTTTAATGGCATCATGTCACCAAAAGGGGCATCATCCAATCAAGATGTTAGACAAACTTCAGACTGCAATAGTCCATTAATTTCCCAGGTCTCGACTGAGATCACCTCCTCTTTCCATGTGACTCTAAACAGTTGAAACATTTGTATTCCTTTGCAACATTTCTTTTGCTTCCCAGGTTTTACCATGGGATCATCTAATTTCTGTGTGAATCTAAACAGTTTGGAACAAAAGTAGCTCAAGGACAACTCTACACAGTTCTTCTACAGTATTACAATATACTTTTACAAAAGGGACTTTGCTTCTCATGAGAAAAAATCTGAAAGAAAGCTTCACCTTAGGAAAAGTAATGATTCATCACTTTTAAATAACTGCAAATATTAGTTCTGCAAGCCTAAATTGTGCTAACACAAGAAAATATCAAATGCATTAAAAATACTTGTTAATAGGATGCACAAAATATGCAAACATAAACATTCAGCTTTAATAATATACCATCAGAATAAGTAAAACATGCCATTATAAATTGTAAAACTTTGTAAATACATTACATTAGGTATAACAGAGAAGTGCAATTATTTTGTTTCTGCACATAACCTTAAACTCATAAATCACATATTACATTAAAACAACAAATAGGTTTTGATACTAGCAGTTAGTCTAGAGTCTAAATACTCTTTAACATCATTTTTATTTCACTAACATATTGTTTAATAAGGAAGGCACAATTGTGACCACCAATAAATGAAACATAAGCATATTTATAATGAGTGTCAGTGCAGCTTTTCGGATGTCAAACATCAGAAATAAATTGTCACCTTCTGCTGACATCTGGGTCACTAAAAACATTACTAAATTTTACTCTTCAACAGGGACAAAAACACATTCTAGTGCCTAATGCTCCAAGATTCTGATAAAGAATACCAGCATGCTAAATATCTTCCTCACTTACAAACACATTATACTCATCACACCTTTGTAAGTATAAAATGCACCAAACAACAATTTAAGAACAATGAAGACTGGAAAGGAAATGGGAGGCAAGCATGACAAGAGAAAATGGGAACAAATGCTTTATATACAGTTTATACAATAACATATAGATTTATGCTTCATGAATGACCTGATGGGTACTCAACAGGAAAGACGTGTGGCTCTGGGGTGCACTCAACCACTCAAACATTGTATTTGAATCTCTGTAGCACCACCAATCTTATCCTATTGCCTCCCATCTTTTCACACAACCATTCTTCCTTTATGCCATCTTCATTGCTTTGATTCATGCTCATGCTCCAACACACCACCCCTGTCCCCTTGTTTCATTTTGTATCATTATGCAATGCTATATAGTTCTTGCTCATTTGGTTCACTACATTAGGGACAAAATAGACTTCCCTTAGGTGCATTCCGTGGTAATGTGACCCTGCACACTATAAAATCTACATCAAACCTTCTTATAGCCAAAGATTCTATCACCACTTATAATGGATTCTATTACCCAAAAGAACAGAATCCACTTCCAATGAGGAGGAAGCCAACTCCTACTGTACGTGAATAGCAATATCTCTGCACAAACACCAATGCGCTCCAAAGCCATTTCATCATTCCTAGTCAGGAATTCTGACTTGTGATGCTGCTAAGATAAAATGTAAAGAAAAATATGTTTTTCATTGTGTGAGAAAACAGGGCTGATTGCAGAGGCCCCATAACTTTTTGCCCCCATTTTCCTCTTTTTGATGGTGTTTTCCTGACTTTGGTGGTGCCCTGGGTACTGCTAACCAGTCCCAGGGCCTGTGCTCTGTGTAAAATGGATATGCAAATTAGGCTAATTATAATTGGCTAAGTTAACCTACCTATAAGTCCCTAGTATATGGTAGGGCATGTAGGTTTAGGGACCACAGCATAGGTGGTGCACACCTAGGTGCACTGCTGAGGTGCCCAGTGTCATTTTAAAGGCAGGCCTGCTTTGCTGGCTGCTTTTAAATTAAAGTTATATGCAAATTCGACTTTGGAATTAAAGGTACTTCCAAAGTCTTAAACTACCTTATTTTTACATATAAGTCACCCCGAAGGTGTGCCCTATGTGCCCCTAGGGCTGGGTGCCATGTAACTATAAGCAGGGACTTTATAAAAATAGATTTATAAGCCCTGGTGAGGTAAAAACAGCCAAATTCGTTTTTCCCTCATTGAAGTAAATGGCCTTCATAGGCTAGAATGGGCAGACTTTATTTTAAATTTTAAAGTCTCCTTAAATGTTACATAGCAAGAATTTGGTATCAAATTGATTGTTGTAATAAATCCCACAACTTCCAGTTGTTGGATTTAATATAACTTGTTCAGGTAAAAAGTTTAGACTTTACCTAAAAAGTTGCCAATTTCAGCTCTGCATTGTTTTTGCTGCTGTGCTCTGATTGGCCAGCCTGCAGCAGCTTCTGCCAGGCTGCCTTGATGAGGTGTGAAGTGGCCAGGCTTCACACAAAGGAATGTGCTTGGGGGAGAGAATCTCCCCTCAGCAGATGGTGAGGCAGGAAGGGGGAGGGCTGCCAAACTGGTCTTCAAAGGCAGAGAAGGACATTTGGAGCACCCAGCAACACCCCCACATCCTGCAACCCCAGACAATTAGGTGCCCCCTTGATTAGATTAGGAGAGGGCAGGAGAGGGGTGTGTTTATGATTTTTAGCCACACCAGTGGGTGGGCTCAGCCAGATGTAACCTCCAAAAATCAGATTCATCCATGTTGGATTTTTAGAGACTGTTGCCTTCTGGGATGGATTTTTGCCACACTTCCCAGGAAGTGGTCATCACAGGGGGACGACCCTGTCCCTGATTGGAGAACCAGGGCCCCCCTGCTTTTCACCCAGGAGCAAGGATAAAACTGGCAGACCTGCACCCACGCCTCAGATCCCCTCCAGAATTCAACAAGAAAGGAACTAAAGAAGAAGAAGGACTGCCCTGCTGGACCCCTGGCCTGCACCTGGACCCTGCACTCAGAAGGACTGCACCAGCTGCACACTTGGGCTTCACCACAAGAAGGACTTTGCCTGGCTTCAACTGGTTCAAGGAGGGACTCCCTGTTTGCTACAGGTGAAAAATTGCTAAACCAGAGTCCCCTGCACCAACTCCTGAAGAAAGCGACCAGCTGACCACTGTCCAGTGGCCAAAAAGGAGTTTGCGCCAGGTGCATTCTGGGAGTTGAAGTCTGCACCCCCCAAGGACCATCACAGAACTTCTGGACCCTTGGGGTGAGCTGTGGACCCCAAAAGAACCTTAAAAGAACATCTGGGTGAAGCCCCAGAAGTTTGGAAAAGATTTGAGAATTTTTGGAAAAAAGCTCCAGAGAGGGACCGACCCGCCGCGGAAATTCTAGCCTCAACCGCGACCCGGCCTGACTTCGTGGTTCGTCCCGGTAAAGAAAAACATCCAAAAAAGAGACTAAGTCCGAACGTAAAAAGTTGACCGGGACCTCCCAGCCATCGTATCCGAGAAGGGCTCCATGGACGTCGGATCAAGATCCAGGTTTACCCGGGTCGAAGGATTTTCATCTCGAAAAAACGACTAAGTCCGAAGGTAAAAGTCTCCACCGAGGAAACCCACATCGCGTATCCGGACAAAGGCTCCAGGAGGTCGGATTCAACTGGCAGGTTCGTCCCGGTGAAGAAAAACTTCAAAATAAAGACTAAGTCAGAAGGTAACTTTTTAACCGAGGCCTCCCGCGACCTGTAGCCGAGCAGGGCTCCATCGCGGTCGGCCTGAAAGTTTGACTTTGCCCCGGTCGAGGTGCAACCAGATGACCCGATTGGCGCTTTTTGTTTCTAAGCGCTAGAAAAGTAATAATTCTTTAAAAATTCATATCTCCGGTTCCCCTGAACCGATTTTAATCGTTTTTGTGTCATTTTAAAGATAAAAATATAAACTATTTTTATAAATTGGTTTTGGATTTTTAAACTGTTTCCTGTGTTTTATTTAATTACTGTTTTATGATATTTGAATGCTTTACACTTTGTCTCCTAAGTTAAGCCTTGACGCTCGTTGCCAAGCTACCAAGGGTTGAGCTGGGATTAATTTACTGAGACCTAACTGTACCTATGTGGAGGTTAGTGGCTTGTTGCTAGGTGTAGGTACCTACCTGCCCTACCAATAACCCATTTTCCAACACATTGGCTAATAGAACCTCAAGATACTGGCTAAAGTTATTTAATGATCAATAAAATTGTAATCGTTTGTATATGTTTCCTTTGATTTAGTTACCAGTTTATCACTCCTGGGGCGTGATTGTAACAAACAGGTTTCTTTTTTAAGAGAAAACTCTAGCCCTCTGTATCACAACCTCTGTATTAAATGTATACTGATTCAATTCTCCAGCACCTATGAGGCAATTGAGTTTTACATTGCATGTGCCATACAAGCAAAATAAAGGTAAACATAACATATTATGTGGGGTGGACGCAAATGTGAAATTCTCCCCCAATTTATTGTCACAATAGTGAGATAAAAACTAATCATGAATGCTAAATAAATAATCAGATGTGCCCTCCTGTGACTGTACTCAGTGCCATGAATTCATACAACATCTCCATAATAGTGTTTACTAGTGATTATATATTTACCCTGTTTCCACTCAGTGCACAATCTGTTCCATAATTGTACTACTTCAACAAAAACAATTATGCTAGATCCCATTCTGCGGGGCCACAGGGCAGACAGGATCTTCTAGGCCCCTACCTGGGTGGTTGAAGCTGTTTGCTACTACTGCCCTGGGGTTCATCCCTCTGTGTTTCAGTAAACTGTACCAAATACAGCCCCCTTTACACTTGGCTTTTAGGGTAGCCCAGATCAGATGACACTGGAATCTATTCTCAGAGGGATAGCAAGGAGAAGAAGAAGAAGACTTTATTCGGTATGAAATAATTCAACCATTAAGACAAATAAACCACAATACATAAGCCGAAATAGCAATAAAACAATATGTAGAAACTATCCATCAAAAATACAGACAGAGAAAACCTCATTATTAAAAAGTTAAAATAAAATATTTTATTTAAAAAAACTCTACATTGTTGCGCCAAGTAATAGCCCCCTTCAAGAGTGACCCCAGCCCCCTCCACACCAATGCATCTGAAGCCATTTGCAGCCACATAAAAGCAGGGCGATATTGCACAAAACCCTTGGGCCTCAACAAAGGTAATAAAAAACGAGTTCTAAAAGGTGCATAAAAAACACAAAATAATGTAAAATGGGGCAAGGTCTGCAGGGAGACCCCATCACAGGGGCAAGGTCTAATAGATTTTTCCCCATACTGGCCTAACGGGAAACATAAATTATTTCTAATAGTCCCCAAACAAAATCGAGTAATGAGACCTTTCCCTCACATCCTTTATCTCTAAAAGATAACGCTCAAGGCCCACCCCCATCTTTATCATAATAAAATCCCTGACCGATTTTTTCCCTAAACCCTCCCCCTCTCTTTTGGTCCCCTGGATTCTCAAAAAGTTATCCTTAACCCAATTTTTATCACGGCTAGTCAAACCCTCAGGAATATCAAACAAGTCACGCAGCCCCAAATCATGGGCCATCTTTCTTATATACGTCAGCCAGGGAATATTCTTTACATTGTCACAGGCCAAACAATCCCTTAAAATCTCCCTATTAAAAGTGGCATGTTCATTACTCCAAATAGAGATCCATAACAAAAGTGGAGCCAGCTGGATGTTATCTTGAAAAAACTCGAGATCTAATTCCAAATGAAGGCAAAAACCAGAAGTATTTTGGCCAACTCCCAATAGCCTTCTACAGAAACGATTTTCTTCTACAATAGGGGCTCGGTATCCATATACCCCCAAAGTGCTACACCATACCACTGGACAGGGAGACATTTACGCCTGTAGATTTCAAGCAAAGGCTAAGTAGGTTTACTTCCTACTCTTACAGCAAAATCAAATGTAGCACCAACTGTAGCATGGAAAAGTGCAACCCTTCTGGCAATACAGGTTTCCAAGAACCTTTATCATCAAAGGTGACCCCCAAATATGGGAATTCATGAACCCTGCTAATAATTTGATCATCAATCCTTAGCTCCCTCACCCTACTCAAGGGTCTACCACAAACCATAAAATGTGATTTCTTATAATTAATCTATAGGCCCAAAACTGACATGAAGGTGGCATAAGCTCTAACTACTTCACAGAGACCATTCTTAGTGCGGGCCATGAGGACCGCATCATCCGCATATGTCAACACAGGGACATTAATACCATTCACCTTAGGGACATCCCTACAGTGTTCCATCAGAAAATCTGATGATCCATTTGTATATAAAAGGAACAGAGTGGGAGCCAAAACACACCCCTGGCGAACACCCCGTGTCAGCTTAAAAGCCTCTGAGCATTCCCCATTAGTCCCCACCCTCACATTTGCAACCGTTCCTGAGTGGAGATACCGGAGCAACTCTACAATGTTAGGATCCATCCCTAACTGATTTAGCCTCTCCCACAGTATAGACCGATTTACCTTGTCAAAGGCACAACTAAGGTCCATAAAGGCAAGGTAGAGGGTGCCCTTCCTAGCTTGCGTATATTTCCCAATCATCATCAATAGGTTAGGGCATTGTTCTTGCGTGCCAAGACCTTCCCTAAATCCGTACTGGTCCTGGCTTAGAATTAAATTTTCTATCATCCAGGCCTCAATACGCTTTAAGATGATCTGTCCCAGAATCTTCACAGAAGAATCAAGGAGGGAGATAGGGCGATACGACTTAGGATCATTCTGATCACCCTTTTTAAATACTGGAATAATACAGGCCAATCTCCAAGAGGCAGGAATACCCACAGTAACTGCTGCATTAAGAACATTTAAAAGAATAAGTGCCCATAGCTGGGGACTGGATTCACACAAATCCATAGGGATCGAATCCGGGCCCGGGGCTTTATTACTAGCACTACCCTGGATTGCATCAATAACCTCCTGGAGTGAAAACCTGATCGTTAGATTGGGAGCCATTTCATACTCATTATCCCAGTTATTTCTTAGGGGGATTCCCTCAAATATTCTACAGAAGTAATTTACCCAGGCCTCCGGGGCAATATTGCAGCCCAGGCCCTCAGATGTTTCTGTTCCAAAAGAACCTCTATTTACCACCTTCCAAAACAAACCAGGATCCTTCAAGACTGTGGCACGCTCCAGCTCTTCCCAAGCTTTTTCTTCACAAGGACCCTATCTCTGGGATAATTCTTGAGGGCCGTATTCCTGTTTGCCCTAGCATCGTAACAGACCTTATCAAACCACCCACATGTGCGCGTACTGGGGCGGCTGCCTATTTAAAATAAACAGTCTCTTACTGCTATATTTACTACTGTTATTGCATCCATTACTGCCTTAGAACTAGGAGTCTCTATCAGAAGTATTTCCATGAACAAATGTAGGTTTTCCCCCACCACCCTTCCCACAACTTGTTGGGGATCTACTTGTTTCCAACCAAGCCACCTGCCCTGATCCCTCATCTCCACTGATGCGGGCCCACCCCGTCCAGATTACGTAAAGCCCCTGGTAGTTTAAAGCAGACTGTAAGGGGATTATGATCACTAAAGCACTCCCCTAGCACCTCTCCTCCAATCACCAGATCTTTCAGAAGTGGAGACACGAAGATATAATCAATTGTGGTGCCAGACCCTCTACCCACATAAGTTGGGAGTATCTACTACTTCCATGTCACAGGAATTCTGAGGGCCCATCTTCCTGAGTTCCTTAATCAGGACCCTGCCTCTAGAATCCTGCATACCATCCGCCAAGTAATCCTCGCAGTCACACTTGAAGGGATTTACCACTGTACTAAAACATCCCAACTTTGCATTAAAATCTCCCGACACAATAGCACAGAATTCCAGCCCCACCTCCTCCATTCTACACTTCAATGCCTGAAGAACAGAGAAGAGGGCCCCAATTTGACACCACACATCCCAAACAGCATTGTAAAAATTTACCAGCAGAACATTAAAATTGTTGGGAAAAATTACCCACACAGGCAATATACCCTGGTGGTTACAATTAATTTGGAATGCACCCACTATCTTAGAAAAGCAGATTAGGGTAACCAGGTCACCTTTTGAGCGGCCACCAAGGGACCGTACAGCCGGAACAGCAAATCTATCATACCCATCCCTCGCAGCCAACCCATCTGACCAGGTTTCCTGGAGCATAATAATATCGTAGTTAGTCAGACACCTAACCCAAGCCTGGTCAGATAACTTGGCATCATACCCGCAATATTACATGAAATAATACCGCACTGCGAAAACACTCCCTCCCGCGCGATCAGAGTCTTGGTGCATTGTCAGTCCACCCCTCCCAAGTCTAGAGTTCTATTGTTAACAGCTCTCCTGCTGGTTGCCCGCAAGGCATTCTGACCTAGGGGGGATTCCTGCCAGGTTCAAGAGAAAACTCAGCACCCAGTCGCATATGATTATAGAAATAACCCAGGGGGCCATACCAATTGTTCCTATTATTGAAGAAGCAGGGCTATAAGTAGAGAGAAGCCGTTGTGTCAGGCCAGGATATCTAACATTTATAATAATACAATCTTCATTCCCCTCCTTTTTTTGGGGCCCGACCCAATCAATTCTTCTAGCAAACAAAATGTCCTTAAACTCCTTACACAAAAAATTTCAATTTTTGCTCAGCCAATATCCAGTCTTATTTATTAGTTGGGCCATAGACTCATTTGCCCCAGGTGCAAGGGCAGGGACATTCGTCAACACCACCACATAAGGGCGCAGGCCGGGGGGAGATCCAAACAGACCAACGAAGACCTGTCCTTCGGCAGGTTCTGATTATACTTCCCATCCAGCTGTTGGCAAATCCCCCCAGCTGCCACAGATTCAGAATCAGGTTGCCTGCTACAGTTAGATCTAATTACGGCCCTCCCACCCATTGTTAGGGCAGTAGATGGATCAGGTGCAATCTCAGCACAAGCACCTTGGGCCCCAGAATTTATAGGATTATCCAATTGCTGTGGCATTTTCCCCAAAAGCCCCAAGGTCCCAACAGCTTCCTCCTGCAAGATCATCTCCTCACTTGGTTGGAATCGACAGTTCGGGGCCACACGTTCACCTGCACATTGGCTCCCTTGACTTCCTTGCTCACATAGCCGAGAAACTGCTTTTTCTATAGCCAAAAATTTCACCACAACAGGGGACAAAATACCCTGAATCATATCCTTAAATTTTAACAATAGATTGGTTACATCGCAACCCATAGGCTGGCAAAGGTCTGGGCCACTATTCACCCCTTTAGGGAGTTCCAAGAGAGATGTTTTCGTTTTGGGCACATTTTCTTTAGTACCTTTTTCTTCCTCAGGGAAGGGCTACACTTGTCCAAGGGGCAAACCGGGGGAGAGGACAACAAGAGCCTTTTACTTCTTCTCGAAGGCCCTGGACCACCAGAACCCTCTATTGTCTCAACATGGACGTGCTCAGCAGCAACACATTGGACTCCCCCAAGATAGGCCACCTCCTCATCCAATCCCTCCGGGGGATCACTAGATACCGGGACATGACAGCAGTCCTCCATCTCCATGGATAACCTCCTCTCAGCCAGATCAATTTCCTTAGACACAACCCCAACAGATCTTGCAAGGAAGGAGTCCAGTGTGGTGTTTACGCTACCCTGTGTACCACCACCACTCAAAGCGCCAGTTAACTGACCCCTTTTCCTGCCCATTATGCAAATAATGGAACCTTACTCAAAAAGAGCAACAAGAGTCACAACTAAAAGTAAAAAAAGAACACAATTTAAAACAGTCTCTCCCGCAGTGGAACTCCAGGTGCTGGCAATATTAAAAGGTAACCACAGACTCACCATCCACAGAAAAGATGAAAAGGGGGTGGCCCAGCCCAGCCTCTGATGGGCGATGATGGGCGCAAGACGGGCCCGCCCTTGGCCCACGCACGTCCCGCACAGCGGTAAAGAGCAACGTGCTATACATGCTTAAAGGGGCTTGCTCCGCCCCCTGGTCTGTCAGCCACAGTGTCCCCGAGGGCCAAGGCAAGTCCAACACATCCTGCGCAGCTGAAAAGAGCAACACGCTCTACGTGCTTATAGGGGCTGACTCCGCCCCCTGGTCCGGCAGCCACGGCGTCCCCCGAGGGCAAAGGCAAGTCCAACACGTCCCGCGCAGCTGGAAAGAGCAACGCTCTATATGTGCTTACAGGGGCTGGCTCCGCCCCCTGGTCCGGCAGCCATGGCGTCCCCCGAGGGCCAAGGCAAGTCCAACACGTCCCCTTTGGTTACTAGAGAAAGGTCTGCTCCCTTTACATGTCAATAATGCTCCTGGCTCCACCAAGTAGATCTTCCTTGGCCATAGCTGACAAGTTTCCAAGTTTCGTGCAAGGAGTACAAGAGATCAGAACTCAACAGTCAGCCAACAGACACAGTAGAGTATTGGCCAGCCCAGTGCTAGTCTTTTAAGCTAAAGAAAGTACAGTAAACACACAGCATTACTAAACACTACACATTCCTGGTTGTAGAAATGCAAGATATCTCTATGGTGCCAGCTTCCTCCCTCCTTCTCTCTCTCTCTGTGACTCAGGCAAAGAAATGGTACAGGTATGAGATAGATAAGAATAGGCACAGGTGGAAATCACTAGTGATTACCCTATAGAGTACCCTGTAGAGCAGCTCCACTATCTTTTGTCCTAGCAAGTCTGTACTGGCAAAAATTAGCATTAGGAGCACCATTTTCCCTCGCTTGCATTTAGGCACAGTGCCTCAGTTTGTATAGACACAAACGCAGTTATGTGCTTGGTGACAGTAGTGATTGCTAGACATGAACCAATGTGATCAGAATCTTTGCACTCTTGCGTTTCAGCATCAGAGTAGGAGACCCTGTAGGATCATGAACGCTGAACAACTTGCTTTGCAGGCCCATTGGTGGTCACGGCCTTTGGACCAACACAGATAGGCATTCATCTTTGGGATTTGCAGTCCCTGGGGCAGGCTGATGCTCTTCTTCAGCAGTTGTGGTCCTGAAGGCCGTTATAGGTAGGTGCTTTTCTCTTGCATTTTCAATCCTAAATGCTGGTGAGGGTGGACATTTGTCTTTAGAAGTTGTGGCCCTGGAGGTTGGTGAGGGTGATATTTCATCTTCAGCAAGTGCAGTTTGGAGGGCAACAGCAGTTGTATGCTTGCCTTCAGTAGTCATGGCCGCACAGTCCGAAGCAGGTGGAGGCTCAGCTTAGGCAGTTGCAGCCCTCGAGGCTGATGCAGCAGCTCCTTTCATGTGGGCACCTTGGGTGGTAGAGGAAGTACCACATTTTTAGGGCTGATGGTGGGAACACCGGGCCACACAGTAACAACTTGATTAATGCTTCTTGATGGAGCTCATCGTCTGAGCTGCAGCAGGAGACTAGAGAATGCTGTGTACTTTGAGTGGAGAACCCTTTTGCTCCCTCTCAGCAGCCATCTATGTCTGGGTGCCCCACTCCTCTGGAAAATGCTGGCCTTCACCTGGACAGTCTGCTCTCCTGCAGGGCCAGGCACTATCCTTCCCTCTCTGAGCAGTCATACAGGATTCAACATGCTTTGGCAGAACCTCAACTTCTCCAGCAAGTTGTGGAATTCAGTTGATGTCCTATCACCTGTGGGAGACTGGTTGTAATACAGGCACCTGCCCTGTTCACACAGAACTCCTGTTAACATTCTGAGGAGAACTCCCTTCTTTGGCCAATATGGAGCGTGAAGTGGAACAAAGTGGGGTAGTTAGCATCCCAATTTTATATACATGTTTCAGACTGGGGATGTTTATTCAATCTTTAGAACTGGTTTGAAATGGTACGCTTTCTAATGTCATTTCCAGGCTGCTCTCTTGTTACATGTTATGTTATGTCAATTTGTAGATCATGCATATCACTCAGGTGGGTATCGTGACGCTTTTGAGAAGGTGGCAGAGCCCTAGCTGAGACCTATTGGAAGATACATGTTTTCAGTCTCTTCCAGAATGGTAGGACTGAAATGGCGGTGCTAATGTCAAAGGGGAGCTAGTTCCAGGCTTTAGAAGTAAGGTACAAGACAGCGCAGCTGCCAGTTCAGGCTCTTCGGATACACAGTACAGAAGCAAGCAGAAGGTTGGTGAAGTGAAGTTGTCAGGTAGGGGCGTGAAAGCTGATACACTTGTTCAGGTAGGTGGCACCTAAGCTGTGCAGTGTTTTGCATGCATATGTGAGTAGTTTGAAAATGGTGCACTTGTGGATGGGAAGCCAGAGAAGGTCTTTGAGGTGAATGGATATGACACAATCTTTTTGCAAAGTAATAGTTCTCACAACAGGTAGCAATGGATCTTGAATGGGCAAAATGAAGTGAGCATCATCTGCACCTGGCTGCCATCACCTTCCCAGAGCAGTAATCATAGTCACACAAAAAGACAGCCCTGTCTAGAAATGTTATCATCTTGAAGAGTGGAAACTATAGTCCCACTGATCAACCCTGCCTGCTACCAAACTGATTAGAGGTACTTTGTTAACAAGGACTTCATAGAATTTCTAAAGGTAGTAACATCTCCATTCTTCTCACTTCAGTTTCTAGGTCTAGACCTTCCTGCACCATAATTGCAGGCAATTCACTCCTTGTGTCTCGGGAAGCTATACTCCCCTGTTATTGTTTTCCAGAATAAACCAGGGGCATCCAAAATGGATTCCAAAGGTCCCAGTACTCAAACTCATGTAACACACAGGTTCCTACTACTTATAATGGGCTACACACTTATGGAACATACATGTTTAGCATGCACATAACATGTCTGTACATTGTTCTGGGTGTCAATTAACAGCAAATGTTATATCAGATGGTCTGTTATGCCATACTCTCACTGATATAGAAAAAAAATGTTTGGTTACACTTTAAATTCACAAAACATGATATGCTACCACTACCTCATTACGTGATATACTCAGATCAAGGAGAATAGTTCATTGCTTATTATGAGGCCATGCTTTATGTTCCCCCTAATGGCCACAGAAAAGCTTCTGGGTCTCACATTTACATGGATAGGCCTAGATATATGCACACATGCTCGATTATGTTGACACCAGGGCCAAAAATAAAAGTCACTATACCAGTTTCACATGCAGTCAGTTCCCAGGACAGGGGCTCTTGCCCATTTACTATGCAGGGGATATACTGGTCCCAGAAGGAGCTCGTATTTCATACTGACCAAAAGTCACTATACATGAATACTATGCAATTTCTGGCACTAAAGAGGCGACATTTGCATCAAGTTACCAAGGCATTTTTTTAGTGAAGAGAACAAAAAGCCTAGATATTTGAATATATTTCAAAGAGAGCTGTAAGAACAACTCTTTGTCTTGAAAATATTTTTTTACAGTCAATGTCAATTCATGTTCACACCACAGATTCCTCTGCACAGTGGTTATTTCAAGTGAACGCTCAAAATGTACAGGAGCCCCAAGCCCAAAGATTAGCATTTATTAAAAATATTTTTAAATATTTAAAGTCTTGAACCATTCATTGTTTCCTAGTTAGAGACATGCATACCAAAAACATGGGCGCCAACGTTGAGTCATTACTTTCAATGCACCGGTGGCACTAAGCAGTCCCCTATAGTACACCACATTTACAATCTGGTGCAATGGGACCATTGCTCCAGTTTATAAAGTGTTGCAACACATTATATCTGCACCAGGTATAATGTATGCAAGGTAGAAGTCCCCCCTTTAAAACACATGCAGATCTGGTGCAGTGAAATTTCACTGTCATTTTGCGCCTTCACAGCATCAATTTTTTAACCCTTGTTCAGATCAGGCTTCAAAGTGGTGCTGGACTTTTTACTATGGGGGCTCTTTGCATTGCTGGGGTAGCGTAATTTTTTACGCTAGTCCAGCAATGTGTCACTTTGCCACCACAGATGTGTCAGAATTTCTGACGCATCTGTCAAAACATGTGCCATCGAAAGCTGTATCGTAACTAAAGTGCTACCATGGTGTCGTTAGGGGGGTGCAGGGCAGTGCAAGAAATCTGATGCAGCAGAGCCGATTCATCAGATTCTTGTGAATGAGGCCCTTAGACCTTAATCCAGCAAGGCATTTTCAATTGAGGATGTATATTTATTGCTTCATAAATCTTGATCTATACCTGTCAGGAGTTTACAAAGGGATTCCTAACAGGTCTAAATGGTTTTACTACTTTATAATGCTACAAGTGTGTGAAATTGTAAAGTAGTGAAGCCTACACAAGTGTTGGTTAGTAGATGGAAAAAGCATGTTTTGCATTTAAGTTTGTCAACAGCCACAAACCTAAAATGTTGTGGCCATCAGTAGTGGTTGCTGCTTTTAAAAGCAGTGGGGCAGAAAGTATATCAAAAAATAGAAAAATATTAAAAAATAAAAACAGGTACTCACCACTGGTCACCGGGGCCTAGAAGCTGGCTCAGGGCAGCTTGCTTCAGTAAACCCATCCCCGCACTTGTCATCTTGAACATCACTGCAGCCTGAATTGACTCTGC
This sequence comes from Pleurodeles waltl, assembly GCF_031143425.1. Taxonomy (NCBI): domain Eukaryota; kingdom Metazoa; phylum Chordata; class Amphibia; order Caudata; family Salamandridae; genus Pleurodeles; species Pleurodeles waltl. Next base: position 1,634,014,265 of record NC_090445.1, read on the forward strand.
TTTAAAAAAAATCAATCAGTGCCTTGCTTTCATGCTGATTTTACTAGTAAACAGGATAGGAGTGAAGAAAGGATTGGAGTGAGCAAGGGGAACCAGCATTCCAAAGAAGACTGAGGCAGCTGTGCTGCGTTTCCCCCTGACGCCTTAGCATCACGATTCGGATGCCAATATTACGCATGTCTGATTGGACACAATTACAGACCTGTCCAACCAGACATGCACACCGAGCTTTAGGATTGGTCAAGCCCTGCCCTTCCGAGACTCAAATAGACAGTCCTGTATACACAACACCCCCGCAGTAAGTAAAAAATGTCTGCCAAATTGGAACTTGTGTGGGCAATGCTACTGAGGGGGAAACAGAGATGGCCCCCACTCTCAAATGGAGATACTGCCGCTGGCAGTGATCTGACTCGCTCTCACCCTGGAAATGGTTGAAAATTAACTACAGCAAAGGGCCGGAGTAGCTCACTTTTCAAGGAGGGAAAGTAAAAAGATCACAACTGTTAGAAATCTGGTCTTTGGTTGGCAGTCAGGTTACCATCTGTCCAAGCAAGGACCCTCACTCTAGTCAGGGTAAAGGAGAATCACCCTAGTTAACCCCCACTCACCCCTTGGTAGCTTGGCACAAGCAGGCAGGCTTAACTTCAGCAATGTGTCAATTATTTGTACAAACACACAGAGTAACCCAGTGAACCCACTGCAAAATGACACAACACAGGTTTAGAAAAATAGGTAATATTTCTCTAAACAATACAAAACCAAAACGATAAAAATCCAACATACACAAGTCAAGATGTGAATTTAAAAAAGAATAAGAGTCTTAAATCCTTAGAAAATAGTGAGAACGCTGTTAGCGCACACATGTAACTAGGTAGCATCAAAATAAATCTGCGTGGACGAGTGTGCATCGGAAAAGGCTAGCGATGCGTCGATTTCTCACTCGCAAGAGAGACTGTGCGTCATTCCTCCTCCAGTCGAGTTGACGTGCGTCATTTCTTCTCTCCCACAGGAGAGCGATGCGTCGATCAGGACACAGCCGCTGCGGGTGTTGCACATCTTTTGTCCAGCAGTGTTGTATCGATCTCCCAGCCATGATGCTGGTGGAGCATCGAGGCCATCGGCGTGTCGTTTATCAGACACGAGGCGGGTGATGCGTCGAACGTTTCCTAGCACAGCGGTCTTGAAGTAGATTTCTGTCCTTTTCCACTAGCTGCACCTTTCAAGGGCCCAGAGACAGGTTAGGGCACAACGTGACAGGTAGGACTCTCAGCAGAAAGCCCAAGTGCTGGCAGAGAGAAGTCTTTGTAGTCCCTGAAACATCAACAACATAAGGCAAGCTCAGTTCAAGCCCTTGGAGATTCTTCACCAGTGGGAAGTCACACAAAAGTCAGTCTTTGTCCTCCCTCAGGCAGAGGCAGCTACTGCAGGCCAACCCAGCAAAGCACAGTCACAGGCAAAGGGGCAGTACTCCTCCTCCATCTATCCAGCTCTTCTCCTTGGCAGAGGTCCCTCTTGGTTCCAGAAGTAATCTGATTTTCATGGGTTTTGGGTGCTCTACTTATAGGCCTACTTCAAAGAGAAGTCTCTGTTGTTTTCAAGATCCTGCCTTGTCCATGCCAGGACCCAGACACACACCAGGGGGTTCGAGACTGCATTGTGTGAGGGCAGCCACAGCTCTTTCAGGTGTAAGTGACCACTCCTCTCCTCCCCTTAGCCCAGATGGCCCATCAGGATATGCAGGCTACACCCCAGCTCCCTTTGTGTCACTGTCTAGAGGAGAGGTACAAACAGCCCAACTGTCAAACTGACCCAGACAGGAATCCACAAACAAGCAGAGTCACAGAATTTTTTAAGCAAGAAAATGCCTACTTTCTCAAAGTGGCATTTTCAAACACACACTCTAAACACCAACTTCACTAAAAGGTGTATTTTTAAATTGTGAGTTCAGAGACCCCAAACTCCACATGTCTATCAGCTCCCAAAGAGAAGACGTGCTTTAATAATATTTAAAGGCAGTCCCCATGTTAACCTATGAGAGAGATAGGCCTTGCAACAGGGAAAACCGAATTTGGCAGTATTTCACTGTCAGGACATGTAAAACACATAAGTACATGCTCCACTTTTAACATACACTGCACCCTGCCCATAGGGGTACCTAGGGCCTAACACAGGGGTGCCTTAAATGTATAAAAAGGGAAGGTTTAGGCCTGGCACGTGGGTACTCTTGCCAAGTTGAATTGGCTGTTTACAACTGCACTCAGAGACACTGCAGTGGCAGGTCTGAGCCATGTTTACAGGGCTACTAATGTGGGTGGCACAATCAATGCTGCAGGCCCACTAGTAGAATTTGATTTACAGGCCCTGGGCACTGCTAGTGCACTTTACCAGGGACTCACTTGTAAATCAGATACGTCAATCATGGATAAGCCAAAGTACACATATAATTTATACAAAGAACACTTACGCTTTAGCACTGGCCAGCAATGGTAAAGTGTCCAGAGAAAACAAAACAGCAAAAACAGAGTCCACCACACAGAAGCAACCTGGGAAGTAGAGGCAAAAAGTTAGGGGAGACCATGCCAATGATGCCAAGTCTAACACATGTCCCCCCCAGCTGAAAGTGGGGAGCAACTATCCAACCTCATGGGAGTTCTCCTCACTAAGGCTAAAGAATCTGGGCAGACCATCAGCATTGGCGTGGTCAGTGCCAGGGCGGTGTTCTACCCTAAAGTCCATTCCATGTAGGGAGATAGACCAACTCAATAATTTGGGATTTTCACCTCTCATCTGCCTTAACCCTCTGAGGGGCCTGGCGTTTGTCTGAACCCGGAAGTGAGTCTCAAACAAGTAGGGTCTTAGCTTCTTCAGTGCCCAGACCACAGCAAAAGCTTCACGCTCAATTGCACTTCAGCTACGTTCCCTGGGAAGTAACCTGCTGCTAATGAAGGCTACACGTTGATCTAGGCCCTCTTCATTAAGCTGTGAGAGTACTGATCCAATAACATGCTCTGAGGCATCTGCTTGCACAACAAATTCCTTTGAATCGTCAGGTGCCTTCAGCACAGGTGCTGTGCACATGGCAGGCTTCAGGTCATCAAAAGCTGTCTGGCAAGACTCAGTCTAGATCACATTTCAGGGTTGCTTTTTGGAAGTTACCTCAGTCAAGGGAGCAACAATTGTGCTATACCCCTTGACAAACCTCCCATAGTATCCAGTGAGACCTAAGAAGGCTCTCACCTCAGACTGGGTTTTGGGGTGCTCCCTAGCCAGAATGGTTTCAATGTTTGGCTGGTGGGGTGCCACCTGGCTACTCCCCACCTGGTGGCCCAAGTACACCACAGAACGCTTTCCTGTTGGCACTTGCTTGCCTTAATAGTGAGGGCTGCCTTCTGCAGGGCCTCCACTTTGCAAAGGTGCTGCAAGTGTTCCTCCCAAGTGGAACTGAACACAGCAGGGTCGTCCAGGTAGGCAACACTGAAATCATCCAGTACTTCAAACACCTTGTTGACCAATCTCTGAAAGGTGTCAGGGGCATTCTTCATCTACAAAGGGCATCACCCTAAACTTGTAGTGCCCATCTGGTGTGGAGAATGCAGACCTCTCCTTAGCCTTCTCAGTCAGGGCCATCTGACAGTATCCAGAGGTAAGATCAAACGTACTTAGGTACTTGGCAGCTCCCAACTGGCCAATGAGCTCATCAGCTCAGGGAATGGGATGTACGTCAGTCTTAGTGACCACATTGAGTCCCCAGTAATCCACACAGAACCGAAGTTCTGGAGTGGCACCAGAAGCAGCAGCTTTTGGGACTAAGACCACAGGGCTGGCCCAAGGGCTACTAGAAAACTCAATAACCCCCAAAGTTAACATTTTAGAAACTTCATCTTTAATGTTAGCCCTCACGCTGTCAGTCCCTCTATTAACTTTCTGTTTAACAGGAGGATTGTCCCCAGTGTCCACATCATGTGTACACAAGGGATCAGGAAGAACAGTGAGGTGAACTGACCCAACACCTGGCAACAGTCCCTCTGCTGCTCTGGGGTCATGGAGGGGGAGAGGATCACTCCGTCCACAGACCCATCTTTTTCTCCACCAGACAGGAGGTCAGGAAGAGGCTCACTCTCTTCCTCCACTCCATCATCTGTTGCTAGGAGCATGGACAATTCAGTCTGCTCAAAGTGGGGCTTGAGCCAGTTCACATGCAGGACCCTCAAGGAGTTGGCAACTCCACCTGGTAGGTGACTTCACTCTTGCACTCCATCACCTCAAATAGCCCAGTCCACTTGTCCTGGAGTGCCCTAGGCTCCACTGGCGCCATCACCCACACTTTCTGACCAGGTTGAAACTCGACTAGAGTTGCTTTCTTGTTACATCGTTTCATGTCTTCCTGGCTTGCTTACAGGTTCACTTGTACGAGACCCCTGAAGCGGGCAGTCCGGTTTCTCAGAGTCAGCATGTGAATGAATTCATCCTGGGGGGTTTACTGAGGGCTTTCTCCAAAGCCTCCTTTACCAGACTCAAAGGTCCCCTCACAGGGTGGCAATACAACAGCTCAAAGGACTAAAGCCAAGCCCTTTTTGAGGCACCTCCCTGCAAGCGAACAGAAGGCATGACAAGAGGACCTTCCACTTATGCCTCAAGGGCTCTGACAGGCCCATAATCATTCCCTTCAAGGTGCGGTTGAATATCTCAACCAGACCATTGCTTTGGGGGTGGTAGGGTGTGTTGAATTTGTATGTTACCCCACACACCATCCACAGAGACTTCATATAAGTTGATAGGAAGTTGGTACCCTTATCAACACCACCTGCTTGGGGAACCCCATGCGGGTAAAACCCCCCTTTAATGCACTGCCCACCACAGGGGCAGTGATCGATCTCAAAGGACTGGCTTCTGGGAACCGAGTGGCATGGTCCACCAAGACCAGGATAAACCTATTGCCCATGGCTGTCTTGGGATCCAGAGGCCTCACAATGTCAATACCAACCCTTTCAAAGGGGGTACTGACCGCAGGGAAAGGTTGTAGGGGGGCCTTGCATATCCCCAGTTGCCTGACAAGTTGGGCAAGACTTACAATGAGCATCCGAGTGCCTGCGCATTTAGGGCCAGTAAAAGTGGGTGACAAGCAGTTCAAAGGACTTGTCCTACCCCAAATGTCCAGCTAAATGCACATCATGAGCCAGACCCAGTAGGAAGGCTTTGAGGTGCTGGGGTATCACCAGCACATGGGCTGACCCAGGCTAAGGAACCTTAGGCTCGCTATATAGGAGGTCATCTTCCCAGTAAATCAAATGTGATCCAGGCTTCTTGCCATACGCATGGTCTGTAGCCTGCCGCTGCAAACCCTCCAGAGTAGGGCATGTTTTCTGTGTCGCACATAATGCTTCCCTGGTGGGCCTCCCTTCCTGCTGCCACTGTGACAGCTCTGGGACCTCACCCAGTTCAGCTACCTGTTCCCCTGCAGTCTCCAGGGCCTCCCCCTCAGGTTCAGCCTCCTCCTGGACCATGGAAACTTTGGGGGCTGATTTCCCACGCCCCTCGCTCTTCCTCCTTGTGGAAGACACCTGGGCCAATCTTTCAGGCTCCAGGGTCGCCTGATCACCCTGGCGGGCTGCCATAGACCGGGTAGACACACAGGCCTACCCAGGCAGACCAAACATTTCCAAGTGTGACCTGTGTTCTACCTCCTGCCAAGGGTAATAATCCAGGTAATTGCCAAGAAAACAATCTACAGGCATGGGAAGACTCACAGCTACCTTCAAGGAACCTGAGACCCCTCTGCCCCATTGAAAGGGAACCTGCGCTACTCTGCACAGGCACTCAGAGTTGTCCACTGCAACTACTTGGTGAAGTACACAGGGATCTATATGCTCTTCAGACACCAGGTGACTCCTTACTGTAGTCACACTGGCTCCTGTGTCTCTCAGAGCACCCATTCTCTGTCTGTTGATGGTCACCCACCGCCTGTACTTCTTAGTGTTATCAGGCATGAGGGTCCTCTGGACCATCTGACTGTCCCCTAGTGGGACAATGGTCATCTCAGCTGGCTCCCACTCAGCTGGAACCAACTCCTCCTCAAGCGCTACACTGGCCAAACCTTGTGACTGAGCACCAGTGGGTGCCAGAGTCCACTTTTCTGCAGGTTTCCCTGTGGAGGCCAATGGTTTCTTTTCTACTTGGGGCTGGGATTCTTTACCCTATGAACTATGTTGTGGCCCTTTAGAGCACTCCCCCTGTTCACCCTTATTCCCCCCCCACTTCTTCTGATGGGGACCCTGCCCTCCCTTGGCATGGTCTCCCCCATATGTCTTTTGGACCATGGTGCTCTCCCAACGGTCTGCTTCCTGTGCATGCTTTCTGGGGTCAGTCAGCTTGCTGTCAATTAGGTGCTAATTTGTGTATTACAGTCTGATGGTAATATCACTACTCATCCGCTGTAAGAAAATGACACAGCTATCTTATGCAATAGTTCGTTGCAGCAGATTTGCATCCAGTTTAGAACAGCAGAAACTGTGAATAGCAGGCTACTTTACAGTATTAGAACTGCCACTTAAAAAAGTGAGGGGTATTATTTACAAGCCACGTGTGCTGCTGATGTGTCACTAGTATAGCATAGTGAAGACCCACATCTACCAGGCTACGTAAAGCCACTTCACGTGGCTTTTCATGGCATGTTAGATATGGTGTAAGGCAAAGCCGCGCAAGTCACTGCATTCCGTTACACTGCGTCAGGGAGGTGTACGATTGGCGTTGGGGTGGGTGTTTTCACGCAGCATCCATGGGTTTTAAAGCATTCCCAGATTTACAAAAATCGGTAAACCTAGGAATGTGTCAAAACTGTATGCCTCCCCAGGGCAGGAGCAACAAGGAGAAATATCTTTATTTCTCCTTGCTTTTTAGCAGCACACACTGAAAGAGGAAAACTACTTCATGGTTTGTTTTTGGGCAGAAGGTGCCCCTTCCTGCACAATAACAATCCTGCTGACAACTCAGACACCCTTGCCCTATGGTGCAAGAGTGCCTGCGTTGGTGCTAGGCAGCAAGTTGTGGGCCAGCTCAGGGGGAAAGGACAGAAATGGACAAAATCTTGTAAATACAGTGCATTTCTGCCCTGCACCATAGGGCTTGTAAATTTGTCCTACCTTTCTTGAGATCTATTTTTACCGAAAACTCACAATAAAACATTTCTGACCATATTTATTTATTGCTATGCTGGAGTTTATTCTAAGAAAGTAGGGATTTGTCTGCATGATAGCAGACATCACATAAATAAATGCCGGAAGGGACGCTGAATATACTAATATGTATTAATAACATTGTAGGAGCCTGATTACCAGTTACAGGGAGGGGGAAATTACAGACTTGCAGTTACCAGCAGCATTCGGTTACACAGCATGCATAATTTACAATTCCTAGACAAAATTCAGCGTGTACAAGCTACTTAATTTATTTTTGTATAACTTCATGAAATTTCCCTGAAATTACAAATAACTATGCAAAATGCAAATCCGTCATTTAGCACTATGTTCTAGTGTGAAATGCATTCCTGTGTTAATATTTCCCGTAAAATGCATTTCTGACAAAAACAATAGTCCAAAAATCCAAAAACTGCACTGCTCACGCTCTGTTATTCCTGTACACTTGCAGTAAATTTTTTCTGAAAATTGTGCTGTCATAGTGACTTTAACTGCGAATGATGCATAATTATGTGAAGTGGCTTAATGGGGTATTTTCATGAATTTCATGTAACAAGTGTCATGCTAAATTCCCCAAATTATGCAAATTATGACAGTGTCATTTAAATTTCACCAAAACCTAGGTAAAACCCAGTGTGTGGGAAATTAACAGATTATACAGGGTTTACTGGTTGAAAAAGCACAGGGTATTAGCAATCCCTTGGGTTACATGTGTGTATTTACCACCTGCTCTGAGTATGTGTTAAAAGTATGTGGGTGCTTCTGTATGTGTTTGGGGTGGATGGAAGAGGTTTTTAATTTTAAGGTAGGGAAGGGGCAGGTAATTTAAGGCAGCTGGTGACATAGCATAGCATTTGTCATTAAATGCAAAAGAGAGAAGAGGCTTATGGGAGTTCAGTTATAACGTTAAGAATGAACAACCACTAATATAGATTTTTAGAAACATATATGGAAAAGTATTTATTATTTAGGAACCACGACCATATCTAATTTATTTTGCAGTTGATATTGGCCAGGAGTAGTGTGAGGTGGATTCGCTTTTCACCAGCCATGCCCTGCCAGCAAAGGCAGCAAAATGGAGGAGGGCAAACCTCAATTACAGAGTTACTACCCCAATAACGGCTCAAATTGCTACCACCAAGTCTACTGACATAGAAGCTCTCACCACCTCCACACTCACTTTTGCAACCATCTGTGTACACCACTGAAGCAATGGCAAAGACAGGTGTTGAAGACAATGTCTGAGTATGATTCTCCACACCATGAGCCTTGGACTACTTTCAAAGCAGGATTATGATGAACCGCAAACTACTTGTGTGTTTTCGGATATGCAGTGCACAGTGTGAATTGCCGGATGCGTGTTATAATTTACGGGCAAGCTCAGCCGACAGTTACATATCCCTGCAAAATGTGCATCTCATGGCACTATCCACTTGGTGACTATACCATTGAAACAATGCCTTTGTAGTAGACGTTGTCTACTTCATACCTTCCCTTACCACATGGTGATTCCCACATAATGGGAATATCAGATTTTAAAGTTGTTTTTATCTGGTTCTTTTTTTTGGTACAGGGAAAGTGATGCTACACTGAGGCAAGTGATTTGAACTCTCCATTCATGCTACTTTAGGAATGCATGTTTTATGTACAGACCACTAAGTAGTGTATTGTACACCATACTGGGTCGTTTAATCGCCTTTACACCCTGAAGAAATCCCTAGACCAGGTAGGCTACAGTGTAGGGGTTAAAACATGTCAGCAAATATTTTAGGGTCATAGGACCATCATATACCTCCACAGACCATGAAAAAAAGGGAAACCTTGGGTTGAGAGAGCTATTTTAATGTTTTCCACAGTAGAACTAATATTCACAGAGCTCCCTGGAACATGGTTGAGTTCATCCTGGATTTTAGGGGTTAGGGTGGACCAGACGATTAAGCATGCCACTACTAGAGTGCGTGAGGGTTATAATAAAAAAAGAAAGAACTCTACCTTCTGCTTCATTTAAGCACTGATCAGGTCCCCATGTAGAATGAACCTTTCTCTAGTAGGGCAAGGGATACTCTGTTTATTGTAGTACTGTTTCAGGGAGAGTGTATCTCTTGAGCCTTTGTCTCACTGGAAAGTCTCCCCTCCCTCTTGATAGGTGAGATCCCTTTTGGACCCCTTCTCTATCCTTTTGTGAGAACGTTTAATAAGGGTCTGAGTCTTTATTTCGAGACAACAAGCATTTACTGTGGCCATGGTGGTTAGCAAACTGCTCACAATCTAAACCCCTTCCTATTTTATTTATCAGAGAGTTCATAATGTAAAGCCACTCTGTTTAGGTTTTGGGATGTACTTGAATGTACAACCCTTTCCTATAATATTTATTATAGAGTTCAAAATGTGGAACTTCTTTCTACTACATGGGTCACAGAGTTACACCATTCAAATAATTTATTTGACTTGGGGCCTGCATTAACTATATCTCTGTCAGTTGGAACTACTTCTTAGGGGGACTAAAACACCTGTTTTCTAATCAGATGCTTTCAGAGAAGATCAGTATGTGGGCACAGCCTCAGATCCTCATCTTAGAACGGCTTCTTACAGCTCTGTTTATGGTTAACACAGTATCATGACAATCCACCCATAAGGACCTACTGGTAATCCAGGGCTACTGCTTTTGTTATTATGTTTCATAATAAAGAGATCAGACTCAGGGAGTCTGACATAATTCTTCCTACTGAACCAAACAGTTCCAGAGCCAGGGGCGTAGCTTCACTGGGGTATTTGGGGTGCTACACCCCACTAATAAATGTATTATCTAGTAAGTAGTTGAGTACAGGTGCATTTAGTTGGGTATGGTGAGGTATCCGTCAGATTTCACCTGGGATTTTTACCTGCACACAGACAAAAACCCAGACATAGGCACTCTGTCTCGTTTCTGTTTTGAAGGTCATAAAATATTGTTTATTTTCCAAACTACAGTGTTTCAAATACCCCAAACAATCCTCACTACTCTCCCTCTCCCCTGCTTCCCTCATTGCCTGCTTCCATGGATATCATTTAGGGATCGCCAGGGATCACAGTTGTGACTCCTGGCTTGCCCCTTCTAACTTCGTGCACTGCCTGTGAGACCCCTGGCCTCAGAGGTGGCAAAATCAGTGGCAGGAACACAATGGCAACTCGTCTCATGGACATCAATTGGGGTTCCACTCTCTTGGTTTTCTCTCCATTTTTTATATACAGTACAGTAATAGTGCATAATATTTCATTATTCACTATTAGTGTAATAAAGAATGGATTACAATTAGCTGAAATAAAAAATGTCTTTAAATATATGTTGTGTGCATGCTTGCGGACAAGTGTGCATTTACCTTATCGCGAGTGGGTGTGTAAGTAAGAATCTGTGTATGTGTGAGTATGTGTGGTCTGTGTGAGTGAAATTGAAGGTCAAAGGGCGTGTGATGTCACTTCTACTACCCCTGTCATTTTGGTGAATTGACGTTCATGCCTGCTTCTCATATTATATATTTTATTATGATATGCCAGCATGATAGTTGGAAAATCTGACGCCCGCACCCCTCCAATCTTACTGACTCGGCTACACCCCTGTCCAGAGCATTGACTATTGGTTTGTGTCCATAACTAATTCAGCTCAATAGTATTGAGTGTAATCGGGGCAACAAAATCTCTCTTTTTCAGCAGAGGCAAACAAGGTCTGCCAAATGAAATCCTCTACCGATGAAGATCAACCTTTTGGCCCCTTTCTCAGTAACACTTTTTAAATCAGATTTTCTGCTGATCTGCCAACAGCTAGGCTGTCAAGCCAGAACGGAAGATAGGACCAGAAGCAATGTTAGTGTTCGACTAGCAACAGGATAAATTCAGCTCGTGGACAGGGTATATTCGAAATAGATCATACAAGCCATGCTGAAAGACATCTAATTCATTATAGGTTTGGTTATCTTGAGCATTAGAAAGCACGGCTATTTCTTATTTGTTGTAGCAGTGGAATAAATAAACGTAAACACGCAATGACTGGAAAAAGGCATAACACAGGGATTAGATGACCTCACTGTATGTATAAGTGCCTTCGGGTGAAATAACTACATCATAGGCTTTCTTTGTCCATCATGGTGTACTGAGAGGTGATTTATCACCCAGACATGAGCAAAGTGAAAACGAGTCTGACCTATCAATCTGTATGTGTCCAGGACAGGTTGTCTATCTGAGGGTCTATTTTTCAATATTTTTCAATAGCAGGATACAGGCAAGCTGTGATACATAGGTTACACAGAACCATTTATTACATATGTTCAACTGGGCAATGTGCGTATCGGTCACTTAATGTTATACGAGAAAAGTTTGGCAGAAGTAGATTTCAGTTTCTTGAAGCTGTAGTGCAACTGGATTAGATTTGGTTATAACTTTGCTGGATTGCCTTTGTATCTGTATATCCCTCCTTGAACTGCTCCTCAATGTACACTCTAATCAGACTTTGAAGTGAATATTCCCCATTTTCTAAGCACTTCAACATTTGCATCAAAAACACAGGCCTATGCGTACACCATTCTCTGCACTCATGGAACATAGATGGTATAAGACAGGCACTGGCGGAGGGTTCATCTGTACAGTGTGAATTGCATTACTTGAGTACTTGAAGCCAATCTACAAAAATTGTAGGAGTTTTACCATGGCAGAGAGAGAGTAGTCTCTGCAGTGATCAAACTATGTTCCACCCAAATTTAAATTGGGCACATGGACCATAGTTTTGGTGGGAAGGGAACTCCATCGCTTTTACAACAGAGATCAGTCTTCCCCAATACACAAACTAGGCACTCAGGGCCATATTTACAAGGCCCGTGGTGCAGGACGGCACAGGAAGTGTCTTGCTGCTCCAACCTGCACCACCTGGAAAGGGCAGAAATGCACCGTATCTATAAGATATGGCACATTTCTGTCCTCTCCCCCTGCACTGGTGCACAAATTGCTGCCATGCGCCAATGCCCGCATCCTTGCACCAATCTTACTCTGTATCTACAAGGCCATGAAAAGCCACGCAAAGTGGGTTTGCTTGGCCTTGTAGTTATGGGTGAGCAGCCGGTAGTGGAGGCCGGTTGTAAATATAGGCCTCAGCCTCTAACGAAATGTTGATCAGCCATTGACACCGTAACATATCTGACAGTTGTCGATGTGCAGTTAATGCGTAGATAAAATAAGATGGTGTTGGTTTGAGCTCCACATTAACGTCATTATAGCAGTGACAGCAATGCACATTTTCATCTAGAAATATGTTTTTTGTAAAGACACACCAGTTTATGAATACCTCGCTATTTAAATATTAAAATTTAAAAAACAAAAGGTTATATACAAAAAGAATAATGCAGGGCTCAACAAAAATTTAAATCCTATTGCAATTAAGTGATAATCCAAGAATATAAGCACTGCTACTATAAAATAACTAGGGCCTGTTAGTGCTTTATGCAAGTTGGACATCTACCAAAGACAGTTTAGGTATACCGTCTCCTTTATGGATTCTAAATTGGTTGGACAGGACTTCCACTGCATTTTGGCAGATGTCCTGCATACACCATCTCTAGAGCAAGTGTTAGGTGTTTCATTAAACTTTTTCAAACTGTCAGCACTTTTCTTTGCTGACCATTCATGAAAACCATGTTGTAAAATTAAGAAACTGCAATCCTTCAGGCAAAACCTGGGTCCTTTGTACCAGTTTCACAAATGTTCACCAATCACATTAGAAGGGATATTGGCCAGTCCACTAACTAAAAGATACACCATTTAGGAGTGATCAAATGGTAAATCTGCAAAAAAACACAACGTTTTCAGATTTTAGGGGGGAACTAAAAAGACTGAGAACATTTGTTGTTCTCCCAGTACAAAGTTAGTGGTGGTCGAACCCTTCAAATGCAGATACATTGTGACCTGAGAGTTCTAAAGACTCCTTGTCGGATGTATGATGGAACAACACATGCACTTACAACGCATGCCTTTACAATGCGTTAAATACAATGCATGGTCATTACCACGCATGCACTTCCACAAATTGTTTTTACCACGCATATACTTTTACCACGCAAGTCTTTACCACAAAACATTTGCAGTAAAGGCATAGTTGGTAAAGGCATATGCATGGTAAAAAGAAGAGATAAGTATAACATACTATATATATATATATATATATATATATATATATATATATATCTACAAACACACCTTTCCACCCAAAAACCCTACCTAACCTAAACCCTAAAAATTACCTTACCACCCCAAAAACCATACCCATGCTAAAACCTAAAAATGCCCTTACCACCCCAAAACCCATACCCACCCTGAAACCTAAAAATGCCCTTACCACCCCAAAACACATACCTACACTAAAACCCAAAAATGCCACCCAAATAGCCATACCCACCTTAAAACCTAAAAATGCCCTCACCACCCCAAATCCAATACCCACCCAAAAACTTAAAAAATACATTTACCACCAATAACCGTTACCCACCCTAAACACTTTATTCATATATATATATATATACTCAACCCACTTAATACTTACCTGTACTTACCGTTAAAACCTTTACCACGCATACACCGATACCATTCATGCCTTCGTGATAAAGGCATGCGTGGTATAGCCATGCGTGGTAAATGCATATGCGTTGTAAAGGTATTGTGGTAAATGCATTTGTGCATTTCAAATCAAATCATTAACATTTATAAAGCGCGCTACTCACCCGTGCGGGTCTCAAGGCGCTAGGGGAAAAGGGGGGGTTATCGCTGCTCGAACAGCCAGGTCTTTAGGAGTCTCCGGAAAGCGGAGTGGTCCTGGGTGGTCCTGAGGCTGGTGGGGAGGGAGTTCCAGGTCTTGGCCGCCAGGAAGGAGAAAGATCTCCCACCCGCCGTGGAGCGGCGGATGCGAGGGACAGCAGCGAGTGCGAGGCCAGAGGAGCGGAGGAGGCGGGTGGGGATGTAAAAGCTGAGGCGTCTGTTGAGGTATTCCGGTCCCTTGTCTTGGAGGGCTTTGTGTGCGTGGGTGAGAAGTCGGAAGGTGATCCTTTTGCTGACTGGGAGCCAATGCAGGTGTCTCAGGTGTGCGGAGATGTGGCTGCTGCGGGGTACGTCGAGGATGAGGCGGGCCGAGGCGTTTTGAATGCGTTGCAGGCGATTTTGGAGTTTGGCTGTGGTCCCGGCGTAGAGGGTGTTGCCGTAGTCCAGGCGGCTCGTGACGAGGGCATGGGTCGCGGTTTTTCTGGTGTCGGCAGTGATCCAGCGGAAGATCTTGTGGAGCATGCGGAGGGTGAGGAAGCAGGCGGAGGACACGGCGTTGACTTGCTTGGTCATGGTGAGAAGAGGGTCCAAGATGAAGCCGAGGTTGCGGGCGTGGTCTGTGGGGGTCGGTGCGGTGCCGAGGGCCGTGGGCCACCAGGAGTCGTCCCAGGCGGACGGGGTGTTGCCGAGGATGAGGACTTCCGTTTTTTCAGAGTTCAGCTTTAGGCGGCTGAGCCTCATCCAATCTGCGACATCCTTCATACCCTCTTGTAGGTTGGTCTTGGCGCTGGCGGGGTCCTTGGTGAGGGAGAGTATAAGTTGGGTGTCGTCGGCGTAGGAGGTGATGATGATGTCGTGCTTGCGTACGATGTTGGCGAGGGGGCTCATGTAGACATTGAAGAGTGTCGGGCTGAGTGATGAGCCTTGAGCTACGCCGCAGATGATCTCGGTGGGTTCTGAGCGAAACGGAGGGAGGTAAACTCTTTGGGAACGGTTTGCGAGGAAGGAGGCGATCCAGTCCAGGGCCTGGCCTTGGATCCCGGTGGAGCGGAGGCGGGTGATTAGGGTGCGGTGACAGACGGTGTCAAAGGCAGCCGAGAGGTCGAGCAGAATGAGGGCGACTGTTTCACCGTTGTCCATCAGGGTTCTGATGTCGTCTGTGACTGAGATGAGGGCGGTTTCAGTGCTGTGGTTGGTTCGGAGCAGGTTGTTGTCTTCCAGGAAGGTGGTCAGCTGTTTGTTGACGGTCTTCTCTATTACTTTGGCTGGGAAAGGCAGAAGAGAGATGGGGCGGAAGTTTTTCAGGTCGCTCGGGTCAGCCGTAGGTTTCTTTAGTAGGGCGTTGACTTTGGCGTGTTTCCAGCATTCGGGGAAGGTAGCAGAAGAAAAAGAAGAGTTGATGACGGTCTGGAGGTGCGGGGCGATGATGTCGTCGGCTTTGTTAAAGATGAAGTGCGGGCAGGGGTCCGAAGGGGCGCCGGAGTGGATAGAGTTCATGATGGATTTGGTTTCTTCCGTGTTGATGTGGGTCCAGTTGTTGAGGGTGATGGCCGGGGATGCGGGTTCGGTGGTGTTTGGTTGGGTCTGGTGTCCGAAGCTGTCGTGGAGGTCGCTGATCTTGCGATGGAAGAAAGTGGCGAGGGATTCGCACAAATCCTGTGAGGGCGTGACGGCGTTGGCGTTGGCGCTGGGGTTGGAGAACTCCTTGACGATGCTGAAGAGTTCTCTGCTGTTGTGGCTGTTTTTGTCCAGTCTGTCGGTGAAAAAGTTCCTTTTGGCAGTGCGGATCAGGTGGTGGTGTTCGCGGGTAGCGTTCTTGAGGGCGGTCATGTTGTCAGCGGTGTGGTCCTTGCGCCAGGCTTTCTCAAGGGCACAACAAGTTTTCTTTGATTCTTTGAGGGTGTCAGAGAACCAGAGAGGTTTTTTGGTGTTGGTCTGTCGATGCGTGCGTTTGAGGGGAGCAAGGTTGTCTGCGCAGTTGGAGATCCAGTTTGTGAGGTTGAACATTTACTGCGTTGTAAGTGATGTTTCCGCTCCTTGTCAGCAGCTCATCTTTCGGAGAGGCTAAGATTAATGGTTGAAGGGAGTGGGCAGGCTACAGCTTACCTCAAAAAGGTGTTTATAAAATTAGTCAGCAAGACAAAATTACACATATATGGACCATTTAGGCCCTTTTCGATCTGGATAGCACAAAGGTCAACCAGCTTCTCTGCAAATTAAGCTAGGGTGGGTCGGTAAATACAAAAAAAGAGGTGATGAAGGGAGATGGTGCTCGTACCAGGCAGCATCACTATTCAGCTCACTTGCACATTAGAATATTGGTTTCATTATACATAACTCTTAAATGCGCTGGTGAGGACTTGCCGTGTCAGACTCTCTGTCCTCTTTGGTCAGCACCTGTATCTACAGCAAAAGGTAAAGCAAGATAAACTTTAGCTGTGCCTCCTTCAGGCTTGTCTTGAGCCACGAGCAAACATGCTACAATCAGGTCCATAATTCTGGATGGACTATAGCAGGATCCAGGTTGGTACGTTCAGTGTTAGGTCCAGTGTTAGGTATCATCAGCATTCTAGAGTGCAACTTTAGCATCCATCCATGTCAAGTTGCTGGGATTTGGGAAACAATTTTGTGCCAATCAGACTTATAACATCTGACAAGGTTATAAATCCGACTAGCTACAGTTTCTGTCTTCAGAAGGGCTTCTGGAAAAGGCACCCTTTTCCTTCTTCACAGAGTGTACTGTGGTGATACACAGGTCTGGGTGAAATTTATGATAGCATAATTCATGCAGTTCCGGGAACTTTGAGCTCCAATTGATACAAAATTTGCAGTGAACATGCAATTTGAAGTAAAAAATTACCAGAAACACATAGGAACAACAGACGTTGAGTGGCCATTGTTTGCAGTGCTTAAGTTTAGATGCATCCGTACACCAAAAATTGAAGGGAGAACGTAGTTTTGTTAAAAGATAGCATGAAATTAAAGATTTGCATTTCACAATTTTTTTTCTCCATTTTGCATGATTATTCAAAAACAAATCACACAAATTCTGTACACCCCTAGTGGCAAGTGCCCATGAATAGCTGGCCTTGTACAATTTACCGGGCCTGCACTATCTGGCAATGTTGACCTAGATTGCCAAAGAATTTGTGTCAGGTTAGCGTTACTTTTTTACTACAGACCCAATGCAAAGCCCAGGTTGGTTTTTACAAACCAACGTAAATCATCATTTCGATTGGCTTGTAACCAATACGAACACAATTAAGAGCAATGCAGTGCATTACGCTATTTTACGACAAGGAGGCATTCGATGGGTAGTACAATGGCCTTCCCAGGCTAACACTCATGGGTTACAACGCAAATCCTTATCTGCTAAGTGTTGAAGACAGGAATTTGTGCCTAAATATTGCACCTCCCTGGGGCAGGCGTAACAATGAGAAATATTTCTGTTCTCTTTTTTTTTTAAGTCTGTGCATGCGTGCAACATTCTACCTGAAAGCATTACTTATGTCTAGGAAGGGACTGCTACCTACACAGCACTATGCTGACCACAATGCAGACAATCTTGAACTATGGTTCAAGGTTGCCCGTGTTAGCCCCACGTTGCCAGAAATGCACCAGCGCAGGGAGCGGGCAAAACTGTACCATTTTTTAGTTCATGTGGCGCAGTTCTACTCTCTCCCATTCACGCAATGCAGTGCAGAAACTTTACTAGCTGTCTGCGTTGAATGAACTTTTTGTAAATTGGGACCCTTGTGTATTACACCAAGACAGATACTGGAGAAAATGCAAGGGGAGAGGAAGAACTGATGGATGGGGCTGTCCTTTTTCTCTGCAGGTAGCGGGCCCCCTTCTTCTTGTAAACACCATTCTCACAAAAGCAAAGATATTTACATTCAACAAAGGGTAAACTCATTGGCAGGTGAACTGATGGAAATAAAACTGTCTTCCTTGTACAAATATGTAATCACACAAAAACATTGATTCAATAAAAACAAGAATGAATACAGATGGACATTATTTGCCAATACCAACTAGCCCTAATTTAGAAGGGTTTGTGAGTAGGCACCTCCACGTTCACAGCACTGCACAAAACTAATTATCTACAATGTCAGAGAATGTGTAAAATAGCCTTAGGGAAGATACATCTTGAAGGCTACGAGATAAGAATACTGAAATATGAGATGTCCTAGATGTGTGGTCTTGTGTTTTCCCAGGATCAGAGGTCACAGAATGTGTGTTAAAAAGAAAAATCCAGTGGAATCTCAGGACAATGGTAAACAATGATAAGGTTAATAATATAGCTGTACAGATGCTCAGCAACATTGTCCACTGTATTATGGCACAGAAGTTCTATACATAAGAGGTTGCACAATATGTGTATCAGTGATTTCATGATATGTAATCTTTGAATTCCATACAGAGAGCTGTATGGAGCAGGAGTCTTGTTATGGATAGACACTTCATGAGTGAAATGATTAGGCAATGTATGCTGTGTAGTATTGACCTTCAATGATGCACGCAAGTGTCTTTCATACATTTACAGGTGGATAATCTTTACAGGTAGACAATATATTGTAGAAGGAGACAATCACACACTTGCCATGGACACCAACTCCATGAATTAAGGGGTAGTCTACACATCCATGCTGGTGACTTTTGTTCCACTTCTGAAGTAAATGCAAAAGGAGTGTTTTGCATCAAAAGGAGAGCAGCTCCAGAACCATCAAAGATCACTGAAAGAAGGGGAACATTTGTGGAAGGTAAAGAGTGGGTGGAGGTTACCATTGCTTTGAAAATACCAATCAAACCTAATGCTTTGAATGAAAACCTAGGGTGTGGTTGGTGGGAGGTCCTAAAGCATTACAAAACAAAAATGCTTTGTGCTTGTGGCCTAAAACGTGCTAGCCATAGACTGTAGCCAATGTAAGAGGTGTAGCCTCTGAAAGCAATGAAGCAGTGAAACATTTGAATACTCTCTTGTTTCCTTGAAAACATCCTAATTAAATATAATCTTCTACAGGGATTATATTTAAAATGGTCATAAAAACATTTTAAAGAAATATATTGCCCAAGGTACCAGCAATAAATATAGCTCTTCCCAAATACATATTTCAGCAGAAAGAAACAATGGCGGTCATTCTGACCCTGGCGGTCTTTGACCGCCAGGGCGGAGGACCGCGGGAGCACCGCCGACAGGCCGGCGGTGCTCCAATGGGGATTCCGACCGCGGCGGTAAAGCCGCGGTCGGACCGGCACCACTGGCGGGCTCCCGCCAGTGTACCGCCGCCCCATTGAATCCTCCACGGCGGCGCAGCTTGCTGCACCGCCGCGGGGATTCCGACCCCCCCTACCGCCATCCAGATCCCGGCGGTCCGACCGCCGGGATCCGGATGGCGGTAGGGGGGGTCGCGGGGCCCCTGGGGGCCCCTGCAGTGCCCATGCCACTGGCATGGGCATTGCAGGGGCCCCCGTAAGAGGGCCCCTACATGTATTTCACTGTCTGCTGCGCAGACAGTGAAATACGCGACGGGTGCAACTGCACCCGTCGCACAGCTTCCACTCCGCCGGCTCAATTCCGAGCCGGCTTCATCGTGGAAGCCTCTTTCCCGCTGGGCTGGCGGGCGGTCTGAAGGCGACCGCCCGCCAGCCCAGCGGGAAAGTCAGAATTACCGCTGCGGTCTTTCGACCGCGGAACGGTAACCTGACGGCGGGACTTTGGCGGGCGGCCTCCGCCGCCCGCCAAGGTCAGAATGAGGGCCAATGTCTCATCCATGCCTCAGCTAGAATTGTAGTTTTATGTATTCCACATTTGGTCTGGGCCTATGATTTTATCTCTTGAGAATGTGTGAGGTGTATATATTCAGTAGGAGTAAACAATACAGCTCAAGGTTGTACCCTGTGATACTCCTGGGAGTCGGGCATGCCAGTGGCATTACAAATTCATAATAGAATGTTTGGGTGGATAGAGCTGTTTCCTCACAGGGAGACTGAAGAGCTTGAGTTGGGAAGTGGATGGAGGATGTCAGCAGTGTGAAGAGAAACCTTTCTTATCTGCCAAAGTATTTTTAATGGCTTTCATATGGCTCACATTCACATCAATTTTGAACGGGACCCCTAATTCATAGAGTCATGTGGTGCCTGATCGAAACAAGCCCCTGAGAGTGGTAAATGACTTTGTCAAGAGTGGATCTGAGAAACATTAAGGAGTATATTTACGCGCCCCTTGTGCCACCAGGGCATAATTTTTTTTTGATGCTCCAGCGGCCCAGACTGCAACCCATATCTATGAGGCCACGTAAAGCTACTTTGACTGGCTTTTAATGGCTTCAAAAATATGGTGTAAGGTAACGCATCTCAAGTCGCTGTGTTGCCTTACACAGCATAAGGGGGGTGTTCCATGGGCATTGCAGTGAATTTTTCCACACAACACCATGGGTTTTTACGCATTTCCTGATTTACAAGGATCTGTAAGCCTGGGAATGCATCAAAACTATACGCCTCCCCAGGGTAGGTGTAACGAGGAGAAATATCTTTATTTCTCCTTGTTCTCCACTTTCTGCATGTGCTGCATTCTGCAGCACACATATAAAGAGGAAAAAGCTTGCATGTGTTGTTTTTGTGCAGGAAGGTGTCGCTTCCTGCACAAAAACAACCCTGCTGACAACACAGACACGCTTCCACCATGGTGCAAGGGTGCCTGCATGGCCACCAGGCACCAAATTGTGCACCAGCACTAGCTAAAATGACAGGAATGCACTGTCTCTTGTAAGTGGAGTGTTTCCCTGCACTTTCAAATTGACATAGAGCAGCTCAACAAAAAGAATTGCAGAGCTGCCATACACCAATTTTTCGTAAATATGCCCTAAGTTTTTGGGTGATCCATCAAAGTACAATGGTTCTAATGAGCTTACCGATAGCTGACTTTTGACCGCTGCAGGTACACAAGATAAATGACAGAATAATGAAGGCTGGGTGCAATAGGAAACAGCCACAACCCTTATTCCAGGTTTAATTGGGGAGGAGACATAGATAACCCCATGAAACTCCACCATTTGAGAAGTGAGATTTTGTCAAGGGAAGGAGAGATGCGTCTCAACACAAATGGATCCTGAAAGAAGGACCATCTTCCAACCCTATCACGGAGAAATTGCTAGAAAAATCCTAACTACAAAATGTTCATCTTCAAAGGTACATATTTTTCAAACGATGACATGGAGTTAAAATAAATATTTCTTATTAGGATATATTTCATTGCAAAGTTTTATCTACTGAAAGAACAATATATGGTTGAAGCTGTGTCGAAAGAGTAGACTTGGGGATTTGCAAGAGGGAAGTGGAATATTATGTGAAATATGCCAAAAACAATGATATGAAAATGAACAAACCTACACATGTAATACCATCTTCACACACTCAAACTATTATTTCAGAAATACATAGACAAAGTGAAAGATCGTTGATAAAATGTACATCTACAACTTTCAGAAATATCAGAATAACGAAAAGGTTATCTATAGATGGAGAGGATCTTTTCCAGCTACGAATAAGGCAACAATGGCGTTGTGGATGATTCTCACTAAGAAAAACGATGAGGCAGGAAACATGAGTTATTATAATACATCATCCCAGGTGTAATGGTAAAGAAAGGAAAGGATCCCAAAGCCAAGCAGCTGATTCAGAATTGAGAACTGCTTAGGATGACCACATCAGTGTTTTGGATTCTTCGATGTAATGTTCATCTCACTAAAGTATGTCCGAATATGCATGACTATCTGCTCATTCACTTTCAGCACATATCTAATTAGTGACAATTAATTGTGTTACCAAAGAGTTGCCAATCATGACCCCTCTGTGATTTGCACAGAGTCCCACTCTTGATCTTCTTTCTTGTTCAGTATTTACAAACAAATCCATATGTTTGGAAATCCAGAGTGTGGATTTTCACGTACAGCCTCATATTTTGAGCCTCTCTCCAGCAGACACCATGTGGAGTGGTCTCCAGTGGACAGTGGCCCTGTGACATATGATGTGGGGTATGACAATATTTATGGTGACTGTGAGTAATGCTCCATCACATTCATCTTAAACCAGCATCTCAGATATGTGACAGTCAGCAGGTTGTGGGAAACATTAAAGTGCTTGTAGCGAATTACACCGGCCTCCTTAGAAATGGAGGTGTTGATTTAATAAAGTAGGTGAATACACATAAAGAATATAGCTCAAAGTAGCATAGTCTGAAATATAAGCAAATATTAATTGTATTTTCAGAATCCCATCCTTATTGTGTAGTGAGTTGCTTTGTCTAAATCAGGATGAAAATACAAAAAAGTGATGGATAGAAGGCTCGAATTAAGGGCCAGATGTGGGTACGTGCCAAATTGCGACTTGCAATTTGCGAGTCAGAGCGACTCGCAAATTGCAACTCGCAATTCGCGATGCAGAAAGGTGTCTCAGACACCTTCTGCGACTCGCTATGGTGTCCAAAGACCCACCTCATGAATATTTATGAGGTGGGTCGCATTTTGCGACCCCATAGCGAGTATAGGCACTCACGGGGATGGTGGCCTGCTGGAGACAGCAGACCACCACATCCGTGACTGCTTTTCAATAAAGCAGTTTTTTTTTTTTCGATTTGCAGCCCATTTTCCTTAAAGGAAACCGAGCTGCAAATAGAAAAAATACCGAAACCTTTTTGTTTCGGGTTTTTTCAGAGTAGGCAGTGGTCCATAGGACCACTGCCTGCTCTGAAAAAATAATATTGTGAGCATTCACAAAGGGGAAGGGGTCCCATGGGGACCCCTTCCCGTTTGCGAATGAGTTACCATCCACTTCAAGTGGATGGTAACTGCGAGTTGATTTGTGATTGCTTTCGCGGTCACAAATCAACTCTACATCGCGGTGCGACTCGCAAATAGGAAGGGCACACCCCTTCCTATTTGCGAGTCGGAAACACATTTTGCGAGTCAGTACCGACTCGCAAAATGTGTTTCTGCATCGCGTGAGGGCTTTTGCGCCTCGCAAACGGCGTTTTTTGCCGTTTGCGAGGCGCAAAAGCCTACCTACATCTGGCCCTAATTTCCGATACTGGTAATTACTTGAAGATGCATCCCAATCCATTGTTTTTTTGGTCACCATACCACCTCAGATTAGACCTGGGT
The DNA here is from genome assembly GCF_031143425.1 of Pleurodeles waltl. Lineage (NCBI taxonomy): Eukaryota > Metazoa > Chordata > Amphibia > Caudata > Salamandridae > Pleurodeles > Pleurodeles waltl. Next base: position 1,634,037,393 of record NC_090445.1, read on the forward strand.
ATTTGCAAATCAGTCTGATCATGTTCAAATAGGAATAGTCCAGCCTAAACTACCAAGTCAGGTCGTCCCTGGAGCAGAACATAAGCAACCCAAGACCGTGATTGCCCTAGTTGTGGTTCTTCAGTCAGGTGTAGTTTGTATCCATTGGCACAGTGAGCATGGCGCCCATGTCTGGGTATACCAACGCACTTAGGGCATGACAATGAAAATGCAAAAAAGTGATGGATGGAATGCTTGAATTAATCTCAGCCACTGGGAATTACTCAGGACTTCAAGTACTGGTAATTACTCAGTTTCCGCCACTGGTAATTACTCCACATTTCAAGGGCCCCCCTGCTAAAGTTATCTGGACAATCAGAGGTGCTGCTGAACAGTGTGCAAAAAAAACATAATCTTTTTAGGTCTTACCTACCCAATAATGCAAGTTGTCTGTTGGGAAAACAACCCATTTTCTGCTTCCAGTGGGCTTAGAGCCTGCGCGTTTGAAAATGCCACTTTTAGAAGGTGAGCATTTTCTTGCTTAAACCATTCTGTGACTCTGCCGTGTTTGTGGATTCCCTGTCTGGGTCAGTTTGACAGTTGGGTTGTTTTTCACCTCACACCAGACAGTGACACAAAGGGAGCTGGGGTGTAACCTGCATTTCCTGATTAGCCATCTCTGCTAGGAGGGAGGGGTGGAGTGGTCACTCTCATCTGAAAGGACTGTGCCTGCCTCTGACAATGCCGGCTCCAACCCCCTGGTGTGTGTCTGAGGCCTTGCCTGGGCAAGGCAGGATTTCACAAGTAGGTGTGAGTCCCCTTTGAAGAAAGGTGACTTCAAAGACTAAAATGGGTATAAGAAGGGCACCCAAATCTACAGACTTTAGAAACACTTCTGGAACCAAGAGGAACCTCTGCCTGGAGAAGAGCTGATAGCTGAGGAAGAAGTGCTGCCCTGCCTGTGACTGTGCTTTGTGGAGCTTTCCTGCAGTGCTGCTTCTGCCAGAGTAAGAGGACAAAGACTGGACTTTGTGTGCCTTCCATCTTGTGAAGAAATCTCCAAGGGCTTGAGTTAGAGCTTGCCTCCTGTTGTTTGAAGTCTCAGGGGCAGCAAAGACTTCTCTCTGCCAGCACCTGGAGTCTCTGGAGAGACTCCTACCCCGACAAGTGGTGCCCTATCCAGTCCCTGGGCCCTTGAAAGAAAAGCTGGTGGAAATCCAAGGAAATCGACTTCGGACGATTCCGGACCAACGCCGCTGCTGAATCTGGTGACGCCGCCTGCACCCGACGCCGTGACCTTCGCTGGAACGCGACGCTCTTCGCAGGCCCGACGCCACTGCAGCTCCGCTGAAGTCCGCGACTCCGTGGAAGTCGCCGCACCACGTCGTGACAGACGCCGCTCGAAGTGCACGTATTCAACGTTTCGCACAGAAGCCGCGATCCCCGACTTCGTGCATCGGCTTGTTTTCACTCTTCACCAAAGGTACTGTACTTGGGGGTCTACACGACTCCGTGTCCAGCGCCGCTGGTGTCGGCTTGTTGGGAACGACTCCGTCACGACGCCGTGTTAACATCTCATCGAAGCATTTTTGTTTCTAAGCGCTATTTTTGAGTTTAATCTCTAAAAATTCATAACTTGACTTGTGTATGTCGGATTTTTGTCGTTTTGGTCTTGTTTTGTTTAGATATATATTTCCTATTTTTCTAAACCGGTGTTGTGTCATTTTGTAGTGTTTTCATTAAGTTACTGTGTGTGTTGGTACAAATACTTTACACCTAGCGCTCTGAAGTTAAGCCTACTGCTCTGCCAAGCTACCAAGGGGGTAAGCAGGGGTTAGCTGAGGGTGATTCTCTTTTACCCTGACTAGAGTGAGGGTCCTTGCTTGAACAGGGGGTAACCTGACTGTCAACCAAAGACCCCATTTCTAACATTGGTGATCAGCGGTTGGGATTTGGACTTGTATTTGTACTGGACATACAGTAATTAAGTGTACACTACTGTTTGAGTTCAGACCACTACGTGACCACATACTGCTTGTCTTGATATTTTAGCTTTTTCTCTTTTTGTGGATTTTTCCCTACGTCCGCTTTGTTTTTTTCGCTGATCCTTGATTGTCTTTGAACTTCATTTGGGAACTTGTTTCTGCATTTGGAACTTTGCACTCCTTTTACCTTTCATCATGTCTCTACTTGGAGATGCATCAGTTGGAGCTGACTTTGACCTTGAGAAATTGGAGAGTTATACCAAAGCTCAGTTGAAGCAGTTCTGTAAAAGTTTTGACTGTCCCATTAAGAGCTCACCCAGGAAGGAGGAGCTGCAAAAGGCGCTGAGGGCCTGGGTGACTGCCAAGAGCACTGAAGGGCACACAGAGGATGAGGGAGATGAGGAGGATGAGGAAGAGTGTTCAGTACACAATGGTATTGTGGGTGGGCCTGTTATGTCCAGGGAGAAGGTCTCCAGGGCCGGTAGCAGTGTCTCATCCAAGGGTCTGACACCTGAGGAGTTGCAGGACAGACAGGCAGAGAGGGCACACCAATTGGAGCTGCAGAAGCTCAATCAGGAGAAAGAAAGAGATGAGAGAAGAGCAGTCCTTGAGGAAAGGAAGATGGAGCTGGCTCATGAGCTGAACTTAAAGGAGTTAGATCAGAGGAGCCAGTCCAGTAGGGATGGTGGCAGCAATCCTACAGTGCAGCCGGAGAGAAGGGTACACATCCCAAAAGACCTTGTGAGGTATTATAAGAGGGACGATGATATCTACTTGTGGTTCAAGGGTTATGAGTCAGCTCTCCACATGAACCTGGTCCCTGAAGCTCATTGGTGGGCAGCCCTGTGGAAGCATTTTGAGGCAGAGGGGAGGGACACACTGACGGCCTTAGGGGATGCTCAGAGTCTCACCTACCCTGTCATGAAGGAGGCCTAACTCACCAGGTATGGTCTCACCCCTGAGCAGTACAAGGAGAAGTTTAGATCCTACAAGATAAAGGAATCCCAAACATGGTTGGAATGTGTTGATTCTTTTTGCAGGTCACTGGATGGTTGGGTGAAGGGCAGCAAGGTAAACACGTATGAGGGGCTTTACAATTTAATTGCTTGGGAGCACTTGTACAGTTTATGTTTTCCAGAGCTGCGCCAGCACCTCATTGACAGCAAGCTGACTGACCCCAGGAAGCTTGCGCAGGAAGCGGACCGCTGGGAGAGCACCAGGGTCCAAAAGAGGTATGGGGGAGACCACGCCAAGGGTGGGCTGGGTCCCTCTCAGAAGAAAGGGTGGGGGGGTAAGGGCAAACAGGGGGAGTTCTCTAAAGGGCCCCAAACTGATTCCCAGGGTAAGGATTCCCAACCCCCCAGTGAAAAGAAGCCATGGTTGTCCAAAGGGAAGCCAGTTGCAGGTGGTCCCCCACGTAAGTGCTATGCATGTGACCAGGTGACCAAATGCCCCAAAAGTACACCGGCACCCACTGGTGCACCGTCCCAGGGTTTGGCCAGTGTAGCGCTTGAGGAGGAGTTGGTTTCAGGTGGGTGGGAACCAGCAGAAATGACCCTTGTCTCACTAGGGGACAGTGAGATGGTCCAGAGAAACCTAGTGCCTGATAACACTAAGAAATACAGGCAATGGGTGACCATCAATGGACAGAAGGTGGAGACTCTGAGAGACACAGGAGCCAGTGTGACTACAGTCAGGAGTCACCTGGTGTCTGAAGAGCAGATTGATCCCCGGGTACTTCACCAAGTAGTTGCGGTAGACAACTCTGAGCGCCTCTGCAGAGTGGCACAGGTTCCCTTTGAATGGGGGGGGGGGTCTCACGTTCCTGGAAAGTAGCTGTGAGTCCAACCATGCCTGTTGATTGTTTGCTAGGTAACAACCTGGAGGATTCCCCTTGGAAGGAGGTTGAACACACGTCTCACTTGGAGATGTTGGGTCTGCCTGGGTGGGTATGCATATCCACCCAGTCTATGGCAGCCAATCAGGGTAGTCAAGAGCCCCTGGAGCCTGAAACAGTGGCCCAGGGGACCGCCAAGAAGAGGAAGGGCAGGGGGCGCGGGAAACCGGCCCCAGAAGTTCCCACGGTCCGGGAGGAGGCAGAGCCTGAGGGTGATGCCCCGGAGCCTAAAGGGGAACAGGTGGCTGAACTGGGGGAGGTCCCTGAGCTGTCGCAGTGGCAGCAGGAAGGGGGACCCACCAGGGAAGCATTCTGCACAGCACAGAAGGAGTGCCCTACTCTTGAGGGGCTGCGGCAGCAGGCTGCAGCCTAGGCGGCTGGCGAGGCACCAGGTACTCACCTGATATATTGGGAGGATGGCCTCCAGTATAGTGAGCCTAAGGTTCCTGAGCCTGGGTCAGCTCGTATGCTGGTGGTACCCCAGTACTTCAGGGCCTTCCTACTGGGTTTGGCTCATGATGTGCCTTTGGCAGGACATCTAGGGCAGGACAAGACCTATAAGAGGCTTGTCTCCCACTTTTACTGGCCCTTGATGCACAAGCAGTCAGCTGCTTATTGTAGGTCTTGTCAGACTTGTCAGGCAAGTGGCAAGAGTGGGGGGAAATGCAAAGCTCCCCTACAACCTTTACCTGTAGTCAGTACTCCCTTTAAAAGGGTAGGAATTGACATTGTGGGGCCTCTGGATCCCAAGACAGCCATGGGCAACAGGTTCATCCTGGTCTTGGTGGACCATGCCACCCGGTACCCAGAAGCCATTCCTCTAAGGACGGTCACTGCCCCCGTGGTGGGACGTGCCTTGATAGGAGTTTTTACCCGCATGGGGTTCCCCAAGGAAGTGGTATCTGATAAAGGTACAAACTTCATATCCTCTTATATCAAATCAATCAAATCATTAACATTTATAAAGCGCGCTACTCACCCGTGCGGGTCTCAAGGCGCTAGGGGGGAAAGGGGGGGGTTATCGCTGCTCGAACAGCCAAGTCTTTAGGAGTCTCCGGAAAGCGGAGTGGTCCTGGGTGGTCCTGAGGCTGGTGGGGAGGGAGTTCCAGGTCTTGGCCGCCAGGAAGGAGAAAGATCTCCCACCCGCCGTGGAGCGGCGGGTGCGAGGGACGGCAGCAAGTGCGAGGCCAGCGGAGCGGAGGGGGCGGGTGGGGACGTAGAAGCTGAGGCGTCTGTTGAGGTATTCCGGTCCCTTGTTGTGGAGGGCTTTGTGTGCGTGGGTGAGAAGACGGAAGGTGATCCTTTTGCTGACTGGGAGCCAATGCAGGTGTCTCAGGTGTGCGGAGATGTGGCTGTTGCGGGGTACGTCGAGGATGAGGCGGGCCGAGGCGTTTTGGATGCGTTGCAGGCGGTTTTGGAGTTTGGCTGTGGTCCCGGCGTAGAGGGTGTTGCCGTAGTCCAGGCGGCTCGTGACGAGGGCGTGGGTCACGGTTTTTCTGGTGTCGGCGGGGATCCAGCGGAAGATCTTACGGAGCATGCGGAGAGTGAGGAAGCAGGCGGAGGACACGGCGTTGACTTGCTTGGTCATGGTGAGAAGAGGGTCCAAGATGAAGCCGAGGTTGCGGGCGTGGTCTGCGGGGGTCGGTGCGGTGCCGAGGGCCGTGGGCCACCAGGAGTCGTCCCAGGCGGACGGGGTGTTGCCGAGGATGAGGACTTCCGTTTTTTCAGAGTTCAGCTTTAGGCGGCTGAGCCTCATCCAATCTGCGACGTCCTTCATACCCTCTTGTAGGTTGGTCTTGGCGCTGGCGGGGTCCTTGGTGAGGGAGAGTACAAGTTGGGTGTCGTCGGCGTAGGAGGTGATGATGATGTCGTGCTTGCGTACGATGTCGGCGAGGGGGCTCATGTAGACATTGAAGAGTGTCAGGCTGAGCGATGAGCCTTGAGGTACGCCGCAGATGATCTTGGTGGGTTCTGAGCGAAACGGAGGGAGGTAAACTCTTTAGGAGCGGTTAGCGAGGAAGGAGGCGATCCAGTCCAGGGCCTGGCCTTGGATCCCGGTGGAGCGTAGGCGGGTGATTAGGGTGCGGTGACAGACGGTGTCAAAGGCAGCCGAGAGGTCGAGGAGAATGAGGGCGACTGTTTCACCGTTGTCCATCAGGGTTCTGATGTCGTCTGTGACTGAGATGAGGGCGGTTTCCGTGCTGTGGTTGGTTCGGAATCCGGTTTGTGAAGGGTCGAGCAGGTTGTTGTCTTCCAGGAAGGTGGTCAGCTGTTTGTTGACGGTCTTTTCTATTACCTTGGCTGGGAAAGGTAGAAGAGAGATGGGGCGGAAGTTTTTCAGGTCGCTTGGGTCAGCCGTAGGTTTCTTTAGTAGGGCGTTGACTTCAGCGTGCTTCCAGCATTCGGGGAAGGTAGCAGAAGAAAAAGAAGAGTTGATGACGGTCTGGAGGTGCGGGGCGATGATGTCGTCGGCTTTGTTAAAGATGAAGTGCGGGCAGGGGTCCGAAGGGGCGCCGGAGTGGATAGAGTTCATGATGGATTTGGTTTCTTCCGTGTTGATGTGGGACCAGTTGTTGAGGGTGATGTCCGGGGAAGCGGGTTCAGTGGTGTATGGTTGGGTCTGGTGTCCGAAGCTGTCGTGGAGGTTGCTGATCTTGCGATGGAAGAAAGTGGCGAGGGATTCGCACAAATCCTGTGAGGGCGTGACGGCGTTGGCGCTGGCGCTGGGGTTGGAGAACTCTTTGACGATGCTGAAGAGTTCTCTGCTGTTGTGGCTGTTTTTGTCTAGTCTGTCGGTGAAAAAGTTCCTTTTGGCAGTGCGGATCAGGTGGTGGTGTTCGCGTGTAGCGTTCTTGAGGGCGGTCATGTTGTCAGCGGTGTGGTCCTTGCGCCAGGCCTTCTCAAGGGCACGACAAGTTTTCTTTGATTCTTTGAGGGTGTCAGAGAACCAGAGAGGTTTTTTGGTGTTGGTCTGTCGATGCGTGCGTTTGAGGGGAGCAAGGTTGTCAGCGCAGTTGGAGATCCAGTTTGTGAGGTTGAGAGCTGCGTCGTTGGGGTCGGTGGTGAGGGTGGGTTGGTTGGCGGCGAGAGCGGAGAAGAGTTGCTCTTCAGGGATCTTGTTCCACTGTCGATGAGGGATGGGTTGAGTGCGGAGGTGGGAGGTCTCGCGTCGGAATGTGAAGTGGACGCAGCTGTGGTCGGTCCAGTGTAGGGCAGAGGTGTGGCTGAAGAAGACGTGTTTGCTGGCGGAGAAGATAGGGTCGAGCGTGTGTCCGGCGATGTGGGTGGCGGTGTTCACCAGTTGTTTGAGGCCGAGGTTGGCGAGGTTGTCGAGCAGGGTGGTGGTGTTGGGGTCGTTGTTTTGTTCCAGATGGAAGTTGAGGTCTCCTAGGAGGATGTAGTCCGGTGAGGCGAGGGCGTGCGGGGAGATGAAGTCGGCGATGGCGTCGCTGAAAGAGGCGCGAGGTCCGGGAGGACGCTAGACGAGGGATCCTCTGAGGGTGGTCCTTGGGTCGGTGCGAATCTGAAAATGCAGGTGTTCAGCGGCGAGGGGGGGTCTTCGTGGAGGTGGTGACGCTGATGGAGTCTTTGAAGATGATGGCGACACCTCCTCCTACTTGGTTGGTGCGGTCTTTTCTGGAGATCTTGTAGCCTTCGGGGATGGCGGTAGCGATGTCTGGAGCAGAGGAGGCGTTCATCCATGTCTCCGTGATGAAGGCGACGTCCGGGGCTGTGGAGTCCAGGAGGTCCCAAAGTTCAACGGCGTGCTTGTGGACGGAACGAGCGTTGATCAGGATGCACTTGAGGTGGTTGATGGCGCGTGGGCTTGTGGTCGTGGTAGTTGCGTGGTGGAAGATGCGTTTGCAGGAGTTGCAGGCGAAGGGTCCATGGGTGCGTTTGGGGTGAGCTAGGAAGCAGGTTTTGGAGCGCCCTGGGTTGAGGGCGTGGAGGGTGGTGGGGTCGTAGCGGATCAGCGGGGCTTGGGGGAGCTGGCGACCAGGGGTCGTGGCGCTGGGCGCGGGCCAGGCGCGGACGGGCGCAGACGGGCTTGCCTCTGGTGCGCCTCCGGCGCGCCAGCGGCGTGCCCGCTGCGCAGTCGCGCAGCGGCCGCCATAAGAGGTAGGAGGGGGGGGAGGGGTCAGCTGGGGGCGAATGGGAGCTGGGGGGCGGGGGCGTGCAGGAGGTCGCGGCGGGAAAGCGCGAGGGAGGGGGGGGGACAGGTAGAGTGAGAGGAGCTGGGGGAGGGGGTTTAGGGTGGAGGAGGGTGAGTGTTAGGAGGTTTGGAGATTAGGGAGAGAGATAGGAGTAGGGTTGTGAAGATAGGGGAGGGGGGGTTGTAGAGGTGGGTGAGGGAGAGAGGTAGAGTGAGAGGATAGGGAGATAGGTAGTAGAGGGGGTGGCGGGAGGGGGGGAGAGATAGAGAAATAGATAGAGAAAGTAGATAGAGAAGTCGATAGATAGGGAAATAGATAGATAGACAGATAGGTAGGTAGGAGGAGGTGGAGAGTGGGGGAGTTAGATAGTGAGATAGGGAGCTAGAGAGATAGGAAGATAGGAGGAGTGAGGGAGGTAGATAGCGAACGGGTTAGCTAGGGGTGAGAGAGGGGGAGGCGAGTGAGGGAGGGGGATGAGGAAGGAGCAGGAGGGCAGGCTCGGGGGAAGAAGACGGAGGAGGTAGAAGAGCCGAAGACAGGAGAACAGAAGACAGAAGAACAGAAGACAGAAGAACAGAAGACCGGAAGAGCAGAAGAATTGAAGAACAGAAGACCGGAAGAGCAGAAGACAGAAGAACAGAAGAACAGAAGAACAGAAGAACAGAGAAGAACAGAGAAGAACACAGAAGGACCGAGAAGAACAGAGAAGAAGAACACAGAAGACCGGAAGAACACAGAAGAACAGAAGGGAAGAACAGAAGAACAGAAGAGAAGAACAGAAGAACACAGAAGAAGATTGCAGAGGGGGGGCGAGGAGGAAGAGACAGAGAGGAGGAAAAGAAGCAGGAGCAGGAGAGAAGGTGAGTGGCGCGGGGCAGGGCGAGGGGCTGGGAGGAGGGGGGTACTTACAGTTAGGTGGGTCTCAGGAACACAGGAACTCGGGAACTTGGAGGAGCTGCAGCGGCAGGGGGAGCGACCTACCCTTGGGTCAAGGGTCGCTACCACTGTCGCGCAGCGGCCGCCATAAGAGGTAGGAGGGGGGGGGAGGGGTCAGCTGGAGGCGAATGGGAGCTGGGGGGCGGGGGCGTGCAGGAGGTCGCGGCGGGAAAGCGCGAGGGAGGGGGGGGACAGGTAGAGTGAGAGGAGCTGGGGGAGGGGGTTTAGGGTGGAGGAGGGTGAGTGTTAGGAGGTTTGGAGATTAGGGAGAGAGATAGGAGTAGGGTTGTGAAGATAGGGGAGGGGGGTTGTAGAGGTGGGTGAGGGAGAGAGGTAGAGTGAGAGGATAGGGAGATAGGTAGTAGAGGGGGTGGCGGGAGGGGGGGAGAGATAGAGAAATAGATAGAGAAAGTAGATAGAGAAGTCGATAGATAGGGAAATAGATAGATAGACAGATAGGTAGGTAGGAGGAGGTGGAGAGTGGGGGAGTTAGATAGTGAGATAGGGAGCTAGAGAGATAGGAAGATAGGAGGAGTGAGGGAGGTAGATAGCGAACGGGTTAGCTAGGGGTGAGAGAGGGGGAGGCGAGTGAGGGAGGGGGATGAGGAAGGAGCAGGAGGGCAGGCTCGGGGGAAGAAGACGGAGGAGGTAGAAGAGCCGAAGACAGGAGAACAGAAGACAGAAGAACAGAAGACAGAAGAACAGAAGACCGGAAGAGCAGAAGAATAGAAGAACAGAAGACCGGAAGAGCAGAAGACAGAAGAACAGAAGAACAGAAGAACAGAAGAACAGAAGAACAGAGAAGAACAGAGAAGAACACAGAAGCACCGAGAAGAACAGAGAAGAAGAACACAGAAGACCGGAAGAACACAGAAGAACAGAAGGGAAGAACAGAAGAACAGAAGAGAAGAACAGAAGAACACAGAAGAAGATTGCAGAGGGGGGGCGAGGAGGAAGAGACAGAGAGGAGGAAAAGAAGCAGGAGCAGGAGAGAAGGTGAGTGGCGCGGGGCAGGGCGAGGGGCTGGGAGGAGGGGGGTACTTACAGTTAGGTGGGTCTCAGGAACACAGGAACTCGGGAACTTGGAGGAGCTGCAGCGGCAGGGGGAGCGACCTACCCTTGTGAAGTCTCTGTGGAAGGTGTGTGGGGTAACCTACAAGTTCACCACCCCTTACCACCCCCAAAGTAATGGTCTGGTTGAGAGATTCAACCGCACCTTGAAAAGCATGATTCAGGGCCTGTCAGAGCCCTTGAGGCGTAAGTGGGACGTCCTCTTGCCATGCCTTCTGTTCGCTTACAGGGAGGTGCCTCAAAAGGGACTTGGCTTTAGCCCCTTTGAGCTCATCTATGGCCACCCTGTGAGGGGACCGCTCAGTCTGGTGAAGGAGGCTTTGGAGAAAGCTCCTAGTAAACCACTCCAGGATGTATTTAGCTACATGCTGGCACTAAGAAACCAGACTGCCCGCTTCAGGAGTCTTGCTCAGGAGAACCTGGAAGCAAGCCAGGAGGATATAAAACGGTGGTACGACCAGAATGCCAATCTGGTTGAGTTTCAGCCTGGACAAAAAGTGTGGGTCATGGCACCAGTGGAGCCTAGGGCTCTCCAAGATAAGTGGACTGGGCCTTTTGAGGTGATGGAAAGAAAGAGCGAGGTCACCTATCTGGTAGACTTGCAATCCCCCAGGAACCCTTTGAGGGTCCTACATGTCAACCGCCTCAAACCACACTTTGAGCGAACTGAGCTATCCATGCTCCTAGCGACAGATGACAGGGTGGAGGAAGAGAGTGAGCCTCTTCCTGACCTCCTGTCTGCAGGAGAGAAAGATGGGTCTGTGGAGGAAGTGATCCTCTCCCCCTCCCTGACTGAGGAACAGCAGAGGGACTGTCGCCACATGCTGGGACAGTTCGCCTCGCTGTTTTCCCTGATCCCAGGAGTCACACACCTGTGCACACATGATGTGGACACTGGGGACAGTACACCTGTTAAACATAAGGTTTACAGGGTGACTGACAGGGTCAGGGCTTGCATTAAGGAGGAAGTCTCCAAAATGTTAACCCTAGGGGTTATTGAGCACTCCAGCAGTCCTTGTGCCAGCCCAGTGGTCTTGGTCCCAAAGGCTGCTGCTCCTGGTGCCACTCCAGAACTTAGGTTCTGTGTGGACTACCGGATTCTCAATGCGGTCAGCAAGACTAACGCACACCCCATCCCCCGAGCTGATGAGCTCATTGATCGGTTAGGAGCTGCCAAGTACCTCAGTACGTTTGATTTAACATCTGGGTACTGGCAGATTGCCTTAACTGAGGGGGCAAAGGAGAGGTCAGCATTCTCTACCCCAGATGGGCACTTCCACTTCAATGTGATGCCCTTTGGGATGAAGAACGCCCCTGCCACCTTTCAGAGGTTGGTCAACCAGGTGTTGGCAGGACTGGATGAGTTCAGGACCGCCTACGTGGATGACATTGCTGTGTTTAGTTCCACATGGGAGGAACACCTGCAACACCTCTGGAGAGTGTTAGAGGCCCTGCAGAAGGCAGGCCTCACTATTAAGGCGAGCAAGTGCCAAATAGGGCAGGGTTCTGTGGTGTACTTAGGACACCAGGTGGGGAGTGGCCAGGTGGCACCCTTACAGACTAAGATTGACACGATTCTGGCTTGGGAGCCTCCCAAGACCCAGACTGAAGTGAGAGCCTTTTTAGGTCTCACAGGATATTACCGGAGGTTTGTTAAGGGATATGGTACCATTGTTACCCTCTTAACTGAGTTGACTTCTAAGAAGCAACCCAAGAAAGTGATCTGGACAGAGGCTTGCCAGAGCGCTTTTGATGCCCTGAAGGCTGCCATGTGCACAGCACCCGTGCTGCAGGCACCTGACTACTCCAAGGAGTTTGTTGTGCAAACAGACGCCTCAGAGCATGGTATTGGAGCAGTACTCTCACAGCTTAATGAAGAGGGCCTAGATCAACCCGTAGTCTTCATTAGCAGGAGGTTACTACCCAGGGAACGTAGGTGGAGTGCCATAGAACGCGAAGCGTTTGCTGTGGTCTGGGCCCTGAAGAAGCTAAGACCCTACTTGTTTGGATCACTTCCAAGTTCAGACCGACCACAGGCCCCTCAGATGGTTAATGCAGATGAGGGGTGAGAATCCAAAACTGTTGAGGTGTCCATTTCCCTACAGGGGATAGACTTTACGGTGGAACATCGTCCTGGTACAGAGCACGCCAATGCTGATGGTCTGTCCAGGTTCTTCCGCCTTAGTGATGAGAACTCCCATGAGGTTGGGTAGTTGCTCCCCACTTTTAGCTGGGGGGGACACGTGTTAGACTTTTCATCCTTGGAGTGGTCTCCCTTAACTTTTTGCCTCTGTTCCCCAGGTTGTTGATGTGTGCTGGACTCTGATTTTACTGTTTTTGTTACTCTGTGCACATTACCACTGCTAACCATTGCTAAAGTGCAAGTGCTCCTGTTTAAAATGTGTACGTAATTGGTTCTCCATGATTGGCATATTTGTTTTACTGTTAAGTCCCTAGTAAAGTGCACTAGAGGTGCCCAGGGCCTGTAAATCAAATGTTACTAGTGGGCCTGCAGCACTAGTTGTGCCACCCACACAAGTAACCCTGTAATCATGTCTCAGACCTGCCACTGCAGTGTCTGTAAGTGTATTTTTGCACTGTAAATTCGACTTGGCAAGTGTACCCACTTGCCAGGCCTAAACCTTCCCTTTTCTTACATGTAAGGCACCCCTAAGGTAGGCCCTAGGTAGCCCCAAGGGCAGGGTACAGTGTATGGATAAGGTAGGACATATAGTAATGTGGTTTATATGTCCTGACAGTGAAATACTGCCAATTTCGTTTTTCACTGTTGCAAGGCCTGTCTCTCTCATAGGATAATATGGGGGCTACCTTTAAATATGATTAAAGTGTAGATTCCCCTAGAGAGTAGATGGGCATGTGGAGTTTGGGGTCCCTGAACTCACAATTTAAAAATACATCTTTTAGTAAAGTTGATTTTGAGATTGTGCGTTTGAAAATGCCACTTTTAGAAAGTGAGCATTTTCTTGCTTAAACCATTCTGTGACTCTGCCTTGTTTGTGGATTCCCTGTCTGGGTCAGTTTGACAGTTGGGTTGTTTTTCACCTCACACCAGACAGTGACACAAAGGGAGCTGGGGTGTAACCTGCATTTCCTGATTAGCCATCTCTGCTAGGAGGGAGGGGTGGAGTGGTCACTCTCATCTGAAAGGACTGTGCCTGCCTCTGACAATGCCGGCTCCAACCCCCTGGTGTGTGTCTGAGGCCTTGCCTGGGCAAGGCAGGATTTCACAAGTAGGTGTGAGTCCCCTTTGAAGAAAGGTGACTTCAAAGTCTAAAATGGGTATAAGAAGGGCATCCAAATCTACAGACTTTAGAAACACTTCTGGAAACAAGAGGAACCTCTGCCTGGAGAAGAGCTGATAGCTGAGGAAGAAGTGCTGCCCTGCCTGTGACTGTGCTTTGTGGAGCTTTCCTGCAGTGCTGCTTCTGCCAGAGTAAGAGGGCAAAGACTGGACTTTGTGTGCCTTCCATCTTGTGAAGAAATCTCCAAGGGCTTGAGATAGAGCTTGCCTCCTGTTGTTTGAAGTCTAAGGGGCAGCAAAGACTTCTCTCTGCCAGCACCTGGAGTCTCTGGAGAGACTCCTGCCCGACAAGTGGTGCCCTATCCAGTCCCTGGGCCCTTGAAAGAAAAGCTGGTGGAAATCCAAGGAAATCGACTTCGGACGACTCCGGACCGACGCAGCTGCTGAATCCCGTGACGCCGCCTGCACCTGACGCCGTGACCTTCGCTGGAAGGCGACGCTCTTCGCAGGCCACATGCCGCTGCAGCCCCGCTGATGTCCGCGACTCCGTGGAAGTCGCTGCACCACGTCGTGACAGACGCCGCTCGAAGTGCACTGATTCAACGTTTCGCACAGACGCCGCGATCCCCGACTTCGCGCATCGGCTTGTTTTCACTCTTCACCAAAGGTACTGTACTTGCCGGTCTACACGACTCCGTGTCCGGCGCCGCTGGTGTCGGCTTGTTGGGAACGACTCCGTCACAACGCCGTGTTAACATCTCATCGAAGCATTTTTGTTTCTAAGCTCTATTTTTGAGTTTAATCTCTAAAAATTCATAACTTGACTTGTGTATGTCGGATTTTTGTCGTTTTGGTCTTGTTTTGTTTAGATAAATATTTCCTATTTTTGTAAACTGGTGTTGTGTCATTTTGTAGTGTTTTCATTAAGTTACTGTGTGTGTTGGTACAAATACTTTACACCTAGCGCTCTGAAGTTAAGCCTACTGCTCTGCCAAGCTACCAAGGGGGTAAGCAGGGGTTAGCTGAGGGTGATTCTCTTTTACCCTGACTAGAGTGAGGGTCCTTGCTTGAACAGGGGGTAACCTGACTGTCAAACAAAGACCCCATTTCTAACAAACGCCTTCTCTATTTAAACTCATTTTCTCTAACTCGCCCTTTTCCACCTCTCCTTTTATACATCTCTGTTCCTCTCCTCTCTCTCTAAATCTTTCGCAATCTCTCCTAAGTATCTCTCAGTTTACCTCAATCTCGCTCTCTCTCTCTCTCACTCTCTCTTTTTCTCTCTTTCACTCACACAAACACTCACACACACACACAAACACAATCTAACTCTATACCATTCTCACCTCAATTTCTCTACCTCACCTCAGTCTGCCTACTTCACCTATTTTCTTTTCTTCTCTTCTCTCTTTCTAAAGTTTTAAAATGTCTTCTGTCCCCACATGCTCTGTGATGAAAATGTTTTTAACGTGCTCAGGTAAAGGAATGATGCATAGATGGGAAACATTCAAATTTGTGGGCATTTTGACGAGTTTTAGGAATTTTTGTGGGCTGTTCGAACATTCAACCGTTTGCCTTTCTAGGTCTTGTATACAGGACAGCACATGCACTGTCTGCTGCATGACATTTTGTTACCTTAAGGTGGCCTTAGAGCCAGCCCATTACTGACCATTGGTTGTCTTGAGTGTCATTCTCATTTATTTGCTTCTTATTCATCAGCTATGTCGGTTTTACTTCATCTTCTAGTGTTTATCCCACCCCTGGAGCATGAAAGATTTACTGTACCCATCTCCTGCTCACTTTTTCAGTTGTTACTTTTTCCTAGTTGTTTAACGCTCTACAAAAGTGCAGATGTGTTCTCACCCTTGTGCTTTAACCCAACCAACTCAACAATGTTGTCTTTCGCCTTTTGGATACCCTGACACATGCCTTCTTCTTTTGCTTCAACCTCCCACCAATGACCCTTTGTTGCTTCTGCCCCTCACTTCGCACGTTGATTCTGTCCTCCTACCCATGCGCCAATGGTACTTCTACCCCTACTGTGTTGCTTCTCTCCATGTTGCTTCCCCCTTGCTGCTCCACCTCCCCTTTAATTAAAAAAATAATGCTTTCACACTTTGTTTTAGATTTCTTTTGCACAACGCTTGTGCTGTGCTTGTGAAATCACTTGTAAACCAAAAAAGCTTAAAACGGGCTTAGAGCCTGCCCTTTCCATTACTTATCATTGGTTGGCTACAATGTCACTCTTGTTTCCTTGCTTCTTAGTATTCAGCGTCTCCTGTGCACCTCCTGCTTCCTCCTGGGCCTTCAAGTGTTTATCCTTCCATGGACCATGACCCAAGAAAAGTTTCCTGTCTGCAGTCAATGTCCTTCCACTGACAGCAGTCGTGTGCAGGTACTTTTTTACATTTGCTTCATGCACTGTTATGACAGTGCATGTGTCTGCAGTCCGTCCATCCTTTATGGCTGGCTGTGTTTTTTTGCTCACTCTGGTCCACCTCACTCACCCCTCCCTTAAAGTACTTGCCCACCATTTGTGCTCTTTTCTTTATTATTTATGCAGTGTTATATAGCTCCAACTTGACCCAAAGGTAATGGAGCATACTTACAGGAGCACCAATTACGTTACACAAGGTCAGAATCATTTTTTGAGGTGTTGGAAGATTAGGGGCCTAATTTAGAGTTTGGCAGAAGGGTTACTCTGTCCAACGGTGATGGATATCCCATCCACCTAAATATAAGCCCCAAAGGATATGATGGGATTTGTATTTCGGTAGACGGGATATCTGTCACCGTTGTGAAGGAGTAACCTCTACGCCAAACTCTGAACCAGGCTGTATGTGATTTGTTCAGATTCACAGGATGTTGAACCGAGACTCGAAGATGGCATCCCCATTGTTGCCCCCCTTTGACTGTAACTCTATCTCCTCTTGTGTCAACCTCTCTCCCTCATGTTGTTTGCCCCTTCAACCTTCCATTATGTTGCAGCCTACTCCTGTAAAAAAGCTTTGACAAAATCATTAGGTTTTGCCTATGCAAGATCTATTGGCTTTTTCAATGTTTATGTAGACAGGTTGCACAACAGCATGGGCTACTATGTAATATGACTCCAAGTAAAGAGAAAAAGTGCTATGTTGTGGCCAGCACTGACCACATCATACCACTTTTTTTTTCTTTACTTTAAGCCATACTGCACAACAGCCCACGGTCCTGAGCTACATGTGTTAATAAACATTGATTTTAGATCTTACATCCGTGAAAACTATTGGCTTTTCCAATGCTTGTTCTGTTCTGTTATTGGTCCATCCCAGATCGGTAACAAAAAGAAAAAAAGCAGGCTCGTCATTTTGTCGTCACACACTTGTATGTTGAGTGCACGTCAAAAGCTTCTTTTTACATTCTTTTATTCTTTAGGCATGCAGCACATTATTAGTGATGCTGTACGGCATGGCTAGACCCAAAGGCAAAGCCAATAGGTCCTATAGACGTATCGATTTGCCAATACTTGTTAGACTGAGAGAGCACAATGATTAAAAAATTGAAGTCTAAATTTTCCAGCATTTGCTCTTCACACTTTTTCCATATAGTAAACTCACTATCTGAGTTTAAAGCCAGGTGTAACCGCACAAGTTCAAATGCAGCTATTTTTCAAAGAATAATTTTCAGCCCTCTCACCTTCTAGATTTGTTTTCCCTCTTCGTACCGCCATCAGTCCTGACTGCCTGCCCGGCCTCCCTTCCTTTTCTCAGTTATCAGGTGTCCTTGCGCAGGGAAGCGGTTTGCTGCGTTCTGCAGCCTTGCATTCAGGAGGGCTAATTACCTGCAATAATCACATCGCTTCCGTGGAGAGGAATCAAGGGCAGCTCAGTCCCCACTCGGAGCTTATTACTTTCTCGCCTCCGGTGTTTTCAGCATGCGCCACACCTCCCTTCCTTGGTGTACGTATTACCGAGCCTCAGTTGGAGATCTGGCACAGCATCCCGGGCCCATTCTGAAACAGAAGCAGGCTCGCGTCCACGCACTGTCAGGTTGAATATAAATGTCCAAATATTTGTTCAGCCTGTAATATCAGCAACCAGGCCTTTTTTAAGTGCTCATAGTTTTGGCTGAATAGGAAACTCAGGTTATGGACGATAACATTGTTAGTTTAGACAGCAGGCCCCGCTTCCATTACCTTCTTCAACCCGTCCATAACAGAGAGAGTGAGAGATGTGTAATGTACACTGATTGTAAATGTCTGAAATCTGAAACTGAATAAAAAGATTGAAGTAAAAAAACACAGAGCCAAAGATGTGTGTGTGTGTGTCTGTCAGTGCTTAATTTGAAAAATTAAAATGTGCCGGTGTCCAAAGCTTTTCTCTGACACACGTGGCTGCTGCCATTAAATGTGCAAGCACATTCTGAGGCAGCATAATTCTGAAGACATCTTGGGCCTCTTTAATCCATTTACAGTCACTCCCCTGCCCCTTCAGCTCACTCTTGCAGCTTTCCAATTTCTCCCTTTTTGAAGTTTTTCGTTTTTCTCTTCCCCTCTCTTTCCCATATAAGGCTTGCAGTAAATGTTTGAGGCAAAAAAATAAGTGCTGGCACTCAAAAATAGGTGCCGGTGCCCAGCACGGGAGCCACCAGCTCAAATTAAGCAATTGTGATTGTGTGTGTGTGTGTGTGTGTGCTAGGCTGGTTTTATCGCTGGTGGCCCCAAGTGCAACAATCTTTTTTAATGTTCCCCACCCCATAAAACCTCCTTCTCCAGGGACTGTCTCTCTACCACCCTCCAACAGTGTCCCTCACCTCCCCATAGCCTCTCTTGTTTAATAGCACTACCTACACCAATGTAAAATGTCTACGTGCTCACATGAGTAAATCAGTTTATAGGAAGTGTTACACAAGGTTTACACAATGAAGGGATCACGTCACCCATACTAGAAGCCAGTATATTTTATGAGTGTTTGGTCTGGAGAAGCACAATCTCAGCATTTTAAATGCACCACAGTGGTGGTTTACTAATAAGAATTTATTTCTACCCTAATGAACCTTTTTTAACAACATTAGGCAAAATTAAGACTGGGCAAAATTTTATAACATGCAGTATGCATGTAGCTCTCTAATGACATTTCATAAGTGTCTGTGATACATTAGGATTCTAACTTATGAACAGCAAGTAACAAAAAGGATCTCTGTGGCAATAGCGGTAACATTGAGCTATACACATAAAATACAGTTTTGTGATCTGCATGGTACACGTTCTTTAAAGCTGGTATATTAACCATCTGAGTTACTTTATGATGAGTCAGAACTGCAACTAGGCAAAAGTCCAACCTTTCTCCAGCAGGAACATTAATCACCAGAGTTATCTTGACATATTTATTGTTGCCTGCTGGACACACAATGAACTCTGCAGCAGGTTCTTTTAAACCCATATGTTCTTTCTATTATTTCCAAACAAAGGGTTCACCTGCCTCTGGGGTCAGCTCCAGGTGCGGTTGCACCAGTTGCACCACCATAAAGCAGGCCACCTGTGTGTGTGTGTGTGTGTGTGGGTGTGAACATTCACTGGTTGGTGGGCTTGTCACCATATATGTGTGTGTCAGACCATGTGTGTGTGTTTTGTATGTATATGTGTTGGAAATGGCCCATTCTGCAGGGTTATCCCAAAACATTTTTGCTTATGACCTCTTGCTTTTGATCCTGTGCTGAATTTAATTTTTGCTGGCTTTAGGATTCTGGGCACTTTACTTCTCCTGGCAGGTACTAAAGTGCAAGTGCTCTCTGTATAAATGGTATTGGTGACTGGTTTATCCATTATTGGCGTATCTGATTTACCAGTAAGTCCCTAGTAGAGTGTATCAAGTGTGCACAGGACCTGTAAATCAAATGCTACTAGTGGGCCTACAGCACTGACTGTGCCACCAACATAGGTAGCCCTGAAAACATGCCTCAAGCCTTCCATTGCACTGTCTGTGTGTGCAGTTTTAAACTGCCATTTTGACCTGGCAAGTGCACCCACTTACCAGGCACAAACCTTCCCTTTTACTACATGTAAGTCACCTCTAGGGTAGGTCCAAGGCAGCTCCATGGGCCGGGTGCAGCATATTTAGAAGGTTGGACACGTACTGGTGTGTTTTACATGTCCTGATAGTGAAATACTGCTAAATTTGTTTTTCACTATTGCAAGGGCTACCTCCCCCCACAGGGTAACCTGAGGATTTCCTTGAAATATCTTTTAAGTGTAATTTTCCATTGGGAGCAGATAAAGATATGAAGATTAGGGTCTGCGAACTCACAATTTAGAAATACACCTTTTGGTGCTGTTGGTTTTTGAATTGTAAGTCACTTTTAAAAAGTGCATATTACAAACCACACAGGGTGAAGCAGTAATGTAACCGAAGAAACTGGGTTAATAATAGTGCCAAACAACAACGATCCACCCGGTAACAATTATTTTCATTAATCATACATTTCAGATAACCGAAACATTTGTTGCTCAAAGACAATATAATGAACAGCATTGGCATAAATAACATTCCCAATATCTTCTTTATTATTACTTCTGTACACAATATATTTTCAATATTTACACAAAAACCATCAAAGAACCTCCCCTCATATATACAAACAAAGAAGGAAAAATAAAGGTGCCAAAAGAAAAAAGTGCTCATGATTTAGAATCACCCCAATATCCATTATCATTCACAGTTATAAAATATAGCCTGTTGGTAAACAATTCTTGTCAATGAATCAACCCTAATCACATCTGGGTACATCTCCTCATTTTAGGCCTTCATGTAATTTCCAATAAAGGAAAAAACAAAACCAATCCAGGCCCACAAAATTATCCAGTCGACGTTTCGACCCACTGGTAACTCTAGGTCCAATTCCAGGCTCCCACACGGGTCTTCCTCAGGACTGAGAGGTAGGAAACATCTAAATAATTCCACAAAATCAAACACAAAATAAATTAATATTTTATAACCCAATCTCCAATAAATCCATTATGTTCCATGCTGCCATATACTCCTAACAATACTCACCTCCAACTTGCTCAACCTCCAAATATACACATCTTCTGTACTCAATCTTCCGCCATATCATCTACAGTACTCAGATCTAGGAGAGATAAAGATAACCTTAACCCATCCTTCCATCCTTCACCTCCAACATGGTCAAAAATAACACTATTGGCCAAGCTCTTGCCCAAATCTTATTCGTAATCCTTATTATTATTCATTTCTCTGGATACTCTTTCCAGCCGATCCAATAGAAATCTGTTTCTGCCCAAACGTTAAATGGGGCCCTTCAACACAAATATATACAAAAGGCGTTTTTTATAAATTGTCCTTCTATTAACAACCACATCGTTTTTCAAAAACTCTGCCTAAAGAACATATCACACCTATAGGCCATATCTAATTTAAAACAAACAGCTGTAACAGCAACTAAATACCAAGTCTTGTTCCCTATTGGCAAGTTGTAATCGACTGGCTCCCAGTATACCTGTAAAATCAAGGACAGCGGCACACGTCTCGCGTCTTCTGTTTTCCAAGTAAAAAGAAACCCGAGCCAAGCCGGCATTTAAATAACGTCCTGCTGCCTCTCGGCGTATGACGCGCAGAACTATGCGAGGAATGCGAACGTCACAGCGCTCCTTCCCGCAGTATAATTAGTCTACTCAACCCGATAGTGCTAATATTCGGGCATGGTGGGCTCGTCCCAAACAAGCCAATTTGCTACAAAATAGCAAAAAGAATGACACTTTTACCATAATGGTTACATATTGATTCCTTACAAAACGGTGCACCGTGAGAAATCACGGAAACCTCGTATATCAAACTTTAATTACATTGCAAATATACAGCGATCTTATTTTTCCTAGAATTTAGGGCATGGCCTAATAAGTTACTAAGCCCAACATCATCCTTTTTACTATTGTGATCACAAATGGCGCACAGAACTGTGCGAAAAAAGAAACCATCATAGCGTTCCTCCTTTGTTCTCACTACAAAGTTAGTCTACTCAACCAGATTCTACTCGTATTAGTGCCCAACGCGCTCATCAATAACAAACCAATTTGCTACAAAGTAGCAGAGGTAATGCAACTTTTGCCATAGAGGTTACATATTAATTACTTTCAGATCCAATGAGACTTATGGTACCGCGAAAACATCATATGGTAGACTCTAATTGTGCTGGAAATATACAACGATCTTACTTTCCTAAAATTTAGGGTATGGTCTGATAACTTATTAAAACCCACCTCATCATTTGTACTATCGTTACTGACAAAGTCACAACATAATTCTAAGGTTCTAAAGTCACTGCTCGTATTGGTAAACCTTCAACCGGCACATGGATTAAACTATGCTGAAGGGGATCAGAAGAGAATACAAATTTTGTCGGACCCCCCAAACATTTTACAGCTCAACTTGAACCCTATGATGGGTTATCCTATATCTCAATACTCATCATCATTCCCAATATATTCACCCTCATAAGGAGAACACTCTGATATATATCATATATCTCAACCATTTGATAAACTCCCTGTTTGCCTAGCTATTTCTTCATATTCGTTCAAACCCTGGGAACACGAATTCAGAAAATGAATCCATTTACATTCACGCAGGTTCAGAATACTCACTATATCACCTCCCCATGGATTTACAGTCACTTTGTCAATCACCCCCCCATCTCAGGGAGTCTTCAGAGTGATTCATTTTCACAAACTGGTCAACCAAAGGTGCACCCTGTACCTTACATCTTTTGCGGCTATAGTGTTGTAAAATGTGCACTTTCACTTTTTGTCTCGTCTGTCCCACATATATCAAATCACAAGGGCATGCAATCACCTAAATTACATTGATGCTATTGCAAGTAGTATGTTCTTTAAGTGTCACAGACACCTTCTTATACTGGAACGTTTTCATTTTCATGCAAAGTATACAAGCTTTACTTTTTCCACATTTGTAATGGCCCAACACTTTCTGTAAATTCTATAGTGTTAGTAAAGATGATTTGGGGGGTATACCCAAAAAATAACTCACCACCCAATCTTTTATTTTCTTACCCCTCATGAAGGCATACATGGGGGTATCTTGTGTATCAAGCTCATCCAAAATCAAAGACCAGTATTTATTAATGATCTTTTTGATTTCAGTACTCCTCGTGCAGTATGCGGTAACACAAATAATCCTATTGTTCCCTGTATTTATTTGTTCCTTAGGTTCAAGTGACAGAACCAAGCTCTTTTCCGTGATCTCCTCATCAAATATTTAGGGTTACCCCTCAATACAAAACGCTCAATTAAATCATCCGATTCTTTAAAATAATCCTGTTTACGAGAACAATTTCTCCGGAGACGGAGGAACCGTCCATCGGGAAGATTATCCCTCAAATTACGTGGATGACGGCTTCTATATTGCAACAAAGAGTTCTTCTCACTTTCTTTCCTATAAAGGGTGGTGCTCTTCTCACTTTCTTTCCTATAAAGGGTGGTGTACAAATGATTCTCTTCCACTTTAGCTATCACATCCAAAAAGTTAATTTCTGGCGAACTATACTGAGTAGTAAATTGTATATCATTGGATCTTTCATTCAACCATCTATGAAAATCGAGCAAATCCTGTGATGTACCTGTCCAAAAAAACAATACATCATCAATATATCGTTTCCATAGAGTTTTATGTTCACAATATGTTCACAAACAGTCATTTGTCAAATATAAAATGCCGCTCATATTTATCCATGTATAAAATTGCTATATCCGGTGCAAATGTAGCACCGATGGCATCTTCTTTTGTTTGTACATAGAACTCACCCTGAAAGAAGAAACAGTTTTTTATCATTGTTGCCACTAAAAGATCCACTATAAAATCTGTAGGTACTTGTTTAGGTTGTGATCTCCCATTCAATTCTTCCCTCATAACCTGTAAGGTCTGTTCCTGGGGAATATTGGTATATAATGAAACAATATCTATTGTTGCCAAAATCTGGTTAGTAGGATCAAACTCTAAATTATCAATTAATTTAATAGTCTCCATGGTATCTCTCAGGTATGCCTCAGTACCCTTAACCATCGATTTCAAGAAAAAATACACATATTTGCAGATTGGCTCTAAAATCGAGCCACACCCCGATATAATGGGGCAACCAGGGTTTTTCAAATGATATTTATGTATCTTAGGTAACGTGTAAATAGTGGGGATACATGGATACTTTTTATTCAGAAAATCATGTTCCAAATCAGTCAGAAAACCCAGTCTTAAACCCTCATCAGTCACTCTTTTGATCACAGATGCCACCTCATTAGTCAGATCCCTATCCAGTTTATTATAGCTCCCTAAATCAGAGAGTTTTGGAAGAATCTCATTTTTATAATCACTTGTATTTTGCACCAGTATCGCCCCACCCTTACCTGCCAGCTTGATGACTATTTCTTTATTTTGCCTCTAATTCATTAAACCATCTATCACAGCCTTTGTGATGTTATACTTTACATATCTCCCCTTCGAGATTAGATTCATTGTGTCTCTCATAACTTCCTGCTCAAAGGCTAAGATCCTCTGTGACATCAAATGGGCTGGGGGGGGGGAAGTAGAAGGAATTCTTAAACCGCTGATAGAAGATGGTGGAGGGGATGATGTTCCCTTAAAATGATATCTTATTCTCACCTTCCTAAAAAACTGATGTAATTCCATTTTTAAATTGAAAGAATTAGGTAAATTTTTCAGAACAAAGGAAAGTCCTTTTGACAGGGCCTGTTCTTCTGCTACAGATAGGTGACAAGATGACAAATTAACCACTGGATTCCAATTCACCACCTGTAATGTTGTCTCCGAGTTTGTATTTCCCCATGGTCCTCCTGTTGAAAACGTACTTGTTTCCTGCCTCTGACTCTCCCTCTGCCACACCCTCGTTCTCTGGGTTGTCCCCTGGTCCATGGGAGTCCCCGTCCCCTGTGTGGAGTCCACTGATTGGTCCTTAAAAAAGGACCAGATGTTAAATCTGGATATTGAAAATCCTGCTCTCGGGCAGCCATGCTTGTACTTGTTTGCTCATTATCACTCTCTCCTCCGCTAGCCCCAGAGGAGTCAGAGAAAGTGGTATATTGTTTGTAGCCCCCACACCCCCTACTTGAGAATCTCCCTCGAGAGTCTTGTCTATAGTACTCATCTGTTAGGTAAGGGTAAGTCACTTTCTTATCGTAGAAGCTAATATCTCTAGCTAATTTATCCAATTTATGAGCCTGTGTGTTTACTTCAAAATCCTTCATTATTTTCTCCAGCCATTCTGTGCCGCTGCCTGTTTGTGAAATTTACGTCTGGGTCAGGATGACAGCTGGGCTGTTTGTGAATTCACTCTAGACAGTCACACAAAGGGAGATGAGGTGTGCCCTGCGTCGCCTGATGGGTCTTCCGGAGATAGAGTGGTAGGAGGAGATGACACTTGTACCTGAATAGGGATGTGCCTGTTGTTACACAAAGCAGCCTCTAACTCCCTGGGGTCAGGGCAGGAAAGGCAAGGTCCTGTGTGTTAACAAAGACTTTTCTTTGACGTTGGCCTACTTCAAAGGCAGAAATGTGTACAAGTACAGGACCTCTGACCCAACAAAGTTATAATCCTTCTAGATTGAGTACATTCTGCCAGGAAGAAGAGCTGGATCCTGTAGAAGGGGCTGCCACTCTCCCTATTATTCTTGCTGTGCTGACCTGCTGCTTGCTGTTTCTGTCCTGGGAGTGAAAGAACTAGACTTTGCTTTCTACATCCTGCTACCAAAGGTTCTCCAAGGGCTTGGACTGAGCTTGCCTCCAGTTAAGAAGTCTCAGGGACATCAAAGACTTCATTTGCCAGCACCAGGGTTCTCTTGCTGAGAGTGTAAAATCCAGTTCCTGCCCCCTTGGGAGTGAGCTCTGATGTAACCAACAAGAAACAAGTGCATCGACTCCAGAGTTACTTCGGAACTGCCACCGCTGTCCGAATCCACGCCGCTGCCTGTACGGGAGCCGTGGTCCCCTCTGAGTGCAATGACCGCAGCCAACGTCGCAGGCTTGACGCCACCGCACCGCCTTCAATATCCCACCACAGTGAGACACCTGACCTCCATGACACCTGACTCTGACTCCACCACAGCACCTGTGGTGTGATCGCAACACTGCAAATTGATGCCTCACGTATTGACCTGCTGGATTTATCGACCCCCGTCTTGTCATAAGGAACTGAAGCACCGCCACTGACATCACATCACCGTCCCTGCAACCATAAGTAACCAATGCTTCACCTCCACTGCCTAGCAGTAAGGAACCAATACCTCACCTCTCCGGTAGCAGTAAGGAACTGAAGCAGCGCTGGCTCCAGTGAGCTCGCTCCCCCACGTCCACAGCACCACCTTGCTGTGTCCGTGTCCCTGACCCCGCCCACGCTGCTGCTAGTGTGTTCGAGGCCCGTCTAGTGGGCTTCTGGTAAGCTTTGTGCCGTTTTCTGTATTTGTGACTGTATTCTGTGCCCTGGTTAAATCTGCCTTTTTGCTTCCCTTAGTGCCTTTGTAGATTGTTTCTCTGCTTTTTCTCCCCTTGTTCGCTCTCCCTTGCCGCTTTCCCCTGCCGCTGCCTCCCTGCGGCCCCGCCCCCCTCGCGCCCCCATTCGCTGCTCCCTCCCACCTCCCAGCTGCTCCTCCCTCCCCCCTCCCTTCTTAATGGCTGGTGCTGTGCGTCCGCGCAGCGGAGGCGTGCCAGAGGCAAGCCCGTCTGCGCCCGTCCGCGCCCGTCCGCGCCTGGACCGCGGCGAGCGCCAACCCCCCCTGGTCCGCACGTCCCCCGCACCACCAGACGTCGCTACTCGGCCAACCAACTCAGCGCCCCCAACCCCGGCCGCTCCACATGTTTCCAGTCATCTCCAAAGAACACCAAGGGACCCTTCTCCTGCCTCGCCTGCAACTTCACCTGCGACAGAACAAGGAAACCTGCCACAACCGCAACAAACCACCTCCACTGCAACCTCCTCAACACACGCTCCGCACGCAAGCACGCCATCGAGCTCTGGGACCTACTCGACACCACCGCCCCAGACGTAGCCTTCCTGACCGAAACCTGGTGGAACGACTCCTCAGCACCTGACATCGCCATAGCCATCCCGGACGGCTACAAGATCACCAGAAGAGATCGCCCCAACGGAATCGGAGGAGGAATAGCCATCGCCCACAAATCTACCCTCAAAATCCACACCCGCACGGACGACACCCTCAAGACCGCCGAACACCTACACTTCCGGATCCACACTGACCCCAACACCACCCTCAGGGAATGCTCATCTACCGACCCCCAGGACCACGAGCACCCTTCAGCAACTCCATCGCCGACCTCACGAGCACCCACGCACTCACCTCTACGGACTACATCTTCCTTGGAGACCTCAATTTCCACCTGGAGAACAACAACGACGCCAACACCACATCCCTGATCGACAACCTCTCCAACCTCGGCCTCAGACAACTGGTCAACACACCCACCCACATCGCCGGCCACACGCTCGACCCGATCTTCTCCGCAAGCAACCACATCGCCTTTAGCCACACCACCGAACTCCACTGGACCGACCACCACTGCATCCATTTCACATTCAAGAAGCACATCGAACACCACTGCACCCAACTACCACCACACCGCCGCTGGAGCAAAGTCACCGAAGATCAACTGACCAGCACCCTCGCCCAGAACCCGCCCACCAACTCCACCGACCCAGACACCGCCGCTCTCAACCTACGACAGTGGATCAACGACTGCGCCAACACCCTCGCACCACTCAAGAGGTCCACCGACAACCAAGGAAAGAAAAAAGCCGCCTGGTTCACTGACGAACTCCTCACCTCCAAACGCACCTGCCAGAAACTAAAGAAGAAATGGCTCCTCGAACACACACCCGACAGCCTGGCAGCCCACAAGGAGGCCACCCGCAAGCACCACCAGCTAATCCGACTCGCCAAACGTTCCCACTTCACAGAACGCCTGAACAACAACGCACATGACAGCAAAGAACTCTTCTGCATCGTGAAAGAGCTCTCCAACCCCAGCGCCAACGTCAACGACATCCCACTTTCCCAAGAACTCTGCGACACCCTGTCCACCTTCTTCTATCAGAAGATCACCGACATCCACGACAGCCTCAACACCACGCCTCCGTCAGACTCCACCCCCAACAACTCCACCTGCACCAACCGCTACACCGCCTGGACCCACGTAGACGGCGCTGAAACTTGCATGTTCATGAACTCCATCCACTCAGGATCCCCTTCAGGCCCATGCCCCCACTACGTCTACAACAAAGCCGACTCTACCATCGCCCCCCAACTTCAAAAGGTCATCAACTTATCCTTTGAAACCGCGACTTTCCCGGACAGCTGGAAGCACGCCGAAATCCACGCCCTCCTCTAGAAACCCAAGGCAGACCCCAACGACCTCAAAAACGTCTCCTCGCGAAGGTCATCGAGAAGATCGTCAACGCCCAGCTCACCCACCACCTCGAGGACAACTCCATCCTGGACCCCTCCCAGTCCGGTTTCAGACGCAACCACAGCACCGAGACTGCTCTCCTCGCCGCCACAGATGAAATCAGACAGCAAATGGACAACGGCGAAACATCAGCCCTCATCCTCCTGGACCTCTCCGCAGCCTTCGACACGGTTTGCCACCGCACCCTACTAACACGCCTCCACGAAGCCGGAATGCAAGAAAAAGCCCTCAACTGGATCTCTTCCTTTCTCTCCGGCAGAACCCAGAGAGTCCAACTCCCACCCTTCTGCTCCGAAGCCACCAACATCATCTGCGGCGTACCCCAAGGCTCCTCCCTAAGCCCGACGCTGTTCAACGTCTACATGGACCCCCTTGCACAACTGGCCCGTCAGCACAACCTCAACATTCTCTCCTACGCGACGACACCCAGCTCATCCTCTCCCTCACCAAAGACCCACACACCGCCAAAGCCAACCTCCATGAGGGAATGAAGTCCATCGCCAAGTGGATGAGAAACAGCCGCCTGAAGTTGAACTCCGACAAGACGGAGGTCCTCATCCTCGGACGCACCCCCTCAGCCTGGGAAGACTCCTGGTGGTCCACCGAGCTGGGACCCCCTCCAACGCCAACCAACCACGCACGCATCCTGGGTTTCGTCCTCGACTCCGCCCTCACCATGTCCAAGCAGGTCAACGCAGTTTCCTCCTCCTGCTACAACATCCTCCGCATGCTCCGTAGAATCTACAAATGAATCCCGAAGGAAACCAGAAAAACGGTGACCCTGGCCCTCGTCAGCAGCAGACTAGACTACGGCAATGCACTCTACACAGGCATCCCAGCAAAAGACATCCGACGCCTCCAACGCATCCAAAACGCCTCTGCCCGACTGGTCCTCGACATACCCCACCGATGCCACATCTCCCATCACCTGAAAGACCTCCACTGGCTCCCCGTGGACAAGAGGATCACCTTCAAGCTCCTCACCGACGCTCACAAGGCACTCCACAATGCCGGACCAGCCTACCTGAACAACAGACTCAACTTCTACACCCCCTCCCGCCAACTCCGCTCTGCCAACCTCGCCCTCGCCTCATTCCCCGCTTCCAACGCAAGACCTCCGGCGGCAGATCCTTCTCCTACCTCGCCGCCAAGACCTGGAACACCCACCGACCCCCCTGCGACAGACCCAGGACCTTCTCACCTTCAGGAGACTCCTCAAGACCTGGCTCTTCGACCAGTAGCAGCAGACCCCCCCCCCCCACAGCGCCTTGAAACCCTAACGGGTAAGTAGTGCGCTCTATAAATCTTGTGATTGATTGAGTGACGCCTCACCTCCCCTGCTCCGTGCAACGACTTTGTTTCCTTGTTTTCCAAGATACTGTACCTGGGAACCATGCAACTCCGTGAACAGTCTGCACATCTTTGTGAGTGGCATCGAACTGTTGGGAACGCTCTGTCAAGGCGTCGTGATAGCCCCAGTTGGAGCTATTGTGTTTCTAAGAGCTATTCTAAGATTTAATCTTTCAAAATTTGTATCTTTGCTTATGTATATTGGTTTTTTGTTGTTTTGATCTTGTTTTACTCAGATAAATATTGGCTGTTTCTCTAAACTGGTGGGAAGTACTTTTGTGGTGTTTTCACTGTTACTGTGTGTATGTACAAATGCTTTACACATTGCCTCTGAGATAAGCCTAACTGCTCGTGCCAAGCTACCAAGGGGGTGAGCAGAGGTTATCATAGCTGTGTGATTCCCTTACCCTGACTAGAGTGAAGGTCCCTACTTGAACAGTATGCAAACCACTGCCAACTAGAGACCCCATTTCTAAAAATATATGTGTGTGTGTTTGTCGGTGTGTGTACAAACACCCATGATGTCCAAATAGAATTTTATACCCTACTTGTACATCACTTAGAAATTGTGGCCAGATTTAGCACTAGGGGGTATCACCTTAAATGTGGCCATAAGTGTGTGTGTTTGCACATATGCATGGGTGAGGCCATATATGTGTATTGGTGTGTCTACGTCTGAATATGGGCATGAGCTGGTTGGTCGAATTGTGACAATATCTGTGTGTACATGTGAGTGCATGTGTGTGTGAGACTATGGGGGTTATTCTAACTTTGGAGGAGTGTTAATCCGTCCCAAAAGTGACGGTAAAGTGACGGATATACCACCAGCCGTATTACGAGTTCCATAGGATATAATGGACTCGTAATACGGCTGGTGGTAAATCCGTCACTTTTCCGTCACTTTTGGGACGGATTAACACCTCCTCCAAAGTTAGAATAACCCCCAATGTGTGTGTTGTATGTGAGTATGTGTGGGAGTGTATTTGTCGATGTGTTTGTACCACCCACCATTATGTTCAAATATAAAATGTAAACCTTATCTACACAAAACAAGAAAACTTTGCCTGATTTAGAAGTAGGCATTAATGGGATATTCAAAAACGTAACACGTGTCTCAACCACCAATCAGCCTCCCACCACATCATTTAGAGTGTGTTGGCTCTGCCATAGGAAAGATGACACACTAAAAAATTGTGTCAGGCTTGATGCCTGTCACTTCAGTTTTGATGGCAAACCACTATGGAAGTGCATAATATCAACTGTGTAGGACGTGTGGAGCCTACCCTTTTATGGTCCTTGAAGTATTCTGAGAAGTCTCCCATTGCATAAAGGACCTTTATAAAGGGGGCAGTAGAACTAAAATATAATATGTGGGTAAATTATGATTATGCATATTTATAATAGTATATGCATTATGCCTTACAGGCCTGGTGGAATTGTCATGCAGGATAATTTCCCTGGTGGTGGTTTCCATCTTACCAGTGGACTTCACTAGGTGAAAAATTCACTGAAGTGCCACTGGGCAACTTAAAAGTGGTAAAACCATCTTCTTTTCATCCTGGACAGGCTGGGACATCGTCTCCACAACTTTAAATGAGATGTTAAAGTAGTACTTGTGATACACCTGAGATTAAGACAGCTTAGTAGGTAAGGTACCTAATGCGGAGATAGATGTGAAACTTGTAAGTCACAGGTTTAAATTTTGTAAAGTCTATCAGCTTTGAAACAGCCATTGACAAAACAAACATGTGCCACTGGGCAACTGCAATTATAAAAGCTTTCATTTAGAGCACTAGGATGCTGCAAACCTGTTTACATAATGGCACAAAGGTTTGCAAGCCCTCATTTAAATAATAGTGGTAATGTATAATCCATATGACTGAAGGTAAGTTCCTGCTTAGGTATAATTTTCGCTTAGCCATCCTCTACTGTTAAAAATACCACTGCCATGCAGTATCACTGAGATGGTGATTCCTCTGGAAGAAATTATGTTACCAGTGGTTTTTTGTGTATTGCACATTTTTGGGCACTTCAGTTTTTACAGAGAAGGCAAGTGAAGGATGTGGAGAAAAACTGAGTGTCAATTGATCACATGCCCTTCTCACATCTATGTAGTGTGGTAATAAAATATTTGTTTTGAAATATTGATGTACACATATATTGACTGCAGAATCTCAGTTTGCACAACCTAGTAAAATCATATAAATATGGAACTAAGGGCCAGATGTACCAAAGGATTTTACCCATTCTGTGTCTATGGGAAAAAGCTTTCGTACATATGGCCCTAAAATACTAAATGTATACTTCCCTATGCATGTTTACTTTGATAAAATATTGGTAGCTGATATTTTGGCAGCCCATATATGTGTGGATCGATGTTTCTGTAGTTTACATTTTAGCCTAAAATCCTGTCTAAAGGAGGGGAAGTGTAGTAGAAGTATTGATGATTTTTTTTGCCTATGAAATGCAAGTTTTATTCCCACATCTCCATCTAACTGCATTGTGTGGTCCTGGGCAAATAAGTTTATTTGTCTGTACCTCAGTTCACATAGCTTAGAGCCACAAATCCTTGCAGGGTGAACCACAAAAAGCCAATAAATTAGTCTGCGCTTAACCCTGGGTAGCATGGCACAAAAAGCAAAAGCAATCAGGCTTAATTTTGAGGCAATGTGTAAAGTATTTGTGCAGCACACTGACAGCAATAAAGTGAAGACACAACACCCAAAAAATCCTGAACAACTTTAGAAATATAGGCCCTCATTATGAACACGGCGGGAAAGACCGCTCCGATGGCGATGGCGGTAACTACCGCCAACAGTCAGGCGGTCTAGGCTGCCAAATTATTAATCACCTGAAAAACAGGCAGCCTGAAAAACCACTCCCCGCCAGCAGAGGAGTGCCAACAACGACGGCAGAGGCCGCCCACAGGCCGACGGAAAGAACCTACCCGCCCATCAAATAATGAAGCACTAGATCGCCGTCAGTTCCAGGGCGGGAATAACCACCACGCAAAGCCAGGCGGAAACGAACCAAATATAAGGAAGCACTCACCGGAGGCTCACACAACATGCCGAAGCCTACATGGGGAGAGAGTTGCAAATCATGCCAGTCCTGCTCCTTGCCATATAGCTCGATGACTGAGACCGCCGATGAAGACGACGACGGTAAGTACCACAACCTACTAAACAAGGGAAAAAAGGGCACAGTTACATACCCACCCACTCCACCCACACCGCAAAACACCCAGAACCCCTCACAACAGTACAAGCCATACACCACAGAGCAAGAGGTACTTACCCGACAGAAGGCCAAGACAACCTGCCCAAAGTACACACATGTGCACAACACCCCCCATAAAGAAATGATGAACCACGGATCCAGAATGTGCCAAAACCAACACTGGCCACACAAACATTTTCTTAAGCTCCAGGAGCAACAGAAGTCCAACAGAAGGCCAATGGCCAGTCCATATTTAAAAGTCCAATGGGCCCAAATGGCCCCAACTTGACTCCCACAAGTGCAAATGGTACTCCACCTTAAAGGGGCAAAAATGGGGCATCCATGCACCTCAGGGAACAGGGGCAGGGGGTCGTGGGCGTGGGGACTTACGACTGGGAGGGGGGGCTTGGCTTTATGTTTGGGAGGTGGAGAGGGCTTGGGTCTGGTCCTTGAAGCTGGTGAAGCGGCCTTGGACTGGGGTGTGGCAGATGTACCTGGGTCAGCACAGGATCTCTTGCTCACAGGGGAGGTAACACGGGAATGGTCAGGGTGGACAGGGGCGGGCTGTGACGTAGGAGGAGTGGACAGGGCAAGGAGGTGGGCACGTTTAGGGACAAGACAGGGTGGGCCAGGGGTTCGAATAGGTCAACACTGGATGGGAAAAGTTTTTTAGGGGCAATCGGGTGGACTTGGAGGAAGGCGTGGAGGTAGAGGGAGTGGTTGTGACAGGTGTAGGTGTGCGTGACATGGGTGCAGGTGACTGTACAGTATGCTGAGGTGTGGTGGATGTGTGTTGGGTGGGCGTCTTGGAACGTTTGAGTGTCTTGGGAGGAGGGGGGTGGACACAGTAGGACAAGACAGGCTGCCAGTGTAAGTGTATGTTGTCTGTGTGTCTGCAAGTTTTGTGAGTGTGCTGCATGTGTCAACCAAAGTCGTCATGCTGAGTGCAGGTGTGGTGTATGGGGTGCATGAATGGATGTCTGATTTTGTGGTGACTGCCAGACTGTGGTCAGCAACAGTGAATGAGGGTGCAGTGCCTGTGAGTGTGCATGTGGAGGTGACAGACAGGGAGGCGGAGAGGTGGACACACTGGGGGAAGTGGATGTTGGTATGTGTGCCTTTGATTGTTGGCTGTTTGTATGCCTGTGGTGGGAAGTGTGGTTTTTTTCAGTGTGCTTCTTGTATGTTGAGGAGTGTGCATGGCCGTCAGAATGTGTGCTTGGGATGGGTGAAGGGAGTGGGGTGCTGGAAGGGGTAGATGTGGTTGAAGGGGGGACGGAATGACCAGGGACACTGGCTGCCATCAAAAAGGAGGCCAGAGCCTGAAAAGATTTCTGTAGGCCAGACACGGCACCGTGAGTGCCATCCAGGTAGGCATTTGTCTGCTGCACCTCTGATGCTAGGCCCTGGATGGCATTGACAATGGTTGTCTGCCCTACAGAGATGGTCCTCAGGAGGTCAATAGCCTCCTCCGTGAGGGCAGCAGGGCTGACTGGGGCAGGGGGTGAAGTGCCTGGGGCGAAGGAGACGCACACCCTTCTGGGTGAGCGGGCACAGGCAACTCAGTGGGGAGCAGATGGGAGGGCGGTGATGGTATGGGGGTGGCGGAAGATGACACAGAATGGGTGGGCCCACTAGGGTCCACCACCACCAGGGAGCTCCCATCGGAGGAGCTATCAGAGTAACTACCTCCAGGGGTAATTGCCTCCCCCGTGGTACTCCCCTCGCCCTCCAACCCACTGATCCCCTTGGCATCGCTCAACTCTGCCTCAGTGGAACCGTGGGCCGCTGCATCCCCACTCGCCGGTGCCACAGCTCCCTCGCCAGATGATGCTGATGTACACAGAAACACAAGAGAACAGGGATGGGGAGACAAAACAGGAGAGACACTTGTAAATAGCTGAATGGAGGTACATAACTGGTTCACATATACACCCACCCTGCAAATATTCCACCATGCAGCACCTACCGCTATACACATAGCTATGCCCCTAACTAGTGGCCACAACCCTGCTCTACAGCCATTTCCTACAGCACAGAAGGACCTGAAGTACTGCAGACCTGTCCCTTACAACCTTACTTTCCATGTGGGCCATTATGTAAAATGACATCAGTCAGAGTCCCTGCCAATAGACAGCATACATACTACAGCACACTCACACATCCATCAAGGAGGCATACAATGGTTTCTGTACTCATCCCCTTGTGTCTGCTGTGCAGCCTTCAAGCACCCATCCAGGTCCGGATATGCCACCCCCAGAATGCAGTGCATTAGGTGGGGTCAGGGCCCGACGGGCACCTCTTCCTCGTTGAGAAGACTTCCCCAGCTGGGCCTCGCAGGTCTTCCTCGCCCAGGGCCACAGGTCCTCCCACCGCTTCCTGCAGTGGGTGCTCCGCCAGTTGTAGACCCCAGGGTCCACACCTCCCTGGTGATGGGATGCCAGAGTCCCTTTTTCTGATGGGCACTGACCTATATGGGACACACAGAAAAAGTAACACAGAGATCAGAAAATGCCCATTAGATACAGCTGGCTATACGTCCCCTATAGAATGGACACTCACAACAGCAGAACAGGACCTCACACACACTAGCATGTCATGAATCCCACGACTGTACAGTATCAAACGTGCACACATGTTTACAGCCATCTACCACCATTACACACATCCATGCTCCCCAATCCGCCTACTCACCTGTACCTCTGGTCGACCCTAGGGCTTGACGTACAGGGGTAGAACCCCGTTCACAAGCTTGTCCAGTTCCTCGCTGGTGGAGGCCAGGGCACTTTCCCCTGCCACTTATGCCATTTCCAAGACCAGAGCCAGGACACAGCAGCACACTCAGTGGAGTACCTGGATGCATGCAATCCGGGAGTTAAGTGAAGTTGGGGTAACGAGATGGCATACGCTCCGCGGCGGTGAGCACCATGACCGCTGGTGGCGATCATGATACGCTAATATTCCCCATTGACAACCATGTTAACCAATGAATGGTCGCACGGCGGTGAACACCACCTTATGCTATTATGACAACCGCTAGCGGTATGAAGTCACTTCCATTACAACATTTCTGGATTACAGGGGGCAGAAATTTTCTCATTTGCCCCATGCAGGCCCTATTGTCCCCAACCACCATAGGCATGAACAAATATACATTTACTCACCACAGCAGTCCTGATGTATCTTTGAGGACATGTCACTCCAGTGTAACATCCTACTATGCATGTGTCATCGACTTGTATGCCAGCAGTGCTGAATATTTAACATGTTGGGCAGATGTATGTGTGTTCCTCACATGTGTTCTCAACTCCTTCTATGTACAGACCCATGTGGCGAGGGAGAGCCCCATCGGTGTACAGACCACTTGTTGATTTGGGGACCATGGTGGAGCGTCACATTATCATCAATTACAGACTCAACCATGCTACCATTCATGAACTTTGTGCATTACTGGGTTCAGCGCTGAGACCGGCTAATTGGAATCAGCCTGCCATCCCTACTGAAGTGCAAGTGCTCTCTGCACTCCATTTTTTGGCCACAGGCTCATTTCAGGTGACAGTGGGCATGGGTGCAGGTTTTTCCCAGCCAATGTTTAGCTTTATACTCTCCAGATTCTTGAATGCATTTGTACGACAACTGCTGTCCTATGTGAGGTTTCCCCAAATGCAGACCTCCCTGCCATCAAGTCAGACTTCTATGCCTTTGCCAACATTCACCATGTGATAGGTGCCATCGATGGAATCCAGATAGCTCTCATTCCCCCAAGAGTATAAATCGCAAGCAAGGGGGGGGGCCTTTATGGAGTAGAACTGTGGGGCCACTGCAATTTAGATGATCTGACAAAGGTGGAAAACTCTTTCTTAAGGTCGTTGTTAAGAGTTCCTTCCAGTACCCCAACGCTCCCTATTCGAATGGATCTAAATCTGCCTCCCATTAGTCAGATCGCTGCTCTCAGGCCTCTGCTGTTTTGGATTTGCCTATGGTCACTAGACTCTCTTACTCCCTATAGATGCAGGCTAGTCAACCTGATGGCCAATAACACTAGCCTAAAAATCAAGTGGTTTGCGTATGTAGAACGGACATTCACGCTACTTGGTTTGGGGTCATACTGGAAGGATCCGCCATCTATTCCAAAAAATGCAACACAGATACTGAAGGATGCATTTTGGCTCAATGTCCAACTTTCACAACTGTCTGCAG
This sequence comes from Pleurodeles waltl, assembly GCF_031143425.1. Lineage (NCBI taxonomy): Eukaryota > Metazoa > Chordata > Amphibia > Caudata > Salamandridae > Pleurodeles > Pleurodeles waltl. The sequence continues at coordinate 1,634,073,947 of NC_090445.1, forward strand.
TTTCATCATCATCCATGACAGGCAGCTTTCTACAAATCAAATGCCACTATGAATCTGCGCAATATATGGACATAGTACTCTCTCCACGTGCACGTGCATTGTATACTAGATTTAGGATAGGTTCTCTTCATTTGCGCATCCTAACACACAAATGGTCTAATACTAGTTGCACTTCTAAAATGTGCCCGACGGGCTGTGCCAGGGAAGAATCCATTACCCATGTCCTCTTCCAATGTCCTGCATACCATTAACAGAGAGTTCGTTGGATTATTCCTTTATGTAGGAAAATGGGTTTTAGGAACTGTTTATTGGCTCTGAGAATCCTTAAATCTGATCCATCTGTTTTAGTGGCTTGTTGTTTGGCAAAATATTTAGATTCTATTTGGCATTGTAGACTGAACACGCTTAAAAAATAGGGTAAAACTCAACAATAGACGCGGGGAGTGGCTGCTGATGAACCCATTCGTGAATCTTAATGTATGCACTTATCACTTTTCATTGTCTAATGAACTTTTTATGTTTAGATACTTTTATATTTTTAAATAGAAATGTTTTATTTTTATTTTATGTGTTATGCCTGGTTAGGTTTGTCTTTGACTTGTGATACCTATCATGCAAAATCCTGCATTTTTACATGATCCCATAATACGGTATGAATTTTTAGAGGGAAATTGCCTATGTTGAACATTTTTTTTACGTAGCTCAACTTTTTATGTCTGAAGACTTTTATATATAGCTTGCTGTTTTGCAAAATTACGAAACTGTGAATTGTGGTGTGCTTTTATGGTATTTATCTTTACCGAAATAAAGCTAACGAACGAATGAACAGGGTTGTCAGTGACAGTCCTGTTCTGCCACCTTTTGCAGGTGATTCTGGCTACCCCAACATGCGTTGGCTCCTGACACCTGTGAAGAATCCTAGAACAGATGCAGAGAGGAATTACAATGAGGCCCATGGACGTACTAGGAAGGTGATAGAGCGCACAATAGGTCTCCTGAAGGCTAGATTCCGTTGCCTCCATATCTCTGGGGGATCCCTGGCCTATGAGCCTGAAAAGGTGTGTAGAATAGTGGTGGCCTGCTGCATGCTGCACAACGTGGCTGTGAGATAATCTATTCCCCTCTTGGAGGTGGAGGGGCTGTATATCCAGACCAGCTTCCTCAGAGAGGGGATGAGAGTGATGGTGATGATGAGGAGGGGGAAGATGTACACTCCAAGAACCAACTGATCCAACTGTACTTCCAGTAACTAAGTGGTACTGTTTGATGCTGTTGCTGTCTGTGCAGCATACTGTTGGTATGCCTTAACCTCAATGGGGGTGTTGGGTCTATAGACATTGTCACTGTGACCAGGTTTGCATGAGAAATGTGACATTATGGACAACTTGTTTGACATTTCTGTTGGCACAACCCCATGTTATGTGTGGGGTGCCATTCCTGCAATTAAGAAAAGGAGAAATGATTTCAATGACAATTGCATGCACACTTCCATTTGATTCAACATAATGACAGGGGACATTTACATTGGTGAACAAATGTTTTATTTGGTGTCAGAGATGCCATGGTGCTCTTTAAAGTGATGGGAGTGGTCTTCTGGTGGATGTCCATATTGGCTACATGGGCTCAGTGATTGTTGGCAGTGGTAATATGTCCATCTGTTATTTACAGTTTTTGGGATTGTTATTGCACGGTGTGGACGGTGGTTCAGTGGCAAACTTGGAGGACTGTTCTTCTCTGAGTCCCTTCTTAGAGGGGGCCTTGGTCTTGGCAGGTGTTTCCAGTGCCATATCTGGGCCTGAGGGACCATTTGGCCATTTGGTTGCCTGGTGTTGGCCTGTACGGGTTGAGGTGCAGGTCGTCTGTGTGTCCTCAGATGGTGGCACAAGTCCAGTTGCTGCTGCTGCTGTTGTTGGCTGGGCTGTATTTTAGCCTGTATTAGGGTTCTTCCTGGTCTGTGGGGATCTCAGGCTGGGTTGGGACAAGGTGCAGCACCTAGCCTGCTATGGTGGCCATGGTGGTATTGTGCAGTTTCCACTGCTCCATGGTCTCTTTGTGTTGGGCTCTTTGATACTACTCCAGGGTGGCCACAATCTGGGCCAATCTGTCCTGGGTATGGTGGTATGCTCCCAGGACCTCAGAGATCACGTCCTGGGCTGCAGCCTCACCCCCGGGCCACTGATGCCCTCCCACTGGCCCTACCCCCCTGTGCTTGTGTTACCTGCACTGTTCTGGTGGTACCACTTGTACTGGGGCCATCATCTTCCTGACTGTTGGTAGGTGGTGACTGTGCCCTCTGTCCTTGTGTTCCACCAGTCTGTGGCCTGGATACACAGGTGTGGGTCCGGTTGCCCTGGCCTGATGTTGGTGGCTGTGTGGTAGGGGTGTCAGTGGTGTCCTGGGTGGGGCTGCTGGATGGTGACAGTCCAGGACTGTGTGAGGGGCAAGGGTATTCCTCACTATTCCTTGGTTCCCTCTCCAGTGTCCTGGGTGATACCTCTGTCTACATGTGGGGCACTGCCACTCCTTGTCCTGTCCGTCAGGGTGGCATGGGTGGTGGTGCCTGTTGGGGAGATGGACATCTCTGTTACAATTGCATAATCGGATGGGGTACACGGGGCTTGGCTGTTTTGTGCAGGTTTTCCACTTTTGGGCCATGCAGGGTGCCTTTGTGAGGTTGCCATTGCATTTTGCTTAGGATGCGGAGATGCATTGTGGGTGGTGTAGTGCCTTTGAGATTTCTTGCAGGGGTAGGTGGCTGTGCATAGGGGGAGGTATGTGGGCCTGTTGGTGGTATTGTGGGTATGCAGGGTGACTGGTGATTGTGAATGTGGCCTGGGTGGGGTAATGGTCCTGGTGGATGTTGGAGGGGTGGGGTGGTGCATGCATTACAGGTGTGATGGATATGGGGTAATTGTAGATGACTTACCCAAGTCCATTCCTCCAGTGAGTCCAGTGAAGTCCTCAGGGTCCAGGATGGCCAGTACCTATATAGTGGTTGGGTGTGTGATTTGTGTGTTGTGGCGTTCAGTGTCTGCTTGTGGAGTTCTCAATCTCAGTTGTCCTATTGGCGATACAAAGGATTGTGGGGTATGTCTGTGAGTGTTTTATAGTGTTGTGGATGTGTGTCAGGTGTGTGGGTTTCAAACTTGCCAATGTGTGCAATTCTTCCACTGACCACCACAGTGATATTTCGCATCATTATTTGGAGGGCGGGGAGTTTGTGTGCTCGGCGGTGGCAGGGATGGATGTCCTGCATTTTTGCCAACAAGGTCCTGGCAGTGACTGGTGGCTGGGAGATTTTTGGCGTATTCTGATTTTTGCATCTTTATATGGCGAGTTTCTGTTCACTGCCAATGGCGGGTTTCTGTTCATCGTCGCCACTGCGGGGAACGGTGTTTACCACCATGTTCATAATGACCCTATAGCGTACATTTTAATAAATCATTTGACAGCAAAATCCAATCAGTAGAACCGGATATATGAATTGTTGAAAGTTTTTTTAAGAAAGCTGTGCTTAAAAGATCAAAGCCCCAACCACGAACATCTAGTTGCAAGAGACTGGGTCCAAGTCAAGAAGTATAGACGACCGCAATGGAGCATGGTTAGGATACAAGAAGTGGACTGGGACTGGTCAGCACTTCTCTTCAGACTTACAGAAATTCTGAGAAAAAGTGTCTGAGAAGGTAACCTTCAGCCGGGCAAGGCTGCAGGAGATGTCTGAGGATAGCCTGGGGTTGACGCTCTGGTGAAGATGTCTACATTCGGACTAAGTCCCTGAAATAGAAGTCAAGAATCTCCAGCAGTGCAAGACAGAGGGCTGTAGGCGAAGGCAGTTCCACGAGACCCGATACCCCTTTGACAAACGACCACTGAAAAGGATTTGCTCCTGCGGAGAAGAACGTAGCAGGAGAAGCCACAAAGTCAATCCAACTGGCAATGCACCTAGGCAGATAGGTGAGCAAGTTGATCCCAGTCTCCTACTGGTTCACAGAGCAGTTTTTGGCCAAACGTTCTCCAATTCCTCAGTTTTAGGATTTGGCCATTTTTGGAGCTTTAGCACCACAAAAAAGGGTCCAGAAATGGCAGGAAAGCTCTAGGAAGTTCACAACTCACTCAGGCTGGGGACAGTAGCGGGTTCAAGATGATGGGAGGGTTTTATGTCCCTGTGGCTCTTTAGGAGGTAAGAAAACTAGCCCTTGGAGTTACACTCATAGTCCTGGCTTCAGTTGAAGATGCAGTACTCAACAGCAGGGCTGGCCTCAGAGGGTTCAAAGCAGGCTCCAGACAGCAAAGCAGTCCTTCCGGGTGCAGCAACAACAGTCTTACAGAGGGCACAGCAGGTCATAGCAGCACGCAGTCCTCTGAGAGTCCTTCCGTAGGTCCAGTAGTGAGCTGAAGAGTAAATCTGAAAGTCCTAATATTATAGGTGCTGTTCCTCTGGACGTAGGGAGAAGGTTCTGGAGAGGTTCTTTGAAATGCATGGCATTTTCTGATTCCCCGGCCCTGGCTCTAAGCTTGACATGGTGACAATGTGAATTTGTTAGGTCCTTGTGTGAAGGTAGAGCCCTCCCTATTCAGTTGCAATTGGGACTGGACTTACCTCCGCTTTCCACTCTACCAGCAGATGGCCCCTGGAGGCACATGTAATGCCAAATTCCTCTATTATGTGACTGCCTATAAATAGCAATATATATATTTCATTTAAATTGTAACATTTTATCTAATAATTGCAAACAAAATAAATATCAAAATATTGTAGTTACCAAGGTAAAATTATTATATATATATATATAGATATATATATATATATGCGCCCCGGAGTCCTGATGGCAGTGGTGCGCATGAGATGATGTGTGCTCCGGTAGAGTGCACAAAAAAGGTAATTTCATGAATCCAACCACCAAGTGCAGTATGCGGTATGGAAGCAAAAACAACATACGCATTTTGGCATACCTGACTCCTTTCTCATGGGTGACAGGCTGCCCTTCTCTCTGTGTATTTAAAAAACTTGCCATCTTATACTAAGTACCGAAATAAGAGAAGGACTTACAGGAAAAATACATATAGGGATAACCAGGGCTACCATTTTAGATTGTTGTTGGCTTGATCCCATTGCTTAGAGAGACCAACATTATTCATGTGCATCTAATACCTGTGAATCTGTTCTCTTACACATCTCATCTATATAAGAGGGAATTGCTATTCCGGACGTCCAAGTTACAGCATTGGGTCAAAGTGAACAGGTGTAAATGTTGTAACACAATTCTTTAAAATTCATATACAGATTCATTAAAATCCTATGACTAAACAAAAGTTGAAATTTTCACGTCAGAACTCTGATATAACTTATACAGAGTCAAACAAGGTGCATAAAGACAAAGCAAACCTAACCTTTGCCGCCAAAATGAGCAGTATCTCATTTTATGATTATCACAGTCACCTGCTCAAGCAAGGTGCTAATCACATCTTTTAAATATTGTTAGAGTCTATCCTTGTAAGTCATGTGACTTCCCCAGTACCAAAATATAGTACCCAACATGTCCATAACTGTACAACTGAACATGCATTTTCGAACATCCACATAATTCCACCCCAGTGGGCAAAGGTTCCAAAGAGCATTTGAATTACAAAAGTGAAAATCTTAGCTGAATTGTTGACATAAAATTACAGGTACTCAAATCCTATATTCCCTAGCCCTGCAAGAAAAAAGAAGAAAGTGTAAGAAAAGTGAAGACAGATGTGTTCAAAAGAAAAAGAACAAAAAGTCAAGACTAAATATACTCTACATAAACAACAATAAAATCTATATATGGCTGATTATACAGTTAATAGCCCAGGAGAGGGAAACTGTTAATAATATTCCATTCTGGCACATCCTGTAATGGATTAAAGTTATCCCAAATGAATAGGTAGCTCTACCTCCACATTCAAGCCATTGGGGGTTTTGGTAAGGAGTTCCAAAATATATTTGGACTCAAGTTGTCTAAGTGTCGTACCCTATCCCCACCTCTTTTTTGCACTGATACAAGGTAAATTACAAAAAATCTAAAAATCTCAGTTTAGAAGTGATCCTGTTGTGAAATGTGTTGAAGTCGCAAGCTACAGGATGCTGTTGATTTAAATGTTTGTTTCCTCTTACGAGTTCCAGTATCCTCTTCTTTGTAGGATGCATGGTACCACTCACATAACTCTGTCCACATAGGCAGTTCAATACGTATATAGTGAGATCTGAAGTATATCTGTAGTAATGGTTTATCTTCTTAATTAGGCCCGTAAGGGGAGACAGATATTCAGCAACAGCCATGCTGTCTTTACAAACATTGCTTTTTTTTTTTTTGAAATATCCTCCTCTTTGTTACTCATCTTTCTACTGACATCATTAGGACTGGTTGTCCTTAAGTGTTGTCCCTTTTCCTGAGGTTACCCTGTGTTTGTTTTCTATATGGACACTTAGGGCCTCATTACGATCCTGGCGGTCGGCGGTACACTGGCAGTAACACCGCCAACAGGCTGGCGGTGTTACAACCAGTGTGTTATGACCGTGGTGCATTAGACACGGTCATATCGCCGGCCCCTCAACTTGACTGGCAGGCTTCCGCCAGGCGGTCATAATCCCCAACCACCAGCCTGTCCATGGCGGTAAACACCGCCATGGAAAGGCTGGTGGTAAGGGGGACTCGGGGTGCCCCTGGGGGCCCCTGCACTGCCCATGTACTTGGCAGGGGCAGTGCAGGGGTCCCGAGGCACGGCCCATTGCGCATTTCAGTGCCTAACTGCTGTGCCCGCTGCACATCAACATTGCCGCTGGCTCTATTATGAGCCGGCTTCAATGTTGATGTGACATTTCCACTGGGCCAGCAGATGGAAACACTGTTTCCGTCCGCTGGCTCAGTGGTAATGTCATAATAAGGAGCCACCAATACCGCCAGCACTGTCGGTATAGTGGTGCCCGCGGCTTCGGCGGTCTTTTTGAAAGACCACCGAAGTCATAATGTGGGCCTTAGGCTGTTCTCAGCAGACAGAATGGGCCAGTGTTTGTGGAGGATCTTTTTCAAGTCACCTGCTTTGTATATGGGGTAATTAATCTATTTTTGCTCAAATCTGTTAAGTATACCAGTACACCAGCTCCCGGCTCCGCCTTCCGCGTCACCTCCTTGCCCCTCCCACCTTCCCCCCCTCACCGTTTTGCTTGTTTCCCTTTCCCGCCTCACCCTGTGGATCAACGAATGCGCCAACACCCTCGCCCAACTCAAAAAACCCACCGACAACCAAGCCACTTCAAAGACCGCCTGGACAAGAACGCACATGACAGCAAAGAGCTTTTCAGCATCGTGAAAGAACTCTCCAACCCCAGCACCAACGTCAACGACATCCCTCCATCCCAAGAACTCTGCAACGCACTGTCCACCTTCTTCCACCGGAAGATCACCGACATCCACAACAGCTTCGACGCCACTCCCACGCCAGACCCCACCCCCGAACACTCCACATGTGCAATCCACCTGACCTCCTGGACCAACGTGAACGACACAGAGACACGCAAGATCATGAACTCCATCCACTCAGGATCTCCGTCAGACCCCTGCCCCCACCACGTATACAACAAAGCCGACTCCACCATCGCCCTCCAACTACGGAAGGTCATCAACATCTCCTTCGAAACAGCGACATTCCCTGAAAAATGGAAACACGCCGAAATCCGCGCCCTCCTCAAGAAGCCCAAAGCAGACCCCAACGACCTCAAGAACTTCCGACCCATCTCCCTGCTCCCTTTCCCAGCAAAGGTGATTGAAAAAATCGTCAACACTCAACTAACCAGCCACCTCGAAGACAACGGCATCCTAGACCCCTCCCAGTCCGGCTTCAGATGAAACCAAAGCACCGAAACCACCCTTCTCGCCGCCACAGACGACATAAGACGCCAAATGGACAATGGCGAAACATCAGCCCTCACCCTCCTGGACCTATCTGCCGCCTTCGACACAGTCTGCCACCGCACCCTGAAATCACACCTCCACGAAACCGGAATTCAAGGAAAAGCCCTCGACTGGATTGTCTCATTCCTCTCCGGCAGAATCCAGAGAGTCCGGCTCCCCCCCTTCCGCTCCGAAGCCACCAACATCATCTGCGGCGTCCCCCAAGGCTCATCCCTCAGCCCGACGGTGTTCAACATCTACATGGCCCCCCTCGCACAAGTGGCTCGACAACACAACCTCAAAATTCACACATACGCCTACGACACCCAGCTCATCCTCTCACTCACCAAAGACCCGCGCACCGCCAAAACCAACCTCCACGAGGGAATTAAATCCATTGCCGAATGGATGAGAAACAGCCGTCTGAAACTGAACTCGGACAAGACGGAGGTCCGCATCATCGGACCCACCCCCTCCGCCTGGGGCGACTCCTGGTGGCCCACCGCGCTAGGAACCCCACTGACACCGTCCGACCACGCTCGCAACCTGGTCTCCTCCTCCTGCTACAACACACTCCGCATGCTCCACAGAATCTACAAGTGGATCCCAACAGAAACAAGAAGAACAGTGACACAGGCCCTCGTCAGCAGCAGGCTGGACTACGTCAACGCACTCTACACAGGCATCCCAGCAAAAGACCTACTACACCTCCAACGCATCCAAAACGCCTCCGCCCAGCTGATCCTCAATGTACCCCGCCACAGCCACATCTCCCTGGCTCCCCGTAGACAAAAGGATCACTTTCAAGCTTCTTACCCAAGCTCACAAAGCGCTCCACGACACCGGACCAGCCTACCTAAACAATAGACTCAGCTTCTACACCCCCACCTGTCAGCTCCGCTCCACTAACCTTGCCCTCGCCATCGTCCCCCACATCCGAAGAAAGACCTCTGGTGGCAGATCCTTCTCATACCTTGCCCCCAAAACCAGGAACACCCTCCCCATCACCCTGCGACAGACTCAAGACCTACTCACCTTCAGAAGACTCCTCAAGACCTGGCTCTTCGACCAGTAACAACAGCTCCACCCCCCGCACCTTGAAACCCTCACAGGTACGTAGTGCGCTTTATAAATCCTATGATTGATTGATTGATTGAGTACACTCTTGTTGGAAAGATTCCTAAGTACTGCAATTTCTATGGGCTCCGAGGAGCTCCCTATAGGGGATATTCTCAATCAAAGACTAAGGGTGACTGCTTGAAGCTTGCAGTAGCGTGTTCCCATCTGTGGCTTTTCTGTGGAATCTGAAAGTGAGTTTCTTGTCCATAGCTTCCACAGTTAAATCCTGAAAATCAATTCTGCTTTTACTGACTTCGGTCATTAGGCCTATACAGGCCTATCGCCTAAAGCGTTTGCTCTCAAAAATGAAAAAGTTATTTTCTAGACACAACTGAATCATCTCAAGGAGCATTTCAGTGTGAAAGAACAATGAAAGAGATTTTGCCCTCAGAAAATGCCTATATGCTGCAGTACCATCTGAGTGTCAGATACCTGTGTATAACATCTAGAGTCAGTAGTAAAAATCATCCTCCCACTCATTACACATAAAATCCTGTTTACAAATTCATTGCTATCCTAGATGTAAGAGGGTAGCACAGTGGCAAAGAAGCATAGGAAATGGCTCTATATCTAAAGGTGTTCTCTAAAGGAGAGCCTATAGATGGCACAATAGGTCTCAGTGGTGGATTAGTGGTGTCCTTGTGGAGTTTAGATAGCAAAGGAAGAATAGGTATTCTGGGATGTTCGCAGGGCAAGTATTTAAATTCATCCCTTTCAATTAGACCCCTCTCCTTCCATTCAATCAGTTAGGCGGGCCTCATTAAGAGTTTCCTGCTGGGTCGGTGGGTGGAAATGGTGATTCCGCCCGCTGGCCCAGCAGGAAATGGCCTAAAGCATTGTCTCTGGCTCATAATAGAGCCAGAGGCAATGCTGTAGTGCGTTGGGTGCAGCAGCACCCGTCGCAAACATCCAATGGGGCTGGCCAGGGGGGCCCCTGCACCACCCATGCCAATTGACCACTTTTTCTAAAATGTGTAATTAACTAATTAACTAAACCGATGAGCCAATTAATAATTCATTAAAAAAACAATGCATTATTAGAATAACACTTATTAATGAAATAATATTTATAAATAACCATCAATTAATAAATTAATTATTAAAAGAAATGAAGTAGAAATGAAATACAATTAATTATATTTTAAATAACTCCCCACAATAAAGCCCAACACATCCAATGACCTGCTAACAAATTCAAATTTACTAATTAAACTAAAAAAAACAAGTAAACAATCACAAACCATACTAAAAAAAATAAAACAAATGTTATTATACTAGTACCTTAGAATGATAAAATAACTGATATACATTATACAAGTTGGAAAACAATATTTTATACAACTATAATAATGAAACTGATATTATATACAATGATATTTAAAGAAAAGATAGTCTTACCTTATACAATCTATCCCACATTATATAGTTGACAATATTTTTCACACACTACTCTTGTATCACAATATTATTTCTTGAATATACTTCAATGCAATGCATTGCTTAATCCATTAAGCTATATCTAATTTGATGGATGTGCGGTATTGTCCTTGTTTCCCCACTACTCCTTCATATTTCTCATATGAATTGGGCATTTTTATGAGTAGGTCTAGTGAGCTATTGTCTGCGCAAAAAGTGTATGTGCAGTATGCACTGATGTACAAAAGGCTTGCAAGGAACCAGCTCAAACATTTGTCTATGAGTGCTGTAGCTCTGAATTCCAGTAAAAATATAGACCTACAAAAGTATCACACCTAGTATAAAAACCTTGTCACAACACTGTAAGGAAAGTCTAGCAAGTAAACAATAGTAAACATGTACGTAAATATATGTATATCTTGATAATACAGTTGTAGGCAATGTATGGATGCAGTATTTTTGGAAGTGAATAATTCGACCGTGTTATTCAGACATACAACCTTGCTCACACAAGCCCTGATTTAAGTAAAGTGGCACTGCAGTGGGTGCAGCTCCACTTTTCTTGCACCCCTTAGTGTCCCCTAGTGCCACCATGTGTGTGCGTACTTAGGATATGGTGCACCATGGCGGTAGTCAGGGGAACTAGCTAGTTCGGAGCTTTGCAGGATTAGTGTCAAAAGTTTTTATGCTAATCATGCAAAGCCAGTTTGGGCCCATTGAAAACAATGGTGTGCCGCCTTACAATGCCTGCTCTGAGCAAACGTTAAAAGTGCCGAAAAAAATGACGCAAAGAAATCTTTTAGATTTCTTTGCGCCATTTTATCGGCCCCCCTCTCACGGGGGAACGCACCCTTTGCTTAAATTATGCATGGCGCAGGCATTATGTAAAGCAAAAAGATACAAAGTGGCACAATGTATGCACTGCGCCACTTTGTAAATTTGGCATAGCGATTTTGACCCATTGGGCCACATTAGCGTAAAAAGAAAATATGATGCTAACGTGGCGCAAGGAGCTAATAGAGGCTTTTAAATCCACCCCACAGTTTCTAAAGATACAAGCTGAACATTAGTGGAGCATCACACACATCCAGTTTTAGAAAAAGAAATTAAGCAGGTGGCGTGATTTGCCCATGAGCACAAAACTTGGTTAAAGGAATAGTTAAGATTACAACTTGGGTCTTCCGCTGCCATAATCAACAAATTTAAAAACAAACAAAGCATATAGTGAAACATACCATTTTTCTTTTTACAAAAATACAGTTGAAAGCAGCATTGAAAAACATGGCAAAAATTGAAGCCTGGCCCCTTTAATGTAATTTGCAAAGGGACCACTAGATACCATGAACAATAAAAACAATAACACCGTTACAAATGAGGCCACCGTCTCCGCACTGCGTTCTAAATGCGAAAAGAATTCTACGGAGCATCATTACCGGAGTATAATTGTGTTACGAAGCCGCCATCACCTGCTGCACTTAACTGGCAGTAACATTAAGATAGTAGATATATTAATTTTAATTAAAACATAGCCTCAAACTACAGCAGGCCCAAAGAGACGAAACCTACTCCAGTCTGCAAAGTTTTGGTTGTTTTGCATTTTTCGATGACAGCCTAGGGATCCAGATTAAGAAACTAGAGAAAATGTGTTTGTCTTCATCCCATCTCCTGATCATGAATTCATGACGTTTTCGGAAAGTGACGGCAAGAAAATTGATAATAAGTTGTGACTACGTAAGTGGGTCCTTCACAAGTAATGAGTCTGCAACCTTCAATCAACTGACAACCAACTACCCGGTTGTAGCACTTGACTCTCTCGAGGTAGTGAAGAAGAGGTCCATACAGAAGAGATGGTGGGATAGCACCTCTAATTCAAAGGCACGCATCAAGCAAAACCAAATAAACCAATGCACAGATGGTGTTTTTTCTTATAAAAAGTAACGAATCATGCACTCAGTACTAAATATTCACACTGTTAGGAAGACCTGAACCTGTTTTACCGCAATACCTGACATATGCTGGACACTTTGCAATAGGGTACAGTTGCCAAAAGGCTGGCCTACTGGCTTTTTCATAGTGTCACCTTATTAATTACATCAGAATTATGTCTAATAGACAAATATAACACCATTAATGCCATTATGTAATACTCTCATACAATGACATTCAATAATACCTGTAATTTCACTGCACTGGAAAATTTTGCTCCAGCTACCAGGGAGGGCCTCTGAAGGTCTTAAGGCCTCTTAGCTTTGTGACTCTTGGGATTAGTGGTTTTTACTGCTGTGCTTCCTCACACAGCATCCCTCTCCTGTGTGGACACTTGACACTTCTCCTGGACTTGGCCTTGCTCATCTGCCCCGACAGGACATCAAGGCTGAGTGCCCTCCCTAGCTGCAGCCTCTGGGTCCCACAGCCTTCTTCTGCCATTTTCAGAGTACCTGGGTCAGTGGAAGCCTTCTGGAAGACACAATCCTTCCCCCTTCCAGGAGCAGACCTATCCTTTTGCAGTGCCGAAAAGGGTGTAGGAGAGCCAGTGCCAATGAGACTAGAGAAACAAGTCCAAGGCCCTGGGTCCCAACTGAAATCCGAAGTCTTTTAGTCCACATTTCCAATGGGGTCAGATGTCTTCCATCCTCAGCTGCACATTACTCTGTTTTCACTTTCCCCAAGGCAGACTGTTTTCCAAAAACTCTCTTGTGCAGGAAGTTTTAAGAGGGGATGGAAAGATCCTCTGCCCAATCTAGCATGGCACATCATCATTCTACATCTGCCCCGACCCTCCTGCACAATTTTGAGAATTTCCGAAATGACAGCATCAAGTGGTGCATTGAAAGACCTTCTCTGAAAGCCTAAGCCCTGCCTCTAACTGCCACACCTGCCTTGCCCCTTCCTTAAACATAAAAGGCTCCCCGTTTTTGTGACTTGCTCCAGGGTCCTGGAATTCTTTGTTTCAGTGGCATTAAGACTTCCCAGGCCAGGGGCAGTGTGAAAACTAATTAGCACATGCCCCCACCCTCTCCTCTCCCAGAAGCAGGCCGAACTCCTCACTCTTGGCCCTACTGTATTGGAAACATTGAATCTTCTAGGTGGACAGCATTGTAAATAACTTGGCCCAGCACAGCGATTCAAAGGCCAGAATCTAATTAGGAACTGGGTCTGAGAAAGATGATAAATCTTGAAGTGCCACTAGTCTCTATATCTAACTATGGTGACTATGTCAGATTTCACACGTAATGTACAATACATTGAAGAAAATTCAGTTTTCAGTAGTCACCAATGATGTATATACTCTGTTGATGCCCACTCATAGTATAAGACGCGTCCAGCTCCACACCAAGCCATGGCGGTTCCCTTCAGTGACATGTATTCTAGGCGCATCCACTAGACTGAGTTAGTGGATAGTCCCAAATGCCCCGCCCGTACGTGCAGAGATGGTATGTACCAGAATTGGTAAAGACCTCTGGGTACAAACACCACTAGCCATTGCAGCACACATTTAACCATAGTTACATACAAAAGCAACATGCTAGTCTCAGCCATGATATTGATTGGGCAACACAAAAAGCCAGCAATCAGACTCCAATCTGTTATGGGGTTATAAAGATCAAGACTTAAATGTACACAAACCCTGACAACACTGTAAAACCAAACTAAAAGCAGAGCACGCTCTATTTAAATCTCAGTAGCACAAAATGACAGATAAAATACATAAGGTACAAGGAGTTTGCTCCTGGTAACTGGAATATTCCATCTGGCACTGGAAACAAGTATAGGCCCTCTGGACAAACCCAAACACTGGGGAAACACCATCTGTGGACTCATGAATTCCTGCTTCTGAGAGGTTCATGAACAGCATTGCCAAAACATTGTTGAAATCTTAACCTTGGCAGTCACCTTCCCTAATGCTCACCTCCACTATCACCTCATTATCCCTGTGTACATCACCAATGACTGACTGTGAGAAATGGGTTCCACCCCATTTAGTCACCCTTGATTTTTCACTTCTTGGACTACTTAGTTTATGGGTTTCTGCTGTGAGTGAGACTCACCACCTGAGTTTCACTGTAAGCTCTTTTATAACAGATTGGAGTGCTATCCACCAGTGGTCACTATTTAAGGCTGCTTCACAGCTAGAGTAAGAGGATATGGGCTGGTTTAATGTGATCACATGCATACATACTATGGAAACAATAACTTGGCCAATTGCCGCATACCACATCATTCACTATCAGCAAAGGGTCAGCTCCACTGAAGGCTAAGAGATCGCTTCCTACCTGGCGAGGATCTCTAAATCTAGTGGGTGGGAGGCAACAGAAGCGAGAAGGCTATAATCTTTGACCCAGCAGGCTGACTTGCAAGCCACCAGACTCTAAAGGAAGCACGATTCGTGAGTGAGTACAAACTGGATAGCAGATTGATTCACTGAACAAAACTAGAAAATATAAGGATAAAAAGTAGGCCACATATTTTGACTTAGGCAGAGTTCAATTTCCAATTGAAAACCAGTTATGGGTGCCTAAATTACTGAACAAAATACAATTACACTAGGTTTCTCAATGGATCAAAAATATGTTGGTGTTTGTGATTTACAATTTTGAGCAATGGGAAATAACTTTATTAATTTAACACACCTCAGGCATATGCTTCAAATTCTGACTCCAGTGGACCATTTTGAAAATCATTGCTTATGATTATCAGTTATATATTAGTCTCTGTTTGCCCCAGTCAGATATGAAAAAGAGTTCAGACGATACTGAAGTCCAGAAACATCTTGTTACTCAAAACTAGAAAAAGTCATTCTGAAGGATGGCAGGTCAGGCATGTAGAGCTCACAGGGATTGAGTCCTGGTAGCAAGCAGGATTGAAAAGAAGGATCAATAGGTATATGAGGGTTCATTTGAGAAACTGCTACATAGAACAGCTTCATAAAGCTCACTGTTCATAAACTGGAAGATGATTAAAATTTGTTGTGGACATTGTCAAAAGATAGGAGAATTAAAGTGTCTTCTTTGCACTGCTGTTTCCGCCACACATTCTAATTTCTATATCATGTGTGTGCCACAAAGACATTTTAATGAGGTATACAAAAAAGTGATGGATGGAATTCTTCAACTAATCGCAGTCACTGGTAATTACTTGTGTCCGCGTGCCACTCTGTTGTTATTTGGCACTCCATGCCACCTCAGTTTGGACCCAGCCATATGCAAATCAGTTTTGGCCCTGCTGCAATGGGAACAGATTAGCCCAAATGGCCAGGCCAGGTCCTCCCTGAATCGGTATACAAGTAACTCAGACCTGGTTTCACCTTTGTTCGGGCTCATTAGCAGTTATAGGTTGATTCCAGTGGCCCAGTGTGCACAGGGCCTACAGCTGGACATACTCATCCCACCTATGGTATCAACCTGAGAAAAGTAATGGATGAAATGCTTGAATTAATTTCAGCCACTGGTAGTTCCTCGGTCGCATACTAGCCTATCATTATTTTGCAAACCATGCCACCAGCAGTTTGGACCCAGTCATATGCAAATCAGTTTGGAACATCAGGAATCATTGGCCATAGTGCAGGGAACAGATTTTCTCTGACAAAACTGTCGTCATATCGAAAATCAGCAGGACAACATTGCCTTTCTAGAAAGCGTTGAGTGGCGTAGTCTTCTGGGAGTTTCCTAGAGTCTGGAATCAAGCTTAGTGTAAAGTTGCAGCAAAGAAAAGTTTATGACTTAAGATACCATAACTGGCCTTATAAGCTTAGCACCCACTTGCACGTTCAAAAGCTGCCTACGAATACCATACATAAGGACTGGGCCATGTCCATACTTTAGATCTAAGAAGAGATTTTCTGACCAAGGAGTCACCAGTGGTTGTAACCATATTGAGCTAAATGATTCAAGATCACACGGTCAGAGGGCTATGCTGGCTTTCTCCACAGGGATTTCTTCAGAGTAATTCCACCTATACTGGGACTATGAAACCCTGCTTCCCACTTAAATTGACACATGCCAATTATGACCATAGTTAAGCCAGTCAGACATTACCCGTGGCACATATTCATGATCAATTCCTCCCTAAGTCAAGCCACCTTGACACTCAAGTCAGTTTCCTAGATGTCAAGTGCTGACTGAACTCTGCAGCATATCATAATGTGGTGTGTGCATCCAGTTCCAGACATTCCCTGACTCTTACACTTAATGCTTTTTTGTGATGAGTGCACTGCCAAATGAAGTTGGTCTATTTCTTTCCTAAAGGACTGTGTTGGTTATTGTACACAGTGTGACCTACTTTCAATGACCTGGCATTGCGTGTGCTGCTACATACATTGCCAAGTCATTTCTATATGTGGACCAGTCTGGAGTGTTTCCCTGATAGGAAGCTTTGAACAGGCACACAGATGTCCCAAATACCCCGCTGCTTAAAAAGCACCTTTCATCTTGACCTAGTTAGCTTGGGCTAGGATGGATGAGTGTATATTTCTAGCCGACCATGGCTTTTGACCCTGCTTTCTACAACTCTGGCAATGAGCCGTTGGCTAGTAATTAACAAAATACCTTTTGCCGTTTTCTCAAAGCCCAGATTTTGGGGGTAAAATGTGTTTCAGTCTCAAATATAAATATAAGAAGTCTAAATGAAAGCCTGGAAAGTTCAAACTCTGAGACCTTCTCTCCGGGGAGTGGATCTGAAGATGGCATCAGCTCTCTTCATTCTTGGGTGTTTTGTTTCTCTATTTCCGCAGTTTCAAACTTCAAAGACCTGGCATAAATGCTCTGGTGATGTTCTATATTCTACCCAGCCCATGGGATGGGATTACTCTTACGGGCAGATTTGCAAGAAACTGGCGCATCAGCACTGATGCCCCAGTTGTATATATAGATGTTTATTTCGGCACATATTACCATAGAAAGCACATAAACAATTAAAAAACAATAAGTGCAAGCTTACACAGCATTAAAATTCAATAAAAACAGTGAGCAAGTGCATTTTAACACCCAATGTTAATAAATGAAGAATAAAGAAAAATAATATAATAAACATCAACTAAACACATTATAAATAAAAAAATAATTAAAAACATCTTACTTTCCAGCTAATTACACTCATTCCTTACGTTGGTCTTCATTTTAGTCACACATATCTAGGTAAGGAGACATAATTAGGGTTTTTGATATCTAGTAACGTGACCTTTGCCACCTTCTGAGCACCCTCTAGCCAAGGTTCTGGCCCTGTCAAGTTTACTGGTCAGGACAGCCACTAAATTTCAGTAAAAACAATTAAGAACCCAAAGTTCCTAATACAAGAGTGAAAGCGGAAAGTATCTCTGCTCCACAGGGGATCTTCTTCCCCACAGTTTTGCAGCACCTGTTCCTCCCCTTACAATAGTTAAATGTCCAGACCGAAGTTAAACGTGTTGTGCAAAAATTTTAGCTCGCTTGTACCAGACACTGAGAAGGAAGCGACTCACTGAGTACACAATAGACTGCGCTTTTTTTGTTCTGAATAGGCGTATTGCCACCTTGTAGTCCCCAACCCCAAAAGATAGACAAATGGGTCTAAACCAACGCCGCCTTATTTCTCGATAACCAGAACATACAATAACAATATGGTTCCCTGTCTCAGGAGGAGATTCGCAGATCGCATATGAGGCAGGAATGCCTCCTTCACACCATAGGCTACAAAAAGCATTCAGAGGAAGGCAGCCTTATCTCAATCACAAATAAAGGCTTTTGGCCTGTGGGGGTGTTACAGAGTCCAAACGTCTTCAAACATGGGTGCTTGTTTAACCCTGAAAAACCTTTCAGTTAAGTGGCCCTGATTGACCCTGGATTGTTGGTGCACCAGAATGTAGTGTCAGAATGCTGACTTCACAACCTGTTTATCTGGTTTACGGGTTCGATCAGGGTTCTCCCAGAGTGCATCAAGCTTCAGTCTCCTGCACCAAGTGTATATAAACCTCAACAACGGTACTTTTAGGGCATGATCCAGTCTTATTAGATCACTTAAACAATCTCTGTATGCGACCAATTCAGGAGTAGACAAAATGTGGACCCAGTAAAAAAGGGGTTTCAGCTGAACAAGATCAGACACACCATTAGTGCCTAGGTCATAGCGCAGGGTAATAAGCAGTGTACTTATGGCACAGCTGCTAAAGCTCTAAAAAAATTATATTCAGAAACCGCTAAGCTATATGTCTTAGTATACCCCCAAATTTCATCCCCATAAATAGCAGCATTTAAGGCCTTGGTGAGGTAAGTCTAAAGAGCAAGTGAAATTTATCGAGTGGAAGTCCTCTACAGAATTGCAAAATTGCGATTGCGAGTGTGATTTCTAAATAATCAGAATATGACACCTTGTTGAGATTTTCATTACCCACCTTGACACACTTAGGGGCATATTTAAGGAAAGTGGTGCTGCACCTGTGCAGTGACACTTTCCTTGCGCCCCTTAGCACCCCCCCACCACCATCATGTGTGTGCCGTATCTAAAATATGGCACACCATGGCGCAGGGTAGGGGGCAATAGCGTCATTTTTATTGGCGCTAGTGATGTATTCTGCAGGAGTAGCGCCAAAATATTGGCACTACTCCTGCAGAGCACATAGGGGCCCATTATAAATAATGGAAGCCACCTTTCAATGCCTGCTCTGAGCAAGCGTTAAAAGTGTCCGAAAAAATGACACAAGGAAACCTTTTAGACTTTTTGGCCCCCTTTGCAGACATAGGCCCTCATTCTGACTTTGTCGGTCGCCGCCCGCCAAAATCAGGCCGCCGAAAGACCGCTCCGTGGTCAAAAGACCGCGGCGGCCATTCTGGCTTTCCCGCTGGGCCGGCCGGCGCCCACCAAAGGAGCACCCGCCGGCCCAGCGGGAAAGGCCCTGCAACAATGAAGCCGGCTCCGAATGGAGCCGGCGGAGTTGCAGGGGTGCGACGGGTGCAGTTGCACCCGTCGTGATTTTCACTGTCTGCAATGCAGACAGTGAAAATCTTCATGGGGCCCTGTTAGGGGGCCCCTGCACTGCCCATGCCAGTGGCATGGGCAGTGCAGGGGCCCCCAGGGGCCCCACGTCACCCGTTCCCGCCATCCTGTTCCTGGCGGTAAAAACCGCCAGAAACAGGGTGGCGGGAAGGGGGTCGGAATCTCCATGGCGGCGCTGCTTGCAGCGCCGCCATGGAGATTCAGCCCATGCAGGGGAAATCCGGCGGGAAACCGCCGGATTCCCTTTTCTGACCGCGGCTTTACCGCCGCGGTCAGAATGGGCTGGGAAGCACCGCCAGCCTGTTGGCGGTGCTTCCGTGGTCCCCGGCCCTGGCGTCTTGGACCGCCAGGGTCGGAATGACCCCCATAATGTAGCGCAAAAAAAATGCATGCATTGCGACACTTTGTGAATTTGGTGCAAGGATTTTAGCCGTGTTGGGCCAAAAAAAAGAACGCTAATGTGGCGCTTAGCTCTAGCGGGGCTCTTGCCAAAGACCATGGGGGTCATTACAACCTCGGCGGTCTTGGAAAAAGACCGCCGAGCATGCGGGAGACAGAATTCCGCCATTGCCGGCGGTATTCCTGGCTCCCTATTATGACATTTCTGCTGGGCCAGTGGAAATGTCACATCAACATTGCTGCCGGCTCGTAATGGAGCCGGCGGCAATGCTGATGTGCAGCGGGTGCAGTAGCCCCCGTCACGCATTTCACTGCCCGAAATTCGGGCAGTGAAATGCGCGACGGGGCTATGCCTGGGGGCCCCTGCACTGCCCATGCCAAGTGCATGGGCAGTGCAGGGGCCCCCAGGGGCATCCCAAGTCCCCTTACCGCTAGCCTTTCCATGGCGGTGTTTACTGCCACGGACAGGCTGGCGGTGGTGGACTCATAATCCCCAGGGCAGCGGTGCTTGCACCCTGCCCTGGGGATTATGACCGCCAGGCAGAAACCTGGCGGTAAATTTGAGGGGCCGGCGGTATGGCCGTGGCTATTGCGCCACGGTCATAATTGCTGGCGGAACACTGCCAGCTTGTTGGCGGTTTTACCGCCACCTTACCGCCGGCCGCCAGGGTCGTAATGACCCCCCATGTATTTTGTTTTTGAACAGTTTATCTCTAATCCTCCACACAGAAAAACCTAAACTTGGTCAACAGGTTTAAGAGCCCCATTGGAGATTTAGAGATTAGCAAAGAGTCATCCACAAAGAAAAGAATTAGGATTTTTCCTCCATTCAAGGTGGGAGAATCATTAACACACTTCCCAAGGAACTCAGTTATGTGGGCCCAGCACACAACCTTGGCGCACTCTGCGGGCAATAGGAATTCTGAACGTCAGTTACCCATGCTCCCCCCAGCGTTCCAGAGCAGAATTTCCATGATGCAATCTAGCCAGATAATCCACAAGGTCACTGCGGACGCCCATATTCCTTAATACCCTCCTCAAGTTGTCATGCAGGTTCAAATCAAAGGCAGCTTGGAGATCAACAAAAGCTACATATAACTTCTGCTGTCTCAAGAGAACCTGCTTCCAGTATAGGACAGAAAACCTAAATATCTGGTCAATGGTACTAATCTTTGTCTGTAATCCTGCCTGCAGGCATGAAAGTGCATCCTCGAAAGCTACCCATATAAGTAATTTATCAATCACTTGTCTCGCAAAAATCTTTTGGAGATCATCTAATAAGCTAATGGGTCGATAATTGGCAGGGCAGCTTGCGTCTCCTTTTTTTAAAACTGGGATGATTTCAGTCCCTTTCCAGGTGTCCAGCATCTTACCCCCACTAACTATTGCGTTTGATAAAGTACTTATCTACCAGACCCACAGTCGAGGTTCTGACTTGAATAAATCCTCTGGGATACAGTCCAGGCCAGGGGCTTTTAAGGGTTTCAGACTATCATTGCAGCAAGGGTACCCTCCAAGCTAAAAAAGGCATGCACCAGGCGCCAGGCTAATATTACCACTGTGCATCCTGTTTGTAGGACTCCACTATACTGTCTTGCATACTTAGGACTGGTGACTCACACTTAGCTGGCATTGAACGAGCATATACATTCAGTAAGATTAATGACAAGCCCCTAGAAAACTTTAACTTAATACCTATTAGATTGAGTGAATCTATCTTGAGGGGTTCTTGTGCACAAGCAATATTTTTATTTACCAAAATCATAAAAAAAACCATCGCCTACCCCGTTTTCCTAGGTGGAATTGCCTCTACACAAAGAGTTGTAAATCCACTAACAAAGACCTTATTTACGGCTCAGGATTCTTGGAACAAGCAAACATCTTGCTTTCCATTAAAGGAGATCCAATCCTTATCAAACAACTTTGAACTAACCCCTGACACATTCCATGAAATTAGATGAAAGTCTGACTTAAATATGGCTGTTACTGAGAGGGGTACATCCATTCGCTCTACATTTATTGACAAGCTGGTTGTCCCTACAGGGGGAACTTCAAAATTCTGCCCATCTGCTGAGACCAAAGATGGATAGATACTTCTATTAGCTAATTGATGCCCCAGGGGATGTAGTCAATCCAGCTGGTCTAACGAAGCAAGAGCAGAGAATCGATTATGGGTGGGAATTCAATGATGTGCTAGTTTTCTTGTGTCGCCCCTGCCCCACCTAACTACACCATGGGTGCACCCTATTCACAATACGGTGCACCATGGTGGTCATTAGGACAATAGAGTCATAATTTTTTTATGCTATTGTGGCACTTTTCTGCACTAGCGTAAAAAAAATTGATGCTAGTGCAGGGAGGGCCATTCATTTAATGGGTCCGTCATTTTAATGCCTGTTCTTAGCAGGTGTTAAAAATGTCAGAAAAAATGGTGCAGTGAAATCTTGTAAACTTCACTGTGCCATTATTTAAGGCCTCCCTGTGCCAGAACGCTCTGCTTGCATACATTATGGCTGGTGCAGGCATAATGTGGCGCAAGAGGGTGTAAAGTGGTGCAATGCATGCATTTCACCACTTTGTAAATCTGGTGCGGCAAAAATGCCTTCCTAATGCCAAATTAGCATAAAAAATTATGCTAATGTGGAGCAAGGAGGTACTAGGAGCTTGTAAATATGCCCCTTAACTTCTTGCAATTATGGCTTCCATATCTCACCCACTCTTTTATATGTCTTATTTCCAGATTTAAAAAAGTGTTCCTGAGAATGACAGAGAGAGCCTGGTGCCCTACAATCAAAACAATTCAAAACAGCTGTGTTACTAATATGAACGTATATAATGAAAGAATCTCAGCCCCTAGGTTTATTGCATCCCTTAAACAGCAAATGATGAGAGGTCTCAAGTGTCAACTCTGCAAAAGACCCAATCACAAATTAGATTCCTTTGGAAAAGACCAAATCACAAATTAGATTATGCTATCCCCAAATGAGCACGCCTTACACGGGTACAAAAATAGGTGCAGTTCTTCTGCTACGGCAGAGGAGTGTTGCCCCACTAGATTTTGGGGAAAGGAAAAATACAATGATAAGAACATTACATTAGTATCATTTTATGTTTCCTTGTAGTAAGGGGCGGGGCTGGGCTGGAGGGAGGGGGCCACCAGAGGGCTATGTGCACACACAGTGCACAAAGTGCAAATGTCTGTTTGGCCGGCCGTGTTGGAGAACATGCCCAAGCTCCCATTCCGCTCAGACTAATCACAACGCTGCTGTTGCTGGTGACAGCAGCATTGTGATTGGCTGGGAGCCCAGGAACATGAAGAGGATGAGGATGGAGGGGTGACAACGCGTCTCCCCCACAGGTAAGCTTTTTTTTAAAAAATGTTCACCCCGTTCCCCCACCCATGCCCGCTACCACCAGCGCCCCACCTCCCCCATCGAATGGCAGCCGCCACTGTACAAGAAGATTTAAAAGTATTATATACTGTTAAAGTTCATGAAGAGCTGAAGAGAATTCAGAAAAAAACACATGATGGATTTGAACAATAGCATTTTATTATTTTTCCAGGAGTGGTAGAGGATTGGTACTCAAGAAGAAGGTACTGTCATGCTCCAAATTGTAGGAGCTTTGCGGAGAAGTCTTGTCTTAACTTTGGGTATTGCTTTAGTCGTAGGGTGTTTTAGTTTTTTTGTCATTCTTGACCTACCAAGAAGACAGAGATTTATGCTATTTGAATTTTATGTAAGCCGTGTAGAACAGCCAATGAATAGTATGTAATGGTAAGGGATGTGGTTTAATGTATTTTCTACTGCAAAACCTGTGGAATGAATTGAGGAATTTTGAGAGGCTAAGGTCAAGTTTGGTAGTCGGAACAACTGTGTATTACCTCTGTCCACAAAGAAGGGCATTTAGAAAACAGGGTGGAAAAGAAGAGATCAATATGCATTACATTTAAGGCACAAGTCTGATCTTTAAATATTTAGGGAAAAAAAGTTTTCCTGCTCTTCTTTACAAACATTTTGTTAACAGGTCCCAAGCACCATAAACGTTTGAAGTGATCGTGACCTACAACCCTCAATAGCATTGATCTTCCCCCATGACACACTGGAGGAGGCAGAACTTGACAATTGTACAAAGTGCAGATAGACACGGTGGTAGCAATGGCTACAAGAGACATCCTACACCTTTGGAAACGGAGGGCAACCCTTTCTCAAATGGACTTGATGCAGGATATGGCAGAGGCAGCCTCACATGAAAAATATTAAACAGTTTTTTAAGTCAGACCTCTAAATCTCACTGGATCTGATCTACTTTTTATCTCAGCCCCTCCCTCCTTTCCTTAACCTTAACTGTTTGATGGGTCCAGGACCATTTTTGTGTTTTCCCTCTAGCTCTCGGGAAATGTTGTATGAGTTAAAATAAGTGCCTGTCTCTAAAAATGAGTTTCGGTGGCCCGCATGGACAACCACGGCTCAAATTAAGCACTGGTCAAATAACTCAGGCAAAATTCCCCAAAGTTCTCCAAATTCTTCTGACTTCTGAAAAAAGTAAGAAACAGTGGCCCAGATTTAAGAGGGCCTTACGCTTCCTTGTGCCATATTAGCATCATTTTTTTTACGGTAATGTGGCCCAAAGTGGCCACAATTGCTGCACCACATATACAAAGTGGTGCAATGCATGCACTTGTGCCACTTTGTAACCCATTGTGCCATATTATGCCTGCACCAGACATAATGTATGCAAGGTGGGCGTTGTAGGAGGCTGGCCTGGTTTGTAGTGGGTACCTTGTGTACTGACACCTTACACAAGGTCCAGTTATCCCCTATTAGTGAAATGTAGTAGTGTTCTAGCAGCTTAGGCTGATAGAGCTAGCTATACCAGAGCAGCTTAGGCTGAAGAAGGAGACATGCAAAGCTCATGCAATACCACTTATAGTTACAGAGTACTTATACACAAGTAAAGACAATACTCAGTATTACCAAAAATAAAGGTATTTATTTGGGTGACACAGTACCAAAAATATCTTAGAGGCAATACTCCTTCTGGAGGTAAGTATTATACACAATATATACACTAGACAACACAATTAGCAAGTAGATAGTCATAGAACAATGCAAACAGCAGGAAATCGTAAAGAATGCAATGGGAGAAAATAGGTCTAGGGGCAACACAAACCATATACTAAAAAAGTGGAATGTGAATCACGAATTCCCCCCATAGACAAGTGTAGTGTGTGCAGAATCGGTGGGAGAGTAAGAATACAGTAAAGGTAAGTAAATTACCCCACCCCAGAGCCCAGAAAACCAGGAATAAAGTACTGCGAGTTTCCTTAGGACACACTACACCTCGTTTTTGGGATTTTGTAGCAGCCAAACAAGTCTGCAAAGAACAACTGCTAGATTATTGAACCTGAAGACGTGCAAAGGAAGTGGACAAAGTCCAGAAGTCAAAAGAAGTTTCAGGAAGGACAGGAGCCCCTGCCAATCCAGAAGAGGGTGCAAAAGAAGAGTCCCCGATTAGTCAAAGACTGCAGAAATGCCCCTAGAAAGATGCCAGCGGGTTCCTGCATAATGCAAAAGATGTCCCACGGCGTGAAGATCGTTCCAGATGAGATTTCGTGTTGGAAATCACCAACAAGCCTTGGTTGCGACAAAAGTGGGGTTTGCGTCAAAATGTCGCTGGATGGACCCAGGAGGGACCTGGGGGCCTCAATTCTGTTTGAGGAGGAAGAGGGGGCACTCTGCACTTTAGAGAGCCCTCAGGATGCCAGCCAGCACCCCCAGAAGCTGCAGGATCCGGGTTCAAAGGAGGTGCAAAACACATTGATGCAGCACAACAAAAGAAGGTCCCCGCCGCTGGAGAACAACTCAGCGAATTGAGCATCTAAGGATGGAGTTCTGGGGACCTGGGCCAGGCTGTGCATGAAGGAATTTTGCAAAGAGTGCACAGATGCATCAGGAGGTGAGGAGTACACAGAGGTACCGTCCCTCTCGGGAAGGCAAGGTCTTACCTCCTCTAAATTGCGTCAGCAGGACCTCAGGACCGTCTATGTTGATGATGTCCACCCCCTGTGTCCTTAGGAGCACGCTCGTCGCTGTGAGAGGAGTCCTAGGGTACCGGTCATCACCTTGGAAGGTGCCTGCCTGGAACAGGGGAGTGATTCCATTACTCTTTCTTTGGTCCTTCTGGTGCAGGATGAAGACGGGGAGCCCCCAGAGAATGCACACAGTGGAAACTGTTGCAGTTGCTGACTTGGAGCTGAGGATGCTGAAGAAAAGTGTCTCTTGTAGACCCTTTGTTGCAGTTACAGCGTTTCTTGGAGCAGGCTGCGGTTGATCCGAGGTCAGAAGAGTCTGAAGTTGTTGCAGAGGATTCTAGATGGAAACGTGCAAGCAGAATCTGAAGAGAACCCATAGGAATGACCCTAAATATCCCTTAGAGGCGGGTTTGGCTACCTTATCAGCTAAGGACCTATCAGGAGGGGTCTCTGATGTCACTTGCTGGCACTGGTCACTCAGAGCCCTCCAGAGTGCCCACACACCTTGCAAAGCAAGATAGCTGAAGTCTGGGACACACTGGAGGAGCTCTGGGCACCACCCCTGGGGTTGTGATGGACAGGGGAGTGGTCACGCCCCTTTCCTTTGTCCAGTTTCCCACCCGAGCAGGGGAGAAGGGGTCCCTGAACTGGTGTAGACTGGTTTATGCAAGGAGGGCACCATCTGTGCCCTTCAAACCATTTCTAGAGGCTGGGGGAGGCTACCCACTCCCCGGCCTGTAACCTATTTCCAAAGAAAGAGGGTGTAGCACCCTGCTCTCACAGGAAATGCTTTGTTCTGCCTTCCTGGGACTGGGCTGCCCAGACCCCAGGAGGGAAGAACCCTGTCTGTGAGGTGGCAGCAGCTGTAGCTGCAGTGCAAGCCTCAGAGATCTGGTTTGGCAGTACTTGGGGTCCATGGTGGAGCCTCTTGGATGCATGGAATTGGCTCCCCAATACCAGATTTAGAATGGGGGGACAATTCCATGATCTTAGACATGTTACATGGCCCTATTTGGAGTTACCATTGGGAAGCTACTTATAGGTATTGACCTATATGTAGTGCACACGTGTAATGGCGTCCCGCACTCACAAAGTCTGCGGAAATGGCCCTGAACTACGTGGGGGCACCTTTGCTAGTGCAAGGGTGCCCTCACACTTAGTGACTTTGCACCTAATCTTCAGCAAGTGAAGGTTAGACATATAGGTGACTTATAAGTTACTTAAGTGCAGTGAAAATGGCTGTTAAATAGTGTGTGCACTATTTCAGGCAGGCTGCAGTAACAGTCCTGTCTAAAGGTTTGTCTGAGCTCCCTATGGGTGGCAAAAGAAATGATGCAGCCCATATGGATCTCCTGGAACCCCAATGCCCTGGGTACCTAGGTACCATATACTAGGGACTTATAAGGGGGACCAGTGGGTCCAATTGAAATTGGTAAAAGAAGTCACTGGCCTACAGTGACAAATTTAAAAGCAGGAAGAGCATAAGCACTGAGGTTCTGGTTAGCAGAGCTTCAGTGACATAGTTAGGCACCACACAGGCATACACATTAGGCCACAAACTATGAGCACTGAGGTCCTGGCTAGCAGGATCCCAGTGACACATTAAAAACACACTGACATACACTCACAAACAGGCCAAAAGTGGGGGTAACCATGCTAGAAATAGGCTACTTTCTCACAGGTGTTCCCCTGTTAGGGAGGCCTAAAAAATGGCACAAAGATAGCTAAAAGATTTTTTTGCACCTTTTTTTGCGGCATTTTTAATGCTTGCTCAGAGTAGACATGAAAAGGGGGCACACCGTTATTTATAATAATGGGCTAATATGTACATGTAAAATTTTGGCGCTAACCCTGAATTGTACATCAATGTCATCAAAAAGTTTGAAGCATAGCTCCCTACCCTGCACCATGGTACGCCATATTTTAAATACGGCACACACATGGTGGCGGTAGGGGGGCACTAAAGGGCACAACAAAAGGGGTGCTGTACTGGGTGCTGTGCCACTTTCCTTAAATCCACCTCTATGAGTTTACACTGTATAATGAAAAACTTTGTAACCTTATAACATGTCTCATGGTTTGTTAGGAAGTAATTCCTGCAGCAGTTAAAAATCAATACCACATGGTGTAGTTCTTACCTTGTACTGCATCACTTCTGATTATGGGTTTGCTGGGTGTTATGAAGCATAATAAGTACAATATCTGTTTTTCAGCAGTTACGCCCTATTTGAAACAGTTATCATCAATTTAGATTCCTCCAGGGTTCTCTTGGCAAAAAATAATGAAAATTATTGGATGTGCATTTACCCACACAACCTGTAATCTCTATTTAGGTGCACACTCACATTTGCTCCTCAGTTAGCATTACAGTCAAACTCAGGATGATGCCTTTGGTGTAATGTATAAAAGGCTAAAACTGCCTTAGAATTTTTCCCATACTCAAGCACATTACAATACACCTCTTCTGCACTCTCACAAAACTGATTTTGTTAAAATATTTCGGTGCCTAGAAAATAATTTGCAACAGAGGGTTCAGCAGCTAGCGACAAGGACGCCAACCTTCCTAAATGGTACAGAGACATTCAACATCAGATGTACCTGGCAGCAAAAATGAAGGAAGATGAGCTACCTCTAATGCAGCATAATGCACTATCAGCGGCAGCCGCAGCAAATCTCAAGTGGAGGGGTGGGGGGAGGGCACTGAGACAGAGGGTGGAAAATAAAAAATAAAATAAGATAAACTTACCTTACTGCTGTCTCTTTCTCCTGCCTCTTCGCGTTCCTCTTCCCTCGCTGGGACACCAGCACAGCCTCCCAGCAATCCTGGATCTGCTTTCATGCTAAACATAGCACGAATGCAGCATCAGGATTGGTCTGAGTGGCAGTCACTGCCGCTCACACAGTGTCCTAAAGTTCTAGGCTTGGAATGGTGTTGCTGTACCTGGTCTCTTTTCCTGAATAATTCACCTGCTCTCTAAGAGCTGCCTATATGTCAGAGAACAGTATAAACTAACGTGTTCGGAGAGGCCATGAATACCTAAAATGTTACATTGGGATCAGCTTCTCTGAATTTCACTTGAATCAGAACTTAGTCTATTATTCTCCTGAGCTTCATTGAAGTCATTATGATTTCTGCCTGTTGTGGGTTATGCTTTGTATCACCTAGCACGGAACACCGAAACTAAGTGCAGAGTGTGCTATATGGCAACATATTTGGTGCCATACACATAGCTAAAGAAAATCAGGTAGGTGTGGCACTCACATAGCCTATTCGAAACTGAGGCAATTCGGAGAAACTGGCTGAGTTCATCCAAAATGTTATTTTGGGTTTGATGGAAGCAGGACAACAGAAATAAACCAAACAATGGCTTGCATGAAAACTCTTTGGTTTCTCTACTTTATATAGAGGTGGAAGAACTACCTGGTTTACAGAGGTGGAGCCACCTCTGGCTTCATTGTCAGAGACCAGTATCTTGAGGTCTGTCCACAACTGGGTCATCAGCTTCTGTATAGATAAATGCCCACACTTCTCACTAAGCTTTCAGATGCTGACTTCTGCCTATGTCCACCAAGCAATGCATTGTGAGACCCAGGCAGAAAAGAAGAACAATATTACTAATGCCCAACAAGAAGAAACTTTGCACTTCAGGCACAATTGTTTTTTAGCTTACAGAAGCAGACCCCCTTATTTTGGGTTTGTTTCTGAAAGTTAAGAAAACACCCAGTGAAAATTTAAGGTGGGAACATTTACCCAAGGTGGCGAGGATCTCAGAATATACAGTCAGCATTTTTTTCTCAACAAAAACAAAAAGCGGGCCTAAGTAGTGGGAGATTTTAAAGAAGGAGAAAAAATGGTCCTGTGCATGCTACTCCCATATAGATCACAGAACTACTAAATGCACAGTTCCACAAAAAGGATAATGAAAGCTAAACCCAATGAGGGAAATAAGAAAACAGGTCCCTGTGAATATCCAAAATCGGTAACAAGAGCCCTCACTCACCAATTGGTGACATGCTTCATCATCGGGCTTTGCTTCTCGTCAGGCCGGCGCTGCAATGCCCGAAGGGTCCCTCAAGGGGGCTCTTTGCCAGAGATCTTTTATTAAGAATATTTTCCTGTGTGGGAATGCTATTATGTGGTGATTGGTAAAAGGAGATGCTGTTAAAAAGTACTAGAGGGAAAAAATCACAATAGAACAATTTATTGAAAAAAGAGAAACCATCTGTCATGATTAAAAACAATGAGTAACAATGAGTAAGGGGAAAATAGAATAATGTCTATTCTACCCTATTCACATACGGTGTTTGGTAACCACAAACTATCTTCTGGGGATGTAGTGAAGGCAGGATCGGTCGTCCCTGCACTGCCATAAAGTAGGTCAACATGTTTCTCATTCAAGTAGTCAATAAAGATCTGGTGCGATTCGTCAGGGCCTTAAACAACCTACCTAATCCTCACTCCACTAATGGACTAAAATAACTATATAGTACAGGAACCCTCCTCACATTAAAGGATGGGCCCCATAGGGATGTCGGAGAGCTCTGCCTCCACCACAAGGGGACATTGGAAGGCTGCAAGGATGTGACGCAGGCCCCCGCAGCACAGGTGGGGCCCCCAAATCTCCACTTATGAACTAACGTTTGGGCATCTCGGTGGATTACCTAGACAACAAAATTGAAAACTGTATTGCCCTAAGAGACTGCAGGGCACATTTAGTAAAAAACATAAGTACTACAATGCAGTACAGCCACAAACATTGCTGCCCTGCCTTGCGCCAGAGTGAGTGAGCATTACAGAGCAATAGCTACATACGTATGGCACTGAGGCACAAAGAGGCCAGACGGAATACCCTTATCTTCACTTTATCAACTTTGAGACCAAAACAGAAGACAATGCAGGCACCAATCAGATGAGTAAAAACCACACTATTGGCACAAGGAGTAGTTAGAAGGGCTCACAAGAAACAGAAGTTTAAACCTAAGCATCAGCCAGGTTAAGGAGCAGACTTCACAGCTCCTAGCGGCCCGGAGCATAATCTTTTGTGCCCCTCTGGTGACACTCCGGTGATGCTAGCCACTGCTCCATATTTAAAAGGAGGTGTAATGTCACTTTTTCTGGCATTCTCTCCCTTGTAAATATGGTCCCCTCTGATGCAATTTTCTGCATCAGAGGGGCGTGCAATGGGTGTTTCTATGGGCGTTCCACCGCATTGCTTTTGACGCTGCCTCAGAATTAAGGGTTGTCGTAAACCTGAGGCAGCATCAAAAACTAACGCCACCACAGGGGTGGTGTTTGAATGGGAAAACGAGACAGACTTATTTTATTCCTCCTTGTTTTTTGCTTTTTGTATGCGTGCTGCATTCTGCAGCCCACATAGAAGAAGCAAAAAGCCATGGATGATTGTTTATGTGTAGGAAGGTTTCCCTTCCTGCACATAAACAATCATTCCAAAATTACGCTTTGGTACTTCCATGTGTGCTGCATTTTCCAGCACACATAGAAATGCCAAATCGCCATTATATATTGTTTATGTGCAGGAAGGGACATCTTCCTGCACATAAACAATCTATCCCCTCAACGCAGACACCGTTGCACTAGGGTGCATGTATGCCTACATTGGCACAGACTGCTTTATTTAGCGCCAGCACAAGGAAAAACGCAGGGCTATTCCTCTAAATACTGCGCATCTCTACATTTCAGAAGTGGCGCAGCATAGTGCTGCTATTTTTGGTGCAGCACCGCGCTGGGCCACTTTGGCTTAAATCAGGACCTAAGTGCTCCGAGGTGAATAAAAAGTTACATTAAGGCGCTGTAGAAAACTTCCAGATAATAGAAAACAAGTAATTTATAAGTCTAGGCAGCTAGAAGTAAAAATGTTTAGCACAGTGTTGCCTATGAACATCTTGACCTATTTTGCGAGTTTTTTTTAACCTCCACTCTCAGAAATGTGCATAAAGAATTTAATTGAAGCTTTGCATGGAGGTCACCCTGCTACAGACCTCAGATGGCGACCTCTGTTCGTCAAATCTCGTCCACTATATTTAATTTCAGTTCTTCCTACTAGTAATTGAAAGACTGAATATTCTTCTAATTGTTCTGAAAGCACCCCATTAGTTCTTTGAAAACTCCTATTACCAGAGAAGTGACTCTGGAGATAAAGGACTGCTCAGTCCCGCATCAGAGTGTCATGCCGCCGAGGATTAGGGCGAAGGGGCTCAGAAAGGACAATTGCTGTCTGAAAACCAGAAAAGAATTATAATTCTCATCCTCGTAGCAGGAAGAAAATGCGGTAAACCTCCCTGTTCCCTGCAAGCACCCATGCACGTACGCAGCCAAAGAGTGAATCATTTTGATAGAGCATTGTTTCTCGGTGTAAGTGGGTGTGTCTGCATGTGGGCCTGTGTTAGGGGCGAAGCTTCCGGGGTGGGTCGTAGTTTGAGGTGTTACAACCCACTAACAAATGTATTATTTAATAAATAGTTAGATACAGGAGTTTTAAGGCTGATATGGTAAGATGTCCGATTTCACCTGGTATTTTTAAACACTCACCGAGATATCTTACAAAATTATGTGAGGCATATTTCCAATCTTTTTATACAGGGTAGCACTTCAAGCCTTCTTGTTGCGCTGCCCTGCATCAAAAGAAAAGGGCAGGAATGCGCAGTATCTACAACATACAATGCATTCCTATCCTTTTCTCCTGCATTGCTGCACAATGCGTTGGCATGCGCCAATGCAGGCACCCTTGAACCATGGTGCAGAATACACCACACATAGAAAAAGAAATAAAATGAGGAGAAATATAGCTATTTCTCTTCATTGTGCCTCCATTCGCCTCCCCTGGGGAGGCGTAGGATTTTGACGCATTCCCAGGTTGACAACTTCTTGTAAATCTGGGCATGCATCAAAATCCATGGGTGCTGCATGGAACACCCACCGCAACACCCATGGAATGCCTCTCTGACATAGAGTAAGGCAACACAACAACTTGCGCTGCAGTGCCTTACCCCATATTTACAAGACCATGTAAAGTGGCTTTGCTTGGCCTTGTAGATAAGGACCTGCAGCCTATGCTGTTGGTGCATCAAAAAAAGTGATGCACTAGCAGGGCAAGCTGCTTGTAAATATGGCCCTGTATTTTTAAGTACTGCTCAAAAACTGAATTCCTTTTCCCTTCCACTGCTCCTTAAGCCCCGATGCATTGCTTCAACAAAAATAATCAACATGATATGTCAGTGTGATGTGATTGTGAGGAGGACTCCCAGTCATCTGCAAAACTCCATCAAGTGTTCATCGTCCACAGAGAGCTCCACCCCATTGATGGAACATCTACACTTCAAGCTGCAAATCTTTAAAAACTTTACCCTAATTGGAATCCTCATCTACTGACCACCTGGACCAAGAGCTACCTCCTCTAGCGTCATCATTGACTTCACCATCCCTCTCACCATTGGCTCCAAGGGCTTCATGTTTCTTGCCAACCTCAACTTCCAGCTAGAAGACACAGCACTCCTCGAAAGCCTGAAAAACATTGGACTAACCTGGCTCCTCAGAGAGCCAGCACACATCGCAGGTCACACACTGGACCTCATCTTTACCACCAGTGACGGCATCAAGCACAACTGCACTTCACCACTCACTTTAACAAACCACTCCATCATCCACTTCGAAATGAACACACCGTAAGCCAATCTACCTATCAGCATCAGCCTACCCAGCTGCAGCTAGGGCAAAATCTCAGAAGCAGACTGATTCAACAGCATCAACTCAGATCAACCCCAATCCCAGGGCAACCTCAAAAAGGACAATACCAACTTCAACAACTGGATCAAAAACCGTACAGACTCCCTCTCTCCCATCAAACTCAACAAGCAAAGAACCAACAAGCAGTCCAGCTTGTATATATAGGACCACCAAGACTGCTACAAAGAAAATAGATAGCCAGCCACAAAATCACCAATAGACCCACCTGCAAGATTGCACTCAGACACCACGACCATCAACTGAGAGGCACCAAAAAAGTCACTGTAAGGAAATATTCTTGATCATCAAGAAATTCCCCACACATCAACGGCATGACCCCCACCCAAGAACTTGTAACAACCTATAAGACTTCTTCCACAGCAAAATCCCAAAGATCAACATCAACTTCACACACCAGCCAGTCTAGTGATCTCATCGCCAACCTGCCAATCAGCAACCAAGGCAACTATCTGACTGAATGGAAAACTCTCACCAACAAGATACATCGACTATCATGCAAACATCCATTCAAGGGCCCTAACAGATGCTTGCCCCCACCAAGTCTACAACCTTGGAGCATCACCAAACAGCAATGCCCTTACCCAGATCATCATCGCATCCAATACATTCCTGGAGGACTGGAAACATGCAATGATAAACGTCCTCCTTGAGGAGCACTCTAGGTTTGTTTACCTCAAATGTCTGGTTAACTAGCACAGTTTTTAAACATAGGATTATCACGGTGCTATCCACGCCGAGCTAAACAGGGACAAAGGTGGTCATTACAACCATGGCGGCTGGTGTTAAAGCGGCGGTAAGACCGCCAACAGGCTGGCGGTAAAAAAATTGCAATTACGACCGTGGCGGAAACAGCCAACAAAGACAGCCACTTTAACACTCAGACCGCCATGGCGGTACAAACAAACAGCGCAGCGGTCACCGCCAACAGACAGGCGGGAGACAATGTCCCGCCCACAGTCTCACAACCTACCAATCCGCCACCTTTTCCGGGGCAGATTCACCGTGGATAAAAACACGGCGGAAACAGGAATTTCGAAGGGAAAACACTCACCTCTACACACTCCACGAGGAACGAGGACACCATGGAACCAGAACTCCAAATTCTCCCTGCGATAGTCTTCCTGCTCCTCAACCAGGAGCATGAACGCTGGCGGCGAAGACCATGGTGAATACAGCACCTACAACACAGGGGAGGGGGGAGGCAAAAAACAGGGACACACACATGCAACACCCCTACCCTCACCCACCACAACACACACACTAATGCATATCAATACATCACAGTTACACCGCCCAAACTCCCCCGGAAGAATGCAAAGACCAAAGAAAATGAGTGGAACCATCGGAATATATTAAAAACAAGTAGGCAGAAATATATATATACACACTGTACAAAATAAATACCAGGCATAGTAGTCCAGGTACTGCACAAAGAAAGTCCGTGGAACACTGGGACCACACGGTATGGGCGAGGCCCACACAAGATCCCTGACCATGACGGAGAGAACACTGCAGGGGCATCAGACAGCAAGAAAACAGGCACCTCAGGAGGAGGGAAAGGGGGGGCACCTCAGCCGCTTGAGTGCACAACACCAAATCCACGAGGGGGCCACATGCCCACTGTTCAATCCTGGGGAGTGCAAAGCCACAATCTCTCAAGTCTCTACAGTGGGTGGCTTGCCCACTGCCATATCCTGGGGAGTGCAAAGCCACAGTCTCACAAGTCTCTACAGTGGGTGGCTTGCCCACTGCCATATCCTGGGGAGTGCAAAGCCACAGACTCTCAAGTCTCTACAGTGGGTGGCTTGCCCACTGCCATATCCTGGGGACTGCAAAGCCACAGTCTCTCAAGTCTCTACAGTTGGTGGCTTGCCCACTGTTCAATCCTGGGGAGTGCAAAGCCACAGTCTCTCAAGTGGATGACAGTCTCCACTGGTTCTGGAGGGGGACTGGTGCCCAGAGTGCTTCATCCTGTGAAGGACAGAGGTAGTGGATGACAGTCTCCACTGGTCCTGGAGGGAGACTGGTGCCCAGAGTGCTTCATCCTGTGAAGGACAGAGGTAGTGGATCACAGTCTCCACTGGTTCTGGAGGGGGACTGGTGCCCAGAGTGCTTCATCGTGTGAAGGACAGAGGTAGTGGATGACAGTCTCCACTGGTTCTGGAGGGGGACTGGTGCCCAGAGTGCATCACTCACCCCGTGACTGACCCAGTTGCGTCAGTGCCCTTGCCGCTCATGGGCTAGCGGTGCTTGAGATGGCGGTGCCCTGTGCAGCGGTGCTTGGGATGGCGGTGCCCTGTGCAGCGGTGCTTGAGATGGCGGTGCCCTGTTCTGCGGTGCTTGAGATGGTGGTGCCCTGTTCAGCGGTGCTTCAGATGGCGGTCTACATTGCAGGGTCTCAGCTGCTGGCCGTTCTTCGTGGCCCAGCGGGGCTTGTGCTGGCGGTCCTTCATGGCCCAGCGGGGCTTGTGCTGGCGGTCCTTCATGGCCCAGTGGGCCTTTTGCTGGCGGTCCTTCATGGCCCAGTGGGGCTTGTGCTGGCGGTCCTTCATGGCCCAGTGGGGCTTGTGCTGGCGGTCCTTCATGGCCCAGCGGGCCTTTTGCTGGCGGTGCTTCATGGCCCAGTGGGGCTTGTGCTGGCGGTCCTTCATGGCCCAGCGAGGCTGGTGCTGGCGGTCCTTCATGGCCCAGCGGGGCTTGTGCTGGCGGTTGTGCTGGCGGTCCTTCATGGCCCAGCGGGCCTTTTGCTGGCGGTCCTTCATGGCCCAGTGGGGCTTGTGCTGGCGGTCCTTCATGGCCCAGCGGGGCTTGTGCTGGCGGTCCTTCATGGCCCAGCGGGGCTTGTGCTGGCGGTCCTTCATGGCCCAGCGGGGCTTGTGCTGGCGGTCCTTCATGGCCCGGCGGGGCTTGTGCTGGCGGTCCTTCATGCCCCAGCGGGGCTTGTTCTGGCGGTCCTTCATGGCCCAGCAGGCCTTCTGCTGGCGGTCCTTCATGGCCCAGTGGGGCTTGTGCTGGCGGTCCTTTGTGGCCCAGCGGGACTGGTGCTGGCGGTGGCCTTCTGGGCAGCTGGGCTGAGGCTGGCGGTGGCGTCCTGGGCAGCTGGGCTGGGGCTGGCGGTGGCCTCCTGGGCAGCTGGGCTGGGGCTGGCGGTGGCCTCCTGGGCAGCTGGCCTGGGGGTGGTGGTGGCTTCCTGGGCAGCTGGGCTGGTGTTGGCGGTGGCCTCCTGGGCAGCTGGGCTGGTGCTGGAGGTGGCCTCCTGGGCAGCGGGGATGATGGCGGTCTTCTCCGCCGTGCTGCTCTTCCCAGACTTGGCGGGTTTCTTGTGGCCCTTCCCCACCTTGGAAGTTGTCACAGCTGACTCCACACTCCCAACGGGACCCCTGGGAGCAGCTTTGGTGTCTGGAGTTTTCCCCCTCTCACGCCAGGCACTGGCCAACTTCTGATGCTTCACAGGTTGGGGACTGTCTGTGCTGTGGCTCTGTGCCACACTGGCTGTCCTGCTGGCTGGTGCACTCCACATACCCGTGACCACAGGCACCACTGGTCTCGGAGATTTTGTGGCTGAGGTGCTACTTCGGGAACTATGAGATGGACGGGGTGGGGAGGTGTGGGAAAAAGGTCAAGGGTGGACAGGAAAAGCTTTTGGGACACACTGGGACGGGTAGCTGGAGAGGGTTTGGGATTGGAGGAAGAGGTGGTGGTAGTAGGAGGTGTACGTTTGGTGACTTTGGGTGAAGGTGCATGCGCTGGAGGCTGTTGTGATGTGGATGGCTGTTGGGTGGGTGTGTGCCTGCGTTTGTGTATCTTGGGAGGGGGCGTCACAGACACACTGGGAGAGGACACAGGGGACGTGTGAATGGTAGTGGGGGTGGTGACTGCACGTGAGTGGGGTGCGCTGGTGGGTGTGCTGGTGAGGGACGTAGTGGCTGTAGAGGTAGTGCATGCAGGTGTGAGTGTAGACGAGACTGGGAGGGAGGAGGGAGACGACGAGGAGGGGGACACAGTGGAGGCAGTGGATGTTGGTGTGTCTGCATCTGTGTGTTGCTTGCGTGAGTGCCTGTGGGATGTGTGGTGCTTATGTTTGCCTGAGCTTCCCTTGTGTGTTGCGGTGTGTGCAGGCTGGTCTGATGGTGTGCTTGGGATAGGCAGAGGTACAGGGGATTGGATCGGGGTGGAGGATGTTGGAGGGGGGAGGCTAGAGACGGGAACAATGGCTGCCATCAGTGGTGAGGCCAGAGTCTGAAAAGCTCGGTGAAGTGCCGCCTGACCAGAATGAATGCCCTCCAGGAATGCATTTGTTTGTTGCAACTGCCTTTCTACACCCTGGATGGCATTCAAAATGGTAGACTGCCCAACAGTGAGGGACCTGAGGAGGTCAATGGCCTCCTCACTGAGGGCAGCAGAGGTGACTGGGGCAGGGCCTGAGGTGCCTGGGGTGAAGGTGATGCCCACCCTCCTGGGTGAGCGGGCACGAGGCAAAGCCAGAGGGGCTGCTGGGACGGCAGTGCTGGTAGGGGGGGTGGCGGCTGTACCTGTAGATGCGGGGGGCACAGATGTTGCCACCACCACAAGGGAGCTCCCATCAGAGGACGAGTCCGTGTCGCTGGTCTCAGCTCCTGTCCCCGCCGTGGAGCTCCCCACTGGTGAATTCAGACTCCGTAGTGTCGCCCTCCATGGCCATGTGGGATGCAGCTCCCTCATGCTCCGGTGCCACTACTCCTCCGCCTGATGATGCTAATGCACATAAGAACAGGAAGACTACAAAAAGGGGGGGGTGAACAGAAGAAAGACATGTTGAGTGCATGGATTACCGCTACCGTTGGCGGACACGACAGACACAGAAGCCCCCCTGCACTACGCCGCGCTCTTGGGCTCCACTGTTCAATTCCTGGGAAATGGCCTACAAGGCTATGGATGACATCTGCACACATAGATGACACAGGGGCATGAATAGCTGTACTTGGCACTCTACAGAGGTGGGGTGGGGTGTCACATGGCCTGCCTTACGGAGGGGCCTTGCCTACGGAACTCGCCCTGGCCTAAGAAAACCCACAGCCCTCCTCCCCCTATTGTGCTTTAGGTGTGTTTATTTAAATGCTCAATATTGGAGGAGGTAGTGAAATGGTGAGGGGTTATGGCGGAGGAGTGTCCATGGCAGAGTCCAGTCTATTAGTCTCACAGGTGCATTGCCCATACGGGCATAGGAAGTGGAGCTGGAGCAGTTTAATTATGGACGGGGTGACAAAGTGGGACAGTAGGAGGACAATCAGGGTGGTCTCATTTCTTGGCGGGGTCTTGGCATCGTGCTCTGTCTTCGTCCTGGATCTCAGGGACCCGTTGCGGGGTGGTTCTCCCTCTGCAGGGGGTGGGGTGCTGGTGTGGTGGTCCTGTGGCGGGGTAGCGCCGGCGGAGGTGGTGGGCAGTTCATCGTCCATGCTAGTGTCAGGGGCCCCTTGTAGTGCCACAGTATCCCTCCTGGTGTTGAGTAGTTCCTTCAGCACCCCTACGATGGTGCCCAGGGTGGAGCTGATGGTTCTGAGTTCCTCCCTGAAGCCCATATACTGTTCCTCCTGCATGCGCTGGGTCTCCTGAAACTTGGCCAGTACCGTTGCCATTGGGAGTGGTGGTAGGCTCCCATGATGGAGGAGAGGGCCTCGTGTAGAGTGGGTTCCCTTGGCCTGTCAGCCCCTCCACCATGACCCTGAGCTCGTCCTCCGAGAACCTGGGGAGTCTTTGCCGTGCCATGGGGTGGTGTAGGTGATGTGTGGGGTGGAGTGGAGTGTGTGGTGATAAGTGTGGTGATATGTAGTGGTGTGTTGTGTGAGGTGCGTGGAAGTTGTGTGGGTGATGGTGTTGTCTGACTGTGGATGCTGTTGTTCTTGCTGGTGGTGTCTCTCTCTGGCCTTCTTTCGGAATTTTTTGTCTTGGGGGTTTGTGGGTGTGTGTTTTATATTGTATTGGGTGTGTGGGAGTGGTGTGTGTATGTGTATCAGGTGTGTGTATTTTGAATTGTCCAATGTTGTTGTGTTTTGTAAGAGTGCGTCTATTTTGAGCGCGGCGGTGTGTACCGCCAATGGAATACCGCGGTTGAAAGACCGCCGTGTGGATTCGGGTGTCGTGATAGTGTGGACGTATTTCTGTTAGTGTGACGGTGGAGGTTTTGTTTTCGCCAGTTTATCACTGATCTTTGGTGTGGCGGACTTGTGTGGGTGTCTGACTTTTGGCAGATTCCGAAACGTGGGTCATAATAGCTGTGGCGGATTTCCGCGGCGGTGTGTTGGCGGTCTTCTACACGGAGGTAA
The DNA here is from genome assembly GCF_031143425.1 of Pleurodeles waltl. Taxonomy (NCBI): domain Eukaryota; kingdom Metazoa; phylum Chordata; class Amphibia; order Caudata; family Salamandridae; genus Pleurodeles; species Pleurodeles waltl. Next base: position 1,634,113,865 of record NC_090445.1, read on the forward strand.
GCAGCTTTTACCGCCAATGTAGTAATGACCACCAAAGTCTTTTGCCATTTGTACAGCAAAAACATTTAAGCATAGGATTGACACAGTGCCATTCTTTCTGAGACCCACTTGAAAATGTACAAAAAGAAAGAAAAGGGGCCGGCGTGTAGACCCACAGCGGATCCGGCATAAACAAAAAAATTGAATTGTGGGCTTCCGCACTTGATCTTTTTCGAGCCCCTGAGTGGGCCAAGTCCCGGGGGCAACCATGTTTATTAGTAACAAGGTGGTGCCCACCCCCCCCATAGCCTCGGGGATGTCCACCTCCCCGGGGTGATGATCAATAATAATGCGGGCATCACCTGACCCCCCACAGCCTCGAAAACCACTACCTCCCCGAGGCTATATTTAAATTATGTGGGGGAGGCCCATCAGCCTCCCCCACAGCCCTGGGGACCGCCATCTCGCTGGGGCTTTATCCAACATTAATGTGGGGGGCGCACGTCCCCCCCACAGCTCCGGGGACAGCCACCGCCCTGGTGCTTTTAACAATTAGTAGATGGGGGGCACCCCCCCACACAGCTCCCAAGACCACCACCTCCCCGGGGCTGCCTCTATATTGTGTGCGGGAGGGTGTGTGGCCCCCCGAAGCTTCTGGGACCACCGCCGTCCTGCGGTAAACAGTAAATAATGTAAAGGGGGTCCTTTTCAGGCCCCCAAGCCCTGGGGACCACCGCTTCCTTGGAGCTTCTTCTACATTGGAGGGGGGCCCCCTTGAGGAGCCATTGATGGCCCTGGGGCTGCCACTGCCTACTGCCTGCTCCTTCTATGTCTCTGAGTGCCCACCACTGGGACATAGCTGCATAGCTGTTTGCTGTTGCTTGGCTACAGATTTGACAGCTGCAGCCAAATCACAGCAAACACTCCAGTTTATGACAGCGGGACCTGTCAAACAGGCCCAGTTGTCAGAAAGCGCAGTTTACATCTTTGTTCCCTGCACATCTTTGATAAACTCATTGTAACATCTGCAGCAAACATTTTATCACATACCTGTGCATGGCGGGGCACAAGTTATAGCTACTATGTATATAAAGTAACTATCGCTCGTGCCCTTGCCAGGCACTGCTAATTACCCCAGATATTACAGCACTCATGACAACTTCTAAAATGTAATTAAAAAGTATAAATGAGCAGTCAAATTATTGCAAAAATAACTATTACATCTCTGTAACCTTTGTTTTTTAAGTGAATATATACAGTATATATATATGTAGAGTTCACACAAAAAATAAAGGTTACTGGGTTGTTTAGGTTCATATTTTATATGCACAAAACCACAGAAATTAAACTTTTATAGTTAGAGGTATTTCAAGTAACTATAAATCGTGCCCTAAAGTAACTATAACCTGCACACTTGCTATGCACAGTTTACTCATCAAAAATGTTACTGCAAATGTTACAGTGATATTATCAATGATGTCACAGAAGATGTCATGAGTGATGTAATATCTGAGGTAATTAGCAGTGCATGGCGGGGGAATGGTGAGTTATAGTTAGCTTAGGGCACAAGTTATGGTTACTCGAAAATACTCTAAATATAAAAGCTGAATTTTTATGTGTTTGTGCATGAGAAATCTGAACTTAACTATAACGTCCTATAACCTTTGGGTTTTTAGTGATTTTCTAAGGGTTCTTTAATTCTATTTCCTAAATATAACGCCCCTGAAACCTTGTTTTTTTTCAGTGAATGTCTAGTTTTTTTAATGTTAAGTAAGATGCCCATCACAATGCATGGTGGGGGGAGGGTTAGATGCATGGCCTGGCTTGCCATTAAACTGTCCCCCTCCAGGATTGCTACTCCTACCCCCCTCCTCCTTGCCACATATTGTCCAAGTCCATGCCCCTGCTCCCTCAGTATAGACCTGTGTGGTTGTTGCTCTGCCTCTGCCCTGAACAATTAGCTTGCTGCCCCATCCACCTCCTCCCTATCCTCTGTTGCCCAAGTAAATGTACAAGCCCCCTTCCTCCTGCCCCGCATTGTCCAATGTGCTGCCATTGTCCTTCATTTAGTTTGATATCTCTGCCCACTCCTCCTGCCCACTGTTGTCCAATTCTATGTCCCATCATTGTCCTTCTGCTTAGCCTCCGTACTTAACTTGCTACCCACCCCCCACCATCCCTCTGCCCTCCAAAATCTGTGTGCCTTCTCGTGCTCCCTCCTTTTTCCCACCATGTTACATTGACCTGCCATTGTCCATTCTATCTACTCTGAGTGTTCTGTTGAACTGCGACTGCCTCTCCCCTCCTGCCTAGCATGGTCAGATGGCAGCCGCCTGTTCCTGTCGTCTCCACCCGGCCTGTCCGAGTTCAATCCCTCTATCCACTTTTGCCTGTCCTCCATGGTCCATTTTGCTGTCACTCCTTTCTGCCCTCTGTTCTCTTTTGTGCTGTACTGCTCCCTCTGCCTGCCCTGAGTAGTCTGTTATGAATCCCCTTCCCCGGCTCTCTCTTGCCTGTATACAGGCCCTACCCCTCTCTTCTGTCCTCTGTGGTCCTTTGTGCATGCCGCTGCGCCCTCCTTCTTGCCCACTATGGTGTTTGGACTGCCAATAACCCTCTCATTTGCCATGCATGGTCTTCTGTGCTGCCATAGCCCCTCCCACCTGCCCAGGATGGTTGGCTTGCTGTCCCTGAACCCCTCCCACCTTCCCTCCATTGTTTGTGTATATGCCATTTCTCACACCATTATATTCTCACTGTTTCAGTTCACAGTGTGTTGTGCTTCTAGTGCCCATCCCTCCTGCACTCCTAGGTCAGCCTGCTGCTCCTGCCCTGCTCCCTTGCCCCATTCCCTCCGTTTTCCATGTGCGGGCCCCTAGCCCCTCCCTCCTGCCTTGTTTGGTCCATTCTCATGCCCCAGCCCTCTGCGTTCTGTCCTTCATGGTCCATTATGCTGCAACTGTCCCTCGTGTCTGTCCAGAATGGTCAGCTTGCTGCCCTTGCTTCTTTCTCCTCTGCTCTTTTTTGTCCATGTGCATGACCCTGACCCTTCCTATTGCTTTCCATGATCTGTTGTGTTGCAGTGCCGTCCCATTTGCCCAGTGTAGTGTATTGTGCTGTGTAAACCCTAATGCTTGCCCTGTTAGGTCAATTTGGTGTCCCTGCCAATCTTCTGTTACCTGACTCCATGTCCATACCCCATTCCTCCGGGATCCAATGTACCATACCTGCCAACACTTTGAACTTGGTAAGAGGAAGATTTTGAAAAGAAATCCTAGGGAAATGATTTTCCCCATTCTCCTTTGGGAAAGGGGTTATTTTAGGAAGGAAACAGGTGAAATAAAGACCTTTTGGACTCTCCTGCCTGAATAGGGTCTCTTGGCATGTATGGTTGTACTACCACTGCCTCTTCCTTCTGCCCTCAATGGTCTATTGTGTTGCCACAGCCTCTCTTGTCTGTCCTGCATTGTTGATTTGTTGCCCCTACCCCTTTTCCCCTGCCCTACATTGTCCATTTTGCTGTTACTGCCCCTCCCACCTGCCCAGTGTGGTCAACTTGATTACTCTGCACCCTTTTCCCTGCCCTCAACTATCTGAGTCTCTGCCCCTGACCTTTACCTCCCTACTGTGGTCTAATGAACAACTAGATTGCTAACATTCTGTATTTATTACAAAAGTGTGGTACGCCTGACATCATCTGTATGCTATCAAAACTGTAATACCTAAAACATTTCCTTTAGAAATTATAAAAATGAGAGGGTCCATTCCCATAGAAATTATGGTTAGTGCTGTAAAAAAATTAAATGAGGAGATATTTTCTCAGTTCTCAAATATCAACAAAGCACTTTTAAATTATTTTTAAGCTTTATGTTTTTTCCAGGAATCACTTGATCATTTGGTACACTTAAGGGCCAGGATGTGACATTATGGCAAGAACTGCAGACTTTGTGAGTGGGAAACCAGGTTCAAGATTCCGCAGCAGTTCGATAACATGTGGTTTTGGGCAAATCACTTAGGGCCCCATTATGCGTTTGGCAGTCCGAGGACCACCAAACTCACATTGGTGGTCAGACCTCCACGCTCCTGGCAGCCTGACCGGCAGATTACGACCCTGGCGGTCCAATTGCCAAAGGACCGCTGCCACGGACAGGATGGTTGATCCTGATGGGTTGGCATGGTCGAAGTCGTGGTCAGCCATGGCAGCAATGAATTCAGATGAGCAGAGGCACTGTGTACCTGGGAAACCCCCAGAGCTGAAGACGTGGGTCTCCCAGTGAACATGGAGAGTGGGCAGTACATCTGCTGTGCTTCTGAGAGCTGGACACAGTGAGTAGCTGTAAAAGACATTGATCTGAGGTAGACATGGTTAGTGGCTCAGCTGGAGCCCCACTGTAAATGACCCGGGTGCTGGACGACCACACTGTTGTGAATGGTGTTCTGGACTTGAAGGTATGTGAAGGGGCTGATTAATGGAAGAGAGCGAAACAACCTCCTACTTGGCACCTGGCGGCATTATTACATTGAAGGTCCCAGTTATAGCTCCCTGAAATGTTGAACAAGATGGACGGTGGGCATTGTGTGTGCCTAATTGGGTGCGGACCACCATGGGCAAGGGTGGGGTGGTATCCCTCTGCCGCAAACAAGATCACACAATATATCACACGTAGCCTGGGCAAGGATAGGGTGGCACGCTCCTCTGCTGCTAAAACTATCACACAATATATCGCGCCTAAAGAGCCTTCTCATACAATCACACGGCAGGCTGGCACAGAGTCCCAGAGTGCTTCACCAGATGTTTTGGGGGACCCCTCTTGTGAAGACTTAATGGCTGCCATTCAGGGCTCATGCACAGCTCCAAAACAGAAAAAGAAGCAGTGTCTATTGATGTCAAACTACTCCGGGCTGACCTGAGGAGGTTGCAGATAAAGTGATGGCGGCTAAAGGTAACATTGGAACTTTCCAAGAGGAGGTCCCCCAGCTTAAACAACATATGGCCTCATTGACCTCCGACTCCGCAGAGCTGGAGTGCTGGTTGGAGGACATGGAGGGGCGTTCCCACTGCAACAACAAATGGGTACTGGGGTTCCTGGAGCAATCAAATGGGAATTTGGTGGAAGGATTCCTGGAGGATGGGATTAGATGACAGCTATGGCAGGCTTGCCTCTTGGAGCATTTTGTGGTGGAAAGTGCATACACACCCCTCTCCTGCCTTCTGACGCCCCCCCCAAGAGCAATAATCGACAAGATCCTTAGCTATCGGGACAGGCACTGAGTCCTCTGTGTAACAAGGGAGCAGGAGATGCCCTTGTTTGAGAATTACAAAATAGGCTTATACCCAGGTTACACTAAGAAGATTCTGGAACAGCCCAAATCCTTCTCACCTGTAAAGCAGATGTTGCGAGCTATGCAATCGAAGTATATGCAACTCTGTCCATCCAAACTAAATGTGAACTCACAGGGGCATACACACTTCTTTGAGCAAGCTGATGAGGTGTTGAACTGGCTGGAGTTCTGCTACAGTTCCTCTGTGAGAATCATGAGGGGATGTGGTGGTGCAGGACCTCGATTGCACTCTGACCAATGGCTAGGAGAAGTTCGATTGTGGGGCTCCAGGGAAGGGTAGGCTCCCTCCCCTCTGACAGAATAACGATAAGTGAGAATGGTTCAATGCACCTCTTGCCAGTGGGCGAGTATCAGGGTCCATGGAGGAGGGGATCAGCACTATGTGGGCTGGCTATGCGGAGGAAGGACTCGAACATACAGTTGATATGGTGCCTCAGACATTGATGGAAGACCGGTATGCATTGCGAACATTTATGTTGAATCTCTGTATGACTGTGCTCCAAGAGAGTGCCTGGCCCAGACTGCCACTGTGTTAAAGCAGATGACAATGTTTGTAACAGGGGGTGTGTGGAATGTGGGACACCTATGCTGTATATGTTTTGGGTATTCAGGACTAGAGGGGTTAGGGGTACCAATGCTCTTCACAACAGTATTTGTATTCATATTCTGAGACTGTTTGCCCAATTGAGTGCTTCTTTCCCCCTCCACCTCTGCCTACATGGTAGCCTCCCCCTTTTCTCCCTGCTGCGTGAGTCACGCTGGTTAGCCCCTTCTCTCCACCTCCTCTCCCTCATCTACTCTGTTTTGGGTGGGGCAGGCCTCCCTCCTCCTGTTGTAGTATCTCCTCTGATCCTACATTTTTTTTGCCACCTTGCTAGCTCGTGTGGAGAGTTGGCTGGGCAGAGTAGGGGTGAGCATCGATACCCTTTCCTAATTGGATAGGTATTGGGTAGAAGTGTTCGTCCTGGCACTTTCATAGGGTGGATGCACGTGGACATCTGTTGCCTCTATGTGGATCCGTAGATGGGGGATTGTTATTGATTGGAGTGTTGTAGGTTGTATTTTGTTTTAGGTGTGCCGGTTGGTCACAGGCTGAAGTGCATGGGATGTAGATCTCCAGCTCCAGAACACATGGGGGATAACTGCAAATTGTTGACATGGAGTGTGCTGGGGTAGTTACGCCAAATGCTATAGAGTTCTATCATTTCTGAAACATCACAAGGTCCAAATAGCATGTCTCCAGGAGATTCACCTGAATGAAACAGGCTGGTAAACTTGCTCAAAAATAAATGGAAGGGACAGGTTTATCATGCTTCATTTTCTACTTGTGCAAGGGTATTGATTTGGGTGGTGTCAGGGGTCCCCTTCACACTGAAGTTTTCTGAAGCAGATGTGGAGGGTCAATATGTGCATGTACAGGACTTATTGGATGGACGGTTGATCTCAGTCCTGAACGCTATGGGGATCATTATGACTTCTACACCGTCTGACAAAGTTCCGCGGTCAGGTTGCTGCCAGTGCGGCCACCTTCCCGCAAGCCCCATTCAGAGTTTCCCGCTGAGTCAGTGGGCAGAAATACTGTTTCCGCCCATTGGCACAGTGAGAAACAGCCTACAACATTGATGCTGGCTCATCAGTGACCTGGCGGCAATGCTGCAGTGCGTAGGGTGCACCAGAACAGCAAGCAAAGCAGACAGTGAACTTTGCGAAGGGGCTGAATGGGGGGCCCTGCACTGCCCATGCCAAGATGAGAATGTGCCCATGATCTACATAGTGAGATTTCTTTCAGATCATACCCCAGTCCCACCCAGTCTGCGACCTAGTGTGGGAGTGACACGTAGGAAGCGTCCTCACTAGAGGCTTTCTGAAGATATACTTCTTGATATAGAGGGCAGAGAGACTCTTGCATAAAATTGACTGACTACATGGAGCATAACTGGGGAGAACAGAGCCACTGAGTGGGAGGCCATGAAGGCGGTCAAGCAAGGGCATTGCTTGGGGTTAACATGTGGGGTAAAAAGACAGCTCACAGAGGAGCTTGCAGACAAGGAGGGCGCCTTAGTGAAAGTGCAGGCTGGGGATGTGTTGATGGCTGAGGCCCGGATGGAAGACGTGGCCATTGAGCATACTATAGTGGAGCTCTGGGATAGGTTGGATAAGTATACTCTCAAGCAATATAGACAAGGTCTCCATTGAGAAGGGAGCATAGTGGGAAGACTACTATCATCGATACTGTGCCAGAAGGCACGTAACAAAGTCATGCGTGAGGCAGTCTTGGAAACCTTCAAGTCACATCTTGAAGGGGTGTATAAAAGGGATTACGGAGTCAGAGATACTGGCATTTTTGGTGGAACTTGATCTCCCTGAAGCGACGGAGAAGGTGCAGTTAAAATTAGACACAGAATACACAACAGAGGAATTGCAGGCGGCCCTTCGGCTGCTTCCTAAACACAAGGCGCCTAGGAGGGATGGTTTCCCCCCAGAGTTTTACCAGACTTACTTGGCCGCGATCATGTTGGGACACCTGAAAGAGTTTGTGAAAGCCCGAGGCAGGGGATACTGCCTCTGACTATGTAGGAGGGAGAGATATGCCTAATACCTCAGCCTGGAGGAGATGTGGCAGACTCAGCTGCGTATTGCCCCCTCACCATGCAAAACAAGGATATCAAATTTCTGTGTAACATGATCGCCACTCAACTGGGTCTGGTGGTGGGTAGCTTGGTCCATGAGGATCAGTGCTGATCACCCCTGGTCAGAACACTGGGATGAACCTCCAATGACTCACACAAAATTTGCATGAGATAGAAGATAGCCCAGAGGAAATGGTCCTTGTAGGTTTCGACATAGAAAAAGTGTTTGACATGCTGGACTGGGCATGCCTACTGGAAGTATTAAGAAGAAATGGCTTTGGTCCTTAATTTTGCACCTGAATCCGCCTATTGTACACGAGCCTGCAGATGTGAGTGTGGCTTGGACCACTGCGCATGGAGACATGGTAATTGGGCCACGGTATGTAACAGGGTTGTCTGTTGTCGCCTTTGTTGTTCCCTCTGGGTCTTGAGCCTCTGGTGATAACAATCTGCAGAGACATGCAGGGACATGGCATAGCTGTCTGGCAAACAACCCACTTGGTGTCATTGTATGTGTGTGCCTTGTTTCACCTCAGGAGCCAGAGGGAGTCATTGGGCTCGCTGCTGCACATCTTTGATGAGTTTTGCGCAGCCTCCAGACTGTGATTGAACTGGAGAAAGTCATTGCTAGAGTTCCGGTAAGGCTGCTACCTGACCTGTGTCTCCAGGTCCGGTAACTCAAATGCAATATAACATGAGCAGGGTATTTGACTCTCTGAATTTATCTGTGGCTTTCTGGAGCACTCTGCCACTTTCCCTTATGAGTAGGAATGCTATCTTACAGATGGTGCTACTCCCTTGCTGCTTATACACCATACAGCATTCTCTTTCCCCCCTCCCTGTGGGAGTGTTGAAAAAGCTGGATTCACTCCTTACATTCCTAATATGGGAGGGTGGTCAAAGTAGGGTGACTAGGAGAACCCTTAAGAGGACTTATGAGCAAGGGCGGCTTGAGGCCCTCCATTTAGAATTTTACTACTTTGCTGCTATGCTACAACATGCCACACAATGGTTTGCAGAATAAGACAAATAGGAGAAAAGTTAATTTGCAGGGTGTGTAGCCACGGAGGACCTACCGGTGCGGTTGATGCAGGGAGCAGGGACCCACTGGGACCTACCTATGTGGTGCAGCAGACGGCCAAAATATGGCACAAGAAGGTGGAGATGGATCTTCGCAGAGCCAGATTTCATAGGGAACTGTTCGTGTGGATTGGAGTTCCTCTGCGCCGCATGGAGGAAAACATGCCATTTCAGGTGTGAAGGAATGGAGGGTGTGAAATTTGGAGTGATCTATAACTGAGTGAGCATCTTATATCCTTTGAGGATGCCCAACAGGATTTTGGTGTGGGACCACGACACTTCTTACATGATGTGGTTATAGCAGAATTTGTGCGGGAGAACTGGAAGACCTTCCCAGTAGCCCCCCTGGGACTGGTGCACTGGGAGGGATGTTTACAAGCACCCCAGTCAGACACTTAGGCCCATATTTGAGGAGAGTTAGCGTCACCTTAGCATGCTTTATTTTGACGCTAAAGCAGCGCTAACTTAACTCCATACTTATATTTTGACACTAGACCCGTCTAGCATAAAATTATTGGAGTTAATGCCATTTATAGGAAGCGCCAACCCACCTTGCGTCAATGAGATGCAACGTACCCATTCCCTTCATAAACATGTGACTAGCCCCCCAATGCCATATTTAACAATCAACGCAGAAACAACGCACAACTAGGAGGCGGACCTAATTAATGGCGCTAAGCCCCATTAGCATCATTATTTAACGCCTTGTCTGACCAGGCGTTAAAGTGCAAGTAGGCCCATTTCCATGTGGAAACACGATGGAATGGGCACAAAGATGCCCACCCCAAAACCCCGCATCACCACCAAGCACACCACAGGGACACTACAGGAGGAGGGAGCCCACCCCAGGTAAGTTGCAAGTAAGTGTATGTGGGTGGTGTGCCACTGGGGGCCTCCTACATGTGGCCCCCTGGCTGGCACTGGGTATATTGGGCTTGCTCTTGAGACACTGATCCCCTGTGGTGGGCATTTGGGTGGTAGTAATGAGTCCTGTCTATACTTAGACAGGTGACATGTTTTGGCTGCTTGTGCATCAAAAAAATGACGCAGATTATTTGCTGCTAATCAGCCTACCATCATTTTTGACCCACTAGTGCCATTTCCCCTAACACCATACGTCACCGGCTAGCATCTTTTTTTGAGACGTTATCCATTCCTTAGTGCCATCATGTGACATTTCTTAAATATGGCGCACAAATGGCAATAGGGAGTGGCAGTAGTTCATTCATAACTGCACTAGCGCATTTGTACCCCTTTTTTCATAAATATGGGCCTTAGTGTTGCTCCTGAATCAATCCATGTGAGCCGATATTGAGCATGAGGCTATGCGGGCTCAGAAAGCATGGGATAGGTGGCTGGAGACCCACTGATAGGCGAGGAATGGGACAGGGTATGCAGTACTTTTGGTCTAGGTTGTCAGTAAACTCACACAAAACACTGCTGGGGGCCTTAACTACGCTTTTCTATCTGTTAGGTACCATGGCAAAGTCCAAGGGGGGAAAATGCCCTACAAATATATGCAATTTGCGCTGCTTCTTGCTAAAAGGCCGGTGAAAATTGCTTGGATGGGACAGGGGACGCCACTGCTGTCTCATTGTGTGAAGAAAGTCCTTGAATGGACACTGGCTGAAAAAATCATATGAATGCAACAGAACTGATGACAAGTTGTGAGAGGACACAGAGGTGTGGAAGGGACTGTGTGGGAGATTTTTAGCAGCTGAGAATGGCTCTAGTAAAAGCGAGGGGGGCTCAAATGGATGACAACTTAGAAAATTTACTGGATAGCCGTGGGTTAGTGTGTGATTTGTGGAACAATTGCCACCCCTATTGTTCTAATATCCTTTGTGATAAGATATGTATCATTTGACTTGCACCCATGCAGACCTACGTACAATGACCAATATAGTACACCTGCAGTTGTATGTGTTGTTCAATAAAAAAAAGAGTTTAAAAAAACTACCTACTGCTGACTGCTTGTGTACCGCTTGACTAATCCTCATGAAATTTTCAGAAGTATACTTTGGTATGTTCAGCTTCTGTCTTTAAAGTTTTGGGGTGATCCGTCAAGCGGGGGTCGAGAAAAAGGGGAGTCCCAGAAAACTTTTTCCCCATTAATTTTTCTACAAGGCCTTTAGATATGCATACAGCCCAAACTGCTGAACAGAATTACACCAAATTTGGTAAGAAGTTAGATCTTGTTGTGCAGATTTTGTTTTTTGTAATTTGGTGTAAATCCGTTCAATCGTTTTGGAGATGTTAAAGATAAAAATGATAGATATCTAGGGATGCCGATTCTCTGTGGATGCAATTGTCCCCGTGCTGATATCTGATTGGCTGCCAGCACTTCAACAAGTAAGTGCTGGAAGCCATCTTGGGACTCGGCTGAAACCGACTCCTAGTAAGAACAAAATCGAAAAAAAAGAAAAGGGGCCAAGGTAGGGTCGCCCTAAGCCTCTAGCCTTTTGTGTAGGGGTCCCTCATAGACCCCGTCAGGGCTAAAAAGCATTTATTTTTTTTAAACAGGCTATCTCCTGTCCTTTTTTTATTTTGCCCCAGGTGGGCCAGGTCAGGGGCCATTTGGGAATTGAAAGTGGATCGGGTGCATTGTATTGCATTGTATTAGCCCCTGGGACTGCAACGTCCGTGGAAAAATGCCAGAGAAATATGGGGCATGGCCTAAGGTGACAGTGTCTCATGCCCTCGCCATGTACTGCTAATTACCCCAGATATTACCGCACTTATAACAACTTTTATAACGCCAATAAAATATCAATGAAACACTAGAAGTAAAATTATTGAAGAAAAAACTGTGCATTGCGGGGCGCAAGTTATAGTTACCGTAGGCCGCAAGTTATAGTTACTTGAAATAACTCTAACTGTAACTGCAGAATTTTTGTGCAAGTAAATTCAGAATCTAGCTATAGAGTCTCTGTAACCCATGTTTTTTTAAGAGCATATATATATATATATATCTGTATATATCTATTTATATATGTATGTGTGTGTATATATATATATATATGTATGTGTGTATGTATGTATATATATATATATATATATATATATATATATATATATATATATATATATATATATATATATATATATGTATATATTACTTTCACTGAAAAAACAAACATTAAAGTGACATTTTAGCGTTATAGTTAGGTAGATTTGTCACTGACAACATTAAAGTTTTCGCCAGTTAGCAGAGCTGACTATAACTTGCACCCCACCATGCACTGCTTATGACCTCACATATTGCATCACTCATGACATGTTCTATTTCATTTTCAATTTATGGCATTTCCTATCTAAAAAACACAGAATTTCACCTGTTGTAGTTGTCTCAAGTAACTATAATTCGCACCCACACAATGCACAGTTTTTATTGCAAATGCCACAGTGATATTACCAATGATGTCAGAGAAGATTTCATCAGTGATGTAATATGTGGGGTAATTAGAAGTGCTGGTGACAACATAATTTATAGTTACCCTAGGATACAGGTTATAGTTACTTGAGATAACTCAAAAATCTGGGAAAACCCAGGATCTTGCGGAACTTGTGCCCCCAGCCAGCTACCTGCATAGTGCAGGAGCCAGATTTCCTCCCACCTGGAGGGAGCAGCTTTACTTATGTGATGTGTTTCCTTGCCTGTATAAGAGTGGGCAGGGAAACAGATCACAAATCTGCTCAAAGCTGGCGGGAGCACTTTTAAAGCTCCTGACCGCTGGGAGAAGACTTTGGCCCTCATTGCAACCCTGCCGATCGGTGTTAAAGTGGTGGTAATACCACCAACAGGCCGGCAGTTAAAAAAATTGAATCACGATCATGGCGGAAACTGCCAACATAGACAGCCACTTTAACACTCCGACCGCCACGGCGGTAGAAACAAACACTGCAGCGGTAACCGTCAACAGACAGGCAGAGGACAATGTACCGCCCACTGCATTACAAGGCACCAATCCGCCACCTTCTCCGGGGCGGTACCAACGCCATCAAAAGCACGGCGGAAACAGTACTTGGAACGGAAACCACTCACCTCTCGACACCCAACGAGGAACCAGGACGCCATGGAGCCCCAGTTACAGGTCCTGCCCATGTTGGTTTATCTCCTCTTCTACCAGGAGCAGCAAAGATGCCGCCCCCGACCACGGTGAGTACTGCACCTAGCACACAGGGGAGGGGGTGAGAAAAAGAGAATGACACACACACACGCAACACGCAACACTCCCACCCTCACCCACAACAACATACACACAAACACATGCAGCAACTTGACATTTACACCCCATCACCCTCTGGAAGAACTCAAGGACAACATGAAATGATTGTAACAAGTGTAATCATCGAAAAATCAGATAGGCCAAAATTTAAATCATCAGCATATACAAATATGTACACCAACTACACAAGTCCGGATCGTAATTAAATCATTGTCCGTGGACCAGTGGTCCAGTGGTCCCAAAATACATGGGCGAAGCCCACACATGATACCTGACTCGAAACGGAGATAACACTGATGGGGCATCAGATCAAAAATAAACTGGCACCTCAGGGGGAGGGGGAATGCAAAGCCACAGTCTCTCAAGTCTCTCCAGTGGGTGGTTTGCCCACTGCTTTATCCTGGGGAGTGCAAAGCCACAGTCTCTCAAGTGGACGTATCTCTCCACTGGTTCTGGAGAGGGGATTGTGCCCAGAGTGCTTCATCCTGCCAAGGACTGGGGTAGTGGATGATTTTCTCCACTGGTTCTGGAGGGGTCTTGGTGTCCAGAGTGCTTCATCCTGCCAAGGACTGGGGTAGTGGATGCTTTTCTCCACTGGTTCTGGAGGGGGCATTGTGCCCAGAGTGCTTCATCCTGCCAAGGACTGGGGTAGTGGATGCTTTTCTCCATCGGTACTGGAGGGGGCTTGGTGCCCAGAGTTCTTCACATGCAGTGTGGCAGGTCCCATTCCCTCACCTGGGTGTGTGTGCCATGAGATTCCCTGGGAAAAGGTAGTATGATACTCCATGGAGGCAGAGACACACTCCACCCTGCTGCTGAGACTTCCCCTACCTCCTGCAGGTACAAACAGTGCTGGGTGTCGTGCCTCAAGTATGCTGTGCAGGGTCCAGGATGTCTCCTGCAGCCTCGGACTGCTGGCCACTGGGGATGATAGCCCTGTCCTGACTTCCCCTTCGCCTTGTGTCCCTTCCCCACCTTTGATGTCGCTGCTGGTTCCTTGTCACTGTCCCCTTTTGGCTTGGAGGAGCCCTTGCTGGGCGGTTGGTGCGGCTTCTCCCTACGGCATGTGGGCACCTTCTTTACTTTGGCAGGTGGCAGAATGGGCTGATCCTTGGCCTCGCTAGGTGGCACACTGGCAGCCCTGATGGGTGCCGCCCGCGATGTGACAGGATCACAGTGCTGGAGGATTTGGTGGCTGAGGTGCTGGGCTGGGTCCTGGACATCCTGGTCTTAGGGGAAGGACGGGGTGGTGTAGGGAAGAGGTCAATGTTAGCCAGGAAGAGTTTCTTAGACACACTGAGACAGGTTAGGGAGTGGAGGAAGACGTAGTGGTTGTAGGAGGTGTACGTCTGCTGAATTTTGGTGAAGGTGCATGGGCCGGAGGCTGTTGTGAGGTGGATGGCTGTTGGGTGGGTGTGTGCCTGCGTTTGTGTAGTTTGGGAGGAGGGCTCACAGACATACTGGGAGAGGACACAGGGGATGTGTGAATGGTAGTGGGGGTGGTGATTGCACGTGAGCGGTGTGTGGTGATGGGCGTGCTGGTGATGGAGGCTGATGATGTAGTGCATGCAGGTGTGAGTGGAGACGAGACAGGGAGGTAGGAGGAGGACGTGGAGGAGGGGGACACAGTGGAGGCAGGGGATGTTGGTGTGTCTTTATGGGGATGCTGCTTGTGTGAGTGCCTGTGAGATGTGTGGTGCTTAGGTTTGCCATGTCCACTCTTGTGTGTTGATGAGTGTGCATGCTGGTCTCATGGTGTGCTTGGGATAGGCTGAGGTACAGGGGATTGGATCTGGGTAGAGGAAGTTGGAGGGGGGAGGCTGGACACAGTGACAATGGCTGCCATCAGTGCTGAGGCCAGAGCCTGAAATGCTCTCTGTCGGGTACGCCACGCCAGAATGAATACCCTCCAGGTATGCATTTGTTTGCTGCAAATGCCTCTCGACACCCTTGATGACATTCAAAATGGTTGATTGCCCAACAGTGAGGGATCTCAGGAGGTCAATAGCCTCCTCACTGAGGGCAGCAGGGCTGACTGGGGCAGGGCCAGAGGTGCTTGGGGCGAAGGAGATGCCAACCCTCCTGGGTGAGCGGGCACGGGAAACTCGATGAGGGTCTGCTGGGAGGGCGGTGCTGGTGGGGGGGGGTGGCGGTTGTATCTGTTGATGCAGTGGGCACAGAGGTGCCCATCACCGCAAGGAAGCTCCCATCAGAAGAGGAGTCGCTGACGGTTGTGTCTTCTCCTGTCCCCGTCGTAGAGCTCCCCTTGCCCTCCGTCCCACTGGTGCCTTCTGACTCCATAAATTCACCCTCTAGGGCCATGTGGGTTGCAGCTCCCTCCTGCTCCGGTGCCAACGCTCCTCTGCCAGATGATGCTAATGCACACAAGGACAGGGTGACAAAACAAAAAACAAAAAATGGGGAAAGACAGAGGAGACACATGGTCAATGCCTGCAACACCACTACCTTTGGCGGACACAACACACAGGGAGCAGCCCTATGCACTAAGTCATGCACTAACAGTGCACGGGTAAAGCACATGCCCATGGGGGACTCTGTCTAGACCCATTTCATGCACAGCTGGAACCCATAGGAGCCTGACTAGGTGTAGAGGGCAACTACCCTTTTGGGGTTGGAGTGGCACTGAGCCTGCAAATCAATGGATCTACCTTTGCGTGTCTGCCCTGGCCAAGGGGAACCCACAGCCCACCTCCCCCACCCAGACACCTTGTTAAGCACGTAGTCAGCTGAATGAGAGTGTACTCAGCCCATTGTGGCTGCTGTGATGCCCTCAAGCCTCCATCCAACTCAGGATCTGCCACCGCCAGGATCCGGTACATCATGGGGGTCATTGTGCGACGGGCACCCGTTCCACGTTGGGAGGCCATCCCCAGCTGGGCCTCCGCCATCTTCTTGCTCCAGCAGCACAGGTCCTCCCATCTTTTCTGGTAGTGGGTGCTCCGTCTATGGTAGACCCCTAGGGTCTGCACTTCCTTGGCGATGGCACGCCAAATACCCTTCTTCTGGTGGGCGCTGACCTAGAGGAATAGTGAAGTAAAAAAGGATGTTACTCCCCCGTACAGTTCTTCTCACACATTGGCCACAAACCTCCCACCCTGGCCCAGAAAAACATACACTCACCATCCTCACATGCTGGCCTGTGCCCCCGTCTCTTCCTTCCACGACACTCCAGACAATCACATCCCATCCACCATGCACACATTTCATTCACCTTTTTGTCTGGAGGACCGTAGAGTAGCGTGTACTGGGGGAGGACCCCATCCACCAGTTCCTCCAACTCCTCCGCAGTGGAGGCAGGGGCCCTTTCCCTAGACACTGTAGCCATTGTTGCTTCCAGACGCAGGTCACAGCAGCACTTGCAGTGTAGGTCCTCTCCTGTTGAAGGTCAGGTTTCAATTGAGGGAACTGATAGAAAATGGCGGTCACGTCCCCGGAGGTGCGTACCGTCACTGACGACGTACATCGTCATTGGCTCCTGGAACCCATAGGGCCTAATGATAACCAATGCTGAATTGCGCAGCGGTCCTCGACCACCTTCCGCAACGCTGCACAACGCCGGCGCAGTTACCTCATTTCCCCTTGTCCCTCCTTACAGGTCAGGCAGCCGCCATTTCAGGAGGCCACATGGCAGGCCAACTAACTGCGTCACAGCTATTTAGCCCAGGAATACGGACAGACAAAGGCACACAGGGATTATTTCACGATTGTGCTAAACAGCCTTGTGAAACCTATGTGGTGTATGACCCTCTGCTCACCCTTCTTCTCCATAAGGCACGTCCGCTGGGGCAGGTGATGAGATGGCGGCATCCTCCAATGTACAGACCCCTGGTGGACCTGTCGACAATGGAAGACAGACACATCATTATCACTTACAGACTTGATTGTGCCACAATCCAGGAACTGTGTGCCCAATTGGAGCCAGACCTGATGTCAGCTATCCGCCATCCCACAGGAATACCCCCTCTAGTGCACGTCCTGTCAGTGCTCCATTTCCTGGCCAGTGGGTCCTTTCAAACAACAGTGGCCATGGCATCAGGGATGTCACAGCCAGTGTTCTCTAACGTGTTCTACAGAGTGTTATCTTCCCTGCTAAAACACATGCGCAGCTACATCGTTTTCCCTCAGGTGGAGGATCTGCCCACAGTGAAAGGTGACTTTTATGCCCTGTGACATATCCCCAACATCATTGGTGTCATTGATGGTACACATGTGGCATTGCGAACTAGGAGGATAATAGAGCTCACCTTCGGCATCCTGAAGGCCAGATTCCGGTGCCTCCATCTGACAGGTGGATCCCTATACTACTCACCGAAGAAGGTGTGCCAGATCATCGTGGCATGCTCTATGTTGCACAACCTAGCTTTGCGACGCCAGGTGCCTTTTCTGCAGGAGGATGGGCCTGATGCTGGTTTTGTGGCAGCAGTGGAGCCTGTGGACAGCGAAGAAGAGGAGGCAGAAGAAGAAGATATAGACAACAGAAACAACATCATCATGCAATACTCCCAGTGAGACACAGGTAAGAGGATGGCACTGCTTCACACATCTCATACTACTGTAGGACATAGCAGAAATCTTCCTTTTTACCTCTGTGTATGGACCCTGACATGTCACTTTGCCTTTCCATTTCACAGATCTGGGTCCCACTTTGTGCCCTCTGCTATGTTTCCTGCTGCCCAACAACTGTGTAACCATGGTATGTGAACATGAACATTGACATTGCTAGCTTTCTGAAAGGTTGCAATTACACATTTGTTAAAGTACAGACTGACTCCAGATTGATTTGTAATTCAAGGGTGTTTATTTCTGTGCTAATAAGTGGAGGGTGTGTGCAATGAGCTGGGGTGATGGTGGAGGAATGTCCATGGTAGAGTTCAGTTTCTTGGTCTCACATGTGCATTGTCCATGGGGGCATAGGAAGTGGAGCAATGGCAGGTTAAGGTGGACAGGGAGACAAAGTGGGACAGAAGGGTGACAATCAGGGTTTCTTATTTCCTGGTGGGGTCTTGGCAATGTTCTCTGTCTTGTTCCTTGTTCCTGGATCTCAGGGACCGTTTCCGGGGTGGTTCTCCTTCTGCATGGGGTGGGGTGCTGGTGGCCTCTTGGTCCTGTGGCGGGGCCTCCTGTCCACCTCATGGTGTTGGCCAGATCTGCCAGCACCCCTGCAATGGCAACCAGGGTGGTGTTCATGGACTTCAAGTCCTCCCTGATCCCAAGGTAGTGTTCCTCCTGCAGCCGCTGGGTCTCCTGAAACTTGGCCAGTACCGTGCCCATGGTCTCATGGGAATGGTGTATGCTCCCATGATGTTGGAGAGTGCCTTGTGGAGAGTGGGTTCCCTGGGCCTGCCCTCCCCCTGTCGGCCAGCAGTCCTCCCAGCTTCCCTGTTGTCCTGTGCCTCTGTCCCCTGAACCGTGTACCCATTGCCACTGACCCCAGGTCCCTGATTGTCTTGGGTTGGTGGGTTGCCTGGGGTCCCTGTAGTGGTGGACACACTGCTGATTGACGTGTCCTGGGGACAGTGGCATGGGCCCGCTGGGTGGGTGCTGTGGTGGTGTTTCCTGAAGGGGGAGGGTCTGTGGTGGCTTGTGACTGTGGCAGGGGAACCGCCTGTCCAGAGGTCCCTGATGGGCAGGGCTGGTCATGTTGATCCAGCTGTGCAGAGCTACTGTCATCACTGTGATCCTCTTCTGTGGGAGGACTAGATATGTCTGGAACCTCCTGTCCGGTGACGTTGGGTATGGGTCCTGTTGGGGTATAAATGTATAGTTTTAGTATCTGTGTGTGCCATCTTGTGAATTGGGTGAGTTACCCTCTACTCCTGTGCTTGCCTTGTTGTATTTGCCATTGTGTGATTGGTGTTTTGTGCTCTGTGTGGGTACCTGTACTGGACATGCTTTGGCAATGGGTGTCCATGCTTTGGTGTTGCATGCAGGGCTTGGTATTGGGATGGGTGGGTTGTGATAGTGGGGCATATGTGAGGTGTTCGAGTAATGGGGGTGAGGGGGTGGGTGGGGGTATGTGATGGCATGCAGGTAGGGTGTGGGGGATACATTAGTAAAGATTTGACTTACCAGAGTCCAGTCCTCCTGCTACTGCTGCGAGGCCTTCAGGATGCAGTATTGCCAGGACTTGCTCCTCCCATGTTTTTAGTTGTAGAGGAGGAGGTGATGGTCCACCGCCAGTCCTCTGTACAGCAATCTGGTGTCTGGATACCACAGAACGCACCTTCCCCCGTAGGTCGTTCCACCTCTTCCTGATGTCATCCTGTGTTCTTGGATGCTGTCCCACTGCGTTAACCCTGTCGACAATTCTCTGCCATAGCTCCATCTTCCTAGCAATGGAGGTGTGCTGCACCTGTTATCTGAATAGCTGTGGCTCTACCTGAATGATTTCCTCCACCATGACCCTGAGCTCCTCCTCAGAAAACCTGGAGTGTCTTTGAGGTGCCATGATGTGGTGTGGGTGATGTGTGAGATGATATTTTGTGATGCGTGAAATGTTGTGTTGGTGTGTGTTGATTGAGGTGCGTGGATGTTGTATGAGTGATGGTGTGGTGGGCTTGTGGATGCTGGTGTAGTGTTGGCTATTCTCTCTCTGTGCTTCTTCGCCAAAATGTCATTGTAAGGGTTTGTGGGTAATGGGGGTGTGTTATTTATAGTGTTGTGGGTGTGTGGGTGTGGTGTGTGAGGAGTTGGAGTGATGGGTGTGAGGGCGAGGGTGGGGGTATGTGATAGCATGCAGGTAGGGTGGGGGATATGGTAGTTAAAGGTTTGACTTACCAGAGTCCATTCCTCCAGCTACTCCTGCGAGGCCCTCAGGATGCAGTATAGCCAAGACCTGCTCCTTTCATGTTGTTAGTTCTGGGGGAGGAGGTGGGGGTCCGCCACCAGTCCTCTGAACGGCAATCTGGTGTCTTGAGACCACGGAACGCACCTTCCCCCGTAGATTGTTCCACCTCTTCCTGATGTCATCCTTAGTTCTTGGGTGCTGTCCCACTGCGTTGACCCTGTCCACGATTCTGCGCCATAGCTCCATCTTCCTAGCTATGGTGGTGTGCTGCACCTGTGATCCGAATAACTGTGGTTCTACCCGGATGATTTCCTCCACCATGACCCTGAGCTCCTCCTCAGAAAACCTGGGGTGTCTTTGAGGTGCCACGATGTGGTGTGGGTGATGTGTGAGGTGATGTTTTGTGATGTGTGAAATTTTGTGTTGTTTGAGGTGCGTAGATGTTGTCTGAGTGATGGTGTGGTGGGCTTGTGGATGCTGGTGTAGTGTTGGCTATTCTCTCTCTGTGCTTCTTTGCCAAAATGTCATTGTAAGGGTTTGTGGGTAATGTGGATGTGTGTTTTATAGTGTTGTGGGTGTGGTGTGTGTATGTGTATCAGGTGTGTGTATTTCGAATTGTCCAATGTAGTTGTGTTTTGTAAATGTGTGTGTATTTTGAGCGCGGCGGTGTGTACCGCCAATGAATTACCGCGGTTGAAAGACCGCTGCGTTGATTCATGGGTCGTAATAGTGTGGGCGTATTCCTGTTGCCGTTGCTGTGTGGGTTTTGGTATCGCCAGTTTATCACTGACCTTTGGTGTGGCGGACTTGTGTGGGTGTCTGTATTGTGGCGGATTCCAAGATCTGGGTCGTAATACCTATAACGGATTTCCGCCACGATATGTTGGTGGCCTTCAGCACGGCGGTGAGCGGGATTTACCGCCGGGGTTGTAATGAGGGCCTTTGTGCTTGCTCCCATTTGTCGTAATTGCAATAGGAGCAGCCTGTGACTTGTTTTCAACTGCAGCCTCCCAGAGTGTTCTAAAGAACCACTAGAGGGCTCACACAGTTACTTATGACAAAAGTGTGGCACACCTAAAGTAATCTTGATTTTTGCATCCTCTTCTATTTCCTTAAAACATTCTGACATTCAGACTGAAACATGCACTCTCAACACCAACAGCAGACTGCCAGTTAGCTCCATAGTGATCAGCAGCTTCACTAGAGTGTTCTAATGAGCAACCAGAGTGCTAACATTCTGAATTTATGCTGCCACAGTGGAAATGCTATGTTAAAGTCGTCTTACTCCTCGTCTTCAGAAACCTCAGTTTTCTGAGTGAGACACCAACACCTTACTCTGACCCCTCGAGGTGGCCAAGATCTTTGGACTTGGTGTATGAGGTAGTAGTCATAAACATTCATTGAGAAATCAATGACAATTTATCATAAACAACTTTGGACACCATGAATAATTCAACACAAAATCAAACTCCAAACCGAATAAAGTTTCAAAGCTTTAATACAATCCCAAAATCAAAGTCACATAAATGGTGCATAGAACTAAGTTATAAACATGCATGAAAACAATAGACTGACCAAAACATCTGAAAAGATTCAGCCTACTAAACATCTATACTGTTAAACACTCCAAAATAATTATGTAGATTAGCAACAACACAATGTGGAACATTATTAATTGAATTCAAAGCAGATGATGGTGACATCAGTAAATCATCAAAATACAGTTTTAATGATCAATTTCAGAGCTGTGCCATTCCTACTACTAACCAGAATTGTGACTTGCACTAACCAGAATTGTGACTTGCATGTGTTGGAACGAGCTATCACATAAGGGCAAAAGCAAAAATAAAAGAAGGCAAAAATAATTTGGAAAACATCTAACTAGGGTAACTAACTTTAGAATATGCTGATGTGAGTGACTACACTAAAAGTAAACAAGAAACCACATTTAGTTACATCTCTCCTCATGGGAGAGCAGACAGCATTGATTCATGAGGACAGAGCATTTATCTTTCTAGCGCTGGTTGCCAGCAGCATCAGGATAGTGCTGAACATGAGTCACACATAGGACAGATCAGCAGTTCAGAACAGTTGGCCTTATTATTACTGAACCACATAACAGAATGGAGCTGTTAAGACTATGATGAGAAAAACCCATCAGTAGACTCAGAGAAGTCAGAATTTGACAGCAAACTTTAACAGGGTTCTGAACAGCTATGAGAGAGGAGAAAAGCTAACTCCAAGAAAGTTCTGACTTCTGTTCCAAAGTTCTGACTTCTGTTCCAAAGTTCTTCACTAACTAAAATAACCAAAATCTTTTCAATTGGTCCTCCTGGTGGGCACACTACAGTATGGCTGTTGATTTCAGCATCCAGTCACTGTAGAATGGCACCACCAAGTTGTGATACATACAGAAATCTTTTTTGCAAAAAGTACATTGTCAGCTTCCTCTATCACAAGGTTCCGCCAAAATGTTACATTTTCTAATAACCTGTTACTTGCAAATCCCTTCCTATGGCACATAATAAACCAAGCTAATATTCTTTCATACAAGCTTCACGAATCTTTCTGTGAAACTCAGCAGCTAGAGCAAATATTGTTACATTAGCTAAACTTGAATCATGCTCTTCTCCTGGAATACGATAGCACATTCAATAGTACATTTTCTGCCTGAAGAAAAATAATTCAGGTTGAAGGTGAAAACAAGCATGATAAAAGACATTTCCATTGCGACTAGCAAAATGAACCTTCAGGCCAGTCAAGTTAAGACAGCCTAATGCATACTAATACAATTAATACATTAATAAAACCTTTTGCACATCTTATTATTCAAGTCAAAGATGCAAAGCAAATTATTTTATTTCAAACACTACTTATGTTATTTCAAAGCAGTTTTAAATGTGTATTTATTTTTCTAAACATCATAAGTGCATTTCATTCTAATTAATTTAATACTCGAAAAACACATAATTTCTACTGTTTCTACTTGGAAATAATACTTTCAGATTAATATTTATTAATAATTCACACAAATATAAATGCGAAATGTTTTAATGTTAAACTTAGTGTCGGAAATTTGAAAGGTATGCACAAAATGTACACCACATTTTAAAATTATTTTCTCTGCTAGGCCCTGAAATCTGCAGATTTAATAGCTGCCATATGCTACTAATTTATTAATAAAACATGATCTCTCTCAGTGCCAAAAGTGTAACACATCTGAACGCTATGCTGATGGAATAGAAGTGGAAAAACGAAAGCATTTTATACTGAGGATACTGCAATAAACGAGGAAATTAGTGAGCTTCATAACAAATAAGTCTCCCAAATTGACCAACAGAGAAAAAGGAGCCCAAATGTAGCATAAATATCACCCAAATGTAGCCGATGCATAGTCCTATGACAAAAGGGTGCAAAACACTTAGGCCCATATTCATACTATTTGACGCAAAACTGCGCAAACAAAGTTTTGCATCAAAATGTATAGCGCTGGTTGCGTCATTTCAGAGCGCCAGCTGGGCGCCAAATTTATGGAATCTCGTAAGCCGGCACTCAGGTTAGGCTAGCATCAGAAAAAATGATGTTAGCCAGGTGGGGGTGGGGGTGGGGGTGGCGGCAGGGGGGGAAAGGGGTTTTGCCTCAAAAAATGGCGCTAGGCTAGTTAGAGGCAAAAAAATGCCATTCACCAGCCTAGCATCATTTCCTGGTGTAAAATCATCCACACCACATGACTCCTATCTTATAAAAGACAGGAGTCATGCCCACCACACCAATGGCCAGCACAGGGGACCAGTGTCCCCTGGGCATTGCCATTGCATCCAGTGCCATGTAGGGGGCCCCATTTCTGGGCCCTCAATGGCACTTTAATTTTGTTTTTAAATACTTACCTATACTTACCCTGCTTACCTGGGATCAGGTTCCTCATCCTCTGAGCTCCCTCTGGTGTGCATGAGGGTGTTCCTGGGGCTTGGGGTGGGCACCTGTGGGCCCATTCCATGGTGTTTGACCATGGAAATGGGTTCACAGGTTCCCTAATGCCTGGTCTGACCTAGGTGTTAAATAATGGTGCTAAGCAGGCTTGGCGTGATTATTTAGGCCTGCCTCCCACCCATGCGCCTTTTTTGCACTGGAGGATAAATAAGGCACTAGGGGCTTTGAGTAATTTTTGGGACGGCAACACCTACCTTGCATCTCATTGACACAAGGTGAGTTCATGCATTAAAAAACTTACGTTAACTCCAATGTTTTGACGCTAGATGGGTCTAACATCAAAATATAAATGTGGAGTTAAGTTTGCGCTGATTTTGCATTAAAACGTTACGCAAATTCAACGCAAACAAAGTATAAATATGCCCCTCAATTGTTTTGTCATTTTGCAGTATTATAAAGTACATACTTAACTGGAAGTTACTGGAGTTTTTTACATGAGCATCAGTTACATTACACAAGGACACATTCATTTTGGTTTTGGGTATGAAGCGATTCAATGATTTTCCCAGAAACACAGGATGTCTAAGTGACACCGAAACTTGAACATGGTCTCAAGTTGCAATGTCTGCCGCACTGGCCGTAACGCCACATCCTCTCTCCTAAGTGTAA
Source organism: Pleurodeles waltl (assembly GCF_031143425.1). Lineage (NCBI taxonomy): Eukaryota > Metazoa > Chordata > Amphibia > Caudata > Salamandridae > Pleurodeles > Pleurodeles waltl. The sequence continues at coordinate 1,634,138,533 of NC_090445.1, forward strand.
CATATATTTAAGTGATCAACTGGATAACAAAAACATTATGATACCAAATAATTTTAAAGTGCTTTGTTGTTATTTGAGAACTAAAAAAACATGTCCTCATTTTAGTTTTTTACAGCACTAACCATAAATACTGTGGTAATAAGACCCTCTCTTTTTTAGGTTTTGTCTGCACGAGCGAGCTTGCACTGTGCTTGTGAAATCTTCTGTGAATAAAAAAAAATCTTAACGTTGCTTTGAACCCACCCCTTACTTACCTAAACTTGCCATTGGATTAGTCCAACATCGCCCTAGTTTACATGCTTTTGATTGGCCAGCATGTCATCTGTTTTCGCTTCCTGCTCTCTGCTGCTTTGCCGTGCTTCTATCCATGCAAACAGATGGATTCTGGACCAAGTACTCCTTCCAGGCACTGCATTTCACTAGTGGCCAGTCTCCCTCTACTGGCTACTTCACTGTGAAGGTACTATTTTTTCATTTAGACATGAGCACTCCATCTGCACTCCCGCCTTACTCTCACTCTCCCACAAGACAAAACGTGAGACAAATTGCTCTTTCCTCCTGCCTACAGTGCTGTAGTTGCTTCTTATACAACACATATGAGATTGCATCCTAGTGCCGGTCAAAGCACAAATACAAAGTTTGAAAGCAACAGGCAATTAAACACTAATTATTAGCGCGGTCACATCACCCCATTCCCCTCCCACTCTTCTTGTGCTGTCCTTGCTATTCATTGCTCCCTCCATCCACTCCCATGGTCCACTGACCCCCTCCCCCACAACAATCTCAAATTTGGGCAGGGAGAAGCTGCAGCCCTCATCACCATCTGTGGCCCCCTTGCTGCACTGCACACTCTCAGATGTTGGACTATGGCCTGGGGGTGCAGTCTCACAGCCCCCATCTATAGGAATTGTGAGAGTACAAATAGCTTGCTGTAGCCCTGGTCTCCAAGTGGGACTGGCATGCTGCACAGAGGAGGGAAAGACCTTGCCCTGCACTCAGTACTACCAGTGCTTCCAATAGGGGACTAACGGCTCAGACTGAGAAAAAAACATAACCGTCCACCTAAGAGGAGCTTCTTAACTCTCATAGGTGCGCAGTTCTGGTGTTATTTTTTTCTTTTCAGTTTTGCAGGTACTGGTCAGGGTGAAAGACAAAACATGGTAAGAGAAGTTGAGATACTTTTGTCGTTGAGGATAAAGAAAACCATAGCATTAACACAAACCTGTGCTCTAAGCGAGAGCTGGCCTGCTGGCTAATTCACAGAGGAAATACTGATTCTTTAAATCATATTTACCATAACACTCATTGCAAATGCATCCGTTCTTAGCACTCCCTTCCAAGATGAGTGTTGATGTGCAGTGAGTGCGCACATTCCTTAATTGCATGCCCCCGTCCCCACATTGCTGCTTACCCACTCCCCACTAATTTCCTTACTCTGTTCCGCTCCCGCCTCACGCTCCCCTCTATTCATGGATGTGACAACCACGGCTGAAAGTAAAGAAAATAAGTGTGATATGAGGCGGCCACCACTGGCTCCATCAAAGCTGTTTATTTTCATTAATTTAAGCCATGTTGCACAGTAGCACATGATGCTGTGCAAAATGTCTTAAAAAACAGCATTGACAAAGTCAATTAAACTTGCTTAGGAAATACATATTGGCTTTGCCATGCTTGTTATAATATCTAAATGAACTGCTCTAGGTATCACAGTTTTAATTATATCAAGAAGACGTCAGGCATGCCACACTTTTTTAACAATATAGAATATTAGCAATCTTGTTGTTCATTAGAATACTGTGGGGAGGCAGAGGGCAAGGGCAGGGACTCAGATAATTGAAGGCAGTGAGGAGGGTACAGAGGCATCAAGTTGAAGAGACTGAGCAGGAGGGAGGGGCAGTGGCAGCACAGCGGACCATGGAGGGCAGGACAGGCAAGAGAGACTTTGGCAATATAACAGACCATTGAGAGCAGAAGGAAGAGGTTGTGGCAGTACAACCATACATGCCAACTGACCCGATTCAGGCAGGCGACTCACAATGTTTTTAGGCCCAAAACGGTTTTATTTTATCTTTCTTCTGCTAAAATTTCCTCTTTTTTCATGTAAGTGAGTAGGGAACATCAATTCCTCAGATTTGTTTTAAAAATCTCCCTTTTACCAAGTTGAAAATGTTGGTAAGTATTGTACATTGGATCACGTAGGGCAGAAGGAAAGGTAGTGACATGGACCTGGATAACAGAGGGCAGGAGAGACATGGGCAGGGCCACCAAACTGACCTTATAGAGCAGGCGTCAGGGGTAGCAGCAGCATAATACACCACAGAGGAAAACTTAGATTGCAGTGCAGCACAACATACTATAGGAAGCAATAGGGATGGGAGAGGCCCATGCACATGGATAATTGAGAGCAGAGAGGAAAGAGGCTGACCATACATGACAGACAGGAGGGACAGCTGCAGTAGAACGGACCATGAAGGGCAGGAGGGAGGGTGCAAGGGCATGACAGTGGACCAGCCAGGGCAGGAGGGAGTGGATAGGGGCCTGCACATGGAAAACAGGGGGCAAGGGGCAAAGGGACATTGTAGGAGCAGCAAGCTGACCATGGAGGGCAGGCAGGACATGAGCTGGAAGCACAACACACCATGAACGGCAACAGTGAGACAATAATGGCATACTCACAGACAATGGAGGGAAGGTGGGGTGGTCAGAGGTAGAATGCTGACCACACAGGGCAGGTGGGAGGGGCTGTGGCAGCACAGAAGACCATGCATGGCATGCAGGAGGGTTAGTGGCAGCACAACGGCCATGGTGAGCAAGAGGGTTGGGGCAAGGACATGCACAAATGACCATGGAGGACAGAAGGGAGGTGTAGGGTCTGCACACAGACAATAGAGCCAGGGGAAGGGGCTTCAGAACAGGCCATGCAGGGCAGGCAGGAGGAGCAGTTGCAGCACAATAGAGCATGGAGGGTATGAGAGGGTGGCAGAAAAATGCAGGACAGGAGGGAGGGGATGGGGCATGGAATTTGGACAGGCAAGGTGAAGGTGGAGGTGGAAGGGACAGGCAGCAACCATCTGACCATGCTAGGCAGGTAGAAGGGGCAGTGACAGGTCAAAAGAACACTCAGAGTAGATAGGAGTGGCAGTCCCTTCCAGCATGGTAGGCAGAAAGGAGGGAGCAGGGGCATGCACACAGACTTTGGAGGGTAGGGGTAAGGAGGGTAGGGGCAGCAAGCAAAGCACAGAGGCTGAGCAAGGAGGCAATGATGGGGCATAGAATTGGGCAATGGTGGGCAGAAGGAGTGGGCAGGGATATCAAGCTAAATGGAGGGCAGAGGCAGCCCATCAGACCATGCAGGGCAGGAGGGAGTGGCTGGTACAGGAACTTGGAAAACAGACGGTAGGAAGCAGGTAAATAGAGCAGCAAGTTAACTCATCAGGGCGGGTAGGAAGAGCAGTTGCAGAATAGCAGCCACACTGTACTGTAATGAGGGAGCAAGGGAATGGACTTGGACAATGGATAGGAAAGGGGGGCTGTAGTTGCAATCTTGGGAGGGAGCAGCATAATGCCAGGCCCTGCATTAGCCCACTAACCCATTCCCCACCATGCATTGTGAAGGGCATCTTAGCGTTAAAAAAAAAACAACAACTCGAAATTCAATGAAAATAAACTTAGGTTACAGAGACGTTATAGTTAGCTTTGGATTTTACATACACAAAACCATAGAAATTCAACTGTTATGGTTAGCGTTATTCCAAGTAACTCTAACTCGCGCCCTAAGGTAACTATAGCTCGGGCTCTTGCTATGCACTACTAATTACCCCAGATATTACATCACTTGTGGCATTTTCTATGACATCATTTATAATATCACTGTAACATTAGTAGTAAAATTACTGATGAGAAAAAAGTGCATGGCAAGGGTGCAACTTATAGTTACCTTAGGGCATTATCAAGAGTTTGGAGGAATGAGGTATCCTTTCTGCCCAAGTCTAAATCGCGCTCTTAGATGACTCTTTAGAATTTGAACTGAGTGCTATTATGATTACACAGGTGTAATCTTGTGCCATTTCAGAAATTTCACGTTTAGCTTGTTATGTGAAATACCTGAGCAACCGGATGTGGAAACATGGGAGAACAACTGGGTTGGGGCGAATTGGGTGATAAGCAGGTTTCGACTGCTTGTTAGTTGTGTTAATATGGTGTGTATTCCACCACAGCTATAGGCTGAAAATTGCAGGGAACGGGGAAAAGACGGATCTTTACTGCCAGTTAGTCATGGTGCTGTTCTCTATAATTTGCCGTCCAAGGAGGACTGGGGCAACAAATGGAAGGATCCTGGACGCTAAAGAGGCTAGAAATTTGCCTACAGCAATATGGAGGGGATGATGTTATACATGGTGCAAACATAACAGGATATTAGTATTGTAGAGAAATATGAGGTATATGGGGTGAACAAGATTTGGTACAAGAGCAGAGTAGAGGTGTAGGTTGGTTGAATGTACATGAGCTGCTGAAATGATTGCCTATTTGAAAAAAAAGCTGGAATAAAAAGATTGTCAGTGCTTGCACATGAAACACAACTACAGATAAAGAGCCTCACTACGAGTGTGGTGGTCTTCGGATCGACACACTCACAGTGGTGGTCAGGTCCGCCGCTGTTGCAGGGGTCAGACTGCCACATTAAAACCCTGGCAGTCAGACTGCCAGGGATTCACCAGCAAGGCCAGAATCCATGATCCCGACAGCCTGGCGGTGGCAGAGATCGTAATCTGCCAGGGCAGTGCTGCATGCGGCGCTGACCTGCGGATTATGACCTATTTCTCTGCCAGCCTTTTCATGGCGGTAACGCCACCATGAAAAGGCTGACAGAGAACAGGTGCAGGGGCCACAGGGAGGGCCCTGCACTCCCCATGCAATTGGCATGGGCGGTGCAGAGGCCCCCCTGTCCTGCACCCTCACAATGTGCTTTGCAGACAGTGGACATGGGGAGTGTGCTGCTGCACCCTGCGGGCTCCAGCATTGTCCCCCCTCAATTATGAGCTGGAGACAATGCTGTAGCCAGTTTCCTGGCATGCCGGTAGGAGGAATCTGAGGTTTTCACCCACTGACCTAGCGGAAAAATCTCTCAGGAGTTTGGCGGACAGGCTTTTCCATCTGCCAAACTCAAAAAGAGGCCCAAAGTGTTCTTAGCGATTCCAAAGACTGCCATGGACATCAGAGGAGCTGCAGAATTTTCCTGGATGATTTGTACCAGCCCATCTGGACAATATATGGATTTAAAAAGAGGTTGGCCATGTGTGTACATTTACCAGATTAAGGGGGTCGTTACAACCCTGGCGGTCGGTGTTAAAGCAGCGGTAAAACCGCCAACAGGCCGGAGGTAAAAAAATTGAATCACAACTGTGATACATACATACATAGACAGCCACTTTAACACAAAAACCGCCACAGCGGAACAAACAAACACCGCGGTGGTAACCGCCAACAGACAGGCGGAAGACAAGGTTCCACCCACTGTATTACAACAGGCCAATCCACCACTTTTTCCGGGGCGGATTCACCGCAAACAAAAACACGGAGGAAACAGGACTTGGAAGGGAAAACGCTCACCCACAACCCACGAGGAACCAGGACGCCATGGAACCCAAGCTTCCAGATACTTCCAGCCTTTATCTTCCTGCTCCTCTACCAGGAACAACAAAGACAGTGGCGAAGACCAGGGTGAGTACTGCACCTACAACACAAGGGAGGGGGGAGGGAAAAAAGAGTGACACACACACACCCAACACGCAACACTCCCACCCCCACCCTTACCAACTACAACACACACACACAAGTACATGTAGATACATTACATTTACAACCCCAACCCCGCCTGGAAGAATGCAAGGACAAAAGGAAACGAGTCGAACGTTTGTAATCTATTCAAATACAGTAATCAAATATATATATATATATATACATATATATTTACACTATAAACAAATATATACACCAAGAATACAAGTCCAATGTATTCCACCATCATAGTCCGTGGACCACTGGGCCCAAAATGCATGGGCGAGACCCACCCTCAATACCCAATCAAAACGGAGAGAACACTGCTGGGGCATCAGATAGAAATAGAACAGGCACCTCAGGGGGAACAAAGGGGGGGGGGCACCTCAGCCGGATGAGTGCTCGACTCCAGATCCACAAGGGGACTCCATGTCCGCTGCTGTATCCTGGGGAGTGCAAAGCCACAGTCTCACAAGTCTTTACAGTGGGTGGGTTGCCCACTGCTGCATCCTGGGGAGTGCAAAGCCACAGTCTCTCAAGTCTTTCCAGTGGGTGGGTTGTCCACGGCTGCATCCTGGGGAGTGCAAAGCCACAGTCTCACTGCTCTTTCCAGTGGGTGGGTTGCCCACTGCTGCATCCTGGGGAGTGCAAAGCCATAGTTGCATCCTGAGGAGTGCAAAGCCACAGTCTCACAAGTCTTTACAGTGGGTGGGTTGCCCACTGCTTTATCCTGGGGCGTGCAAAGCCACAGTCTCACAAGTCTTTACAGTGGGTGAGTTGCCCACTGCTTTATCCTGGGGAGTGCAAAGCCACAGTCTCTCAAGTCTTTACAGTGGGTGGGTTGCCCACTGCTTTATCCTGGGAGTGCCAAGCCACAGTCTCTCAAGTGGATGCCTTACTCCACTGGTTCTGGAGGGGGTTTTGTGCCCAGAGTGCTTCATCCTGCCAAGGACAGAGTTAGTGGATGTAAATCTCCACTGGTTCTGGAGGGGGCCTTGTGCCCAGAGTGATTCATCCTGCTCGTAGCGGCCTCAGGAGCGTCGGAAGCTTTGGCACTCATTGGCCTGCAGTGCTGGTGGCGGCGGTGTCCTTGGCAGCGGTGCTGGTGGCGGTGGTGTCCTGTTCAGCGGTGCTGGTTGCGGCGGTGTCCTTGGCAGCAGTGCTGGTGGCGGTCTTGTCCGCCGTGCAGGTTTTCGCCGACTTGCCTGTTTTTCTTTGCTTTGATGGTGGCGCAGCTGTCTTCCCACTCCCAACTGTACCCCTGGGAGATGTTTTGGTGGTAGATGTTTTGCCTCTCTCCCACCAGGCACTGGCCAACTTTTTGTGCTTTTGAGTTGGGGGACTGTCCGTGGTCTGGCTCCTTGGCACACTGGATGCCCTGCTGTTTGGCGCACTCCAGAAGCCGGTTACTACTGGCACCACTGTTCCCGCAGATGTTGTGGCTGAGGTGCTGGGTCCTAGGAGACTGAATGGGTGGGGGAGGTGAGGGGAAGAGGTCAAGGTTGGACAGGAATGTTTTTTGGACACACTGGGACGGGTAGATGGAGGGGGTTTGGGAGTGGAGGAAGAGGTAGTGGTTGTAGGAGGTGTACGTTTGCTGACTTTGGGTGAAGGTGCATGGGCTGGAGGCTGTCGTGAGGTGGATGGCTGTAGGGTGGGTGTGTGGCAGCGTTTGTGTACCTTGGGATGTGGGCTCACAGACACACTGAGAGAGGACACAGGGGATGTGTGAATGGTAGTGGGGGTGGTGACTGCACGTGAGCGGGGTGTGGTGGTGGGTGTGCTGGTGATGGAGGTAGTGGCTGAAGATGTAGTGCATGCAGGTGTAAGTGGAGTCAAGACTGGGAGGGAGGAGGGAGGCGAGGAGGAGGGGGACACAGTGGAGGCAGTGGATGTTGGTATGTCTGCATGTGTATGATGCTTGCGTGGGTGCCTGTGGGATGTGTGGTGCTCATGTTTGCCTGAGCTTCCCTTGTGTTTTGACGTGTGTGCATGCTGGTCTGATGGTGTGCTTGGGATAGGCTGAGGTACAGGGGTTTGGGTCTGGGTGAAGAAGTTGGAGGGGGGAGGCTAGAGACAGGGACAGTAGCTGCCATCAGTGCTGAGGCCAGAGTCTGAAAAGCTCGCTGTTGGGCTGCCTGACCAGAATGAATGCCCTCCAGGTATGCATTGGTCTGTTGCAACTGCCTCTCTACACCCTGGATGGCATTCAAAATGGTAGACTGCCCAACAGTGAGGGACCTGAGGAGGTCAATGGCCTACTCACATAGGGCAGCAGGACTGACTGGGGCAGGGCCTGAGGTGCATGGGGCGAAGGAGATGCCCACCCTCCTGTGTTAGCGGACACGGGGCACACGCTGAGGGGCGGCTGGGAGGGCGGTGCTGGTAGGGGGGGTGGCGGCTGTACCTGTAGAAGCGGTGGGCACAGAGGGGCCCGCCACTGCAAGGGAGCTCCCATCAGAGGAGGAGTCCGTGTCGCTGGTCTCAGCTCCGGTCCCCTCTGTGGAGCTCCCCTCGCCCTCTGTCCCACTGGTGGCTTTTGACTCCGTTGTGTCACCCTCCAGGGACATGTGGGATGCAGCTCCCTCCTGCTCCGGTGGCACTGCTCCTCCGTCTGATGATGCTAATGCACACAAGAACAGGGAGACCACAACAAGGGGGGGAAGACAGAAGAAAGACATGTTGAGTGCATCCAATACCGCTACAGTTGGCGGACACTACAGACACAGAAGCCCCCTGCACTACGCCGTGCACTTAGAGTTCCCTAATTAATCACAGGGACATGGGTTACAAGGCCTATGCCCGATTGCTGCACACATGGAAGTCACAGGAGCCTGACTAGGTGCAGTTGGCTCTGAACACAGGTGGGGTGGAGTGCCACAGGGCCTGCCTTAAGAAGGGACCTTGCCTACTAAACTCGCCCTGGCTTAGGGGAACCCACAGCCCACCTCCCCCACCCACACACCTACAATGCGTGCTGAATCAGCAGAATGAGAGTGTACTCACCCCCTTGTGGCTGCTGTGATGCCCTCAAGCGCCCATCCAATTCCGGATATGCCACTGCCAGGATCCGGAACATCAGGGGGGTCATGGTGCGACGAGCAACCCTCCCGCGAATGTCCTCCCAACTTTTACGGCAGTGGGTGCTCTGTCCGGGGTGGGCCCCCAGGGTCCGGACTTCCTTGGCGATGTCATGCCAAATATCCTTCTTCTGGTGGGCGCTGACCTACAGGAATAGTACAGGGGAAAAGGAGAAGATATAACCGTCCGCACTGTCACAGTCATTGGCCCGCATCCCTACCCTTGCCATGACGCACATGCACTCACCATCTTATCATGCACGCCTCATTCTCCACCCCTATCTTTCATCAACACCACTCCACACAGGCATTGCCCATTCAGCATGCTCACAGTGTACTTACCTGTTTGTCTGGAGGACTGTAGAGTAGCGTGTACTGGATACCTGATCTTCGACAGGAGAGGACCTACACTGCAAGTGCTGCTGTGACCTCAGTCTGGAAGAGACAATGGCTCATGTGTCTGGGGAAAGGGCCTTTGCCTTCACATCGGAGGAGTTGGAGAAACTAGTGGATGTGTGTATTTCGATTTGTCCAATGTGGTAGTGTTTTGTAAATATGTGTGTATTTTGAGCACAGCGGTGTGTATCGCCAATGGAATACCGCGATTGAAAGACCGCCACGTGGATTCGTGGGTCGTGATAGTGTGGGCGTATTCCTGTTGGCGTGACTGTGTCGGTTTTGTTATTGCCAGTTTATCACTGACCTTTGGTGTGGTGGAATTCTGTGGGTGTCTAGATTTTGGCGGATTCTGAACTGTGGGTCATAATAGCGGCGTTGTGTTGGCCGTCTTCTGCACGGCAGTGAGCGGCTTTTATCGCCAATGTTGTAATGACCCCCAAAGTCTTATGAACCGACCATACATAGGTAGGAAATTGCATAGGTCAAGCATGTACATGACACAGTATGTGTCAAGTGACCAGGATTCTACTAGATGTCCAGACTATGCAACATCATGGGTCATTCTGGAAAGCAATGGGATGGTGCTGCATGGGTCGGCATGGATTTGACCGTCCTTTTCTTACAGCTAGTTGCAGAAGTGTACCTTTGTAGGGTTTGTAAATCAATTGCTTGAACAGTCAAAAGCTCCAGGAGTTACTCCTGCAGTTCTGAAGAAGAAAAAACCCTCTATTCTATTGAGGACAGTTTAAGATGGATTGCTGCAGGGGTCTTTTCTAGGCCTCTGGGTGTCCTCATAGTAAATAAGCTCGATGCCCTGCCCCAAAAAATCCTTTTCACGAGCTGTCACCAATTACAAACTTAAGTGAATCTGCCGAACTACAACTCCTCCAAATCAACAAAGTATACTCACCTCTACCCATTATTCCTTTCACTTGACTTGAGATGCAGAGGCCAGCTCTGGCGAGGGATTTTAACTCCACTCACGTTATTAACCAGAAGTCCATGTTTTGATTGGGCAGACGTTGCGTGATTCCAAAAAAAAGTGCCTGCCCTCCAGCTATACTCATTTCACTGATCATGTTGCTTGAGCTTGAACTTTCAAGGACACACACATGACATTGTAATGCTATTAAAGTATCTTACATAACCAGATAATTTACAGAGAAGGGTAGCTTTAGACTTCACACTGCAGTTTTGTTTTTGAGAGCCCTGTGATACACTCATCCACATGGATTTGTAAGTCTGGCTTGACAGTACAACTGTGTTTACCTTACGTGATTAACAAAAAAGAGTTTTCAGAGTCCTAATGAAAAAGGTTCTTAGGGTCCACCCATAAGTTGGTTATCGTGAGTACCGGATTTTAGTAGGCCAAATTTGTGTGCTTCCACTTAAAATACTTTTTATATTGCACTTTCATTGCTTCCAGCAAAGTTTATATTGAATACTGCAGGTCAGAGTTGGTTCTGGTGGCAAAACAATGATCATAGCTTGAGGCCTGATCCGTTAATTAGGAAATGTTATGAATAAAATCACTGATTCTGACAAATTTATTGTAAAAAGTGTATATTAAAATCGGTAGGCAATTAAGTGTGGATTATTATTACTTTATAATAAAGCCTACAGATAGATATTTTGTTACAAGGTATCTCACAAATTACTGTAGTAGGCAACACGTTTGGTTTTGGTTATCCAGTGTGATAAACCATGGATATTGAAAGTTTGACCTGTGAGAATTCTTTTTAGGCCATTTTAGGAGAGAGAGTATTTAGCTTAGCCAACTGTAATTTAATATACCTGCTAACCAGCTTATGGATGGACCTGAAGAACCTTTTTCTTTAGGACTCTGAAAACTCTTTTTTGTTAATCACATAAGGTACTTGTGAAAAAGCATACACTCAAAGCTGTAGTCCTGAGTTGGTTATGGTGATGAGCTATATGCCTGTTCGATCCATTGGAAACATTATTTCCAATGCAATAAGTCTGTTCTTCTTTTTAAACATTAATTGTGAAAAGTATATACAGCTGGTAAGCCTTTAACAGCTTGATGTTTTGACATTGTGTTACAGACTAAGGCAGATATTTTTTGCATGTAAATTTACAGATTAACATAGTTGGCAAGTGTTTTAGCATTGTCCACCACCTTTGACAAACACTGAAGGTTTTAGGATTGTATATTATTTTGCAAATTGTATTCTTCTACATATTTGTAATATTGTATCTGAACGCATTATGGTTGCTAGTTTATGTGCACTTGAATATGCCGATGTTGGGTAAAGTGTAAAGTCAATATTAAATGGTACGTGCTTCATTGGTTCATTGGAAAAAATAATGCCAGATTTCATAGATTTGATCTGTTTAGTAGGAAATATTATGGCAAAGCCAGTAGGCCTGACCTACTTATTGAGAAAAGTATGACAATAAAAGACAATAGGCTTTTAAGGATAGATTGTTCTTACTCTGTGCTAAAGCCTGTAGACAGTTATTTTGTTACATGGAATTTCACAGATTACTGTAGAGCAGGAGTTTTGATGTTGGTGATCCAATTAAACAAATTGTGGGGGTGGGAGATGTGCACTACAACAATCCTAGTTAGGCTTTCTTAAGAGGGATCATACTTTGCTTTGCTAACTTCAATTTCTCATCCATTTATACTTTTATGACTGTATGTTAGATGTTGTGGAAAGCTTATACTCAGAACAATGGGCTTGACTCGGTTATGGTGCCAAGCTAATGATAAAGGCTGTATCCCTGATTGTTTATTATGAAAAGCTATGATAAAGGCAATAGGCCTACCATAGTGATAGTGAAAAGCATATGCTAACATCAATAGGCATATAAAGGTGGATTGCTATTACTTTTGATTAGAGCTCATAGACAGGGTTTTTTGCTACATGGAATCTCATAGATTACCTTAGGAGGCAAAGGTTTTGGTTACCCCCTCTGACAAACCATGACTATAGAAGGTTTGCACTGTGAGAATCATCATTAGGCCCTTTTAGGAGAGATAGTATTTTGTTTTGTCAGTTGTAATTTTACATACATTAGCTATTTTGTGACTGCATGCCTGATGATTGCTTTGTGAGATATCTCAAGGTCAATACAGTAGGTCTGAGATGGCTATGGTGGCAAGCCAATACTTACAGCAATAGGCCTGGTTGGTGTGAAGGGAAATGTTACACCTGATGGCATAGTTTTGGCTGTTTATTGAAAAAAGGTGTTACAAAGACGTTGGTCCTGGCTAACTTATTGTTAAAAGCATATAGTAAAGCCAGTAGGCCTCTAACAGTGGATTGTTATCAGATTATGTTCCAGGCTGTATAAAGGTATTTGGGTACATGACATCTCACAGAATCCCACATGAGGAAATGTTTTTTTATTTTGGTCACCCACTCTGAAAAACCCTGGGAGAAGAATTTTACAAAGATGATTAGTAGGCTCTATTAAGAGGTGTTGTAAATTGTTTTGCCAATTATAATTGGGTACGATTTTGTAATTTTATAAATATATGCCTGATGGTTGCCAGTTTATGCTCACTTCAGTAGGCCTGTGTTGTATTTAGTGTCAAACCACTGGCAAAGACTGGAGGCCTTATTGTTTCACTGGAAAACGTATGTCAGATTCCTTACATGTGGTCTGTTTATAAAGCAATGGTATGACAATGCAAGTAATCCTTATTTACTTTTTGTGAAAAGCATGTATTAAAGGCAATAGGCATTTAAGCGTGGATTCCTATTTCACTATCCTAAAGCCTTTAAGCAGGTATTTTGTTACGTGGAATCTCACAGATTACCATAGGAGCAATGGTCTTGGTGTTGGGGACCCACCTGAACAAACCATGGGGATAGATGCACTATGGTAACCTATTATTAGGCCCTATTGTTACAGATTGTATATTGTTTTGACATCTATATTTTGTATATATTTGTAAACGTTATTAGAGTATACCTGGTGGTTGCCTTGTGGGAAGGAGTATGACTCTACACAGTAGGTTTGAGTTGGTAATGGTGACAAACCAATAATAAAAATGATGAGCCTGATCGATTAATAAAAAAAAACAAATTGATTGTGAAAACCTCATATTAAAGTCAATCAAAATGTAAGGGTAGAATGATATTACGCTGTATTAAACCCTACAGATAAGTATTGTGTTACACAAAATTTCACAGATTACCATAAAGAGAAGGGTTTTGGTGCTGTTTGCCTGCTTTGGCATGCTGTGGGTGGAGAAGATTTGTACTGTCAGAATCCTTGTTAGGGTCTGTTAGGATAGAAATTATTTTGTCAATTGTAATTTTGCATACTATGTAATTTAATAACTGTATGCCTAACGGTTGTCGTTTGGGAAAGCTTATGCTTGGTAAAGGAGGCATCAGGTGGTTATGATGTTAATCCATTGTTAACAGCTACAGGCTTCAGTGGCTCACTGGGAAAATATTTCTGTGTCATAGGTCTGACCTGTTTATTATTAAACTTTATGGTAAACACATCAGGCCTGATATATTGATTCTTAATAGCATATGTTTAAATCAATAGGTATTTAAGTGTTGACTGTTGTTTCTCTGTATTAAAGCCCACAGATAGGTATTTTCGTATTTGCAATGTCTGATTACCTTTTAGGGCATGGTTTTGGTATTGGTTAGTACCACTGAGAAAACCTAGATAAGAAGATTTACACTGTAATACTTCTTGTGAGAATCTCTTCATAGCTGTCTGCTTGGATCATGAAATTCAAAAAATCATGTATACTCACATCCATATGTATAAATAAATATTTTATAAAGAGCCATGTAGGGCCTTTGGGTCAGCTTCTCCTGCCAAATCAACATTTTCTGATCATATCAAAAATGAATGTACTTCAGTATCTGGGCTGGTGAGCCAGTCCTTTAGTTTTGAATTTTCCCCTTTTACAGTTCCCCTTAAATGTATTTCCTTTTCCTCTTTTTAGTTTAATGTTTTTTTAATAGGATAGTACAGCTCTACAGGCAGTGCTGATGGGTCTCTTGCTTGCTGCTCATTACATCGGCATTGAGCCACATCCCATGTGGCCACTTATCGTAAGCCAGGAACCCTCTTTATAGAATGCTGTTATCCATAGTGTATCATTGTTTTCCAGTTCCAAGGTGTTGATTCTAAATGTGATGGCTAAGCTTGAACTTTAACCCCTCGGGTGCCTAGGACGAGCTGGGCTCTCCCTCGGCCACAGTTGCCGTGTGCAAAGGACGAGCCCAGCTCGTGCTTCACCCGGCCCACGGGTGGAGAGCTAGCGCTCCCACCCGGGCCTCCCACCCACACCCCCCATTGTTTCCCTTTCCACCCTGAACCCCTTTGAACCCCCAATGACGCCTGATGACATCAGCACACGATCGCGTGCTGAACTCATCAGAGGTCAGCTCCCATCATGCATGCTTCGAGCGCGATGCGGAAGAGAAATGTTAAGCATTTGTCTTCTGCTCGGGAGGAGAGGGCACGCAGAGACATCAAAAGAAAGGAAAGGCTTTTCCTTTCTTTTGATGTAATTCTGAGCATTTCTGCAGGACACCAGGGAATTAGTTTTTTTTGTTGTTTGTGTGTGTTACTACATAAGGGGAATGTCCCCTTGTGCAAGGGCTGCTCCCCAGGGGGGCAAATAATTATTAGGCCTTTTCTGCCCCCCCGGGGGCAGAATCCAGTAGACAGCAGGGATTTTTTTGTTTGTTTGTTTTTGTTTTGTGTCATAAGGGGAGCGACCTTAGGCAATAATTTTATTAGGTTTATTCTGCCCCACCGGGGGCAGATCGGCCTATCTGGCTTAGGCCGATCTGCCCCCAGGGGGGCAAAAGCCACTAGACACTAGGGATTTTTTTTATTTTTATGGAATTGGCATAAGGGGAGCGACCCCTCAGGCAAAGGTCTCTCCCCAGGGGGCAATTTTTTTACTAGGCCTTTTCTTCCCACCTGGGGGCAGATAAGCCTGTGTTGATTAGGCCAATCTGCCCCCAGGGGGGCAGAAGCCGCTAGACACCAGGGATTTATTTTTATTTGTTTACATTGCTAATGGGAGCGACCCCTTACGCAAGGGTCGGTCCCCTGGGGGGAGCAAATTGTTTTTAGACCATTTCTGCCCCCCTTGGGGGCGGATCAGCCTATTTTTATTAGGCCAATCTACCCCCTAGGGGAGTAGAAACCACAAGACACCAGGGATTTTTTTTTAGGTCAGTTTCACGCAAGGGCAGTGACCCTTTAGGCAAGGGTCTCTCCCCTGGGGGGAGCAAATGTATTTTAGGCAAGGGTCGTCCCCCTGGTTGGGGGGGGGAGCAAATTAATTTTAGGCCATTTCTGCCCACCTTGACGGCAGATCGGCTTATTTTTCTTAGTCCGATCTGCCCCCAAGGGGGGCAGAAACCACTAGACACTACAGTTTTTTTTTTGCGCCAATTTCACGCAAGGGGAGCGACCCCTTAGGCAAGGGTTGTTCGCCTGGGGGAGGCAAATTTACTTTAGACCATTTCTGCCCCCCTTGGGGACATATCGCCCCATTTTTGTAAGACTCATCTGCCCCCCAGGGGGGCAGAAACACCACCAGACACCAGGGAAGACATTGTTTCAAAAAAAGAGGGTGGGGATATGGCCATACCCCCACCCCAAATAAATGGGAACAAAGATGTTCTGCCCACCGGTGAGCAGATGAGGCAATTACCCCTGATCCACTCCCTGGGAGCTGGGGGAGCACAAAGCCTACTAGATGCCAGGGAATTAAAAAAACAAAATAGTGGGCTGGTGGCTACCAACCAGTATGGGCATGGTTATGCCCTTACCCCAAATGAAGGGCGTAACAGTCTTTCAGCTCTCCCCTGAACACTAAAACATGTTATCCCACTGCAAACAAGAGGACATGTTATTATTTGTGGTTTAGGTTTTGGTTTTACATTTGGGCCAGAAGAGCTTGGCTAACTCTCAAAATCGTCCCACTTGGAATGGTGAGGACTGCACTTTTAGGACTTTGGGACTCTGCCATGTAAAAAAAATCCACAAGACCTAGAAACATCTGAAAACTAAACATCTGGGTGAATCCAGGGTGGTGTGCTTCACATGCACCCCGCACCATTTGCTTACCCACAATGCCCTGCAAACCTCCAATTTTGATGGAAATCACAGATTTTTCCCACATTTTTGTGATGGAACCTTCTGGAATCTGCAGGAATCCACAATATTCCTACCACCCAGCGTTATCGCATTTATACTGATAAAAATTCTGCCCTACTTGTCAGCCTAAAAATATTTTTTTTCAAACTGCCCTTTTAGATCCGCTTTGGTTGCCCCTCAATTTTTACATGTTTTTAGCTCTTCCTTGTCACAGGCACTTGGCCCACCTACACGTGTGAGGTATATTTTTTACCAGGAGGCTGAGGGGAATGTTGGGTGGTAGGAAATGTGTCCTGGTGCAGCTATCCCACACAGAAATGTGGGGAAAATATGTTTTTTTTTGCTAAGTTTGAGCTTTGCTGAGGAGTCTGGGTAAGAAAACACTGGGAGATCCACGCACGTTACACCTCCCTGGACTCCCTCAGGTGTCTTGTTTTCAGAAATGTTTGGGTTTGGCAGGTTTCCCTATATGGCTGTTGAGCCCAGGACCGAAAACCAAGGTGCCCCCCGCAAAAACAGGTAGTTTTATATTTGATCATTTGGAAGCGTACAGATAGTGTTTTGGGGCATTTCTTTTCGGGGGCACTACACCTACCCACACAAGTGAGGTACCATTTTTATCGGGAGACTTAGGGGAGCGCTGGGTGGAAGGAAATTTGTGGCTTCTCTCAGATTTCAGAACTTTCTGTCACCGAAATGTGAGGAAAAAGCGGTTTTGTTTGCCAAATTTCGAGGTTTGCAAAGGATTCTAGGTAGCAGAACCTTGTGAGAGCCCCACAAGTCACCCCATCTTGGACTCCACTAGGTGGTTATTTTTAAAAAATACACAGGTTTGGTAGGTTTCCCTAGGTGCCGGCTGAGCTAGAGGCCAAAATCCACAGCTATGCACTTTGCAAAAAAACACCTCTGTTTTCTTTGGGAAAAAGTGATGTGTCCATGTTGTGTTTTGGGGCATTTCCTGTCGTGGGCACTACTTCTACCTACACAAGTGAGGTACCATTTTTTATTGGGAGGCTTGGGGGAATACTGGGTGGAAGGAAAATTGTGGATTCTCGTAGATTCCAGAATTTTCTGTCACTGAAATCTGAGGAAAAGGTGTTTTTTTTGGCCAAAGTTTAAGGTTTTCAAAGGATTCTGGGTAACAGAACCTGGTGAGAGCCCCACAAGTCATCCCATCCTGGATTCCCCTCGGTGTCTAGTTTAAAAATATACACAGGTTTGGTAGGTTTTACCAGGTGCCGGCTGAGCTAGAGATCAAAATCCACAGCTAGGCACTTTCCAAAAAACACATCAGTTTGCAATGTAAAAATGTGATATGTCCATGTTTCGTTTCCTGTCACGGGCATTAGGCCTACCCTCGCAAGTAAGGTACCATTTTTTATCTGGAGACTTGGGGGACCACAGAATAGCAAAACAAGTGTTATTGCCCCTTGTCTTTCTCTACATTTTTTTCCTTCCAAATGTAAGACAGTGTGTAAAAAAGACGTCTATTTGAGAAATGCCCTGCAATTTACATGCAAGTATGGCCACCCCAGAATTGCAAATAACCAGTGCTTCTCAACACCTTATCTTGTGCCAATTTTGGAATTTTAAAGGTTCCCTTGATAGCTATTTTTCACTCTTTATATTTCAGAAAATTAATTGCTGTATACCAGGTATACAATGAAAACCCATTGCAAGGTGCAGCTCATTCATTGGCTCTAGGTACCTAAGGTTCTTGATGAACCTACAAGCTCTATATATCTCCACAATCAGAAGAGTCCAGCAGACGTAACAGTATATTGCTTGCAAAAATCTGACATCGCAGGAAAAGGTTACAGAGTAAAACGTGGAGATAAATGGCTGTTTTTTTCACCTCAATTTCAATATTTTTTTATTTCAGCTGTTATTTTCTGTAGGAAAACCTTGTAGGATCTACCCAAGTGACCCGATACTGAATTCAGAATTTTGTCTAATTTTCAGAAATGTTTTCCTGTCTGAGATCCAGCATTGTTTTCACACCCATTTCTGTCACTAACTGGAAGGAGGCTAAAAGCACAAAAAATAGTAAAAATGGGGTATGTCCGAGTAAAATGCCAACATTGTGTTGCAAAATGTAGTTTTTGATTCAAGTCTGCCTGTTCCTGAAAGCTGGGACAATGGTGAATTTAGCACCACAAACACTTTTGGGGAAAAAAACACAAGCCTTCATCTCCAGCCCTTTTTTTCCCATTTAAAAAAAAAAAAAATGTTGCTGTATTTTGGCTAATATCTTGGTCTCCTTCAGGGGAACCCACAAACTCTGGGTACCTCTAGAATTCCTAGGATGTAGGTAAAAAGCCGCAAATTTGGCGTGAGTAACTTATGTGGAGAAAAAGTTATGAGGACCTAAGTGCGAACTGCCCCAGAGAGCCAAAAAAAGGCCTGGCACCTGAGGGGGAAAAGGACTGGCAGCGAAGGGGTTAAGGCATCAATAGACTATTTTTCAATAGCTTTGCAAGATTGGCACCTGCTGCTGTGTTTAGTTCTGTTACTGCAATGTATGCCCTCTGCGTTTAGACAGCAGCATGTTTTTTGCTTGTATTTTTTAAACATGTTAAATATGTTGAAAGCTTTGTGTGTGTTTTATTATGGTTGTGTCAGAGGGTAAATACAAGAAAGAGTCAGTGGTTTGATGAATGGATGCATGAATGCAAAGATGAGCAACAGATTCCATGTTAGATTACTTATTTGATGCTTAAACCCATCAATGACACGAACAGCACTTTCATTCAGAAGCCAGACCAATTGGCATTGGCAGTTCTTTCTTTCTTTTTGGAGTTTTAATGCTATTAGGGAAATGACTTACGTTCCACCTTTAGAATTCTTACGCCTAGTGACAAGCACAGTGCAGGGAAGTCAGTTATTAGCAGATGGAGGTAATAATAATACTACAATCACTAATAAGTTCCAGTGAAGTCTCAACAAATTAATCCTTGCTCAACCCTTGATAGCTTGGCAACAAGCAGTCAGGATTAACTTACAAGACAGATAAGTGGATTTAATATCACCAAAACAGTAAATAAGTAAAAGACACAACTCAATATAATACCAACGCTAATTTAGAAACACGGAAAATGTTTTTATCTTTAAAATTAAACTAAAATAACAAATATCCAATGTAGGGAACCAGAGATATGACTATGAATTTTTAAAGATTTAGGGGCATATTTATAGGCCCTTAGCACCACCTTGCGCCACATTAACATCATTTATTTTGAGGTTAACGTGGCCCAACGAGGCCAAAATCCCCTCGCCGTATTTACAGAGTGGCGCAATGAATGCATTGCGCCACTCTGTAACCCTTTGCGCTACATTATGCCTGCACCAGGCATAATGTATGCAAAGGGGGCGTTCCCCCGTTAGTGGAGCAGGTAAAATGGTGCAAGGAAATCTATAAGATTTCCTTGTGCCATTTATTACGGCACTTTTAACACCTGTTTAAGAGCAGGCGTTAAAAGGGTGCTTCCATTCTTTAGAATGGGCCCCTATGTACTCTACACGAGTAGCACCAATATTTTGGCACTACTCCTGCAGAGTACATCAATCGCGTCATAAAAAATGACACTATTGTCCCCTACTCTGCGCCATGGTGCACCATATTTTAAATATGGCGCAAACATGGTGGCAGTAGAGGGGGTGCTAAGGGGCGCAGGGAAAGTGGCGCTGCACACAGTGCAGCACCACTTTCCATAAATCTGCCCCTAAATTAAAAAAATGTGTATTCTCGGGACAAAAGCATAAAGCACCAACCATGGTTATCTGATCATGCTAGACCGGGACAAAGTCAATGTTTTAGGCCAACTGTGATACATTGTTGGTCGGATATGTTAAGCGGTAGTTCCCAGTCAAGATTTTACCTTCACACTTGCTCACTTTTTTGGAGCTTTTCGTCTTGATGCCGAGTGAAAGAGTCCTTGAATCCAGTGTTCGCATCAACAATGGCAGCCTGCTTCAGTGTGATCCGTCCGTGAGTCCTTGAGGTTTTTGTCCTTGGCATTAACAGTGAGGAGCTCTGAAGCTTTCAGTGGGACAAACCCAGACAGGCTGATTCACGGTTATACGATGGCAGCTTGAATCTCACCATCGATGCTGGTCATCTGGAGCTTTTCACCAAAAGTTTGCAAAACGTTCCCACACTTTTAGATATTCTTCTGAAAGGTTTCCTGAGTGTTAGAAAGTGTCTAACAGCGCCAGCCAAGGGTTCAGAAGCTCATGTTTGCCTCTTGGGGTCTGGGACTCAATCTTCCACACAGCACCTTGTCAGTCCAGGAAAATCCATATGAAACTGGTAAGCTGAAGTAGCCCTTTCAGTGAATGTTGCAGGTGGCTTCTTCCAGCACGTTTCCACCTGTTGTTGCTCAGGAAGTCCACTTCTTATCCTTTAAGAATGGTACAGTTCTTTCTTGTGTGGAGCCTTGTGAGTGCAGCAGGTGTTGTCCTTCTGAGTGCACACCTTCTGTTGTGCAGTCCAAGGGTCCAGCAGGGCAGTCATTCTTCTCCAGATGTTTCAGACAGAGATCTGAGGGGCTCCTGTAGATCTTCCATGTTTATTCCCCATTCTGGGCTAGCAAGAGGAGGGGACACCCCAACAAATGGTATTCATGTTGCCACCCTCTGCTATGATTACTTCCTGGGAAGTGTGGCATATTTTTGTCAAAGGATACTACAGTTCTCCAGAAATCAAAATGGAGAAATTCTCTCCTTGGAATGCAGGTCTGGCTCACCTAACCCACAGGTGTGGATACATTTTCCCTACATACCCCTTCCAGCTCCTCTTCAGGATAGTAGGTTCTAAAACGACTTTCTGTAATAGTTATAATAAATCTGGTCTTGGCAAGTTGTTTGATTTATTTTAACTATTATTTTGATACTTTGAATCAAGTTGCTAGCTAACTCCAATCAAAAGTTCGTTTTTAATTAAAGTTTAATAAAGTGTTTCCATGTTAACCTATGGGACTAGCAGCACAACAATGGGAACTTTGCCTTTTTTTCCCCACTAGGGCATATAAGACATATTTTATATTGTCCCTGCTTTTTATAATAAGGCACCCTACCCTTGGGGCAGCTAGTGCAGACCTAAGGGGTCACTTACATGTGATGAAAAGGTAGATTTAGACTTTGGAATTACTTTTACTTCCAAAGTTGAATGTAGACATAGGGCCTGATTACGACTTTGGCGGTCAGGGGACAAAGAAGGGGCTGGCATTGGCGTCACTGAAAGCTTTTTCTCGGTGGATGTGTGGAAATGTGGTCTACATAATGGAATAGCATCCCAATTCTGGGTGGGTTTATGTGGTATGTACCGGTGTCACAGGAAACACCTCTTACTATATGTGGCACTCCCACAAAGATGACTTTCAACATACAAAGGTATGTTTGGTCTGATTGATTGCATGTAACAAACCTAGTGATTCACATGTTATGATCTCCCCTGCACCAACCAACTATCTGCACTTTGGGTTTTTCACTTATGCATAAGGCCTGTACTCTACAAACATGACTTCTGAGAAGGTTACAACAGACGTATGGGTGTGAGGGGCCTGTCATT
The DNA here is from genome assembly GCF_031143425.1 of Pleurodeles waltl. Lineage (NCBI taxonomy): Eukaryota > Metazoa > Chordata > Amphibia > Caudata > Salamandridae > Pleurodeles > Pleurodeles waltl. Next base: position 1,634,160,481 of record NC_090445.1, read on the forward strand.
AGGCAATGACACACATTGACAATGAGGATCAATGGAAATAAGTGCCAGGTCAGGTGTTTACCTCAGTCCCCATTCCTAATGTAGTGAATGTAAAAGCATGCAGGCAAAATCTTGCTTCAGAAGACTCATTTTGGCCACATCCAAGGATCAGACAGTCTACAGGGAGAGGGACCACTGCCTCAGTTGCATAGCCACAGTTACTGTGCACCAGCCTGGGCAATGTCCCATACTGTGAAAAGGCTTAAACCAGCCTTGCTCTCTGCCGGTTGAGCATACAGAACCTACATGAAAAGCACATTACTACCACTTCCATGCTTGACAGTACATTCTGTGGCCATCCTATATGTGAATTTAGGGTTTTGTGGTACTCTGAAGGGCTCAGTGAGTTTTACTTGGGTCTCATACCACAGTTTGCCAATACCTGATCGTGCTGAGTGATTTGTGGGACAACATCATCAACTGACTAAAAACGATCTACATACATTGCTCATGCTGTAATGCAAATACATGTATTGTGTCATTTACCATCATCAGATCATCAGATAAATTATTGTTTGGCTGTAAAGTTTACTTGAATAGATATTTGAATGCAACAGAAGGAGGATCTAGAGCTTATCACAGATCCCAAAACATAATGGTAATTTGAAATACTCAGAGTACAGGGCTTCACAATCCACAACCTGTACATCCTATGTATGGAACACAGATTGTGACAACAGGTAACCAAATTATTCACTGGGACTCAGAAGCACATTTTAGCCTGTGTGAAAGGAAAGAATGGTTTTGAGCATAGACAAATATGTATATAAAATAGTGATCTGTTCCTCTGGTGAGCCAAAGAGCTGACCATACAGGGGAAGGACAACAAGTTCCTCCAGCTCTTCCGAAGAGAAGGCAGGGGCCTTTTAACCTGTTAGGCCTGGCATTATTGCTCCCAGAGGTGGCACACAGAGGTTGAAGTGGTGGTGGTGTTGATGGTAGCAGTGTCAGGAGGCAAGTGAGTTATTTTGCAAAACACGGCGTACATGTATGCCATGTACATGGTCACCACAATCAATGGGCACAGTCATTGGGTTGCAGTCGCCACAGTTAGCAATGGTAGCCTATGACTGTGTCAACCGCATTTATGAACTGCCCACCGCACGGTCGACTTCCACCGGCGGTAGGAGGTTCCTAAAGTCCAACGAACTATGTTAGGCATCTGCCATTTTGGCAGTTGAAACTCCAATTTTTTAAAATTTTTAAATGTGTGACAACATCTATTTTTGTGTAGTAACATATCAACAGATGTTAACCTCTCTTCAAATGTAGATTCTCCTACATACTCCTCAGTGTAGTGTGTTGCTGGTCACAGATGCCATAAAATCGTGGTGCACTGTACCCAGCCGGTGACCTTTTTTTTTTGGTGGTCAGAACATACTTTACAATATCAAGGGGCACAAGAGGAGCAGATAGGTGTGTTATTTGCACATATATTTAGTAGACCCATGTCTCGACAACCATGGGGATCATAGCTGGACCTTGAGTAGTAGACAGTTTTGATGTGTAATGGGTCTACTGTTTATCCAGTCAGTAATGTTTTGTCACATGACTGGTCTTAATCATTTCATTCCACAAATATGTACCCTGGGAGAGGGAGGATGCAACAACCTCCAGTCTACTGACTATTTCCAAACCTTCAGACCATGGAAAAACGTGGCATAATGGAGCAGTTCCATCTGAATGGGCAAACAATCCAAGATCTATGTCATCAGTTGGGGCCAGAAGTCATGCCTCAAAGCAGTAATCCAACATGGATACCACCCGTTGTGACACTCATGGCAGTATTACACTTCCTGGCCACAGGATCATTTAAACATACAGTGGCTATATCTGGTGGTATGTCACAACATATGTTCAGTGTTGTTTTAAAAGACGTGCTATCAGCGATGATAAAAGACACATTGACATCTATATCAGGTTCCCCAGACCTGATGATTTAGACAATGTGAAGGTTGACTTCAATGGATTTGGTCACCTCCCACATGGCGTGGGAGCCATAGGTGGCACCCAGATAGCATTTGTGCCACTGCATGCTAGTTAACAAATCTAACACAACAGAAAACACTTCCATTCAATCAATGTGCAAGTTGTCTGCTTGTCAGATCTGTACATTTAAAATGTCTGTGCCAGGTTCCCCATACAGCCCATGATTCCTTTGTAATGTGGAGCAGCACCATATACCAGCTGATGTCACAACTGAAACTAGAGAAGGCCTGGCTTGTTGTTAAGTTACATCTGTCGTGATCTTGTGTGTGCAATGTCAGGTGCTGCAATCAATAAGTGTGTGCCTCATTGTGGCACTTATGTCTCATTACAAAACAAGAGATTCAGTATATACCAACTGTCCTTGGTTGTTAACACCGCTGAGGAATCCAACTATGCCAGGGGAATTCTGCTTCAATGAGGCCCATGGAAGAACACTGCGGCCAGTTGAGCGGGCTTTTGGGCTCCTGAAGGCCAGATTCCGCTGTCTGGACAAGCCTGGGGAGCCCTCCTTTACTCACCCAGGAAGGTGTGTCAAATCCCCGTGGAGTGCTGCATGCTCCATAACATAGCCCTGTGAAAGAAAATCCCTTACATTCCAGAGGAGGGGGAGATTGCGGTGCCATGGGTGAGAATCCAAAAATGCCAAATAAAGATGATAGTGGTGAAGAGGAAGGAACTAACTTTCGACAAGATCTCATCAGCAGCTTCTTTTCATGAGTATAAGTATGTGATGAGATTTCATGACTTTGACTGTACAATTAACTCTTGCTGTGATAATGTGAGGAGTATATTTTTAACAGTTCTGAAGCTGAAGCTCTGGCAAATACTGTCAAAATGTGTCTGATGAGGAAGCTTCTGACACAATAACATTTAGGAGATGTTGCTTTGTTTGTGTGAGATATATAAAATGGACTTTGTTCTCCTGAAGTTTGCTATGTGAAATGTGTCTTATGTATCTTTTCATAGCTATACTGCTTGTTTTTGTGTTTGTTTTGGTACCTTCACCATGACATTTTCATTGGGACATTTCTGAGCTGTGACATTGGCAGGTTTATGATGCTGTGTGGACATACAAAGTAGACACGGATTGTTCTTGGGACTTTAGGTCACAGACTTTGGGTGTACAAGACCTGTGTCAAGACTGCTTGCACAGTGATGGGATGGAAGTTTGGAAGACTCCATTGGACTTGTTCCTTGTCATGGGGTGGCCCTGATGCATCATGTGTGTCATCATGTGGACAGAAAATACGTAGTCCTAGACCGAATGCATGTTAGTTTCCCCTCACATTGAATAACCCCTCTTTTTGTGTGAACTGTCTATAGCTGTTTAGATGTTTCGTCATTGTAGGCCAAAGTACCTGTGGTACATCACTGACATTTCTTTGTGACATGACATCAGATACAGAAGCACTGGATAGTAATGACCCTGTGATCCGAAACTGTTGAACTACCATGTGTCTGACTCTTGCATTATATGATGTTGGATTCCTTTTGTGAAGTCTGCGATGTGGCTCCAGCTGATGACATCAACCAATTTAATGTTTGCCTATTCCACAGGACAATGCCTGATATATCTCTTCCTTCCATGGTTTTTAGGTCCGTACCTTTAAATGTGAACATTTATCCTGTATGATTCAATCATGTGTGATTTGCAATGTTTCAGACATATTGACAGCCTACAAGCTCAACAATGTAATACATTCTCTTCTTTGACAAGGCACTTGTGTGTATGTGTTTGTGTGGAATGGTTGTAATCCTCAGCTGGACACTGTGTACATGCAATATATCCCTGCTTCCACAAGTAGCTTGTGGTTTTTTTTAATGTGTGGTTCACATTTACATTGCTAAATGTGAAATTTAAGACAGCAGACAATGAGTTGGTGACTTCTGAATTTATTACAGTGCTAATGGTGAAAATAAACTTGTGGAAAAAAGTAACATAAATGAAAAGTGAAGGGGTCAGTCATGGAGAAAGAAATCATAGGAGTAGATGCCACACCATCTGAAGTCCATAGTTCATAGAACTCCTCCCATCAGAAACGGAATGGGGTTCAGGATCAGTCCACAGAGTGAATGTGTGACACACACAGGGGGACATTAAGGATGAGGTTTCTTGCTGGCAGTGGTGAGTGTTTTGCCATCTGCACCTCCTGGATTTTTACATGGATGTCCCCCTTAAGAGGGCAGGGGTTCTGCTGCTGCAGAAGCAGGGGTGTCTGAGGGTGATTGGTCCTCTGGCAGGGCCTTTCTTCCTGTGTCTGCTGCCGATGTACTTGGGATTGATGTAGTTGGCCCACAGGAAGGGGTAGATGGGGGAAAAGTCCTGCTCAGAGTTGTATGGATGCTCATGTTGGAGTTATGGGTCTCCATGTGTTGGTGCATGTCCCTCTAAAGCTGCTTAATTTCCTACAGTTTGGTTAGCACCTGGTCCATCACACCTTGGGACTCATGATAGACCCCCAAAAATTGGCTGATGGTATTCTTGTCATGAGTCGCCCCAGTAGCCTCACTCTCATGGCCCACAGTATCCCTTCCACGAACCCTACCCCCACAAACCTATGCCCATGGTACATGGTGCCCTCTCCAATTGGGTCCTGGAACCTCAGTGTCAGGATTGTTGGTTTTCACCTAAGAATCCAGGACTGGGGGCGCAAGATGGTAGCAACTGTGCTAGGTATAGAGGTGGGGGGGGCACGTTGTTGTCTGTGATGTTGAAGCAACTTGGTTGGGTGGTGTTGTTGTGGGCACAGTGAGACTCACTGTTGTCGCCATCTGACCAGGCTGTCAGATGGGCTAGGACTGTCATCCATATACACATGTCCAGGATTGTTGTCATCACTGAGGGCTTTATCCAGAGGTGGGTTGGGGGTATGGTTGGTGGACGATGTCTGTCCAGGTGCTGTTCCAGCTCAACATGTTGAAAAATAGAGTACAGTGGCATTGGTTGAAGTATGCAATTTACATCCAAAGGATTTATGTGACTCTACTAGAGACCTTGGACACTCTTAAGTGGTAGGTTTGCTGACTGCTCTATGTTACCATGGTACTGAAGTTGTTGACATCATGTGTGAAGCTTGCAGAAACTGTTAGACTGAAGCAGCTCATTAAATGCGGTGATCAGTTGTACTTTAGATGAGGGAATGAACATGACACGTTAGAAGCAGTTAAGCCAACACAGAGGAGAGGAGATGTGTTTTTGGCCATTCTAAAGCCTAGTTGTGTGAAATGCAACCGAACACACAACCTTGTGGTATATGTAGCTGTCGCCATCATATGTGCAGTGCAGAGTCAATTTGCTAACTGCCACTACCAATCTGATGAAGCTGCTTAATGCCTTAGGACTACTTGATGTAAACACTTGGTAAGGTGTCATTCCTGCCCTCAATAGTTTCATTTTGGGATACCAGGAAAAGAGCAAGTTAGGTAGACAAACACATCTCTGACATAAGCATGATATGTAGATTGCTAACTCCAAGAGGAAGGTACATCATTTGAGAGGTGGCACCCAGGTGTATTTGGGCAAGTTCAGGAAGGCCTTGTGGTTAGAGGTACAGAAACAGGGCCTCCTGGTAGTTGTAGTCCTGTCACTTGCTGCATCCTCACACTACACACATGCTAAACTTACATGGGAGGGTACACCATTTGAGAGATGACACACAGGTGTATTTGGGCAAGGGCAGGAAGGCCTGGTGGTTAGAAGTACAGAAACAGGGCCTCCTGGTAGTTGTAGACATGTCACTTGCTGACTCCCCACACTACACAAATGCTAAACTCACAGGGGAAGGGTACATCATTTGAGAGATGCAGACAGGAGTATTTGGACAAGTGCAGGAAGGTCTGGTGGTTAGAGGTAGCTGCAGTCATGTCACTCTCTGTACTTCGCAACACTTGACAAATGTTTTGTCACACTGCAGTTAGGTTGGCCCATACATTTATATGTTGACACATAACATGGGTCCTGAAATGATCTTTTGAAGTTGAAACACTTGCAGACCACATTCCATCATATGGCATGTAATGGAGATTGATACATGTGATGTTATGTACAACAATGCACATTGACAAGCTTACATCTCTGCAACTCTGGGTATTGCATGTTGGGAAAGTAGATAAGCAACACAGTGGCAAAAGGTGAGATGGGAGCATGCAGGACATTGAAGATTTGTGACAGTTGTTGTGTTGTAACTCACCAGACTCCACTCCCCCAGCTATTCCTGTCAAGCCCTTTAGGATGCAGAATAGCCAAGACCTTCTCCTCACAGGGAAAGGGTTATATGGGGCACTGGGAGGACCACTGCCAGTCTTATTGACCTCCATGTGTTGCCTGGAGGCCAGGGAATGCACCTTTACCCTTAGGTCATTCCACCTCTTCCCAATGCCCTCCTTCCTACGTAGGGTGGTGCCAGCATTTACTCTTTTAACTATCCTTTGCCACATTTCCACTTTCCTAATGAGAGGAGTATGCTGGACTTGGTCTCCAAACAATTGTGGCTCTACTCTTATGCTCTTATGATTTCATCCACCATGACTCTCAACTCATCTTCAAAAAAGGGGTGTTTTGGAACATGACATGGATGTAAAATGAAGTGGGTGGCAGGGACTTACTTAAAAAAAAGTGATACAGGGAGTAAATGGACAAAAGAGTGTGTAGTGTGTTGAATGGGATGGTGAAAAAAGGGGTGCCTCATCTGTCAAGGATGTGAAAAATGGTGGGCTCTGTTATCTTTCTTGCAGTGGAGAGGCAAAGGATCATGGTCTGGGAAGGAGTGTGTTTTATACTGTGTTTTGCATGTTTGTCCACTGTGCCAATATATGTCAGCTGTGTTCTTTTTTAATCCATTCAATGAGCACTTGTCTGTTGCTTTGCTGAATGCGTACCGTGGTGGCCAACCACTGTCAGCTGACCACCGCAAGGAGACCGCTACATCAACTCTGTTTTTGTAATGGGCTCGGCGGTTCCACGTGTCCATGATGGTGAAGGAGTGCGCACTGCCAAGATTGCAGACTGTCACTCAGTTGATGGGCAACCATTTGTTTTGGAGGTTGGCGGTTCAGCCTACATACTTCGTAATAGGGCAGTTAGGAGATCTCTGGGGCAGTGGTCTTTTTGGGACCGCCGCCTTGGAAGTCTGGTGGTTCGACCTCCAAACTTGCAATTGGGCCCATAGTTTTATTACACAACCAGCCTGCAAGGCAGGCCTGTCTTTAAAATGACACTAAACACCACAGCAGTGCAACCCTTTCCTCTAGGCATAATGTATGCAAAGGGGGCGTTTCCCCGTTAGGGTGGCCGAAAAAATGGCACAAAGAAATCTAAGAGATTTCGGGGCATATTTAAGAGTCCCTAGCGCCTCCTTGTGCCACATTAGCATCATTTTTTATGCCAACGTGGCCCAACAAGGCCAAAATCCCCAAGCCACATTTACAAAGAGGCACAATGCATGCATTGCGCCACTTTGTAACCCTTTGCTCTACATTATGCCTGCGCCATTTTTTTGGGCACTTTTAGTGCCTTCTCAGAGCAGGCGTTAAAAGGAGGCTCATCATTGATTACAATGGGCCTCATTTAGCTTTGCAGGATTAGCGTCAAAATATTTTACACTAATCCTGCAAAGCTCTGGACTAGGGTCAAAAATTCTGACGCTAGTCCCCTAACTAACGCCATGGTGCACCGTATTTTAAATACAGGGCACACATGGTAACCTTAGGGGGGGCACTAAGGTGCACAAGAAAAATAGCGCAGCACTGTGCGCAGGACCGCTTTTCTTAAATTTAAATATGCCCCTTCTATGTGTCATTTTTTGTGGCACTTTTAACACCTGCTCAGAGAAGGCGTTAAAAGGAGACACACTATTGATTACAATGGGATTCAATGAGCTGTGAAGGATTAGCGTCAACATATTTTATGCTAATCCTGCAAAGCTCCGGACTAGCGTAAAAAAGTCTGACGCTAGTCCCCTAACTACCTCCATGGTGCCCCGTCTTTTAAATACGGCGCACACATGGTGGCATTAGGGGGTGCTAAGAGGTGCAAGAAAAGTGGCGCAGCTGTTTGTGCAAGGGCCAATTTTTTTCAATTAAATTGCTCCAAAATTATTTTAAGGACAGAGCATTGGTCCTGGGCCTGGCTAACAGAGACCAGGGCACTTTCAGTGCCAGTAAAAAACAGTATCAGTCAAAAAATGGGGGTGATCAAATAGGATGATTATCCTACACTCAGCATGATTTTACTCTGGCACCGTAGTTTATCTTTTCATTTATTTCTGTATTTTGTCATCACACTGAGCATATTGACAAAAAAAATCTATAAATACATCAATGTTGTACATTATCATGCTGTTGGTAGCTACTCGTGTATGGCTGTGAGAGACAGTGAAAAAATTATTCTAGATTGTGTGCTCAGCAATTTGCCTGTATGTTTTTTAAACTTGAATATACATATATATGTGTGAGCTAATAATATGTATATATGAAATATATGTTCACGTTTGTGCATTTTATTGTTTAGGTGACTTTTGTGTTTTTTTGTATGTGTGTATGCTTTTGTATATTTGCTAGTGAACTTGCTTGAAAAGTATGAATGTAAGCTATGTTTTTGCTACTATATGTGTCATATTTTCAAGATGGTATTTTATTAAGTCTATGTTAGTGTGTGTGTGATGAAAAATATCCATGTGTATGTGTGTTTGTGTGAGTGTGCACATAAATTTTCTTGTGTGTTTGCTAGTGAGCACCTCTATTGTGTTTGTGATTAAGAAAGGTTACACCCAGTGCAGCGAAACTTTTTGCATGCATTGCACCACTTTGTAAATTTGGTGCGCGATTTTGGCCTCGTTGGACCACATTAGCATACAAAAATGACGCTAATGTGGTGCAAGGAGGTGCTAGGGGCCCTTAAATCTGCCCCATAGTGTCAATGTGTGTCTTATTAGGTGCGTGTACGTGCACCATTGCAAACTTGCAGGAACAGGCATGGTTAAGCATGCGTTTATTGTGTCTGTCATGGGTGATGCTCAACATAATTATTCATTTTAATATGCCTGTTACAGTGTGCATCTTTGTGATCTGTGTGTGTGTATATGCCTGTGTGTGGGTGCATGCGTGTGTGTGCGCGAGCATATATTCCTTTGCGACTGTTTCGGTGCACGTTTGCGGTTTGGTTGTGAACCATCCTGTCCTGATTTGAACAGTTCATTTTGACTCCATATTTCCTGAAGTCAGCAGTACTTCTCTGTTTTTGAACTTGCACATAATGCTTTGTGAACAGGGAGTTAATCAATACCTCATTTCAGAGCTAACGTGCTTTCATGGCTAGGTGCTCCCGCTGTATCGGCTGGACCGAGGAACCAGCCACCTGTTAGGGTGCAGAGGCTTTTATGGGTCATCATTTTAGGGTCATAAACTTCCTTCCACTAATTAAAAAGTATGAAAAACAGTATTGGGATCAACAGAAACCGCTGAGTCCAACAAATAACCTTAAACCACAAAGGACAGAGTGGAACATTTCACAAAACATTACAGGGAACAGAATCCTGATCAATCTGCAGAAGAGTAATAGATGACAACTCTTCTGATGACACACTAGGAACGAGAATGAAGCGCAATATTCACCACCGCTCAGCTTAAAGCAACTAAATCAAAAGACGAGGGAACCAGAAACCAATTAACAACCGTGTTCACAAGACACCCACAATTCCATACAGATGTAACACCTTATGGCAGCTATCAATCAACATTAGTGGGCTCATAATCAGTTTACATAGCAAGATATAATGGTCTATTCTACTATTCTACGAATCCGCAGCACCTCATGAGCACGGGTGACTGACATCTTGAATTGTGTTGAGGAAATAATATGGGGGGGGGGGGGGTGTGGCTATGGCGAGAACCCATGTATGTGTGCCCTTGGATGTACATGCACCGGAAGCCCTTACCATCCAGGCCGGATGTAGGCGATCGTCAGAGAACCCCAGATGTGAAGAAAGGGAGCTTTAAGGACTGCCCCAGCATAGACCTGCCAACTTCACCAAAAACCTCACAGTGTGAGGAGGGGACCGGGCCTTGGAGGGGGAATGGTTTCGTGCCGAGAAACACCTAAGAGGCACTTTTGCCGCCACGCCAGCCCCAAACTCCCCCTAAAAAAAAAAAAACCTTGCTGAGGCTTCAGCCGATGTCCTGGGGTGTTTTCACACCCATTAATGGACATCGACAGTTAAAAGCGTCTGAAAACAAGCTGAAAACCGCTGTTAACAGTGGTTTTCATCTCGTTTTCCCTGCCACAGTGTGATATTAGCTCCTCACCGGGAGACTGTGTGAGGGGAGCCAATATCTCAAGTTGGCAGGTCTGCTAGCACCACGCCAAATCTGCCAAGATTACCAAAATAGCTTGTGGATTGTGACGACCGAGCCTGCGGGAAGAGCAAATTGGCCGCATCGCCCTGCGGCAACCCCGAGAAGCAAACGGTATGTGGGAATGGGTGGTTCCTGGCAAGAATATGTCCCTCCCCAGTGGCACCACCTGACTTGTTGCTGGTTCCTGAGTTGCACGAGCCAGTCAGCAAAGGGTGGGACGTCCCTTAACTGCTGAGAAGTGCCCAGTGACACCTAGAACTAGAGGCCAAGTGCTAGCATAGGGGCCCAGAGTCAACTTGAGTGTATGTGGGGAACGTTGGGTGGCTACCTTTCTGCCCTCCCTGTTCATGTGGGGGCCCAGTGTTGTGGTGGTCATGACTGGGCCCCCCTCCCTAAAGGGGTTCCCCCCTGAAACTTGTCTTGCATGGACTGGGCCTGGGACATAAGTTCTAAAAAAAGAAGTGGGGATGCTAACTTATACAATATGCAAATGACAATCGGACATGTGACATCACTGTGCGTCACACCAAATGTGCATCACAGGAAGTAGCATATGTAAAATAATTAAATTAAATTGATTTAATTGGATTCAACTAATAAATGGATATTTAAATTGCTATTTGTGGGAACTGAATAAAGTCAAAAGCTTTCTTCTAAATCCTAGTTTCTCTTAAATACTTGTGAAGTGATACCAAACAGTGGGTATTTGTTTCTCCTCCACTGCTCTAGCACATTGGTGTGTGGCTGTAGATAGCTCCCAGACAGTATTGTACTGCACAAAAGGAGAGCTGATGGCCTTTAAATCAGCCCTTTGTCTTGGCCCAGGTGGAGGGGATAATAAAAGAGTGAGGTCAAAAGCATTCATGTCTCTGAAATTGTTCCAGGAACAGCACTATGTGAAGCTCACTCCTGCATGTGAGATCAGAGTGGGGCATTTTGACTAGGGTGACAGAATCTCAATGGTAGCCAGTGTTGGCACGATAAAACACCTGTAAATGTTTTGTGGTGCAAGAAACATCTTGCTTCATTCATAGGCTTGTAGGAAGGCTGCTGAAGCAGTTCAACTTCACCATATTGGGTTTTTAAAGCAGCACCCTGAGTAGAGATTTAGTAGCTGTGTTCTTGTGGAGGTGTGGGGGAAAGATAATTGCGGGCCATCTCAGGCACCCCTGCACCTTCAGGGGCACTGTATAGGTCACTTTAGTGTCAGGTTATCCCCAGTTTGGAATAGTCTGATACACCAGTGGTGGAAGCCCCATTATCAGTTATCAGCCCTTCAGAACACTGCCCACGGAGCATTTTCAGGGGGCAGCCATCTTGGTTGCTTCCTACCTCTGTCTGTTCAGCACTTGCCTTTTAACCCCTTTCCCTGCCAGGCCTTTTCCCCTCCTGTGCCAAGCCTTTTTTTGGCTATTTGGGGCAGTTTGCGCTTAGGCCCTCATAACTTTTTGTCCACGTAAGAAATCCACGGCAAATATGTGTCCTTTTTTTCAAACATCCTAGGGATTCTAGGGGTACCCAGAGTTTGTGGGTTCCCCTGGAGGAGACCAGGAAATTAGCCAAAATACAGGAAAGATTTCGTTTTTTCAAAACAATGGGAAAAAAGGGCTGCAGAAGGCAGCTTGTGTTTTTTCCCCTGAAAATGGCATCAACAAAGGGTTTGCAGTGCTAAAATCACCATCTTCCCAGCTTTCAGGACAAGGCAGACTTGAATCAGAAAACCACATTTTCCAACACAATTTTGGCATTTTACTGGGACATACCCCATTTTTACTATTTTTTGTCCTTTCAGCCTCCTTCCAGTGAGTGACAGAAATAGGTGTGAAACCACGCTGGATCCTGGAAAGCTAAACATTTTTAAAAAATAAACAAAATTCTGAATTCAGCAACGGGTCATTTGTTTATATTTTACAAGGTTTTCCTACTGAAAATAACAGCTGAAATAAAACAAATATTGAAATCAAGGTGAAAAAAACAGCCATTTTCTCCATGTTTTACTCTGTAACTTTTTCCTGCAATGCCAGATTTTTTAAAGCAATATATTGTTACATCTGCTGGACTCTTATAGTTGCGGAGATATACAGGGCTTGTAGGTTCACCAAGAACCCTAGGTACCCAGAGCCAATAAAGGAGCTGCACCTTGCAATGGGTTTTCATTCCATACCTGGTATACAGCAATTAATTCGCTGAAATATAAAGAGTTAAAAATAGGTATCAAGAAAACCTTTGTTTTTCCAAAATGGGCACAAGATAAGGTGTTGAGAAGCAGTGGTTATATACACATCTCTGAATTCCGGAGTTGCTATACTAACGTGAATAACAGGCCATTTCTCAAATAGATGTCTTTTTTACACACTTATATTTGGAAGGAAAAAATGTAGAGAAAGACAAGGAGCAATAACACTTGTTTTGCAATTCTGTGTTCTCCCAGTCTCCGGATAAAAATGGTACCTCACTTGCGTGTGTAGGCCTAAAGCTCGTGACAGGAAATGCCCCAAAACACAACGTGGACACATCACAGTTTCCCCAAGAAAACAGAGCTATTTTTTGCAAAGTGCCAAGCTGTAGATTTTGGCCTTTAGCTCAGCCGGCACCTAAGGAAACTTACTAAACCTGTGCATTTTTTAAAACTAGACACCTAGGGGAATCCAAGATGGGGTGACTTGTGGGGCTCTCACCAGGTTCTGTTACCCAGAATACTTTGCAAACCTCTAAATTTGGCCGAAACACACTTTTTCCTCACATTTCGGTGACAAAAAGTTCTGGAATCTGGGAGGAGCCACAAATTTCCCCCAAGTCTCCTGATAAAAATGGTACCTCACTTGTGTGGGTAGGCCTAGGGCCCGTGACAGGAAATGCCCCAAAACACAACGTGGACACATCACATTTTCCCCAAGAAAACAGAGCTGTTTTTTGCAAAGTGCCAAGCTGCAGATTTTGGGCTCTAGCTCAGCCGACACCTAGGGAAACCTACCAAACCTGTGCATTTTTTAAAACTAGACACCTAGGGGAATCCAATATGGGGTGACTTGTGGGGATCTCACCAGGTTCCGCAAATGGAAATGCACCAAAACACTATGTGGACACATCAAAATGATCAAATACTAAACTACCTGTTTTTGCATGGAGGGATTGCGTTTTTGGTCCTGAGTGCAGCAGCCATACAGGGAAACCTACCAACCCAAACATTTCTGAAAATTAGACACCCAAGGGAATCCAGGGAGGTGTGACTTGCGTGGATCCCCCAATGTTTTCTTACCCAGAATCTTCAGCAAACCCCAAATTTAGCTAAAAAAATCACATTTTTCCCACATTTCTGAGTGGGATCACCGCACCGGGACAAATTTCCTACCACCACCACCCAACATTCCCCTCAGTCTCCCGGTAAAAATGATACCACACTTGTGTAGGTGGTTCAAGTGCCTGTGACAGGGAAGAGCCAAAAACATGTTGAAATAGAGGGGGAACCAAAGCGGGTCTAAAAGGGCAGTATGAAAAAAAAAAATTTTAGGCTGACAAGTGGGGCAAAATGTTTATCGTTATAGATGAGACAATGCTGGGTGGTCGTAATTTTGTGGATTCCTGCAGATTCCGGTAGGTTCCATCACAAAAATGTGGAAAACCTGTCTGATTTCCAGCAAATTTGGAGGTGTTCAGGGCATTGTGGGTAAGAAAATGGTGCAGGGTGCATGTGAAGCACACCACTCTGAAAGACTGTTACCTCCTTCAGTTGGGGTGGGGGCATAACCATGCCCATATTTGTTGGTAGCCACCACCACACTATTTTTTTTTTAAATTTCCTTGGCATCTAGTAGACTTTGTGCCCCTCGGGGTGTGGATCGGGGGTAAATGTCCCATATGCCTACTGGTGGGCAGAACAACTTTGGCTCCCTTTTTTTGGGGTGGGGGTATGGCTTATTTTGAAAAAAAAATCTCCCCTGGTCTCTGTTGGGATTTCTGCCCCCCTTGCGGGCAGATGGAACTTCCAAAAATAGGCCGATCTTTGGCCAAGAGTAATGTGCCCCCCTGGGCAGTGAACCTTGCCCAAGGGGCTTCCCCTCCAAACAAAACACACACATACACTCAGACAAATGCCTGGTGCCTAAGTGGTTTCTGTCCCCCCGGGGGTGGAGATTGGCCTAATAGAAATAGGCCGCTCTGCCCCAAGGGGAGCAGAAATGGCCTAAAATAAATTTGCCTCCCAGGGGAGGACCCTTGCCTAAGGGTCGCTCCCCTTGCGTGAAATTGACGCAATAAAAAAAAAATCCCTGGTGTCTAGTGGTTTCTGCCCCCCGTGGGGGCAGATTGGCCTAATAAAAATAGGCCTAAATACAATTTGCCCCCCAGGAGAGTGACCTTTGCCTAGGGGTCAGTCCCCATACATAAAAACATAAAGTAAATAAAAAAATATATATATCCCTGGTGTCTAGAGTTTCTGCCCCCCCAGAGGCAGATTGGCCTAATTATAATAGGTTGATCGGCCTAAAAATATTTTGCCCCCCGGGGAGCTGCCCTTGCCCAATGGGCCGCTCACCTTATGCGTAAGTGTAAAAAACAAAAAACTCCCTGGTGTCTAGTGGTTTCTGCCCCCCTTGGGGGCAGATTGGCTTAATAAAAATAGGCCGATCTGCCCCTTTGGGGGGCAGATATGGCCTAAAAGTAATTTTGACCCCAGGGAGTGACTCTTGCCTAAGGGGTCGCTCCCCACATAAAAACAAAATTAAATAAACAAAAATAAAATTATCCCTGGTGTCTAGTGGGATTCTGCCCCCACGTAGGTGATCCGCCTAAACATATTAGGCTGATCTGCCCCCAGGAGGGAAAGAAATGGCCTACAAATTATTTGACCCCCTGGGGAGGTGCCCTTGTCCAAGGGGCCGCTCCCCTTTGAGTAAGTCTAAAAAAAAAAAAAAAAAGGGTGAAATACTAGTGGGTATTTCTGCTGCCTGATCGCATCGTGATCGGGCATCAGAAATGCCTGCAGAGACATGAAAGCCTCATGCCTCTGCCTGCCCCCTCCTCCTGAATGGAAGAGAAATGCTGATTATTTCTCATCCGCATCGCGCTGGAAGCATGCGTCCACCGCGATGGGTGGTGACCTCTGATGAGGGGGTCGGGGGTGGAAGGGGAAGCGATTCCCCTTCCAGCCCTGCCATGGGAGAGTGGGGGGGAAGCCCACGGAGGGAGCGCTAGCACTCCCTCCGAGCTCAGGTGCAGGGACGTAATGGTTACCTCCTATGCACAGGAGCACTGTGCTGCGGGACGTAACCACTATGTCCCCGGCACAGAACCAGTTAAAGGGAAAACCTATTAGTTTGTCTGGCTGAGTGCTTCCCACCACGGGGCCCAGCTCTGCCAACAATGGGATTGTGGTGGATCAAGATATGGTGATCCAAGCAACGGAACAGCTTACTGCCACTGTCAGAGAAAAGCTCACTCCATATGATATGGTATGAACCCCCTTCCGCACCTATATTAAAAGGGATGCTATGGTACCAATGCACACGGAGTTGGTTCATATAGCGACAGAACAGGAGTGAGCCCCAACACCTCATGATAAAAACTTACCCACATCCAACACTAACCCCCACCTGCACCAACATCACTCAACACACGACTGTCTCACACTCACACTGACCGGTCACTGTCCATGCAACACTCCGCACTCACATGCATGCTCCTCAACACCCTCTCACTCACCAAACCTGCCACACAGTTCTGAGACCTACTTTTCCTCATGGAAACTTGGCAGAATCCCACATCTGCATCTGTCATCACTACATCCATCCCTTCCAGCTTCAAAATCATCAGGCAAGAGAGACTTCAGAAGCCCAGAGGTCAAATCACAATCATTCACAAGAACGTCATTAGCTACAGAGCTTCTATGGACATGTGATGCTCTAACTTCCAACACATGTTGTAAAAGCTCCACATCACAGCAGCCTTTACCCTAAGCGATCATCTACAGACCACCTGTACCATGTACCAACTTCATTACCATCACTGAATTCTCACACCACTGGCCCTCAACACTAGCTATTATAACCTTCTGGGAGACCTGAACTTCCATGTCAAGGCCACACCAACCCCAAATCAAAAATACTCATTGAAGTCCTTGGATGCCTTGGTCCCACCCAAGTAAATGGACCTACCCACTTTGCTGGACACCTCCTGGACCCTATTTCTACCACCTTCAAAAATATCTGCGTTGAAGAGACCACACCAGTCTTTTGGACAGATCATGTCTTTGTCATGTTCAGGATTTCCAAACTGACCCATTGCACACACACTACCACCAAGCCAGCCCGCTGAGACTGAAGCAGCATCATGGACAAAGACTGGAGCACCAATGCTCATTGTGCCAAACACAGCAAGAGCCTCACCAAAGCTATCAAGAACTTCAACAACTGGATAACATCTTGCGCCGACTCCATGATCCTACCCAAACACAGCAAAAGAACAAGAACTAGACCCCACATCTGTTTATACACGGAGGAACTCAGTCTAATGGATCAGCACTGTCAACAACTGGAGCATAAATGTACAATTAGCCAGGACAATGCAGACATGGGCACTTTCAAATCAGCCCTGAGACGCTTCCACCAAATGATGCAGACCACCAAACACCCCACTCTGGCAGACTGCATCGATGCCTGCTTCAACAGAAGCAAATACATATTTCCCATCTGGAAAGATTTCAACTCCCAAGTGGCCAACGCTAAACTGATCACCCCCTGTCAAGATCTCTGCAATAATATGTCCCAATTGTTCAGTAACAAAATCACCGCCACATGCAGCAACTTTAATCTCCAACAGGACTCACCAGACTTTACCAAAACCCTCCTGGTCTGATCCAAAGAACCAATACTCCCCAAATGGCCCATAATCATCCCAGCTGAAACAGCTGCCACCATTAAATTCTTCTACTCATACACCCAATCAGACCCCTGCTTTCACCACATCTACTTCATAGGATGGCAACCCATCAGCGCCCTGCACACCCCCATTCTCAATGTCTCCACCAATTCCGCTATCGCCCCATGGTTGGAAACATGCAACTGTAGTCCCATTTTTCAAGAAACCCTTCACCGACCATGCAATGCTCACCAACTACAAACAGACCTCCCTGCTACCTATCTGGGCCAAAGTCTTAGATGCTTCACCGAATACCTCAATGACCACCAACTCCTTGACACAGCTCAATATAGATTCAAATGCAATAACAGCAATGAAACTGCCCTCCTTGCCACCATGAATGACATTGTAGATGACTCTGACTTGAGGAGAAATCCCAGCCCTCATCCTCCTGGACCGCTCTGCAGCTTTTGACATGGTCAATCAACCCATCCTTCTCCAATGCCTACAGGACATAAGAATCCAAGGACATGCTCTCTGATGGTTCTGCTCCTTTCTGACTGGAAGGACCCAGTCAGTCAGCTTGGCACCATTCACCTGGAACACCTGAAACCTCATATGCAGAGTTCCGCAAGGATCCTCCCTGAGACCAATCCTCTGCAATACATAGATGGTTCCTCTAGCCAGCATCATCCACCCTCAAAAACTCAATGTCCTCTCCTATGCTGATGACACACAGTTCATTTTCTCCCTCACTGACAAGACGCCTAGAACCTAGCTCAAGTTCAATGCCTACATGACTGAAATTGCCCACAGTATGAAGACCGACAGTCTAAAGCTGAACACCAACAAGACTAAATTTGTGAACGTTAGGAAAAACACTTTACCATGGGACTCCACCTAGTGGCCAACAGCAGTAGGACTGAAAAACTCTAAGAACCTCAGCTTTGTCATTGACAGCAAACTCAACATCAACACCTCATGCTTCCATAACCTGAAGATGCAGAGGAAGATTTTTAGGTGTCTCCTAATCAGCATGCCGAAAACCCACCCTACATGCCCTAGTCACATGCAAGCTGGACAATGGGAATGCCTTCTATGCTAAAATCAACAAAAAAGTGACCCTAAGGCTTTGTTTGTCTTATTACAAGTTAATTTTCACAAATTACACTCAAGCACTTATGTGTAATAGGGGTATTATTGAAAGTGATGTGTGCTAGTGCTCTAACAAACAATCAGGTTCTTTCTGTCATATGATGTGACCTTGAGACTAAAGGGTCTAATTTAAAGTTTGGCAGTTGGGAAACTCAGTCACAAACGTAACAGATATCCTGTCTGACACATTACAAGTGCCAATCAATATCATGCTCTTATCATATGGCGGACAGGATATCAGTTATGTTTGTGATGGAATATCTCATCCACCAAACTGTAAATTAGCCCCTAATTTACCTTATATTTGTAAGTTTGTGCTTTGTGTTTGAATGGGACATAAAATACCTATTCCTTGTATCTTCCTACATTGATGGGGTGCTTTTCATAACATTGTTCCTGCATGAATGCACAGTTGTTAACTAGTAATTGCAAAAAAGGCAATGTTTTTGTCCCAGAAATAAGGCTAAGTGATGGGTGGATGCTTGGCTGAATGGTCTAACAAGACTAGCTAGCATAGAAAACTCTTATTAATCAATGTGAAGGGACACTATTGAAATTTAAAGCTATCTGTTACAAATGTTGCAACTGCTGTTACAATAAAATTTTGCTCATATATGTAAAATGTTTTTTACAACATTTTTTTAATCAATTATTTAAATGTCTCTTGTTTTTTTATTTCACATTCCTCATTTTTACGCTTCTCTTCTTATTATACAAATAATTATTCTATTATTTTATATTGTTTGTGTTGCTAGAATTTCATAGGATTTGTGCTTCTTTATCATTTGAATAAAATAAATTAACAAGCATGCATCAAAGACACAGTCAGAACTCCACAACAGGGAGAGCATCAGCTAAATACCCAGGCCAAATCTGTGTTTCTTTCACCACCAGAGACACCAAAAGAGCATGTACCACAATAGGAAATAAGAAAAATTAACTTTAGAAGGGGAATTATTAAAACATGAAGCAATCAGATATGCCCATAATGGGTGATATAGGGAACATTTGTAGATGCGGTCCCTCGTATCCCAATATTTAGGAAACCCTAAAATTTAGATCACCCCAAAATGTACCTCTGGTTGTTCTGCTCCAGGTTGATCTTGCTTGAAAAGGCACCACCCCCAAAAATCAATTTAGCACAGTAGGAATTTTTTTTTTTTTTTACCACTCAATATCTGTCTTATAGATTAGACAAAAGTTCAAGGGTTTAATTACAAACTTCTCAAAATCAAGTGGTACAGTATAAATGCCATGAAGAATTCAATGCAAAGTTATAGAGATTAGACAAAATCAGAAATAAGTCTTAAGTGAGCATAAAAAATAAGAAAATAAACAAACAGCATACCTAGAAAACCAAACGTCTCTGTCTTGCCCCAAATCCAGTCATTCTTGCATCTCAAATTAGTAAAACTGCAAACTCATGATAGCATGATTGTAACTAACACACTTCCCAACAAATAAGAATAGTCTATTTCACTACTTAAGTTCATAAGTACTACAGTCTTTTAAGAAAGCATCCAGCATGTTCAATGTTATTGCTATACAGAGATGTTAAAAAAAAGATGTCACATTTAGACAACAAACTTTCACATGGATGAATAAAACTAGGCATAGTAATGAAACTACTGTAGAAGGGCCTTGGAAAAATGTCACAGTTAGGAACACTAGAAAGTTAATTCACAGCATGTCAGACCATTCATCCTTGGCATGGATTTCCCCGACTTTTTGCCTCCTGTTTTGCAGACCTTGTTTTTCTTGGCTTTAGGACTCTAGGCACATTACTATTTCTAACCAGTCACAAAGTTCTGTGCTCTCTGCATAAAACAGAATAACATTGGTTTAGCCATAATTTACATATTTAATTTAGTTTTAAGTCCTTAGTAAAGTACAGTACCTGAGCCCAGGCCCTGTAAATTAAATGATCCTCATGGGCCTGCAGCACTGATTGTGGCACCCACTACAGTCACCCTTTAAATATGTCTCACGTCTGCAGTTGCAGAGCCTGTGTACAGTTTTCAACTGCCATGTTGACCTGGCTAAATAAGCCCTTTGCCTGGCCCAAGCCTTACTGCTCAATACATATGTAATTCCTAAGGTAGGCCAACGACATCCCAAGGGCAGGGAGCACTGTATTTAAAAATTAGGACATGTACTTTTAAGGTTCACATGTCCCAATAGTGAAGACCTTTAAATTAGTTTTCACTACTGAAAGGCCTATCTTTCTGATAGGATATTATTGGGATCACATTAGTACTTTTTATAAGTGTAATTCCCAATTGGGAAGGGGTGAGACCCCAAGTTTGATGTCTCTGGAATCACAATTTAAAATCACAACTTTTGGTAAAGTCAGATTTTAAACTGTAATGATGGGCTTTGTGCATTCATTTAGACAGCCACACACAAAGGGAGCTTAGGTGTGACTGATTGGCCATCCCCATCCTGGGCAGGATAAGAAGGAGGAGCTGAAACACCTGAAAAGGCTGTCCTGTGCCCACACAAAGGGGCCAGGACAGAAAGGGCAGGGCGTTTGTGCACTTAAAAGGCCTCTCTTTAAAGTCTTCCCCGCTTCAAAGGGACTGCCAGAAAAAAGGACTGTTCTACCGCTACAAGGATTGCCACACTGCGGGACTGCCACTCTGCTGGATTACTGCTCTACTGTGCTGACTTGCTGCTTGGTAGGGAGAAGGACTGCATCTCTCCATTCCAGAACCAAAGTGACTCCAAGGGCTTGCTGGCTTGCCTTCTGTTTTCTCAAGTTTCAGGGACACAAAGGACTTCCAACTCACCTGCAACAGCACCTGGACTCTGCCAGCTGTGAATCTTGCCCTGCCAAGTGCTGCCAATCCAGTCCTGGACCCTAGGATGTGGTTAGAAAATGCTGTTCCATTCAGAGCCAATGCATTGCTACTGCTGCGCAGATCAGTACCAATGCATCACCCCTGTTGCATGGATCAGAACTAGTGCATCAGCCCCATTGCATGGCACAGCACCTCCCCATCACTAATCCACTCCACTAATCCACCTCGGTGCTTCACCTTCAGAATACCACATCTTGGACCTGATGCATTACCGCTATTGCGAAGAGAAAATCAATGCATCTTCGCTACTACGTGGGAAGGATCAACACATTGCCTTCACTATGGTGAGGAACGCTGACACATCGCTTCAGCCTGCTCCCCGCATCCCCAATGTCCAGGCAACCAGGATTAATGTACTTTTGTTCAGTGAGCCTCACTGGGGCCCTGTAGCCAGCCCAAGCTCCATCACGGTCGGCCTAAACGTTTGACTTTCTCTCGGTCCGGAGGGGCCAGATAAGCCTCATTGGCGCTTTTTGTTTCTAAGAACTATTTCACAGTTTATTATTTAAAAATTCATATCTCAAGGTCTTCTTATTGGGTTTTTGTTTTATTTATTACATTAAGCTCTATTTTTCTAACCAGTATTTTTTTGTTTGGTGTTTTCACTGTTTTACTCTTTGAAGTGTTGCACAGATACATAACACATTGCCTCTTAAGTTAAGCCTGATTGCTTTGTGCCAAGCTACCAGAAGGTGAGCACAGGTTAACCTATAGTGTGTTTGTGATTTAGGGCCATATTTTATACTTTTTGACACAAAACTGCGGCGACGCAGTTTTGCGTCAAAAAGTTTAACGCCGGCTAACGGCATTTCTTAGCACCGCTTGGGCGTAAAATGTATACTTTGATGCACAGCGGCGCAAACCACTGGTGTGAGTCATTTTTTTTACTCAAACCAATGCGTCACGTCGTAAAGAAAAATGACATTAGCGCGGCGAAAATGACTTTGATCCGGTTTACGATGTTGCAAACCGGATAGGTGCCACTTCATGACGCAATTGCGTCAAAAAGCGGCGCAAACACTGCAAAATGTGCAAAGGAGAGCCAAAATGGATCCCAGAAGCTTTGAGAGACCCCAGGAAGATGACAACCGACCAGGAACCAGCCAGGAGGACCCACACAAGACCTAGGAGAGGGAGAAGAAGAAAAGGAAGTGTTGGTTCAGAGCAGAGGAGCAGGAAATACTGGTTAAAGAGGTGACGGAACACCAGCACCAACATTTTGTCACCTCTAAATTGCCAATTGGTAGGAGAGAGGCAATTTGGCAACAAATTGTTGACAAGATAAACAGTGTGGCAGAAGTACAGAGAACAGTCATCGAGTGCAAGAAACGCTGGCATGATTGCAAGTGCAGGACCAAGGGAAAGATGGCCAGGAACAGGAAGGCTGCACTGCAGACTGGAGGTGGGAGTCCAGCACCGCAGGAGGCCCTGGACCACATGCAGGAGATGGTGGCAGCCGTCATCCCTGAGGAGATCGCCACAGGGATTCAAGGACAGGACAGTGCAGACTACCAGGAGACAACATAGATGCAGGGTAAGTGGCATGGGGAACTAAAATGGCTATATGTAAACTGTAAGCGGGGGGGACCTACCTACTTCACAATGCATGGAAGTGATGATATTCAGGGAGTGGAATGGGCAAAGGGGCACGGCCTGGGGGCATGGGCTGTTCAGAGGACACCTGGGGCACAGTATTACACTACACCAACAACATTTGCATTGGGGTATGCTGCCATGCCAAGGATGATGGAAAGGTAAAGCCAGTCCAAGAGGGTAGGGTACAACGTAAAACTGGTCTGCTGTCACATGACAGCTGGTATTCTCTCTACATGAACTAGGGCTCAATTAACAGTCTCAGGCCATAGCCGCAAGTGGAATTTAACATTGACAACAGTTGCCACTACCACCTCTGCTGTGTGTGCAGGTCAAGTAGCTAATGGCAGTTACGTGGCCATGGATCAAACACACCCAAATTAGAGGGTTCAGGATGACAAGATTATCATTCCTCTGTAATCAGTACAAATGTGCTAAACCAGTCAAATGTGAATGTCCATAGTCGCTACAAACATCAGCCATTGTCATAAACATTATGAGCTGCACAGCAGTAATGTGATACCCATGCTGCATATACCAGGGTCCACCCTGTGCCTGGGTCAAAATAGCTGCAATGACACCATGCAACATCCCAACTGTTATACTGCTCAGACAACAGCATTGAGGGGGAGGACATATGTAACTGGCTAGTGAAATACACCCGCACAGTCAGAAGAGGAAATGGAACACTGCTAGGACCATCAGTGCAATCCAATGTAGCACACATTCCCCAACATCAACATTACACACTACCAATTCTGACATCTGTAGTGTGCCATGCCAATGCTACACATAGTACATGCTAGGTCTCAGCAAAATATAGCTGGATGTTTAATATCAGAGACTAGGCAGTTCCACATTGTTAAGTGTGGTGCAAGTGCCATCAGAACACCCACAGTCAGTGCAAAGCCACAACATGAGAATGGAAGTAGACGGAGGGTTGAGTAGGACAAGGAGGTGGCAACATACAATTTGGGCAGAACCTACACCAAGAGGATATGACGCTGACAATTCCCCAAACTGCCCACACTACATGTGACATGCAGGTGGGGCATAGACCTGGGAGAATGCTAATATTAAAGACAGGTACAATGAACAGGAACCAATATCACAATGTACAACTAACAGGAAGTCAGGCCCATCACATTACAAATGCCACAACATAGACACACTAATTGTACTATGGGGGTCATTACAACCCTGGCGGTACAAGACTGCCAGGGCTGTTATGACGGAAGCACTGCCAACAGGCTGGCGGTGCTTCACAGGTCATTACGACCGCGGCGGAAGCACCGCAGTCGCACCGCCGGGGCCGGCGGTTTCCCGCCACAATGGCCCGGCGATAGTAATCCGCCAGGGCAGCGCTGCCCAGGGGATTACGAGTCCCCCTACCGCCAGCCTTTTCCTGGAGGTTTGAACCGCCAGGAAAAGGCTGGCGGTACGGGGAGTTGTGGGGCCCTTGGGGGCCCCTGCACTGCCCATACCACTGGCATGGGAAGTGCAGGGGCCCCCTGACAGGGCCCTGTGCAGCTTTTCACTGTCTGCATAGCAGACAGTGAAAAGCGTGACGGGTGCAACTGCACCCGTCGCACGGTCGCAACACCGCCGGCTCCATTTGGAGCCAGCCCCTGTGTTGCGGCCGAGATCCCCGCCGGCCCAGCGGGGATCTCCAAATGGCCGCAGCGGGGGTGCGGCCGCATTGGCGGCCGCCCAGCGGTCCGATCTTGGCGGGCGGCTGAAGCCGTCCGCCAAAGTCATAATGGGGGCCTATATCTCATTGCAAAGGACGATGGCTCTCCTGGGGATATGCCTGTCCTGGACTTCACTGATGACATGGATGACGAGCTGACAAACATCAGCCAGCAGACCCTCCAAGATGTTCTTGGAACCCTCCAGACCCCACCTTCAGTTGCAAGGAGGAGCACAGATACAGCAGCCATCACAGAGGACCCCCCCACCACCCCAATTGTACGACCTGCCAGCTCCAACCCAGCTGAGGACTCTGACGACTCTGGCACCAGCTCTGAGAGGACTGTAGTTGGAGTACAGCGGGAGCTGTCCAAGGAGGTACGGGTGGGGATGCAAGATATGGCAGCCAGCCTCGAGGGGGTGCGTTCGTGCATGATGTCAACTGCAGAACAGGCAGCAGCCATGCAAGGGCAAACACCAATCTTGCAAGAACTTCAACAAAGTGTGAAGGAAATCAGCACAGCAGTAAGAGAGTTGACACAACACCTCCAACAACAAACCTTTCAACGCGTGCACAAATGCAATATTGACCCCCTCAGGGCCGACCTGGTTGCCTACCACAGTGATGGAGCTACTATCCTTAAGAACCAGCAGCTCCTCCTTGCTGCAGTAATGCATTTAATAGCCCCACAGTTGGCAGCTACTTGGATTTCTGACTCCACATCTTCAAACACTGAAGTGTGTGTGGCCCCTTCACACCCACCACCACCAAGGGCAGAGGAGACAACACACACATCAGAAGATGAAGACGTGGAACAGATCACCTTCACCCGTAAGAGTACCCGGTCGCACTAGTCCCTGCCACATGGCCACCTATAACCAAGGTCCTATGCATGGTAACATGCCAGTCTTGCAACAGCTGCTCACAAGCACTGCCCACTGTTTACCTTGTCACTATGCCCTGTGATTGTTTCTCACTACCTCATTGGCAATTCATGTCCCTCTGCACTGTATGACACTTCACCCCAGCATGTCCAATGACATGTACTTTTGCACTTGTGTAGGATCACAATGGAAGGTGTCACACTAATGGACTCACAATCCTGGACTATGTAAAATAGCACTACGGCACTTTAAAATAAATAGCACTTACACAACCACTTTGTCTCTGTGTAACGTGACACATCAAACGTGAGGGAGATTAGTGATGTTTGCCTCATGTCAATGCCCATAGAATGTCAATACAACTGCCTTGAAAGAATGTTGCCTGATAAATATGCACTGTGGTCTGGATTGTACCACCATCTGCCCTTCCTGAGGGTTAATTCTGAGGTAAATAGAAACTATACAGTATAATGCTGTGTTGGACAGAATAAGTGTTCTTCAAGGGATGTCTAAGCAGAAAAATATTGTCTTCTAATTTTTCTTCCAGAAAATCTTTACGTATGTGACATTTGACTCAAATTGTTCCTCACACACACACCATACAGCAGGAATGGATGTGTATGAGTGTACGTACAAATAAGTAACCTGGCTGTACAATGTAACAAATGATAGGTGTGAGTTATGTATACCTCACGACATGAGATTATACCACCACTCACCTTATCAAGGTTCACATGAACATCAGGCTGCAGGCAGATGTAACGCACTGTCCTCAATAGCAAATCTGGTCTCAAAGTATATCCGATTGAAAACAAACATCCAAACTCAGCAACACATTGGGATCCATAGTAACCTTGAGTGGTGGGTGCAATGGATGGCAGATGCACAGAGAAGTAGCTTTAGTGTAGCTGCCAATGTGACAGCTCAATTGGGATTTGGATGCAGGATGGAACACAAATGCAAATACTAAATTGACACTGTTCACCCATGCCAAGGCCCTGATCCCCAAGCATATGACCCATACTGCAAAGGAGTACCTAAATATTTATTTAACAGTAAAAAAGAATACTAAAACTAGGGGAAACACCTTAACTAACCGAACCTATCCTAACTACACATTACCCACAACTGGCCCTAACTACCCTAACCTAATCTTACTTATCACATTTAACTAAACACTCTAAACATCAACACCCCACCCCCTTATATGATGGGACACATGAAGGACAACATATACTAACCTAAACACATACTATTCTATACTAAACAAATATATATTTTTTTGTATGTTTTTTATTTTATTTAATACACAAAACCCCCAACATCATCACACACACATAAAAAACATGTAAAAATATCATACCCTCCACCTTCAAACAACTACTACTAACTAAACTAACAGCCTATTCTAACCTAACCCTAAGCCCCCTAAACCCACTAATTAAAAGAACCAGGAAAGAGAAGGGAGGGAATCATGGGTGAGGGTAACATATTCACAAGTTCGCACTGCGCAGGGTCTTCCTAATGGCACGCACCCTCTTATTTATTTGCGACACCTCCTGATGCAGCCTGTCCAGTCTGCGCAACATCCATTGCATGTCACATTGCACAGCACGAAAATCACCAGTGTCAATGACTGCAGCAGGGGTGGTCTGAGTGCCAGTTGTTGAGGGTTGTCCAGTTGGTGGTGCCATGCTTGGAGGGGGAGGTGCAGGTGCTGCTGTCAGTGGTCCTGGAGCTGAGGAAGTGGATGGTCCTGCAGTGGTGTCTGGCATCCTTGGTGCCACCTGGATCATAGTGGTGGTGCTGGTGGTGGAGGCTGTTGTGTACACAGAAGAGCCCCCTTGGGCAAATGCCCTCCACACCTCTGAGGCTCTTTCATGGCGATAAAGCCGTGCCATGTGGCGGAACCCAGACTCCACATCCAGAATGTGGTGGTAACGCATCGCCCTCCGCTGGAATTCACGGATCTGTCTGGCATCCATATTGGCTGCTGTTAACAAAGATAAAGCCAAACATTAGGTACATCATTGTGTGATACAGCTACTAATGAGAATCAGACAATACATCTAATGTAGCTGAAACAGGCCATATCACCATACAGATCACTGATTCTCCTTGAGGAAGTACATGCCAACGCAGCCTACACATGTCCTAACAGCACAGCAATGCTCTAAAAGATGTGTACCAACTTAAATGATCTAAGCATCATTGTTCAGCCATTAGTCACGTAACAAATGCAGCAAATCCTCCACATGTGACAGGCCAACTAATGACTATCTTCTGGATAACAATCAAGGGCTATAAGATCTGTGATTTGTAAATGGAATTGCCAGGATGGTATGCAGTTGCTAATCAAGAGTGGGTATGCTAGGTTTGGACAAGTGATTTACAAATTTACATGTCTGTGTACTACATTTGGATCATCACACCTAGGTACACATTTCATAACCCTAAGCCTGTGCCTCAGGGGGGTTGGACAAGCAACACATTCTTTCAAACATCAAGTACACCCAGGAAGCTTAGGACAGCTATACATGGGTTTAGTCAGTCCACCACAGGTAAGGAGGGTGTCCAACTAGGATAGACACTAACCTTGGACAATGCCATCCACATTTATGTGTGTAATTGCAGACAATTGTCAACATCATTTGATACCACCAATACCTGTCCTACAACAAGCAGATAGATGCAAGCACATATCTGGGCATGAGCTGCATGCACACCTATGACATTGTACTCAAGTGCCACATACATGTAGCACAACGTGGAGCTAGATGCTGCTAGGAACTCAAACATACAGTCGAACATGTTCCTTAGTGAACAGGGAGGGTCAAGTCTGTGGGTAACACTTTGGCATCCCTATTCTGTGAGATTCAGGGTCTGACTTGCTTACTAAATCATGAAAATGGCTCTCTGCTAAATTTTCTTTACAAGAAATGTATCAACAAATGTCACCCTATTTACATGGCCATGCCTACAGGGCTGCCCTACAATCCCAAAATATGACTATACGCTACTGATTGTCCAACTCAAATATGGAAAAAAAAGTGAAACTCCAGTCAAGTTACATATCAGATCATGTGCCAGCACATCATACCTTGCTGTGTGTCCAACACACAGGAGTCAATCACACAACAGATGCAAACACAAAACAGAACAGAAATATCAACACTTACTGGATATGCCTGGGTCCGCAAATCGAGCCACTTCGCCAATTGTGTAAGGGGCAGGTCCACCTGTAAAGCATGGAAGGGTGAAATGTGCTCAATGTCTTTGCACTGTACAACACTTTCTAATAAAATTACTGTGTGTGACATTATATCTGAAAGTACATACACTACAAACCTTGTCACTCCAGTGAGTGATACATACACATCTGCACACATGCAGTGGCCCTTACTATCATGTGGTGACAGACATGATCCATCAATTGGTTGCAGACTCATTTATGGAGTGTACTCCTTTCATCATTTGTAGTAATGAGAGACATGCAATGCCACATTCCTGGAGCACTGCAATACCAGTCACTCAGGTATTGTGGCTTGTGCATCAAGGGACAATCAGTTACTGTGTGATGCTCATGTGGGTTGATTGAAGGTCATGATTTATTATGCTTTCTATGGTCCCTTACATGTAGGGCCTGTGTTGTGTGTAGGTTACATATGCTACATTAACAGTGTACCTTGAGCCACATATGCCCCTATGACACCATAATGGCAGGGATCCTGTGCGTTACTTGGTGACAATTTGAGGCAAAACATGGATTGGCCATTTTTTATATTTTATTACAACAATGAAATATATGCTGACAGTGTATATTGTGGTCATCCATGACAGAATGCATGGGCACAGGTGTAGTCATTGCACCTGAAATGTGTCACTCATTGCCCTGTGTACCCATAATGGGTTTTGGAAATCACAGTTAGCCACAGTCATCATCTTACATTTGCCAAGTTGGGAGATCAGCGGGTATACAGCAAACCGACACTGTCACATTATTGAAACATGGTTTAGCAAATGTACTACTGTGTCAATCATGATGATGTGGGTTTAAATTTGTATGTACCTTCTGAATAGCAGCAGTCACAGGAATGCTGGTCTTCTGATCTTAGCATACACCCATGTCTGTGATAGCCTCCATTCTGGGAAGCTAGATATTGTACATATGCTGCACTAGATCAGCAGGGGTGTACCAAACGTAAACTAGCAAAGTATTAGGGAACTTAATATGTATTATGGAATTGGTCAGGGGTCTCTTGCATGACATCATGCATGCAATACATTGTGACCATGCATTCCCCAACCTCAGGTATCCCATGTTGACCCCATAACTTATGAGAAGTGCTTGGCTATAGAGTAACACAGATGGGAAACGCTCTGTTCCAGCTATTGTGCCCAAGACCAATTTAAAACACACAGGTACAATGAACAGAGCCAGGGATAGTTGTTATCCCTCAATTTGTATAATTTGCTTCATGTTATATGCTACAGCTATGGAAAGTAGCACCAAACATTTAGATATGAACCCATGTGCATTACTTTGGCATCCATTCCTAATTTAATTGCGGCACAACCAAGTCAAACTCTCAACCTAAGATATTACCGGAGGTTAGAAAGAAATTGGTACGTATGGGCCAGAATACAGTTCAGACATGTATTCAAAATAATTGGGGAACACCTTAAGTCTTTGAATTAGCTTGTGAAGAACATCTCTTTCCTGGTTCACTCACAGACCATGGATAAAACATATGTTTGAGACGCGTTAGCATCATCTATTGACGTGAAGGCAGCACTAACTTACAAGATCCAGTTGTGTTTTGTAAGTTAGTGCAGCTGTTGCGTCAACAAATGTGTAGCAATTATTGTATAACTCAGGGCACTCTATGTTTAACTTGCATTCCACATGACCAAAAACATTGCCTGCAGCATATCAACAAATCTGCTACTGTCACTACAGAGCATTTAAATGTGCACATTACTTTGAACTTTACTCACCAACAAGGCCACCAATCACAATACCCAGGTGGTCCAGCAGGTTTTGCTCTCTGGCAACAAGGTCAGCCCAGCGGTGCTTCAGTTGATGGTCGTTGAGCGGTGTGTTGAAGATGTGACGCAGATGGTGCAACACCTTTGACCACTGGAGCCTCCTCACCTCTGTGTGATACCCCTGTATCACCCTGCCACCTGCTTCTATCATCAAGGGGAGGAAGTGGCACACCAGCCAAATGAATGCCCCCAGCTCCTCCTCACCCATTCTCCCCAGACGTGGCCTACCCAACATGACAGAACTAATAGAAAAATAAAGGGTACAGAGGATAATAAAGGGAAAGGAGGGAGGAAAATGAAAGAAAAGTCACCCAATTATCCCCGAAATAACAATACCCACAACAGACTCCCAACAGTACAAAGACAAAATTAGACACCAAATATGACAAATAAACACTTACAATGAACAACTGAGACAATTACAAATAAAAGCAGATGACAAAGAGGATGGCACACAGTAGACAAAAACAAAATTGGAACAGACAAAACTCTAAGCACAGCCACACAGTCTAGAAAAATCACAGACTGCAAAGTGAAAGTGAAAGTACACCCACTGTCCCAATACTGTAAACAGGTTATCCTATTACATCACTTCGTGCCTTAAATGCAGTGCCTTTTTATTATGAAGCGTCAAAATATTATGGTGCTTACAGTCTGTGCGTCAATATGTGTTTTACGCAAATGCTTAAAAATTACCCCGTATCCATAGTTCAAAATATTTTGCATCGGTAACCAATTTCATGGGGTACAGTGTAGGAATTACCGCTCAGGGCCAATGGATGTATCATGGCTGTGAGCGTCATTTTTCTACGCATATGTGGTGATTTTTTACGCATATGCGGCGATTTTTTACGCATGTGCGTCTTTTTTCCTGTCTAGTTTTAAATTGAGTTACATTTCAAACAGGATGTTGATATAATATTGTGGATATTTAACTGACCAAATAACTTTTGTGTATCTATCTTAGAAAATGAAAGGAAAAATGAATGTTAGATATATATATATTCTATTTTTGTGTAAAATTGTACATATATGTTTGTCGTGTATTGACTGTTGTTTGTTGTGATTTTCTCAGCCTTGAAGAAGTCCAGTCAGGACGAAACACGTGTTGGCTGATTGCTTTCCATTCTTTTTCTATATGTTTTGTGTATATATGTATATATTTATATGTATAAGAAAATTTATTCTTTTTGTATTGAAAACTTCTATTTGTATGAATATATCTTTCGTTTGGATAGTAATATTTTTGTGTATGTCTCCTCTTTTGGTCAGTTTTTTGATTATTCATACTATTTAATAAAAGGAGAGGACTAAAATAGCAGTGTAGTTAAACTTATTGTGATCCTTTAACTTACCTCATTAAGATATTACATTATCTTTAAAGTATAGATATAGATTTGTTGGTGTGCCCCACTGGTTTGTTTCATTGTTACTAGAACAGGTTTACTTTTGTGAACCCGCTTTTACACATCAAGGCAACGATGTGTTTCAGTGTATGAGCACCCATAATTTCCTTTTCAAATACATAATTTGAATGTGCATTTATTTCAATTAATGAGTTGCCATTTGTTGTCAGTGTGGGAATGAGTCAGGAAATATGTTTGTCATACACGTAGCAACTATTGGTGTGTGAACCTCCCATGACAAACTTTGCACAGGATAGATAGAGGACGGTTGATAATGGCAATGTTACAAGAGTAAGCCATCACATGTACTGGAATGTTTGATACTACTTCCTGGCACTTGTTTGTATACTACCCATGAGTCAGGCATTTGAAAATGCTATGAAGGTACAGTGTTTGTGACACAGAGTCCCAAAACCATTCCAAAAATGTAATGTCACTCCACAGTTTGAGTCATATAAATGACCTATTTTTCTCTTGTGGCAGTGAGGAGGAGCGGACCAAGCAGCATGTGTTCACATATTTCCAGTGGTTAATTGCACAAAGGTGTCCAGTTCAAGTGTGTGGCCATGTGTACCCTGTGTCATATACATGTTGTGACAGTTACGTGCAGGCCTAGTCATGAGTCTTTGGAGCAATTCCCTGCATTAACAGAGTATCCTTCAAAGCAGAATTGACGAAAGCCAAGGAGGAATCGACAACACACATGGGGATAGTCCAGCTATGGCACTGCAGAGGTTTTATGAGAGTGACAACAGGGCAACCTTGGTGTGCTCACAAAGTTAATGGACCAGTAATTTAAAACTGGCATGTTTAATCACAACATTTGTACACAGGGTGGTCTCTAAAATTCCCACTGCAACCGGGAACATCAGTGCCTCTGTGCTGATTATTCTCACAGATAGTGACCACGCAAGTACCATCATTGGGTTGCAGCCAATGTGAATCTGTGTGTGGACTGTCAGAGCACAAACATGTTTTGTTCTTTCATGCACATTAGCAAACGTTGTTTGTTGTGCTGGAGGCACCATACCCAATCCATGCATACAGCCATGGTACAATGTCACTGTTTGTCACTCATGCATACATGAAACCCAGACAAGGGATGGGCCGACATTAGGCTATTCGAATAATGTCCCAGACCATGATACGATAAGTAAACTGATTACGCTATACAATCTATTTGAGGATTCATCGTAGACCTACCAGACAGAATACCCCAGGAGGAAAGTGAGGTCATGGAAAGCAACTATGAGACAAATGTTGCCACAGGGAACCTTTATAGTAACACAAAGGTAGGAACCAATCAGGCTAACAGGATGGAGGCTCTGTCGGGAACTAACATGTACAAGGCAAATATACAGTGAGCAGACTCTGACTGGGAAAAGCTGGAACAACAATGTGGAAAATGAAAACTGTATTTGTGCTGTGGGATGCAACATTACACAATCACCCAAAGCCTGTGTTACACAAGTGATTTATACGGCAATGCACAACAAGGATACACATAAAATTGCAGCTTCTAAGCCGTTCCAGGCAGCAGCAAGGGCAGTGCAGGTTCAAATGGCTGGTCTGCATGGAAGTGCTCACAGGTGTGTGCAGCTTCAGTCTCTCACAAGCCATGTAGGTGAGAATCAAGTTTAAAGGGCCAACAGTACCTTTCACATGGGAAGCAATGGACAGGTGATTACAGGTCCTACAGACTACCAGGCAGTGCATTATTGCACCTGAAGTCCATGCAGACAAATGAACTATGACTGTGGCATGCCATACTAAAGAGGGAAGCACACTGGAGTCAGAATGTGAGTCTGGGTGTGTTTTAGATGAAGGATTATCAGGGTACAAATAGTTCATTTACAGGGCCCCCTAGAGAAGGGTGGGGAGAGACTGAAAACATGGCACTGGCAAGACTTACAACCTGGGATGGCATGCGCAGGGCCTGTCTTGTGGGCAATGCTTGTCATACCTGGGGCACTCGTGCTATCCATTTGCAGCTTACATGGGCTTCTTGTCACACATACTCCTTGCAAAGATAGCTGATGTCACACTTACTACTGTCAAGGTTCTGGTCATACATTCCTATTACCAATGCAATAGGACATCCACTGCCTCATGTATGAAGCAGTTTTTTACCTTATGATTAATGGTGTCTTAGTTGTGTGCCATATGCTACAATTAACCATGTTGCCAACATGGATGTGTGCCATAGCTGTGGTCCTCTGATTCTGACCTTCAAAAGTGAAAGGGACAGGATATATGTCATTTACACTGTGTGTGAAGTTGGGTGTACATTCATACCCATCAAATGTGATGTGCCATTTTCAGTATCCTAATCTGTATATCTGCAATGCTCCATGAGGCTAAACTCTGATTGTGATTCCTAGGGATCATGTGATGCATAAATAATTACACAGACCATGATTTAGTGATTAGATTAGGTGTTTAATGACATATGGTAAGACAGTGGTGATGGTGAGTAGAGTTAAAAGAAATTTTGTACAATGTGTTGTCTCCAATGCAATCCTGCAGCAGTGTTTGGATGGTCCCCCTCATGTTGATGGACAACATCCTCCTCTTCCTCCCCTTCAGGCATTTGTGGGTCTGGTTCATAGAGGGGAATGTTCCTCCTTACACAAATGTTGTGCAGGATGGCACAGGTCAAAAGGATCTTGCACACCATTTCAGGTGAGTATAGAAGGCTGCCTCCGGTCATGTCAAGGCACCTGAATCTTGACTTCAGGATGCCAAAGGTCCTTTCTACTATGGTGAGTGTCCTCCGATGTGCCTCATTATAGGCACGCTCTGATGCTGTGCTTGGGTTTGCAAATGGGGTCATGATCCATGGCTGGAACCCATACCCCTGATCAGCTGAAAGCGAAAATGAGTGAACATTTTTGATGGAGCTTGCACCATGATTATCACTTTGCATGGCAGTTGTTCTCTTGTGTTGTCTGTGACTCATCTGTGACTCATCTGTGTTTGTGTTATTGTGTGGAATCCTAGGCTTCTAGGATGTACCATCAGCACTGGGATGTTTCATTATCTGAACTGGTGTTTGGCTGATTGACCAGATATCAGCGGTATTTTTGTAGACTTGCAGTACATTGTGTACTCCCATGCATTATGTCACATGAAAGAGGTGTCCATGTGTCTTAACTGGGGGTGACATGATACTTCCATACACAGAATCAATTCCACAGTGGTGGTAACACGGTTGCATCTCTATGACCTGGACATCCCATCCAATTTAACATATGCAATAGAATTTGTCAAACATCAGTGAGGCCCTTTGATTTGGCTAGGTGACAATGTACAATGCATCTCCATACGTTGGCAGCACTGACATGTTGACAATTGACAATGCACAAATATCCCATGTGTGACAAGTTCTATGCAGACCTATTTATCTGCCCTCACCGAGTTGACTCATGTTCAAACTTGTACCTACACTACTGAACCTGGTTCAGTTAAGCTAGCTAACTTGGTTGTGGGGTTAAAGGTTTAAGTGTCAGAAGGTCCATATGCCTGTACATCTGTTGTGTATATGTGTAGGAATGTGCACTTTGCAATATTGTCACATCAATTTGTGATCTTAGCACAGTCCACTTGCTTATTGGTAGTGGGCAATGTCAGACCAGGAGTGATGTGAGATGTTGGTACTGCCTCAATGATTCCATGTCCCATTCATTGGATTCATCATCATCATGCTATGTGTGTCATGGTGTAAGACCTGCAGCGAAACACATTGCATACCCCTTACACAGTACATATTGTTTGGAAGGGTGTGTGATTGAGTGTTATTGATGTGATATTGTAAGATTCATCTTCCAAGTTGTACTGGCAGTTAAGAGCATGTCACTGTCACTGTGTGGTTTTAAATTGTTCCCTTGTGTCTGGGGACTGGCATCTGTTGTGATTTTCATCTGTCATTTGTCCATAGGTATGTATCCCATTGGGTCAGAATATCAAACATGACTAGCAGTGTCACAAGCTCAGTGTCATCCTGGCCACGTGTCAATGTAGTGATGTATGTGTTGTCTGTCCTACAGGGTTGCTGTGCTGTGTGTATATAACTGGGTTTCTGTACTTACCAACAAGTAGGCCATTTCCATATCGTCCATCCTGGAAGTGTTGATTGATGGGCAGTGACAGAAGATGAATGAATCAGGTACACTCCCAGGATACTTTGCCACGATGTTGGTGATCAAACCCCGGTGATCGACAATGGCCTGCACATTGATGGAGTGTGTGTGCTTCCTGTTGCGGTATAGATGCTCGGTTGCAGCTGGTGGCACAATCCGTACATGTGTGCAGTCAATGGCACCAAACATGTGTGGGAAGCCGTTGATTTGGTTGAAGCCCTGTTTGCTCTTCTGCTGCTTCTGCTGTGTCTTGGGGAAGCTGATGTGGCGGGGTGTGAGGGAGATGATGGCATCCAATACCTTGGGTAGGAAGGCAGAGAATGTGGGCTAGGGGGTCCTGGCAACCAGGGCAACAGTGGTTTGAAAAGAGCCACTTGCCAACATGTGGAGGACAGCTAGCAGCTTGGTCTCTGGTGAAATGATGTGGGGTGTCTGCAAGCTGGGTGCCAACTGTGCTCAATGTGGCGCAGCAGCTGCTGAATGGCTTGCCAGTTGAGTCTGTACCTCTGGATGATGTCATGTTCCCTGAGTCCCAGAAGGGTTGTCCTGGTCCTGAATATCCTCTCCTGCCTTCTGCATTGCCTTTGGGGTCCCTGCTGGTATGGTGGAAGCTGTTGGTATTGGTCCTGTGCTCTGCGTCTTCGTGCATGCTGGATGAATAGCACCTCCATGTCTTCCTTTTGGAGCTCTGATGTTGCTTCTGTGTGTTTTCCTTAAGTAGTGGTGTGTTTGCCTCATTTTAACACCTGCCCTGACCCAGGTGTTATTTTTTGACGCAAAGTGGGCTGTGTGTCATTTTCCACCTCCACCTCCCAGCCGTGCGGGATTTTTGCACGGTAGGATAAATATGGTCCACGGGTGTTTAAGTAATTTTTTGGACGGGAGTGCCTACCTTGCATGTCATTAACAAAAGGAGGTTTCACGCATCCAGAAAATGACGCACACGGTGGAATTTTGGCGTTCGTGGGCTCGGGCGTCAAAGTATAAATATGGTGTTAGGTTTGTGCCGAATTTGCGTCACAATGTTTGACGTAAATCCAGCACAGACAGAGTATAAATAAGGGCCTTAGTTTGTCTAGGGTAATGGTTCCTGCTTGAACAGGGTGCATACTTCTGACAACCATAAACATAATTTGTAACAGAGCATAACAGGCAAAAATATCAACCTGGCTTCATTCTACAGAGCTATGGGAAGAGAAAATGCGCAGAGGAACCAGATGGGAGGGCATAAGTATAGGAGAGAAAACAGCATCAAAACAATATCCATTTTTATCAAAGATGGTGTTTCACGTAAAATTGTACCACAACTAAATCTTGTTTATAAATGTACTCCTCTGCGTCGTACTAAACTTGTTTCAACAGCAATCATATTAATTCAGCATCATCATCATTATTTATCCATGACTATAAATTGAAAAAATGATACTACACAATGTTCAGCCGGTTACAGTAACAGTAGCTTGATGAAAAGAAAACGATTAGCAGAGCATAAACTGGGATGTATAAAGGATCATCTTAGCTGAAAATGGGGGAGGAGAATTCCACTAAGAAGCAGAGAGTGATGTTGACTGAATGATTTGCTTATTAATATTTTTTTTAATAGGTTTAGTGATTATAAAATAATCAGTGGGGAATACTGAAGAAGCATAAAAGAAATACATAGAGTAGGATGCAATATGAAGTGTCAATCTCCACAGATATGAGGAACATGAGTGACAAAGCTCGCAACCTTCAGATCCCTACACAATGCAAAACTGAACTTGAAATACCATGGCACCTACCTGTTGAGGGAGCGGGGGTAGCACAAAAACATTGATCTAATAGCCTCTGGTGCCATGCTCCATTTTCAGATATGCATTTCTCTATAAAATGTTTCAAGAAGCACTGTGTACAGAAAATATATCTGGAACATTTACACGCACTAATCATATTCAGTGATCCTCGTGGGTAGGTATATTATCAGATCTGCCAGCCTAATGGGTTTAGTGATTAGAAAATAATCAGAGGGGAGAACTGTAGAAGCTCAAAAGCAATACATACAGTAGGATGCAATATAAAGTGTCCCATCTCCACAGATATGAGGAACATGAGTGACACAACTTGCAACCTTCAGATCCCTGCATAATGCAAAACTGAACGTGAAATATGCATTGCACCCTCAAGTGTCATGCTCCAATTTCAGATATCATTTCACTAAAAAATGAGTCAAGCAGCATTGTGTTGTAAAAATATACCTGGAACATTTAAATGTACTAATTATATTCAGTGATCCTCCTCGGTAGTTTATATTTACAGACCTGCCAGCAAAAGAATATTTTTCACCAAGTGAGTGTTGAAGAAGAAGGGAGTATGGACTTGTTGAAGGGGTAGTGACAAAGTGGGCTTTGGACCCCCTGCTTTGCCAACACAGTCATAGTTACCTTCCCCCAAAGCAATATGGAACTCAGCTGGTAGCACCTAACATGCCCTGTGGTGGTTTTGATTGGCACAAAGTTGTGTACAGCATTGATACCAGAGCTAGATACCTTTCTGTGTAAGGGTTTCCCTCAACATGTGACGGTTCCTCTTCACGCATGTCCTTGTGATGAGGCATAAAACTGTGTTTCACATGCAAGACCATGTGTGTTGGAGTAAACAGGTCTATCTTATTAAGGTTCTCTGGTGCAATTGGCCATAGGGTTCAACATTTCAGCAAGATGGAGCAGTGAGTATGTTCACATTTTGTGATATTCTCAAGTGAAGACTATTTTCAGCAATTTCCAATAATCATGAAGTACTCAGAAACCTCATCTCGTACTCAGTGACCATAGGCACACACATATACACAGGTGAAGCACAGATCCCTTGACTGCAAAATATAATTTTACTCATATTTGGTGAGTACCCTAAGTTTTTGTAATTTGAACAACTTCCTCATAGTTTATGACAATTCTGGCAGAACCATCTACATTTAAATTCTTGAAGATTTTAATAATTTCCCAGGAAAATTAAAAGTGCTGAGAATCTAAAACAAAACTGTCAACCCAATCAAATCAAATGCTTTTTCTGTGTCAAACATTAGTGTTGCAGCTTCATTATTGTTAATTGTAAAAGAGACAATGTCCTGAACTAAATAGTATGCGTTAATGGTGATTGATCTTTGGGGCAGGAATCCATTTGGATAGGAATGGGTCGACATATGAGCAATGGCAATAAACCAACTGACCAAAATTTAAATAAATTAAAATCCGCATTGAGCAAGCTGATGGGTTTGTGAGTATTAGGATTATCAGAAGGCTTATCTTTTGTGAGGAAGCTTACCACTATTGCTTTTGAAAATGATGCCAAGATAGGACGACCCAATATCATTTGCTTGGACAAATCGATCAAAAAATCCTAATGCTGGTAGAGAAACTTTTTATACACTCAGTCGTGATACCATCTCTTTCATTTGCCTTTAAATTAGCAACTGGGGATAAGGTATCCTTAAACTCTTGTGGGGAAATCGGACTAACCAAATTCCTCTGCTGCTCTTCAGATAGTGCCCGGAGATGGATTGCAGCAAGAAAGTTAACTATAACTTTCTGAGAAATAATGTTAGATGTCTTGTATAATTAACTATAATGTTTCTGAAACATCTGTTGAATAATACTACTTTTGCTTGTACACATATGTGTTTCTGGATCAATGATCTCTTTGATAATGTTACAATTAGATCTAGCATTAGTGAACCAGGCTAGGACCATGCCAATGTGCTCCCCTTCTTCATAGATTTTTCCCTTATTAATTCTTCTTTCATAAAAAAAAATATTTAAACTTTTGTCTGGCATGGGATAACTGATTGCTGACTGGAAATGACTGAGACACCTAGATTAACTGTGCTGTGCTTTCTAGAGCTTCTTAAAATACTAGGGGCCACATTCAGTAGGAAATGGTGAAGAGCGGTATCGCAAGCAATATCTTCCACAAACAGACACATTTTGAAGGTAATATACAATTCTAAATCTATGATCAAACAACAGATTTCTAAGTTTCTCTCAAACACAACACACACACCTGTGTTGTGCTTACCACCCCCCCATCCAGCTCCAGCTGAAGGTCATTAGCTAATCCCATAAATGCATAAATAAGTTCAAAGCTGCCGCACTTACACACAAATCCTTTCGACCTTTGAAAGTGTTGATCCTTGCCATGCTACAGAATGATGCGAGGAGAAGGAGGAGGAGAGCAGAGAGGATCTTCAGACAAAGGATTAACCTCTTTGGGATGTCCAGGCAAGATGTCAGCTCCAGATTCCATTTTTCACCTGATGTCATCTTGGAGATAGTTTTTGAGTGAGAGCAGGATTTTGACCCTGTGATCTGCCACTCCCACACCATCCCAGCCTATGTAAGATCCTAGCAGCTCTCCATTTCTTTGCTACTTGAACAGTCCAGAGGATGTCGAGTGACACTGTGGATATTTCTCAGGCAAGCCAGTCCCGATGCTTGCATCAGGTTCTGAGCTGCATAAATAAGAGAGCATATCTGTACATGCAAATGCCACATACACTGGCAGGAAGGCAAAGAGTTGCCAGTGATTTCTACCTCTTTTCCCGCTTCCCACGTGTGGTTAGTGCAATTGATTGCACTCATGTGGCACTCCAGCCAACTTTCCACAATGCACACATCATCTGCAACAGACATCGCTGGCACTCCATCAACGTCCAGGGTGTGTGTGATGCAAGTGGCTGCTTTATAGATGTGCATACAGTGTTCCCAAGTAATACACACAGGAGCTACATATTCAGCAGGTCACCTCTTGCCTGCTAGCTGGCAGCAGGAAAATTTGGAAACATGTCACTTCAGGGTAAGCACTCAAGCAACAGACACTTTTGCATATGTTATTTTTCTATATCCACATCCCTCCCAATTTAATATTTGTTGTGACACATACATGATGCCATCAGATATTGCACGTACCATTTCATACTTTAGTAAATTCAACAGGGACATGCACCAACATTTCTACTTTTTCCTCCTCAGATAACGCTGCATATGCACTCTCCCCTCATCTCCTCACACGATACAGACATACAATCACTGTACCTCAGTATAGGTCCCATAGGGCACACATATGGACACAAGCCATCAAAGAGC
Source organism: Pleurodeles waltl (assembly GCF_031143425.1). Lineage (NCBI taxonomy): Eukaryota > Metazoa > Chordata > Amphibia > Caudata > Salamandridae > Pleurodeles > Pleurodeles waltl. Next base: position 1,634,201,610 of record NC_090445.1, read on the forward strand.
ACAGTTTTGGACTCCTAAAGTTATGATTCAGATGTCTTGACTATACAAGGGATGTGCTGCTGTTCTCCCCTGAAGGTGTGTGCAAGATAATAGTAGCCTGTTGCGTCTTGCACAACATTGCAGTACGTGAGGGCTTACACATACCTCTGAACCCTCCGCTAGGCCAGAATTCAGGGAACAGGGCCATTGTTCCACAGAAAGGGCAGGGTATGCATGTGCGTGACCAGCTGGTTGATATTTTTTTCTCTTCAGCCACCAGTTGTGTTACAGCCTTTATGTGGATGAACAGTTTGTTGTCTATGATGATTGGCAGACATTTAACACTCTGTCCTGGGGAGTGCAAGGCCACAGTCTCTCAAGTGGGTGGTTTGCCCACTGCTTGGTCCGGGGAGTGCAAAGCCACAGTCTCTCAAGTGGGTGGTTTGCCCACTGCTTGGTCCTGGGGAGTGCAAAGCCACAGCCTTTCTAGTGGGTGGTTTGTCCATTGCTTGGTCCTTGGGAGTGCAAAGCCACAGACTCTCTTGTGGATGGCTTCTCCACTGGTTCGGGAGGGGCCTTGTGCCCAGTGTGCCTCAACCTGGCAAGGAGGGGGTGAGTGGATGCCTTCTTCCACTGGTCCTGGAGGGGGCCTTGTGCCCTGTGATGTAGCACATGGGGAGTGCAAGGTCACAGTCTCTCACCTGGGTGTCAGATCCACGAGATTTGCTGTGGGCAGGATGCCTGACACTCCATGAAGGCAGGACTACAGTCCATCCGCCAGCGGTGACGTGCTGCCAGTGGTGGGGAGGGGCTCCAGCCCTTCCCCTGCAGCCTCAGATGGCTGCCCACTGGGGTTGCTGCCAGTGGTGCTGGTGGCGGTGCTGCTGGTGGTGCCGGTGGCAGTGCTGCTGGCGGTGCTGCCAGTGGTGGGGCTAGGCTCCAGCCCTTCCCCTGCAGCCTTGGACGGCTGCCCACTAGGGCTGCTACTGCCAGTGGTGCTGGTGGCGGTGCCGGTGGCAGTGCTGCCAGCGGTGCTGCTGGCGATGCTGCTGGTGGTGCTGCCAGTGGTGGGGGTAGGCTCCAGCCCTTGCCCTGCAGCCTCTGATGGCTGAAGCGCCATGGTTGGTGGTGGGGGCTCAGATCCTGTCACAGCACCTGGCCTCCTGTCCCTCCTGCCTGCAGGGGCGGGCCCTTTGCCCTTGCCCTTGGCAGCTGGTGGTGCCTCCTTGACCTTGACAGCTGGTGGTGCATCCTTGGCCTTGGCAGCTGGTGGTGCATCCTTGGCCTTGGCAGCTGGTGGTGCCTCCTTGCCCTTGGCAGCTGGTGGTGCATCCTTGCCCTTGACAGCTGGTGGTACATCCTTGGCCTTGGCAGCTGTAGGTCCCTTCTTGCCCTTGGCAGCTGGTGGTTGTTCCTTGGCCTTGCCCTTGGCAGCTGGTGCAGGCACATTGCCAGTGATGATGGGTGTCTCCTTGGAGCCGCTCACACCTTCAGTAGCTGCCAAAACTACAGTGGCCGTGGACTGGGTGGCTGTGGTGCTGGCCTGGTTTCTGCCCACCCTGGCCCGAAGTGAAGGATTGGGGGGAGGGGTGGGGAAGAGGTCAAGGGTGGAGAGGAAAAGCTTCTTAGGGACACCAGGGCGGGAAGAGGGTGAAGGTTTGGGAGTGGAGGAAGAGGGAGTGGTTGTAGGAGGTATCTGTCTGCTGTGTTTGGGTGCAGGTGCATTGGCTGGATGCTGTTGTGAGGTGGATGGTTGTTGGGTGTCTGAGTGCTTGCGTTTGTGTACTTTGGGAGGAGGGGCACAGACACAGTGGGAGAGGACACAAGGGACGTGTGCATTGATATGGGGGAGGTGACTGGTGATGTGGGTAGTGGATGAGGATTTAGTGCATGCAGGTGTGAGTGTAGATGCTACTGGGAGGGAGGTGGACGACGAGGAGGAGGGGGACACAGTGGAGGCAGTGGATGTTGATGTGTCTGCTTCTGGGTGGTGTTTGTGTGAGTGCCTGTGGGATGATGTGTGGTGATTGTGTTTGCCTGAGCCACTCCTGTATGTTGTCTTGGGTCCATGCTGGTCTGATTGTGTGCTTGGGATAGGTTGGGGTGCAGGGGAACAGGACTGGGTCGGCGAAGTTGGAGGGGGAGGCTAGAGACAGGGACAACGGCTGCCATCAGGGAGGAGGCCAGAGCCTGGAATTATCTATGTTGGGCCACCATGCCAGAGTGAATGCCCTCCAGGAATGCATTTGTATGTTACAAATGCCCTGCCAGCCCCTGGATGGCATTCACTATGGTTGACTGCCCAACAGAGATGGATCGCAGGAGGTCAATAGCCTCCTCACTCAGCAAGGCTAACTGGGGCAGGGCCTGAGGTGCCTGGGGCAAAGGAGATGCCCACCTTCCTGGGTGAGCGGGCACGAGAAACTCGCTGAGGGGCTGCTGGGAGGGCGGCGCTGGTACGGGGGTGGCAGCTGTACCTGTATTTGGGGTGGCCACAGAGCTGTCTGCCACCAGCAGGGAGCTTCCATCGGAGGAGATATCACTGTCAGAACTGGCCGTTCCTGTCTCCGCCGTGGTGCTCCCCTCTGACCCAGTGGTGCCCTCACGGTCAGTGAATTCGGCCTTACTGGCCATGTGGTTTGCAGCTCCCTCCGTCGCCGGTGCCTCTGCTCCTCCACCAGATGATGCTAATGCACAGAAGGACAGGGTGACAAAACAAAAAGTGGGGGGGGGGAGACAGAGAGTACACTTGGTCAATGCCAGCAATTACACCACCGTTGGCCTACACAACACACAGGGGACAGCCTTACTCACTATGCAATGCACTACCACTCACAATGCTAGTCACCAGGCCATGGACAGTAATACCTAACACCAATAGCAGCATACCTGAGACCCACAGATCCCTGCCCAGTAGTAGATGCCCACTAGCATGTTTGGGGTGGAGTGCATCAGACCCTGGCCAACATGGAACCTACCCTGCTATGTCCGGCCTGGCCTAGGGGCACCCACAGGCCCACATCCCTGACCCAAAGACCACCCCTCCACGTGCAAGTAGTATATTGGGAACTGTACTCACCCCCTTGTGGCTGCTGTGATGCCCTCAAGTGCCCATCCAGCTCCGGATAGGCCAACGCCAGTTTGTGGAACATCAGGGGGGTCATGGTTCGACGGGCACTCCTTCCTCGTTGGGAGGCCATCCCCAGCTGGGCTTCCACCGTCTTCCTTGTCCAGTGTCTCAGGCCCTCCCACTGTTTCCGACAGTGGGTTCTCCGCCTGCCGTAGACCCCCAAGGTCCGCACGTCCTTGGCGATGGCACACCATGTACCCTTTTTCAGATGGGCGCTGACCTGCAGAAAAATGAAAGTGGAAAAAGGGATCAGTCATACCGTCCGGCCTGTTACACCCATGGCCCACCATATCCTTCCCATCCCCTTATGCACATACATTGCCCACCATACATGCTGCACGCTGCCCAGGGCCCCTCCACCACCCCCCCCTTACACAAGGCCTTCACATACATCACACCATGCATTCATGCCCCATGCATCGTGCCTACAGTGTACTCACCTGTTGGTCTGGAGGCCCATAAAGCAATCGGTACTGGGGTAGGACCCCATCCACCAGCTTCTCCAACTCCACAGCGGTGAAGGCAGGGGCCCTTTCCCTAGTGACCCGAGCCATGGTCGCTTCCAGACACAGGTCACAGCAGCACTTGCAGTGTAGGCCCTCTCCTGTTGAAGGTCAGGTAGCAAGTGAGTGAACAGATAGAAAATGGCGGTCACGTCCGTGGCGGTGCATACCGTCACCGTGGGCGTACATCACCATTGGCCACTGTAACCCATAGGGCCCAATGATAACCAATGAGGAGTTGCACTGCGGTAATCGACTGCCTCCTGCAACCGCGCACAACGTCAGCTGCATTACCTCATTTCCACCTGTCCCTCCACACAGGACAGGCGTCTGCCATTTCAGGGGGGGCAGGCCATGGCAACTAACTGCATCACAGCCAACATAAGCACATTTTGGGAATAAACATAAAGATACTGTTTCTGTCACAACGTGCAATGCATTTTACATTGAGGAAATGTTAAGAACTGACCAGATGCTCATCGTTGTGCCCCCTAGAGTACAACCGCTGAGGATGAATAGGAGATGGAGACATCCCCCTGTGTACAGTCCCCTGGTGGACTTGGCAACAATGGAGGACAGGCACAATATCCTCACCTACAGACTTGATAGGGACAATATCTAAGAGCTGTGTGCCCAATTGGAGCCAGACCTGATCTCAGCTATCCGTCAGCCCACTGGGATTCCCCATCTTGTGCAAGTTCTATCTGTGCTCCATTTCTTGGCGAGTGGCTCCTTCCAAGTGACAGTGGCCATGGCAGCAGGAATGTCCCAGCCAATGTTCTCAAACGTGCTGACCAGAGTGTTGTCTGCCCTGATGAAACACATGCACAGCTACATTGTTTTCCCCCAGGTGAACGATTTGGCCAAAGTGAAAGCTAACTTCTATTCAATGGGACATATCCCCAACATTGCTGGGGCAATTGATGGTACACATATTGCCTTTGTCACCCCCCTCGGGAGAAATGAACAGGTGTTCAGGAATCGAAAGAACTTTCACTCTATGAATGTGCAGATAGTGTGCCTGGCGGAGCAGAACATCACCCATGTGAATGCAAAGTATCCTGGGTCTGTGCATGATGCCTATATCCTGAGGAATAGCAGCATCCCATATGCGATGGCTCAACTCCAGAGGCACCGGGTGTGGCTAATAGGTGAGTCCATGGTCCCCACCCATTGTATGTTAGTATATGGGTGTGGGGTTGGCCCTAAGGGTGAGTGTGTGGCTAAGAGTTATCCCTCGATATTTACAGGTGACTCTGGTTACTCCAATCTCTCATGACTACTGACCCCAGTGAGGAATCCCAGGACAAGGGCAGAGGAACGTTACAATGAGGCACATGGGTGAACAAGACGAATTATAGAGCGAGCCTTTGGCCTCCTGAAGGCCAGGTTTCGGTGCCTCCATCTAACAGGTGGATCCCTGTGCTACTCACCCAAGAAGGTGTGCCAGGCCATCGTGGCATGTGTCATGTTGCACAACCTTGCCTTGAGACGCAAGGTGCCTTTTCTGCAGGAGGATGAGGCTGAAGATGGGCGTGTGCCAGCGGTGGAGCTTGTGGACGAAGAGGAGGATGAGGATGTGGACAACAAAACATCTATCATTCGACAGTACTTCCAGTGGCACACAGGTAAGACACTGTAACTTCATCGTCCATTGCAGTTTTGTGTTGTAAATTATCACTGGCAGGCTGCTGTTCCCACTTCTATGGCCACTTACTGTACCATTTGACATGTCTATTCACAGATATCTGTGCCCTACTCTTGCTCCTAGTGTATTGACTGCAGCACAATACAGGTCATACTTATGTATACATTACTGTACAGTCTACTTGCAATGTCTACAGATTGTGAAAGGAATACATACTTAAATCATTTGACATACTACATACTTTTATGTATTTTTTAAAGTGGTGTTTATTTACTTGCTGAAAATATAATGGGGATGTGCAATGGGCTGGGGTAATGGTAGAGGAATGTCCAGGATAGAGTCCATTCTATGTGAATCACAGGTGCATTGTCCAAGGGGGCATAGGAAGTGGGGCAATGGCAGTTCTAGGTGGACAGGGTGACAGAGTGGGACACATGGGTGACATTCAGGAGAGTCTTATTTCCTGGCGGGGGTCTTGGCAATGTTCTCCGGCTTCTGCCTAGATCACAGGGACCATTTGCGGGGTGGTTCTCCTTCTGCAGGGGGAGGGGTGCTGGTAGCCTGTTGTTGTTGTGGCGGGGCCTCAAGTCCACTATCGTCAGCGGAGGTGGAGGGCTGTTCATCCGTGTGGCTAATGTCAGGGGCCCGTTGGTGTGCCACTGCCAGCACCCCTACAATGGTGACCAGGGTGGTGTGGATGTCCCTCAGGTCCTCCATGATCCACAGGTACTGTCCCTCTTGCAGCTGCTGGGTCTCCTGCAAATTGGCCAGTATGTGGCCCATCGTCTCCTGGGAATGGTGGTATGCCCCCAGGATGTTGGTGAGTGCCTCGTGGAGAGTCGGTTCCCTGGGCCTGTCCTCCCCCTGTCGCACAGCAGCCCTCCCAGCTTCCCTGTTGTCCTGTGCCTCTGTCCCCTAAACTGTGTGCCCACTGCCACTGACCCCAGGTCCCTGATCGTCCTGTGTTTGTGCAGTTGCCTGGGGTTCCTCTAGTGGTGGACACACTGCTGATTGACGTGTCCTGGGGACATAGGGATGGACCCCCTGGGTGGGTGCTGTGGTGGGGTTTTCTGAGGGGGGAGGCTCTGTGGTGGTATGGGACTGTGGCTGGGTAACCGACAGTCCGGAGGTCCTTGATGGGCCAGGTTGGTCATCCTGATCCAGGTGAGGAGAGCTGCTGTCATCACTGTGGGCCTCTTCTGGGTGGGGGACTGGATGTTGCTGGCACCTCCTCTCCGGTGACATTGGGTGTGGGACCTGTGGGGATGTAAATGCAGTGTTATTGTTTCTGTATGTGACATCTTGTGCATGGGTGTGTTGCTCTGTATGGTTGTGAGTACCCTGTGAGCTTTGTGTGAGTAGTTATTTTGTGAGCTAGGTGACTCTCTCTAGTGTGCATTGTGTGGTGATGGGTGTCCATGCAGGGCTATGAGTGGTGTCCATGCATTGGTGGGGCATGCAGTGCTGGGTACTAAGATGGGTCGGTTGTGGTGGTGGGGTGTGTGGGAGGTGGTGGAGTGATGGGAGTGAGAGTTAAGGTGGGGGTATGTGATGGCATGCAGGTGTGGGAGTGAAAGTAGTAAAGATTTGACTTACCAGAGTCCAGTCCTCCTGCTACTCCTGTCAGGCCCTCAGGATGCATGTTCGCCAAGACTTGCTCCTCCCATGTTGTTAGTTGTGGGGGAGGAGGTGTGAGTCCACTGTACATCTGTTGTCTTGCAACCACGGAACACACCTTCCACGTAGGTCGTTCCACCTCTTCCTGATATCATCCCTATTTCTTGGGTGCTGACCCACTGCGTTGACCCTGTCCACTATTCTTCGCCATAGCTCCATCTTCCTAGCTATGGAGGTTTGCTGCACCTGTGATCCGAATAGCTGTGGCTCTACCCGGACGATTTCCTCCACCATGACCCTGAGCTCCTCCTCAGAGAACCTGGGGTGTCCTTGCCGTGCCATGGGGTGGTGTGGGTGATGTGTGGGGTGGTGTGTGTAGTGATAAGTGGGGTGATATTTAGTGGTGTGTTGCGTGAGGTGCTTGGAAGTTCTGTGGGTGATGGTATTGTGTGCCTGTGGATGCTTGGTAGTTGTTTGTGGTGTCTCTCTCTGGCCTTCTCTCTGTAATTGTGGTCATAGGGGTTTGTGGGTGATGTGGGTGTGTGTTTTATATTGTGATGGGTGTGTGGGAGTGGTGTGTGTATGTGTATCAGGTGTGTGTATTTCGAATCGTCCAATGTGGCTTTGTTTTGTAAAAGTGTGTGTATTTTAAGCGCGACGGTGTGTACCGTCAATGGAATACCGCAGTTGAAAGACCGCTGCGTGGATTCGTGTGTCGTGATAGTGTGGGCGTATTTCTGTTGGCGTGGCGGTGGAGGTTTTGTTTTCACCAGTTAATCACTGACCTTTGGTGTGGCGGACTTGTGTGGGTGTCTGAATTTTGGCGGATTCCGAGCTGTGGGTCATAATAGCTGTGGTGGAATTCCGCGGCCCGGGCTGTGTGTTGGCGGGCTTCTGCACGGCGGTACGCGGCTTTTACCGCCAATGTTGTAATGACCACCTGTATCTTGCACTCTCTTCCCTACAGATTGCTATGACGTGATTTTGCCTCCCTGACATGTCTATTATTTTGAAAAAATGGGGCAACCCAGTACCCTGGGACCTGGGTAAGTGAATACTGTAACAGAAAAATGTTTTGGTCCATCTGGGGAAGGATGTGAATTAACCTCCACAACAGTGGTTGTACCGTAAGGGACTTTCTGTACCGATGAGCTTTGTGCGTAATATATCACATTTATTAGAAACTTAAATTCAACAATTTAAAGTAAAGTAATCGAGGTGCTCCTTTATAACAGCACAGTGTGGGTTAATTATGTGTTAGTATAAGTGTTGCAGTGCTATTTACATGAAAACTAAAACCATGGTGGTTAAAAGCATGAGGTCTCAAATAAGCACCTATAACCATAGGTACTGTGAGCCTGCTGAATTTTTCAAAAGTCTATCCACAATTTCTAATACAATGTCGACGTTTGGCCCCAATCAAAGAAATTAATTCAGATGGGTCATCATAAGGACAGAATATTGAAATAGGAAGCACCGCTATTTCATTGTACTCTGACACATCCTAGTCATGTTAACAATAAAACTATACCAATTTGCCTTCCATCTCATGTAGTCCATGAAAATGAGCCAATTGTTTAAAGTCCTTTTTAAAAACTTGTGATTCACCATACTGCTGAACTACCAGCCAAAGCATTTAACTGATTAAATCAGGGCTGCAGATCCTTAACTTTAACATAGGACTACGCCAACAAGTTTTAACAAGCATTTGCAATGCAATGGGTCTCGTGTTTGCTTGAGTTAGAGCTGTTAGTGTTGCAAATTCCTAACTGGACTTTTCTTGCCACTTAAATTGAAAATGAAAAGTAAAACATTTGACATAAGCGAGCTGATTCAAAGCACCACGGCCGCCATAAGCATGAGCGTGAAGGAGAGACTCAAAATGAAAAATAAGTTCGCTCGCAGTCAAACCTATCGGCAAATGTGCAATTTTCCATGTAACAGGGGCAGTCTGCAAGGCGGTAACAAATCCGCCCCAAGGAGGGACAAATGTAAAGCATTTGCCAATGATAACAAAGGATTTTTGAAAGGCAAGCCCATGAACAACTGAAAGTGATGGACGTCGGGTGGGCGTGGTTAAAAGCTCGCAATTCTTACAACAGGTCAATTTTTCAGCAGCGCTGCCGAATATACCAACAGGAATTTATTCCTGGACTGTTTGCAGTAGGTATCATAATGGGCTTTGTACTGAGTGTGGCCGGTGGGTTTGGTCGAGACACAACACACAGGCCTCCAGAACACCTTCAGCTTTAGAGAGGCGAAGTCAAAGATCTTTGGGCCACCTCACCCCAGAAGGGAATTTGGAAGGTAAGACCAGGCACCTCTCAAACGTATTGAAAAATCATAGCAGTATCTTGAGCACTTGGGGCTCATGGGTGCAATGTAGGTTACACATGCGAAAACTGTAATGGAGATAACACAAGTCACAGAATGACTCAACACACAACAGTCATAGAACAGATTTTACACCACAAATCTGACCCAGCTGAAATTGACCTAAAATGACATTTGACTCAACACCTACTTTACACGTTAGACACAGCCCTTGGAGCTGTCAGACGCATGTCACAGCTCAAACCATACAGAGGACTAGACGTCTGCCACCCAAACAGAGCACACCACCGCAAAGTGAACAAACAACAACGTTGTTGGCTGCATCCTTCGGTTCAAACCTAGAGGTAACCATGTATCCAGATGTTTCCTTGATGCTGCATGTGAACAAGGTCACAGTGAGCAACTTTCACACAGTGCAAACACTTTGACACCTTTGCTCGGACCTTGGATACCCACAAAAGCTACAAACTGTCCCCACACTTGTGATCTCTGAGCTCAGCCACGTCAATGGTCTATACACTGGTGCCCCTTGCTCCATTAAAGACAACCTACATACAATCCCGAATTCTGCCACAAAAGCCCTTCTATATCTGCACCCAGATGCTCCCCTGCACACTTGGCAGGCTCCCTCTAGCTGGAGGAGTCATCTTCAAAGCACAGAGCCTCCCAGTAAAGAGACAACATTCTCACAGCTTTCCTGGTCCAGGGAAGGTATGAATGGCTGGCCTGGGTAATATATAGTAATGTAAATTCATACCTACCCGTCCTGGCCCCCATTGGTACCATAGCACGCAGCCCACCGTACTTCAAACCGGTGCATAGTAATTCCATTACACAGCTTGACTCCCCTGCACTCACACAAGACAAACAGCGGCAGGCCCTGTCCACCACCCAGTACTGGACCGGTCCGCAGAACCACCACCGCCCGAAGAGGCAGTAATAGCTGACCACGTCAACAGGGGAATCAAATGTAACCACCACAGTCTGTCCCAGGTATGTGCCACATACTGTGAGCACCTCTTGACATCTCACCGCAACACCCTTACAAGGGAGGTGTGGAACCATGTCTGGCCACCTCTCCCTCCATCCCACACCTGCTCCAGACCACAGCATTTCAGCCAAATATCTCAGACTGGACGGCACAGTGCAGTGACTAGCTGAGTGGCCTATGAAGCTGAGAAATACCATAAAGGGACCTCAGCTTACTGATGGCCATAAGCAGCACGCCTAAAGCGCACACTTCATCCATCACTCTGCTAAGCGCTGTGTCACGCAACAGGATCACATGCCACACCGAAACACACCCCACATAGCATCAAAGCAAACACAAGATGCTTAGCTCAAACCATGCACCCGGCAGGGTTTAGCATTCTGCTTATTCGGGCAAGCGCTTCAGCGCCCCGCAGAGTGCTAGTAAGCGCTATATCAATATTACGATACACTGTTTACCTAAGCGCCACAGCAGCATGTAAATGGGAGTAAAGCGCTACCAAAAGGCACATATTCTGCATTCACACATATTGCCTCTAAGACATCTCTCCATTGCGCCATCATGGAGACAGGTTGAACACTTTGCTTTAATGACTATGCCGGGGGCCCTTGATGTTTTAAAAGAACACATTTACATTAAAAACTAGGGTCTCGCATTTGTCGGAGTTACAGCTGTTCACAATTGTAAACTCCCAACCGGATTTTTCCTGCATTAAAAGAAAAAAACTGCACAATCGCGGTGTACAGTTCACACTAAGTGCAATTATGAACGTAACTGGCAAAAGTGCAATTAACGAAGCGCTCGACTTCTGCCCAGCGAGATCACGCTCTGAAAACAGAGAAAAAGTAGTCCACAACCCCAGCGAGCCTCGCATGTTTTCCGTACTTGGTCGCTGTGCTCGAGGAGGGCTAACCACGGAAAAGGCATGACGTATGCGTGCCTTCCACTAATCAAAAGAAGCGGATTCTAACAGGCAAGCCAACTTGCCAATGAAAGACACTGACATGACGTCGACGGGGCTCCGAGCACTTTTCCAATACCTAAAGCGTCTCACTAGCGAATGCGACGCAGGCTCGACCCTAAAAAGGACTTTAAACAATTGGCTCATTTTCATGGAACGATCTAAGACCTTTCTGAAGCCATTAGATGGCAAAGTAAAAAAGTGGTACTATTAACAACACACCAGGGCTACATGAATTCTCTCACACTGCACCGTTATACAGGAGCACCTCGATTACTTTACTTTAAATTGTTTGTTTCTAATAAATAGATTACTCACAAACCTCATCGGTACAGAAAGTTCTTTATGGTACAACCACTGTCGTGGAGGTTAATTCATATCCTTCCTCCAGACGGACCAAAACATTTTTCTGTTACGTTATCACTGACATGTCTAGGCAAGATTTATCAATCCTGTCCAAGACACAGATCTGTCTGTCAATCATCTGAGGGATTTCCTGTAGTGAGTCCACAATGTGTAGCCCTCTATGGTACAAATGTTCTGCCTCACTTCAGCCTGTTGTTTCCTGTTATGGAAAAATTAATCCTCCCACTGGCCACAATGACTGTCTGCCAGCCCCCTCCGTATGGCATGGCCTCTGATATGAGGACCATCAGCATAGGGAGGGTTTGTATGTGGGAGGCTGTGGGGAGGAGATTGGTGCCTAGGGGATACCTGCTCCTCATCAGGGGTGTTAATTCCCTCAGATGCTAGGAATGAACTGTCATTAGAGGAATGTATAGAAGAAGCAACATGTCTACCTTGGATGTGAGTACTATCGGGAGTTGATAGTTGTTTTAGGGTAGGTGAATGCAGTGGCTGGTTGGCTGACTGCTGGAAATGTGAATGGGCAATCCTCAGAGGTGAAGTGGGAGGCACAATGCTGGCCGGAGGGGATGTAGGCTTAAGTGTAGTGTTATGCCAAGTGGGCCAACAATGCACTCCTGATAATCCAGATCTTCCTCCACGACCAGCACTTCATCATCTTCTTCATCCTCACCAACTTTGTCCTCATCCACTTCTCCATGAGAATTGCTAGCCACTGACATTGATGCTTGGAAGAGGATTGGATTCTCTCCTTGGATTGCTCACCACCTTCTACTGGTGGACGGCTCAACTCCATCAAATGATTCATTGTCCCCAGCAACTGAAAGGCAGAGGTTGCAACTTGCTAAGTATTCTCAATTGTATATCATGTGATACAACCAAGGGTTGAGTCAATCATTCTTTGCATGTATTCGATGTTCCACATGTGACCTGGTTTGTGTAAACCTACATGTAACAGCTCACACTGTAGCATTGAGGTGTTCAATGGAGCTGTGCAATACAAAATCACCCACCATCTCTCTGTGGTATTGAGATCCCCTGTGATGTCAGCCCCTGAACCTGGCTCCTTGAGTGTGAGGTGAAGAGGTGGTCCTTGATCCAGCAGCTTCAGAAGAAAGTGAGACCCTAATTAATGTTCAGCATAAAATATATGTGAACATGCAAAAGTAACACAGACATCACTGATTATGTTAGGAACATATCACACACCAACATCTGATGCTTCAAAAATGTGACAATATCTGCCAACATCCTTTCACAAGGAATTGATTATTTCGTACTATTTGGCGAGTCACTAGTTCACAACACTATATGGCACACTTACTTGATGGACCGATGGTAGTGGGTCTGACTGCTGCAGCAAGAATGTCTTTCAAATCCCTGGATGAGGTACTTCGGATAACTGAGGATGTCCTGTCAGCAGCTGTAATGTACCATCCATATCCATATTTCAATACGAAGAATGGTGTGAATAATTTGACAGGCATATGACATAGGTATAGACTTTCAGACCAATTGTTGCTACATATAAGCAATTTGGTACATACTTTATATAATACAAATAAACATAGAGGCATCCTTTCATTAGCCAACATGGCATGAAGTAGTATACACTTATGAGCCACATCTGAGCATATGAAGATAAGTGACAACAAGTATATTAGACACACATCACATACTGCTGACAATTTCATCCAATATTTAAGACTATGAGCCTTCAATAAAGTATTTTTAAAGTGTACTTACCGGTGTCTACCATCCTCCTAGTGTGTGATGTTTGACAATATGTCATACATATACGTGGAGCAGAGATCACAATAGTATGTGTTTTTTTTACCAAGGGCACACAGCCTAAAATGACACAAGTGTATTTCATTTACAGTCTGGTTGACACATGTAATGAACAACATATCCTAGTTCAGTTCAGATGTTTAAGGCTATTGGTGGATTATATGGAAAATAATCTATGGATTGTCTGACCACAATGTAGTAACTGGGATCCTTTTCTGGCCACATTGACATACCAGTTTGTGCTGGTGATATGGGATAGTGTGCCCCATGATATTGCCTCTCTGCAAGTACATTTGCTCCAGTGGATGAACCTACTCTGGTTGTATGTGGCAATAACAAGAAGAAGTCAACAGACAATACCAGCACATGATGATTATGTGCAACTTTTCCCATTTATAGGACAACTGTGATAAATGCTAAATCAGGCACATTTTGTAGGGCCACATATCTCTGTAAAATGAAATATCCAGCAGTGATGGGTCACAGTTTGTGAATGAGGTATTGGAAGTTAACATTTCAATCACAAAATATTCTCGGATTTGTAATGCAATAGACAAAATGAAATGCAATAAGGCAAAATGAGATTTGGATGTTAACATTTCCATCACAGATGATTCTAAGACTTGGAGTGCAATAGACAACATGAGACACAATGAAACAAAATGAGAGTCTAAATCATAGTGAATATTTGTATAAAGATGAAGTGGCTTACTTAGTCACATTTGCAGTGTATTGTCCACATTTATCATTTTAAGTCATTGTTTAAATCAACACATATTACCTGGCAGCACATGAGGGTCCTCATTAACAGGCAGACAATGCAGCAGATCATGGTGCATGGTGGAGAGGAAATCCTTCTCAAGTAGGGTGACACAAGAGACGGGTTGCAGTTTGTCCCCCAGGAAGAGATCTGGCCACCTCTATCCTGATGAAATTGTCCTTCACCCACCTCATCTCAGCCTACCACTTCTTTCTCATGTCTGTGATGTACGGGACATCCTTCCCCAATGCACTGACTGCAGCAGCCAATTGCTGTCATAGGACTGCCTTCTGTGTTGCACTGCTGAGGAGTGGAGGTAGACAATGCAGTTTTTTTAGTTCCTCACATCATATTGGTCTCCTCAGTGTAGTTCTTCTACCTCCCCACATGATGCACAGTGATGGCAAGGCAAAGAGCAATGCAGGCAGGTGAAGTGTGTGTGAGGAAAAAACAGAGCCTTGGATGTGTGCTGCTATTAAGTGGTTTGTAGTGCATGGGTTGCAGGTGACATTAATTGTCTGCATGTGTATGACATTACACTTACTCCACCCCGCAAGTGGAGATTCTGCCCTGACTTCGGAGATTCTTCCCTTAGTGTGAAGAGTCCGTCCCAAGTGCAGAGCCTCTGCAATCGTAAGGATAGAACTCATAAGTCCCTTTGTGAATACCGAAAGTAGTAAAGTTTGACTTTTGGTCTAACTTTACCTTTGTGAATCGGGCCCTCTGTGTCCATCCCTGATGTTGGATACTAGAACTAACACTAAGGGGTCCACTGCTATGGATCCCATTGTCAAAGTTTGATAAATATATTCAAAGCAATTCAATAATAGTATGCACTCAGTAAACAAAGTATATAACAATTTAAGTTCATTTGTTATATAATGTAACTTCAATCGCACAAAAGAATCACGCCAGGCGGTAGTTCAATTCTCAAAGAGATATATTTCCTAATTATTTTTATTCCAAAATTCTTGTTGTTTCAGAATAGCACAATCCATTCAACAATTTCATTGCCAGCTGACACAGTTCTCTCCAACTCTGACTTACTCAAGACTAAAATGGTTTTGGAGAGACTGTAATATTGCACCTGATTCTGTTTTGGATTGCACTGACCCCCCTGACCACCATAATGCAGCAGTTAGGGTGCACCTGATGAGCATAATGGGTGACCATATAGCTATGGACATTTGGTGGGTTGGACACCCTATGAATAGGAACTACACTTTCATTTTACCAGTGCATTACATGTCCTCTAGGCTGGATTATGTTTCATTGCATGATCTGCTGTCAAACTGCAAGCTTTGATCTCACAACCTCCCCCAAGGCCTATCAGATGATAACCCTGTCTCACTAGACCTACTCAGAGGCTGCAGGATCCCTCCATCCACCTACTGGCAAATGCAGGTGAGATGATATCTCCTCCCAGAAGTGAAACAGGCCCTGAATTACCCATGTGAGAGTCCACTGCTCAGAGAAGAATGAAGCTGTCAACTCCACCAGACGATGTGGGCAGCCAGGAAGGCTTTGTGGCATGGCCTTTTAACGAGGGGCAATATATAGCAAACCAGAAAGGCAAAAGTCATGGAGTTCATCTAGAGGTCCTCAATCTTCTCCCCTGTTGCAACTTATTGTGGCTCTCCAATGCTGGTAGCAGACAACGCTTAAAGGCAATGAAGCCAGAATAAAATAAAGCTCATACTTCTGGGCAGAGAAGGCACTGGTGAAGCTAAAATGGCACTACTATGGTTATGGCAAAAAAAAATACCAGCTGCTAGCATTTCAACTGTAACAACTCAAAGCCAAACTTGCTTCTGTCTATAAATCCTCTGTAGGCCAAGTATTCACCAACCCGACTGACTCCGCAGAAATCTTTGTCTTCTTCTATGAATTGCTTTATGCTTCGGCAGCCGACGAGATTTCCGCAGCAAAGGAGCAGTTTATGTCCTCCATTTCTGTGCTATCATTGACAGAGAAAGAAAGGGATCATCAGAAGGGGAAATTACCCTGGAGAACTTTAGTGATGCAATAGCCGCTCTTTCTACATATAAATAGATTGGGGAAGACAGGTTTCTGGGAGAGTTCTACAAAATGTGTTACCCTCAGGCTGACCAAACACTGTACAAGGCCTTCCAAGAAACAGACAGCACTGGCAATTTGGAAGCCCTCTCTAATGAGGACATTATAACGTTTTTGACCAAGAAAGGGAAAGACACACTTTTAATTGTGGGAATTATAATCTCATATCCTTCCTGAATGCTGACATCAAAATACTCACAAAAGTGATGGCAACTAGACTTCAGATGGTGATCCCATTGTTAAATTCATAACACACAGGTCTGACTTGTGCTGGGCAGGTCACCCAAGTTCCATATGTACACCCTAGCCCACCTCCTTTGGGATACTTACCACAAGGAGGAGGATCTAGTGGTCATGACCCTGGGCGCCAAAAAGGCTATTGATTACATTGGTTGGCCTTACCTGTTCAGAGTGATGGACAGCTTTGGCATGGCCAGAGCTTTGGTAAGAAGATTTGGCTATATGAGGGTCTGGCAGGTCAATTCAATTGCGGAGGCCATCTGTCCTACATGATAGAGATTAAAAGGGGCACTTATCATGGCTGCCCATTTTTCCCATTACTCTTTCATTTGGCCCTGGAACGCCTGGCCATTGGAGTTCTATTTCCCCACATATACAGGGCATTCCTACTGCTGCAGGGCAGGTTAAAGCATTTCTTCATGCTGACAACATACTAATGACACTGGCTAAACCATGGACCTCAGTTCTGGCCTTAATAGCCTTGCTGTCCACCTTCTCAGAATTTTCCAGCTATAAGGTGAACTGGGGGAGGTGTGAGGCCAGGTTCATGTCCCTATTGACATCTTGTATCCAAGAGACAGGGGCCAGATGGGACCTAAAAGGGATGAAATATCTGTTGGTCCTGATAAACATGTGGCTAATGCAAACCTAAAGGCCCTCCTTGCAAGGGCTAAAATTGACTTCACAAAATGGTTTCACCTCCATTTATGAAATTGTGACAGAGTACAGCTGAGGGCAGCAGGGCACACTGGGGTAGGGCCTGAGGTACCTGGGGCAAAGGAGATGCCCACCCTCCTGGGGGAGTGGGCACGGGCAACTCAGTGGTGGGCTACTGGGTGGGTGGTGCTGGTACGGGGTGGCAGTTGTACCTGTAGCTGGGGTGGTTTCAGAGGTGTCCGCCATCACCAGGGAGCTCCCATTGGAAGAGGAATCAGAGTCAGTGTTGTCACCTCCTGTCTCTGCCGTGGTGCACACCTCACCCTCCGTCCCACTGGTCCACTCGGCGTTGGCTCTGACCTGCAGAGGTCATGCTGCAGGAGGACACCATTAACCATACAATCCAGCCTATTACACATATGGCCCACAAATTACATTTACATCTCCATTGGCACACACATCACCCGGAGCCCTGCATGTACACTACCACCAGACATACCCCCCCAAAATGACACACTGCTAGCACACACATCTCCATGCAACTTTGTTTCATGCATCGTCACCATGGTGTACTCACCTGTTGGTCTGGAAGCCCATACAGCTGTCCATACAGGGGTAGGACCTCATCCACCAGGCGCGCTAACTCCTCTGGAGAGAAGGCAGGGGCCTGTCACACAGGCCTTGGCAGGATCCAGACACAGGTCACAGCAGCACACGCAGTGTAGGTCTTGTAAAAAGTCAGTAATCAAGTGAGGTTATAGGCAGAAAATGGCGGTCATGTCCGCGGCGGTGTACAGCGTCACCGGTGATACCCATTGGACACTGTACTCCATAGAGCTCCATTTTAACCCATGAGGAATAGCACAGCAGTGCAAGACCGCCTTCCGCCATGACGCCATGACTCCCAACGCCGAGTTACATCACTTCCACCTGTCCATACTTACCGGACAGGCAGTCGACATTTTATGGTGGTTGACAAAATCAGAAATTGGAAACTGTGTCATTGCTGTAAATTGTACATACATTGCCATTCACATTGTCCAATTATATACATGCTCAGTTACACTGGGATGGTGGTTCCATTCTTCAGTTTGTGACACCGTTCTTATTCTTGTGTCCCTTTGATACCTACCACTGCGGAGGAATAGGAGGAAGAGGCAAGACCTTGTGTACAGACCCCTTGTGGGTTTGGCTACACTGTAGGACAGGCACATAATACTGACCTATAGACTGGACAGGGCCCCAATCACAGATTGGATTGGATTGGATACTCAATAGGGGCTTGATCTGATATCAGCTATCCGTCATCCCACTGGGATTCCCCCTCTTGTGCAAGTTCTATCAGTGCTCCATTTCCTGGCAACTGGTTCTTTCCAAGTGACAATGGGCTTGGCAGCCAGAATGTCACAGCCAATGTTCTCAATAGTGCTGGCAAGGGTGTTGTCTGCCTTGCTCAAACTCATGTGCAGCTACATAGCTTTCCCCCAAGTGGAAGATTTGCCCACTGTGAAGGCTGGATTCTATGCAATGGGGCATATTCCTAATATTATTGGGGCGATTGATGGAACACATATTGCATTTGCCCCCCCCCCCAGCAACAATGAACAGGTGTTCAGGAATAGGAAGAATTTCCACTCACTCAATCTGCAAATGGTGTGCCTGACGGACCAGTACATCTCCCACGTCACTGCCAAGTAGCCTGGGTCGGTGCATGACACCTTTGTCCTGAGGAATAGCAGCATCCCAAATGTGATGGCACAATTACAGAGGCACAGGGTGTGGCTAATAGGTGAGCCTGAGTCCCCACCCAATATATCCAGTGTATTCTTCAGGAGTCATCCCCCATACCATTGTGTAAGGATAATGTTTGTCCCTTAATTCTTGCAGGTGACTCTGGCTACCCAAACCTGTTGTGGCTCCGGAACCCTGTGAGGAATGCCAGGACAGGGGCTGAGAATCGGTATAATGATACACATGGGCGAACCAGGTGGATAATAGAACATACCTTTGGCCTCCTGAAGGCCAGGTTCAGATGCCTCCATCTGAGTTGGTTCCCTGTACTACCTGCCTGCCAGATAGTTGTAGTATGCTGCACGTTGCACAACCTGGCCCTCAGACGACATGTGCCTTATCTGCAAGAGGAGGAGATTGAAAATGCCCCTGTGGTAGCAGTGGATATTGAGGACAGTGAGGATGAGGAGGCAGAGGATGAGGATATGGACAACAGAACATCAGTAATACAGCAGTACTTCCAATGACACACAGATAAGACAGTGGAACTGACCATTCCTCTAATTATTTATGTTTTCAGTGTGGCCGTAGCAGGATGGCAGTCACTTCCTTTGCATCACAACTGACTGTCACCTATGCCTTCTCAATTTGCAGATGTTGGTTTTATTACAAGTGTGTACTGATGTGATGACTACAGACATTTATAGGTCACTATTTGTATGCTATCACAAAGTTCAGGTCAATAGCACAGGATGTACCTGTTAACATAATCGCACATTTTGATCACATAGAGCACTATCACTGAAGTTGTGTTCAAAAGAGTTTTTTGTAGTGACATTTATAGAAGGAATAGTGCAGTGGAATGGGGTGATGTTAGAGGTAAGTCCAGGCTATTGGTCCAGTCTGTTTGTAGCACAGGTCCAGTGTCCAAAGGGCCATAAGAAGGGGGGCAATGGCAGTTCAAAGTGGACAAGGTGAGACAGTGGAACACAAGGGGGACTGTAGCCGGTTGTCTTCCAACACAGCTCTTGACTCCTCCGACTTGGGCTGTTCGCGCACGACGGAGGAGAGCGTTCCCCATTGCCGTGGCAACCAGGGGGCCGGCGCCTGCCCCATGACCCCGGATTTCCGGATTCTGGGAGTAGTAAAGGGCGAGAACGGTCTACGGAGGGGTGTGGAGGAAGAAGACGAAGACCCGGAGGAACCTGAAGAGACGGCGGACGGCGGATTGGAACAACCCGGGAGAAGACCTGGGAACCCTGACGTTCCCAGGGAGACAGCGGACCCTCAAACGGATGGCCTAGTCGAACGCTGCAACCGTACTATTAAGACACTACTCCGAAAGACTGTCTCTGAGTCAGGAAGGGATTGGGACCAGAAACTCCCTCTAGTCTTCTATGCTATGAGGACCCACGAGCAGGCTTCCACCGGACACAGCCCCTTTGAACTAGTCTTTGGGAGACAACCCCGCAATCTATTACACATGGCAGCAGAATTGTGGGAAGAAGAGGGAGGGGAGGAGAAACCCCTGTTAGAATACGTAAACAAATTAAAAACTCAGCTACAGTCTGTATGGGAGGATGTCCGAAGACACTTAGAAAAAGCCCAAAGCACTCAAAAGAAATATTATGATCAAGGAACAAGAACCCATTCCTTTCAACCAAACGATAGAGTCCTGATATTAAGGCCCTATTCTGAAAACAAACTCTTAGCCAGGTGGCAGGGCCCATACACTATCTTAAAACCCATTTCTGCGGTCACGTACCTGATCGAACTGTCCCGACACCCCAAAAGAACACAAATATATCACGTCAACTTGTTAAAAAAATGGGAAGAACCCAATGAGACTCCACCAAACACAGTTACAGGGTTTTTAGTAACCCCTGCGACAACCCTAGGAATGGAATTATTTCCTACAAATCTGGGAGAGATAAGGGAAACACCCCATATCAATATCGACCTTACAGAAGAGCAGAAAACCCAGCTTGAGGGCTTATTAAAAACACATCAACAGTTTTTTTCAGGAAGCCCCGGAAGAACCAAGCTAATTCAGCACCATATCAGGACCCCTGAGGGAAAAACGATACGGTTACGACCCTACCGTATTCCTGAGGCACGTAGACACCTCATTGAAGAGGAAGTATAAAAGATGCTAAAACTAAATGTTATTGAGCCTTCAACTAGCCCATGGTGCTCCCCAGTGGTCATAGTACCAAAACCCGACGGTTCCATCCGTTTTTGCATTGACTTCCGCCGCCTTAACGAAATATCCCTATTTGACACCTATCCCATACCCCGGGTTGACGACTTACTCGAGAAGTTGGGGAAAGCTCGGTATATGTCAACCCTAGACCTAACAAAGGGATATTGGCAAATTCCACTTGCACCCGCAGATAAAGAGAAAACGGCATTTTCCACTCAATCAGGGCTCTATCACTTTACAGTTCTTCCTTTTGGTCTACACGGGGCTCCTGCCACGTTCCAACGATTAATGGACCACCTGTTAAGACCATTCCAATCTTTTGCGGCAGCCTATTTAGACGATATTGAAATATTCAGTAATACATGGGAAGAACATCTACAACACCTACATAATATTTTCTATATCTTGCATAAGGCAGGCCTCACGGCCAATCCTAAGAAATGCAACCTAGGGAACAATCACATTGCATATCTTGGATACTTCATAGGAGATGGTCTACTACGTCCCCAAAAAAATAAAGTAGAGGCTATCCTGCAGGTACCCATACCCACTACCAGGAAAGGGCTTCGCTCCTTTTTGGGTCTCGTAGGGTACTATCGTCGCTTTATTCCCCAATATTCAACGCTAGCTGCTCCCCTCACTGATCTCCTTAAGAAACAATACCCGTCGAAATTACCTCCCTTTTCTGATTCACAGTTATCTAGTTTCCACCAACTGAAGAATTCCCTCACTTCTGAGCCAATCTTGCGATGTCCTGATTTTTCCAAAACGTTCCATCTGTATACAGATACTTCCAATGTAGGGATAGGGGCTGTTCTCACTCAACCTGACGAGGAGGGTCATGACCACCCTATTGCGTACATCAGTAGGAAGTTGCTTACCCAGGAATGTAACTATCCCATTATCGAGCGGGAATGCTTGGCTATTAAGTGGGCAGTCGATAGTCTGAAATATTATCTACTTGTCCGCCCTTTTGTACTGTTCACCGACCATGCCCCCTTAACTTGGTTGGCTTCACATAAGGACTCCAACTCCCGGGTGCTTCTCTGGTTTATAGAACTCCAACCCTTTTCCTTTCAGATCCGGCATATTCCGGTTTCTCAACAAGGCCCGGCCGACTTCCCGTCACGCTTTCCGGATCCTACGGTACTATATCAGTCCCGATCTTGGGATGGGGTATGTAGCCGGTTGTCTTCCAACACAGCTCTTGACTCCTCCGACTGGTGCTGTTCGCGCGCGACGGAGGAGAGCGTTCCCCATTGCCGTGGCAACCAGGGGGCCGGTGCCTGCCCCATGACCCCGGATTTCCAGATTCCGGGAGTAGTAAAGGGCGAGAACGGACTACGGAGGGGTGTGGAGGAAGAAGACGAAGACCCGGAGGAACCTGAAGAGACGGCGGACGGCGGATTGGAACAACCCGGGAGAAGACCTGGGAACCCTGACGTTCCCAGGGAGACACGCAGAAACCGCCACGTCCCAGGAGGGGCGTGGCTGAGAAAGGTATGGTCCTTTTTCAAAGGACACCGTATTGAAACCCAGAAGAGCTGGGACAGAGGGGAGGAGGGTAGGGACAGTGAGGAGGGGCTGAGAGGGGAGCAGCTGGGAGGGGGCAGGGAAGACATGGGAGAAACCGGTAAAAGGACACTAGAGACAATAATAGCATTGAATCCTAGCAATAACTTTCTGAGTCCTTAGATACAAATCGCTCTACTTGGTGAGACACAAAAGGGGTGATTGTGTAAACACCATCCTGTTCTTGCCTTACCACACACGCACTCGGGTTCTTTTCCTCTCTCTCTTTCTCTCTCTCTCTCTCTCTCCCTTCTAGTCTAACGCTCTTACGATCTATATATATATCCATACCCTGACTTACCTTCCCTTTCGTTCCTTTTCCGGTACGCTCTGGGGAGTCTGACAGAGGATCATCGCCGGTCAAGCGGGGAGCTGGGAAGAAAAGACAAGAGAGACACATTACGGGACAAGGACACACCAACGCACAAATTTGACATTATTCAGAAATTATAAATAAATTACCACTTCCACCCACTCGAGCCTCAGAGTCCTTCTTATCACCTAGCCCACTGCAACAGGGACATTCCGGAGGGGCTCATTTTCTGGCAGTGGTCTTTGTCTTGGCAAGTGTCTTTGGCATCTGTCTGGGTCGCAGGAAATGTTTGCGGGGTGGTTCACCTTCTGCAAGGGGACGGGTGCTGGTGGCCTGTGGGTCCTGTGGCAGGGCCTCCTGTCCACTAGCTGTAGAAGATGTGGTAGGCTGTTCAGTTGACTGGCTAGTGGAAGGGGCCTCCTGGTGTGCTGTATATTCTCTCATGATGTTGGCCGTATCAGCCAGCACCCCTGCTATGGAGACCATGGTGGTGTTGAGGGCCGGCAAATCTTTCCTGATCTCCCGATGATGTACCTCCTGCAGCCACTGGTTCTCCTGCATGTTGTTAAGAATCTGGCCCATCTTGTCCTGGGATTGTTGGTAAGCCCCCAGGACCTTAGTGAGTGCCTCCAGGACAGTCGGTTCCCTAGGCCTATCCTCCCCCTGGTGCACAGCTGTCCTCTGAGTGCCCCTGTCCCCCTGTGCCTCTGTCCCCTGAATGGTGTGCCACTGCTACTGAATCCAAATCCCTTATTGTCTTGGTTGTGAGGTGTGGACTGGGGTCCCTGTACAGGTGGGCACACTGCTGATTAATGTGTCCTGGGGACAGAGGTGTTGGGACATTGGGTGGGTGCTGTAGTGTTGGATACTGAGGGGGGAGGCTCTGTGGTGGACTGGGAGCGGGCTGGGGTGGCGACTGACCATTGGTCCCTGATGGCCCAGGTAGTTCATTCAGATCCAGAAGTCCAGAGTTGCTGTCATCACTGAGGACATCTTCTGTTGGGGGATTTGATAGTCATGGCACCACCTCGCCACTGGGATTGGCTGTGGCACCTGTGGGGATGTAAGTGATGTATTATGCTTCATGTCTGTGACATATTCTACATCCCTAGCTTTCCCTATATCGTTGCTGCTGCCCTGCCACCTTTGTTTGTGTATGGTGATGTATTGTGGGATTGTTAGCTCCATGCTGTGCATGCATTGGTGGTGGGTGTACATGCAGGGCTGAGAGGGCTGTACATGCATTGGTATGGCATGCAGGGTTTGGCATTGGGGTTAGTCAAATGTGTAGGTGTACTGTGTGAGATGGAGTGGAGTGATGGGAGTCAGGGTGAGGGGGTGAGATGGCATTCAGGTATGGGGGTGATTGGTAGTAAATATTGACTCACCAGTGTCCAGTGCTCCAGCAACTCCTGTAAGTCCCTCAGGATGCAGTATTGCCAAGACTTGCTCCTCCTATGCTGTCAGCTGTGGGGGAGGAGGTGGGGGTCCACCCCCAGTCCTCTGAATAGAGAGCTGATACCTTGCTGCCATGGAATGTACCTTTGCCCGTAGGCCGTTCCACCTCTTCCTGATGTCGCCCCTTGTTCTTGGATGCTGTCGAACGGCGTTCACCCTGACCACGATTCTCTGCCATAGCTCCATCTTCCTTGCAATGGATATTTGCTGTACCTGTGCTCCAAACAGCTGTAGCTCTCCCCTGATGATTTCCTCCACCATGACCCATAACTCCTCATCTGTGAAACTGGGATGCCTTTGAGGGGACATAGGTGTTGTGTGGTGTGTGTTGTGCAGTGGGTATTTAGTAATGTAGTGGGGTGTGGGTGCGTGATGGATGGCTGGGTGTTAGTGGTGTGTGTAGTTGTTGCTGTGATTTGCGTGGCTATCTCTTGGCTATTTTTCATGTTCGTAAAAGGTTGTGGGTAATGTGGGTGTGTGTTTTATAGTGCTGTTGGTGGGTGTGTGTTGTGTGTATCAGTGTCAGGTGTGTGATTTTGGTATTGGCCAATGTTGTGTTGTTTTTTACTTGGGTGGCCATTCTGACCGCACCAGTGTGTACCGCCAATGGTCTACTGCCATTGAATGTCTGTTGTGGTGATTCGTGGGTCATAATGTGGAGGCCGTTGTTTTGCTGTTGTGACAGCATCAGTGGTAGTACCGACACTTGACCACTTACCTTTGGACTGGTGGATATGTGTTTGTGGCAGTATTCTGCCGGTTCAGTGTTTGTGTGTCATAATATGGTGAATGGATGTTCGCCTCCGTGACAGTATGTTGGTGGCTGTCACTGCGGTGGTAAGCAGCATTTACCACTAATGTCATAATGAGGGCCTTTGTCACTACTTTCTACTTTTAGTTGAAAATCTTTTTTGTTGGCTCTAGGACTCTGTGCCTTTTACTTCTACTAACCAGTTCTGAAATGATTGAGCTGTCCCTCTTAAACATGGTCAGATTACCTTACACTGGTTTGGCATATTTAATTTACTTAAAAACTCCTAGTAAATGAATGCAAAATATAACCAGGGCCTGAAAATTAAATGTTACTAGTGGATCTCCAGCACTTATTGTGCCACTCACTTTAAGTAACCCTAAAACATGTCTAAGTATGCATGCAGTTTTAAACCGCCAAGTTGACTTGGCAATATAATTCCCTAGCCAGGCCTTAAAATGCACTTTTTTTTTACATATCTCACCTCGAGGATAGTCCCTAGTTGGCCTCAAGGGCAGGCTACATTGCAATTTAAAGGTTGGACATGTACTCATATTTTTTGCGTGTTCTGGTAGTGTAAAACTCCGACATTTACTAGGGACATATAAGTAGGTCTGGGCGCCACCCTACGTGGAGTTCTGCAAGCAGCGAAGTGCGTTAGGTCATTCCGTTCATGCTGATTTTTAGCACCAGCTGTTTGTTCCACACTGAAAAATCGGCGGGAACGCAACCACGTGCTGACGCAAAAGGGCGCTGATTTTTTTCTGCCAAACGAGTAGATTTTCTACTGAAGCGGCACCTTCTGCAACGTGAACGGAATGTTTCTCACCGCCAGTGGTAGCAACCATCAGCGACCGTCCCCATTGAGAAATCTTGCTGGGAGGTGGTCTGAGTAAAATTGTTCTCACTTAACGTCGGCAAGCGCAAATGAGGAAAAAAACTCCGCTCTGCTACGCAGAGATTTTCAGAATGCACGTTCTAAGCAGAGTGCGGAGTGGGAAAAACTCTGAGTTCACCACCCAACCCTACATATAAGTAAACAAAATATGCCAAACAGGTGTAAGACTGAGAGATCCGAAATATGTCACCTAAACTGATATTTGAATTTCTAAAATCTTTGGATATTTGATTCATATCCAAGAGTGCTGGCTCAAATTATGTGGCACAAGTTTCTTGTTTAACATCTTTTTTTGACCGACACGACCTGGCAAGCTAGAGCATTTTATTAGGTGTCCCTGAGGTACCTTTAGCCTTCCAAGAGAACTCTTGAATTGCATGTCTTAATGAATATTTAAAGCAATAGAAAGCCTAGTGAAAAAGAATAGATATAAACATAAAAAAATTAAAATTCTCTGAAACACAAAGTCCCACAAAATGTTCTGCCAGTAAGACTCCAAGGTCGGACATTGTCTCTGAAAGTTAAACTTCTCCCCAGCAAGCCGCACCCAAACAGTGAGTGACCAAAAGAGAGCCTGTCAAGCATCTTCTCCTTGTAACTAAGGACTCACAAACCTCCGTGGTCATCCTTCTGGCCAGTACCATTTGAGCAGTTTCCACCAGCCCCACTGCTACGATGGAAAGCGCGATGCTACTAGGGACATAGATGTAGTTCACATCCTTTGCCAGGTGGGCCTGATTCCGGTGCCATCTCCAGCCCATCTATCTGGGCATGTCTATCAGGTTTCCTGAATTGTAGCTCAGAGTGACACCTCTCAGCCAGCTCACGGAGTGTTGCAACACAAGAAGCACTGTAGTAGGCAAGGCATTGGTGACAGCCAAACCAATCAAGGTTATATACCGTGATCCAATTGTGGGTCAAAGTCCACGGCTGCCTATGAAAAGACAATCATGCCACAGACAGAGATAATTGTGATCACCACAACCTCCCAAAATGGAGGAGATTAGAAGTATCACTTCCAGAAGCAGAGTGTAGATGCAGAGCATGATAGGAACTGGCACGGCCCCCCCAAGGATTAGACTTTTTATTAGCAATTAGTGACATTCTACCTTGAATAATGACCTCCAATTTCAACCATTAGCCCAATCCTCTCCAAGGGGGCTTTGATGGATGCCAACCTATGACACTTTCTACAATAAAACTGGATCTTCACCAGGTCAACAGTCCTAAAATAATAATGGCCTGATTTATAGTTAGTTAGGTGGACAGGGTATTCCATTGCAAATGCAACAGAGTCCCCTGCCTGACAAACCAAGGGTCCGCCAGCCTGTAATAGGGTCAGGTGGACTGACACTTTTCCATCGAGCCCCCG
The DNA here is from genome assembly GCF_031143425.1 of Pleurodeles waltl. NCBI lineage: Eukaryota > Metazoa > Chordata > Amphibia > Caudata > Salamandridae > Pleurodeles > Pleurodeles waltl. The sequence goes on from NC_090445.1 coordinate 1,634,228,961, forward strand.
TTAGCTCTGTTGAGGGAAAGCTTCCTCTTACAACCCTACAGAATGGGGCTGTTGGAAATTAGGTTTCTGGCTGACAGAGGTATGACCATGTTTAAACCGAAACCACAATCTTAATCTGGGAAAGTCACAAAAACACCCTATTTAACCAGTGCTTACCCCTTGGTAGCTTGGCACTTAGCAACCAGATGTAACATGAGAGGCAATGTGTTAAGTATTTGTGCCACATTTCAAATAGCAAAACAGTGAAAACACTACACAAAATGTACCACACCTGCCTAGAAAAATAGTACTCAATTTAATGAACAAAAGAGACCAAAACAACAAAAATCCTATAAGTAGAACTTGAGATAGGAGTTTTTAAAAAATAAACTGAAATTTAGTGATCAAAAGCATAACGCGCCCATATGGGCCATCTGGTCGTGCTAGATCGGGCCAAATGTGCAAGTTCAGGCCAACCACAATAGAGTGTGGGTCAGAAACAGGGACCAGATGTGGCCTGCTAATGAAGTACCTTGTTTGCGTTGAGGAAGATGTGAGGAGGAGAGGAGGAGATGCACTATCATCGATCATTGGGATGGAACTGATGCGTCGGCTTTGAGGCGTGCAAAGTCGGAGATGCATTGGAAATGGTGGCAATGTGCTGCACAGTGGGTGATGCGTTACACTCGATTCTTGCAGCATTGCTTATACATCGGTGTCAATTGAGATGTGCCGGACTGGAGCAGCACAGCCGCGCTAATGCAGGGATTCTGGTTGATGCTGAACTTTATACCCTCTTCCAAGGGCCCAGGACTGGATTGGCGCCACTTGACAAGGCACGACTCACAAATGGCAGAGTCCAGGTCCTGGAGCAGGTACTTTGGATGTCTTTTGTGTCCCTGAGTCTTCAGAAAACAGGGGACCAGTCAGCTGGCCCTTGGAGTCACGCTGAGTATTGAGTTCAAGAGATGTGGCTCCAGTCCTTCTTATCCAGGGAAGCAGGGGAGCAGGCAGCAGGTCAGCACAGTAAGAAAGCAGTTCTTACAGAGCATCAGTCCAGCACAGTAACAGTCCTTCAGCAGCACAGCAGTCGTTTTTCCTGGCAGAATATCCACAGGTCCAGAAGTGTACTGAAGAGTGAATCTGAGAGCAGTCAGGGGAAAGGGGGGGAAGAAATAACATTAATTTTTATTTTTTTATTTAAAAAACACTTACCACCTCTGCCAGGTGCTGCTCTATTCCTCCGTCTCCTCACTGCAGGCACAGGCTCCTAGCCTGCCCTGCGGCCAATCCTGATGCTGCTCAAAGCAGCATCAGGATTGGCTGGGAGCACCCATCTGGGGCACTGCCAGGCAGACTAGGTGCCTGTACAGGCTCTTTCCAGCCTGCAAATGTGTTGCTGGGCTGGAGAGAACCTACTGCGCATGTGTGTTTGGGCGGCCTAAGACGGCCGGCCAAACACATATGCGTTCTGAGGAGAGTGCTCCATGCACTCCCCTCAAGTGCTCGTCACCCCAATGCCCTGCCCCTTTTCAAGAAAACAATAATAAACATAGTTTATTATAGTTTTCTTGAAAAGGTTTTGCAGCTGCCGCTGCTGGCGGGGGTCAATGCTCCTCTGCCCTAATGGAGGAGCCGCCCCTGCCTGAGAGCCCTATTTTTATACACTGCTGCCCTGAACCTAGAATGTTGGAGAAGCTTCTAGAAGTTCTTTGAAGTGTGTGGAATTTCCTGGTTCCCGTGCTTTGGCTGCAGTCTGGCTGCAGTGACAATACAGGGCTGTGAAGCCCAAGGGAATAGCTAGGAAAATAAAATACCCCCACACACACACTTTGAGCCCTGTGATATTAAATATAAGAGCAACATGAGTTATCCCAAAGTTGCCTAGAATACCAGTGAGAATTGTTCACCCAAAGAAAATTTGCAAAGAATCATTAATAATATTGCATGGTTTTACAGGAATTTGGTCAAGAACTGCATTTACCTGTATTGAATTTCTTTCATTTTTTCTCTATTTCTATCTTCTTTCTTTTGTTTTAGGGCCTGATTACAACTTTGGCAGAGGGGGTTAATCAGTCCCAAATGTGACGGATATCCAGCCCGCCGTATTACGAGTCCATTATATCCTATGGAACTCGTAATACGGTGGGCGGGATTGCACTGTGTCCTCCTTTCTAGCCACCTTTGTTCCTGCTTTCTATTGTTCTTTCTTTCTTCTTTCCATTCTCTTTTTATTCTTCCTTCCCTCTTTCTGTCATCTGTCCATCAGTCTTTCATTCCAGCTCATTCTTTCTATCTTTCTGTCCTTTCTGTCCTTTTTTATATTCCTATTTCATTTTCTTGCCATCATTCTTCTTTCAATTCTTTTCTTTTGTTTTCCTTTCTTCTTATGAACCTCTTCTCTTTAATTCTCTCTTTCATTCAATCCTTTTTCCTTTCTCTATTCCTCACATTTGTTGTTTCTCTTCCGCCTTCCACCATTCCACCACCTCTCAAATCTTCTTTCCATTATTTCAGTCTTCCTGCTCTCCATATTAATTTCCTTCATTCCAGTTTTTGTTTTACTTATTTGTTACTTGCATCTTTTCTTCTTGCTGTACTTGTTTCCATGCTTCATTTTATTTCTTTCCTAATTATCTTTGTTCCTTCCTTTCTATTTCTTTCCTCATTTCCATTTGTTTCTTTTGTGCCATTTTCCATTGTGCTTCCTTTTTGCTTTCCATCTTTATCTTCTCATTTGCATTCTTTTATCATTCCTTCTTTCAAGCTCACTCACTTCATTTTCCTCTCACCTATTTTTGTCTTTATTACTTAAATAATTTATATTTCTCTCTGTGACCTTTTGGCTTCTTTAGCAAGCTTTGGCCCTCATCCGACTGCTTTGTCATGGTATTGTTCTTGCTGCACTGTGAGCCACATATCAAAGTTAAGAAAGGCCATGAAACAATTTGTTTCCCTCCAGTCGCACCTTCACTTAAGCTGATGAAGCATGTGCTTTACTATGACCTTGGTTAAACCTATGATAAGGATACTGGGCATGGCTTATTCAGGTGCAAGTGGGGCTGTGCTCAGCTCCATCACTCCCCCATCAAGCCAGTTAATGGTCCATTCAGGCTCTGCTAATCCCACTATTGTGAGACAGTATGGAAGGAATTTACAAAGTCCTTACTGTAAGCTACACCTAGTCATGTGACCTAAGGCAGACTGCAGGCCCAAAGGGCTAAGGGCAGGAAAATGCCAACTTTTTGAAAGTGGCATTTTCAAAATTCTAACAATCAATGTGAACCTTACAATTAAGGAGGGTTTATCATTACATATCCATAGGTACGAAACATGCAAATTCTACCTCCTCTCATTTAGGAATTACAGCTTATTAAATGTAATAAGGAATCCCCAATGTTATCCTGTGAGAGGGGTAGGCCTCACAGGAGTGAAAAACGAATTTGGGAGTGTTCCACTACTAGGGCACGTAAAACGTAAAAGTACAAGTCCTACCTTTAAATTACACCACACTCTGCCCTATAGAGTATCTAGAGCCTACAATAGGGGTGGCTTATACATAAGAAAAATAAAGTCTAAGGCTTGGCTAAGTGGTTTTAAACACCAAGTCAGCAAGACAGTTTAAACTGCACATTCAATGTAATGGCAGGCCTGAAACATGTTTAAAGGGCTACTTAAGTGGAAGCAGAAACACTGCTGCAGGCTTAAAAGTAGCATCTAATTTACAGTCCCTAAGCACATGTAGTATACATTACTAGGGACTTACAAGTAAATTAAGTATACCACTTGTGGATAAATCATAATTACCATGTTTTAAGTGAGTACATGTACATTAGCACTGATTAGCAGCAGTAAAGTGCACAGAGTCCTAAGGCCAACAATAATGAATTTAGCAAAAGTAGGGGGGAAAATAAAAAAAGTTTGGGGGGGACCTTGCAAAGGGGCCATTTCCAACAGGGGCCAACAGCGGAAGCACATTACACCTCCCACTCTGTTTATGGTGGACGATGTGATGTCTTTTTTACTCTGTCAATCACAGTCTGGTAGTGAGGGACAGAAAAAAAAAACAGTAATGATCCCCATTCCCGGGGAGAAAGCTCCCAAGCTAAAGGGGTCATTAATCTTTGTTCAGAAACAGGCCAGTGTCAGAGTTAGGTGAGCGCCCACCAAAACTGACAGCGACAGTTCACTAAATGCTTTGCATATTGAAAGGACCCACCTTGATAGTAGTTCCTTTCAAAGTGCAGATATGACTGTTGGGCTGTGACATCTCTAAATTTGGCAGACAGTAGTTAGGGTGTTGGACATACTGTCACCCATCTTCCTAACAGACAGAGTTTCATCTGGCAAACCACAAATCAGGTCCTAGGTTGAAGACTAAAAAGCATCAACAGTACCCAGTGATATCACCAGTGATACCATTAGAGCCTAGTCATGCCCCTCTCTTTAATAGTAAAGGGGCTAATTTCTATTCAACACTGAGGTATAAACCGTGACATATTTGTAATAAAGAGAGGCAAATATAAGAATCAAATGCATGTTTTATTTTATCATTCATTTATTTTAATCTACTTGTCTGTCACTGCAAAGACATAATAGCTTGATGTACTACTTTAGTTTGCATTAAAAAAAATAATGCATGCATTATTCGGAATACATTACGTCACATGAGTACAATTTCTCATGTAGGTTTGCTATAACATGTGTTTATTAACCCGAATGTGTAGGTAGTAAACAAAAACAACAAATAAAATAAATAACACCTGGAAATGTGAATGTTCCATTTTGTGGTGTAAATCGAATGTTATTTCAACAGATAAAGGAGTAATGAAGTTTAGAAATAATACAAAGTGATAGTGATGAAGCAGAAAAAGAAAGACTAACAAACATTCATATATCATGTAACAAAATCGTATAAGACAATATGATTTTAGCAAAGAAAAATAATGTATGTAGAAAAATGTACCCCGCGAAGTGGATCGCCATTAGTAAAAACAAGCTTAATTAATCATGAAAACCGACGAATGTATCAATCTGTCATAATTGCAGCTATATTCTATGATTCTCTTGTTAAACTGTTATATGCTTAGCTTAAATTTAGCAGAGGCTTTGGCCTAGTTGCCTGGTCTCAATTTTAACTGCGTAGTTTTCACTTGTATAACAAAGACGTGTTTTAAACCTTTAAAAGCTGTATTTTTCCAGTAGAATGACTAATACGCTTATCTCAAAAGTTGCGTGCTAGGCAAGTTTCATCCCCTTTGAAGCAAGGTCAGTTTCTGCAGGTGCAGACAATAAGGACACTGATGCAGAATTAATTGGCAACTTTGTTGCTACTTGTGTTCCAAAACCCCAAGGGCACCTTATGCGTAGGTGAACATTAAGAGAAGGACACTATTCATTGGTTAAAGAGAAACCACCCCATGGACCCTCCAATGGAAGACCCTGAAGAATTTCGAACGTTTTCTTACTTAAACCCACCGGACGAAGAGAAGTCAGCCATTTTCTTTGATGCCATTTTGAAGCCAGATTCGAGAAGCCATTTTGATGACACTTTGATGCTTTTCTCTATCCCAGAGAGAGAGACTTTAAAATAATTCTCACCCTAGAGACTTTAACTTTAACCTTACTCTGCCTTGCCCATATAATAACTCTTGTTCCCCCCCCCCATTTTCCTTGCCGCTGCAAGGAAAACTTGCCTTAAACTTTGCCCCTTGAAGTCTGCCCCATGCTGATCGAACCGGTACCTGAAAGACGAAGATTTACCTTGAATGCTGATTGTATTTGGTAATTATGAAAGGATAAATATATTATGCATTGTATTTTCCTTCTTAGGTACCAACTGCTTATTTTTGACAGAGCCCAAGCTAGAAGTTTTCTAAATTCATGTTGACTAAATTCGTTTTGCATGAAGCCCCACATGCCAATGCTAATCAGAAGTTAGTTGAGGTATTCATTTGATGCACCGTGCTGAATTGAAATCTTGTTATGCTGACCAATGTATGCAATTAGTCAAATACAGTTACTCTTATTAGTGATTTTCATTGCTATAGCCGAGTGCATTATAATCCAAGTTTTGCGTAGATTGCGTTTCTTTCGTCGTTATGGACAGGCAGTAATGTTCATATATGTGTACCATTTGATTTTGAGACTTACTTATATTGTGTTAGCTTTGTTAATATAGCGAAATAAACTCATTAACCTTTAATAAACAGGTGTGGTTATTCATGACTGAAAGGTCATGGTGTGTCTAATTACTGATTTTCTGTTCAAATAATTTGCTGATTGATTACTAATTGAGTATTGGTTATTGATTACAAATGATTATTGATTATTGATTTGAGGGATCCGAAAATTCTTTGGATGAGGAGAACTCAACCCGGTCAAAAGGTTCACCGACCTCCGGCGTGTCCAAGTACAAATAAATTATAAGGACTGGACGCGCTAACAGTAGATAACATTGTAAAGCAAAATGATTGTAGGATTGGGCTACTTGGATGATACTTTGAAAGGCTGCCATTTCCCCCTAGTAAATGGAAACTGACGAGTATTCTTTTAAAGGGGGTGTATTGTGTGGCTTGTGCTCAGGCAGCAAGAGCCATGTGGCTTTCAATTACAATGTGAAAAGCGCCTTGCCGCGGTCTTTAGCCATGTTAAACACTTGTGTTTGACGGATTTAAAAGCTGTAATTGAAACCTGATCCACCAATTTGCATGTTTGCAACCAATTTTATCATACTGTGCTGGTGTGTTTTATGTTTCCACATAAATGAACATTTGCATGTTTACATTGTTACAAAATTCACGTTTAATAAGTAAATACTTTCAATAATTTCAAACAGCATCTTTCACCAGGTGGGCATTACTCATTGTGTATTTACAGCTGAGTGAGTGCGTGTGGATTTGCATGTCTGTGTGAACAAGAGTGTGTGTGTGTGTATGTCTGTGTCTGTGCCTCCTCATCTATTACCTTGTCAAAATGTTACAATGCTCCAATATTGTGTTCTTATCTTTTGGTACTACACCAGTGTAGACGGACTCCAATAGCTCGCACCTACTCCGGTGACTGGCCTAATATTGCAGTAGGCTGTGACCACCTTAAGCTTCCACCTGCGTTCCTTTGTTGGTGGTGAAAATTACACAAGTGTACAATCACTGACCAGTCAGTGCACTAACATTGTAGTAGAGTAGTCCACTGCTGTTCAATGTCAGAGCTGTAGGACTATCAGTCCTGGTAGATTTCCTTACTGTCAGCTGTCCCCTCTATTGGTGAAACAGGGCTCCACTACAGTAGACATCCTCCTGCAGTGTTTTTCAATGCCCTAGGGCTCCAGTTGTGTGAGCATCCCCCCACAGTGTCCATGTAGTGCTATACATCTTCAGCAGTGTGAGTTTCCTTCAAGATTATTCTGGCAGTGTTCTTGGATTGCAGAAGTTTGAGCTTTCTGCTGCAGTGCCCCATATGTGCAACAGCTCCCTGGGATATTCCTCTAGTAGTGTTATTGCACAGGATCGCGCAGGGCACAATTGCTCCATTAGTGCTATGTTTGCTAGTGTAAGACTTACCAAATGTAGACTACCTTTCTATTGACAGGACCTTCTCAAGTTTCAAGTTTCAAGAATAGTGACCTGTACTTAAACGGACTGCAAAATATTGAACTCAAACGTATTCTCAAGTTGTTCATACATTGCAGATTGAACATTTACTATTCTCTCTCTACATACCTTGTCAATATACTAGTAGTAGATATCTGAACAGCTGCCACAAGAACAGGTCAGTATAATAACCTTTTATTTTGGTAACACACCTCATAATGTTATCTTCTTCCACAAGTGCTCTTCCAGTCCGTATGAATGTATGTATGTATATATGTATGTAAGTATGTATGTGTATATATACATATATGTGTGTGTGTGTGTGTGTGACCCATGCTAGGTGTTGTCAGATCTACAGTGCACTACTCCAGTAATTTTAACTTCTTCCTGAAATATCCACTCCATGCTACAGAAGCCAGCAGTGCTAGCCTTTCCCTGTAGTGTCATGTCAATGTTGTGCCACCCAGCATTTTGATCAGCATTGTGGGCTTCGTATTACAGCCCTGCAAGTAAAATCTGCCTTTAGTAGTGTGTACCATGCCCAGTCAGTGACACTGAACAAACCATTTCAGTAGTGGAATGTTCTTATCAGAAGACTCTCAATGATAGTAATACTATGAGCCTTCCCATCATGCCTGTGCTATAATGTTACAAATGGGTTTTTGACATAGGGACAAGACTGTCCAATCCATTCTGTTGCAGCAGTCTGAGTAGGTATAATCAAGCACTTCTATTCCTAACTCACAAAAATAGACCTCAGCCATTTATTTTCCATCTCGGTTAACTGTGTTGTTGTTCCTCCTAAAAGTGACATGGAACCTTTAGAAGTCGTACATCATCCACACTGTGTTAACCCCCTTCTCTTCTTTTCCCAAATCTGTTAAGTGATTTACGTTTGGTGCTCTCATGTTTGTCTCCCCTTTGACCATTGGTCTGTCTGAGTCATGGAGAAGACTACTGAAGCAGTCACTGCAGTTCTTGCTACTATATGCAGTTCATTGCTGCTGTCAGCCACTATACCAACAAATTGGAACAAGCAGTTGTGGTGTCTCTGTCTAACCAAAAAAACTATGGGTCTGATTTAAGAGCCCCTCGTGCCTCCTTCCGCCACACTAGCGTCATTCTTGTATGCTAATGTAGCCCAACGAGCCAAAATTGCGGTGCCAAATTTAAAAAGTGGTGCAATGTCCTGGATATATATATATAAAAACTATATATGTGTGTGAGTTTTTAAGTATAGATATAATAGATATATAGATCTATCTATCTATCTATCTATCTATCTATACATATATGTATATATATATATTTCATTGTTATATGAAGGGTTTTCAGACAGATGTCTTCATCCATTAGTCTGTTGGTGTGTCATCTACATTTTGCAGGGGGTCAGCCCACTTCAACCACTTCGTAACTTTACTTTGGGTGAATGCATTTTGCTCCTTCGCAAGGTGCACATTGACACACGAGGTAGTTTTCTTTAAATGTCAATGTTTGTTTTTTACTTTGTTGCTCTGATGTTGCCCTTATGTTTTGAATGAGACATGATAGCAAGACATTTTCCATCAGTAATTCCTTGTGAAGTACACGGTGGTGTAAGTTAATTTTACAGGGGTCTTTGCTTTTTTTCCTTTTTTTGACTGTATCTGCATACCATATTCCATTTGAAACTGTTTTTGTGAAGTCGTAATTTTTTAGTATGTGCTCAGTTGAATGCATTTCTAATTGTACTCCTGAAGGTTATTTTGGTATTTTTTTTAATTGAGAGCTAAAGTTATAACTGTAAACCAATTTAGTCAATGTGTCCTGTTTCTATGTCTCTCTTGTTTGCTTTCAGTGCTTCTGTATGTAATTATATTTGTCAACCAATTTAGTCTGTATGTCCTGCATGTATGGCTTTCAGTGCTCTTCTATGTTCCACTCATAATGACGTTTAACTATTACATTACTCATTTTAACTCTGCCACTTATTCCAGTCTTGCCCCATCTGTTTGTCTATCTATCTATCTATCTATCTATCTATCTATCTATCTATCTATCTATCTATCTATCTATCTATCTATCTATCTATCTATCTACTTTTGCAGCTCTACCTGCCTGTCCATCTGCCTTTGCACTCTATTTGTCTTTCCATCTACCTTTGAAAACCTATCTTTGCAACTGCATCTATCTTTGCAATAATGTCTGTCTATCTGTGCAAGCCTCTGTATCTGTATTGGTGTTCCCCTTTGGCTGTGGGATTTTAGGCTGGTAGCTGCCTGCATTTTATTGCAGCATTCCACTCCTCCCATCTCCTCCCATGTTGCTGACATTTGTTTTGGCTTTATTCTAGTACTGTACTCATTTACCTCTGGCTCCTAAAATGAGCTTAATTTATAAAAGAAACACTCAGTCGTTTAGCTCACTGTTCGACCTTGGGTATACTTTTAGTATACTTCTTATGACTTACAGCAATCTCATTTGTTGGTTGCAGTGGCCTTTAAAAATTCTTGCTTGCTAGTGGTCAGTTCTGCCTTTTTTTCCTCCTTTTCTTAGTTTCAGAGTAGTGACCAACTACTGTATTATTCCACTTTGGTTTCTGTATCTGTTGCTGTGTTGGACTATTTTTGTTATTTATTTGGTGTTCCCCTTTCACTGTGGGTGTTTTAGGCTGGTAGCTGCCAGCGTTTTATTGCAGCATTCTGTTCCTCGCATTTCCTCCCATGTTGCTGCCTTTTGTTTTGGCTTTATTCCAGTGCTGTCCTCATTTAGCTCTGGCTCCTAAAATGAGCTTAATTTACAAAAGAAACACCCAGTCGTTTAGCTCACTGCTCATGAAAGCCACAATATGCCCTTTATGGTAGAATGTAGCTAGACCTAGAAGCAATAATGTGAAACTTGCTAAGCCTAGCATCAGATCTCGAGGCTCTCTCTCCAGGGTTCTTCCCTTCCAGCACCACAACATTGAGCACAGGGCATAGCTTATCTCCTTTATTGGGGCCATAAATATTCTCAGGGTGCTCTGCTCGTTGGAATGTGAGGCAAAACTGCTTGCAAGACTTTTGGTTCTGTTAAAATAAAAAGAAAGTACTTTTCCAGCCTTACTTTCCAATTTCTTGTTCAGATGTTTACACAACGAAAGGTAGTGCAGTCGTCTCGTCTCTCCTGAAGGGCTTGTGATTTCTGATACTCTATTGGCCTTTTACAGCACTGTTTGTTGCAAATTTAGCAAGCAAAACGCTATACACATTTAATATGGTTGATTCTGCATCGGTATGTTCCAAATTATATTTATTGTACCTTGTTGGTATCTAGCACCCTGCGCACATGTTGCGCTCTGTTTTTTATTCCTAAACCCAGATTAACTTTAGTATTCAACACACACTTGCACCTATAGCATTGTTTTTACAAGGGATTTATATTATTTATGTGCTATAACATTTATGTGCCTTATTGGCCATTCAGTAATAGGAGATTCTTATATATAACTGGCTGAAGTACTATCCCTGCTTACATTTCACACATTTTGACTTGCTTTACTGGCGCTTGTCAAACACGACACCACACAATTCAATGCCGTACAATTCCACACCACTCAACATAATTTCAGTGCATACAGTCCACTCCTTACTACATTATTCCACACCAAACTACATATTTGCATTCCATGACACACAATTCCACTATGCACCACATGCATCCAATATACACCACAAAATTCAACATCATGCTATATAATTCAATGCCACACCACATAAAACCCCTTTACTCTAAGCCACAACACATACAATGCCACATAATTACACTCTGTGACACAAAATCCCACTCAGCATAATTCCCCTGCAAACAATACCACATAATTCCTATCCACATAATTCCAATACACATAGCTTCACTCAACACCACACAATTCAAGCACACACAATTCAAAGCCAAGCAATTCCGCACCACACAATTCCACTCAAACCCACATATTTCCACTCCACACCACATAACCACAATCCACACAATATATTTCAACATCATTACACATAATTCCAATCCAAGCCACTGCACATAAATCCATACCATACAACACAATTACACTCTGGTGCTATTAATTAAATGTCAATGCTCCGAATAGCAAGGTTGCATACTCTTTAATCCAACCCTGGCTTCTTTAATGCACTGTCAGACAATCTGTGTCCCTTTAGTTCTCTTTTGTAGGTTCCTGCTTTCTTCCTTTGTGAGTTGTCCATCCTTCACTTCCTTCGTCTTTCCCCTTTGCTTGCAGAAAATGTCTCCCCACTGGCAACCACAGGATCAAATTAAGCAGTGGGTGTCCAGTGTCTTAAGGTCTCATTCTGATGAGTTGTTTAGTGTGTGTATGTGTGTGTACTTATATTTTTATTTATATATATATATATATATATATATATATATATATATATATATATATATATATATATATATATTTGTTTGTGATTATGTATATCCCATCATTCGATGTCTTTTTAAGCTCTCTCATGGCTGGAACTTTTGTTTTAACAGCTGAGAGTAGTTTGTGTTTTAAGGGCCTTCTTTGTAATAGTATTGCAGTAGGCCTGCTAGGTCTGAAAATGTTTATGGCACTACGCCCTCTAGAGGTTACATATATGGTTACCATGCTTTAGTTTCTGCCATTGTGCTTTTATGAAGTTGTGCCCTCTAGGGGCTGACTATATTGTTACATGTCCATGTTTCTTACAAATGTTTTTTTCATTATGGTGTCCTCTAGGGGCTGTTCTGAGCATTACAGTCAAGATGTTACAATATTTTCTGCACTCGGAAACCTGTCCCATAACACTTTGCGTGTCAATCCTTTTACAAAACATTTGTGCCCATAACTCACCGTGTGGTGGTCCTAGGACAATGGGCTACCATCAAAATTTGCAGCACAACACACTCTGTCCAGGGAATCTCTGGGTCCCCACACTAGGTTGGGGCTGCAAAATAATAACCTCTCTACCACCAGTCAGTGTCTTGTTAAGTTCTCTCATGGCTGGGACTTTTGTTTTACAGCTGGGCGTATCTTGTGTTTTAAGGGCCTTGTTTGAAATAATATTCTAGTAGGCCTGCTAGGCCTGAAAATGTATAATGCACTATGCCTTCTCGAGGCTAACCAGATGGTTACACTGCATTACGTTCTGCCATTCTGCTTTCATGTGGTTATGTCCTTTAGGACCTGACTATATGATTACATAAACATGTTTCTTACAAATGTTATTTTTAGAGTGGTGCCCTCTAGTGGCTATTCTGAGCATTACATTCAAGATACTACAATATTTGCTCAACTTGGAAACTCGTCTAATAATGCTTTGTGGAGCATTCCTTTTGCAAAACATTTTCCCCATAACTTACTGAACGATGTGCTCTTTCTGTCTAGGTCTTATCTGGGTCCCGCTCTAGATTGTGGAAAACCCAAAATAACATAGGAATAGAATAAATATTGGCAACATTTTCATTTTTTGCTACAGAAAGAGGAAGAAGATAGAAGTGATTTAGGTCCACATGTACGTAGGCTTTTGCAAGACGCAAACGGCGAATCGGGCCGCTTGCAACGTGCAAAATGCACTTTCCCATGTACTAAACCATTTTTGCGATTCAGTAAACATTTCACCGAAACGCAAAATGTGATTGCGACTTGCAATTAGGAAGGGGTGTTCCCTTCCTAATTGCGAATCGCAGTCCCATGTATGATTGTTTTGTGACCGCAAATGCAGTTGCAAAACAATCCCAGTTAGCACCAGTGTCACACTGGTGCTAACCCACTCGCAAACGGGAAGGTGCCCCCATGGGACCCCTTCTCCTTTGTGAATGTCAGTAAAAACATTTTTTCAGAGCAGGTAGTGGTCCTACGGACCACTACCTGCTCTGAAAAAATGAAACAAACATTTCATTTTTTGTTTTTGAAATGCATCTCGTTTTCCTTTAAGGAAAACGGGCTGCATTAAAAAAAAAACAGTTTTATTTAAAATCAGAAAATCAGTCACAGACATGGTGGTCTGCTGTCTCCAGCAGGCCACCATCCCTGTGAGGGCCGCCATTCCCAACTGGGTTTCAAATTGCGACCTACCTCATGAATAGTCATAAGGTAGGCATTTGCGACCCCCTTGCGAGTCGCAAATAGTGTCATTGACACTATACAACATTCGGTTTTGCGACTCGCAAATTGCGAGTCGCTCTGACTCTCAATTTGCGAGTCACAAAACCAAAGGTTGATACATGTAGCCCCAAGTTATTTGCAGGGCCACTGGTACTATGTGGCAGAGGACAAAATGATGCAGCAGGATTGACCAATTTACGTAGCAAGAAAAGTCCAGTTATGCATTTACAATGATAATAGCTCTAACTCAAGCAAATACGAGACCTATTGCACAACAAATGCTTGTTTTAGATTGATGACCTGGCTGCTCCCCAGCAGTAAAGTTTTGCACAAACTATGACAAATCAAAACACGAATTGCCAAAGCCAAAATGCCTGTTGGCTTTGCCAGTGCTTGTTTCCATTGCATTCAAAAGGCTTTTCAACACACAAGAGTGGGTACCAGGAAAAAAACAGGCAGTCATGCCCTTCATCCATCAGATAAAAGCAAGCTTTTTTCCTGCCTTCCTGATGGGTAAATGAGTGAAATTAGGTCTTGGGCTTTATTGTCTGGGTTCAACAGAAGTTAATGGAAACACCGACGCTAAAGCAGATGAATGGATGTGATAGAGAGTGCGGGGAGCTAAGAACAAAGGCAGCCGAGAGGCGGGTGACATGGCAGATTCAGGGGATAGCAATTCAAGGATGATTCAGGAAAACACTTCCCTTAATTACCAAAGTGATTTCTCCATGTTTGTTTTCATTTGTTAGAAGGTGAAAGACTTTAATTATGAAAGGAAGTTTGTTTCACAAGAGGAAGTAAAAAGATCAGCTGCAGCGCTTACTGCTCGACCTAAAAGGAAAGATAAAGTACGGTTGCAAATGCCCCCTCAAGGTCTCATTTAAAGGATATTTTGCATTTAGGGGCACTGGAATTATGCAGGAGGAGAAGACTAAATTATGCGGGCGGATTAACTAAATTATGTGACAAGAAAGGACAAATATGCTGCACAGTTTGGGTTTGCCTTACCACATTATTTCGGACATTTTTTAATTCACGTGAACACTTTCTGGGCGAATGTTTACCTCATTAGTACCACACTAACCCCCAAATACCAAAACAAGTGACAGAACGGTGCAAGTCAATCTGTGCGTAGGGCCTTCAACTGTGCGGCAAATAGGTTGCTGCTATTTAGTCATTTTTGATCCGTTTGAGCTAGAAGTACTTTTTTTGGTTAAATCTGCAGATTGCACAGCAGATTATGGACTGTGTGGCAAATGCAGCAAATCCATAAATAAGCAGATAAAGGATGCAGCCACAAAATTGCACAAGTCCAGTGGCCCTGATTATATTATACATCAGAAGATCTGGTGCAAAGAAATCCTGCCGCAAAAGTTAATTTCAGCAGATGTTTTGTTCCCAAAATGATTCAGGGTAGTTGAAAATTTTCTATATTTTTTTTTATGCTTTTAAAATATTCCCTGAGTTAGGGTCGGATGAAATTGTTCGCCATGTAGTTCTCATTTAATTTGTGAGCTTTCTGCCCGTTATGCGTGGCGGATCGTCTACATGGAAAATCTATCCGAGCTAAGTACGCCCTGGCATAAAAAGGCACCCAGCTGAATGATTGTCCATACTATTGCTAAAGGTGAACCTTGGTAGCGCAGAGCACAGAGTAGTGCCACAAATACACCTTCAGAGTTCCATGAGCCATTTCCTGCCATTTTCTGCTCAAACCACATCTACTAAAAGGAAAAAGAAAAACATCAATTACGTGCGATACTCCAGGCCACAGGTTTGGATGAAACTATGGGGCATATTTACAAGAAAGTGAAGCATCATAGATGATGGGCCACTTTTCTTGCGCCCCTTACCAGCACCTAGCAACACCATGGTTGAGTCGTACTTATAATACTGAACACCATGGCAGTCGTTAGCACAATAGCATCAACATTTTTGACGCTATTGTGGCGCTCTGCTACACCAGCGTTAAAAATGTTGATGCTAGTAAAGCAAAGCACAGGGAGACCCATGGAATATATAACGGGCACGTCATTTTAACATCCGCTCTGAGCAGGCATTAAAAATGACGGAAAAAATGGCGCAGTGAAATGTTGTAAATTTCACTGCTTCATTATTTCGTGCCTCCCTGCGTCAGAACGCCACCCTTTCCATACATTATACCTGACACAGGCTTAGGGGTTGCAAAATGGCTCGATGCAAGCATTGCACCACTTTGTAAATATGGCACGGCAGAAAAGCCACTTTAGCACTGGCTTAGCGTAAAAAAATGACACTATGGCCGTGCTAAGTTGGTGCAAGGGGCTTGTAACTATGCCCCTATGTTTGCTTAGAAATGTAACCACTGGCCGAGACCAGATATGAAGAGATTTAAGTTACACCTCACTGAGGAGGCAGATAATGACAAACACTACGCAGAGCTGCTTGTTTCCCTGCTCAGTGTGGATATGGTAAACCTGTTCCAACTGGACTGCCCCTTTTGGAGCTGTACTTTCCTATAATGGCACAAATAAGCTAAAATGGGATAGAATGTGCTAGAATAATAGTCAGTGGTTCAGAATAGCCCGTACTTTCCACACATGACGTTTATTGCTGTCCAACTAGCATTAATGGTTGTTTTCTGTGCATTATTTGCTATTTTTCCAGCTTTGGAATTACAAATTCCAGAGACTCATCCATGGTGCTAAATGTGGGGGTAGTTGTCTGCTCAGCTCTTTTTTGGTTTGAATGCTTAAATGAGTTAAAATGACATTTATGCCCTTGTTGCTAATATTGGCAGGATGTTTCCGACCCTTTTAATCCTTATAAGGGGCCAAATTTAAGAAAAGTGGTGCCGCACCCAGTGCAGCCCCACTTTTCTTGTGCCTCTTAGCGCATCCTAATGCCACCATTTGTGCGCTGTGTCTAAGATACGGTGTAACATGGCGGTCATTAGGGAACTAGCGTCAGAATTTTTGACACTAGTTCGAAGCTTTGCAGGATTACCATAAAAAATGTTGACACTAATTCTGCAAACCCCATTGAAAATGGTGTGCCTGCTCTGAGAAGGTGTTAAAAGTGGCAAAAAAATGACACCAAGAAATCTCTTAGATTTCTTTGCGCCATTTATTCGCCCCCCCCCCCAATGGGGAAACGCCCTCTTTGCATAAATTATGCCTGGCGCAGGCATAATGTAGCACAAGGGTTTACAAAGTAGCTCAATGCATGCATTGAGTCATTTTTTAAATTTGACGCAGCGATTTTGGCTTCTTTGGGTCACTTTAGCGTAAACAAAAGTGATGACAATGTGGCACAAGGAGGTGCCAGGGGTTCTCAAATCTGCCCCTTAGTATTTCTGAATGCTTCTTCTTTGAAGTATCATTTTCCTTTTTTCAGCATGCTGAAATATCTTAGCATAGAAACAAAATCAAAGCATAACCAATGGTTGGGGTGCTTAAAGCTACTTTGAAGTCAATTCTAGGTCATAATAAAGTTGTATTTTTAGCCTTGCTCAATCAGTGTGTTCTTAAGCAACTGCTGCTTGAAATAAGATGATTGGTTATATAACATGCATGGGGAGACCATTTGATACCTCACTGTGTGTTGATGCATTGCTAGAAGGTGACTCCATATCATGCCTCTGCCTCTACTAGGCTTTTCTGCCAACAACACTTTGCATACTGGGATTTTCGAGTTCTTGCTAACAATGTTTTGAAAGCAGAACTGAAATACCCAGAATGCAATATACAGAAAGCCACAACTGGCTCAAAGTGTCAAACATGTTGGCTGCCAGGTAATTCCAAGTCACTTAAACAGATCTTTGTCTAGAGATGGGCTTTCCTTTAAAGCCCATTATTTTAAGGTGTGTTTGATTTATTGGTTAAATTACAGTAAACCAGAAGTACAACATCCAGAATGCACTGATTTCGCAAATGGAAGGACGGACTGGAAATGATGGGTATCTTTGACATATCACAATGTGGTAAGGTTAAGCACATGACACGTCGGTTAGCAGGTTGATAAAACATATAAAGTTCGGAAATAATCATTAAATATTAGAACAAGGACCGAAATAATCTGTGCAGTGGGACACAATCTCCATGCACAAACGTGCCTATGGCTCAGTTAAAGAAGGACCGGGGTCTCGACATCCACAGTTTATGACGGAGCACAGTGCCACTTCTCTAACACCCAAATCTGCGTTTTTTCAACTTGCCCCAACGCAAAGGCCCAGCAACTGTAGCTTATATTTTCAACCGAGCAATTATGTCATAAATATGGAAGCATTGTGAATTTCACTTTGAGGGTCATGTTTGGCTTGCCTGATTTCTGCTCGCATACAAATATACTTGTTATGAACATGAACACTTTGTACAGTCGATGACAATGACAGCAAGGTGCCAACATATCTGCTTTAATTTGCTAACACATGCCAACATCATTTGTACATATCAGTGTTGTATGCATTACTGAATTAAAGCAAGACTGGTTTTAGCAAAAAAAAGTGCTTTAACTTGCAATATGTTTCTTAAGGAATCGATTTATGCTGGTAGTCTCTTAAAAGACCAAGTACATAATAGATTGCACTGCCAAGTGCAAAACCAAAAACAGTTATTAAATAAAATATACACTAGTCAGCTGTATTTTCAGGTGGGGAATGGAGTTCAATATCTTCCCAGAGAAGCACTACGTTTAAAAAATACCACATAGGGAGTTGACCGTCTTTAAACGCTGTGCTATGTATGGCTTCCATTGGAAACCATACATGTAAATTCTGGACTCTAAATCTAGTTATTCTTTGCTATGATTTTATAGCAGTTGAACAATAACACTCCTGATACATTACCAAGGGAAGCGTTTTCTTCTCCCATCTTGCCCATGTTTCCAGAGATCCAAGTGTAGCAGTGAAATGGCAAATGACTGTATTATATCTAACATGCCTTCTTTCACAGGCCAGAGAGAGAAAGTGGAAGGTGTCTGACACCCTCAACAACTGTCTTCCGTGAGAGCTGCAGGTCAGCAGAGTGCTTACTGCTATGAAGTTATAATAGTGGATGTTAGAAATGGGTTTGTTGGTTAACTGGGGTGTGAGCCCTGGTCAAAGAGCAACCACAATCCTAGCCAGGGTAAGGCACAACTAAACTTCAAATTAATGTGTACTCAATCCCCTGGTAGCTTGGCACAGAGCAGTAGGCTTAACCTGGAGGCAAGATGTAAAGTATTTCTGCCACACTTCAAAAGAAAAACAGTGAAAGACCACACAAAAGGATCCCACAACAAGTTAGAAAAGTAGAACTTATTTTAATAAATAAACCAAGACCAAAATGACAAAAAGCCAATAAATAGTACTTGAGTTATGATTTTTTAAAGATTAAACTGTAAAACAGTGTTAAGACCAAAGAAGCGCCAACAGGGGATATTTGGTCGCACCGGACCATAACAAAGTCAAAGGTTTTAACTGACCATGATGGAGCTCAGGCCAGCTAAAGGTACCTGTTTAGGTCAGATAAACCAAATTACTTTGAATCCTGGCTGCAGTAACCTCCTTTCCAAGGATCCAGGACTAGAGTGGCACCCCCTTGGAAGGGAAGACTCACAGTGAGGAGAGTCCAGTTACAGGAGCAGGGTGGTTGGAAGTCTTTTCTGTCCCTGAAACTCCAGATCAGGAGGCCAGCCAAATAACCCTTGGAGTCACTCTGAGTTCTGGGATGGTGAGATGCAAGTCTAGACTGTATCACTCCCAGGTAAGAGGGCAACACACACAGGGAAGCACAGCAAAGCATTAGTTCAGCAAAACATACTGCAGAGTGTTAGGCCTTCAGCAGCCTTGCTGAGTTTCCACAGGTCCAGAAGTGTACTGAAGCAGCGGTGTTTGAGGTCCAGTATTTATTCTTTGATGCCCTGCTTCTGAAGGTGGGAGATGCTTCTTGACAGTGGCTTTGAAGTGCTGGGAATTCCCTCCCTCAGCTGTCCTGGTCCCAAGCTGGCTGGCGTGACAATTTAGGATAGTTAAGTCCTTTGTCTGTAGACAGGACACAGCCTATTCAGGTGTGAGGCTGTGTCCAGCTCCTCTCTCCCATCCTGTCCAATATGACCCATTAAGTTGCACCTAAGCTCTCCATTGTGTGTGCCTGTCTAAGAGGAATGGACAAAGCCCAACTGTGGCCCACACCTAGTGATGTGACCCAGAAACAGGCTGAAGGCACAGAAATGGCTAGGAAATTCCAACTGTCTAAAAGTGGCACTTTCGGAGTTATAATTTAAAATCCAACTTCACCTTAAATTAGTGTTTTAAATTGTAATTCCAGAGACACCAAACACAAAGGGACCATCCCTTCCCATTTGGAAGTTACACTTAAAAGATATAATAAGGCAACTTCAATGCTATCCTATCGGAGCTATAGGCCTTGCAGTAGTGACAAATTAAGTCAACACTTTTTCAGTACCAGTACATGCAAAACTAAAACATACATGCCCTACTCTTTGAATAAATTGCACCCTGCCCCATAGGATGTCTAGGGCCTATCTTAAGGGTGACATGTGTATAGAAAGGGAAGGCTTGGGCATGGCAAAATGGTTATTTTGAAAGGTCGACATTGCAAAGTAAACTGCACTTACAGGCTATATAATTGCAGACCTGAAACATGGTTAAAGAGCTACTTACGTGGGTGGCACAATCGGTGCTACAAGCCTGCAAGCAGCATTTATTGTACAGGCCCTAAGCACATGTTCTGCCACTTAACTGGGGACTTTTAAGTCAATTAAGTAAGCAAATTAGGGATGATCCAATTATACTATGTTTAGCGGAGAGAGCACAAGCACTTTAGCACCAGTTACCAGTGGTAAAGTGTTCTGAGATGCCTAAGGCCAAACAAAAATAGGTTCAGCAAAATTGGGGAGGAGAGGCAAAAAATCCAGGGGAAGACCACATTAAGACTGACAGGTCTAACAG
This sequence comes from Pleurodeles waltl, assembly GCF_031143425.1. Lineage (NCBI taxonomy): Eukaryota > Metazoa > Chordata > Amphibia > Caudata > Salamandridae > Pleurodeles > Pleurodeles waltl. Next base: position 1,634,249,566 of record NC_090445.1, read on the forward strand.
TAGAAAACAAAAGGTGTTCCCCACTGGTACTAACTACGGGAGTCAAGAAAAAAGGAAATGCAAAAGGTGTCAGGTGAGGATGACAGATTGCCAGGTATGTTTTAGTCATTTGGGTGGGGATGGCTATAAATGACTGCCTGGGGGTGGAGGTGGCTGACAGAACACAATACATAAACATGTTTATGTACAATCCGCACAGAACAACAACAGGGGCAGGTTGTTCATAGTTCCACGATAGCCACCAAACCCCTTTCTTGCAGAATTGTGCAAAGGGATGTAGGAAATTAACCTGTGCTTAGCCCTCTCGTAGCTTGTCACAAAGCATTCAGGAGGTCTATCAGAGGATGAGAATTTTGAGCCGTCATACAGAAAATACATTTGTAGACAGCTATGAGTAATTAAAATATTTTTCAACTCTGGTTTAGTGATTTCATAGTCAATGAGTAAATGGTGTGTAGTTGTTAATATGTAATTGACTCTATGTGTTAGCAACTTAATCCTATCACCTCGAGTAGCTTTGAAAACTAACTGAAAGAATCATAGCAACTAACCACAAATCCTGTGTGTGAATTGCTTCCTTGAATAGGGCAGCAACCAGCTCAAATGATGTCTGCCAATATTGCACCATAGATATTTCATGCCATTATGTCTCAAACTCTTCCACCCTATGCTCTATTCATCAATTGGAAATGGGCTTTAATATGAATGCAATCTATGCGTCTTGAAAATGCAATTCTAAAGTCTCCCGGGTAAAATGTATTTACATGCACACTCCACAAGCAGTATTTTTCCCATCAGGGTGCAGCAATCTCATAGAGTGAAGTAGAGACCATTGTGCTCAGGCTCATCGATCATGCAGAGGAACAGAATAAAAGGTAACAATAGAAATATTCAGTGGACAGGATGGCACATAGAGGATTATTTATAGCCCTGTGGCGCAGGGCAGCATAGCAAGTGCTACTCTGCCCTGCTGCACACTGAAACGGCAGATATGCCCGTATCTCCAAGATACAGCACATTTCTTTTCTCTTCACCTGCACTGGTGCACAATGGGCTACCTAGTGCAGACACAGGCACACTTGCACCATGGTGCAAGGATGTCTGCATCTCAGACAAGGTTGTTTCTGTACAGAAAGGGACACCTTCTTGCACAAAAGCAATCCACAGAGGTTTTTCCTCTTTCTGTGTGTGCTGCAGAATGCAGCACTCATCGACAGAGGAGAAAACTAGGCGGAATAAAGATATTTCTCCTTGTTGAGTCTCCTCTGGGTGGCGTAAGATTATGACACATTCCCAGATCTACAGATTCTTGTAAATCTCTGAATGCGTCAAAGCCCATGAGTGTTGCATGGGAAAGCCCATTGCAACGTCTATGGAACACCTCCTTGACGCAGTGTAAGGCAACGCAGCGACTTGCTCTACGTTGCTTTACTTTATATCTACAAGGCTATGTGTGACTATGTAGATGTGGGCCTGCAGTATGCGCCACCAGTGTGTCACAGTGAGTGACACACCGGCAGCGCACAGGGCTTGTAAATAAGCCATAGTATATAGGCCCAGATTTAAGAGGGCCCAGCGCATCTTTCCACCGTATTAACATCATTTTTTTATGCTAATGTGGCCCAACGAGGCAAAAATCTCTGCGCAATGCATTTGTAGCATCACTTTGTACTCAGAATGCTTGTTTCTGGTCCAGGGAGAACCTGGCCTGGCAGTTTGGTTTGGACTGCTCCCACGGGGAACAGGGTCAAGACTGATTTACATATGGCTGGGTCCAAACTGGAATGGCATGGCAAGCAAAAATACTGATGGATTTCACCCAGATCTGTGACTGGGGTGAATGTCTGATTTGCTCTGTATTCTGTCCATCATTTGTTGTTTTTGCGATACAGGGAAACACACAATTATTTATAATGGGCCTCAATATGCTTTGCAGGATTAGTGTCAAAATTGTTTACACTAAACTTGCAAAGTGCCAGACTAGTGTCAAAAATGTTGATGCTAGTTCCGTAACTACCACAATGGTACACCGCATCTTAAATACGGTGCACACATGGTTGCATTAGGGGTGCAAGAAAAGTGCCACTGCATTGGATGCAGCACCACTTTTCTTAAATCAGGCCCATAGTGCCTCCACCTCTACTGTCGAAACCGCCATCTTGGAACCAGGCATTGACTAGCCTTATCTAAAAAGAAACACTACAACAAACCTATTGTAAGCATCCAATTAACAGTTTTAGAATTACACTAGGCATGAAATATCTCTCCCAACTTTGTTTTATCAAGTTCAATCATGCATTAAACATTTTTTATGGAAATACAAATTGGAGCCAGAAGGTAATTCAGATACAGACATGAGGGAGGAAGGAAGGGAGAGATAATCGGTGATGTGTTAGTTTGTTCTGTTCCTGACAAATACTAACAAAATAACTTTGTATTATGACCTTACTCGAGAGGGCCACTCTCTGCACTTTGTACTTGATGCTCCGAATTTGATCAAATCGTCCCAGCTCGAGTGTCCCTGCTCAAAGAACCTTCCCAATGGGGCTGTTGCTGCCATTTTTGACACTTCATGCTAAGTGACGCTTTCCTGCCTCCCCTGCCTGTCAGTTGTGTCACCCTTGAAATTTAAAGGGCCAGCCTTGCACTTTCGCTCAGTAGCACTCTGGGCAGCTGCCTACAACTTCTCTGCCTCACTGTTCCCTTAACTCCTCGTTTTTGGCTCAGTTGCTTTCAGGTTCTTTTTAGATTGCGCTGCTAAGTTAGGCCACTGTGTATGTTTTAGAAGGGGTGATAACGTTTTATATATTTAGGCCCGTATTTATACTTTTTGACGCTAAACTGCGCTAACGCAGTTTAGCGTCAAAAATTTTTGCGCCGGCTAACGCCATTCTGAAGTGCCATGCGGGCGCCGTATTTATTGAATGGCGTCAGCCGGCGCAAGCAGACCGGCGCTGCCTGGTGTGCGTGGAAAAAAAACACGTACACCAGGCAGCGCCGGCGTAGGGAAAAATGGCGTTAGGGCGTCTTAAAAATGGTGCAAGTCAGGTTGACGCAAAAAATTCGCCTCCACCCGATTTGCGCCATTTTTAATGATGCCCAGACGCCATTTGCATGACTCCTGTCTTAGTAAAGACAGGAGTCATGCCCCCTTGCCCAATGGCCATGCCCAGGGGACTTCTGTCCCCTGGGCATGGTCATTGGGCATTGTGGCATGTAGGGGGGCACAAATCAGGCCCCCCTATGCCAAAAAAAAAAAAAAAAAATTTATACTTACCTGAACTTACCTGAACGTCCCTGGGGTGGGTCCCTCCATCCTTGGGTGTCCTCCTGGGGTGGGCAAGGGTGGCAGGGGGGGTCCCTGGGGGCATGGGAGGGCAGCTGTGGGCTCATTTTGAGCCCACAGGTCCCTTAACGCCTGCCCTGACCCAGGCGTTAAAAAACGGCGCAAATGCGGGTTTTTTTGACCCGCCCACTCCCGGGCGTGATTTTTGCCCGGGAGTATAAATACGACGCATTTGCGTCGCAGTCATATTTTTGGACGGGAACGCCTACCTTGCATCTCATTAACGCAAGGAAGGCGTTCACGCAAAAAAATGACGCTCTTTACTCCTACTTTGGCGCTAGACGCGTCTAACGCCAAAGTATAAATATGGCGTTAGTTTTGCGCCGAATTTGCGTCGAAAAAAACGACGCAAATTTGGCGCAAACGGAGTATAAATATGCCCCTTAGTATTCCAATCGTATATGGTTTAGCTGTCTGGCAAATGACCCCGTAAATGAATAAATGAAACATAAACGAAAACAGAAGACAATCAATCAAATGAAAGATTTGAAGTGTGCACTTTGAAGTTCTGCCAAGGTGCACTGTGCGCCAGTGCACGTATTGCAATAAATACAGCACATTTCTCTCATTCTCCTGTAACGCAGTTCAGCGCAGCACAGTGTCTCGCGTTACAAAACCCTAGATAGGCCCCCCACTATAGAGAATGGAGAGTGTTGCAACATTATGCCCACTACATCCGAAAAGAACACCAATATAACTATCCAGCTATAAAGTTTAGGCATCCCTGAATTCTATAGCAGGTGAGGTGCAGGAAACAGGTGTAATGTCAAAAGTTTCAGACTTTAGGAAAAAATGGTTGACCTAAAAAAGGAACTTCGGCAATTTTGCAGTACTAAGAAAACTAAGGAGGTCACAGAAGGCACTGCAAAAAATAGAAAAGCAAGACTATGCAGATCTTTCGTGCACAATCCCTCAAGTGCAGGACTCTGGAAATTATAAAATGTCTGTATAGGCAGACGTCTTTATCAGTTAAAGAAATCATCGGTTGAACGAGATCTCCCAAAGTAGCCTCAGGCAATGGAGAGCTCACAGATAGTGACCTTGCAGAATGGGAATATATGGTGGCATTTGCATGAGGAGAAAACACATCTGTGGGTCATCCTTATTAGTGCAGATGAGCAGGGCCAGCCCAAAGCGTAGGAGGTAGTATTGTGATTCGACTGGGTCGCCTAAGGAGTAATTGCAGATGGGAATACTGTTAAAAGTGATTAGTCCGCATTTCCCCTGAGAGATAGAAATGTCAGAAACGATATTGGTGCACAGTGCAGTTCTGGTTCACTGCAAAAGCAAACGAACTGGGAGAGAGTAAATGTGTGATGAGTGTGGACAGAACATCCATGAAACCCATTGGTAAGGGGCTAGAGGTCTAGTAGCAGACACGTAGATGTACCACTTTATGTGCACACGGCAAGAGGTTATGGTGTGTCCCCACAGCTGTACTGCAACCACATGGTACAAAATTTCAAGTGGATGAAATGACCACATGTACAACTGACTAGTGAGATGACCAAAGTGTAGCAGTGATCATTCATACATGCATCTGCAAAAGTTTCGTCTAAATGCAGTTACTGACAGACATAAGTGATGAAATGCAGAGAGCATGTGGAGATCACACTGTGGGGATGTTTGCGCGGTTGACGCTACCTGTCATTGTGGACATCTTAAATCACCCTGTAGTGTGAGTCACTATGAGACACAAAATGGCCTCACAGGTGCTGAGGGGCTGGCTGAACTGAGGTGGTGTAAGGCTTGCTCTCCTCCCTGGCAGTGAGGCAATTGTCACGAACCCCAAAACGAAATACTGAGCATCAGCACCACCTATATACCCTCCACTTCCAGTCTACTCAGTCATGTCTACTGCTGCTGCGGTGGTGCAAACTCCCAGCTCTGCTTAACTAACTCCAGCCTTCAGTTAGTCTAATCCAAGGCACAGACTGAAAATTAACTAAAACAAATTATAAACTCAGAGTGCTAGACATTAAACTGCATTGTTGAGCCACAAGGTTTACTTAAAACCACCCACTACCAATATAACACAAATTGGAGAGGCATCACCTAGATTACTGCAGCATTCTCCTCTTGTGGAGGTAGGCGATGTGTTAATTCTATTGACAGTACTCAGTTTTGGGACTGTGGGAAAACACTACTATGCCACCCAGACTGGCAACATAATAGCAGTGGGGCAGACATGGAGAAGGAAGGTAACTCTACCTCCCATTCTTGGCTCTAAGCACAGTGGCATCCATCTTGGTTTGGGTTTAGCAGCTAAACCCATAGACCTTGTAGTACTGCACCAATTATGTGCAAGGTGAGGCCTATTAAATCTGTTCACCTTCGTTCTAAATACTGAAAAAGGGGTACACGAGAACAAGAAAATAAACTACAAGATAAACACTCTTCCCACCAGGCAGCCAGACTGCAACGTCATGGGGCCAAATGGCCGCACATTTGTGCTGGTCACTTCAGCTCCTGTGTGTGCATTGTCTGTCCACCAAGGTTCACACACAAAGCACAGTTTGCTTTTGCCTCATAGTACTGCTCGTGTTGCCACAAACTCCACAAACTTCATGTGTGCATGAAAAAGAAATAAAACACAAGCTCTCCTAGCTGCTAATGTGAGCTGGCAGGTTCGCCAAAGGAAGGGGAGGCTCCTTTGTGTGTTGTGCTCACCTTTCCATATGTACTGAGATGTAAGCAGACACCATGCCATCATTTACACTTTCTGAGACTACAAACAATATGTGCCTGTAGGTTGGGTGATCGAAATGAGTATCTCACGTGTACCACATGTATATAATCATTCCAACAATCTGCCTTCAGATGTCATCAGCCTTAGAGACCACTTTGGCCCACTGCTGATCAGATGATCTGTGTCCAGAAAACCCATAGGGGAGGCTGGTTCTTTTTATATCTGGCAAGTGAATTCTGAAACCAACTTCCTTGTGCCTTGGCTTAGCTTTTCATTACAAAAACTTGCGTCTACCCACATTCGTAACAATACCATTCTTTTGACATAATATTAAACATTTGTCATCAGTGCCATTGAGAATTTTATAAAAATACATCTTTTTCAACATTATCAAACATATCTCTGGTTTAGGCTCTCTTCTGCATGAGAATGATTTACTGAACTAGACCTGCACTGAAAACCATCACAGTGCTGAAACCAGTAAAACAAGACCAGTGTGCTTGTACAATGAACATTTTGTTTATATTGCACTGCAGGGTGAAGGGACTGATAAAACAGTGGGTCTCTCACAGTGCAGATAGGATGGACTTCAGGTTCTTTAGGGGGGGATTGGGAGAGACATATAATTATGTACTATGCTGGAGATGTGGCCGGCAGAGATACGTTCATTGGAAAGAAGAAGAAGAGACCTCCAAACTGGAATGGGCGACGAAGCACATGGAGTATGATCGTTGAGAAAGAGTTTTAAGAGCAAAAACTAGTTTGCATTTTGGGAAAGAAGGAGGGAGAGAGTGGGTTCATTATGTGGTAGAGAGAGAATGAACCTCGCACAAAGTAGCCAGCCTTAATTTACAGGCAATGTTTAAAGTATTTGTGCATCACTTAAAACAGTAATAAGGTAAAAATGCAACACAAGAAAAAATCAATACCAATTTAGAAAAATAGATAAAATGTATTAAATTATAACAATAAAAATCCAATCCATAAAACTGGAGAAATCCAATTTCAAAGTTTTAGGTCAAAATAGTGCCTAGAATCATAGAGTACCAACTGTTGGTATCTGGTCATGCCAGACCGAGACAAAGTCACAAGTTCAGGTCCACCGCAATGGAGTGTGGGCCAGATGCAAGGACCATGTTAACGCCACTCAACAATATACCTTAAATCCTTCTTTATGAAGCACTGCAAGGTCTCGCATCAAGGATGCGTCGCCCAGCAGTGGTTCCGAGAAGCTGTGAGGCTGTGATGTGGATTCCTGCACTGTCATCAAGAATTCCATCGATAAGGATCTTGCGATGTGAAGTCCTGCATCGAACATGCATCGAGCACCAGTGGTTCTGAAGAAGCAGCAGACTGAGATGCGGAGCCCTGCATCATCGTCAATTTAAGACCCATTCTATTGCGTACTTCATTTTTTTTAAAGAGCTTTAGTAGCAAATTTGGTTGGGTGGAAGACTGGTCTTCAGGGCAGTGGCTGAATTCTCAATGGACCACTGCTCAGGAAAGCAAGTGGGGCTGTGGAAGTGTCTGCCACATGTCAGCTGCGACTCAGATAATATTATAGGGAGGTGGCAAAGTCAGTCACATGGCAGCTGCAACTCTATAGGTGTGTAGAGCCAGACTGAGAAGAGTCAATAAGAGGTGAGGCACACATGTGAAGGATTGGTGTAATAACCAGTTGCATGCCTGGTGCACCTTTAACGGACAGCGGCGCTGGCACCCCCACATTCACTTGTGAGCAAGGCCGGCTTTAGGACGGTGTGACTGGTGCAGGCACTCCTGGCACTGATCTTCGGGAGGGGGGCTGTGTTTAAAAATAACATTGTTTTACAAGCACATGTTGCAGAGTCACTTCTATGTCCAGGAGTTTACAGGCAACAATAAAAATGTCAAGATAAAGCTTGTAATTAATGTTCCTGCTGGAGACAGATGGGAGTTTTGAGTCATCATAAAGTAGTGCAGAGGGTAATATGCCTCCTACAAAGGCTGTGTACCATGCAGATCAGAACTGTTTTTTATGTGAATAGGTCAGTGGGTTACTGCTTTTGTCACAGATATCATTTTTTTACTTGCAGTTAATATGTTACAATACTAATATAAAACAGTGACCTTTGAACTGTCATCAAAGAGCTGCATGCAAACTGCATGGTAAAGATTATAAAGAAGGCTATGTTTTTCCCCAGTCTTCCATTACATAAAATATGTTGCTAAAAAATGTTTACATAGAAGTACTTTCTTATTATTAAAGCCAACCCAATCCACTAAGGTAGGTTTTATATCCTGAATGTGTGCTTCTCCAGAACAACAATCTTAAAATATACTGCCTACGAGTACTGATGACATGCGATTTATACATCTTGTAATCCTCATTTTCTTAAATAACATTTCCTATTGACTGATTTACATGTATGATTCACAGTCTCTGTATAATGTATGTGAAGTAAAGTGCTCTGATACCTTTACTGCTATTAGTAATGGTATAAAACAATTGAAATTCATGTGAGAGATGGGCTATGGAAAGACGAGGGGCACTATTGGAGGGTGGTAGTGAGGGAATCCGTGGAGAAGGAGGTAATTGAGGGTCGCCAAAAAATATTGCTGCACTGAGCGCCACAGGCACTAAAGCCCTCCCTGTGTATGAGGGACACCTCTGAAAGGGGCGGAAGGACTGGGACCGAAGCAATCACAAGCTAGAAATACCTCTGAATGGCAGGTAAGACACTGAACTAGTCACTTGCATATGAGGTGCAAATTTGACAATTCAAAGGACTCGAGGAAAGCGAAATCACATGTTAGTCTCATGCTTGACAGGCCAGATTATCATAGGTCAATTCACATGTCAAGGGCACCTTATACGTCTTGGGGCTTCGAAAGAGTCAGCCAAATGCCAAATGCACCTCTGAACAGCCAGCAGGGATGCTGCGTACTTAATGAAATGATTGGTATACCTTTGACAGATCAGCAAAGTTGAGAAAGAAACTTGTTGCATTCATGACCAAAGATTCAACTTCTAATTGAGCTACAAAACATTTTAGGGTCCCATAAGACACTTACCATTCAAATATACAATGGGATCATCACAGGGTTGTTTAAGATGAAGCAAATATTAGACATCGATGGCACCTATACATGCTTAGCACACCCTGCTAGACCCAGAGATCATTTTGACAGCCCCACTTTCTCTGCTCATTGGAAGACCCACGTCAGTGCTCACTAATCTTCTAGAAACCGGTATCCTTGGCGCACTACAGTGACGGCCCTAGCTTCTGATTCTTAAATGCAGGCAGCAGGCAATGAGTGATGCTTTGCTCATTTACAGCTGAGCATTGTTCAGGGAGATAATCTCTTTCCAGCACATGCAGCTACTGCTTCCGGTAGGTCTGGAAGAACTTTAAATTATGCTGGTGTAATTTGCATAATTTTGGGAACTGTGTCTTAAACTCATTACATGAAATTCCCAAAATCACGACATTAAACCAGTTTGTTTATTTAGACGTTATTTGTGTGAAAAAATTATAATGAACATGCAATTCATGGTCAACAATAACTGTGAATACACAGTAATAACAGAATACAAACAACTGTTGTTTGTGGTGCTTTTGTTTATATGCTTCCTCGTGCCAACAATTAACACAAGGATGCATTTTTCACTAAAATATGCCACAGAATAATGGATGTGCATTTCCCATAATTACATATAAATTCACGCAATTGTGATGTCAGTCCGCGAACTTCGAACACCATTAACTTCTGGAAAACTTCAGTTTCATAGAAGTAAGAGTTCAGAGCACCAGAACTGGATGCAGAAGCCAAGAAGCTTAATACCACAAACTTAAACATGGAACAAGACTGAAGCAGGATCATTCAAAAGAAGCGCAAAGATGGCAAGCACAGCCTGAAGCAAACCAGATAACGAGTCCCACGTCTTATTGCAACAGCATTGTGTGCAGTTGCACCATAGACCCAGATCGAAAAGGCCAGAGACAGCTGTGCCTACCAGAAATAACACGATGCTATACATGTTAGACATACCACTGTGGAAGTTTGTGGGAACGTCTTTAGCCAGAAGGCCAGTCTACCTGGTATACCCCAAGAGGCACAAGCCGCAACCACTGTGAATTGGAAATATCATTTACAATCCTCCACGGTACATTCTGCCACCCCTTACATTAGTCTCCAAGCAGCCAGGCTTCATGGCCTCCTTTCACTGTCTCTTTCGAAACCACACAAGAATTGCATAACTTCTGGGAATCACTACCTCTGGCCATTGGGGATTCTGATGCAATCCTGACTATACTTCATTTTGTGACTAACCAGGCAGCCATGTCAGTCCCCCAGCTGCCATCGGTGATCAGTGAAGCCCTGCTGGAGGCTCACACCATCAGCAGGCTTGCTGATGCAGCAGGAAAATGGTGCTTAGGAAGTGACAAGATGGAGGAGCTGGGGACACAGCTGCAACATGAAAGATATTGGAAACAAAGGACACCTGGTCAGTCAGGAGAACCTCAATTTGTCATTGTGAGCAGTTCCTAAACGAGGTGACACACAAATGAGCAGGTCTCGAATGAGAGCTGAACACAGTAGGATAGATTTGGTACAGGGATTGCTAGAATGAGATTTTACCTGCAAAGCCCTTTGTGAACAGTGTTCATGAGAACAAGTAGTGTGAGCTACAGGAGGGGTAAAAAGCACTATGGGGTAGATTTATGAAAAGTGCCGCTGCACCTAGTTCAGCAACACTTTTCTTGTGCCCCTTAGCAGCCCCCTAACGCCACCATGTGTGCTCCGTATTTAATATACGGTGCTCCATGGCGTTAGTTAGGGAACTAGCATCAGAATTTTTTATGCTAGTTCAGTGTTTTGCAGGATTAGCATCAAGAATTATGATGCTAATCCTTCAAAGTACCCAGAGGCCCATTGAAACAAATGGGAGCCTCCTTTTAACGCCTGCTTTGAGCAGGCGTTAAAAGTGGCAAAAAAATGATGTAAAGAAATCTCTCTTAGATTTCTTTGCACCATTTTTTCGGCCCCTCTAACGGGCGAACGCTCCCTTTGCATACATTGTGCCTGGCGCAGGCATAATGTAGCACACAGGCTTACAAGGTGGCGCATTGCATGCATTGCGTCACGTTGTAAGTTTTGCACAGTGATTTTGGCCTCATCGGGCCACATTAGCATCACAAAAATGACGCTAATGTGGTGCAAGGAGGCACTGGGGGTTCTTAAAGCTGCCCCTATTTGTTATGTTGAATAAAGGAAGCTTGCATGTGTTTGTGATCGCAATATTCAATCACAGCCGTTGCATGTGCATTTCTAACACACCTGTACCTTTGCCCCCAGTACTCCTATTCCCATGATCTGTGCAGGTCTCCCAGTACCGTCCATTGTCTCTTTCTTGTGCAGCTGCATACGTGAAATTGTTAGTGGCAGAGAGAGTAGACTGAGGCCCAGGTCATATTTTTCAGCCCTCCCTCGCTGCATGACCCAATAAGTGTGTCACGTGTTGTCAGCGCCATGTGCGCTAGCAGCACCCCTCTCACATTGAGATAAAATATACACGTAGAACACGTAAACATTGGTGAAAAGGAGATTGGTCCCTTGGGTCAAAGGTACTTTTACACAGAGCAAGATGCCAACAACCAACCCCGACACAAGCAAACATGGTATGAAAAAGAAAAGAGGCCGAAACATTGACATAGACTGAGCATTTTGAGGTAAGCAGCAACAAAGGATTCAAAACACGCCATTTAATGAGCAGAATTCCCAAGTGCTACGGCTGGCTGAGCCTGAGCAGTCAGCAAAGCAGTGACCAATCACGCAGGAAAGGGGCAAAAACGAATGCCACCTGCCAAGGAGGCCTTTCATAATCAGTCTGAATGATCGAGGGCTATCTATCTCTACCGCTGTGGCAAGGGACTACAGCCCTTGGGCCACTGACTGCACCAGCTAATAAGAAATGCAAGGCTTCCTGCTATATATGGAAAGCTTGTTATCATCAGAGTCTGGGCAGGAAAGTGTTAGCTGGAGCGGTTCCTCCATTAGGACAGAGGAGCATCGCCCCACTGCCAAAAATGATTCCCCATGAACACCCCAGAGATGAAAAATAAAATGGTAATAACGTTAATTGTTTACCATTTTATTTTTCATCCACCCGCCTTGAACTGTGTGTCAGGATGGGACCATTGCTGCAGGAGGGAGGAGTGGTGGGCTGGCTGTGCACTTAGGTTTAAAGTGTGCATGTCTGTTCGCCCAGCTGTCTTAAGATGGCCAGCCAGCCATGTGCATTTTTAACCTCTCTAACTCAGCTGTCTTAGTTAGCTCCAATGCTCTTGAGAGCACTGAGAGAGGCCACTCCCCCCAATCTGGTTACCAGCAGGAGAGAAGCACCAGGATTGGTTAGGGGAATTTACTAGAGCCAAAGGAGACAGAACAGAACATGGACTGGAGTGAGGAGGTCAGGAGTCATGCAGCATGCAACTAAGTGGTTATTTATTTTTATTTACACTCTCAACTCACTTTGCATGCATGCCCTCACCAACCACACATTTGCCCTCCCCCAACTCTACTTAGTTGCTATCAGCCGCTAACTACGGGATTCAAAGAACACACTCAACAAGAAAAAACAGAGTTGCAAACTAACAGACTAGCCGGCCAGGCCATAAAGCACCTGTGAGACCTTACTCTGCGAACACGGAATCAAAAGTTTCTGTAACTGCATTAGTCTGATCTTAGTAGAAAGGACAAATTATTGTGAAACGTAGTTTGATTGGAGGGCCATGGTACACAAAGGTGATAGATTTAATAGCCAGTATACCAGATATGTACTGTAGGGCAGCCTTGGGCCGGGGTGCCATTATTCCAAGGTGCGCAGCAGGGAGCTGCCTGACTTAATGTCATGGAAACAACAGCTCATCCATCCTACTTGGTCTCAATTGGGTCCCGTTGAAGACAAATCACTCAGCACTTACTGTACCTCAGCATAACTGTTAGCACACTATCAACCCCCTGCCCTCCTCTCCCCCTCCTCATACCTTGGGGCTTGTACTTTTGCTTTTAAAAGTCTCATTAGTCTCTCAAAACCCTAGTATCCAACATGGTGTTGGCTAAAATGCCAACATTGACTGGAAGTGTTATACAAGTCATGGAGACACTAGTTGTCGATCTTCTAAAATTTAACAAAGCTGCCTACTCTATTTAAAAAATGCTTTCCCTCCACATCATGCATTAAAATAGGTATTGGCAATGTGGATTGTTTGTATCTCTTATCGAGTGAAATGTTTTATATTGAGCTTCACAACACCATGAAGGTATACCATTGACAGCTGCAGCACAATCATCCCTATCACCAGAAATAAGTTCAGGACAGGCGGAAGCAGCAGAAAGATCATATGATTCCTTTGCACATACAGGACATGTACAACATAGGTAGCTGATAAACTAAAGGGTCAGTGAAAGGCTTAAAGGACTCTTGTATAATTTTCATAAACATACAGACATACAGGAACAACAGACTTCTGAAGAAATAGCCAAACCTCTTATGGATTTTACCATACACTCATTTACTCACATAGAATGAATCTGCACCTACTTCATGTAGAATTGTTAGTGGTGTCCATGCCTTGTACTTGGATGCATTCAAAAGTACTACTGTTTCTTAGTTGTACAGTCACCTACTAATTCTTAGTTTAGTTGAGGTTATGTCACTTATGTCAATGTTTATTTCCTCATTTTGTTAAACTTTTGGAGGAAGCACAAGATGTGTTTTCTACTGGTATCTCCCTATCACAAAAATATTAATAGCGGGGCTAGCAATTTCACTTCCCTTTTCCATCGACTTGTTTTGATGCTTGAATATCTCAGGAATGTAGGTATCTCACATCAAATACTGTGTAACAATCAGTACTTCCTAGGCATGTTCACTAACCTCAGAAGGGAGGGAGATGGTCGATAGGGCAGGCCTTGCAATAGGTTATTGGCAAGGTTGTCAGTATGCAGCATGTTTCCTAGGGCAGGTTATTGTAGTCACAGCCTGCACTATGAAACTGATAATCTCCAAGCTTCCAATCCACACTTGCAACGGACTGGGTGTGGGGAGCAAGAGTGCACAGGCCTTGACATTGTAGTCTGTGCCCCCAGCATCAAAGCATCTCCTGCTTTGCAGCAAGCAACTATATGGCAGTGGTAGATAGGCAGTGACTGCTGTGTCCCATAGAGAACCACAGCCACATCTTTGTTGCATCTTGTCTGGAAAACTGTCAGGAAAAGCAGTGCTGTGGAGGCTTATGAGAATAGCTCTTACCTCAGCCTGCTCTTCTTCAAATGTCAGTGACTGCCACATTACTTATAGCTGAGGTATGAAATTTTACATAAAAAAGGAGAGTTTGTATTGTTTCACCTTAGACTTTTAACTTCTATCACTGCTATGAGCAGCTTTATTAAAATTAGTGAACCTGGGGCCAGATGTAGCAAAAATGCAATTTGCGACTTGCAAATTGCGAGTCCCTGCGACTCGCAATTTGCAAGTCGCAAATTGATATGCAGTACGGTGTCTCAGACACCGACTGCAACTCGCAATGGGGACGCAATGACCCACCTCATGAATATTCATGAGGTGGGTCGCAAATTGCGGCCCCATTGCGAGTATAGGCACTCGCTAACATGGAGGCCTGCTGACGTCAGCAGGCCTCCATGTTAGCGACCTGCTGTTCAATAAAGCAGTTTTTTTTTTTTTGAAGTGTAGCCCGTTTTCCCTAAGGGAAAACGAGCTGCACTACAAAAAAAAACCGAAACCTTTAGTTTCGGAATTTTCAGGGCAGGGAGTGGTCCCTTGGAACACTCCCTGCCCTGAAAAAATAATATGGGGTCCAGTCACAAAGGGGAAGGGGTCCCATGGGGACCCCTTCCCGTTTGCGAGTGGGTTACCATCCACTTCAAGTGGATGGTAACTGCGACTCCATTTGCGACCGCGTATGCGGTCGCAAATGGAGTTGCATACCACTCCAACTCGCAAATAGGAAGGGAACACCCCTTCCTATTTGCGTGTCGCAAATGCATATTGCGAGTCGGTAACGACTCGCAATATGCATTTTGAATTGCAAACCCACGTTTGCGAGTCGCAAACGGCGATTTTCGCCGTTTGCCACTCGCAAAAGGGTTGCTACATCTGGCCCCTGATCTTTTCTGCTGTGACCATTTTATTATTGACTCAAGAGTCAGGTCAGATGTCTTGTTTCCTCCTATATAAGCCATTTATTATTATAGCTGAACCAATATTGTAGTCTATTATTAAACCATACACAAGAGAGATTGTTGTGCGGTGCATACCCCGAACTACCCCAAGGCGACCCCCAAATGTGGCGATCATGGAAAAGGAGGCACAGTGGAATAAAGTAATTCCTAGGGTTAAGGTGACTGGTCAAGCTTGGAAGCTGAAATTGAAACCAGATTTCCTGATTAGACATTGTGCAATTTAGATCCTGGATGGATTTCACATTTTTTCCCTCTTCTGTGCTGCTGAAAATTTTATTAGTGACCCAAGAGGCAAGTCAGATGCCATATGCTTCCTTTACCTGACCTTTGCTGTGTCATAGATCAATGATACGTAAAGTACGGCCAGAGAGATGCATGCGACCCTCCTGACCTTTACATGTGGTCCACTGGGCAACCGCAGCACTGGGCTGCTCTTTACTCGACTCAGCAATAATATAAACAAGCATTTGCAATGCAACGGGTCTCGCGTTTGCTCATGTTAGAGCTGATAGCGTTGTAAACTCCTAACCCGACTTTTCACCTATCGGCAACAGTGCATTTATGTACGTAACCCGAAAAAGTGCAATTAACTGTGTAAAGCGCTCGACTTATGCCAAGCGAAATCGCGCTAGTAAATTAGAGAATAAGTAGTCCACGAGCCGGACAGAAAACAGCGAGTCTCGCATGTTTTCTGTACTAGGTCGCTGTGCTCGAGGAGGGCTAGCCACTGGAAAAGGCATGACGTATGCATGCCTTCGACTAATGAAAGCAAGAAGATTTTAATAGGCAAGCCCACGAACCAATGAAAAACACTGGTGTGACGTCGACAGGGCCCCGAGCGCCTTTCTAAACACTAAAGCGTCTCGCTGCGATACGCATGCGCGAGCGCATGCAACGCAGGCTCGACCCAAAAAAGATGTTAAATAAACAGCAAGGATGTATTTAACGCTAAGTGCTGTTAACGAAAGTAAGTAACTTGAGTGTCATGCACCGCTTAACTTTGGAAACACTTTAATTTTTAAAGACAACAAATGTGTAAAAATATGATACAGTCTCTTCACAATTCAAAAAGAGTATTTAATTAACACGGAGAACTGATTCAACTTAATACAGTAGAGTATATCAGTGCGTTCAGAAGTATTTTTTTTAAAGTGATAGTTTTCAACCACGAAGTTAGAAACATTTATGCTTTCCCCTCACCCTGACAACAATGCTAATAGTAGATTAAGAGGTAACCCAGTTAGTATTTGCATTGTTTGGGTGGCCAGGAATGCTAGTATATATGAGCAACATCATCGTTTATCAAATCAAATACAGGAGAAGATTTTCTACAGTGCACATCCTGACATCATGTATTTTGAGACGCTCCAAAAAGTGATAATGAAGAAAAAGGAGGGAAAGTGAAATAAAACAATTGCATAGGATTACACAGTTTGGTCAAGTGGGGAAGACAGGAGTAATTCGAAGTTTTCTGGTTTCATATTGTGGAATTCAATCCAGTCACTAAATGTACATCCTTCGCTTCCTCTACACCCACCTTTCACATGGCCACCACCCTGCTGGCATCAGTGTGGCCTTCGGATACACCACAGAACAAACATTTTGCCCCCTGGAAAAATGTTTGAGAGTACCCATGTCATAAATGGAGCAACACTCTGCTCCACTATATGATATACAAGAGAGGTTTATGTATAGTGCACATCCTAAACTAAATTATTTGAAGTTGCTCCCAAATATGATGATCTCTGGAAAGGAAGCAGAGAGAAGTGTATTTTCCCTGGGTCACAAAGTTTGGTCAAGATGATAAGGTGTGATTGAAACCATAATGTATGGTTTAGTACCCTGCAACTAGTTTTCCCCTCCCTGGGTCTAATAAAAGCTTCTGACATGCCTGAGCCTGTTATTCATGGGCATTCAAATCATCCTTTGTTTTTTTAAATGTGGAAACACTCCTCTTCGTACAATAATTACACCTTGGGCAGAAACACCGCAAACATCCTTCCTTCAGAGGACAGGTACATTTACTGTAGCATCAGCACAAGCAGGGAGAAATCTGGCAACAACCATGTAAGCTTTAGTTCCTCACAGAATAAGGACAGAATGGCATAGCATCCCTCACTCAAAGAAGGCAATAAGTGCAATCATTCATTTCTCCAGAACAGATCAGTATTACAGAATTGTTCAATCTTTTAATCTTTCATCACTCACAAAACATGAATGGGTAGGGCATGAGTGGCAAGTAGGTTACAGGCGGAAGTCTGTTTAATTCACTGAAAGGAATGTATGTTGTGAACGAGTGAGTGAATATGCACGTTCTGACACCATTCTAACTCAGGTGGTATTCCACATCAGAACCCTAAATATTTTGCTATTTTCATTGTGAGACTTTTTTTTATTTATTGTTTGTTTTTCCACCTATTGAGGAATTGCAGTAACGTAGAAGGTCATTGTTATTTGGAACAGCCTCACCACATTTTAAGTAACTATGCTCCAGACAGGAACATAGTTGTCAACCTCTTCAAGAAGGTTTTGAATACACATGCATCAGATTGTGTGCACATGTTCAAGGCTGCTATTAGACAGATGTACTTCGACTGAGCAGTAAGCATTACAGCTATCTCTCACCTATAATCTAACTGTAAGAAAACTCACTTTAAGAGTACTGGGAATCATCAGCCCTTTTAAGCAATCTCCCTCCTACTGTGTAGCATTTAAGCAGTTTCCTAGTAAAGGCTTTGGATTAGTTAATCGCTTTAATTCTATAAAAACAGGCTGAGGAAAACTTTATGCTAAAAGATGCCTCCTCCGTTCTTGAGCCTATAAAATGGCTGAGGATCACAAATGCTCCCAAGTGTTGTAGCGACTGGTCTAGTGAGATGTGAAAATGGTAGACAGAAAGATAAAGTGTGGAAGCCGCACCTCTTTGATGTCTGGCAAAAGCTCCTATTGCTGGCAGGCAGGGTGCTGCAGTCTACATCTAGAAAATGAGAGATGGAGACCTCAACTGATCATCACTGTGGGTCTCCATGGAAACTAATGGGCATATCTTCTAGTGTCTGAGCAGGATCTTCAACTCTCGCCCACACATAAGACTAATATTGGAGCTGGGCAGCTTGGCAAGGGCTTTCTGTGAAAAGTGTTGGATGCAGAAACCGATAATTTATTGAAGGCTAAGAAGCTAATGCACGGGGCCACCCCAATCATAGGGGCCCCGCTTATGACGACGGCGCAGGACCAGGGAGGTTGTGGGCGGGTGTTGGGGAGAGGCAGGCTACCTGCCCCCACCCTGTTACATAGTTACAGCTGATTGGCTGTGGTGAGGCCGCGGCCCCAGATACACGGTTTGTGCTTCCGGGGTCGCGCACAAGAATGACGTCATGGGGCCGGCCTTGAAAAGGCGGCCACGGTCAGCGAGCGCGTCTCTTGCTCAAGCTCGCGCTCACCGACCAGACCAGGGCCCCAGCGACCATCAGAAGACCCCCACCTTTTGTTTCGGTGTCTTGTGTGTCTATCTTTTTTACAGGTGCAACAGGACCAGCAGGACAGAACGAGCCTGGCAGAACCAACGCAAGTGGCTCAGCGCGCCTCACGGGAGCCGTACAGATTCGAGCTGAGCTCACCTGACCCGAGTTTACCTCAGTGGCAGCTCCTGTGTGGTTGCTGGGCTGCTGGGTGAGCGTCCTGTGGGAGAAATTTTGTGTGGGGACCGCTGGTGGCCTTGATTTTCGCTAGGAAGGGTGAGGGGGCCCAAAAATTCCAGTTTAGCGTTGGGGACTTTGAAGTTACGCATTTTTTACCCTGAGGGTTTTTTTTAGGAGAAATAATTAGTTTTTCTTTTTATGGAGTGTCTTACAGTGGCCTATTTAGTGTTGTCTAGCCTATAACTAGTTTGGTGAAGAGTTTTTGCTTGTGTTTTGTGTCATGGCATGAAACGGTCGCGCACGGAGGCTCTCCTAGAGGCCTTAATGCTTAGGATGGATGCTATGGACCAGGCCATAGCATCCTTGAAGGCACAGCCATCTTCTTCAGAGGTGGGAGTGTGTTCAGGGGGATAGGCCCCGGTGAGCGGGGTACCACTTAGGAAAGCGTTCCCCCCAGTTCCAAAGAGGGTGTGCGTGTAGAGGAAAGGAAAAGGGGCTGGTGAAAGGTGAGCAGAGGCCACCCCTAAGCAGGTTGTGGACTAGGTTGATCTGCCTTTGAGGCAGTCTGGGGTTAGTGCATCCCCGGTTGTGGGTGTGGGGAAACCATGGAGTGGTGGCATGGGTCAGGTGACAGCTCAAACCACAAGCGTTGTGCTTGGCCCAGTGGGCACAGTCGCAGGTAGGGACACAGGTGCGTCTAGTGATGAAGGAGACCAGTCAGCGGGATCTTGTGGGACATTTGTCATCGGTGTTGCCACGGCTGTCTGAAGTGGGGATACTGCCTACCACTGTGGTAGGGGGCCCATTGTCGGGGGGCTAGTGAGGGAGACTTTATAGAGCAGGCTCGACGTTTGGTTTCCTGGTTAGGTACCCCAAAGGGTGGCCAGCGGTCCCTCGAAAAAGGGCCAGGGTCAAGCAGTAGTTGGGGGGCGCAGGGTGCCAGCACCTTGTCCTCAACCCCTGCAGGGGGGGACCAGGTGACTTCTGCTACAGCGTCCGTGGTACAACCGGTTACTCCTGCATCAGGGGCGTCCACACAACAATTGGGTAATGCACCAGCAGTGGTGATCTCTACAGAAATGTCTTCTCTGGCACGGGGAACCACAAGTTCAGGTACTGGCCAAGCTTCTCCCCTTACAGACTTGGGGGGATATTCACTCTGAGCATGAACAGTTGGGGCTCCATGTTCCAGCAGAGGTGAGGGAGTAGATCTGGAAGGGGGCTTACTTTGATCGAAAGAGCTGATTAGGAGGCAGTGAAGCATTGTAAGAGTGTGCGCATTCAAGAGAGTGTGGGCACGGGCCTCAGATGAGAAAGGTTGAAGAGTCTTTGTCCAACTGGGTGAGAGCCTTCTCCATTTACCAGGCCATTTTAGCAGAACATTTCAGTGACTTAGGTGCCCAGTTAGCCTGCTATCAGAACAGGATCGTGGGGGCACATGATGAGTATGGGGGCACCGCATGGAAAGAATACGATAAGGAATTCTGGAGAATCATCAATCTTTGTTGGGATCGGATCAGATACAAATAATCATTGAATAAAGGTGCCAAAAAACAAGACTGATGATTCGGTGGGCAAGGGTCAAACTATTTCCTTTTTTGTTAAGCCTTCGTCTCCCATTAATCTATTGGCTATGGTACCTTGGCTTAAGGCAGTTGCGCAGGTGTTTTATTTAGGCTTTAAAGATGGTTTCAGAATGCCAGCTCAAGACTATGTGGGCTCACCCCATTGCACAAATCAGCTGTCTCTGAGGTCCAACCCCGGAGTGGCAGGGGCAAAAATCCAAAAGGAACTGGGATTGAGGCGGGTAGCGGGACCTTTTGAAGAAATTCCCATGCAGGTTTTGTCTGTTCTCCTTTATTGTTGCTCCCCAAGAAAGAAGCAGGGGAGTTCAGATTGATTTGTCAGCTCCAAGGGGGCAATCAGTGAACAATGCCATTGATGAGGCATTGTGTTCTGTTAGGTATGCTTCTCTGGAGCAGGCAATTCAAATGCTGCAGGAGCTGGGGCTTTGATGGCAAAATCTGACATTGAATCCGCATTTCGGTTGTTGCCGGTGTGTCCCAATGACTTCCATCTGTTGGGTTTCCAGAGGGAAGGACGGTATTACTTTGATAGGTGTATGCCTATGGGCTGCTCTGTGTTATGTTCCTATTTCAAGAAGTTTAGTACCTTTGTGGAGTGGGTGTTTAGGGACAGGACACGGCACAGGTGGGTTCTGCTCTACTTAGATGATTTCCTTTTCCTGGGTCCCGCTGGATCTAATCAATGTGCTGGTGCATTGTTTTTTTTTTTTTTAACTCAAGAGGGAATTCGATCCGCTAGTGGAAGGAAAGACAGTGGGTCCTGTCCTATGATTGAATTCATGGAGATAGAGTTGGATTCAGTGGCAGGTGTGTCTAGATTACCTTGGGAGAACGTAGTGTCTTTCTCACATGCGTTGCTATCTTGTTTAAGGGCGCAGAAAGAGACACTTCATCAGTTACAGTGCTTGGTGGGGCAGCTCAACTTTGCGCTGCGAATCATACCCATGGGCTGCCCCTTTTCTCGGTCTATTTCTCAGGCCATGTCAGGGCTCAAGGTCAAGCATCATCACACCAGGCTTTCCAATGAAGTCAAACAAGATATGAGGATTTGGGAGACCTTTCTACATGACTTTAATGGAATGGTAGTGTGGCCGAGTCCACCTAAAACCAACGAGGAATTGGACCTTTTCACAGACGCGGCAGGCAGTGAAGGCTTTGGGGCTATATTTGGTAAGGCCTGGTGCGCTCAGCGATGGCCCTTGCACTGGGTCTGGGAGGGCCTGGTAGCTAACATTGTTTTCTTGGAACTATTCCCAATTCTAGGGGCTTTGTCAATTTGGCCAGAGGGATTTCGGAACCAGTCTGTGATGTTCTGGTCATGTTCTGGTCAGATAAAATGTGGACGAGTACATTAGCCAGCAAGCAGCCAGGTGCAAGACAATCCTAAGGCCGCTGAAAGAGATAGTGTTGCTGTAAGGTTGAATGTGACCTTCAGAGCTAAGCACGTCGTACCTGGTGTTTTCAGTAAAGCTGCTGATGCACTGTCCCGTTTTAAGATGCAGGTTTTCAGGTCCCACCTCCCGGGAGCGGAGGAGTTCCCAATGCCCTTTCCAGAACATCTGTGGCAGATTGGTGCCAAGGAATACCGGACCTCGTGGCAGCCAGCTTAGCACCCAGAACACAGTAGCCTTATCAGGGAGCATTTGCAGCACACAATTTTTTCCGGGGTGGGTGGTATCGTCCGCTTGTTTTGATCCATCTTCAGTCTTGGCATTTTTAGAGTTTTTGAGGGCCGAGGGGAAGTCAGTTGCATGCGTTAGGCATCACTCTGCTGTTTTTTTCTTTGCGCCTCTGTAGGGATGCCCAACGGTACAAAATCATTTATGGTTATAAGGGCCCTTAAGGGCTGGCAGCACATTCAGGTTCTAGACTAGACTCTAGACGGCCCACAGACGCAGCGAAGTTGGGAACCTTGCTAGTCGTGTTAGTTCACATTTATACTTCTCCTTCAGAGGTCGACTTATATAAGTCAGCCTTTACCCTGGCCTTTTATGGGGCTTTCAGATTGGGTGAGCTGGGTGTGCGAAATAAGGGGGACACCTCTGGTGAACTGCAGTTGGCAGATATTCATTGGCCAGAGGGATCTGGGTGTTTGGTAATCAGCGTCCCCCGCTCAAAAATGGATCAAGATGGGAGGGAGGACCACATCCTACTGCATAGAGCCCCGGGTAGCGTGTGTTGTCCTATACACAACTTGGAGGTCTTCCTAGCACATCACACACCAGGGGATATAGGTGCAGTTTTGGTACTTGCAGACGGCATGCCATTTACTAGGAACCAATTCTCGCAGGTGCTCAACCGCTCTCTTTCGGCAGAGCGTTGTGATGCCACTGACTTTGGCGCTCACTTCTTTAGGATAGGGGTAGCCATGGGGGGGTAGTGGTAATGGGTTCCCTGGACAGCAGTTAGGGGAATTGGGAAGTGGTCCTCGGATTGCTACAAGTGATATGTGAGATTGCATATACTATGAGTTCATGTCCTTGACGCTTTGTTTTCTCTGTACTCGCTGTAGACGCCCCTGACAAATGGTTGATGGTCCGAAGGCTCTGGTGCACGCAGGGGTTGCTGGGGTCACCAAAGTGTGGGTAATTGGACACTCTCATGTCCGACAAGTAGGTGAACTATATACAAGGAGTGCCTTTGCGTCACGAGCATCAAAGACTGGTTTCCGTATCTCTTTCTTTGGGAGAGGTGGGCTGCGGCTCACTCAATTAAGGACATTTCTGGATTCAATGCTTCCTCTCAGACTACTTGTCATCGGACCTCATAGTTCTGCACCTTGGGGGTAATGATCTGGTTTATCTAGGGCACCGGTGGCTGTTTGAGCTGGTAATATTGGAAATTGGATGGTTGGCCAAACAATTCCCACAGGCGGTCCTTGCTTGGTCGAACAGGATCCCTCGTAGTCTGTGGAGGGGCAGGCTCTCACTTAAAGCCCTCAATGACTCAGTGAAGAGAATTGCTAGAAATGGGGTTCTTGGTTGAAAGTCAGGTTACCCCCTGTTCAAGCAAGGACCCTCACTCTAGTCAGGGTAAAAGAGAACCACCCTCAGCTAACCCCCTGTTTACCCACTTGGTAGCTTGGTAGAGCAGAAGGCTTAACTTCAGAGTGCTAGGTGTAAAGTATTTGTACCAACACACACAGTAACTTAATGAAAACACTACAAAATGACACAACACCAGTTTAGAAAAATAGAAAATATTTATCTAAACAAAACAAGACCAAAACGACAAAAATCCACAATACACAAGTCAAGTCATCAATTAAAAAGCAAAAATAGTCTTTCTGTAGTTTAAAACACACACTAACACTGTTAGCATGAAAATGTACCTTGGGTGCGCCAAAAATAACCCCGCACGGGCGAGTGTGTGTCAAAAAGGGCTTGCAATGCATCGATTCCACTCACAAGTGGGACCATGAGTTGTTTCTCCTTTTGAGGTGTGTCGTTTCTTCTCTCTTCAAGAGAGAGATGCATCGATCCGGTCAGCACTCTCGGGTCAAGGCAGGCCTGGCGTTGTTTTCACACACCCAGCGGTGTTTGCGTCGGAAATCCAGCCGCACAATGATCTGAAAACCACGCAGTGCGGGTTGTTATCTCCCAGCCTCTGTCAGCAAAGCAGCGAGTCATTTCTCCAGCTCCATGCGTCGATTCTTCGGTCGCATTTCCAGCCGCAGATCGGAGTTGCATTAATCTTTTCCCCCACGGCGTTGTGTGCGGGGAATTCTTCCTCTTAGGCTGCCAGTTTATCCTTTCAGGGTTCCAGGAACTGGATGGGCACCACAGGGCAGAGTAGGGGTCTCTCCAGAGACTCCAGGTGTTGGCAGAGAGAAGTCTTTGCTGTCCCTGAGACTTCAAACAACAGGAGGCAAGCTCTAAATCAAGCCTTTGGAGATCTTCACAAGATGGAAGGCACACAAAGCCCAGTCTTTGCCCTCTTACTCTGGCAGAAGCAGCAACTGCAGGATAGCGCCACAAAGCACAGTCATAGGCAGGACAGATCTTCCTCCTCAGCCCTTCAACTCTTCTTCAGGCAGAGGTTCCTCTTGGCTTCCAGAAGTGTTCTAAAGTATGTGGTTTGGGGTGCCCTTCTTATACCCAATTTCTCCTTTGAAGTAGGCCTACTTCAAAGTAAAGTCTCTTTTGAATGTGAAATCTTGCCTTGCCCAGGCCAGGCACCCAACACTCACCAGGAGGTTGGAGACTGCATTGTGTGAGGGCAGGCACAGCCCGTTTCAGGTGTGAATGACCACTCCTCCCCACCCTCGAAGCACAGATGGCTCATCAGGAAATGCAGACTACACCCCGGCTCCCTTTGTGTCACTGTCTAGTGAGAGGTGCAACCAGCCCAAATGTCAAACTGACCCAGACAGGGAATCCACAAACAGGCAAAGTCACAGAAATGGTATAAGCAAGAAAATGCTCACTTTCTAAAAGTGGCATTTTCAAACACACAATCTTAAAATCAACTTTCCTAAAAGATGTATTTTTAAATTGTGAGCTCAGAGACCCCAAACTCCACATTTCCATCCGCTCCCAAAGAGAATCTACCCTTTAATCAGATTTAAAGGTAGTCCCCATGTATGGGAGGGACAAGCCTTGCAACAGTGAAAAACGAATTTAGCAATATTTCACTGTCAGGACATATAAAACACATTACTATGGGCCTCATTACAACCCTGGCTGGTGGTGCAATCTTGCCTATTCTGACCACGGTGGAAGCGCCGCGGTCGCACCGTCAGAACCGGCGGTTTACCGCCAATGCTGTACCGGCAGTTTTAATACTCCAGGGCAGCGCTGCCCAGGGGATTACGAGTCCCCTTCCCGCCTGCCTGTCCATGGCAGTAGAGACCGCCATGGAAAGGCTGGCGGGAAGGGGAGTCACGGGGGCCCTGGGGGCCCCTGCACTGCCCATGCACTTGGTATGGGCAGTGCAGGGGCCCTCAGGCACAGCCCCACATTACTTTTCACTGTCTGCATAGCAGACAGTGAAAAGCACGACGGGTGCAGCTGCACCCGTCGCACGGCCGCAACATCTCAGGCTCCATGTTGTGGTCGACATCCCCGCTGGGCCGGCGGGTGGAATCTCGGTTTCCGCCAGCCAGCCCAGCGGGGATGTCAAAATGGGCACGGCGGGAGTGCGGCCGCACAGCGGTTACACCTTGGCGGGCGGCGGAGGCCGCCCACCAAGGTTGTAATGAGGCCCTATATGTCCTATATTAACCATACACTGCACCCTGCTGTGGGGGCTACCTTGGGCCTACCTTAGGGGTGTCTGACATGTAAGAAAGGGGAAGGTTTAGGCCTGGCAAGTGGGTACACTTGCCAAGTCGAATTTACAGTTACAACTGCACACACAGACACTGCATTGGCAGGTCTGAGACATGATTACAGCGCTACTTATGTGGGTGGCAAAACCAGTGCTGCAGGCCCACTAGTAGCATTTGATTTACAGACCCTGGCACCTCTAGTGCACTTTACTAGGGACTTACTAGTAAATCGAATTTGCCCAATCATGGATAAAACAATCAACAATACAATTTACACAGAGTGCATATGCACTTTAGCACTGGTTAGCAGTCGTAAAGTGCTCAGAGTTAAAAAACCAACAGCAACAGGTCAGAAGAAATAGGAGGCAGGAGGCAAAAAGATTGGGACTGACCCTGCATAGGCAAAAAAGTCCAACAAGAATCAATAGCAAACTGGCCAAGTTGTTTCGGACTCCAAGGTTGGCTGTGATCTTGCATGGCTGCATTAAAGGAGAGGGGTTTTTCTTGCCGGACGGAGTCCATCTTTCGCGAGTCAGTTATGAAATGTTTTTGGAGGATTTATTCGCCTGGCTATGAAAAGCATACTTAACTTCTTCTGGGGGGGAGACCACATCGCCTGTCAACAATGTGGGCCTGTGGCAGGGTAAGATCATGACTGGGAATACAAATGGGTAACTTTTATTACAGGAACTGGGAGGCAAGCTAATTGGACCCTGCAGGGGGTGCTGGCTATGAAGCTAGGACAACATACAGGGGTGCGGGGGTTGCGAGCGGTCGCAGGCATCTGGCCCTTAGGACCAACCACAGGCGCATGCGCAGAAGGTCTGAAGAGAGCACTGGCCCTTGGGGGGGTGGAGTCTGAGGGTGTCGGAGGCACCCGAGGTAGGTATCCTGGTGGGGAGGCGGGCCCCTCCACAGTAATCCAGTTTGGGAAGGGACGTGAACACCCTGATGGAGATCCTACCCCTGGGTTTCATAGCGTGAAGAGGGGCAGGGATTGGGGGTACTAGAAAAAGTCATGATCTCATTCACAATCACCCACATTGGGTATGCAGGAAGAAACTGTTTTTTTGTCAGTATCAGGAGTGTGGATGTATTAGCGTACACTGTGAAGGCTAGGCATCCATTGAAAAACTTTGTAAATACTTTTTGAATATGATTGTGGTTACTGCGTATAATTTTGATTATGATTAATGATATCTTGTCAATAATAAAATATGGCCACAGGTTTACAACCCCCAACACCAAGAGAAGTGCGTCTGAATTTTTAAAATAGGTTTGGGGAAGGAGGGGTGAGTGGTGGTTGGTGGTAGGAGGCGTCGGCAACACCCGGCCGTATGGCGGGGCCACCCCAATCAGGGGGGGGCCTGCTTATGGCAACGGCACCGGGGAGAGAGAGTGGGGGTGGAGGTTGAGGAGCAGCAGGCTCCCCGGCCCCCACCCTGTTACAAAGTTACAGGCGATTGGCTGTGGTGATGCCGCAGCCCCAGATGCACTGTTTGTGCTTCCAGGATCGCACACAAGAATTATGTCATGGGGCAGGCCTTGTAAAGGTGGCTGCGGTCGGCTAGCGCATCTCTTGCTTGCGCTCGCCGACTGGACCAGGGCTCCAGCATCAGTTTCTACTGAATTTGGTTTTTCAATAGTTAAATAAGAATGTTCCAAACTTGCAATTGTAGTATTAGTCTGTGTGCTAATGCCTTGTTTCTTCTCAGGTGACTTCATTCGTGGTGGAATTTGCCAGGTGTGGATTGTCATATTTTGTGTGTAAGGGTTGGCGGGGTGAGTTCATAACTGGGAATACAAATGGGTACCTTTTATTACAGGAACTGGGTGGCAAGCTAATTGGACCCTCCAAGAGGTGCTAAGCATCCTTTGGAAAACTCTGTAAATACTTTGTGAATATGATTGTGGCTATTGTGTAAAATTTTGATTATGATTAACAAGGTCTTGTCAATAGTAAAATATGTCCGGGGGTTTATGACCCCTAACCCCAAAAGAAGGGTGTCTGAATTTTAAAAATAGGCTTGGGGGGGGTGAGTGGTGGTTGGTAGTAGGAGGCCTCAGTGATGCTCAGCCATATGTAGCCACATGTTGGAGGCTACTGCACTACCAAAGGGATTTGTTTTGTCGCTGGTTGTGTTTAATGTTTCTGTAAATTACGATCCAGATAGAATGATAGGAAAATGTATTTGCTTGCAGAAGATGATAACATTTACAATATATATATATATATATATATATATATATATGTATATATATATATATATATATTCTTCTGTGTCGCTTTAGTTGTTTGAAGTAGTAGCAGAAATGGACAGCGTCTTAGTTCGCATCAAATTACAGTCTAACTAAGAAAAACAGCCATCGCCTGCAATCTTACAGAATCTCTGAAACCAGACACAAATCATTCCCTTTGCTCTCTGGTCCCTCTGCATATTTTATGCAAAGATAATGAATATTTCCATAAATATTTCATGTCCAGACATTGGCTTATGTGTTGAGGTGAGAAAGGAGGAATGCAGAGTGCGAGCAACTGAGGAAAGTGGTGATTACACAGCGGGGAAGGGGACTTGTATTGGGAGTTTTATGACAATTTGTCTGAGGATAGCTTCTGTAAACTTTTGTCCAGAGACATGGCTGCTTCCTAAACCCTTACGATAGTTCCCGAGGCTATGTTCAGATTTGTTCATTCAGTCCCTAGAGACACAACCTTTTTAGAAGAAACTTTATCTTTTCTTGAGTGTTTCATGTAATGTGTTCAAGCTCCATATGTATTTTGACTTTTTTTGATGTGTGATCGCCTACGACAATCATTTTTAAAGTGGCAGTCGTAGGGACTGGTTTTAGAGTTTGCCCAATTGGCTTTCAAACTATCAGTGTAGCCTCCCCTTGTCGCGCAGGCTCTCATTTATTTTAATGAGACTACTGGATATGGGCGGCAGAATCACTTGCACTGTGGGGGACTGAGTGTGAGCCCACTACAGGTGACACCTGTCGGCCCAATCCGGGTTTTTCTCCGGCCGCCTAGCAGTGCCTCATCTCCAGAGAGTGAAGCATAAAAATAATGCAAGCTCTAGTTCTGCCCTTCAGGTTCCTCTTGGAAGACATCATCTGTCATAACTGAGCAAGAGGTCTGTAGTCTGCATAAGCAGCTGCAGTGGACCACTCAGCAATCAGCATACAGTCGTTGTCATCTGGCTGGAATCTCCCTCTAATGTACATGGGTCAAAGTGGTGTTTTTATACTAAAACAACTGATGTTCCAAGAAAGGATCCCCACGCAAGAGTGTGTTTGTTTCTATGAACACTAGAGACAAAGTGTACCACGTTTGCCGGCAACCTGTCTTACTGCAGCCTTGAGGAAAGCACAGAGTGTAAGAAATGTCCTGTTTGAGAACGCAGTGCTGGCCTAGGCAAAGAGCAGGTAGATAGAGAAAATAAAACAAGACCGCAAATGTGGCTATTGTTAAAATAATAAAATGAAGCTGAATAAAATATGTCTAAGTTAAAGTGCACAGCGGCAGGCCTAGTTTACTAAAATAATGTGTATGAATCTATAACTTACATGTACATAACACCCTCACCTTGCCAGTTCAAAGGTGGTTCAAACCCTAATTATATAT
The DNA here is from genome assembly GCF_031143425.1 of Pleurodeles waltl. Taxonomy (NCBI): domain Eukaryota; kingdom Metazoa; phylum Chordata; class Amphibia; order Caudata; family Salamandridae; genus Pleurodeles; species Pleurodeles waltl. The sequence goes on from NC_090445.1 coordinate 1,634,278,971, forward strand.
ATATAAGCCACTGAAATTCAACCTAAGGCATATATAAAAGAATGTCAATAATGACAAGTTAAAAGACAATTGAGCATGTGTAAAAAGGACAATTTTTAAAATGTTAACTGTTGCGTTAAAAAGGCCGAATTTCAAGAGTCTTCCTCTTCGGCAAGTGTAAAGTAAGAAGTTCATCCCCAATAAAATCAAGGAGCATTTTTCTGAGCTCCAGCCAAGGCAGCAGCATTCTGTGCTGTACCCAACAATGTGTTTAGAGCTGCATCATCCACAAAGGGCAACTCATAAGCAGCTTCCCATAGCAAACGCACCCTAAACGCGGATGTTTGGTAATGAGCCCTCAGCAAGAACATCAACAGATCAGCGTCCAATGAAAGCAAGTGCTGTCTAGAAAGACAAACTTTCAGTGCATGTTTGAACGAGCATCAGAGGCACTGAAACACGGGCTGCACACAATGCAAAACCAGTCTGAATGACAGGGACCAGTCACACTCCGATTGCTCCAGGAGTGAAGCTCCAAAGTACTGCTTTATGCGTTCACGACATAGCTGCGCTAGTGGAAGCGCTTTCAGTCCTTCTTGTTGCACAGAAAAAGTAGCAACAGCAAAATGCCACCTATTATAGCCAAAGATATCGGAAATTCCCCAAAAATACTGGAGAATATTGAGTGGATGGCTGTAGGTATTAAGCCAAATACAGAAGCGAAAGTGTGAACGTAACCAGAACCAACAGCATTAAAGAAATTTGCGATTCCAGTAGTACTGGACGCATTCAATATTTGTTCCACAAGCTCACCAAAGTGTCTCGGAAAGTTGATACTTAAAAAGAACTGTATCTCTGACCTTGCAACCTTAAGTGCATAAGTCTTGCGTGCAGATGTGAGCGCCACATGTTTTTGAAACAATAAAGCCTCAAGTCTGCTCAGCTTATCGAAATTCGCATATGAAGTAGCGATGGGGGGCCAAATCTCAGCTACTTCCCTCTGTTTTGTAGGAGAAAAAAGTACGTTCCTGCAGCATGTAACAATCTTAGAGACTGAAACAACATAAACTATTCTGGCTCGTATCCCACAACTGTTCTTGCTATTGAGGAGGACATAGCTGCCATTTGAGAGTACCTGGAACGCTGGTCTAATCAAGGTGACTGGGACTCCCTGTCAAAATCAGGGCAGTGCGCGCTCTACCGGCGACTAAAATGCAAGAACCCAACCTTTATGCAATGACCTAATTCATGCATTGTATTTATATGCAGTATGTTAACCTTTTGCAGTGCGGACTTTAACTTTGAAAAACACTATTCATGATGTTTGCAAAAACTGTTAATTTGCAATTCATTGCTGCAGGCTTACTGAGTGTGTTAGGGTGTGGTCCCTTTCTAGGACCTTCTAGAAGCTTTCCCTGCAGCATGTCTGGGTGTGGTTTGTGGGCTGAGCCAGACTCTATATAAGGGAGCCAGCCCAGCTTCACGTGCTCACTATTCAGAGGTCCCGGTGCAGAGCAGCAGCAACTTCCTGAGCTCCTGTTCCGGAGGCCTACTTTGACCTTTCCAGGCCTTGCCCTTCATTGTATTGGTGATCCTTGAACAGGACGGTAAGACGGAGGTCGTGCTGGGCCCCCTACCCCGTTTTCAAAGGCATTCGAGTTTTTTGGCCTCATTTTCATGTTGAAAGATGTTTCCTTGTGCGTGTGAATGTGCTCGTGGTTTCTGGCATTTACATGTTGACATTCGAAACGGCAAGTCACGCAATTCATTCTTGGCATTTGACTTTTGAGAGTCGGGTCGGCAACAGTGTGCGCGACCATTTCATGACATTTGCATATTGACTTTCTAATCGGCAAGACGTGCGATTCATTCTTTGCATTTAACTCTTGATAATCATTGTGTGCTACCATTTCTTGGCATTTGCATGGTGGCATTCGAATCGGCAAGACGCGTGATTTATTCCTCGCATTTAACTCTTGGTAAACATTGTGCGCTACTATTTCTTGGCATTTGCTTGGTGGCTTTCGAATCGGCAAGACACGCAATTCATTCCTTGCATTTGCTCTTGATAATCATTGTGCGCTACCATTTGTTGGCATTTGCATGGTGGAATTCGAATCAGCAAGACGCACAATTCATTCCTTGCAATTAACTCTTGATAATCATTGTGTGTGACCATTTCCTGGCATTTGCATGGTGGCACTTGAATCAGCAAGACGCGTGATTCATTCCCGCATTTAAATCTTGGTGTTTCAGATCGCTTACAGAGTGCGCAATCATTTCATGGCATATGCATATACCTGTTGGAATCGGCAGTGTGCGTGATCCATTCCCGCATTTTAAAACCTTAAGGTTCAGATCGCTTACAGAATGCGCAATCATTTCATGGCATTTGCATATACTTGTTGAAATCCACAGTGTGCGCAATTCATTTCCCGCATTTAAACCTAGGTGTCCGAGGTTCCAGGGAGCATGGAGCCAACAAAATCTGCGGGGGCCCTGCAGGGAGCCTTGAGTGACTCGGATCTGTCCTGCAGCCCGGTGCTGTAATCCGCTAACAGACTATTGAACATGGAAAGGTGCCAAACACTGGTTGTGAGAGACTGTTATTTTACAATTAAGTGACACTTCTAATGTGTTTCTTTGATCCGAAGTCATGGAGGGGTCCATCACTGCTCACTTAGTTCAGACACACCTCACTATGTTCGATGGTGAGGTGGTTCATAGGGGTGAGAGATGCTTCTGGGAGGAAGTATGGGGTGGGGTGGGAGTTGGGGGGCAGGGAAGTTTCGACCTTACACTAAGGTATGTGTTATTGTTTGTTGTTACATTAGTATGTTTGGGTATGTTAGCAAGTGCACAGGACAAGAGAGACAAAGAATCAATCGACACACTAAGGGCATTCAATCCGTTCGGCACCACGGAGAGGGCGTAGCAGACCAAGAGACGACACAATCTGGTGGTGGCCTCGTAATATCTAGCTATAATTGTTTCCATGAGGCGGACACAAGCTATATCGTGGAACGTTAACGGTCTCTTAGACAAAATAAAGCGTACAGCAGTGTTCGCCTTTGTGCATAGATACCGCCATGATGTGCTCCTACTACAAGAAACGCACCTCTTGGGGGATCGGTGTTCCTTTCTGGCTCGTAGGGGGTTTGATAGGGTATACCATGCGGGATTCCCACGTGGCTCACGGGCGTGGCAATACTACTACATCGTTCATTTCCCATAAAGAAAATACAGGTACTGAAAGACCGGCAGGGACGCTATGTGGCCATTACAGGGATGGTAGAAGGGACCACAATTAATATGATTAGTGTTTACGTTCCCCCCGCATTGACACGAGAGACCCTCAAAGACCTGATTCAATTGCTCCTAGAATTACCGCTGGGACTCACTATGGTGGGAGGAGACTTTAATGCAGCCCCAAATCTGGAAATATGCTGCGAGGCCCAATGAGGAGGTGGCTCGGCAACTCCTCTTAATACGCGCTGAAATCCGCGACCAGTCCTTTGAGGCCGCAAAACACCTGTGGAGGGCAACTACAGCGAAGATTTATGGATGGGGGGGACAAACCTGGGAAACTGTTGTACTGGTTGATCTCGCACCATAGGTCCTCTGGGATTATCCCTGAAATTGATGATGGGCAGAGGGGTCGTGTTACGAACCAAATGGAGATAGTGGACGCCTTCGCTCAATATTACCAGACATTATACCGGGCGTCGACGTTGACTGAACCGGGTGAGGTAGATAGGCTGTTGGAGGTTGTCCCCCTCCCATGACTACACGGAGCAGAGATGCAGATCCTAGATGAGCCAATCAGCAGGGAGGAAGTCGGGGAGCCCATCTCCACACTGAAAGCAGGGAAAACGCCGGGTCCTGACGGATTCCCCGCGGAATATTATAAAGCGCTTCAAGGAGATTTGATACCGCACCTCCTTGTACTGTTCACAGAGGTGGAACAGAGGGGTTTCTTTCCAGCGGAACTGGACGTTGCCACTATAGTTGTGCTTCCCAAGACCCAGCCCCAATCGCCCCAATGTACTGATTATAGACTGATATCACTGATTAACAACGAAGTTAAGATATATGCTAAGATTCTTGCGGCTCGCCTTAAAAGAGTGCTGCCGCAACTAATACACTCCGATCAATGTGGTTTTATGGCAGCTCGCAGCACCAGGCACTGTATCCGCCGACTGCATATGGCTCTGGCTGAGCGGCATCGCTCCCTCTGGACCTTGCCCTTCTATGTATAGACTTTGAAAAAGCATTTGATTCGGTGGACTGGGGGTTTCTGTTTTCGGTGCTCCGGAGGGCGGGTTTCGGACCGAGGTTTTGCCGTTTGGTTTGTGCGTTATATACTAACCCCTCGGCCCGGGTACTGGTCAATGGGGCTTTGTCCTCTGTGTTTGAAATTCACCGGGGTACGCGGCAGGGCTGCCCACTATCTCCCCTTCTATTTACTTTAGTGATAGAACCCCTAGCTCAGATGGTCAGAACAGATCCAATTTACCGTGGTTGGAGGTGGAAGCCCTCCCAGGAGGACAGGATAGCCTTATATGCAGATGATATATTGCTATACATGGCGGAACCTAGTGTATCAGGTCCAAGGTGTCTCCACCTGTTGCAAGAATTTGGGCAAATGTCGGGTCTCTTAATGAACCCGAAAAAGACGATGCTGGTCCCACTGGCTAACACACTGGACTGCTTCAACTGCCAAGATATGATACCATTTCGTAGACTCAGCTTTAAATATCTAGGTATATGGGTGACCCTATTGCCTGAGCTATCATGGGCCAAGAATATAGATCCGCTCCTGGCTCGCATAAAGACGGACTTGCAGAGGTGGCAAGCACTGCCCTTAAATGTGATGGGCCATGTGGCTCTATACAAAATGATGGTCTTGCCTAGAATCTTATATGTATTTCAGAACTTTCCCTACCCGATTCCACGCTCTTGGTTCAGAGCACTAGAAAGCGCTACTGCCAGGTTTATATGGAAGGGGGCCAGACATCGAGTAGCGACACAACATTGCAGAAGAGGGGTATATGACGGAGGTCTGGGTGCTTCGGATCCCTATCTATATTATTTGGCAACCCAACTTCTGGTGATACATGACTGGTTCAATGGGGGATGGACAGACCCGGCCTATCAGGTGGAGTTAGAGACTGTGGGATTCACAGCTATTCTAGACATACTATATGGTACACCCATCCCCCGGGACATGGTGGACATAACTAGGATGGTCTTCCTGGCGTGGCGAGCTGCGTTGGAATTCACCCGTTGGAATGCGGTGATTACCCGCCAGACCCCACTGTGGAGGGGAACATGGTTAAGAGAGACAGCGGCACTGAAAGGGTTTGTGGGATGGGATACGCTAGGTATATCTTTGGTCGAGGACGTCTGGAAAGGTAACACACTGAAATCGTTTCAGGAACTACAGGCGGATTTCCACTTGACTCGCACACAGTTCTTTAAATACCTACAACTACGACACGCTCTGAGGGAACATTTGCCGAACACAAGCCCTTTACCGGAGTTCAGCCCACTTGAGGCCAAACTGCTCATGGGGAACATGGGAGAGAAAGGTATTTCCCAAATTTACAAAATGTTAATTAATAACGCTCCGGGAGACCTGAACTCATTGCAAGCCAGATGGGAGTCCGATGTGGGAGCTTTGGACGAGGTGGAGTGGGTGGCGGCACTGATGGCACCGAGGGGGCAGGCAGTGTCGGCGAGACTCCGTACAGTGCAATTTTACTATTTACACAGAGCGTATTTGACGCCGCTCAGGATGTACCGGGCTGGTATAAGGCCCACAGCTCAGTGTCCTAGATGTGCAGAGGAGTCAGCAGATTTCTTCCATATGGTTTGGTCATGTCCGGTGCTACAAATATATTGGGAGAAGGTGGTCGGAGAGCTCACCGGAGTGTTGGAATTGGAGCTGCAGATGTCCGCAAAATTGGTCTTGCTGGGGGTGATGGATGACATGGGGGGGGACACGAGCGAATGGCGCTCTTGCGGTTCCGCTCTGCTAGTTGCCAAGAGAGATATCGCAGCTATTTGGAACTCCTCCGGAGGCCCGTCGCTGCAGCAGTGGAAAAGGGGTGTGGATCATGTGCGGGGCAAGAGAAATTGGTATATGAAACCAGAGGTTGCCCTCGAAAACATGGAAAGGTTTGGAAACAATGGCTGGAAGCGATGGGTTAGGTGGCGAGAAGGTTGGGCTTTCCGCTGTGAAGTCATGGTGCGCATACTTTGTATTTATTGCAATGCCTTATTGTCGATGCAACTGCTGCTATGGACTTGGATTTCGATGAATGTCCTGTGACACCTGTTTTTGCTCTTGCATTCTTTAAAATCAATTAAATTTGTTTATAAAAAAAAAAAAAAAAAAACTAGGTGTCCAGATCGCTTACAGTGTGCACGATCATTTCATGGCATTTGCATATACTTGTTGAAACGACAGTGTGCACGACTCATTTCCCGTATTTAAATCTAGGTGTTCAGATCGCTTACAGTGTGCACGATCAGTTCATGGCAATTAAAACTTTGATGTGTAGTGCTTCCTGAAGTGCACTCAACTATCCAGGGCTTTTGAATTTTCTGTAAAGGTGTTAAAATTCAAGATGTTACATTATACGTGCATATTAAGGGGGTGATTCTGACCCCGGCGGTACTAGACCGCCGGGGCCAGGGTCGGCGGGAACACCGCCAACAGGCTGGCGGTGCCCCGCAGGGCATTCTGACCGCGGCGGTTCAGCCGCGGTCAGAAGAGGAAAACCGGCGGTCTCCCGCCGGTTTTCCGCTGCCCTATTGAATCCTCCATGCCATGGGGATTCAGACACCCCATACCGCCATCCTGTTCCTGGCGGTTCGCCCGCCAGGAACAGGATGGCGGTATGGGGTGTCGTGGGGCCCCTGGGGGCCCCTGCAGTGCCCATGCCAATGGCATGGGCACTGCAGGGGCCCCCGTAAACGGGCCCCACTTTGAATTTCACTGTCTGCATTGCAGACAGTGAAATTCGCGACGGGTGCAACTGCACCCGTCGCACCTTCCCACTCCGCCGGCTCAATTCTGAGCCGGCGTCCTCGTGGGAAGGGAGTTTCCCAATGGGCTGGCGGGCGGCCTTTTGGCGGTCGCCCGCCAGCCCAGTGGGAAACCCAGAATCACCACAGCGGTCTAATGACCGCGGAGCGGTGTTCTGGAGGGGGGAACTCTGGCGGGCGGCCTCCGCCGCCCGTCAGAGTTAAAATTACCCCCTAAGTCCTTAGTACAATTCCTATTGTTTTCCAGGGAATGTTCAGATTACATTTTGTCCTCATGTAAAAAGACAATGTTTGTTCTGAAAACATAATTCTAGAAGGTTTTTATATTCCTAGACAATATGTGACATTTCATGAATTAACCATTCTTGATTCCTTCCTAGGTACCCAGATGTCTTGAGGTCTAGTTACAGTCCTTTCTTAAGTTATCCATGGTTACAGTATGACCATGCTTAAAATCATAGTCTAGTGAAAAGTAATGTGATAAAATCTTGATATTGTGTCGGTTAACCTTTTGCTTCCTGCAGGTCTCCTTCCCAGCTGGTCCCATCCTAATACCCTTTTCCAACTTTGTTGTAACGTCAAATTAAATGTGGAAAATATGTCCCTTGCACTAACGTGTTGCCAGGGAATGCAACTTGCCTTCAGTGTTTGTACTGTCCAACCCAACTGCATAATGGACCTTAGTTGACTCTATGCATGATGTAAAGAGGACATATCACTTTGTATTATCTCTATAGCAGAAGAAACAATGTTGTTTAACCCCTTCGCTGCTAGGCCTTTTCCCCCTCCTGTGCCAGGCCTTTTTTTGCCTATTTGGAATAGTTCTCACTTAGGCCCTCATAACTTTTTGTCCACATAAGCTACCCATGCCAAATTTGTGTCCTTTTTTTCCAACATCCTAGAGATTCTAGAGGTACCCAGCCTTAGTGGGTTCCCCTGAAGGAGGCCAACAAATTAGCCAAAATACAGTGAAAATGAAAAAAAATAAATGGGAAAAAGGGCTGCAGAAGAAGGTTTGTGTTTTTTCCCCTAAAAATGGCATCAACAAAGGGTTTACGGTGCTTAACTCACCAGCTTCCCACCTTTTAGGAACAGGCAGACTTGAATCAGAAAACCCAATTTTTCAACACAATTTTGGCATTTTACTAGGACATACTCCATTTTTACGATTTTTTGTGCTTTCAGCCTCCTTCCAGTCAGTGACAGAAATGGGTGTGAAACTAATGCTGGATCCCATAAATCTAAATATTTCTGAAAAGTAGACAAAATTCTGAATTCAGCAATGGGTAATTTGTGTAGATCCTGCAAGGGTTTCCTGCAGAAAATAACAACTGAAATGAAAAAATATTGAAATTGAGGTAAAAAAACAGCCATTTTGCTCTACATTTTACTCTGTAACTTTTTCCTGCAATGTCAGATTTCTGAAAGCAATATACTGTTACGTCCGCTGGACTCTTCTAATTGTGGGGATATATAGGGCTTGTAGGTTCATCAAGAACCCTAGGTACCCAGAGCCAATAAATGAGCCTCTCCTAACAGTGGGTTTTCATTCTATACCGGGTATACAGCAATTAATTTGCTGAAATATAAAGAGTCAAAAATAGGTATCAAGAAAACCTTTGTATTTCCAAAATGGGTACAAGATAAGGTGTTGAGGGGCAGTGGTTATTTGCACATCTCTGTATTCTGGGGTGCCCATACTAGCATGTGAATTACAGGGCATTTCTCAAATAGACGTCTTTTTTACACACTGTCTTACATTTGGAAGGAAGAAATGTAGAGAAAGACAAGGGGCAATAACACTTGTTGTGCTATTGTCTGTTCCCCCAAGTATCCCGATAAAAATGGTACCTCACTTGCGTGGGTAGGCCTAGTGCCCCAAAACACAACGTGGACACATCACATTTTTCAACAGAAAACAGAGCTGTTTTTTGCAAAGTGCCTACCTGTGGATTTTGGCCTCTAGCTCAGCCGGCACCTAGGGAAACCTACCAAACCTGTGCATTTTTAAAAACTAGAGACCTAGGGGAATCCAAGACGGGGTGACTTGTGGGGCTCTCACCAGGTTCTGTTACCCAGAATCCTTTGCAATCCTCAAAATTTGGCTAAAAAAATACTTTTTCCTCACATTTCGGTGACAGAGAGTTCAGGAATCTGAGAGAAGCCACAAATTTCCTTCCACCCAGCGTTCCCCCAAGTCTCCTGATAAAAATGGTACCTCACTTGTGTGGGTAGGCATAGTGCCCGCGACAGGAAATGCTCCAAAACACAACGTGGACACATCACATTTTTCTACTGAAAACAGAGGTGTTTTTGCAAAGTGCCTACCTGTGGATTTTGGCCTCTTGCTCAGCCGGCACCTAGGGAAACCTACCAAACTTGCACATTTTTGAAAACTAAAGACCTAGGGGAATCCAAGACGGGGTGACATGTGGGGCTCTCACCAGGTTCTGTTATCCAGAATCCTTTGCAAACATCAAAATCTGGCCAAAAAAACACTTTTTCCTCACATTTCGGAGACAGAAAGTTCTGGAAATGCCCCAAAACACTATCTGAACACATCAAAATGATCAAATACAAAACTACCTTTTTTTGCGCTGGGGCACCTGCGTTTTGGTCAGCAGCCATACAGGGAAACCTACCAAACCCAGACATTTCTGAAAACTAGACACCCGAGGGAGTCCAGGGAGGTGTGACTTGCGTGGATACCCCAGTGTTTTCTTACCCAGAATCCTCAGCAAACCTCAAATTTAGCTAAAAAATCTAATTATTCCCACATTTCTGTTTGGGATCACCGCACCGGGACAAATTTCCTACCACCCAACATTCCCCTCAGTCTCCCGGTAAAAATGATACCTCACTTGTGTAGGTTGGCCAAGTGCCTGTGACAGGGAAGGGCCAAAAACATGTCAAAATTGAGGGGGAACCAAAGCAGGTCCAAAAGGGCAGTTTGGAAAATAAACATTTTTAGGCTGACAAGTGGGGCAGTATTTCTATTGGTACAGATGAGACAATGCTGGGTGGTAGGAATTTTGTGGATTCCTGCAGATTCCGGTAGGTTCCATCACAAAAATGTGGGAAAAATGTGTGATTTCCAGCAAAGTTGGAGGTTTTCAGGGCATTGTGGGTAAGAAAATGGTGTGGGGTACATGTGAAGCACACCACCATGGACTCACCCAGATGTTTAGTTTTCAGATGTGTCTAGGTCTTGTGGATTTTTCTACATGGCAGCATCCCAAAGTCCAAAAAGTGCAGCCCTCACCATTCTAAGTAGGGCGATTTTGAGAGTTAGCCAAGCTCTCATGGCCCAAATGTAAAACCAAAACCCCAAATAATCAATTGTCCACTTGCTTGCCGTGGGATAAGATGTTTTAGTGTGCAGGGGAGAGCTGAAAGACTGTTACCCCCTTCAGTTGGGGTGGGGGCATAACCATGCCCATACTGGTTGGTAGCCACCACCCCACTATTTTTTTTTTAATTCCCTGGGGCAGATCGGCCTTATGAAAATAGGCCAATCTGCCCCCAAGCAGAGCATAAATGACCTAAAATAAATTTGCCCCCAAGGGGAGCTCCCCTTGCGTGAAATTTTCGCAAAAAAATAAAAATCCCTGGTGTCTAGTGGTTTCTGCCCCCCCGGGGGCAGATTGGCCTAATAAAAATAGTCTGATCTGCCCCCAACTGGAGCAGAAATGGCCCAAAGATTATTTTGCCCCCAGGGGAGCGACCCTTGCCTAAGGGGTCGCGCCCCACATAGAAAAAAAATAAAACAAAACAAAACAAACAATATCTCTGGTGCCTAGAGGTTTATGCCCCCCCCCCCGGGGGCAGATCAGCCTAATTACAATAGGCCTATCTGCCCCCAAGGGGGGCAGAAATGGCCTAAAACAAATCCCCCCCTCCCCCAGGAGAGTGACCCTTGCCTAAGGGGTCGCTCCCCTCAAGTGAAACTGACAAAAAAAAAATCCCTGGTGTCTAGTGGTTTCTGCCCCCCTTGTTGGCAGATTAGCCTAATAGAAATAGGCCGATCTGCCCCTAAGGGTGAAACCAATGGCACCAGCAATTACTCTGATGACCAGGTGTTTTTTTATTGTCCCTTGTGTGTAAGTATTGTGCTGCAAGCATGTCTGTTTGCAAAGCTCTGAGAATGCATGTGAGTTTGACTGTCCAGAATTTACTGGAAAAGTCAGGACGTATCAAGTCATACAATGGTTTTATGTGTGATGCGTAATTTGGAATGTGAGTTCTGCCAAAATTTAGGAAACCCAAAAGTGATCGAAGTTTTTTAATGGTATTTGGAGGTTGTAATTGTGCGCATTTTTCCAAGAACTGTCGAGCTCAGCTCTTTCCTTAACTTGATAATTCGTATCCCTTAAACAGGACACTAAGAAAGGCTAGTTTTGTTTTTTTGAAAATTAATTCATAGCCGAATTTGGCAAATCCTACAACAATGCGGGCTACCCGTGTTAGATGTTGCAGTGATTCATCATCTGTGAGCTAAATATCATCTACATAGGACAATGCTTCAGGGTAAATGTCATACAATATTGAAGTCACAGTCCTAGGCTGTTCTTGTACCTCTGGGGTAACCAACTGGGAGCCTAGTGCGCTGAAACTTGTTAGTTCTCTACTCTTAGGTGCTATATTTTGGCAGAAGAAAGCATTGGAAATATTCAGTGTTGTTCTGCATGTTTTGCGCACTATGTTGTTCATGAGTACTGTGCTATGAGAGCTTTGTATAGCATATGTGCATGTATGACTGTTTAAATGTCTGTAGTCTAAGACTATTCTGAATGAATGGTCCGGTTTAGCTACTGGGAATAAGGGGTTATTCTTTGGTGAGACACAGGGTTTGATTACACCCTGGTACTCTAGTTGTGTGAGGATTTCACTCACAGGTGCTTTAGCATCATGTTTTGTTGGATACTAAAGTTGAGTTTGAGGTTGATTTTTAATTGGAATTACATGGTAGGGGGAATCTTTATTCCACCCTTCGTGGTTGCGATATAATGCAGGTGCCTGTGCCAATGCCCAATCGATGGCATAGGATTCTGCGAGCTCATCTGGAACAAGGGGTGAGAAAGAAGGTTTGATAACATCTTGCCCATATGGGCAAGTATGGACGAATTCAGGGGGCCAATCCCTTTCAGCCAGTAGAATATTATATGTATTTATGATACGGTCCCAAAATATTGGGTTGATTGTGCATTCAATGTCTCCTTTAAACTGTAACGTTAGTTTGTACACCCTATCGGGCGTGGAGACACACATGTCCGCAGTTTCTACTTGTAAGAAATCATCAGTTGCTTTCTCCTCCAGATGCTCTTGAAGATTCCGGCAAACTATTGTGACCTCTGTTGCGCTGTCTAATAGCGCTAATGCCCACTTCTTGTTCTTTAAAAGAGTCCTCTTGCTGAGTGGTATGACAAACTGCAACTGCTGCCACTTTTTTATTTTAAAATTTGGGTTTTTGTTGGGGAAGTTTCTCTTCTTTTTTAACAGAAACTTCTCTAGAACGTTGAGATTCCTGTATAGGTTTCACGTACTCAGTTCTTCGCTCTGATCGCCCACCTGTCTCAGTGCGTTTTTCCAGTGAGTCCTGAAAGGAACGAGATTGGCTTGTATCAGTATATTGATATCTGTCAGGCGTTTTTTATATTATCTCTATTTCTGAGATTATATCTATTCTGTGGGGTCTCCTTATGCGGAGATTCTCCCCTTTCTTTTTTTGGTATTTGTTGTTTTTTATCCCAGCATTTCTTAGAACCCTCTGGAGCTTGCTTGGTACAATCTTTATTAGATTTACCCTGAAATTGTGGTTTTGTATATCTGGCCCCCAGACTATCTCGACCAGTACTAGAGTAGGTCTCTGCGATAATCTTTGGCAGCTCACGTTCTTGATCCTGTGGAGGAACATCCTGGAGCTGCATGCGCTCTGCTAGTGCAACTGCTGCCCCTTTAAGGTTACTTAATATAATTGAGGATACCATGGCAAATTGCCCATTAGTTGCATCCCCAAGTCCAGAGCCGGGGCAGCCCCGTATTCATCTTGAATTTGTTTTAACACGTCCAATAAATTGGCAAGTATTGGTGTACTGTGTGCGGTAGTGTAGAGTGTGGCAAATACCGTGACCCAAGTATTGCAGTTGTCTACTGTGGGAATCATCCCAAATGCCAAGCACATAATTAATATTCTATGTTTATCCTGAGTTCCCATATCGGGAAGTACTGCTTCCTGTGCATTTATTTTTGAGCTAACCAAAACGGAATCTATTCTCATTTGGCGGGTACTTTACCCATGATTGAATGTGCAGTCGCAGGATTGATGCCTGGCGTTACTGCATGTGGTTGCGCTGGAGCAGCACATGCTGGGTTTGTGTTTAATGTGTGCAGTACAAACTGTACTAATCATCTGTATATTGCCGTCAGCTCAGCATACGCGCGACGGACTTCAGCTACTATTAAATTCAATGCAGCAGGGTGAGGTGTATAAGTGGCCAATACTGACCAGGTAGGACCATCATTACTTATAGGACCTAACCTAACGTGTAGGCGCCATCAAGCCAATTATTACGTCCTTGATAAGATAGAGGTATTTCTAGATATGCATGTGCTCTGTATTGTGGAGGTATGTTTGCAGGTGTATAGTGATGAAATGTATTTGTGTTCCCATCAGCTGCTGGAAAGGTGAACCAAGAATAAAAAAATTCTGTTCTATAGGCTGGATGAGCCTCGACAACAAATCTGACTGGACCCCCTTGGGCCGTTAGGCCATGTGCCAATAAATGTGTATTAAGGGGTGGTCGCATACTGACTGCAATTGCTACCTGTTGTGGGTTTGCCATGATGAATGGTAAATTTTGTGTTCAGAGATAAGCACACCAAATGGGTATTATCCTTTTAGGGTTCAAGCTCGAACAACCTACAGCATAAGTTAGGTACTCCCTATTTAGCTGAAGAGGAAAATCCTCAATACCATGGACGTCTCTGTATATAGCACTGAGGTGTCTTTGTATGTAGTGAGACAGAGATACTCAGGAGGACCCAAAAATTAGAGCCTGACCAAACGTCAAGTAGGCTCTCATTATTCTAATGAGACTACTGGATTTGGGCAGCAGAATCACTTGCACTGTGGGGGACTGAGTCTGAGCCCACTACAGGTGATACCTGTCGGCCTCTGTTTTTCTCTGGCTGACTAGCAGTGCCTCATCTCCACCCAAGAGCAGGGATAATTGGGCAACTGAGCGTATGAAACAATTGACTCCTAAGGGAAATCGTGGTCACTCAGATCTCATCAGTTTCTCTCAGTTACATTAGTCTCACATATACAAGGACAATCAGAGGCAGAATACAATAAGGTTTTATTGAAGTAGCTGTATCTTAGATAATAAAGCATGTACTGCAATAACTAGGATGATGAAGCATGACAGGATTAAAATTGTGACAAGGAGAGTGAAGCTTAAACATAACACTATCATATTGTCACTAGAATCATTAAAATAGCTCCTACCTAAGCTATGTTAGAGCGCAGCATGTTAAGCTCTAGTTTTGCCCTTCAGGTTCCCCTGGGAAGACATCATCCCTCATACCTGAGCAAGAGGCCTGTAGTCTACATAAGCAGCAGCAGAGCACTCAGCAATCAGCATACAGTCCTGGTCATCTGGCTGGAATCTCCCACTAACCTACAAGGGTCAAAGTAGTGTTTTTATAATAAAACAACTGATGTTCCAAGAAAGGATACCCCACCTAAAAGTGTGTCTGTTTCTATGAACATCAGAGACAAAGTGTACCACGTTTGCCAGCAAGCTATCTTACTGCAGCCTTGAGAACTGCACAGAGTGAAAGAAATGTCTTGTTTAAGAACGCAGCGCTGGCCTAGGCAAAGAACAGCTGGATAGAGAGCAAGAATTTTCTGAAGCATTCTCAGCATGCCGTAGCAGGTGGCTGCGAGCTTTGTTACCTGAGAGTCAAATTTGAAGGATTTATCCAGCCACATTCCAAGGCTCTTTATCCATGTTTTTGGGGAAGGAGAGTTCCACAAGCAACTTGGCCAGCCCAGGTATAAGGCTGAGTTAAAGTTGTTGGCTAAGATCATAAGCTCTGTCTTGTCTCTATTTCGTTTGAGACAGGAGCTATTCATCAAATTGGCCACCTTCTCTAAGCAGGGGTGCAGTGGGGGCGAGGAGAAATCTTGACTTGAACTGACGGAGACAACAAGTTTGCGTATTGTCGGCATAAGAGACTAGTGAAATACCAAAAGGAAGGACAATATCAACAAGTGGCCTCATGTACAAATTAAAAAGGGTCAGACTCAACAAGGAACCCTGAGGAACTCGACATTTTAGGGGAAGAATTTCTGAGGCACAGCCCCTATCAAAGACCTGAAAGGTCCTGTTCTCAAGAAGCTAGGGTGGTACCAGAAATTCCAGCACTCTGTAATCTGTCAGCAAGAATGCCATGGCTTGACGGTGTCAAAAGCTGAGCTTAGATCAAGGAGGATGATTGCTGCCAATCCTCCTTGATCTAGCAGCCTTTTGGATTCTTCTACCACAGCTAAAAGGGCTGTTTCTGCTGTGGTAGGGAGATATCCCATTTGGGTGGGATGCAAAATATGATTTTTCATGTTTTTTTTTTATTTTAGCTTATCCACGGAAGGAGAGAAATCGGGCAGTAAATCCCCAGGTCGAAAGGGTCCGGATTGGCCACCCCCCTACCTCATACCTTGTGAGTCCTTGACATATAATGCACAAGTGAATGGATGATTTCAGCAAAAAAATGAAAATACCCTTGAAATGTCAATGTCACATTATTGACCACTTCTGAATGAGAAGGTAAAGCTGTTGGATTGACCAAGACATGGGCATCATCTTTGGCTGAAGCCCAGCTCTGTCCCTTCCCAACCCCTCCATGTACCACAATGTTGGTGACTAGAGGAGTCCCCTGAGTTTTGGTGATCTAGGCAAACCCCAAGATTAGTATTCAAGTGGTGTGTAAACTCTGACTGTAGGGGATTTTCCTGGACCTTACAGCACAGCCATATTGTAAGTATTAGAGTATTTCTGTGTCTTGGCAAAGGGTTTCTCCAACACCTTGGAGTTATCCATAATGTTAGGGCCCCAGGTGGAAGAATTCTTTAACTTCTAATTGAGTCTTAGGGCTATCACAAGCCTTTTCACCTGTGGGGAGGAAGGCAATCTTTACTACACAATCAGCTCAGCGTTGTTGGGAAACAACCCCAGCCTCCCTCACTGCTAGCATCTTCGTAAATTGTGCAATGAGTTATGCCATCAAATGTAGACAAGGTGCAGCCCATGGTAAGCTGATGACAGGAGACCCCATCTTAGTCCTCAACATCCGTGTGGCAGCTGAGAGTAGAGTAGAACTTAAAACTACAATGGATTTGTGCATGATAAAAAATGTGAGTTTCAAAGTAGT
This sequence comes from Pleurodeles waltl, assembly GCF_031143425.1. Lineage (NCBI taxonomy): Eukaryota > Metazoa > Chordata > Amphibia > Caudata > Salamandridae > Pleurodeles > Pleurodeles waltl. Next base: position 1,634,295,435 of record NC_090445.1, read on the forward strand.
GTGGGAGAACAGACGATTGAAGAAGGAGACATGAGTTTAAAGGATTCACATTATATAAACTTTGCATGGCTCAGCGTAAATCTCCTTGTCGCTTAACACTGAACCAAGATGAAAAGCAGGTCCGGGTCAATTACCCTGTAAAAAGTATATTTTCAGATTTTCCTAAAATGTAAGCATGAGCATTTTTCAAATACAATGGGAGACTGTTCCAAAGTCTGGCAGCCCGAACTGCAAAAGAGGTGACACCAGACAAGAATTTATTTAACAGAGGTACAGAAAAAAGGTAAAGCAGGAGAACGAAGAGTTTGAGAGGACCTACAGCTGAAAATTAAAGAAGATCTTCTAGATGATCGGCGATGATCAATTTAGACATTTATTTTAGAGTCCATGAAGAGAAGTGAAAGCATAACTACACAAGACTCTGCAAACGGAATCGCCTCTAGGTGCATACCTGGAAGAGATTCTGAGAGAAGATGAAGCTGAAGAATGAATTTGGGGGTTGTAGCGAGAAATATACAGCTCTTAGTAAGCATAATGCATGACATATATTGAGAAATAGTCTTTTTCTGAAGGACAACGGGGGATCTGTTAGAAAATGAGAGAATACCATAGTCATTCATGACACTTCAACACTCATACGTATCACTGTGCCTTCACCATCCCTCAGATGGTATCTGCAGAAAGTAACATTGCAGGCTCTCTCTCTCTCTCCAGCTCGCTCTCTCTCTTTCTATCTCTAGTTCTCTCTCTCTCTCTCTCTCTCTCTCTCTCTCTATCTCTCTTTCTCTCTGTTTCTCTCTGTCACTCTACCTCCACCTCTCTCCCTTTTCTCACCTCTGTCACCCCTCTATCATCTTGTTACTGTATCAACATCTACATTTCCCATTCTCTCTCTCCCTCTCTCTATTTCCTCATCTCTGCTTATTTTTAAGGATGGACTATCCCGTGCGGTGACTAAACAATTATGGGGGTCATTCTGACCTCCGCGGGCGGCGGAAGCCGCCCGCCTGGTGGGAACCGCCAGAAGACCGTACCGCGGTCGAAAGACCGCGGCGGTCATTCTGAGTTTCCCGCTGGGCTGGCGGGCGACTGCCAGAAGGCCGCCCACCAGCCCAGCGGGAAACCCCCTTCCATGAGGATGCCGGCTCCGAATGGAGCCGGCGGAGTGGAAGGGGTGCGACGGGTGCAGTTGCACCCGTCGTGATTTTCAGTGTCTGCTTGGCAGACACTGAAAATCTTGGGGGGGCCCTGTTAGGGGGCCCCTGCAGTGCTCATGCCAGTGGCATGGGCACTGCAGGGGCCCCCAGGGGCCCCGCGACACCCGTTACTGCCAGCCAGGTTCTGGCAGTCAAAACCGCCAGAGCCAGGCTGGCGGTAAGGGGGTCGGAATCCCCATGGCGGCGCTGCCTGCAGCACCGCCATGGAGGATTCCCCAGGGCAGCGGGAAACCGGCGGAACACCGCCGGTTTTCCGTCTCTGACCGCAGCTGTACCGCCGCTGTCAGAATGCCCATGGGAGCACCACCAGCCTGTTGGCGGTGCTCCCGCGGTCGTTGGCCCTGGCGGTCCATGACCGCCAGGGTCAGAATGACCCCCTATGTCTGTCCGGAAAAAAAACATTTTTATCTGTAAAGGTTTTAAATGACTCTTACCCACTGTTGTTTTTTAGTGGTATGCTGCATCATCAAGTCCTCACCCAGATAAAAATACGGATTTGGTTGGACTCAACCTCTAGAAATTCGAGAGAGTTCTTTAGTGGTAACATTTTTGGGACCTGTATGTTAAAATTGTTTAGGGATACACGCATTTGCATTATTAGGATTTCCAGTAGGGCCGGGTATATTGGTGTACACAATGGGCTGCAATGTCCATTAACATCATCTGCATTTATAATTAAAGTGTATGCATCCAGGGAACCCAGTTGTGTATTGGCTGGCCTGAAGTTCAATCTACTACAGTGCTATATGGCAAGGAAAAGTGCTTTCGAATGTCGCAAACATTTTATATATTTGCAAAGTAACCCATAAGTGTGCCCTGTTTCCTGAAAGTAGCAGAGTGTTAATGTATAGAAGTGGGATATACTAAATAATTAGGAAACGCGTGTCATCCCAATGAACAATTTCTAGAAGGTGAATTTGAATATACAGTGCAAGCTGCATTTCTCCTGAGCAGGCCTAATTCTAAATAAAATCCTATTTTGTAATTTTGCTTAGCGAGAAAAGAATAAACTTAATTCAATTTTTTTTCACTTTTCTTTTCAAAGACCTAACTAATAGGTGAAGATACATATTTGATAAATGCATGGATTTTTTTTAAAAGTCAGGTTTGAGTTGCCTGATAGAAAACTGGAATTAAAACCAGTTTGGCTGGCTGCCTTGACACCAGAGACTGTAATTAGCATCCCAAATTAGCTGTGTATGACTGGCATCCTGCAGGAGAACAGAGTCTCTTAAGTAATACAGGATAATTTCCCTTGACGAATGTGAGACTAGAGGAAGATGTCCTCTAGTAACTCCCATGGGGTTATTTTTCCTCCTCCGTATGGGAACAACTATGATTTATCCCCCAAACAAGCAAGTACTTATGTATGTGTGACTGTAATGAATGTATTCATCAAAGTGCCCCCTACACTTTGACAGTAGAGGTCTCCAGAATGTTTCATTCCAACCGCAGATATGGCTGAATTTGGTGACTCCACATTACTCTTGTAACATGGAGTTCCAGCCAAGTTCCACCAATCACTGTGTGACCGAATTGTTTTCATGCAAGGCTGCAGATACATGAGCGTGTGCTCAATTTGGTGCCCCCAGCACAATTCTCTATTGCAGGCAGTTACGGGTGATTGTGAGGGGTTGCTGTTGGTGGGTGGCTTCTTCTGTAGATTTGCTGCCGCTTGAGTAGATTTTCTACCCAAGCAGCAGCAAAATCAGCTCTAATGGCCACGCACTCTTGCCCACCACATGGTGCAGTTAATGCTGATTTTTAGCACTGCGTGTGCTACTTGCGCTAAAGTTTAGCACAAGCAGCGTGGCATGCACATTTTCCGCCCACCGGTCAAACTCTGTGGAATCTCACTTTTTTATAACTCCACTGAATACCACAGAAGGAAAACCTACAAATTCTCCCCTACACTATTTGACAGCTGTTTAAGGTCAGGTAGGGTGAGCATAGTCATGGCTCCATTAGTCCTGACATAGACAACTGAACCAAACTGCTTAATTGACTGGCTAAAACATGTTGACTAAAGGACCTGGGAAAAAGTATGATCCCTAAGGATCAATTTTGACATTTTGTTAACATATTGGGGGACCTCTTGAATTAGGAAATGTGGGGTGTATCCTATAGATATTTTTACTTCCATCTATATTGCAGGAGTGTGTAAAACTTGCGTAATTTGCTGTAGCTTAATTACCACAAAATTGCACAAAATTTGGCAAATGCATCTTACACTCAAACAAAATTACCTGAATGGTCAGTTTGGGTAAAAATTCAACTGGAAAATATAATTTCCGGTTGATTTCCTGTGGCTCATGTTTAAAATACTGTAGCTCACATTTAAATTTAAGTTTTGTGCTAAAATATTACCTGAATAATATGCTTGGGTAAAATAATCTACCTAAAATGCGGCTCTTGTTCAAAAATTACCAGAACAGTACATGTTGTATTAAAATTCCTTCTCAAAATTACACAATGTGGCATAATGGCATCATCTTGATAATTGTGCTTGAATTTCATTTTGCAGAATTACTAAAAGTATGCCAATTATGCTGGCATAATTAAAATTTCACCCAGACCTACTATACTGTGATGCCTGTATATTATACTAGGAGCTCAGAGGGTTGTTTGAGCCCATCCAGCTCACAGAAATATGTCAGTGATGAGATAGGACCAATTGAAAAGTATGCCACAAATTGTGGATGAGGGTTTTCTTATTCACCAAGAAAAGGTGTATCATTGACAGACTTACTCTGTGGTATGGTTCATGATCAATAATGCATGGGCTTGCTAAACGTATTTAATATGCAATGCCTGAAATGATGAAAACACTGACCATTTAGTAGGGATGAGATTGGGGACAGTAACAAATGGTAACTCAATGGGTTGTCACAACAACTTCCCCATTCAAATTGAAATCATAAGTAAGAGGTGTCATGGATGGAAACCATCAGCGGCAGAGCCCTTTCAGACATCTGTCTGTGTCTAGAGTAGATTAGACAACTGGTTCCACAACTGTTTGAGGGGATACTCCCTCATTTCCACGCAGGTGAATCTGAAAGGACTACCAAGGTCTTGGGAGGTAAAGAAGGCTAGAACTATCTTGCATAGGGAATTCTGGTAAAGTTTTCAAAATATTGAGAAAAGAAATCCTGAAAAAGGGTGTTGTCTTTCCATTGGAAATTTGCCAGGATCTGGGTACTGGAATTCTCTTATCACTGGCTAATGCACGTTATACGAATTACACCTCCACACAATTTCCTCTGGAAATTACTGCCTCTGACCATGAAAATCTTTTTGTTGAAGTGCCTGGTTTGGTTGCCCAGGTATGTTCTGTTGTCTCTTCACATATCCTTAATTTCTTTCACATTTAATTGTGATTTCTAACGATTAGTTGCTGAACCAAATAGGCCTATGGAAGGGAATGACCACAGCTTCACAATAGTTGTAATTCACTTTAGCTTTGAATCATCTCTGTATTATTTTGCAAATACACCTTGATTTTGGGCTCGGTTATCATTTTGTTTAAGAGCATTGCCATTGGCGTGTACTTTAAGAGACCCAAAATATGACTGAGAGAGGGTTCTGAGTTTGTCTGTTTCCACTTATTGATGCTTTTCTGAGAAAAAGGAGTAGACCAATTGCTATCTGTTCCACATTAGGTCTTAGAAAGAAAATCCACCAGAATTGCTCTCAAAGTCTTGTTAGCTTTTTATGGACATAACTCTGTAGGGTGGTCTGGCTGATTTTGTTCTCAAGGAATGGAAGGATGATCTAACTAGTCGAGGTGTGTAGTCTGTGCAAGACATGAGGTTTTGACGTGACATGATAAGGTTTCTGGTAAATTCTTGTTGTTGGGTGCTGAACAAGAGGAAAGGGTTTTCTGAAGTAGTCTGTTCTAGTTTGGTGTACTCTAATACATATGTATGTATGTATGTAAGTATGCATGTATGTATGTATGTGGTATTTCTATAGTGTGAAAATAGCCGAAAGGCAATGGAGTGCTGTACGGGGTCAAAGACAAGCATAAGGTCAACAAGTAATAGGAAATATGCTGGCCAACTGACCTGCTTCCTGGAAGACAACACACTGGACACCTCTCAATCCAGATTCCGTAGCAACCACAGCATCGAGACTGCCCTCATTGCCGCAACCAATGACATCAGGACCATGCTCGACAAAGGCGAAACTGCAGCCCTTATCCTCCTAGACCTCTCTGCTGCCTTCAACACCGTCTGTCACCACACCCTTCGCACACGCCACCACGACGCAGGGATCCACCACAAAGCCCTGGACTGGATCACATCCTTCCTTTCCGGCAGAACCCAGAAAGTCCGCCTCCCTCCCTTCCTTTCTGAAGCCACCAAGACCATCTGCGGCGTTCCCCAAGGATCCTCACTCAGCCTGACCCTTTTTAGCATCTATATGGCACCGCTCGCCAACATCGTACAATCCCACAACCTCAACATCATCTCCTACGCCGATGACACCCAGCTCATCCTCTCACTCACCAAGGAACCCCGCCACCGCTAAAACCAACCTCCAAGATGGAATAAAGGGCATCGCCAACTGGATGGAGAAGAGCCGCCTGAAACTGAACTCAGACAAGACAGAGAGCCTCATCCTCGGCTCCAACCGCTCCGCATGGGACGACTCCTGGTGGCCGGCCACCCTGGGAACTGCACCGACACCCACCAACCACACATGCAACTTAGGGTTCATCCTAGACTCAGTGCTCACCATGACCCAGCAAGTCAATGCCATCTCATCTTCCTGCTTCAACACCTTCTGCATGCTCCGCAAGATCTTCAGGTGGATCCCCACCGAAACCAGAAGGATGGTCACCCAGGCCCTCGTCAGCAGCAGACTGGACTACGGCAATGCTCTACGCGGGAACTATGGCCAAGCTGCAGAAAAAACTGCAATGTATACAGAATGCCTCAGCACGCCTTATCCTCGACATCCCACGCCACAACCACATCTCAGCCCACCTAAGAGATCTGCAATGGCTCCCCGTCAACAAGAGGATCATCTTTAAACTCCTCATCTACGCTCACAAAGCACTCCACAACGCTGGCCCTACCTACCTCAACGAGCGACTCACCTTCCACATTCCCAAGCATCAACTCTGCCCCCTTCAACCTCGCCACCGTTCCTCGCATCCACCGAACTACAGCCAGCAGCAGATCATTCTCCCACCTCGCCGCCAAGACCTGGAACTCCCTCCCCGCCCACCTATGACAGACCCAGGACCTGCTGACCTTCAGGAAACGCCTCAAGACCTGGCTGTTCGAGCAGTAGCACTTCCCCGCACTCCCCACCCATCAGCTCCTTGAGACCCTAGCGGATGAATAGCGTGCTCTACAAATGACTGATTGATTGATTGATTTATTGGTTTGTGGATGGAGAATGCTTTGTGAAGTAGTGTTGATTTTTTAACACAAGTGGTATGGTGTCAGGAATGAACTGGATAGGAAGTCAGAAAGCTTTGTCTATGCAATTTACTGACAAGTCTAATATTGCAAGAGATAGGAAATGTAGCTGGTTTGAGGGTGATTAATCCATTATGATGCAGTATTATTTAAAGAAGTGCATCTTCAGCTGTTTCCTAAATAGGAGTTACATAGGGGTGGTCCTAATCGATTCAAGGAAGTTATTCAGGATCCAGATTGAGAAGCCCTACTTTCTTATTTTTTCTTTTTTGCATTTCTTGGTCTGTAGTCTGATGGTTTCTTGGCTGTATCTGGCTTAGAAGATGGCGTAGGTCAACAATAGGAGACAATGCAGTTTGAGCAGTACAAAGGTGATGCAATCACACATCTTCAGACCCTGGATGAGACTTGATGTGCCATGTAAGTTGCTCTTATGGGGTTCCAGTTTGGGGACTGGAAGACTATGGCGCAAGGCAATAGTTCTGAAGTCACTTACTGTAAGAAATAATTTCACTTTCTTTAGAAGAGACACCTGGTGCAGGCCATCTTTGTGTTTTTTTCTTAATGTCTTCCTTAAAGGTGGGATTGGTGGGATTGGTGCTCAGTGTGAATCCAAGTGACATGGCATTCTGTGAAAGTTGGGGTACAAAGCAGTCAGGATTTATGTCAGTAAGTCATGTTTGCACTGTTTCTTGTTTGTTGTTCTTGGGAAATAACTGGAATTATTCCTTGGCTGGGTAGAGCTTCACATAGGTCCCCAAACTACAGGTCTGGATAATATGAAGGCTGTGTTCAAGTAGAATTGTGCATTACTGGGGAATCTTGATGCTGTTGTATGTTATTAGAGCACAAAATGACTCCATATACAGGCTGAAGTTGACAGGGTCAGTATGGAACCCTGGGGACTTTGCATGTGAAAGGCATCATTCTTTGAGAAATGGAAGTATCCATGTTAACACACCGGTGTTGATTGGAACGGTAGCAGGAGGGCCTGTTAAAGACATTGCTAATGATTACTTTTTAAGGCTTCAGGGTGTGAGTGAAGGGGTTAGTCAATTGTGGTGAAGGCAGCTGAAAGGTCCAGCAGTATCAGGAGGCACATGTCATTGTTATTGTTGTGAGGAGGGCATTGCCTATGAAGTGCAAGACAGATGTCCACCTGATGCAGCATGATCAGTAGCCAGAATGGTAGGCATGCAGAAGAAGGGTAGCATTAATGTGACCTTTGAGTTGAACACTTGCTGATAAATGGTAGGTGAGTAATGTGCCTGTAGGAGGTGGTCATCACATTCTTGAGGACTAGAAGGATCTGGCCTGTCTTAAGAACTTCTCAGAACATACCTTGAGTGATAGCGGCATTGACAATGGTGAGTAGGGATGAGTGAGCATCATCAGATAGACATTTATTGAAGGACAAGAGTAAGACCTCATCTGCATAAGTGACTTTGAGAAATTTAAGAATGTCAATGAGAACTGTGAGAGATGTGGGTTAAGATTGACCAATTGTAGGATTCTAAGGGTAGCAGTGGGCTTAAGAGATCACGTAGGCTTAGTGTTGTCAATGTGCTGTTGCATTTTCTGTATTTTTTCACTTAAGAAGTGAGAGGTTGAAGGCATTGCACTTTTCTTTGGAGTTAGGAATGTGTGGATCTGGCAGGTAGTCTATGCAGTGCTTGACTTTCTTGAAAAGCATTCTTCTTCTGTTGGTGACTTCATTGATGATGTTGCTATAGTACTTCACTTTAGCTGATGTGATGAGCTATCTTCATGTTGTGTGGAGTGACTTCAATATCGTGATATCATCAGGAGTTCTGTTTTATTTCCATTTTCTTTCCTGTCTGCGAGTGTAACTTTTATTGTCAGCAATGTCATTAGACTGCCAAGGAGCTAAAGGCTTTGGCTTACACTTGTGTATTATAACTTGTGTGTGGGTTTCTACACATTGTTTAAAAAAATGTAGTTCTTCAGAAGAGTGTAGGCGTCTGACTTGGAGTTGATAGGTGAGAGATGAGTTCAAACTTTATGTTGTGTAATCAGAAACCTTTAAACAATTTGAAAGTTTGGTCTTCTCTTCACGGTTGCCCATAATTGTTGTTAAAACATTGATCAGGGAGATAAGGATGGCAAAGTGAATATTCAAGTCCAAGGATATGAGTGGGTCACATTGTATTGCTTCTGATGTTGTGAAGACAAGGTCAGGAATGTGGCTTTTGGAGTGTGTTGATTGCATAACATGCTGTACCATAACATGCTGTGTGATGATTTTGAAGACAGTGTCTCTTTTGTTTTTTAAGCTTATGTTCTCTGGGAGGTTGAAGTCACTCAAAAGGAAGGTTTGGACAGGTCAGATGGACAAGGTGGAAAAGAGATCTATGAATACATCGATGAAATTCTTGTTCTCCACAGGATGCCTGTAGAGGAGGCTGAAGGGGTCGTCTGAGTTCCAGAGTGGGAAATAACAAGTCAGCAGCTCAATGGAGTTGAGTGTTACTTAACTGCTTAGGGTGTAAAACCAGGAAGAGAAGCCTTCTCCCGTCTTATGTGTGTGGTCAACATAATGGATGCTGTATCTACGGGGTTAAAGTCACAATCAAAGTTTTTCCATGACCGTGTGCACATTACAGATTTAGGGCCTGATTTGGAGTTTAGAGAATGGATTACTCTGTCACCAAGGTGACGGGTATCCCATCCACTGTATTACAATCGCCATATGCTATTATGGGATCAAAATACGATGGACAGGATATCGATCACATTTGTGATTAAGTAACTCCCCCTCTAAATTTGGCCCTTAACGAAGTTGTGAACTGGTAAAAAGTGTCTTTTTTGTAGTGCTGTTTTTTGGTATATCATTGATGACGAATGTGAAGATTTGTTTTGATGAGAGAAAGAAGTGACAGAAGACTTGTTTGAAAAAGATGACGGGTTTTCATCTTTTGGGAGGACATACAGGTAATTTCTTTCCTCAATAACGCTAGTTTTACCTGCATAACTGTCCTGATGAGACAAAGAGGCCTCGGTTTCCAGCACTGTCAGACTTGCCACTATCACTTTTCTGAGGTAACATAGGTATCTTCAATCATGTTCAATTTAAGACCTATCCCTTTTCTGAGCATGCAAAGTGTGCCTCAGTCTTAGAGATCATAATGAAACCCTATAACTCTTCTGGGGATATGTCAAAATTCAGCTCTCAGTGCTTTCAATGTCACCTGTCACTTCTCTGGATATAACTAGAGCAACATTATTCCCTAAAAATGTGAGCCTCCACCATTATCAACCCTTCTTAAAATAATTTGAGAAACTGTCTTCCCAGAACTGTTGGTCCCCTCAATCACTCTTTTTGAAACATTAGAACAACTTCAGTCTCCAGATCAGTCATTCTTTCTTCTATCACTGTAATTTACCCACAAGTCTCATTGCTATCTGTTTCTGAATCTAAATAGAGCATCTTTAGTCCAACCGCTGTCAGGACAATCACTGTCATTCTTCTGGACATAACTCGAGTAACTTTAGTGCCAGCACTATCAGTCTCATCTCTAAATGTGTTGTGGTTATGAAGAGAATAGTTTTAGCACACAAATACCAGTATCACCACTATCATTCTTCTGGATAGAACTTTGGTACTTTTGGTAACTTTAGACCCAGGAGATGTCAGACTCATCTCTCTCTCTACATTCTGGATTAGAATAGAGCACAATTAGGCACAGTGTTGTCTGTCCTTACGCTATCACTCTTCTGGGTATAACTTGACTAACTTTAGTCCTCAATGTGGCCAGTTCTACCATTGTCACTCTTCTGGATATACCTAGAGCAATTCTAGTTCACAGTGCTGCCAGTTACACTTCTATCAGTTTTCTTGAAATAATTTGAGTAATTTTAGCTTTCAGTGCGGTCAGTCCTAAAACTATTACTCTTCTGGATTAAGTCTTCAGAAACTTTAGTCCTCAAGGGGGTCAGTCTTATGACTGGCACTCTTTCCAATGTAAGTTGAGTTGTCAGGTCCCTGAGCAGACAGACTTCTATTTGCAGCCTCAGGGGTATGGGAAAATCCATGAGTCCAGTTTTTGGCTGTCCTTATCTGCCCAAAGTATTGCCAACTCTTTCTGGTGAGGACACACCCAACAATGGAATGTCTAAGCAGATAGTGCCCTCCAGAAGGATCCTTGTCTGCCAAAAGTATTGGCAACTCTTTCTGGTGAGGACACACCCAACAATGGAACGTCTAAGCAGATAGTGCCCTCCAAAAGGAGCCTCCAAGAGGTAAAAACCTCAAAGGGAAAAAAACACTGATTGTGAATGGAGAACTCCAGGAGGCCGATGAGGCTAGGTACTGAAGGTTAAAGACCAGGACTGCAGCAAGGCACAAAAGGAGCAGATAAGTCAAGTGGAAACACAAAGAGCCAGGAGAACAGAAAGGTTTAGAAGGGAAGCAACAGGAGCAAGAATAATTAGCAAGAGTGAGGAAACACCAGCAGGAATAAGGACACGCCAGCAGGAGTGAAAAACACTTGAAGGAGCAAGGAAACACCAGTAGGAGGGAGGAAACATCAGCAGATGTGAGGACACACTAGCATAAGTGAGGACCCACCAGCAGGAGCAAGTAGTGTTGAAACGCAAGGGGAAAGACAATTCTGCTCCTCATATACTCCAAACAGGAAGTGACATTGAGGAAGAAGCGAGGCTGGCATGATGGACTGGGAAATGCTGGCAGGAATGCATGATAGAACGTCCATGATGGACTGTTTAAGTAAAAACCCTTTCCCTGGAATTCTGGGAAGGAGAAGCTACAGAGAGGAAGAAGGAGTGCCTCAAGCCCACCCAACAAGCGAGAAGAAAATTGGCCCTCTGCTTCCTTCTGCAGGACTCCCCAGGCTGCAGGTAGGTGCTTACGCTGTCCCGCTGTGGAACGCAGGAGGCCAGGGTGGCAGTTAAGTTAGTTGTGGGTCCAGCTGTGACCCGTGGCATGACATGAGTAACTTTAGTTCTTGATGCACTCACTTCAGTCATTCTCCCTGATCCTGATACAACTAGGGTAAATTTAACAGCAAGCTCTGTCAGTCTCATCTCTGTCTCTGGAAATGAATAGAGATCTTCCAGATATAACTCTAGTAACTTTAGTCCTTGTGATATCTGTCCAACTAATAATACTCTTCGGGGTGTAACTTGTCCAACTTTAGTTCACAGTGCTACCAGTCCTACCAGTATCATTCTTATTCCTTTGGATACAACTTGAGTAACATTAGTTCAAATTGCTGCCATTCCAACTACTTTCACTCTTCTTTAGATAAGTTGAGTAAAACATTAGTTTGCAATGCTTCCAATCCTACCACTCTTGTGCTTCATGTTGTAATTTCAATAACCTTAGTCCTCATTAAACTCAGTTTATTATGTTGGTTCTATAAAAGTGGGCGGGCCACAGGTGTGATGTGGACAAAGGGGGAGTGCACAGCAATCTCCTCACGGCGCATGTATGTTTGGATGGCCATCTGGAGAGAGCCTGCAGAGGCTCCTAGTCTGCATAGGAGCGCCCTGACTGGGTTCTCCCAGCCAATCCTGATGCTGCTTTGAGCAGCGTCAGGATTGGCCGCAGGGCAGACTGGGAGCCTGTGCCTGCCTGGAGTGATGGAACAGAGCGGATGGAGCAGCGTGGCAGCAAATTAAGGTAAGTTTGATTTTTGGGGGGAGGTCCCCCCCCTTCCCGCCACGCCCCTTTTCCCTGCCGCAAATCCACGACTGCTACCACTCTCACTCTTCTGGGTGTCACGAGAAATTTTAGAGCCTAGTGCTGTCAGTTTCCTATCTATCTATGATCTGTATACATGTAGGGTAACTTTAGGCTCCAGCACACTCAGTGCCACCACAATCATTCTTTTGAATATCACATGAATAACTTGAGTCATCAGCGCTGTCAATCTTACAATTATCACTCTTTTGAATATAACTTGAGTAACTTTAATTCTCAGCACATCCAGCCTACTAATATCACCCTTCAGGCTATAAAATATTAACTTTAATCCTCAGTGCTTTCAGTCTCCTCCCTATCAATGTTCTGGAATTAAATAGAGTATCTATCGGCTTCAGGACTATCAGCCACCCACTGTCACTCATCAGGATATATATCTGAAGTGCTCAGTGCTCTCAGTTCTACCACTATCAATGTTCTTTTACAACTTTAGGACATTTAGTTCACAGTGCTGTTGGCCATGCAACTATCACTTTTCTGGATATAACTTGAATAACCTTAGCCCTCTGTGCGATCACTCCTGCCACTATCACCCTTCTAAATATAACTCTAGGAACTTTAGGCCTCTGTGTTGTCAGTCCTACCACTAGCATTCCTCTACATATAACCTGAGTAGCATTATTCCTCAGTGCAGTCAGTCCTTCCACTTTGGCTCTTCTGAATATAACTTGAGTAACTTTTACCCTCAATTTTGTCAGCCTTGCCACTATCACTCTTCTGGATATAATTAGAGTACCCTTAGCATATAGGATATAACTGTAGTAACTTTAGCCCTTTGTGCAGTCCCTCCTGCCACTATCACTCATCTGGAACTAGCTTGAGTAACTGTAACCTTTCGAGCAGTCAGTCCTATCCCTATTATTCTTCTGGGTCTAAGTTGAGTGATCTTAGCCCTCAGTGCAGTCAGTCTTGCCACTGTCATGCTTCTGGACTTAACTTGAATGACCATGGCCCTCAGTGCGGTGAGTCCTGCCACTGCCACGCTTCTGGATGTAACTTGAGTGACTTTGGCTCTCAGTGCAGTGAGTCCTGCCACTGTCAGGCTTTTGGATATAATTTGAGTGGCCTTGTGTCTCAGTGCAGTGAGTCCTGCCGCTGTCACGCTTCTGTATATAACTTGACTGACTTTGGCCCTTAGAGCGGTCAGTCCTGTCGCTGATACTTTTCAGCATATATAACTTGAGTGATTTTGGCCCACAGTGCGGCGAGCCCTGCGCGTCACACTTCTGGATATAACAACCTGGCTTGAACCCTAAAACCTACCCCGCCCTGTCCTACAAACCACCTGACCCTCTGCCCCTGCCCTGAAACCTAAAACCTACCCCGCCCGGTCCTAAAAACTACCTTACCTCCCCATCCTGTACCTTAAAACCTACCATGCACTGCCCTAAAAACTACCGTGATCCCAGTCCCTGCCCTGAATCCTAAAACCTACCCTGGCCTGTCCTAAAACTACCCAAAGCCCCTGTCCTGAATTCTAAAACCTACTCTGGCTGTCCTAAAAAACTCTGCCAGTCCTAAAAACTACCCGACCCCGCCCCCACCTTGAACCCTAAAACCTACTCTACCCTGTCTTAAAAACTACCCTGACCTCTGCCCCTGCCCTGAACCCCAACACCTACCCTGCCCTGCCCTAAAAACTACCCTGACCCCCACCCCCACCCTGAACCCTAAAACCTACCAGCCCGGCCCTAAAAACTACCTCACCCCCTGCCCTGTCCTTAAAATCACCTGACACCCTGCCCTGAACCCTAAAATCTACCCGCCATGTCCTAAGGACTACTTGACCTCCCTGTCCTGTACCCAAAAACCTACCCTGCACTGCCCTAAAAACTACCCTGCCCCCTTTTTCCCTGCCCTGGACCCTCAAACCTATCCCGCCTGTCCTAAAAACTACCTGACCTCCCCGTCCTGTACCTAAAAACTTACCCAGCACTGCCCTAAAAACTACCCTGAGCCACAGCCCTGGACCCTAAAACCTAACCCACCCTGTCCTAAAAACTACCCTGACCCCGGCCTCTGCCCTGAACCCTAAAACCTACCCACCCTGTCCTAAAAACTACCTGACCCCCTGCCCTGAACCCCAAAACCTACCCTGCCCTCTCCTTAAAAACAACCTGATCTCCCCGTCTGGTACCCTGAAACCTACCCTGTACTGCACTAAAAACTACCCTGATCCCTGCCCTGAACCCTAAAACCTACCCCATCCTGTCCTAAAAACTACCTGACCCCCTGCCCTGAACCCTAAAACCTACCCCATCCTGTCTTTAAAACTACCTGACCTCCCCACCCTGTACCCAAAAACGTACCCTGCCCTGCCCTAATAACTACCCTGACCCCCTGCCCTGAACCCTAAAACCTAACCCACCCTGTCCTAACAACTTCCCAGAGCCCTGTTGTACCCTAAAACCTACCCCGTCCTGTCCTAAAACTACCCACCCCCATTCTGTACCCTAAAACCCACCCTGCAGTGCCATAAAAACTACAGTGACCCCTTTACCCCCACCCTGAACCCTAAACCTACCCTGCCCTGTCCTAAAAACTACCCCAACATCCCAGCCCTAGCCCCTACCCCAGCCCCACTTAGCTCTCTCTCCTCTGCCCTCTGCTCCTGTTCAACCCAGACAGCTAGACCGCTCTCTCTGCTGTAATCATGCATTTACAGTTGTGGCACTGTGCCTGGCATACTGCCTTAGACCTTACAGAAGTCCCAGTCTTCTCAGGAAGAACAGGGCTTGATAAAAGCAAAGGGGAACACAGACTCTGGCACAACAAAGGGCTTCACCAGTGGCACAGGGTGCCTCTTGACTCATTCTTTTTTGAGTGACGCAGAGTTAGTATGGCTGGCCAGGCCTGTTACTAACCTCTCAACCCTCACTTCTCTCTCTCTATATATATGGCCAGGATCTGCCGAGGCCTCCCACCCATCCACGAGTTTTCTCTCCCACATGTCTTTTTAGTCAATAAAACACACATCTTGGGTTAGGGGTCATAAACCCCTGCTGTATTTTATTTGTGACGGAGCAAATTCAAATCAGTCATCACTTAAAACATTTATACATAGCAACCCCATCATATTTACAGCTTTATTTACATGTGTAGATGTCTAGCCTTAACAGAGATGCTAATACATCTAATTTCCTAATATTATCTACATTCAGTTGCTTTGTATCCACCTTAGTGACTGTGGATGAGATAATGATTAGCCCTGATGGTGAGTTCCAGGTCTTTGTCTTAACAAAATCATTCATATTATTGCTTTTCTGGCAAAGCAAGGCCCTGCACTTCGAGATCAGGATGACAGCGATGGGAATTTCCATCAGTTTCTTAGTGCACGAGCAGAGGATGTACCTTCTTTGAAACAGTGGATTACAGCAAATCGAGCAGAATATCTCAGGCCAGACATCCAAAATGAAGACCTCCAGTTATTATCCCATGCAGTTTTGCATCAGATTCGTAACACTATTGGCGACAATCCATATGCAGTAATTGTTGATGGCACGGAGGATATATCTGGTCAGGACCAAGAAAGCTTTTGTATTTGTTACACTGACCAAGATCTGTACCCTCATGAGCATTTTATTGGACTGTATCAGGCTGATAATATCACTGGTACTACAATTGCTACAATTGTTAAAGATGTTTTATGCCGCCATGGTCTTTCTCTGTCAAAGTTGAGAGCACAAACATATGATGGTGCAGCAAATATGACAGGGAAATACCATGATGCACAAGCATTAATACGGCAAGAACAACCTCTTGCTCTTTATGTTCATTGTGGAGCACATTGTAAAAATCTGGTTATGCAGGCTGCAGCACATAAATGTTCCATAATGGAAGATGCACTGCTTTATGTCCAAGAACTTGGAAATCTGTTTGGGCAATCTTTGACATGTCGTACAATATTTTCAGACCTCACCCAGGCCCTACAAATATGTTAAAAATAAAGCCACTGTGTCCAACACTCTGGACGGTCAGTGTAAAAACTACACAAAAAGTAAAGGATAATTATGAACCTATTCTGGAAACTCTAGAACAATTATCAACATCTAAGTCCAGTGGTGATGTGTCTGCTCATGCTTGTGGTTTGCTTGCACACTTTCAGATAGGAACAACTGTCCTAGGTCTTCAGATTGCTCTCCAAATACTGCAGCTTTTGAAATGTTTGAATATTGCCAAGCAAGGCTGCCAGCAAACTATGGGGGTCATTCTGACCCTGGCGGTAAAATCCGCCAGGGCCAACGACCGCGGGAGCACCGCCAACAGGCTGGCGGTGCTCCCATGGGCATTCTGACCGCCGCGGTCAGAAACGGAAAACCGGCGGTGTACCGCCGGTTTCCCGCTGCCCTGGGAAATCCTCCATGGCGGCGCAGCTTGCTGCGCCGCCATGGGGATTCCGAGCCCCATACCGCCATCCTGTTCCTGGCGGTTTTGGCCGCCAGGAAGAGAATGGCGGTATGGGGTGTCGTGGGGCCCCTGGGGGGCCCTGCAGTGCCCATGCCAATGGCATGGGCACTGCAGGGGCCCCCGTAACAGGGCCCCACAAAGATTTTCAGTGTCTGCCATGCAGACACTGAAAATCGCGACAGGTGCAACTAAACCCGTCGCACCCCTTCCACTCCGCCGGCTCCATTCGGAGCCGGCATCCTCATGGAAGGGTGTTTCCCGCTGGGCTGGCGGGCGGCCTTCTGGCAGTCGCCCGCCAGCCCAGCGGGAAACCCAGAATACCCGCAGCGGTCTTTTGACCGCGCAGCGGTATTCTCGCGGGCCCCGCCAGGCCGGCGGCTACCGCCGCCGGCCGGGGTCAGAATGACCCCCTATATCTGGGCTACTGGCTGTTGTGAATGTAGCAAAAAGTGCTATACTGAAGGTTCGTAATGATGAGTTGTTCAACTGTCTGCTCGATTCCACTAACCACATGACTGCTAAGTACCATCTTAATGCCATTAAAGTGCCATGATTGCGGCGAATCCCTAAAAGAATAGATGATGGAGCAGCAGAAAGTTTTCATCCTGCAACCGTGGGGGACTACTATCGTCCTCAGTACTTTGAACTTTTGGATACAACGGTGAGTACTGCACCTACGACATAGGGGAGGCAAAAGTCAGGGGGACACAAACGCAACACCCCCACCCCCACCATGAACCTCACCCACTACAACACACACATTAATGCATATCCAAACATCACAGTAACAACCCACAACCCCCCCGGAAGAATGCAAAGACAAAAGGGAATCAGTATAACTATTGTAATGAATAAAAATACAGTAAGCTCATATATACAGAAATATATACACATTCCAAATATATACATCACGATTACTAGTGCAGGTATGCACAATTCAATGTCCGTGGACCACTGGGCCCAAAATGCATGGGCGAGGCCCACACTAGATACCTGTCCACAAACGGAGAGACCACTGCAGGGGCATCAGATAGTAATACAACAGGCACCTCAGGGGGAAGGGAAGGGGGGGCACCTCAGCCGGATGAGTGCAAAGCTAGATCCACGACGGGGCTCCATGCCCATTGATGTATCCTGGGGAGTGCAAAGCCACATTCTCTCAAGTCTCTACAGTGGGTGGTTTGCCCACTTGACCATCCTGGGGAGTGCAAAGCCACAGTCTCTCAAGTCTCTGCAGTGGGTGGTTTGCCCACTGTACCATCCTGGGGAGTACAAAGCCACAGTCTCTCAAGTCTCTACAGTGGGTGGGTTGCCCACTGGACCATCCTGGGAGTGCAAAGCCACAGTTTTTCAAGTCTCTACAGTGGGTGGGTTGCCCACTGTACCATCCTGGGGAGTGCAAAGCCACAGTCTCTCAAGTTGATGCAGTTCTCCACTGGTTCTGGAGGGGGACTGGTGCCCAGAGTGCTTCATCCTGTGAAGGGTTCAGGTAGTGGATGCAGTTCTCCACTGGTTCTGGAGGGGGACGGGTGCCCAGAGTGCTTCATCCTGTGAAGGATTCAGGTAGTGGATGCAGTTCTCCACTGGTTCTGGAGGGGGACTGGTGCCCAGAGTGCATCACGCTCCTCCTGACGGTCCCAGTTCCGTCACTGTCCCAGCCGCACATGGGCTAACGATGCTTGCCATGGCGGTCTTTGCCCTGTTCAACGGTGCTTGAATTAGCCGTTTCTGACCTGTTCAGCGGTGCTTGCCACGGCGGTCTTTGCCCTATTCAGCGGTGCTTGAGTTTGCTGTCTGTGACCTGTGCAGCGGTGCTTGCCCTGTTCAGCGGTGCCTGCCATGGCGGTCTTTGCCCTGTTCAGCGGTGCTTGAGTTGGCAGTCTCTGCCCTGTTCAGCAGTGCTTGCCTTGTTCAGCGGTGCCTGCCATGGCGGACTTTGCCCTGTTCAGCGGTGCTTGACTTAGTCGTTTCTGCCCTGTTCAGCGGTGCCTGCCATGGCGGTCTTTGCCCTGTTCAGCGGTGCTTGACTTAGCTGTTTCTGACCTGTTCAGCGGTGCTTGCCATGGCGGTCTTTGCCCTGTTCAGCGGTGCTTGACTTTGCTGTCTGTGACCTGTGCAGCGGTGCTTGCCCTGTTCAGCGGTGCCTGCCATGGCGGTCTGTGCCGTGTTCAGCGGTGCTTGACTTTGCTGTCTGTGACCTGTGCAGCGGTGCTTGCCCTGTTCAGCGGTGCCTGCCATGGCGGTCTTTGCCCTGTTCAGCGGTGCTTGACTTTGCTGTCTGTGACCTGTGCAGCGGTGCTTGCCCTGTTCAGCTGTGCCTGCCATGGCGGTCTTTGCCCTGTTCAGCGGTGCTTGACTTTGCTGTCTGTGACCTGTGCAGCAGTGCTTGCCCTGTTCAGCGGTGCCTGCCATGGTGGTCTTTGCCCTGTTCAGCGGTGCTTGAGTTGGCAGTCTCTGCCCTGTTCAGCGGTGCTTGCCTTGTTGAGCGGTGCTTGCCATCGCGGTCTTTGCCCTGTTCAGCGGTGCTTGACTTTGCTGTCTCTGACCTGTGCAGCAGTGCTTGCCCTGTTCAGCGGTGCTTGAGTTGGCAGTCTCTGCCCTGTTCAGCGGTGCTTGCCTTGTTCAGCGGTGCTTGCCATGGCGGTCTTTGCCCTGTTCAGCGGTGCTTTACTTAGCCATTTCTGACCTGTTCAGCGGTGCTTGCCATGGCGCTCTTTGCCCTGTTCAGCGGTGCTTGACTTTGCTGTCTGTGACCTGTGCAGCGGTGTGTGGCATGACGGTCCCTCAGTGTCCAGCGGGGCTGTGGGTACCGGGGCCCTCCAGGTCACTGCCGGTGGTCTCCGGACCAGTGACGATAGTGCTGCCCTCCAGGGCACTGACTCTGGCGGTGGTCTCCGGACCAGTGACGACGGTGCTGCCCTCCAGGGCACTGACTCTGGCGGTGGTCTCCAGACCAGTGACGATGGGGCTGGCGGGGCGTCCTGGCCAGCGGGAAGGATGGCGGCCTTCTCCGCCATGCTGTTCCTCCCAGACTTTGGAGACTTCTTCTGCCCCTTCACCACCTTGGGAGGGGTCACAGCTGACTCGACACTCCCCCCGGGACCCTTGTGGGCGGCTTTGCTGGCAGGAGTCTTCACCCTCTCCCGTCGGGCACTGTCCAACTTCTGGTGCTTTACAGGGGGTGGACTGGCAGTGCTTTGGCTCCGTGTCACACTGGCTGCCCTGGTGGCCGGTGCACTCCACATACCTCTAACACGCACCACTGGTACCGGACTTTTTTTGGCTCAGGGGCTAGTACGGGACCTATGAATTGGAGGGGTGGGGGTGGTGGGACAGAGGTCAAGGTTGCTCTGGAAATGTTTCTGACGATCACTGGGATGGGTAGCTGGAGGGGGTCTGGGAGTCGAGGAAGAGGAGGTGGATATAGGAGGTGTAACTTTAGATGATTTGGGTGCAGGTGCAGGTTCTGGAGGCTGTCGGAGGTGGAGGGATGTTGGGTGTGTGGATGTCTGCGTTTGTGTACTTTGGTAGGGGGCGTCACAGACACACTGGGAGAGGACACAGGGGACGTGTAAATGGTAGTGGGGGTGGTGAGTGCAGGTGAGCGGGGTGTGGTGCTGGGTGTTCTGGTACGAGTCCTAGTGGCTGTAGTGGTAGTGCATGCAGGTGAGAGTGTAGACGACACTGGGAGGGAGGAGGGAGACGACGAGGAGGGGGACACAGTGGAGGCAATGGATGTTGCTGTGTCTGTATGTGGGTGATGCTTGTGTGAGTGCCTGTGGGATGTGTGGTGCCTATGTTTGCCTGAGCTGCCCTTGTGTGTTGAGGTGTGTGCAGGCTGGTCTGATGGTGTGCTTGAGATAGGCTGGGGTACAGGGGATTGGGTCTGGGTGGAGGAAGTTGGAGGGGGGAGGCTAGACACAGGGACAATGGCTGCCATCAGTGCTGAGGCCAGAGATTGCAGGGTTCGATGATGGGCAGCCTGACCAGAATGAATGCCCTCCAGGAATGCATTTGTTTGTTGCAACTCCCTTTCTACACCCTGGATGGCATTCACAATGGTAGACTGCCCAACAGTGAGTGACCTGAGGAGGTCAATGGCCTCCTCACTGAGGGCAGCAGGCGTGACAGGGGCAGGGGCTGAGGTGCCTGGGGCGAAGGTGATGCCCACCCTCCTGGGTGAGCGGGCACGGAGCGAAGGCTGAGGGGCTGCTGGGAGGGCGGTGCTGGTAGGGGGGGTGGCAGCTGTACCTGTAGAAGTGGGGGGCACAGATGGTGCCGCCACCACAAGGGAGCTCCCATCGGAGGACGAGTCTGTGTCGCTGTTTGCTGATCCGGTCACCGACGTGAAGCTCCCCTCGCCCTCCGTCCCACTGATGTATTCTGTGTCCGTGGTGTGGCCCTCCATGGCCATGTGGGACGCAGACCCCTCGTGCTCCGGTGCCACTGTACCTCCGCCTGATGATGCTAATGCAAAACAGAACAGGGAGACCACAAAAAAGGGGTGGGGAAAGAGAAGAAAGACAGGTTGAGTGCATGGCTTACCGCTACCGTTGGCGGACAATACAGACACAGCAGCCAACTGCACTACGCCGTGCTCTTGGCCTCTACAGATGCAATTCCTGGGATATGGCCTACATGGCTTTGAGTGTCATCTACCCATATAGATGACACAGGGGCATGTATACCTTTACTTGGCACTCTACTGAGATGGGGTGGAGTGGCACATGACCTGGATTCTGGAGGGGCCTAGCCTACGGAACTCGCCCTGGCCTAGGGAAACCCACAGCCCTCCTCCCCCACCCAGACACCTCCACTGCGCGCAAAGTCATGAGAATGTGAGTGTACTCACCCCCTTGTGTCTGCTGTGATGCCCTCATGCACCCATCCAACTCAGGGTAGGCCACCGCCAGGATCTGGAACATCAAGGGGGTCATGGTGCGACGGGCACCCCTCCCACGTTGGGAGGCCATCCGCAGCTGAGCCTCCACCGTCTTCTTGCTCCAGCAGCGAATGTCCTCTCATCTTTTACGGTAGTGGGTGCTCCGTCTCTGGTGGACCCCCAGGGTCCGGACATCCTTGGCGATGGCACGCCAAATATCCTTCTTCTGGTGGGCGCTGACCTACATGACATGTACAGGGGAAGAAGAGAAGAGAAGTCATTAGCAACAGCACCGTCGAAGTGAGTGGCCCACATCCCTGCCCTTGCCATGTGGTACATGCAATCACGCTTCTACATGCTCGCAGGACTCTGCCCCCTTCCTACTGACATCCAGCCCTCTCCACCCAGGCATAGCCCATACAACGTGCTCCCTGTGTACTTACCTGTTGGTCTGGAGGACCGTAGAGTAGCATGTACTGGGGGAGGACCCCGTCCACGAGCTTCTCCAACTCCTGTGCAGTGAAGACAGGGGCCCTTTCCCCAGACGCACGAGCCATTGTCTCTTCCAGACCGAGGTCACAGCAGCACTTGCAGTGTAGGTCCTCTCCTGTCGAAGATCAGGTATCGAGTGATTGAATAGATAGAAAATGGCGGTCACGTCCACGGCAGTGACGTCCTCGGCGGTGCGTATCATCACCGCCGGCGCACTTCGTCATTGGCTCCTGGGACCCATAGGGTCCAATGTTAACCAATGCAGCATTGCGCCGCAGTCTTTGACCGCCTACCGCGACGGTGTACAACGCCAGCGCAGTTACCTCACATCCCATTGTCCCACTTTAGAGGTCAGGCATCCGCCATTTCAGGGGCCCGCATGGCTTAATTTACAACTGCGTCACACATACCTAGGCCTACACTCAACACACATACAGGAAGGATATTTTATTTAGTGTTGTGTCCTGTGTAGCTGTGGGTACATACCTCAGGATTTGTTGACTCTGTGGTCGCTGTTATCCTTCCTAGGCACCGTCAGCTGGGACATGTGAAGAGATGGCGGAATCCTCCGGTGTACCGACTGCTGGTGGACCTGTTAACAATGGAGGAGCAACATTTAATCATCACGTACAGGTTTGACCCTGCCACAATCCAGGAACTGTGTACCCAGTTGGAGCCAGACCTGATGTCACCAATCCGCCATCCCACAGGAATCCCCCCTCAAGTGCAGGTGCTATCAGTGCTCCATTTCCTAGCAAGTGGGTCATTTCAGACAACAGTGGCCATGGCATCAGGGATGTCCCAGCCTATGTTTTCCAACGTGTTGTCCAGAGTGTTGCCTGCCCTGCTGAAACACGTTAGAAGCTACATCGTTTTCCCTCAGGTGGAGGATTTGGCGACAGTTAAAGGTGACTTCTATGCCCTGGGACATATCCCTAACATCATAGGTGCCATTGATGGGACCCATGTGGCTCTGGTCCCCCCCCACAGGAGTGAACAGGTGTACAGGAACCGGAAGAGTTATCATTCGATGAATGTACAGATGGTATGTTTGGCAGACCAGTACATCTCCCAGGTAAATGCTATGTTCCCTGGCTCAGTGCATGACGCCTACATCCTGCAGAATAGCAGCATCCCGTATGTGATGGGTCAACTCCAGAGGCACCGTGTGTGGCTATTAGGGGACTCTGGTTACCCCAACCTGTCATGGCTATTGACCCCAGTGAGGAATCCCAGGACCAGGGCAGAGGAAGCTACAATGAGGCCCATGGGCGGACTAGGAGGGTGATCGAACGCACCTTCGGCCACCTGAAGGCCAGGTTCAGGTGCCTCCATATGACAGGTAGTTCCCTATTCTACTCACCAAGGAAGGTGTGCCAGATCATCATCGCCTGCTCGATGCTTCACAATCTTGATTTGGGACGCCAGGTACCTTTTCTGCAGGAGGATGGTCCAGATGACGGTGTTGTGGCAGCTGTGGAGACTGTGGACAATGATGAGGAGGAAGCAGAGGAAGAAGACATTGATAACAGGGACTCTGTCATACAGCAATATTTCCAGTGACACACAGGTGAGAACAATTATTTTACTACTACATTCACTTTCACACTTCTACCTCTATCCTGTCTGTCAATTTGAAGTAGTATCTGCTAACTGAGTGATACATTTCCATTACGGTTTCACAGGTGTGGTTACCAACGTGTGTCATCTGCTTGCATCCTTCATGGACTTGTGATGTGTGACTTAGGTATGTTGACATTACTATTGAGAACGGATTTTGTCACTGTCATAGCTAATACACATTTTCAAAATCACAGACTGACTCCAGATTATTTTGTGGTTCAAGAGTGTTTATTGAAGTGCTAATTATTGGAGGGGGTGGCAAAATGGTGATGGGTGATGGTGGAGGAATGTCCATGGCAGAGTCCAGTCTATAAGTCTCACAGGTGCATTGCCCATATGGGCATAGGAAGTGAAGCTGGGGCAGTTCCAATCTGGACAGGGTAACAAAGTGGGACAGTGGGAGGACAATCAGGGTGGTCTCATTTCCTGGCGGGGGTCTTGCCATCTTGCTCTGTCCTGTTCCTGGATCTCAGGGACCGCTTGCGGGGTGGTTCTCCGTCTGCAGGGGGTGGGGTGCTGGTGTGGTGGTCCTGTGGCGGGGCGTCCTGTCCACTAGCACCGGCGGAGGTGGTGGGCAGTTCATCATCTATGCTAGTGTCAGGGGCCCCTTGGAGTGCCACGTGTCCCTCATGGTCTTTTGTATGTCCTTCAGCACCCCTACGATGGTGGTCAGGACGGTGCTGATGGTTCTGAGCTCCTCCCTGAACCCCAAGTACTGTTCGTCCTGCATGCACTGGGTCTCCTGAAACTTGGCCAGGACCGTAGCCATCGTCTCCTGGGAGTGGTGGTATGCTCCCATGATGGAGGAGAGGGCCTCGTGGAGAGTGGGTTCCCTTGGCCTTTCTGCCCCCTGTCGCACGGCAGCCCTCCCAGTTCCCCTGTGTTCCTGTGCCTCCGTCCCCTGGACCGTGTGCCCACTGCCACTGCCCCCAGGTCCCTGTTGTTGTTGGGGTGGTGGGTTATCCTGGGTTCCCTGTAGTGGTGGACACACAGCTGACTGACGTGTCCTGGGTACGGAGGTATGGGCCCCCTGGGTGGGTGCTGTGCTGGTGTTACCAGAGGGTGGAAGGTCAGTGTTGGGCTGTGCCTGTGCGAGGGGACCCGACTGTCCCGAGGCCCACGATGGTCCGGGCTGGTCATCTGGATCCAGTTGGACAGAGCTGCTGTCATCACTGTGGGCCTCTTCTGGGGGTGGAGTGGACATGTCTGGACCCTCCTGTGTGGTGACGTTACATAGTGGTCCTGCAGGGGTATAAAAGCATGATTATTGCATGTGTGTGTGTCATGGTGTGCAATGGGTGGGTGTGCGTGTACCCCAGTGCAAGCATTCCTGTGTGGGGGCTTGTGTGATGATGGTTGGGGGGTGTTATGGGTATGTGCAGTGGGCATGCTTTAGTGATGGGTGTCCATGCTTAGTTGTGTCATGCAGGGCTTGGTGTTGGGATGGGTGGTTTGTGTTATAAGTACATTAGTGAGGAGTTGGAGTGATAGGGGAGGGGGTGAGGGTGGGGGTGTGTGATAGCATGCTGGTAGGGTGGGGGATATGATAGTTAAGATTTGACTTATCAGTGTCCATTCCTCCACGACTCCTCCAAGGCCCTCAGGATGCATAATGGTCAAGACCTGCTCCTCCCATGTTGTTAGTTGTGGGGGAGGAGGTGGGGGTCCGCCGCCAGTCCGCTGAATCGCGATGTTGTGCCTAGAGACCACTGAACGCACCTTCCCCGTAGGTCGTTCCACCTCTTCCTGATGTCCTCCCGATTTCTTGGGTGCTGTCCCACTGCGTTTACCCTGTCAACGATTCTTCGCCATAGCTCCATCTTCCTGGCTATGGAGGTGTGCTGCACCTGTGATCCAAATAGCTGTGGCTCTACCCGTTCGATTTCCTCCACCATGACCCTGAGCTCCTCCTCTGAGAACCTGGGGTGTATTTGGCGTGCCATGGGGTGGTGTAGGTGATGTGTGGGGTGATGTATGTGGTGATGAGTGTGGTGATGTGTTGTGGTGTGTGGAATTTTGTGCGTGGATGTTGTGTGGGTGATGGTGTTTTGTGCCTCTGTGTGGTGGGGTTCTCTATTGCTGTGCTCTCTCTCTGTCGCCTTCATCTCTGATTTTTGGTCTTAGGGGTTTGTGGGTGATGTGAGTGTGTGTTTTATATTGTGTTGGGTGTGTAGGAGTGTTGTTTGTATGTGTATCAGGTGTGTGTATTTTGAATTGTCCAATGTGGCGGTGATTTGGAGATGTGTGTGTATTTTGAGCACGGCGGTGTGTACCGCCAAAGGAATCCCGCGGTTGAAAGACCGCCGCGTGGTTTCGTGGGTCGTAATAGCATGGGCGTGTTTCTGTTGGCGTGACGGTGTCGGTTTTGTTTTCGCCAGTTTATCACTGACCTTTGGTGTGGCGGACTAGTGTGGGTGTCTGAATTTCTGTTGATTCTGAGATGTGGGTCATAATAGCTGTGGCGGATTTCCGCGGCCGCGGCGGTGTTTTGGCGGACTTCTGCACGGCGGTAAGCGGCTTTTACCGCCAATGTTGTAATGACCCCCAAAATCATGTTGCCATAAGCAATATCCATAAAGAGATGATGGTCTTGATTGACCTACAGACAATAGCAAAACAATTTGTCCTCTGCAGTGAACAGCGCAAGAAATTATTTGGCTTTTCAAATTCAAGTTCATAATTTTATTATAGATCCCTGCAGCAAAAAAATAATAATTTCTAATTAGGCTAATTGCATGTTGAGGTTTAGGAATCTCACCAAGAACATTTAGTTTATTCGTTCTTTTTTGTCCCACCTTTATTTGCTTGGTTCATGAAGATGCAAGATTCATAAACATGTTTTTTTTTTTTTTGTTGCATTTGGTCAAATTACTTTGTGAATGTAAATAACAATAAAGCATACTTGCAAACTGTGACTACATGCATAACTTCCTCAATATTTCACTTCAAAACTATACGATTATATTCCTTTACCCGGGCGTCCTCACACAATGGGCGATTTGTATAGGGTCACAGGAAAGTCTTCAAGGTTGTCCCTGTACCCCCCAGAAATTTAGGGCCTGATTACAACTTTGGAGGAGGTGTTAATCTGTCCCAAAAGTGACGGTAAAGTGACGGATATACCACCAGCCGTATTACGAGTTCCATAGCATAGTCCATTATATCCTATGGAACTCGTAATACGGCTGGTGGTATATCCGTCACGTTACCGTCACTTTTGGGACAGATTAACACCTCCTCCAAAGTTGTAATCAGGCCCTTAGGCGGTCATTCTGACCGCGGCGGTCGCCGCCCACCAAGCGGTTCCCGCCAAAAGACGACGGCGGCCATTCCGGCTTTCCCGCTGGGCCGGCGGGCGACCGCCAGAAGACCGCTGGCCGGCCCAGCGGGACAGCCCCTTCCACAATGAAGCCGGCTCGGAATGGAGCCGGCGGAGTTGAAGGGGTGCGACGGGTGCAGTGGCACCCGTCGCGATTTTCACTGTCTGCTAAGCAGACAGTGAAAATCTTTGTGGGGCCCTGTTAGGGGGCCCCTGCACTGCCCATGCCAGTGGGCATGGGCAGTGCAGGGGCCCCCAGGGGCCCCACGGCACCCGTTCCCGCCATCCTGGTTCTGGCGGTGGACACCGCCAGAAACAGGCTGGCGGGAAGGCGGTCGGAATCCCCATGGCGGTGCTGCAAGCAGCGCCGCCATGGCGGATTCCCTGGGCCAGCGGGAAACCGTCGGGAAACCGCCAGCTCCCCTTTTCAGACCGCGGCTTTACCGCCGCGGTCAGAATCGCCAAGGAAGCACCGCCAGCCTGTTGGCGGTGCTTCCGCCGCCCTCCGCCATGGCGGTCATGGACCGCCAAGGTCAGAATGACCCCCTTAGTGTCTTGACTGACCTCGGCCCTCAGTGCGATCAATCCTGCCACTGAATACAACTTGAATGACCTAGACCCTCAGTGCCATCAGAGCTTCCTCTAACACTGTTGTTGACCAGAGGAGGGCTTTTAATGCCCAGCACTGCCAGCCCGAGCCATGTCACTTAGGGGGTCATTGTGACCCCCGCGGGCGGCGGAAGCCGCCCGCCTGGCGGGAACCGCCAGAAGACCGTACTGCGGTCAAAAGAGCGCGGCGGTCATACTGACTTTCCCGCTGGGCTGGCGGGCGACCGCCAAAAGGCCGCCCGCCCGCCCAGCGGGAAAGCCCCAGCAACGAGGATGCCGGCTCCGAATGGAGCCGGCGGAGTTGCTGGTGTGCGACGAGTGCAGTTGCACCCCTCGCGATTTTCAGTGTCTGCCAAGCAGACTCTGAAAATCTCAATGGGGCCCTGTTAGGGGGCCACTGCAGTGCCCATGCCAGTGCCATGGGCACTGCAGGGGCCCCCAGGGGCCCCACGACACCCGTTCCCGGTGAAAACCGCCAGAAACAGGATGGCTGGAAGGGGGTCGGAATCCCCACGGCGGCGCTGCTTGCAGCGCCGCCGTGGAGGATTCCCTGGGGCCGCGGGAAACCGGCGGGAAACCGGCGGTTTCCCTTTTCTGACCGCGGCTGTACAGTGCTGAGAAGGCATCTTTCTTCCGTACGTCTATCCCTTCCCTGCTCCTGCTCTGAGGACATGCAGTGCTTTGCCATCTCTTTCAGGAACATGTAAGGACTGCATTTGAAATCAAGCGACGACAATGTCGTTCTCTCATATTTATGTCTCCAGACAAGCACATTGGGGCATCTCTTTGGAAGTAAACAGGGACAATTAGCCACCTAATGAGCCATCTCTGGTTCCCTTTTCCAGCCCGTCCCTCTTGTATTCCTTGTTTTCAGCAGTGGGACCATGAAGGGCGACGGTGAGATGAGAACGCGTCCGGCTCTGCAAGTGCAATTAACGTCTCCCTGAGAAGCCAACGAGTAATACAAGATAATTAGGCCTTAATTATTTATCATTTTTGTTTAATTATTGCCACTTGGACGTTAAGAAGTTATAAAACTCTTGGGCTGTGTTTATTAAATGTGAAAAGATCATTAGCCGTCCCCTAATGTTAATGAAATCGCAGTGAAAGGCCTTGGCCGGGGGCGGAGGCAGCGCTAGCATGGGATCCGCGATCAGTAATTGCCAATCTCAGACGCTGTGACTCAGAAGAGGCGCAAAGCTGCTCCAGTACAGACCAGATCTTGCCAAATGATGACCCAGACACTAAGGGGCTAAATTATGTGGAATACAGGTACTTTTGGCAGCGTGGTTTCAAATTTAGCGCCTCGAAGTCGAAGTGATTTAGCGCCATTTGACAGATGGGAGAGGACGAAGAAATAAACATTGTGACGTTATTTCGTGACTAGCATCCAGATGTTCAGGGTTTTTGCATCCCTTATGTTCCATATACAAGTCAAAACCTAAGCGACGCCTGTGAGGCTTCTTGATGGCGAGTAGTGTGCATTATCGTACTGTGATAGTAAGTAACATTGCAGGTGTTTCATTTATATTTTCTCCTTGTTGTTGGACAATGATCACTTGTTTGCAAATATGTGCCTTACTTTGTTCTGTTGTTTTATTTGTAGTGAATACATGTTTTAGTTTGCACGTATTTCATTGTTAAGTTTGTTTCTTTAGTAATCGCTGCGTGGGTGTTTATTTCTCTTTGGAAAGGTCTGGTAAATGTGCTTTTAGGACAATTTGGAATCCGTTCTTTTTTGTTGTCTATTTGTAGGATTGTGATTTAAGTGGTAATACAAAAAGAAAGAAGTTTCTCTACTTTGTATTGCAGCTTTCAATTGAAGTAGTCATAGTCATGCAAACATATGTTTTAATAAACACACCACTTAGCCTCATACTTCCAGGTGTATATTTTTCTCTGCTGCCAGTCATGTTTGATTATAGTAATATATATTGTAAATCAGTGGTTTGATGGATTTGAATGCACAATCTCTCCGTTGTTGACTTCACTGACTACTTACACTTACAATAGCTACTTTCAAGACATCAAATCTGGTACAAGGGTCTATGCATGGTCCAGATGTTACCTTTCTCAAGGATCTATCTACATATACCTTCAGGTCCTCCAACCTACAGCTAATGCAAATGCCTCATTTTAAGTAACAGAGCTGTTTGAAGAGATTCCTCTCTTCTGGCACCATCACCTTGGTATTGGAGCTTCTTACTGTCTCTTCAATCATTCTATTCATGATCAACTTGAAACCCTGGCTATTCTTAAGCTCCTTTGCATGAGAAAACCATGTGTTTCAATGATGCTCCTCACTCCAGTCCAACTCTAACAACATGCAAGTGGCTGCAATACTATCACAAATAAATGACATAACATATGGGATCACTGTAGAGCACAATAGAAGGCATGAAAAAACACTAGAGGAAGCATCAAGAAGCATGGATGAATGGGGACTTGGCCTCAGATGGCATGACTAGCACAGGATGGAGTTCCAGGAAGTATGGGGAACAGAATGGAACATTGAGTGGCAAAGGGCAGTACAGGAAGGAGGAATAAAAGGCATTGGCAACACTGGAATACTTAGTATCCAGTGGGAATACTGGACAAAAATCACAATATGTGAGTTGAAAGTGAAAGGAACTTTGGAGGTATGTTGGAAAAAATATCAGAAGGGATAGGCAGTTATTAGAAAAAAACATCAGCTTTGGGAAAACGTTGCTTCGTAGTTAACACTGATAGACAAGGGATAACCTATGAGAAACACCTTGAGGAATGTGGAGCACAGGAATGAACAACTGGAGTAGTGAGAAACACTGAAGAAACTACCAGGAGGCAGAAGAGAAAGACATATTGGACTGTACATTGGCAAAACATGTCAAAGGTCATAAAGATGAGCATGCAGAAGATAATTAGGAATTGGTGAACAAATACCCAATTGCCTAGCCTAACTGCTTCAGGCGGGTCGCTCCCCCGCACCCTGTGCCGGTTTCCTCCGCTGCTCCTTATCTGTTTGGTCCTGCCTGGTGTTCCCCACCTTGGTGTTTCCCGCCACTGCGTCCCTGCGTCCCCGCCCCCCTCCCTCCACTCTCTTTTTTTCCTTTTCCCACCGCTGCGTCCCCGCCCCCCATCCCTCCACATCGTTTTTTGCCTTTTCCCACCGCTGCTTCCGTGCAGCCCCGCCCCCTCCCACCCCATTCGCTGCCCAACTCCATCCCCCCTGCTGCCCCTCCCTCCCACCTCCCCTTATATGGCAGCCGATGCGTGGTGAGGAGAGCGACCCTTGACCCTGTTTCAGGCAGGTCGTTCCCCCGCACTGCATGCCGGTTTCCTACGCTGCTCCTTATCCGTTTGGTCCTGCCTGGTGTTCCCACCTTGGTGTTCCCTGCCGCTGCGTCCCTGCGGCCCCACCCCCTCCCTCCACATAGTTTTTTGCCTTTTCCCGCCGCTGCATCCCTGTGGCCCCGCCCCCCTCCCACCCTATTCGCTGCCCAGCTCCATCCCCCCTGCTGCCCCTCCCTCACACCTCCACTTATATGGCAGCCGATGCGCAGCCGTGCCTCTGGCGCACCGAAGGCAAGCCTGTCTGCGCCTGTCCGCGTCCAGACCGTGCCCAGCGCCAGGACCCCTGGCCCCCAAGACCGCCACGCCAACCAACGCCTCTACACCGCCAGCCCGCTCCACGCACTCAACACTGGACAAGCACACGCCTGCTTCCTGGCCTCCCCCAAGAACACCGAGGGACCCTTCACCTGCCGGAACTGCAGCCTCACCAGCCTTCAAATCGCCAAACCTCCTGCCAAGCCAGACTGCAACTACCTTCGATGCATCCTACTGAACACCCGCTCCGCAGGCAAAGACGCCGTTGAACTCTGGGACCTTCTCGACACCTCCACCCCAGACGTCGCCTTCCTGATGGAGACTTGGATGAACGCCTCCTTGTCGCAGACATCACCATAGCCATTCCGGATGGCTACAAGATCACCCGCAGGGATCGCACCAATGCAGTCGGAGGCGGAATAGCCATCGTCCACAAGAACACCATCAGGGTCATGACCAGTACCGACGACCCCCTCAGCACCACCGAACATCTGCACTTCCAGATCCACACCTACCCCAACACCACCCTCAGAGGCACTCTCGTCTACAGACTGCCCGGACCACGACCTCAGTTCTGCGACTCCATCGCCAACCTAGTCAGCAGGCACGCCCTAGCCTCCGCAGACTACATCCTCCTCAGCGACCTGAACTTTCACCTGGAGAATAACAACGACTGCAACACCACCGCCCTAATCGACAACCTCGCCACCCTCGGACTCAGACAACTCATCACTACTCCAACACACTCCGCCGGCCACACGCTGGACCCAGTCTTCGCCACTAGCCCCCACGTCACCTTCAGCCACACCACCGAACTCCCATGGACCGACCATCGCTGCATCCACTTCACCTTGCAGAAACCCACCACACACCACCGGACCCAACAGCTCCCCCACCGCAACTGGAGCAAAGTCAGCCAAGACCAGCTGAACACCAACCTTGCCTGAGAAACTCCCACCAAACCCACCAATCCCAACCTCGCAGCCCCCAACCTCTGGCGCTGGATCGACAACTGCGCCAACACCCTCACCCCGCTCAAGAAGCCGTCCAACAGAGATGCCAACAAGAGAGCAAGCTGGTACACCTCGGACCTTCGAGCCTCCAAACAAACCTGACGAAAACTGGAAAGAAAGTGGCTCCACGAACAGACACTGGACAACCATGCAGCCCTCAAGCACACCATCCGCAATCACCATCACCTCATCAGATCTGCCAAGAAAACCTCCTTCAAAGACCACCTGGACCACAACGCACACAACAGCAAGGAGCTCTTCAACATCGTGAAGGAACTCGCCAACCCCAGCTCCAGCACAACCGACATCCTGCCATCGCAAGACCTCTGCAACTCCCTCGCCACCTTCTTCCACCACAAGATCACAAACATCCATGACAGCTTCTACAACCAGACCTCCTCTCCACTCACCGAATCCGCTGACTCTCCACCCACCTTCAACCACGGCCCCCTACTCGTCTGGGCCAACGTAAACGACGATGACACAATCAAAACCATGAGCACTATCCACTCTGGATCTCCGTCAGACACATGCCCGCACCACATCTTTAACAAAGCAAGCGCCACCATCGCACCCCACCTCCGCAAAATCATCAACATCTCCTTCAAAACCGGGACCTACCCCGAGAGCTGGAAGCATGCTGAAATCAACCCCCTACTCAAGAAACCCATGGCGGACCCGAGAGACCTCAAGACTTTCCGTCCCATCTCCCTGCTCCCATTCCCGGCCAAGGTCATCGAGAAGATTGTCAACAGACAACTGACCCACTTCCTCAAAGAAAACAACATCCTGGACCCTTCCCAGTCAGGGTTCCGCAGAAACCACAGTATTGAAACCGCCCTCATTGCAGCCACCGACGACATCAGGGTCCTGCTTGACAACGGCGAAACCACAGCCCTCATCCTCCTGGACCTCTCGGCCGCCTTCGATACCGTCTGCCACCGTATCTTACGTACACACCTCCACAACGCAGGGATCCGGGACAGAGCTCTGGAGTGGACCACCTCCTTCCTCTCCGGCAGAACCCAGAGCGTCCGCCTCCCCCCTTTTTGCTCCAAAGCATCCAAGATCATCTGCGGCGTTCCCCAAGGATCATCCCTCAGCCCTACACTATTCAACATCTACATCTCCCCTCTCACCCACGTCACCCGGCTACACAACCTCAACATCATCTCCTACACCAACGACACCCAACTGATCCTTTCTCTCACCAAGGACCCCCTCACTGCCTAATCCAACCTCCACGAAGGAATGAAGACCGTCGCAGAATGGATGAGAAACAGCAGACTGAAGTTGAACTCAGACAAGATGGAGGTCCTCATCCTCAGCACCAACCCCACAACCTGGGACAATTCCTGGTGGCCGACCACTCTGGGAGCAGCCCCAACACCCACCGACCATGCACGCAACATGGGCGTGATCCTCGACTCAACACTCTCCATGTCCAAGCAAGTCAGCGCCGTCTCCTCATCCTGCTTCAACACTCTCTGCATGCTCCGCAAGATCTACAGATGAATCCCCACAGATACAAGAAAAACAGTCACCCAAGCCCTCGTCAGCAGCAGACTTGACTACGGAAACGCCCTCCACGCAGGAGCCCCAGCCAAACTCCTCAAACGACTGCAACACATACAAAACGCCTCCGCACGCCTGATCCTCGATCCCCACCGTCACAGCCACATCACCCCCCTCCTGAGAGACCTACACTGGCTCCCTGTCAGCAAAAGGATAACCTTCAAACTCCTCACCCATGCACACAAGGCGCTCCACAACACCGGTCCAGCCTCCCGCAACAGACGAATCACCTTCTACACCCCATCCCGCCAACTCCGCTCCGCCGACCTCGCTCTTGCCACCGTCCCCCGCATCCAAAGAGCGACAACCGGAGGCAGATCCTTCTCCCACGTCACCACCAAGACCCGGAACACCCTTCCTCTGCCCCTACGTCAGACCGAACACCTGCTGACCTTCAGGAAGCGGCTCAAAACCTGGCTATTCGAGCTACCCTCCCTCCCCCCAGCGCCTTGAGACCCACACGGGTGGTAGTGCGCTCTACAAATACTTGATTGATTGATTGATTGATTGAAGCGAGACTAAGGAAGGAAATGTGAACTTAATAAGACCTACTTGTATGATGCCTTTGTTCTAGAACAGTGGTTCCCAACCTGTGGGCCAGGGACACATGGGGGTAAACAAAGCGCCTCTCAGAGGGTTTTTGACTGCTTCGAAAATAAACTAATATTTACAGGTTAATAAAGTGTGTATAAATTTAATTTGTTTCCTCAGATTGATTTGTGGGAGCAGTGCAGGTGCATCAAACAGAATATAGTATTGACGGTGTGTGGCTTCAGTTGAATTTAGAAAAGCTCCAACGTTCCTTTAAAATTAAAATTGTTATATTTTTTATTTTATTTATTTGCAAATTAAATAAAATTAGTTATTATTTGTGTATGTGTTTGATGGTTTGCTTATTTCTGTATTTTTTGTGTATTGTTTTGCGGCTCATATCATCGACAATGTTTAGACCTGCGTCCCGGGCTCCCCGTAATGACACAGACGGGGTCCTCTGATTCTAATAATGATCCAGTGGGGGTCCCCGCATTCATGTAATGATAAAGTGGGGGTCAACAGAAGTCAATGGGTTGGAAACCACTGTTCTAGAATGTTTATATTTGCCAACCCTGTGGTTCCTCACTCGTGTTAGTGGAGATCTTGCTTGCAATTTATCATGTTGAAAGGTAAGACCGCCCTGCAATGTGTGCAGCAGAAACATCACCTACGGTTCTAATTAGGGAAGTAATTGAAATGTTCATGATTTTTCCACCATAGGAATTAATCACCACTTCTCTTGGAGCCTCTATTGGTTGCAAAGGTCTCTTACAGTGTCGTGGAGGGTTTGTGGGATTTGATAAACAGATTTAACATTTAGTCGAGGGGCCTCTGATCCCGAAATGTAACACTGAACAAGTCGAGATGTATCCTGTAGAACTGTGCGGGTGAGAGGCGTCATTTAACATTCATTACAGCAGGTAGTCCTTGTAACCTAAGAGTTATGAAAGTGAGACATCTCGTGAAGTTAACATTTCTCAAGGGGGGAGATTTTGTAGTCCAGCAGGAGACTGAGGGCAAAGCTCTAGGTTCAGTCTGACATGCCAGTACACACATATGTCTACTGAGGCAGGGTAACATGGCTGATCAGTGAATGAAAATCCAACCTGAAATCTTTTTTGTGATTGGAGGAAACATCCTAAAATCCTGAAAACTCTGTCCTTAACATTCACCATCTGTAACATAGAATACTGGCCCCAAAGTTGTGACGATTGAAAGTCTAGTACAGATGAACTATAATATTGAGGAACTTCGAGAAAGAACTTTGAAATTAAAACAGGAAAAGTGCGCATTATAATCATAACAGTATATTTATCGAAGTACTCACATAAATGGATAAAGAATAAAAACAATTCGCCTTTTTTGAAGGCACTATAAGGAGACAATACCAAAGTAAGGTAACAGTATCCGACGTAATGGCTGCTGCCAAATTCTCACAATGTTGGTGTTATGTATAAACACTCTATAGCAGAGTGCATGCTCCCTTGCAAAGATGACCTCCTCAATAACACTAAGCATGCAGTCAGTGAAGGAAACAACTTGCAGGCTTCATTTTAAAAAGCAGAATGGAAGCATTAATGTGGCAAAACAGGTAAAGTTAATAAATAATATGTGAGTGCATCTGAGTAAGCAGACTTACTTTGGGATATTTTCTGTTTACACCACACAGGCCCATTTTGGAACATTTTCAGTGAACCTGTGTGGATTTTGGGAAATAAACCACACCTACAAATAAAAAGCAATAGCTCATAACAAATATATTTATTAATTGTATAATTAAATCAGTAAATAATGATGGTTAGCTTGTTCAGGGCTGAGTTTTACACAAAGCTGAAGGCAGATCAACGGCAACAACAAAAGAATGTAAAAATCAAGATGCCTCCCGATGTCTACAAAGAAATACAGACACTCTAACATGGAACGGCTAAATTAAATTTGGCTTTCTTCTGGCAATTTTTTGCTAAATTTCTATATATCAAATTACATGAATTTCGCAAAATGTTTGCTATTGTAGTCACAATAAT
The DNA here is from genome assembly GCF_031143425.1 of Pleurodeles waltl. Classification (NCBI taxonomy): domain Eukaryota; kingdom Metazoa; phylum Chordata; class Amphibia; order Caudata; family Salamandridae; genus Pleurodeles; species Pleurodeles waltl. Next base: position 1,634,331,890 of record NC_090445.1, read on the forward strand.
CTGCACAATTTTTGCAGGTACGAGACTGGCTAGAGGAAAAAATATTTCAATGGAAAACTAAAGTTGTCCCTAAGAGGCATTCTGCAAGAACCAGACTCCTGCCGACATCACCAGTGACTTTTGTACCTTGTGTTCAATCGTTACGTATTTCAGTGAATCAGAACCGTGCTACCACCATCAAAAATATGAAGACTTGACTGAATATGAAATGTCTACATTCACATCAAAAGGCAAATATGTACATTAGGCCTTAGCCTACAGTTTATTTTTACCCTCAAGGCACATCAACTTTCCGTTTCAAAAGTAAAAGTACAGGCTAACAATATGTATTTCCAGGAGCATTGACTGATTCCATTTTCTACGAGGAAAACAGATAGTTGTCGGCAATGTTTCCTTTAAATACACCCCGATGACACTCGTCGTCATCCCCTGCGTGAATTCTAATCCCACATCCCTTCTGCTTCAACTGCCCCTGGTCCTCAAAAGTTTTTTTGATTTTTTCTCCTCCCCCTTTTGGCTGCAAAAGAACCACTGGAAATGGTAGCCGAGTCCCCTGCCTGATTATTTTCCGCTGAGAAGTGCTAATTAAAAGCATGGAAGAATACAATCTGCATACATTATTGCAAGTTATGCCAACAGAATGTCAACATTTATGTCAGAAGTAATCTGGAATGGCAATTACGCGGAGCAGTGGCCTGGAATTCACTGGCAGTACACACCGTCAGGCCGGGTAATTGTAGGGGAGTCGGTGCTGGCGCGTGACAGACAGCAGGTGACAATGGAGTGCTATTGTGAGCTGCAAGGCTTGAATGCTGTTGTGAAGGTCAAGGCGTCTACGCTGGTTGGAACACGATAAAGATGGGGATTAAAATGTCAATAGTTCATTCAGTAACAGCCTCTCTCGCTCTCTGCCCGTCCTCCCTCTCTCCCGCCCCGCGTGCTCTTCCGCTCCCGAGCCAGGGGCGCTCCTGCCAGGGGCGGGAGTGTCACGGGAAGTGCTGAGATCTAAGGCCCGTATTTATACTTTTTTAGCGCCGCATTTGCGTCGTTTTTTGACGCAAAAACGGCGCAAACTTGCAAAATACCATTGTGGCCCATATTTATACTTTTTGACGCTAAACTGCGCTAACGCAGTTTAGCGTCAAAAATTTTTGCGCCGTCTAACGCCATTCTGAAGCGCCATGTGGGCGCCGTATTTATGGAATGGCGCTAGCCGGCGCAAGCGGACCGGCGCTGCCTGGTGTGCGTGGAAAAAAACCACGTACACCAGACAGCGCCGGCGTAGGGGGAAAATGGCGTATGGGCGTCTTAAAATGGGGCAAGTCAGGTTACGTCGAAAAAATCGTCGTAACCCGACTTGCGCCATTTTTTTTCGACGCCCATCCCCCATCAACATGACTCCTATCATTGTAAAGATAGGAGTCATGCCCCCTTGCCCAATGGCCATGCCCAGGGGACTTATGTCCCCTGGGCATGGTCATTGGGCATAGTGGCATGTAGGGGGGCACAAATCAGGCCCCCCTATGCCACCCAAAAAAAACAAAAAAAATATAAAAAATAATACTTACCTGAGCTTACCGGAATGTCCCTGGGGTGGGTCCCTCCATCCTTGGGTGTCCTCCTGGGGTGGGCAGGGGTGGCAGGGGGGGTCCCTGGGGGCAGGGGAGGGCACTGTGGGCTCATTTTGAGCCCACTTGTCCCTTAACGCCATCCCTGACCCAGGCGTTAAAAAGCGGCGCAAATGCGCCGTTTTTGGCCACGCCCACTCCCGGGCGTCATTTTTGCCCGGGAGTATAAATACCACGTAAAGGCCTGGGAGTCATTTTTTAAGACGGGAACGCCTCCCTTGCATCTCATTAACGCAAGGAAGGGGTTCACGCTAAAAAATGACGCACACTCCGGGCACTTTGGCGCCCGAAGCGTCTAACGCCATAGTATAAATATGGCGTTAGTTGGCGTTGGTTTTGCGTCGAATTTGCGTCGAAAAAAACGACGCAAATTCGGCGCAAACGGAGTATAAATACGGGCCTGTATTTTGTAGGTTTGCGCCGTTTTGCGTCAAAATGCGGCGCTAAAAAAAGTATAAATACGGGCCAAATATCTGACTGGGAGATTATTTGCACAGGGTGTTGGAACGAGTTGGGGGACCTTGAACTCTTACTCCAAATATTGGGCCAGAAGAGAGGCACGGTGGTGGTAGTGGAGTGAGAAACATGGGGATCCAGGGTCTTTGAAGGACTCATCTCCCTGCTATTGGTGTTTCAAGTGGGAATTTTTAACGATTATTATAACTGCTGTTGCCGCTTCAGTCAGTGCTGTTTTATGTTTACAATTGTTATAAATCAATTTAGCCTTAAAGTCCTGTGCACCCTGGACACATGGCTCATGTATAGTAGAGTGAGCTGGTAAGTAGAGCAATCTGTAGGAAGGTCTCTATGCACTGCCAACATTAGGATTTGTGGGGCATGGGCAAGACATATTTTGGGGCCCTCTGTAAGAAGCAACTATGAATTTAATTACCCATTTTTTATGCCACATAATATTGAAATATATGTTAAACTCTGACATGGTCACAAACACAACTGAAATATGTTTTGCCGAGGGCCTCAAAAAACCTTACACTGACTTTGTGGGGGAGGAGAGAGCCATGTAGATGTAGGGAAAATAAAAGGAGAGCTGTCGAGATAAACAGGAGTAAGACAGAGATAGAAAGATCACCCTTCCAGGGGGCCCTCGTGGAAGGTGGGGGTTTATTTTCTATATTTGTAGGGATATTAATGTTTTTTGTGTTGAACTCTACGTTCCCTTTGCATTACAGTGGAAAAGACACTATGGGGGTTATTACAACTTTGGAGGAGGTGTTAATCCGTCCCAAAAGTGACGGTAAAGTGACGGATATACCACCAGCCGTATTACAAGTCCATTATATCCTATGGAACTCATAATACGGCTGGTGGTATATCCATCACTTTACTGTCACTTTTGGGACGGATTAACACCTCCTCCAAAGCTGTAATAACCCCCTATGTTGCTTATTTATATATTGGTAGTAAGGACACTCAGTTGAAGTTGCGACAGCGCGTTCTTACTAGGGTTGGGCAGTGGGCTCCGCTGGCAGAGCTAACAGAGTTTTTGTCACTCTGTGCTCTACTTGGAACCCAGAGTGTGACCAAAAACTCCACTAGTCCTGCCAGCCGAGCGTAGATCACCGCATGCGCACTGCAGCCCAGTTATGGGCCAAACTGCGCAAGCGCAGACAGTCTGCGCTTGCTCTGTGTGGCCCATAACTGAGCTGCAATGTGCACTTGGGCCGATGTCGGCAGCATGGATCTGCTGCCAGCGCCAGCTCCAGATTCAGCCATCCAGGCCTCCCTCCAGCCTCATCAACAGCTCAGAAGCAGGGGGCAGAGGGATGTAGGGAGCCAGGCTGCTAGCAGGTGGCAGCGGGGACCATGGAGTCGAACTGGACCTAGGTAAGACCCTCATTTCCCGTTCTGTTCTGTGTGCACACGGTGGGGCAGGCCGGTGCAAAAAAGGCCTGAAACGGCAGCTTTTGCTGCCTAAGGCCTTGTCCAGAATGCACCCGATCTCTGAAGCACTAAATAAGGTCGACCCTGCTTAGTACTTTTAAGATTGGGCATATTCAGGTCAGGGTGCCAGTAGGGCAGGCGGCACTCCCCCGCTCACAGAACTCCACAGAACGCCATGGAGTTTTAAATCAACTCCACGGAATTCCACAGAGTAGAACTCCGTGAGCTCCGCCCACCCCTATTCTTGCCACCAACATAATGATCCACCCACAAGATTTAGATAAGGGTGGACCATAGGTTTGACTACTTTGGTGACTACTACATCACTGCCAAAGCTAAACCTCTCTGATGGAGAAAGTGGCATCAGAGAAACGGCTATGTGTCTGCCGACTCAATCAGGATTGGCGAACATATAGCCATTTTTCTATTACTGTTTATCACCGCCAGACACAGCCTGGCAGTGAGGGATAGTAAAATGCTAAAAATGCCCCCTTACCATAGGAAATGACTCCTATGGCGAGGGGAGCATTACTTTTTTACTTTCAAAGATAAAATTCAGTTTTGGGATCTCCTTTTTGAAAATAAAAAAAAAAACTGCTTGGTGCACGCCTGGGTCATGCGGACGCAGCCCTGCACCAAACATCAAATGCAGTGGAAGGAACCGCAGTGACGGCGGCTCTTGACAATGCGTCATAAATGACCTCCTGGTTGGAGGTCATTTATAAATTCAGCTGGCGGTCCCTCCATCAAGGGAGCAGAGTAATCTACTCCATCCCCCGGCAGAACAATGGGCCACCCACTGACATAGAAATCAGCCCCTGTATTTTAAAGGTTCTTGGTGATGGGGTCCCATCCTTATTCAGAGGTAACCTCCACAAACAAAAACCCTGTCATATGAGCATCCATTGGTTGGCATGCAATCAGAAGTCCATCCCTTTTTGGGGTGGACCTCACAACTCTTTGTCTTCCATGTTTTTTCTCCTGTACACAATATGGCTGTCCATCCAGAAACGCACAATCTAGGTCCACCACTTGCTTGGAGATAACTCTCAGGTATTAAAGACCTAGATTTTTCTTTTTTGAGTAACAAATCATTACTCTATATTGCAGTATTTTGGAATTTCTACACAGAACTTTCCAACTCCTAAAAGGTCCATACTGCTTTCTTGGAGGTTGGGTGTCAATTCCGAATATATCATTTCAATACCTTTTCATACCCCAGATGCAAAAGTGAAGTGCTCAGATTAGCCTTCGGTTCATAGGTGCCCTTCGATATACATAGCTTAAAGTTTGGGGGTTGTAGTGTGAGCTATATTCAACATGCTGAGGTGCTTGAGGTTTGATCACGTGATATTATCATGGTTGGGCTAATGTCACAGTGCATGAGAATGAGACCTTCAGAATAGATACAGTTTAATATGAAGGTACTTACCATATTCGATTTAGACTTTATCATGAACAGAGGCCACCCTTGAATTCTTCTGTAGGATCAAACTGGTGAAGTGCTATATGCGATCCACACAGGAGAAGCAGTGGACCAACACCTCTGGGACTCTGTTAAGCAATGTGGGAGAACTTTATGAGTGCACCCCGGAGTGGCAGAGGAACCAGCTTTGTTCAGTGTTAAGCTACAAGGATGTACAATGTGGGGTTTATCAGGAGTGTTAGAGGATCAATCACACTAGGGCACAGTTAAACTATGGTGCACATTCTAAAAGAAGTTGCTAAGCAAGGAAGGTAGCTATGGGGAGGGAGGGTTAGGGTTAAAGTTTGGACTACCTATGTAGTTCTTAAGGGAAACACTAGTCCCTTCTAAGTTGTTGCAGGGCTACAGAAGCAGTGTTAGACCAGGAGAGCCAGGAAAAGCAAATAGGGAGGATGAGATGTGGGAGGGGAGAGATATAGGTAAACTGCATACCAAAAAGCAAATAATGGTGCCAAGAGGCTAACTTATTTAGAATCTTGGGAGGATTTTAGTAACTGTAATGCAGTAAACTTCACCAAACTGCCCACATTACATTCAAAGTGCTGGTGGTACTGCAGGTGGTGAGGGCAGGTGAACAGATCACATAGGGGGTCATTCTGACCCTGGCGGTCATGGACCGCCAGGGCCAACGACCGCGGGAGCACCGCCAACAGGCTGGCGGTGCTCCCATGGGCATTCTCTACCGCCGCTGTCAGAAACGGGAAACCTCTGCCCAAGGGAATCCTCCATGGCGGCGCTGCAAGCAGCGCCGCCATGGGGATTCCGACCCCCTTACCGCCAGCCTGGTTCTGGCGGTTTTGACCGCCAGAACCTGGCTGGCGGTAACGGGTGTCGTGGGGCCCCTGGGGGCCCCTGCAGTGCCCTAACAGGGCCCCACCAAGATTTTCAGTGTCTGCTAAGCAGACACTGAAAATCGCGACGGGTGCAACTGCACCCGTCGAACCCCTTCCACTCCGCCGGCTCCATTCGGAGCCGGCATCCTCATGGAAGGGGGTTTCCCGCTGGGCTGGCAGGCGGCCTCCTGGCGGTCGCCCACCAGCCCAGCGGGAAACTCAAAATTACCGCGGCGGTCTTTTGACCGCGCAGAGGTATTCTGCCGGCGGGACTTTGGCGGGCGGCCTCCACCACCTGTCAAAGTCAGAATGACCCCCATAATCTGGCAGGATCATTCATTCTCTGTGCTGGGTGTCTGCACACTGATGGCTTGACTGCTACTTGTCTTTCCTGTTGACCTTCATCTGTAGATATTTCAAGACATGTTTTTTTAATGTTGTTGCTCATCTTTTTATGTGATTAGACATAATCATAACCAGATTTAGGCACTCTTCAGCCACTCTTCTTGTTCTATTTTTCCGTACCCCCTCTCCATTACCTCTTTAATTATTATGTTTTCTTTTTACAACCTTTTCTTAATTCTTCCCTTCACCCTCTGTCCTGCATCTTTTTATCACAGACCTTTTAGTAAATAAAGGGGGTCATTCTGACCCTGGCGGTCATGGACCGCCAGGGCCAACGACCGCGGGAGCACCGCCAACAGGCTGGCGGTGCTCCCATGGGCATTCTGACCACGGTGGTACAGCCGCGGTCAGAAACGGGAAACCGGCGGTATCCCGCCGGTTTCCCGCTGCCCGGATTCCGACCCCCTTACCGCCAGCCTGGTTTTGACTGCCAGAACCTGGCTGGAGGTAACGGGTGTCGTGGGGCCCCCTAACAGGGCCCCACCAAGATTTTCAGTGTCTGCCAAGCAGACACTTAAAATCGCGACGGGTGCAACTGCACCCGTCGCACCCCTTCCACTCCGCCGGCTACATTCGGAGCCGGCATCCTCATGGAAGGGGGTTTCCCGCTGGGCTGGCGGGCGGCCTTCTGGCGGTCGCCCGCCAGCCCAGCGGGAAACTCAGAATTACCGCGGCAGTCTTTTGACCGCGCAGCGGTATTCTGCCGGCGGGACTTTGGCGGGTGGCCTCCGCCGCCCGTCAAAGTCAGAATGACCCCCAAAGTCTTCAATCTCCTGCAGATAAAGTACATGCCAGAGTAACCAAAATCTGACCAGGAGGTATACTGACCCACTTGTGCAAAGTTCTTGTTCTTTGCATTAACCCAGATCATTGTGCTAGCACCCCAAGTGCTTGTTAAGTTTTGCACATGCATGTGGCCTTTCTGGTGTATACAGTATGTGTTTGAGTGAACCGGAGATCCAGAGGCCTGCCAGTCCATTTTTTGTAGCATCTGGCCTGTGCACAGGATGGAGTTGAGGTTATTTTCTCAGGCAGTAGAAGTGTATAGCTGACATTTCTGAAGCTGAAGGACAGAGACTTAGACAGTGAAGTGGGGAAATAGGAGTCAGAGATCAGCTACATATTTGATTAGGTCCCTTTGCTGAGAGGGACTACTGATTAACCCTCCTATAGAAAACCATTTCTGAAAGAGGAAGAGGGAATTCACAAATTGTTCTATCATAGGAAGGGAGTGATCCACAAAGTACTCTGAGGGCTACTGCACAATCAAAGCTAGTGTGCATGTTGACAGTCAGTTTCCTATGTGTAAGGAGACATCACCTGGAGATTGGCCTTGTTGCAAGAAGTGAAATCCCTGGACTCAAGCACCTTGAAGCCAACTTGCTCCTGAGCTAGGGAAGGAACCTCCCAACGCTGCAGAGATGCAACTGACATGAAGCACAACAGCAGATTGAACCTTCAGTGAAGTGTGGATCTGCTTGCAGAAAGAAGATTGAGGAGGGTGATCTGTGTGTCTAGGCTACTGGTCAGCAGCCTCTCCTTGAAAGTGGTCAGTAGGGACCACTTTCAAGAAGAGACTGCTGACCAGAAGCTCATCATCATTGAAGTTGTGCTCAAGATAGAGCACCACTGAGAAGCTTGTACTCAGATGGAATACACTACCAAGAGGTTTGTGCCTGAGGCAGAGTGCTCCAACACCCAGAAGGAGGGCCTATGTGGACCGTTCCTCCACCTTCCAAGTCTGTGTCAGACATCTGCAGTGTTGCTGCATTCTGGATTCCACATTTGCTGCCCTTGTGCTGCTGCTGTAACCTTTGACCCTAGTAGCCTAATTGGTGACCAGGAAGAGGGACCTCTGTTGCTGGAGTCACTTTCTACCTGTAATGGCAGCCGGAGGCAGCTCCCGCTGCCATACTGCTGCTGCCCTTCTTCGTGTTGGAAATCAAGCCACTAGTCAGCACACCTTCTGCCAGAAGCAGGATTGAAGCAAGATGTGTGCTGCAGGTCCTCAGTGGCAATGGACTTTGTGGTGAGACCATAGAATATCAAAGGCTTGCTTAAGAACTGAGCACTAGAACTGAACTCTGTGTTAATTTTCCCCTAAGCCTTCATATTGTCTCAAGGGATCCTAAGACTCTTAGAGGAGACCTAACTAGGCCTGCCAAGGTGGGGGAGCCCTGCTGTGAACGAAGGCCTCCCGGACTCTGATAGGGTCCGTGAGGCCTTTGTTTTATTTATCAGAACATTCTGCCCTCTAGTGGCAGAACGTTCTAATAGTCTTATAGCCCTCCATAGCTGGGCTATACTGGCATTAAAGTCACACTCCCTTAATGCTGGAGCAAGCCTTTAATGGCTTGGGCTATTAGGCTACAGTAAAGTCAACTATACTCAATTTACCGACTTGGAATCATGAAAGGCTTTGATAGCCATAAGTGTTTAGTTTAATGGGCCTTTGAGCCACCTTTTTTGTGTAACTTTGGAGAGACCTACCATGCACTTGGTTGTTTGGCTATTGCAGGCATACTTGGCAACCAGGGCTTACTGGGAAGTATCCTTTGCTTGGTAAACCAGTCCAGACAGGACCCGTACTCCATTTACAGCATTCATTCATAAGGTGTTATGTTTTCTGACAGTGTTATTAGAAGAAACATCATTCAGACAACCTCACATAACTTTGGGATCCTATATGTTTAATATTTTATTGGTAAAAAAATGTCTCAATCAGTGACACAGGGGTTCTAAAGGTAATTAATACAATGTAGCAACTTTCATAGGATATGTCAAGCACTTTGCCTTAATGTATTTTGGCTCTCAGTTGAGCTCTAAAAATATCTCAGTTCAGATGCTGAGTCTCCAGCAAAAATAGTTATAAGAATTCAACCCCAACCCCACCGTGCAAACAATAAGAATCTGATCCACCTGAGTCAGTGTAACTTTGAGGCACTAAGGGGCATATTTATACTTGTTTTGCCCCGAAATTGGGTCATTTGTTTTTTTTAATGCAAATTTGGTGCAAAACTAACTCCACATACCAAATTTATGGAGTGAAAGTAATTTTTTGGATGTGGAAACCTACCTTGTGTCAATGGGATGCAAAGTAGGTGATCCCGTGCAAAAAATGACTCCATGGCCTTAGCGCCATATTTATCCCCTGTGCTAAAATCACCCACTGAGGGGAGGGGGGGTCAAATTCGTGCCATTACTTAACCCCTGGGTCAGGAGAGGCATTAGGGGACCTGTGGGCCTATTTCCATGGTGGAACACCATGGAATAAGCCCAAAGGTGCCCTCGCCAGGCCCCAGGGACACCCCCACCCACACCAGAGGTACAGTGGAGGATGGGGGACCCCATCCCAGGTAAGTACAGGTAAGGTTTTTTTTGTTTTTTTAAGTGCCATTGGGGGCCCTGAGGTGGGCCCCCCTACATGGCGCTGGGTGCAATGGCCATGCCCAGGGGACTCTGGTCCCCTGAGCTGGCCATTGTGGTGGTGGGCATGACTCCTGTCTTTTCTAAGACAGGAGTCATGTGGTATGGATAGTTTTGCATCAGAAAATGACGCGAGGCTGGTTAGAGACATTTATTTTTACTCTAACCTGCCTAACGTCATTTTTTGGTGCAAAACCCCCTTCTCCCATACCCCCACCCCCACCCGGCTAGCGTAATTTTCTTTTTACACTAGCCTACCCTTTTCACCGGCTTACACCATTCCATAAATATGGTGCCTTGCTGGTGCTCAGAAATGGTGCAAGCCGGTGCTAAACATTTTGGTGCAAAACTGCGTTGGTGCAGTTTTTCACCAAAAAGTATAAATCAGGGCCTAAGCATCTCAATGTTCAGTGTTTTTTGCTACCAGAAGTCATGTTAGGACAGTTCAGTTGTAGGGACCAATTGCAGCCCAAGTGGGTCTCTGCATTTTTCCAAGGTTCCTCACATATTAGTATGTCAGTCCCCACTATGATGTCTCCCAGGGACATCAAACATTAGTGAACTGTTAGAAATGGGATCTCTATTTGGCAGAGGTATACACCCTTGTCCAATTAGGGACCACAATCCTAGTCAGGGTAAATCACAACACAACCCAAATTATCCTGTGCTCACCCTCTGGTTGCTTGGCACAGAGCAGGCAGGCTTAACATAGAAGGCAATGTGTAAAGTATTTGTGCAATAACTCATACAGTAACACAGTGAAAACACCACAAAAATACACCACACAAGTTTAGAAAAATAGAAAATATTTATCTGAATAAAATAAGGTCAAAACATCAAAAATCCAACGTACACAAGCAAAGTTATGAATTTGAAAAAATGAAATCCCACTAAAGCACTCAGAAACACAATAGCTCTAACTGAGGCTATCACAACTTCGTTGATCAAGTAGTTTCCAATAGTCCAACACCAGAAGCGCCGGTCACGGAGTCACACGGACCCTCAGGCACAGTACCTTTGAAAACAAAGAAACAAAGACGTTGCACGGAGTCGTGGAGGTTATGCGTCGCTGGAGCCGGTGCAGTGTCAGTCCTTTATGGCTTTCAGTAAGGCAGAGGAGGCAGGGTTTTGGTTCTGTCTGGTTGTAGTGGGAGCTGGGGCAGCATCAGTGGTGAGGCATCCGTTCCTTGTGACCCCGCGGGGTCGATGGATCTAGTCGGTCAAGCAGTGATGTGTTGACTTCATAGTGTCATGATCACACTGCAGGATGTCAGTGGCATTGTGGTGACATCAGACTTGCGCTGCAGGCCACAGCCGTTGCGTGCAGAGAGGACCATGGAGCCAGAGCAGGCAGTGGTGTGGTGAAGGGCAGCGTCTTTGGTGCTGGAGTCACTGAAGTCAGTACTGGAGTCGCTAAAGTCAATTAACTAACTAGAAGCTAGTAGGTGAAGTCTTTGTTGGCCCTGAGACTTCAGAACAGAAGGCAAACTCAATTTAAGCCCTTGGAGGGCACTTTTGGGGAAGGCAGAGTCCTTCCAGCAAAGTCGGAGGCCAGCAGGGCAACATGCAGGGCAGCAGTCCTTCTCAACAAGGCCGTCCAGATGAGTCCTTTGGGCAGCCAGACAGTTCCTCTGCCAGAGTTCAGGTGTAGATCCAGAGTGTCTGATCTGGTGGGGTCCGAGACCCAAAAGTGCCTTTGAAGTGGGAGAAATGTCAAAGGGTGGTTGTGAAGTGCACAAGTTCCCCTTTCAGCCTGGTCCTGTCTGCCAGGATCCTGTAGGGGGTTATCAGTCCTTTGTGTGAGTGTAAGAGGGAGCCCCTACACCCTTCCTGCCCGGGGAGACTCATTCAGTATGCAGATGAATGCAGATGTGACTGAGTGTCCTGTGTTCATGGCTGTCGTGGTGGAATGCGCAAGGGGAGCTGTCAACCAGCATGGGCCAGATTTGGTTTGGAGACAGGTTCTAAGGCATGGATGACATTAAGTGCAGACAAAATGCCCATGTTTTAAAAGTGGCATTTCTAAAATAGTAATGTCACATCCAACTTCACCAGTGAGCAGGATTTTCTTTTACCATTCTGGCCATACTAATCATGACAGGGCTACTCCTTCCATATCAGAATCTACCACTTAAAAGTATATTTGGGCAGTTCTAATGCTAGTCTATAAGAGGAGCAGGCCTCACAGTAGTGGAAAACGGATTTGTGAGTTTTCCACTACCGGGACATGTAAAACACATAGGTACATGTCCTGCCTTTTACTTACATAGCACCCTGCCCTATGGATTACCTAGGGCCTACCTTTCGGGTGACCTATATGTAGAGTTTCAGGCTTGGCAAGTAGTTTTAAGTCAAAGTGGCAGCAAAACTGCACACACAGGCCTTGCAATGGCATGCCTGAGATGTGTCTACTTATGTGGATAGAACAATCAGTGCTGCAGGCCCAGTAGTAGCATTTAATTTACAGACCCTGGGCACATGACGTGTACTTTACTAGGAACTTACAAGTTAAAATAAATATGGCAATTAGGTATGAGCTAATGTTACTGTTGGAAACAGCCCTTTTTGCAGGGCAATCCCCAATCTTTTTGCCTCCTGCCTCCTATTTTTTCTGACTTGTTTTTGTTGGCTTTTGAACCCTGAGCACTTTACCACTGCTAACCAGAGCTAAAGTGCATATGCTCTCTGTGTAAATTGTATTGTTGATTGGTTTATCCATGATTGGCATATTTGATTTACTGGTAAGTCCCTAGTAAGGTGCACTTGAGGTGCCCAGGGCCTGTAAATCAAATGCTACTAGTGGGCCTTCAGCAATGATTGTGCCACCCACACTAGTAGTCCTGTAAACATGGCCCAGACCTGCCACTGCAGTGTCTGTGTGTGCAGTTTCAAACTGCCAATTCGACTTGGCAAGTGTACCCACTTGCCAGACCTAAACCTTCTCTTTTCTTACATATAAGACACCCCTAAGGAAGGCCCTAGATAGCTAGGAAGCCCCATGGGCAGGGTGTAGTGTATGGTTAAGGTAGGACATATGGTAATGTGATTTATATGTCCTAACAGTGAAATACTGCTAAATTTGGTTTTCACTGTTGCAAGGCCTATCCCTCTCATAGGTTACCATGGGGGGTGCCTTTAAATATGATTAAAGTGTAGATTCCCTTTGGGAGCGGATAGATATTTGGAGTTTGGGTTCTCTAAGGTCACAATTTAAAAATACATCTTTTAGTAAAGTTGATTTTAAGATTGTGTGTTTGAAAATGCCACTTTTAGAAAGTGAGCATTTTCTTACTTAAACCATTCTGTTAGTCCGCCTGTTTGTGGAGTCCCTGTCTGGGTCAGTTTGACAGTTGGGCTGTTTACACCTCTCTCTAGACAGTGACACAAAGGGAGCTGGGGTGTAGCCTGCATATTCTGATCGGATGAGCCATCTGTGCTAGGAGATGGGGGAGGAATGGTCACTCACACCTGAAAGGGCTGTGTCTGTCCTCACACAATGCAGTCTCCAACCCCCTGGTGTGTGTCTGAGGCCTTGCCAGGGCAAGGCAGGATTTCACAAACAAGTGAGACTTTCCTTTGAAGTAAGCCTACTTCAAACACCAAAATGGGTATAAGAAGGGCACCCAAAACCACAGACTTTAGATCACTTCTGGAAACCAAGAGGAACCTCTGTCTGGAGAAGAGCTGAAGAGTTGAGGAAGAAGAGCTGTCCTGCCTGTGATTGTGCTTTGAGGAGCTATCCTGCAGTTGCTGCTTCTGCCTGGTGAAAGGGGACAGAAACTGGACTTTGTGGTATATTCCGGCTTGAGAAGAAATCCCCAAGGGCTTGAAAGTGAGCTTTCCTCCTGTTGTTGAAGTCTCAACAAAGACTTCTCTCTGCCAGCACATGTAGCCTCTGCTGAGACTCCTGCTCTGCCAAGTGGTGCCCTATCCAGTTCCTGGGGCCTTGGAAGGTGAAGCTGACTGACCAAGGTTGGAATGCCACACACAGACCGGCGTGTGGGGAAGTTTCTGACGCAACCCCCCGAACGCAGCTGAAAAACGACACATCGCCGGCTTCACAGCTGAAATCGACGCTCTGCCTGAAGTGCAGCTGGAAAATCAACGCACACGGCTGGTGAAATGGTGCACAGCTTTGCTGATGGAGGCTGCAATGATGCAACATCGCTGGGTGTGGAAGAACAACACAAGCCTGCTCGGACCCGAAGAGTTTTGTCCAGATCAACGCAGCTCTCTCCTGCGGGGAAAGAAACTACGCATGCTGATCGGACCGGAGAAGGAGAAACGCTGCACGACCTCGCTTGCGGGTGAGAAATCGACGCACCACTTACCTTTTTCGATGCACACTCGTCCGTGTGTTATTTTGATATGACCAAGGTACATTTTCACGCTAGCGGCGCTAGCGTTGTGTTTAAAAGTACATGAAGACTCTTCTTACATTTTGATTAATAACTTGACTTGTGTATGTTGGAATTTTGTCATTTTGGTCTTGTTTTGTTTAGATAAATATTTCCTATTTTTCTAACCTGTGTTGTGTCATTTTGTAGTATTTTTAGTGAGTTACTGTGTGTGTTGGTACAAGTACTTTACACCTGGCATTCTAAGGTTAAGCCTACCTGCTCGTGCCAAGTTACCAAGGGGGTGAGCGGGGTTTAGCTGAGGGTGATTCTCCTTTACCCCACCCAGAGTGAAGGTTCTTGCTTGGACAGGAAGTATCCTGACTGCCAACCAAAGCCCCCATTTGTAACAGGTACCATGTTTTTAGGGAGAGAGCACATGCGCTTTAGCACTGGTTAGCAGTGGTAAAGTGTCCAGAGACCAAAGGCCAACACAAATGAGGTCAGTAAAAGAGGAGAAGGAAGGCAAAAAGTGTGGGGTGACCCTTCAGAGAGGGCCATTTTCCAACATAGTCCATATTTCAAAAGCAGCTTGTCATTATCACGATTTTTAAAGGCAGCAGCACCAGTGCATTGGAAGCAAAAGCCTGACTCCAGCGAGTCATTAGATTCATCTTGGAGTTCAAATCTAAGTTGAAATGAGGATATGTCAGCCCTCGAACAGTAAGGACTTGAAAGTTGATGTTGAGGGTGGTGTAATGATGTCTGACGGCATAATCAAATGGGTTCAAACCACATGTTGGGGTTGTGAAAGGATAAAACATGTTGATCCCTTTAAAGACAGAGGAGTGCAGAAATTGGCATACTAATGGTACAGAGAACCAAAGAAACTGCCCAAGTTTGCCAGTTTGATACAGAAAATAATCTTTGCTGGTCTGTGAACCAGGCAGTTGTGTGGTCTTGGGCTAGCTCACAGAGTTATATGTCAAGATATTGCATACAAAAATATTATTCTGCAAGAACATAGACTGAAAGATATTGACCTGCACAAAATTGTCATGGTATGCCCACATTGAAGAGAATGCAGATTTACTCCACAGCTACCTTCTTGACAATACTGTGAGTTAGTATGTTTTAGCTGGTATTGTTGGAGATGGATATTTATCAGTCAGTATTATGGTACCACACCACTAACGGGCTCACAGAGCTGCAGGGATCGTATGGCTCCTTAGTTGTTTCTGTTCCTTGAGTCCTCCCTCATGTAGCTCTTCAGTCAGCTAGTTCTTGTTTAATAATTCCAGAGTATTTTGAAAAGCAGGCTTGTTCCCAGTTTGAAGGGAAGAAAAGCAACCCAAAAGAGGTTCTGTCTTAGGCAATATGTGACCTCGCAATTTATGTTTTGGGTCTTCTCCATGTCTAGATGATAAGCACAACATTCATTAAGACAAAATGCTGCTTTTTGAATATTTCAGTTCTGCCAGCGAAGGAGGAGTGCATCTTCCTTCTTGGCTCTCTTGTTTTAACAGGATTCAGAAGAAACTCGTCCAACGTCAGTTTAAATTGGGCAATGCATGGGTGCCCCTTTTTTTATCTAGAGAGAGTCCAAATAAGGCTACAAATCAGGAAGAATGGGATAAAGTGGGTGACAAAGTACCATCTGAAGCATGCTCTAAAAAACAGGTAGGTATGGTAACTCACCCCACCTCCAACAGTTAAGAGTAATTTCAGGGAGAAACTCCAGAATCCATGGATTTGCAGGCTGTCAATACCATCATAAATAAGTTCAGTCCGTAGGAGAATCTCTAATCTATTCAATCAAGCACATAGGGCCCCATTCACAAAGAGTAAAGTATGTGTGTAGTTTGATGACTGAAAGCACTTTTACACTTAAGTTTAATTCACAAAATAACATCCAGGCACAGGTTTTTACCCACAGAGACCTCTCACAGAACTTTTCTAGGCTGCTTATTCACCAAGTGAAGAGTTGTACACAGGGTGCAATTCTACATAATGAGAAGGGCATTCTTACACCTGCTACATACCTCTTCCTTGAGATTTACTATTTAGATTTTCTCTGCAGTTGTGGTGGAGAAATCCTCAATCGTAATCCTGTCATGAATCATTTTGTAAATTTATGACTGGTGCAAATGAAAGACCTTTTGGCCATAAAGAAATCTTTAATGCTGAAAATGCCTTCGTCAATCAGCCCCGCAGGGTCAGAATAGAAACTATCCTTCATTTTTACAGCAAAGCTCTCACATATGAAACACACAGTATGTGAAAATGTCTGGAAATGCCTTCTACAGTGGGAAAGCCGATGAGGATTCTCCTCACCAAGGGTGTGAGCAAAAAGGCTGCTTGCCAGCACTATGATGTAATTGCGCTCATTTCTGGATACTCAGGGCCAGGACTCATTTACCTAGAATTCTGATGGCTTGAGGAGGAAGGGCTGCATTTAGAGCACTGAGCAGGTGCATAAAAGTTGCAGAGAACTGCCTGCGGCACAAGACACTAATTTCTGAATCCTTGGGGACAGGACTCAGATACCTACAATCCCGCTGACCTGAGGAGGCGGGCCACATTTAGAGCACCGAGCAGGCACCTAAAAGTCGAGGAGAAACCTGTGGTGGTCAACGCTGATATCTGGATCCCTTGGGGGCAGAACTCAGTTACCTACAATCTCACTGGCCAGAGGGGGTGCGGCTGCATATAGAGCACTAATATTAGCTTCCAGTGGTTTGATTTGCAATAAAGTTTAGTGTTAACCTTTAAAGACTAATTTACCATACTCTTATCCTAGATAGTTTAATAGCAAGTGTTCTAGGGCACACCAGGAGTAAGAAAAAGCATTGACAATGAATCCTAGGGATAGAACTCTAGTCAGGATTTGCCGATCAGCCTACAAATGGGCATTAGGGATAGGAGGAGAGATCTGAAAAAGGATTAATCGGATCAACTCCTGCATCCTGCTTGCTTTCCTGGAGAGCTCACTTTTGGGCAATTGTGAATCGCACAATTTTCTCACAGGATTGTGAGCATGTTGTATGTTTCCACATTTTACCCCAAAAGGTGGGTTAAACAATATGAATGGGTGTATAGCTCTGGCATTGTTTCAGCTCCAGAGTTCGAACCTGGTTTACTGGTGGTTGTTTCAAACATTGTCTTTTGACAAAGTTTATGAAGCTCTTATTTGGTTGGCAAAGATGAAAGCTCCTGGTACTGACGGGATCCCCACTGACTTACTCTTTGAGCCCCTTTACTTACCCAGGTTCTAAATGAAGCTTTTAGAGAGGGTTTACCTAGTTCTTGGTCCCAGACCATCATTGTCACAGTTTTACAAAAGGGGATAAAGGGGACTCAAGGTACTACAGGCCCATCTCACTGATTGACTCAATAGGTACAGTGGTTTGTTTGAATGGTTTTGTTTATACTTTTGTCCTGGGTGGAAGACAACAGGATTATTTCTGATCTTCAGTATGGATTTAGGCCTGGACGAAACACTCCAGTGACCAATGCTTGAATTTACATTTAATTTTACAAAAACATGTTGTTGCTAAGCATCTATACATCTGGACATTGTCCTCTTTTTATGGGACTTGCTGAAGGACTTCTACTGTTGTAAGAATCGGTGTGAGTGGTGAATGTTCCACAAGTTTCAGGGTGAGGGGCTAGACAGGGCTGTATTTGGCCCTTTTGTATGCACCCTGTATATCAGTCAGCGGTCGCCTTACTTGAGGGTACTAAGGATTTGCCCAGCATGGGCGGCAGACTAATTCCTGCATTTCTTTACACCGATGATGCCATATTGTTAGCCTGTACGTCTCTGTGGAATGTATGACCTCCCGAGATCTATCCATTAATTTCAAAAAGTCACACATAAAGATTACAGGTCTGAAATCTATGAAATCCTGTCACCATATCATTTCAGACAGTGAAATTACTGGGGTGTCAGCATGTCTTTATCTGGAGGTACAGTTCGACCAGAAAGAATCATCGTCCACTCTTTCAAACAATAAGAAACATGTCTTGACCTAGTCCATCTCAGCAATTTTTGACTGTGGTTCAAGGGTGGGCAATAACCCACTCTCAACTGTGGTAAACACTTTTATGGCCAAATGTTTATTGGCCACTGCTTACAGCAATGATATCTGGTGTAATGACGACACTTTGAGGCTGATTATGAGTTCAGTGAGGACATTGCTGCTATATTGGTTACCTCCCCGCCAACACCATTAAGAGTTTCCTACTAGGTCAGTGGGCAGATACCTGAGTTTCCTCCCATTGGTCTAGCAGGAAACAGCCTACAGCATTGTCTCTGGCTTGAAATTGAGCTGGCAGCAATGCTGTAGAGCACAGGGTGCTGGCCAGGGGTGCCCCTGCACTGCTCATACGAAGTGCATGGGCAGTGCAGGGGCCCCCTTGTAACCCCCTGTACCTGTCTCTGCTAGCATTTTCATGGCGGCGGTACTGCCATGAAAATGCTGGCAGAGAAGGGGGTCATAATCCCCTCTGCTTGCAGGGCTGCCCAGGCGGATTAGGTCCGCCACCACCTCCATAACGCTGGGATCTCTTATCCTGGTGAAGCTGGTGGGTCCCTGGTGGCCTGACCGCCAGGGTTGTAATGTGGCAGTCGGAATGCCGCATTGGTGGCAGTCCCACTGCCATCCTTGAGTCTGACGGTCTAGTGACCGCCAGACTCATAATGAGGCCCCTAGTCTCTACACACTGTAGCAAATACTTTTGTTAAATATCTTTTGCCCCTTCCTAGAGTACCTTGGCTCATATAACCCAAGGCGAAATTGGAGTGGGTCATATCGCCAAGGTATTTGACCTTCACCCCCTACTCAGGTGTCTTTCTGTCAGGGTGTCTAGAGGACACTCAAAGATATTATAAGGGATTGCATAGTTCATATCAGATCCAATAGTTGAGTTATGTCAAATCCATTTTTCTTTCTCTTGGCCTACCAGGAGTATTTGATCACCCTAAATGTGTTTTTAAGCCGGATTTGATGTAGACTAAATACAATTCTCTTGCCTATCAAAAAGACAGAATGGAGATGGAGCACCTTGTGAAACCCTCTGTGCGAGCACATGCCCTCTTGAAATCTACCCCCATATGGAACCTTCTCTGGTTATACTGTGTAGTATAAATCACCAATATCTCCTAACCAGAAATAGGCAAAACCTGCTGCATTGTTTACTCACTGTCCCAAGAAGTTGGCATCAGCTTAAAAATCTGGCTCCTTGCAGCTGTGACTGTTTCAACACAGTATACTGTGCACTTTATTTCATTTTGTAGGCTTTACATGCATGTTAGAGCCAAATGTATAATCTCCCTGTTAAAGGGCATAAACTTTACCCAAGCCAGACCAGTCTTAGGCCTTGATTATGAGTTTAGCATACGGGAACACCTGTCCGCCAAACTCTCAACAGGTTGGCCGCCACTGTAGTGGCGACCTCCCTGCTAGCCCCATCATGACTTTCCCACTAGGCTGACCAGCGGCAACTAAGGTTTCCACTCGTCAGCCCAGGGGGCCCCAGCACGCTCATAATGCGCATTGTCTGCAGACAGTGTGCATTACGAGGGTGCTGGGCAGGGGGTCCCCTGCACTGCCCATCCTATGGGCATGGGCAGTGCAGGGGCCCCCCTGTGGCCCCCTGCACCTGTTTTACCCTAACCTTTTCATGGCGGTGAAACCACCATGAAACAGCTGGCGGAGAACCAGGTTGTAATCGGTAGGGCGGCGCTGATGGAGGTTGTTGAATTGAAGTTGTCAGTGAATTGATAATTATTTTAATGCTATTTTGTATGATTTATTTTTGTGCAGTTTGTTATCTTGTTTTTATCCGAAGGTTTTTATGGAAATCTTTTTGTGTAATTATTGTACCTGTATGGTTTGTTTATCTTATAAACAGAAATAAAAGTATTTTGACTGATATCACTACCATACCATGACCACAGTCACCTGAAAGGGGAATGAGGGCCCAGTGGCCTCCCTCATTTAGATTATGGAATTCACTTTGGATGACCTTTGTCAGCAGCGTATGGTTCTGCCAGTAAACAGTGCAATAAAACATGTCACACTTCCAGAGGACTCGCAGACTGATGAGCTCACCTGGATAAACCCATAAGTTAGACCGGAAAAAACAGGACATTGCATATTCAGCATTTATAGAAATAATAAAATGTTTAATTTTGCTGATTCTTTGTGTGGTGCTTATTGCAGCCCTGAGACCATGTTAAAATCCTGGGAGGATGTAAGACAAGTAATGCATAATGGGCATCTAGTCAATGGTTGGGTGGACAGTAAAGAAAGAGCAAAAGAGTATTCCTCCTTTGCATTAGCTACCATGTGTAGCTGAGCCGTGTCTGTCAAAGTGAGTGACAGGTCACTGCATACTTACCAAGGGTCAAGCTTGACCTTCTAGGATTACAACTGATGAAGAGCTGCTGCCCCTACAGCCACTGCTGTGCATGATTTTGAGAAATGGATGTCTGTAGTGTGAGAGAGTAGCATGAAGGTGGCTTGTTTGAGTGCTTGTGGAATCAACTTTGTTGGACAGCTGAAGCTGTTCTTTGTTGCTGAGGCTGTTCCTTGCTACTAGACATCCTCTAATTTCTGCCTCTACAATTCCTGAACAATAACAATGATGGATGTGGATATTCAGCAAATGGCAACAGTCTGAACAGTTGAGAGCCCTGGCACATGGTGTGATCCCAATTACATTTTACACCAAAACAAGAATAATAAGAGACGTCAGCCCTCCTTATGAGGGCTACAGTGTTCTTGTATGAATATCTGAAATAGATGCCAAGTGATTAACCTTGAAGGACTATTTATCATTATCTTTGCTAGAATATGGTGGGTTGGTAGGTAGTTCTGAAGATAAATTATTGAAATATTCCAATATTTTAGCATGTGGCTCAGTACAAAGGTGTATTATTTCACCATAGCAGTAAATCAAGTATTGGCCAGTATGGGACTAAGCTGAGAAAAAATCTCAATGCGCATTATTATCAGAAAAAGTGCTGATCTAGTGCCAATAAATAATTCGAAATTTGGGAGAAGGGGTTAAATCCATGCGGTTATACATAATTTCATGGCATAAAGTTGCATCTATGCATTTGAAAATGATCCTGATGCATTTCAGGAAATAGAGGCATCTGGGGGATGTTTGTTCAACTGGATGGACAGAGCATTCCTTTGGTCCATGCTTTGTGTTTCACCTGTGTTTCCAAGAACAAGGGAAACCCTAGGTTTCATAGGGATCTGGGGTAAATATTATTTTAAGAAAAATCAAGCGTCCTTTAGGCACAAAAATCAGGTTTACGATAAAAATCTATGTTGACAATTCAAAACAATGTTTTTTAATCGCTCAAAAGGTATAAATACATTTATTAAGACATGAAAGTGCTGTGGGTAGTGATTCAAACGTGACGTGCAGAAGTGCTTATGTGACAAAAGTGATATATGTGTCTCAACATCCAATATCTGTATCACAAATAAATCAGTTTGAATGCAGCCCCTCAATTTTGCAATGAACTAATATATAGGAGGGTCTGTATATGTTGTAGATGGCGCTTCAATCCTTTCCTCATAGTAAGTTCTTCACCAGGACAAGTAGAAATATGAGTCTGAGTAATGAGTCACATTTTGGACCGGTAAGGAACGTGCTCATTCGTTCTGAGGGGTAATGCAGATGGGTAATGAATTGACCGGTTGCCAATCAACGGCAACTTCTGCAAGGGAGTGCTCCTGATTGACAAACAATTCTGGTCAAAAATGTTCAGAATGTTGAAATAATGCTGGCTTTGGCAGAGACGACTTTTTGGAAAATGAGGACTTTTATCCCATGATTGTAGCCTCAGGGCGGCAGAGGTTTTGTGAGAGGAGCACAGCAAAATTGCCATTTTCACTCAAGTCTTAAAATATTATGCAAAAGTGCAACTTACCCCAGAAGAGTTCAGGAGGTTTATGTACTATTTCAAATCCACTCTACAATATTTTGTGGAAAGTTAATAATTTCGCAAACATTGCAGGTGAAACGTTAAAATGTAAGGGTATATTTACAAGAAAGTGGCATATCAGCTCTGATGCGCCACTTTTCTTGCGTCTCCCTGCACCCCCCTAAGCTCACTATGATAGTGCTGTATTTACTATTCAATGCACCATGGTGCATATTAGCACAATAGCGCTATTGTCACACTTTGCTGAATTAGCACCATAAATTATGGCGCTAGTCCAGCAAAGCACAGGGAGGCCTATAGGTTGTTATGGAAGCAGCACTTTAACACCTGTCCTGAGCAGGTATTAAAAATGACGGGAAAAAATGGCGCAGTGAAATCTTTTAAATTTCACTGCGCCATTATTTTGGGCATCCCTGCGTGGGAACGCCCCCCTTGCATACATTATATTGTGGCACAAGGGGTTACAAAGTGGTGCAATGTGTGCATTGCACCACTTTGTAAATATGGTACACGGTGGGGGCTTCCTTAATGCCTCCTTAACGTAAAAAAAAAAATGACGATAGGGAAGCTCAGTGAGGCTCAGTGAGGCTATTATATATGCCCCTTAGGCCCATATTTATACTTTTTTTGCAACGCATTTGTGTCATTTTGTGACTCAAAAGCGGCGCAAATTTACAAAATACCATTATGGCGCATATTTATACTCCGTTTGCGCCGAATTTGCGTCGTTTTTTTGACGCAAATTCGACGCAAAACGAACTCCATATTTATACTTTGGCGTTAGACGTGTCTAGCGCCAAAGTTCACGGAGTTAGCGTAATTTTTTTGCGTGAACACCTTCCTTGCGTTAATGATATGCAAGGTAGGCGTTCCCGTCTTAAAAAATGACTCCGATGCATATGCGTCGTATTTATACTCCCGGGCAAAATGACGCCCGGGAGTGGGCGGGTCTAAAACACCCGCATTAGCGCCGGATTTTAGCGCCTGGGTCAGGGCAGGCGTTAAGGGACATGTGGGGTCAGAATGAGCCCAGAGGTGCCCTCCCCTGCCCCCAGGGACACCCCCTGCCACCCTTGCCCACCCCAGGAGGACACCCAAGGATGGAGGGACCCACCCCAGGGACATTAAGGTAAGTCCAGGTAAGTATTTTTTTTAATTTTTGTTTTGTGGCATAGGGGGGCCTGATTTGTGCCCCCCTACATGCCACAATGCCCAATGACCATGCCCAGGGGACAGAAGTCCCCTGGGCATGGCCATTGGGCAAGGGGGCATGACTCCTGTCTTTGCTAAGACAGGAGTCATTTCAATGGGGGATGGGCGTCGTAAAAAATGGCGCAAATCGGGTTGTGGTGATTTTTTGCCTCAGCCTGACTTGCACCATTTGTGGACGCCCATACGCCATTTTTCCCCTACGCCGGCGCTGCCTGGTGTACGTCGTTTTTTTTAACGCACACCAGACAGCGCCGGCGGCTAACGCCGGCTAACGTCATTCAATAAATACGGCGCCGGCATGGCGCTTCAGAATGGCGTTAGCCGGCGCTAATTTTTTGGGTGCAAAACTGCGTTAGCACAGTTTTGCGTCAAAAAGTATTAATATGGCCCTATATTTTGTAAGTTTGCGCCGCTTCTGCGTCAAATAGTGACGCAAATGCGGCGCAAAAAAAGTATAAATATGGGCCTTAGAGCCTCAGCGCAGTCACAGCAGCTGTTGCCCTGAGGATGCCTCTGAAGTCAAAATCTGTTCAGATACCCTCAGAGCAGCCCATTGTTGTTCAGCCTATCAAGAGTTTTCCCTCTGTCACTTCTGAACAGCACAGCCCCTCCTATTTTCTCTCTGCATACTGGGCTCTTTCCTGTTGGACCACTCCAGGCTCCATTGGATACTGTGCACACCTAGGAAATATATTTCATGTAGATCCTGTGTGACCTACATTCCGAAAAGTTTTCTTTCTTCGCTCCTCTAAATCCAAATAATTTCATCCCTAGCTCTGAGACCTTTGGCAGGAGTGTTCCCGGTGGGACTGGTAGCAGGAGTTACAGCGCCATCAGGGTTGGCCAATTGAAAGCAGGTGAAATATCTTGATGAAATAACACGCCATGCGCCCTTCAATGACTCAGATAAATCCTTCTAAGATACAGTGTGAAAACACTTTTTTTATCCCCTCATTAAGATCAAAAACAGCAGCTGACACCCGTCTCGCCACCTGTCAGTGTATGAAATGTTGCTTTTAAAAACGAAACATAATCCACAGAAGCCAACGAGGGAGTATTACGAAACTGATGACTGGATTAAATTCGAAAGCTTTAGGTTTCTCTGTCTTTACCGACTTTCTTTGTACTTCACAAGCGCAAGCACACAGCACTGGGGGAGATAGGTGAAGTCAATAGTGAGACACAGAGCAAGTGACAGAGTGAGAGACAGAACAAGTGAAATAGTGAGGGTTGGAACAAGTGAAAGAATGAGCGACAGAACAAGTGACAGAGTGGACCAGGTGACAGGGTGAGACAGAACAAACAACAGAGTTTGAGACAGAACATGTGACAGAATGAGAGACAGAAGATGCGGCATAGTGAGAGACAGAGCAGTGGCAGAGTGAGGGACAGTACACGTGACAGAGTCATGGACAGAACAAGTGACAGAGTGAGGGACGGCACAAGTGGCAGGATGAGAAACAGAACAAGCGACAGAATGTGAGAAACTGTACAAGTAACAAAGTGTGAGACAGAACAAGTGATACAGTGAGAGACAGAAGAAATGACCGAATGGAAGACAGAGAAGAAAGAGTGACAGACAGAGCAAGTGACACAAGTACAGACAGAAGTGACAGAGTGAGAGACAAAACAATTGAGAGAGTGAGAGAGAACAAGTGACAGAGCAAGAGACAGTACAAGTGACAGATGGAGGGAAAGAACAAGAGACGGAGTGACAAAACAAGTGGCAGGGTGAGAGCCAGGACAAGTGAAAGAGTAAGGGACGGAACAAGTGACAGAGTCAATGAGAAAAAGAACAAGTAAAAGTGAGAGACAGAGCAAGTGACACAGTGAGAGACTGAACAAGTGACAGAGTGAGGGAAAGAACAAGCGACAGAGTGAAAGAACAAGTGGCAGAGTCAGAGCAGTGAGAGAGAAGGGGACGAATAATGCACCGTGTTTACCGATGAGAAAGCGTGTGACCACCTTGGAAGGCCACTTGGCGCTACATCATGTGAGGTACAGAGTGCCTCCTAAAGATGACCGGGCTTGAAGACACAGTAAGCTGCTGACTGAAGTGGAATGAGTGAATAAGACGCACCCGAAGACAGAAGCAGGCACATCCTTTAGGGTCTCAGGAGTCACAAATGCTTCCCCATTGCTCTCTAGACTCACGCTATGCCCACCATATGCCTTCAGAATAGCTTCCATGCTGCCTTCAACTCTCGTACGCTGTACGTGGTTATGCTACTTGATTTCTTGTACTATTGTCCTTGTGTTACACAGAGGATGTGTGCAGTGTACAGATAAAAGGAAAGTCTGTCAAGAACAAAACACGAGAGGCGATGGGAGTTCAAGAAGAGACAGTGTTTGTCAGCCTCAAGCTTTGAATCCCACGTGGTACAATCATTGTTTCATTTGAAGAGTCTCAGTGCTTGGAATACAGCCTCAGTGCAAACCCCATAGGTTGCTGCACTTAATTTCGCACTGCATATGTGTCTTATCCCTCATTGCACGTGAGTATGTCTCATGCTTTGACATCAAGTCTCATCCATTGGATATGAGTTTCATTTCTTTGAGCATATCACTCACTGAGTGTGAGTCATGTCTTGGTGCACAGTTTTACTCATTGTGTGTGACACTCATGCGTTAGCGTACAGTTTCCTGAACTGTTTATTATAGGTCTCATTACTTTAGGCACAGAATCACTCAATTGTTGTGGCTTTCACAATCTCACTCTTTAAAAATGAGTTATACAGATTGGATCACAGTTACAAATTGGATTCAATCATCGTAACTTGGAGCGAAGACATTCCCTATGTGGATCTCATGCCACGATATCACACATGTGTTGTGTGTGCCATAACTTGGTGCATAATCTCACTTATTTGATGGGAGTCCACCATCTTGGAGATAACTCACTCACTAGATGGCTCACTGTCTGTCACCCTCAGTGTTCTTATTGTCTCTAACGAAAGCATTTGCCAGGGATTTAGGTTCATCCACCCTCAAATCGCACTACTTTGGGCTCCTGCAATTGAGAGTTTTGATGAGGCCTTGCCTAGAGCCATCCGGGCATTAATTTAGGAAGGGTCAGTGCTTAATTTGTGAGTAAAAACGTGCCGGTGCTCAAAGCTCTCCTCTTAAACACCGGCTGCTGCAATTAAATGTACGAGCACGGAATACTGAGGCAGTGTAATCCTGAAAACATCTCTGGCCTCATTAATCCATTTACAGCCACTCCCTGCCCCTTCAGCTCACACTCGCAGCTTTCTGCTAGCTCCCCTTGTGACGCTTTTTCGTTTTTCTCTTCCTCAGTATTTCTCATATGGGTCTTTTGCTCGTAGTTAATGCTTGAGGCAGAAGAATAAGCTCCGGCCCTCAATAATAAGTGCCGGTGCTCCGCACCGGAAACAACAAGCACAAATTAAGCACTGGGAAGGGTCAAGCAGTAAAGAGCCATAGTCAGGTATTAAATAACCCCTTCTTGGTAGAGCTCCTAGTGCAGAAATATTAGCTTTCGACTGTGATAGTGTGCGCAACCATGCTTCATGCGTGAGAAATACTGATGACAGTGAGACTGAGAAGGAACGAGATGACATAGACAGTAGTAGAAAAGCCAGAAAGTATTAAAAGAGACATTGGGGAGGGAAAAGGAAGAATAATAAAAATGTACAGTAGTAAAACTCCAAAATAGAAAGTGTTAAGGGAGACCGTGAGGGACAGTAAATGAAGCATAATGAAAGAGTACAATGGCATAACCCAGGATGGAAAGAAGGAAAAGAGGAAGGGGAAAACAGATTACTTGAAAGAAAATGGTCACTGGGGAACAAGCAAGTAGGACAAATCTTCATCAGCTTACTGAAATCAGAGGGTACTGGAAATACTCAGTACCAGCGGGTTCCTACAAGCTGAAAAGTTATGAGCCAGCATCAAAGCCTTGTAGTCTGCCACAGACATAACGGCCCTGTAACTGTTGCCCATAGGACGGTGCAATACTTACTGCACCATATAAAATCCAACACTGCAGGGGTCAATATTCATCAGATGTAATAAATAGCTCCAATCACAAGTGTTGCACAAAAATGGAGTATAACGTATGTTAAAATCCACCTTACCTGGTTTTCATCAGGTGCAATAAATATCACCAATATCGAGTTTTACCAAAAAATGTAGAATTAAATGCACAATAATCTGCGAGTCTCTGTATTTTTCTGGCATTTTTACCATGGAAAACGTTGGCAGGATTGACCTACGTATATATATATATATATATATATATATATATATATATATATATATATATATATATATATTGGGAAAATTGTGGCAAGGTTGTGTTTGTCTCAATACATGTCAGAGATCCTGTAAGAAATGTGGTTCTCATTTGTGCAGGGTGTGAGGCCTGGATGACTAAGAGGTCCACACTTTCCCCTTACTGGGGATGAAGTACATCATTGTAGTGCTTGACTCTCTTCAGGTAATGAAGCAGAGTAGTCCGAGTCCTACGCAGGTAGGTGGTGTGGGTAAGTATCCACCATTCACTGGCCCGCAATAATAACACTGAATAAAGTATTGCCTAGTCAGTGCTTTTTCTTTAGAAAAGGAAAAGTACATTTATTACACACACACTACTAAATACTGCAAATTAATTTAACAAACATGTACACAAGGCGATAGAAATACCTGAGATTATATTATGAAATCACATTTGTTCCCCCACCTATAACAGATAGACATCACAACATGGGGTGGCACAGGGCACCTCAAATAAAACAAGCCTATTGGCTTTGTCAAAGGTCATCACAGCATAGAAGGTAGCCTCTTGGCTTTATCAAAGGTGCACCAGTAAAAGACTAACAATTCACATGGTAAAAATCTATAATGTTTCAATAAAGTCATTAATCATGTGTAAATGCAATACTTATCAATACATAATTTTAGAATTGGGCAAAAATCAATGTGAGCATAAAGAGTTGATAAAGCATTGAAAATGAACATTTCTTGTGTCTGTGTGTTTTATATTCACATAAAATGCAGGAATATACCCATCCCCTCGAGGGTTCTGCACTCCCAGCTGAAGAGCAAAAGCTCCATCATTGGGAGTGCTTTAAAACCTAGATAAAGATACAGGCAATCATAATTTCTTTTATTCTAAAATCCTAGGGTCACCTTGTAAGCTTTCTTGGGGAGAGCTGCTGCACTCCTGCAGCCCTGCTACATTTTCTTTTTCAAGTTAGTGGTACCCCTGCCTTCCTGGCCTACCACAACAGCAGAAACTTGGTAAAAACTAAGTCCTGCAGGCATTAGAAAGTGCTTCCTCATGGGAGCATGCATACTTTATTAGTGGCTCCAGCCCCATTTCTTGTGCCACGTGGCCTTGTGTGGATTCTTTTTGGTTTTCTCCTCCTTTTTTCTTTGTTTGAAGTTCCCAGTCCCACCCAGGCACCCTGCTTTGGCTCCTCATTGGGGGAAGTTTGGGGAGTCTAACCCCATCTGCTTGAGCTGGAAATGTGCTTCTTCCCTTTGCAAAAATCAGCCATGGGGTTGGGATCCCAGGCCCTCAGGGAGATCTGGGAAGGGAGTTCCATGCACATACCCTCTTGGTGTTCATTAAATATTAATAAACCCTGCATCGACCCCCAGGCCCTGGCCCAACATCGGGGCTTTTGAAGACTTTGCCTCAGAGCTCCACATCATACATGTTCTTGCCAGGGGATCAAAGGTCAAATTCTTCTCTCTGTGATATCACTGCGGTCTGGGGCACAAAAGTCCAGATATACCTCTAACTGCCTCTCAAGGGGAATGTTAGGAGGTCAGCCTTACTGGACCTTTGTCAATGAAGACAAAACAGTGAATCATACTTACTTTACCAATGAGTAACCACTAATATTATAAGGCCAGGTGATTTTCCTGGGTGAGACAGTAGTGAAACTCACCCACAGTATAAAGTCCACAACCTGGTGATAAAAAATGCAAAAACCATGTTACAAAAGATCCCATTCTTGTTGGGTGTGCATATGAGATTTGTTAGGGTGAAGGAAGTCATCTCACTGTGCCCTCTGCCCCAAGGAATTCATCTGGAGTAACTGTGTTCTGCTGTGAGAGCTCTGTGTTCTAGGGGAATTTACACAGGCTCCTGAGTCAGTATAGGGAGAGAGGATGGTCAAGAGTTGTCAAATCCTCTGACTCCACCCCACTGACATCCTTCTTCCGTGACAGGCCATGTGAAAAAAAGGCTAAGTACCAGCACCAGCTAATTACCTGCTGGATATTTGATGGTCCATTAGCATGGGAGGCTGCTTACTCATTTTAACTGGGAAGGTGGATGCTAACTTTTCACAGAGGGAGGCTTCATCAAGGATTCAACACAACCTCTTATGCAAATATAATTAATATTTAGTAATTTCATGCCATTTTCAGATCTGGCCTGGAATTTTAAAGCATACCTGGAAAGTATTTTACCACCAGAAGTACACATGTATCGAGTAGACGTGTGGCAAGTAAATCCCATCATCTGCAGAGAGACATACAAGAGTCATGCATGAAACATAATCCTGTGCTTACAAAATGAGGCTAATTAATTCATTACAAAGAACACCTCTTTTAAAGACAATTGCATACAAATCTCAAGACTTTCCAGCCGATTCTAATAAAAAATGCACAAAATATTCAAACAATTGGGTATCTTGCACAATTCCCAGCAGCATTAATTCTTCACTGCAGCAATTCATGTCTGTAGTTGTAACAAATATGCACTCATCTTTCATGGGCAGGGAGATTATCCAGCCAAAAAAGCTCACAAGGCAGACCAGATCCTTCCAGTCTTAAAGAAATGGACACTTGACCCTGAGCCTTGACCTAGCCAACTACTAGTCCATCATGCATCAACAATTTATTGGCAAGATTATTGAAATAGCAGTTACTACAAGATCACATTAATGCTAATAGTCTACAGCAGAACTACCAGTCTGACTTCAGATCACACTACACCATGGGGCATGCTACTTTATATACCATAGACCATGCCATCCTGACCCCACAGGAAGATGAAATCTTCTGCCTATTATTACTCTATCCTTCAGCTGCCTTCAACATCTCTGTAGTCGACCTTCCCACCATTATGCACACCATGGAGTCTCAAATAGGATTCACTGCAATGTCCATACCTGGTTTTCCTGCCTTTCCAACTGACATCATTTTGTTCACATGGGTACCTCAACACCTTAAAATATCTCTATCACCTGTGGAGTCCCCTCGGGTTCCCTAATGTCTTCCCCTCCCTTCTTCAATTTTATAAGAAGCC
This sequence comes from Pleurodeles waltl, assembly GCF_031143425.1. Classification (NCBI taxonomy): domain Eukaryota; kingdom Metazoa; phylum Chordata; class Amphibia; order Caudata; family Salamandridae; genus Pleurodeles; species Pleurodeles waltl. Next base: position 1,634,362,373 of record NC_090445.1, read on the forward strand.
GCTTAGGGAATGCACAAGATCATTGCCTGGCCTCTCATTACTCCTTTTGAACACTTTGGACTCACAGGATAAGATGTCCCCACAATCTATCTCCTTGGTGAAGGTAACTAATACTGCTGTCTCTTTTTGGGTCTAAAATCAAAAATAAATTAAAAATCAAAAAATGACACATCACGCATTTGCTTACTTGTTCATTTTTAGAATTCACAAGGAATCTGTGTATAAATGTAGGCATATGAATACATAAATAGGCCCAACCACTCATATTTTTTTTAATCCGAGTGAACAGGCATGCTTCTTTTTAGATGATGCAAGATTAATAATTGAGTAAACATACATGCTCATATTTAGATGCCCTGAAATTTAAGGACTAAAATCAGAGACAGCTTGTGCAGCTGGAGTTTCCTCCATATTAAACTGTGACGTAAGGTTACTTCCTGAGTCATTTTTTTATTTAGGCAACACTTTGAGAAACCCTTAATCCCAAGGAACTGCCTGAGGTCCTTCATTGTATGAGCCATGGGGCCTTCCTTTTAGTCACCACCAGGTGCGGGTGCTGGCTGCGTCGACATTGATGCAATGTGCTGATTACAGTGAGTGTAGTAGCTATCATGCTGAGATCGACATCATCGTTGAGGCTGTTATGGACGAGGATTCAGGGATTTTGCGCTGAAAAAAGCACTATAGTGTTAGTTCTGAGGGCAATGTGCCAGTTCTATCCACTCAACGGCAGATATGAGCCAAATCTGTCCACGCAATGGGGTGTATGAAGTGGTTCTGCTGGAGCAGCAACGTAGGTCCACTTCCAAGGGTCCAGAACAGGGGTGGCACCACTTGGCAGGACAAGATCACAACTTTCAGAGTCAAGTTGCAGTAGTAGGTTGGTTGGAAGTTTTTTATGTCCATGAAGCTTCAGATCAGGAGACTAGTCAGCTGGCCCGTGGAGTCTCTCTGGGTTGGTGAGATGTAGGTCCAGTCCTTCTCACCCAGGCAAGGAGGGAAGGAGGTCAGCAGGGTGGCAGTTTTTCCAAAGCAGCAGTCCAGCAGAGTAGCAGTCATGTAGCAGCACAGTAGTCCTTCTTCCTGGCAGAGTATCCACGGGTCCAGAACGTTACTGAGTTGGTGGTCTCAGAAGTCCAGTACTTATACCCAGTTAGGTCTTTGAAGTGGGGGAGACCTCAAAGGAGAGTCTTTGAAGTGCACAGAGGTCCCCCTTTCCGTCCCTGGCTCCAGACTTACTGCAGGGGTTATGCAGCCCTTTGTGTAGGGACACAACACAGCCTATTCAGATGTAAGGGTGTGGCTGTGTCCAGCTACTCCCTCTCATCCTGCTAGGACGGCCCATCAAGGCCCCTCAAGTCACACCTAAGCTTCCATTATGTGTAACTGTGTAGGAGAAATACACAAATCCCAGCTATCACCCACCCATCCTAGACATGTGATTAGAGACAGGCAGACAGCACCAAATGGCTTTAGCAAGAAAGTTCCAACTTTATAAAAGTGAGATTTTCAGAATTGCAATTTCATTTGTGATTCCAGAGACACCAAACTTGAAATGTTTATCTCTCCCAGATTGTGAATTACACTGATAAAATGCAATAAGTTAACTCCAATGTTAACATATGGGAGAGATAGTCCTTTCAGTAGTGAAAAATTAATTTAGAATTTTTTTCTCTATTCTGACTTGTAAAACTTAAAAGCACACACCCAATGTTTTACATACACTGCACCCTGCCCTTTGGACTGTCTAGGGCCTACCTTAGGGATGACATATGTTTTAAAAAGCAAGGTTTGGACCTGGCAAAGGGTTATTTTGCCAGGTCAACAAGGCAGGTGAAACTACACATATAGGTTCTCGAATGTCAGGCCTGAGACATGTTTAAAGGGTTACTTAAATGGGTGGCAGAATCAGTGCTGCAGGCCCACTAGTAGCATTTAATGTACAGGCCCTGGGCACAAGTAGTGCAATTTACTTAGGTACTTATAACTAAATTAAATATGCCAAATGGGTATATGCCAATCAAATCATGTTTTAGGGAAAGAGCAAAAGCCATTTAGCACTGGTAAAGTGCACAGAGTCCTAAGGGAAACAAAAACAAATTCTGCATACTTGGAGACAAACAGGCCAAAAGGTTGGGGTAAGACCATTCTGAGGCTGACAGGTCTAACATAATGTTATCAAATTTCACACACAGTCATTACGTGCATAATCATTCCCAATCGTTGCATGAATTAACATAGAGTGCTTGGAGAACATTATTGCTCCACATGTTTTTAGGGTTACCAGGATCTCCTGCAGACATTTAGCATAATGAAGGGCTGGGGACAACCCTATTCCTGCCTCGCCATCTTCTTTCCTCTCGTCATTTGTTATGCCTGTATTGGGAAATGCACACTGTATGCTGCCTGTCTGAGGAGCCCATATGGTGCTTTCCCAACTCCTCCATGTAGACAGACGCTTCTGGAATCCTGGAATCTTCTTTGAGGATAGAAAACATGCTGCAGCCTAGTTGACTGGACTTTCAAATTGTGGAGATGCAGTTGACAGTGATTTAGTATTGGGTTTCTGCCAACTGGTTACATTTGCTCTATCCTGGAGCTGCCCAGCAGCATATTGAACATCAGCTGGACTTCGAACCTGCATTGAACATTGCTTAGTGTGAATGTGTGTCCAGAGGGTTGTGAGGTGTGCTGCTTACATTCTCCTGGTTAGGACCAAGCCTAAGCTCTGCTTAAGCTCTATTTGATGGCCCTGCTGCTGACTCCAAGGACTCCCCACACAGCCCCAGGTATCCTGTAGTACTACTGAGTCCCCGAGCCTCTACTTCTCACCAGGAGACCAAGACAGGCTGCTGAAGATTCAACCTCGTTAAAAACCGAAATTGTTTTATTGATTTTGCCTAGCTGAATTCTCATGAACCTATGCTGAATGTCCATCACTCAGTTTGTTAGCTCGCGATCCAGTGGCACCTCTTCTTAATTATGGGTCACTGTGCTCCCCAGCTTGTAAGCCCATTTGTGCTTTGATATCTTAAGGTCAGCATATGAGCTTTGAGAACCTATTTACTTGCTTTAAAGGCAGTTTTTATCCCATGTTGCGTATTGCCTTGTGGTTCACTTTGAACTGTGTTAATTAAATGGTCACTATTGAGAAAGAAATGTCTCCTTCATGGTGTACAAACCTGAGTGCCCATCTACGTGTTTCTGACATCCTGATTTTCGATTTTTGGCCATGACACGATGCTAATCTAGCACGGGCACAGAGACCTAAACTTGGTACTGACATGATTAGTTGCTAGCCATGCTCTGTCACCCAAAGTGCTGCACCAAGCACACCCTCATTTACTGAGAGTGGACTACTCTGCCTGTGTTAGGGTAAGCATATACAGAGTTGGTGGCAGCATACTGCCTTTTGAGAATCCCTAGTGTGACTAGACCTTTTTCATCTGAGCCTTTGGAATGGAGACATGCTAATGTAAAGTTCTGACTTTATGCGCTTATAAAGTACATAGCACTAACATCCTGAGTGCTAGTTGTGCAAGTTGATATGTGTTGCCTGTGTAGCACATGCATGATGTGTGTGAGTGAGCCAGAGTGATGGATGCCAGTGGAACCATTTTGATACCCCTGTTGTGCTCTGTTGTGTAATATATCTAAATATTGATTGTGGAGTTTGACTGTCTGGCTATTTCTTTCTGCACTTAAGAACCATTGGGTCCTATAACTCTCCTGAATTTTTAATTCTTAAAAAAGATAATATTATGATCTTACTGCTTTTACTACTTCCTTTGAGAACCATAATGTATGTTTGTGCTATTTTTTTTAATCACCTTGTATTAAGTTTAACACACCAATAATAGTCAGTTTACCTTGTTCGCCTATTACCTCTTTGTGCTGTTCTTACGTCTTCTCAAAGAATACTTTCATATGATTAAAAGATTTCCTGTAACATAGGTTGTCTAAGCAATCTTTCTCAGATTAAATCACACTGTGTCGTGCTTATGTGGATGAGAATCAATTGACCAAATTACATTGTGTACCGAATACAGAAACACAGACTTTACTGGCAGTCAAGCAAAGCAGTGCTGAACTTTTCAGAATGATGTGCTTTCAGTTAGGCAGCTCAAAGCATGGGCTCTACAGGTTGTACAATTGAGTTTTCACAAAGGTAATTTCCAGACATCACATATTTTGTCTTTCATTAAAACTCTTTAATGAAACTTAGATTTGCTATGTGAAGGAAGAAGAAGTAATAAGACATTTGGAGGACAGAAGAAACCACGGTGCACTTCTTCAAAAATAATTGTTTTGCGTAACCTGGACTGGCGCATGGCCCAGGGCCCCTTCTTCCTAGGTTTGCCCTGTGAAAGGGCTGAGGCAGGGCCAAGCTTCCTCTCTTGCATAGGTTTGCCCTGAGAAAGGGCTGGACCAAGTTCCAGGGCCCTCTCCCCTGAGTTGAGATCGGGCTGGACTAAGGGCCAGGACCCTCTCTTGCATAGGTTTCCCGTGAGCTGAGAAAGAGCTGGACCAAGGTCCAGGACCTTCTCTTGCCTAGGTTTGTCCTGAGAAAGGGCTGGGGTTGTGAGCCATTACACCACAGGACACAGAAGTAGTGAAGGGAGGTGATCTCAGAAGACTTTGGCTACACGGAAAAGGAGGCAGACGATGGAGAGACATGTACTGCCTTAGCATGTTCAAATTGTTATCCAGACGAGAACAAAACAACCATTTTATTCCAACTGCACACATATTTTGCAAACGCATTAAATATGCGTACTGAATGAATAGGTAATATAAGCACAACTGTTGTTATGACCCACCGAACTATTCAAATGCAAATAGGTTTCGTTATTGTTAGGCTCAATGGCCTCGTTTTCCCTCAGAATGAAAGGCTGATGTACCTCAACAACCGGTGATATTCTGGTTAAACAAAGAGCTCAGCAGGAAGTGCTTAACTCAGTATGCTAGCGTAATGGCTAGTCCAAATGTATTTGCTACCCAGCTGCTACTCAGCGATGAGGGCAGCCTTGAGTGGCGGTGGGAAATACTCACATTAACAACCAATTTCCTGCTGCCTGAAATTTCTTCCATCTTTGATCCAGTTTCATCCAGTTGTAGGTAATCGTGATAGTGATGCTAAACATTATGTCAGGAAAAGTCAGGAAAATGTGCACACCTTTGCAGTGTGTAAAGTATGTCGACTATGTAACCAAAGTTTTCAGTTTCCCCCTCTCGCTATACGACGTCCCTAACATCAGCTTCTGTGACACATATTGCTTGGTCTTAGATCCTCCCTAGCTTTCTATATTGCAGAGGGAGTACACAAACAAGTCTTTTTCTAAACATCTTTGTAGTCAAGAGATTCACGAATTACTCTTCGAAAATCTCTACAGCAGAGGCCGGAGAACAGCAAGTAAAACTATGTTGTCAGGAGATACAATCACCGATGGTCCCAAAATAGCCTCATTGTCCTCAAAAACTGGAAAAAAAAGACCTGTGCGCTAGAAATCATGGGGGATGACTGTCCACTCACATGCCGACTCACCCCCAGCTTCACTGTTCACTCACAAATACCTTAGCACATTGTCACTTGACCTGACTAACATGCTATTATCCTACAGAAACTACTAGACACACATAACACGCAACATTCATTAATAGCTAAATTTAACAGTATTTTCGTGAGCTACACCCAAAAAACATGATCACAGCAATCACAATGTAAAAAATCCACATTACGAGTCTTCTCTTTGAAACGGACGCTTCTGGAACTATTCAATGTACTTGTTGCAGTGTTGCACATAACTTGTTTAATATCGTTTCTTGTGTGTGATCTGCTTAAGTAATTCCCTGCTAGCTATTGATTTTTTCTGTTTTATTTCCTTGTGGTACTGTTTTGTTCTTGTTGATGGTGTTACTTGTGTATGTCTTATTGTATGCATGTCCTGAATCTGGCCTCCTGGCACTTGTTTTCTCGTTTCACACAATAAACGGTATAATACGGTACAGACACGATCCCTCTACAGCTCATTGTGCTTACACATTGCACAAGTTACTCCTGCACATCTTTCTCCTAGCCTTTGCTCCCCACCCAGTCTTCTGCACCCTAATTCTACAGTCTACAGTTCTTCTCACATGGTGACGCTTCATTTATTTTGCCTCCAACATTTGCAACTTTTCCTAGCTAACCTAATTTTGTGCATGCTTCTTTTCCCCAGCTCATTCCCGCCAATATAGGAAAAAATCTGTCAAGAGCAGATCACCAGGCAGGAAGGTGGAAGCTTTTGCTCCTCCATAAGGCCTGGGGCACACCAAAGTTGTATTTTGTTTTAATACTGTGCCATTAAGTGGAGTTAAAAATAATGCCTGTCAGACTGTCTGGCCTGCAGGGAAAAATATATTAATTATGTTGGGCAGAGTGTGGAGATGCGCGCGGCAGCTATGAGTGAAGGACTTTCCTGCTGAGCCATCACCTTCTCTGTGCAGCTAGTGGAACCTGGTGGGGAGAGGGTGGGTGCTGGAAATATACCTGGCTTCCTTGAGGCATTATCCATTGTAGTAAATCAACGGTCTACACTAGGGGTTCACTATGTAAGAGATGAGCGGTGACTGGTGTCGCTGCTTAGCAGTTTGGGTGACACTGGGTTAGAGTGAATACTGATTTGCATAGATTTGTTCCATCTCTGTAATATCAAAGACAAGCTTAAAACAGAGGATTGGAATGCAGGGTGTTTACCAGCGGATGAGATGAATTCAAGTATTCCACACTACATATTTTGTGTGGTCTAAGTTAGTATAATTTGGGAAGAAGGATATCCCCAGATTTGGATCTTGAGCTCGAAGTGCTGTAGGACTCCAGTACATTCTTATGAGGAAGACCCATGAGGCTTAAAAAGATCTGGGATTGTCTGTGTTCCAGTTCAGAAGTGACATGATCTGGCAGTTGAGGTTGAACTTTTCCTTTTACAGCCGAGGCAAGACTGATTTGCCTATAGGGCTATTTGTATAAGCTGGTACACCCAGACATCTGCACGTAGTGAAAGGAAATAAGAAGGAAAGACCTGTCAGCCATGGAAATTATTTCAAGTCAGCTTGTTTATTTTAGTGTTACATGTCTGTTTCCAAAGAACAGATAAAATGATGCTACAGAGACAAATACCTGGCTGTCACTCATTCATAATATACAAAACACATTGTTTAAATATATATACAACATATTTTATTTACTCAGTATAAGTAAAACATAGAATTTTTGAAAGTGCTAACCAAGGTAACTTCAATTGTTTAAAAAAATGCTTCCACTGTGAGAAAATTCAAAGCACAGTGTTAGACCTGACATCCTTGGCATGGTAATCCCCCAAACTTTTTGTCTTTACCCCTGCTGTTTGCTGGATTTGTTTTTGTTTGTTAGGACTCTGTTCACTTTACCAGTGCTACCCAATGCTAAAGTGCTCTCTCCTTTAAACATGGTAAAGTTAGCCTACAACTAAATGGCATATTTAATTTACTAGTAAATCCCTAGTAAATGGTAATACGTGGTCTGGACAAAGCTAAACCCCTCTGAAGAGCTCTAATGAGAGCGAAACACGTGTTAGGGGTTGCTTTACTCATTCCAGGTTGGCTTGGCGGTATTTGACCAGTCCAAAGCTGAAATACTGTGCCTGGAGTGGTAAATGGCTTACGTCATTTTACAGCTCGGCGAGGATGACACTGTGTCAACCTATGCTTAAAAATGTTGCTGTACAAATGGCAAAAGACTTTGGTGGTCATTCTAACCCTGGCGGTAAAAACCGCCAGGGCGAATGACCGCGGTAGCACCGCCAACAGGCTGGCGGTGCACCGCTGGGCATTCTGACCGTGGCGGTTCTGCCGCGGTCAGTAGCGGGAAACCGGCGGTCTCCCGCCGGTTTCCCGCTGCCCTGCAGAATCCCCCATGGCGGCGGAGCGCGCTCCGCCGCCGTGGGGATTCTGACACCCCCTACCGCCATCCTGTTCCTGGCGGGTCTCCCGCCAGGAACAGGATGGCGGTAGGGGGTGCCGCGGGGCCCCTGGGGGCCCCTGCAGTGCCCATGCCAATGGCATGGGCACTGCAGGGGCCCCCGTAAGTGGGCCTCAAAAGGAATTTCAGTGTCTGCTTTGCAGACACTGAAATTCGCGACGGGTGCTACTGCACCCGTCACACTCCAGCAACTCTGCCGGCTCCATTCGGAGCCGGCTTCATTGTTGCTGGGTCTTTCCCGCTGTGCTGGCGGGCGGCCTTTTGGCGGTCGCCCGCCAGCACAGCGGGAAAGCCAGAATGGCCGCCGCGGTCTTGTGACCGCGGTGTGGTCATTTGGGGGTAACCACATGGCGGGCGGCGACCGCCAAAAGGCCGCCCGCCAGCACAGCGGGAAAGACTCACCGCCTTTGTCACTATCTAGCTCGGCATAGATAACACTGTGCTGATCCAAAGCTTAAAGACTTTGCTAGATAAGCAGACTTTTGAGGTGAGCAAATTTAGAGTGTCGCTGGTGTTGCAGGGTGCTCCTTACTAGAGCTGCTCTCCACCTAAAATTTGGAACTTCCCACAGTTCTCCTTTGTTTTTTGCATAATTTATGCGTCACTCTAACCCTGAAAAGGCCTTGTTTTGATTTATACTGGGTGTTCCCTTGGGTCTAGACAAAGCTAAACTCCTCTAAAGAGCTCTAATGAGAGCAAAACATGTGTCAGGAGTTGCTTTACTCATTGCAGGTTGGCTTGGCGGTATTTGATCAGTCCAAAGCTGAAATGCTGTGCCTGGAGTGATAAATGGCTTTTGTAATTTTACAGCTCGGTGAGAATGACACTGTGTCAATCCTGACTTTGCTGTACAAATGGCAAAAGACTTTGGGCCAGATGTATCAAAAAGTTTTGCACTCGCAAACGGTGCGAATCGGTAAATTCGGCCGTTTGTGAGTGCAAAACAGTGGTCTGCGATGCATGAAATGCATTCGCAGACCACAACTAAGAAATCGCTAAAATTGCGATTTCTTGCGTTGCGACCTGGAAATTGCGAGTTGCATTTTGCGAATCGCAATTTCCAGGTTGCAAGGCCTTGCTGGAAAAAATCGCAAATTGCGATTTTTCCAAAAATGGCATTTCGCACCTGCAAAATACCATGCTTTGCAACCAGGTGATAACCTGGTGCAAAATGTAAAAATGCAATTAAACTGCATTTTTAAATTTAACATGTAAAGCACACATGCCCTTTTGGCATGTGTGAACCTTACATGATAAAAAAAAGAAAATTGGGGTGCAGGAGAGGGGGCCTTATGCCGCCAGCACCCTGGCCTTTTGCATTTCCAAAATTACTATTTCTGGTTGAGAAATCGCAATTTTGGAAATGCAAAAAAATCGCACCTGTGGGCCAACAGGCCCATAGCTGCGAATGGGGCCGGTATTGCAATTTGCGATTCGGTAATAGCTTTTGCGATTTTTAAGAAATCGCTATTACCGATTCGCAAATGTGAGACATGGCCCTTTGCGAGTCGGTAATAGCGATTTCTTAAAAATCGCTATTAACGAATCGCAATGGGCCGTGATGGTACATCTGGCCCTTTGTCACTATCTAGCTCGGCGTGGATAGCACTGTGCTGATCCTATGCTTAAAAACTTTGCTAGATAAGCAGACTTTTGAGGAGAGCAAATTTAGAGTGTCGCTGGTGTTGCAGGATGCTCCTTACTAGAGCTGCTCTCCACCTAAAATTGGGAACTTCCCAGAGTTCTCCTTTGTTTTTTGAATAATTTATACATCACTCTAACCCTGAAAGGACCTTGTTTTGACTTGTACTGGGTGCTCCCTTGGGTTTGGACAAAGCTAAACCCCTCTGAAGAGCTATAATGAGAGCGAAACACGTGTCAGGGGTTGCTTTACTCATTCCAGGTTGGCTTGGCGATATTTGACCAGTCCAAAGCTGAAATACTGTGCCTGGAGTGGTAAATGGCTTTTGTCATTTTACAGCTCGGCGAGGATGACACTGTGTCAATCCTATGCTTAAAGATTTTGCTGTACAAATGGCAAAAGACTTTGGTGGTCATTCCAACCCTGGCGGTCAGTGTTAAAGCGGTGGTAAAACCGCCAACAGGCCGGCAGTAAAAAAAATGGAATCACGACTGTGGCAGAAACCGCCAACATAGACAGCCACTTTAACACTCTGACTGCCACGGCGGTACAAACAAACACCGCGGTGGTAACCGCCAACAGACAGGAGGAAGAAAATGTACCACCCACAGTATCATGAGAGGCCAATCTGCCACCTTTTCTGGGGTGGATTCACCGTGAACAAAAACACGGCAGAAACAGGACTTGGAAGGGAAAACCCTCACCTCTACACACCCTACGAGGAACCAGGACGCCATGGAACTGGAACTCCAGATACTCCCTGCCTTTGTCTTCCTGCTCCTCTACGAGGAGCACGAACGCCGGCGGCGAAGACCACAGTGAGTACTGCACCTACGACACAGGAGAGGGGGAGGAAAAAGAGAGTGACACACACACGCAACACGCAAAACCCCCACCCTCACCCACTACAACACTCACACTAATACATCATGGTACATTACAGTTACACCCCCCAAGCCCCCCGGAAGAATGCAAAAACAAAAGGAAATTATTTGAACGTTTGTAATCTATTAAAATCCAGTACTCAAAAATATATATACATTATAAACAAATATATACAACAAGCATACAAATCCAGGTATTGCACCATTAAAGTCCGTGGACCACTGGGCCCAAAATGCATGGGCGAAGCCCACACTCAATACCCAATCAAAACGGAGAGAACACTGCAGGGGCATCAGATAGAAATACAACAGGCACCTCAGGGGGAAGGGAAGGGGGGCACCTCAGCCGGATGAGTGGACGATGCCAGATCCACGAGGGGGCTCCATGCCCACTGCTATATCCTGGGGAGTGCAAAGCCACAGTCTCACAAGTCTCTCCAGTGGGTGGTTTGCCCACTGCTTTATCCTGGGGAGTGCAAAGCCACAGTCTCACAAGTCTTTTCAGTGGGTGTTTTGCCCACTGCTGTATCCTGGGGAGTGCAAAGCCACAGTCTCACAAGTGTCTCAAGTGGGTGGGTTGCCCACTGCTGTATCCTGGGAAGTGCAAAGCCACAGTCTCACACGTCTCTCAAGTGGGTGGTTTGCCCACTGCTTTCTCCTGGGGAGTGCAAAGCCACAGTCTCACAAGTCTTTTCAGTGGGTGGTCTGCCCACTGCTCTATCCTGAGCAGTGCAAAGACACAGTCTCACAAGTCTCTTCAGTGGGTGGTTTGCCCACTGCTGTATCCTGGGGAGTGCAAAGCCACAGTCTCACAAGTCTCTCCAGTGGGTGGTTTGCCCACTGCTTTATCCTTGGGAGTGCAAAGCCACAGTCTCACAAGTCTTTTCAGTGGGTGGTTTGACCACTGCTGTATCCTGGGGAGTGCAAAGCCACAGTCTCACAAGTCTCTCAAGAGGGTGGTTTGCCCACTGCTGTATCCTGGGGAGTGCAAAGCCACAGTCTCTCATGTGGATAACAGTCTCCACTGGTTCTGGAGGGGGCTTTGTGCTCAGAGTGCTTCATCCTGCCAAGGACAGAGGTAGTGTATGCCTTTCTCCACTGGTTCTGGAGGGGGCTTTGTGCCCAGAGTGCTTCATCCTGCCAAGGACTGAGGTAGAGGATGCCTTTCTCCACTGGTTCTGGAGGGGGCTTTGTGCCCAGAGTGCTTCATCCTGTCAAGGACTGAGGTAGTGGATGCCTTTCTCTACTGGTTCTGGAGGGGGGCTTTGTGCCCAGAGTGCTTCATCCTGCCAAGGACTGAGGTAGTGGATGTGAATCTCCACTGGTTCTGGAGGGGGCTTTGTGCCAGAGTGCTTCATCCTGCCAAGGACTGAGGTAGTGGATGCCTTTCTCCACTGGTTCTGGAGGGGGCTTTGTGCCCAGAGTGCTTCGTCCTGCCAAGGACGAAGGTAGTAGATGTGAATCTCCACTGGTTCTGGAGGGGGCTTTGTGCCCAGAGTGCTTCATCCTGCCAAGGACTGAGGTAGTGGATGCCTTTCTCCACTGGTTCTGGAGGGGGCTTTGTGCCCAGAGTGCCTCATCCTGCTCGTGGCGGCCTCAGTAGCGTCAGAGCTTTCGGCGCGCATTGGCCTGCGGTGCTTGTGGCGGCGGAGTCCTTGGCAGCAGTGCTGGTGGCGGTCTTGTCCTCCGTGCAGGTTTGCGGCGACTTGCCTTTCTTTCTGTGCCCCTTCCCCACCTTGGATGATGGCGCAGCTGTCTTCCCACTCCCAACTGTACTCCTGGGAGAGCCTTTGGTGGCAGATGTTTTGCCTTTCTCCCGCCGGGCAGTGGCAAACTTTTTATGCTTCTGAGGTGGGGGACTGTGCGTGGTCTGGCTCCTTGGCACACTGGCTGCCCTGCTGCTTGGCGCACTCCAGAAGCTGGTTACTGCTGGCACCACTGTTCCCGCTGATGTGGTGGCTGAGGTGCTGGGTTGGGACCTGGAAAGGCGGGCCCTAGGGGACTGAAGGGGTGGGGAAGGTGAGGGGAAGAGGTCAAGGTTGGACAGGAAAAGTTTTTGGGACACACTGGGACGGGTAGATGGAGGGGGTTTGGGAGTGGAGGAAGAGGTAGTGGTTGTAGGAGGTGTACGTTTGCTGACTTTGGGTGAATGTGCATGCGCTGGAGGCTGTCGTGAGGTGGATGGCTGTTGGGTGGGTGTGTAGCTGTGTATGTGTACCTTGGGAGGTGGGCTCACAGACACACTGGGAGAGGACACAGGGGATGTGTGAATGGTAGTGTCATGCCGCGGCACTCGCCGCGGCCGCGGGCTCAGGTTGCCGCGGCGCGGCACGTTAATTCTGCCGCGGCCGGCGCCCGGGTCGCGGAAGACGCCGCGGCGGACGCCCGGTTCGCGGGGGTTGCCGCGGCTCCGATGAGAGCCAGGGAGGCTCTAGGGAGCCGGTCTGGGGGCCGCGGCGCTCGCCGCTTCCCTTCCTTCAAATTCTGCCATAAAGGCAGACGCGGCAGAGCCTGAAACCCCGAGGGGGTTTCAGGCATGGCCGCACACAGCGCATCATGCGCTTAACATTTACTTTTCCTGCATGTCATTCCTGCCCACCACTTACCAATGTTCCTAGGACAAACCGAACCCTTACACTTGGGGTTCTTTATACTCACCTTTTTCTCTTCCCAGCATGCTTACCACTTCCTCTCTGCCCAGCATGCATTGTTAAACACAAATACCTAATTCTTTATTGTTTTCTTTTTCCCAATCCAAGATGGTGGTGTTCTACTTCCTGTTTTCTATTTTCTGTCCAGGGGTATATAAGGGGATTCCAACTGTTGTCCATTGTGTTGCAACACTCCTTGGTGGTAGTCACGCTCCGATTGATCTCCTCCTACGAATCCTGTCTATTCCTGTCCTGCCTTGTTTTCCAGTCTTCCTGATCCTTGGTCCTAACGCCCTGCTGTCCTCCTTTCATTTCAGGGAGTTCCTGTAGAGGTTTTTTACCTTACGAGGGTTTTTCCTCTGGGACTCCTTCTGGAGGGCACGGACTGTAGTGGTTTGCTCATACCAAACAGCACCGTGGCTACTGGAAGGGGTCGCCCCTACCTCGGCCAGAGCAGAACCAGCCGGAACAAGGGTCGTTCCCCTACGCCTCTCAGCCTCGACGGTAAGACCATTGAAAACCGCGACAGGTAGTGGGGGTGGTGAGTGCACTTGAGCGGGGTTTGGTGATGGGTGTGCTGGTGATGAACATAGTGGCTGAAGATGTAGTGCATGCAGGTGTGAGTGGAGATGAGACAGGGAGGGAGACGAGGAGGAGGGGGACACAGTGGAGGCAGTGGATGTTGGTATGTCTGCATGGGTATGATGCTTGTGTGAGTGCCTGTGGGATGTGTGGTGCTTATGTTTGCCAGAGCTTCCCTTGTGTGTTGAGGTGTGTGCATGCTGGTCTGAGGGTGTGCTTGGGATAGGCTGAGGTACAGGTGTTTGGGTCTGGGTGGAGTAAGTTGGAGGGGGGAGGCTGGACACAGGGACAATGGCTGCCATCAGTGCTGAGGCCAGAGTCTGAAAAGCTCTCTGTTGGGCTGCCTGACCAGAATGAATGCCCTCCAGGTATGCATTGGTCTGTTGCAACTGCCTCTCCACACCCTGGATGGCATTCAAAATGGTAGACTGCCCAACAGTGAGGGACCTGAGGAGGTCAATGGCCTCCTCACTGAGGGCAGCAGGGCTGGCAGGGGCTGAGGTGCCTGGGGCGAAGGAGATGCCCACCCTCCTGGGTGAGCGGCCACGGGGCACACGCTGGGGGGCTGCTGGGAGGGCGGTGCTGGTAGGGGTGGTGGCGGCTGTACCTGTAGATGCGGGGGGCACAGAGGGGCCCACCACCGCAAGGGAACTCCCATCCGAGGAGGAGTCCGTGTCGCTGGTCTCAGCTCCTGTCCCCGCTGTGGAGCTCCCCTCGCCCTCCGTCCCACTGGTGGCTTCAGACTCTGTTGTGTCACCCTCCAGGGCCATGTGGGATGCAGCTCCCTTCTGCTCCGGTGCCACTGCTCCTCTGCCTGATGATGCTAATGCACACAAGAACAGGGAGACCACAAAAAGGTGGGGGGGAGACAGAAGAAAGACATGTTGAGTGCATGCAATACCACTACCGTTGGCGGACACTACAGACACAGAAGCCCCCTGCACTACGCCGTGCACTTTGAGTTCCCTAATTAATCACAGGGACATGGGTTACAAGGCCTATGCCCGATTGCTGCACACATGGAAGTCACAGGAGCCTGACTAGGTGTAGTTGGCTCTGAACACAGGTGGGGTGCCACATGGCCTGCCTTACAAAGGGACCTTGCCTACTAAACTCGCCCTGGCCTAGGGGAACCTACAGCCCGCCTCCCCCACCCAGACACCTCCAATGCCGCAGAATCAGCTGAGTGAGAGTGTACTCACTCCCTTGTGGCTGCTGTGATGCCCTCAAGTGCCCATCCAACTCCGGTTACGCCACCGCCAGGATCCGGAACATCATGGGGGTCATGGTGTGACGGGCACCCCTCCCACGTTGGGAGGCCATCCCCAGCTGGGCCTCCGCCGTCTTCTTGCTCCAGCGGCGAATGTCCTCCCATATTTTCCGGCAGTGGGTGCTCCGTCTGTGGTGGACCCCCAGGGTCCGGACTTCCTTGGCGATGGCACGCCAAATATCCTTCTTCTGGTGGGCGCTGACCTAGAGGAATGGTACAGGGGAAAAGGAGAAGATATAACCGTCCGCACTGTCACAGTCATTGGCCCGCATCCCTACCCTTGCCATGACGCACATGCACTCACTGTTGTTTCATGCACGCCTCATTCTCCCCCCCCATATCTTCCATCCACCCCACTCCAGACAGGCATTGCCCATTCAGCATGCTTACAGTGTACTTACCTGTTTGTCTGGAGGACCGTAGAGTAGCGTGTACTGGGGGAGGACCCCATCCACTAGTTTCTCCAACTCCTCCGTGCTGAAGGCAGGGGCCCTTTCCCCAGACACATGAACCATTGTCTCTTCCAGACTGAGGTCACAGCAGCACTTGCAGAGTAGGTCCTCTCCTGTCGAAGATCAGTTATCAAGTGAGTGAACAGAGAGAAAATGGCGGTCATGTCGCAGGCGGTGCCTACCGTCACCACAGGCGTACATCGTCACTGGCTCCTGGGACCCATAGGGTCCAATGTTAACCAATGCAGGATTGAGCTGCGGTCTTCGACCGCCTACCGCAACGGTGTACAACGCCAGCGCAGTTACCTCATATCCCCTTGTCTGACATTACAGGTCAGGGAGCCGACATTTCAGGGGGCCACATGGCATTAATTTTAAATACGTCACACATATCTAGGCCTTGCATACACACTAATACAGGCACATAGCGGATTTAAATAAATGTGGAATAAAGTTGTGTTTTCGTACCTCAGTGTTGGCTGACTCTCTGCTCGCTGTTCTCCTCCATAGAGCACACCCGCTGCAGCAGGTGAGGAGATGGCGACATCCTACGTTGTACAGACCGCTGGTGGACCAGTCGACAATAGAGGAGCGACATGTAATTGTCACATACAGACTGGACCGTGCCACAATCCATGAACTGTGTGCCCAGTTAGAGCCAGACCTGATGTCAGCTATCCGCCATCCCACAGGAATCCCCCCTCTAGTACAGGTCCTGTCAGTACTCCATTTCCTCGCAAGTGGGTCTTTTCAAACTACAGTGGCTATAGCATCAGGGATGTCCCAGCCTATGTTCTCAAGCGTGTTGTCCAGAGTGTTGTCTGCCCTGCTGAAACACATGCGCAGCTACATCGTTTTCCCTCAGGTGGAGGATTTGCCTACAGTGAAAGGTG
Source organism: Pleurodeles waltl (assembly GCF_031143425.1). Classification (NCBI taxonomy): domain Eukaryota; kingdom Metazoa; phylum Chordata; class Amphibia; order Caudata; family Salamandridae; genus Pleurodeles; species Pleurodeles waltl. Next base: position 1,634,378,746 of record NC_090445.1, read on the forward strand.
ACTTCTATGCCCTGGGACATATCCCCAACATCATTGGTGCCATTGATGGGACACATGTGGCCTTGCCCCCCCGTAGGAGTGAACAGGTGTACAGAAACCGGAAGAGTTACCATTCGATGAATGTGCAGATGGTGTGTTTGGCTGAACAGTACATCTCCCATGTGAATGCCAAGTTTCCTGGCTCTGTGCATGACGCTTACATTCTGAGGAATAGCAGCATCCCTTATGTGATGGGGCAACTCCAGAGGCACAGTGTGTGGCTATTAGGTGAGGACATGGACCCTATACACTGTGACTAGGTGTCTGGGTCCGGGAATGTCCCTAATAGTTAGTGTGTGTCTAACAGTTGTCCCTTGACATTTGCAGGGGACTCTGGTTACCCCAACCTGTCATGGCTACTGACCCCAGTGAGGAATCCCAGGACAAGGGCAGAGGAACGCTACAATGAGGCCCATGGGCGAACTAGGAGGGTTATAGAGAGGACCTTCGGCCTCCTGAAGGCCAGGTTCCGGTGCCTCCATAAGACAGGTGGTTCCCTATTCTACTCACCAAAGAAGGTGTGCCAGATCATCGTGGCCTGCTGTATGCTTCATAGCTTGGCTTTGCGACGACAGGTGCCTTTTCTGCAGGAGGATGGTCCAGATGGAGGTGTTGTGGCAGCTGTGGAGCCTGTGGACAGGGAAGACGAGGAAGCAGAAGAAGAGGCTATCGACAACAGAAACACAGTGATTCATCAATACTTCCAGTGAGACACATGTAAGGAAGACATCACTGCCTGCTACATCTGATACCCTTGTTCTACCTCTCATCTCTCTGTCACTTTCACCAGTGTATGGACCCTGAGTTGTTACTTTCCCTTTCAATTTCACAGATGTGGGTCCCACTGTGTGACATCTGCTTTGTTTCCTCATGGACCACAGCTGTGTGACATAGGTATGTTGACAATACAATGGATATAGCAGTTTTCCACAGTTATTGCAAATACACATTTTCGAAAGCACAGACTGACTCCAGATAGTTTGGTGATTTAAGGGTGTTTATTTAAGTGCTAAATAGTGGAGGGGGTTGTAAAATGGTCAGGGGTGATGGTGGAGGAATGTCCATGGCAGAGTCCAGTCTATTAGTCTCACAGGTGCATTGTCCAAAGGGGCATAGGAAGTGGAGCTGGGGCAGTTTGAGGATGGACAGGGTGACAAAGTGGGACAGAAGGATGACAATCAGGGTGGTCTCATTTTTTGGCGGGGTTCTTGGCATTGTTCTCTGTCTTTGTCCTGGATCTCAGGGACTGTTTGCGGGGTGGTTCTCTATCTGCAGGGGGTGGGGTGCTGGTGTTGTGGTCCTGTGGCGGTGCCTCCTGTCCACTAGCGCCGGCGGAGGTGGTGGGCAGTTCATTGTCCAGGCTAGTGTCAGGGGCCCCTTGTTGTGACACAATGTCCCTCCTGGTGTTGACGAGTTCCTTCAGCACCCCTACAATGGTGCCCAGGCTGGTATTGATGGATTTGAGTTCCTCCCTGAACCCCAAATACTGTTCCTCCTGCAGCCGCTGGGTCTCCTGAAACTTGGCCAGTACCGTTGCCATCGTCTCCTGGGAATGGTGGTAGGCTCCCATGATGTTGGAGAGGGCCTCGTGGAGAGTGGATTCCCTGGGCCTGTCCTCCCCCTGTCGCACAGCAGCCCTCCCAGTTCCCCTGTGTTCCTGGGCCTCTGTCCCTTGAACCGTGTGCCCACTGCCACTGCCCCCAGGTCCCTGGTGTTGTTGGGGTGGTGGGTTAGCCTGGGTTCCCTCTAGTGGTGTACACACTGCTGCTTGATGTGTCCTGGGGACAGAGGGATGGGCCCGCTGGGTGGGTGCTGTGCTGGTGTTTCCAGAGGGGGGAGGCGCTGTTGTGGCTTGTGCCAGTGTGAGGGGAACCGACTGTCCCGAGGTCCCAGATGGGCCGGGCTGGTCATCTAGATCCAGTTAGACAGAGCTGCTGTCATCACTGTGGGCCTCTTCTGTGGGTGGAGTGGACATGTCTGGAACCTCCTGTCCGGTGACGTTGGGTAGGGGTCCTGCAGGGGTGTAAAGGCATGATTATTGCATCTGTGTGTGCCATGGTGTGCAATGGGTGGGTGACCCTGTACCCCAGTGCTTGCATTCTTGTGTAGGACCTTGTGTGCTAAATGTTTAGGGGTGTGTGTGGGTATGCGTAGTGGCCATGCATTGGTGATGGGTGTCCATGCTCTGTTGTTGCATGCAGGGCTTGGTGTTGGGATGTGTGGTGTGATAGTTGGACATATGTGAGGAGTTGGAGTGATGGGGGTGAGGGCGAGGGTGGGGGTATGTGATAGCATGCAGGTAGGGTGGGGGATGAAGTAGTGAAAGCTTTGCCTTACCAGAGTCCATTCCTCCAGCTACTCCTGCGAGACCCTCAGGATGCAATATAGCCAAGACCTGCTCCTCCCATGTTGTTAGTTGTGGGGGAGGAGGTGGGGGTCTGCCGCCAGTCCTCTGAACTGGAATCTAGTGTCTTGAGACCACGGAACGTACCTTCCCCCGTAGGTCGTTTCACCTCTTCCTGATGTCATCCTGTGTTCTTGGGTGCTGTCCCACTGCGTTGACCCTGTCCATGATTCTGCGCCATAGCTCCATCTTCCTAGCTATGATGGTGTGCTACACCTGTGCTCCAAATAGCCGTGGCTCTACCCGGATGATTTCCTCCATCATGACCCTGAGCTCCTCCTCAGAAAACCTGGGGTGTCTTTGCGGTGCCATGGGGTGGTGTGGGTGATGTGTGGGGTGGTGTGTGTTGTGATGTGTGGGGTGATGTTTAGGGGTGTGTGGTGTTTTGTGCGTGGATGTTGTGTGAGGGATGGTGTTGAGTGCCTGTGGATGCTAGTTTGTAGATGGTGGTGTCTCTCTCTGGCCTTCAGGCGCAATTGTGGTCGTAAGGGTTTGTGGGTGATGTGGGTGTGTGTTTTATATTGTATTGGGGGTGTGGGAGTGGTGTGTGTATGTATATCAGGTGTGTGTATTTCGATTTGTCCAATGTGGTTGTGTTTTGTAAATGTGTGTGTATTATGAGCGCGGCGGTGTGTACTGCCAATGAAATACCGCGGTTGAAAGACCGCCGCGTGGATTCGTGGGTCGTGATAGTGTGGGCGTATTCCTGTTGGGGTGACGGTGGAGGTTTTGTTCTCGCCAGTTTATCACTGACCTTTGGTGTGGCGGACTTGTGTGGGTATCTAGATTTTGGTGAATTCCGAGCTGTGGGTCATTATAGCTGTGGCAGAATTCTGCAGCTGCGGCGGTATGTTGGCGGTTTTCTGCACGGCAGAAAGCGGCATTTACCGCCAATGTTGTAATGACCCCCTTTGTCACTATCTAGCTCGGCGTGGATAGCACTGTGCTGATCCTATGCTTAAAAACTTTGCTAATTAAGCAGAGTTTTGAGGTGAGTAAATTTAGAGTGTCGCTGGTGTTGTAGGGCAGCGTTTCCCAACCTGTGGTCCGCGGACCCCCAGGGGCCCGTGACACATTCCCAGGGGATCCGCAGGCCTGAACCGGCATGAAGGCACTTCTTCAGCTGGGCCCTCTACAGAAACATGTGCATGCTTTTTTATCTGTTTATTCATTTGCGCAGGAGCTTTAAAAGCACTGCAAAGTTCAGTGTAAGCTTTCCGACAAAAATAAAAGTGTCAAGATACTCTGGTGATTAATGTACCTGCTGGAGAGATGGGAGTTTGTCTAGTAGTGGCAGTTTTGACTCACTGAAGGTAATGCAGATGGTTAATATGCCAAATGCAAAGAATGTGTATCATGCAAAGAGAACCACATTTTATGTGCATAGCACAGTGGGTTACAGCTTTTGTCACAGAGATTCTTTTGTTATTGTGCAGTCCACAAGTCACAATCATAATCTAGCACAGTGAGTTATGAACTGACAACAAAGAACTAGATGGAACAAATTAGAAAATTATATGTGTTTCCAATTCTTTCATTACTGCTAATAAGAAGGTTTGTTTGCATAGGACTACGCTAATATTAAAGTCAAGGCTAGCCACTGTGTTATGTTCTGAATCCTGAGTTTGTGTTTTTCCAGACCAAGCACTCTTAGAAAATGCCTAACAGTATGGATGAGGTGAATCCTACACCTTGTAGTCCCCTGTAAAGTGTTTGACACCCTTCACTGGTATGAGAGGTGCTATAAATCAAATTAAATACATGTGACAGAGAGGCTATGGAGAGATGAGAGGCCTTTATGGTTTTACTTCCTTTGCCCACCCTACATTAAATTAAAAGTTTATGTATCTAAAAAATAAAAAACAAAAAACGCTTGGGAAATGTAGAATCTGACTTGAGGATTCAGCTTTCCTAAATAAAACCAAACATTGAAAAGTTAGTCACCGAGATGCAGCACCATCCTTCCCATTAAAGTTTTCCAATTATTTTTGCAATTTCTTCCAATATAAAATAATGATATCTTTACTAATTTGAGTATTCTTTTGGCGTGTACTTCTTGTGTATTTTTTGCGAATTACTGTTTTAATGTTTGAAATTTAAATCGTACAAATTTCTTGGGGGTCCCCGGCTTCCAGTAGTGATTCAGTGGGGGTCCCCAGGAGTCAAAAGGTTGGGAAACACTGTTGTAGGGTGCTCCTTACTAGAGCTGCTCTCCACCTAAAATTGGGAACTTCCCAGAGTCCTCCTTTGATTTTTGCATAATTTATGCATCACTCTAACCCTGAAAGTGCCTTGTTTTATATATATATATATATCATGATCTCATCATCAGTTGACTCAACACTGTACTTGACCCTATCAATGACACCGTGGGATAGATCTTTGCTTTTGTAATTTAGAGCAGGTACAGCCTGGATGCTTCTCTGTTTTTCTGAAGCCCCGGGCACTATGGGTAGTTTAGTGTGATCCCGCCCTTGATGTGATGATCAGGCAAAGCAAACGATGATGCACTTTATGTTTTCTTGTAAATGCTATATTCCTTTTGTTACATTTTTTATTAAACCGTTTTTAACATCCAGGGGCTTGGAGAAGCTCAGGGATGAGCAGTTTTATCTTCAGCTTTTAAATAGCCCGATGTATGTTTCGGTGTTTGTTCTTATTTTAAAGCAGCAGTGAGATGTAGAAAATGGATGGAGTGTTAGTTTTTAATGTTAACGCCCCGGTCCCCCTGTATGAGTGGTAATTGATGTATTCCTTTGGTGGGGAGGAGGGGGGGGTGACTTGAGTCTTAAAGGAATTGCAAGTACGAACTGATTGGCTGCTGAGTCTATGATGCCGCGTTATCAGCCACCGTTAGTAGTGCTTTCTCTGAAATATTTCAGTCATACTGCTGCTTTTGTATAGTATATTTATCCATTTATTCGATTGTGTTTTATTGGTTTTGTGTATTGCTTTTGTATCAATATTTATGCAAAAGAGGCGCAAACTTACAAAATACAATTGTATTTTGTAAATTCGTGATGCTTTTGTGTCAAAAAATGATGCAAATGCGGCACTAAAAAAGTATAACTATGGGCCTGTATTTTGCAAGTTTGCACCACTTTTGCGTCAAGAAATGACACAAATGCCACGCTAAAAAGTATAAATATGGGCCTATATTTTGTAAGTTTGCACCACTTTTGCATCAAAAAGTGACGCAAATGTGCAGCAAAAAAAGTGTAAATATGGGCCAAAGTTTTCGGAACTGAAATAAAAATGATTTTGTTTAAAGTGCATAGCTTCTTAAAGTAAGCTCTCTGTATATTACTTTACCTTTCATCAGGGACTGAAAGGCACACCCATTGCAGTAAGTGTTACTGCAGCTATATGTTTACTCGTGAAGCGTGCACTTTGCAAATATATTGTGGCCAATGGTCCTAGTTAAGGGTGCAATGTATGTCTTAATTAGCTGCTAATTTGCTCATGTTTTATGCGTGTGCGGGCTTTTGTCTGCATACAGTGAAAGGGAGAGCGTGCTTGCGCTTTTTAGCGAACAACATAAAAAACATGATAGAACCAGCCCCCTTTACATATGGTTGCTCCGTCTCTAACTAAAGATTAATGGACTGGAGTGCACTCAGGAGTGATGACAAGTGGAAGAGATTATCTTGTGGTTTCTCTCTTTTGCCTTTGTGCTGTCTAGGGTCACTTGCCTGAACACCTAACATGAGTGCTAACAGCACACCCATTGGCCTTTTGTTGGAGCTGAGGGGCATTGCACAGGATGAGGCATCCACCATTGTGCTGGGTGTCAGGAACAGGTCCAACATGGAGGACAGCTGCTTTGCCTGTAGATGATTAGAGCCTGCATATATTCCACACTCTGACGTCAATTTGCTTTACACCTGTAAATAACCTACACAAGAAATCACAATATTTTTATAGGTAGATGTTCGTTCTCAGGTCCTTTTCTTGAGTATGTAGAGAGTGGCCAGTATCCAAAACGCGCCCTAGCAGGCCCAGTACTATGGAAAATAGCACTGCAGGCTTTTCAGAGAGAGGCTCAGCCTGTGGCCCAGACACTCCCACTCATCCCACCACCACGAACCAAGGGGCATATTTATACTCTGTTTGCGCCGCATGTGGGTCAAAAAGTTTGACGCACTTTCGGCCCAAACCTTGCCCCATATTTATACTTTGACGCCCGACCCCGCGGACATCAAAAATCCTGTGCATCATTTTTTGGATGCGGGAAACCGCCTAGCGTTAATGACAAGCAAGGTAGGCGTTCCCGTCCCAAAAATTACTTTAAGGCCTGTGCGCCTTATTTATACTCCTCCTCCAGGAGGGGGTGGGCCTTAAAAAACAGCGCCCCGCCTGGTGTGCGCCGTTTTTTAACTCCTGGGTGTGGGCAGGCATTAAGGGACATGTGGGCTCACTTCCATGGTCTCTGACCATGGAATCAGTCCAGAGGTGCCCTTTCCTGCCCCCAGGGACACCCCCTGGCACCCTCTCCCACCCCTGGAGGACACCCATGGATGGGGGGACCCATCCCAGGTAAGTACAGGTAAGTTGAGATAAGTGTTTTTTTTTTTTTTAAGTGGCATAGGTGGGCCTAATTTGGGCCCTCCTACATGCCACTGTGCCCAATAACCTTGCCCAGGGGACAGAAGTCATTGCTATTGGGCAGGGGGGCATGACTCCTGTCTTTGCTAAGACAGGAGTTATTTCAATGGGGGTTGTGCGGCAAAAAATGGCGCAAGTCCGGTTTGAGCCATGATTTTTGCCTCAAACCTGACTTGCACCATTTTTTGACGCACAACCCTCATTTTCCCCTACGCCGGCGCTGCCTGGTTTGAGTCATTTGTTTTTACTCTGACCAGCCCGCAGCGTTGGCTAACATCAATCCTTGAATAAGGCGCCTGCACGGCACGTGGGAATGGCGTTAGCCGGCGGTACATTTTTTTACGCAAACCAACGCCGGCGCTGGCTTGCATCAAAAAATATAAATATGGGCCCAAGTGTCAGCTAGTCAAAGGTGATTGGAAGCCATAGTAGGGAAGGAGCCACGGCGTCCAACTCTAATATGTTCGAGGTCCCCCGAGCGCCACTCACTAGGAGCCATCAGCTATTGCCCTTCACTTATACTCCGCATAGAAGAGGAAAGACCGAACTTCACCACCAAGGCTGGATTAGTGGCCGGAATGGGAGCCCTCGCAAAAATCTTAAAACGAGCCCTCTTTTTCCTTCCTGTCTTTTTCAACCATGTCTCTTTCTTTCCAACCTCTCTTTCTCTGTCTCTCTAAATGTAAATATATTTCTCTCTCTCGCTTTTTTGACATGGTACGCCTTTTGCCACAAAACCTCCTGGGGCTGATACAGAGGTGTTGGAGCAGATATGCTAATATGAGACATTTGAATGATTTACATGTGTTTACTAATGAGAAAATTTGATAAAGGAACTAAGGCGGTCATTCTGACCCTGGCGATCCATGACCGCCATGGTCGCGAATGACGGAAGCACCGCCAACAGGCTGGCGGTGCTTCCAAGCCCATTCTGACCGCGGCGGTCCATTCTGACCCCCCGCTGGGCGACCCCCTTACCGCCAGCCTGTTTCTGGCGGTTTTCACCGCCAGGAAGAGGCTGGCGGTAACAGCTGTCCTGGGGCCCCTCGGGGCCCCTGCACTGCCCATGCCACTGGCATGGGCAGTGCAGGGGCCCCCTAACAGGGCCCCATGAAGCTTTTCACTGTCTGCCTAGCACACAGTGAAAAGCGCGACGGGTGCAACTGCACCCGTTGCATGCCCGCAACACCGCCGTCTCCACAGCCGCTGTGTTGCAGGCCTCCTTCCCGCTGGGCCGGCGGGCGCTAACATGGTTAGCGCCCGCCGGCCCAGCGGGAAGGTTGGAATGCCGGAAGCGCTATTTTGGCCGCATAGCAGCCAAATGGCGGTTCCTGCATGGCGGGCGGCTACTGCCGCCCGCCAGACTTAGAATGAGGGCCTCAATTTTGAAAATAACGTGTGTGAGCAAAATGTGCCCACGGGGAGTGGTCACCATATGTATTAACAAGATGCTAAATAATGGAAAATATTCATGAAAAATGTATTAATATGTCATATTTGGATGTATAATCTATGTTTTGTGTTAATTCGCATTCTTAATTTAGCCATGCTAAGGGCCTGGTTTTTGCTGGGCCTTGCCTGCTTCCGAGGACTGGAACTGGAGAGAAGGACCGCGAACATTGCAGAGTCCAGAAGGCTCTGCTAGAACATTCTGCAAATGTACCCGTAGACAGGAGATGATAAAGACAATTTGATACAATTATGTGTAGTATAGGCTAAACGCACTTTCCCAGGACTTGAACAATGTAAGCACTGACTAAACGACTATGTGCAACAATTTTGTTACCTTAAGAGCCGGATGATGTTCTCATCGACAGAACCAATCAAACTAATGGAACTTGAATCCTGAATAGACGTGTATTTGCGGTAAACAAAAACTATAGGTTAGAGTCATAATTTCTGATAAGGTTGACCAATTAGCAATTAGTGGGATGGACTGAGAGACCCTGGTAAAAAGTCATGACAAGGGGCTAAGAATTCAGAACATTTAGGAGCGGAGAGGAGAAAGTTGATAACGTCAGGAGATGCTGTCCGAAGTGCTGATAATTGGGCTTACCTTTTGTGAGCCTGATACTTGATGATGACTGATGACCTGGAGATGAAGACTGACTCATTGCTAATCCATCTTGGATAGGTAGCTCTAATAATGTGACTGACTAACATGTGCTTTTTCTTCTAGGTACCAACTGCGCTGTTTTAAATATTTACTCTTTAGATACATTCTTCCAAATTAATGTTTTTTTCCAATTGTTTTCGCATGAATACCCACGTGCTGATGCTAATCTGGGTCTGGGTTAGGTAGGCTGACGAGGGTGACTTTGACGGTGACAATTGACTGACAAATTTGCTTTGCTGAATTACTATGTCACGCATTAAGAAATTATTAGTCAATGTTGTTTGATTTGGTGTTCTTGGTTGAGTATGGCTTTTGTGATGGTTACTAAAGCTTGATTGACAATAAAGTCGAATAAAAGTTTTGATTAGAATTGTAACTAATACAGAATAAAAACGATTAACCTTTCAAGAGTGATGGTATTTCTTATTAGATAACTTTCCATTAATTTTGAAAATAATTGATCATAGTGATGTTGATGGTTCAATAGTCTATCGCATAACTGGGATACCCCATGCGATCCAAAAGGTTCATCGACCTATACGCGTCCCCTTGTAAGTTTACTTACAAAGGACCAGGCGCACTATCAGAGGCAATCGACCTTTAAAAACAAGCCTCCAATGGCTCAAACCTCGGAGGAAAAGTCCAATCGAATAAGAGGCCAATCTGGCCCGAGTGGACTCTTCTCTCTCTACTACTAGGTTGTCCCTCTGACCTGGGAGGCAGATCACTAGACTTGCCTAGAGGATGCACTTTCGGCAGCACCTTCCCTTCCTCTGCATTCACCAGCTAAATGTGAGTTCAGCTTTCTGTCCTGTGAGCCAGGAAAAAATGAGCCAAGCAAAGGTTTCACTAGGCTCTATAAATTAAGCATTGGCAATAGAAGCAGTGAGTTGTTTGACATCCTATGCTACTGGAAAGCAGTGTGTGAACTCTTGTGAGCACGGCGTTTCCAAGCTTGGATGACTTTCCTAAAGGGAACACCCACCACCAGCCTCAAAGTTGTGAAGCCTTCCATGGTCCTGCTCGTAGCTCCAGAGAAGGCTTGCAGGAGAGCCGGGAAGAAGGGGCCTCGATTGTGAAACATATTTCCAGGAATTTAGAAATGTCAGTACAGGACCCTAGAGCAATGAATGTGTAGAGGATGAGAGTCTAGACAGGTGACTTTAGGTGCCACAAGGACTGGGTAGCCAAACAGATGGAGTCATGGGCAGGCACATGGGGGCATCACAGACCCTGGCAAAGGGAGGAGGGCAGAAGGATACTTTCATAAAGGGTCAGTTAAATTAATGGTTTTGACATGGAAAGCATGTAGACATATGCAAAAGATTATGATAAAAGAAGTATTTCAAGTTATAGCCATCGTGACTTGGGGCCAGATGTATCAAAGGATTTTGCATTCGCAAACGGTGCAAATCGGTAAATTCCACCATTTGAGGCTGCAAAATCGCCTTTCACGATGTATGAAGGGCATTCGCAGTGCAATTTGAAGGAATCGCTAAAATAGCGATTCCTTACAATTGCGACGAGATATTGTGAATCGCATACTATGATTTGCAAATAGCAATGTGAATTTACGAATCGCATTCTGCGATTCGCAAAACCAGAATCGCAATGTATCAACAAGCCTCAAATTGCGATTATTCGCAGAATGGGTTTTTGCACATTCAAATTACCATGAATTGAAATTAGGTGGTAAACAGGTGTAACCTATATAAGGAGGCCCAGAATGACTCAGCCTCTTTTCCACAATGGCTGCACTCTACCTCATGGCAAGAAGGATGAGGATCCTGGCAGATTTGAGGAGAGGGAGGAGGAGACAGGAACGCATTAACAGAGTGCGCATTACTCTTTTTGACCAGGCAGAGGAGGAAATATATGATAAGTACAGGTTAAACTCAGCCATGATACTTGACCTGATAGCTGATCTACAACCCCTACTGCAGCGAAACACACACAGGGCCAATAGCATACCCACCTATGTGCAGGCATTATGCTCCCTGCCCCTCTTAGCCTCAGGGAGCTATCAAGGGGTCATAGCAGCAGCTGGAGGTGTCTGACAGAGTGTACTTTCACGTTTCTTCAATGCATTCCTCAATGCCATGCATAGCAAAATCCATCTGCACATAAGATTCCCCAACACCCCACAGGATTTGCTACAAACCAAATACATTTTCTACCAGATTGCCCAATTCCCACATGTCATTGGCTGCATTGCTGGGACACTTGTAGCTATCTGTCCACCATCTGCCACAGAGTATGTTTATCGGAACAGAAAGAGTACACATCCCATGAACATACAAGTCATAAGCAATGCCTCTAACGTTATACCGGATCTTGTGGCCAAATACCCAGGTAGCACACATGACTCTGACATCTTCAGGGACAGTGGAATACACACAAGACTACTTGCTGGCGAGTTTGGAGAAGGATACATACTTGATAATGTAACAGTTGACAATGTTGCCTTGATGTATATGTGATGTCACAGAAAAAAATTACTCATTTTGCTCTCCTGTCATTCTAGGAAACAGTGCCTATGGAGTGCGGTCATTCATTCTAACATCCTATCTGAATACTGCCACGCCAGGCGAAAGGAGGCACAATGCAGCACACAGGATGACATGCAGCATTGTAGAGAGGACCTTCGGCCTGCTGAAGAGCAGTTTCCGATGCCTGCACAAGAGTGGTGGTGCACTGCAATACAGCTCAGAAAACACCTGCAAAATAGGGGCTACATGCAATATGTTGCACAACACCGCAACAACGAGGGGCATACCAGTGGAACCCACACAGCCAGACTCCAATGAGGATGACGATCCCTTGCCACCCCATCACCCAGCAGACAGAAGCAGTGCAGCAGAGGACAGACAAAGACGTGCTGATATCAAGCGCAACTATCTCTGATGTAAGTAATGACAACCCACGCCAACATTTATGTATTGCTGTAGGTAGCATCTTTATTGCCTTGACTTCAGGTAATATATGTGAGATTAGGACATCGGTAAGCACTATACACAAAAAATTCCTAGTTACAGTGTCACACTATTAGCATCATAGTATCACTGCATTGCTACATGATATGCAAGTCCCCTGTGTCTCAACATTACTTTCTAAGTCCACGCACTCCACTTGAGTGCTCAGTGGTCTCGGTGGCATCTCTTGTTGCGGGTTTCGAGACAGTACTGTGTCTGGTACTGCGATGCCTAGGATCCATCACAAGGGCTGTGAGACTGCTGAGGCTAGAGAGCTCCTCACTATCCCCACCACCCAGTTCGCTGTTTGTGGCTCTCTGGGCTGTCTGCATTGTCTCCATACCATTGGTGATTTGCACCAATCCTCGTGCAACGTCCCGACTGCAATGTGCCATCTCCACTTGCATTCCCACAGCACATCGTGACACCAAAGCAGTTGTGGTAGTGAGCCGATTGATAGATCTGCAGAACCCATCCAACCTGCCCATCAATTGGTAATGGCACCTATGGTGGCTGATACTCTCCTGCTGCATCACAGTGCAGAGTTCCCTAATGGAATGTCAACTCCTTTGCGTGTTCTGCTGCTGTTTGCTGTCCCTCATGCAGCTTGCACATGTTGACATTGAGAGACTCTAACTGCTTGTGCATTGATCCCATGATGTCATTGAGAGACTCAAACTGCTTGTGCATTGATCCCATGTTGTCATTGAGAGACCCACTCTGCCTGTGCATTGCTCCCATGTTATGATCAATTGACATCAACTGCCTGTGCATTGACCTCATGTGTTTACATTGCAGGTGCTGCACTTTCAGCATGGATGCCTCAAGGCCACCAAACAGTGATGGGCCCTCATCTTCCTCTGTGCACTGTCTGCCTTCTTCGCGACGACTCCTGAGGGGAGTGGACTGACGCTGGGGCAGGGACTGCTGTCTGTGGGTGCTTCTAGCCTCTGGGGGTAGTGTGAGTACTTCATCCGGCATTTCATCTGAGTCCAGGTTATACTCAGGGAGGGGTAGCACTCTTGCCCTTCTTCTAGTTGGTGCTTGTATGATAGACACACTGGTGTTTGAGTCGGACTGTGGCTGACTTTTGCAATCCCCCACATTTCCACCTTCTGCTGCGTCAGAGCCCGAAACATCTGCAACAACAATGTGCAGCATGTCATTCTTGGATATGCACTCTCACAGTTGCGTAATAGGATTAAATTTACCCTGGCATAGCATCTCTGAATGTCTTTTGTGTTGTGTATCTGTTTGGTTTTACACTATCTCGCTATTTATGTGGTAGATGCACTATAGGGGTGTGGACTACCACTCCCACAATGCATTGTTATCTTGTATGTAAACTGTGGCATGGACTACTTATCACACTGCATAGTGCCATAGCTATTTTATAAGGGCCATTTGTACATGCACATATGGGGAAATCATTATTGCCGTGACCTTTGCTGGTGCTGGGTGTGCCTGAGGTGTCAATGTCAGTGACACCAGTGACAGCTATTACCAATGTGCAAATTTTATACATCCCATTTTGCATTTCTTAAATAGCGTTTTCTTAAAATTAGCTATTTAAGAAATGCAAACCGGAAGCTTGATTTGAAGGTCAAGAGGTCCAATCTGATAAGGCCCAATTAAACTTCTATCTTTATAAGTTAAGCCAATTAAAATTGCATTGAAATGGGGAAAATCAGCGCACTTCAATTTCAGCAGCGGTTTAAAGCACTTTAAGAAAAAGCAAGTTTTTATAAACATCTGATGAGAAATCGTGCAATAATATAGGAAGGAAAATGTTTTATTATATGGAGGGTTGTTTCTTGTTTTGGCCTATATCCTATCCTATAGGATATTTCTGCTTTGAATGCATCATTCATATAGCACAAGGTGCTGACTTTAAGGGCCACATTTACTAGAAACTGGCGCATCGGCATCGATTCACCAATCTTCTAGCGCCAGCCCCAGATCCCTTAATGATGCAATGGTAGCATTGTATTTATGATACAGTGCTCCACGGTGGACAATTCCACAGATGCACCAGAAATTCTAGTGCGTCTGTTGGAGCTAAAGTGGCATTGGTAATCTGATGCTACTCCAGCAATGTGAGGAGGGTCCAATGTTAGAAAGCCCAGTGTTACTTTAACGCCTGCTCTGAGCAGGCGTTAAAAAAGTGATACTGTGAAGGCGCAGAATGGTGCAGTTAAATGTAAAATGCACCAGTTTGTAAATGTGTTTGTAAATGTGGCGCAGTGTAGGAGACTGCTACTGTCACAAAAGTGATGCTACGGCGGGGCAAAGGGCTTGTAAATAAGCCCCTAAGTTTGAATTTTAATGTGGAGTATAACAGGGCTGGGCATTAAGAAGGAACTTGTGAAATACAATAGGAAAGCTATTGTGGTACACACTAATGATATATTTCACAAGTCTGCAGTTTCAGCCAATGTCAATCTTATCAACAACACCAGGTCTGAGAATGCCCACACCTGTGTGACCTTCAACCCTGTCCTCACCCATGCTTTATGCATACAGATAAGCTTACTTAGAACGGCAGAAGGGGTTGAAATGAACGAATCAGACCCATATTCAGAGCCTGTCCCATCTCATTGGCTCCTGGTCGCCCTGCAGGGGGTTAGCCCACTTCCAACGGCTGTGAGTGCCTCAGATGCAGAGCTGTTACTGGAAATGGTGTATTACTGGAAATGCTCTAAGGATGCAGAATTTAATGAGAAGTGCAGCCCTGTGCAGCGAGATGGCACCGGCAGCTTGGGAAAGGATTCTGCTGCACTGTTACCTAGTTGAGCCTCCCATGTGGGCAGCACTTAAATCTCTTAACCACGGCTCAGGATGAAATATGTTCCTAGCTGGAACTTGAGTCATTATCCAAAGAATCAATCAAGCTGTCAGCAAGAGTTGTGAGGCAGGCACAGATGCCAGATGCAAGTGAGTGGAAGAAGAGAACTTATTGCAGAGCTCTGTGCCAGCAAGGACTGCTGCTTGCAGAAGAGGAGCAAAAGTAGGCCGATAGATGGTGCTGTTTGTTAATGGTGCCAGTGAAAGGTCGTGGCCACGTTTGACCACCCTGATAATATGGCAAGTCAGTGTTTTAATGCCCATTTGTAGAGATCTATGTGTTAGTCTCAGATTCTGTCATATATTTCACACTCTGAGGGTGAGAAATGTTGAGTACATTGAGCTGCTTTAAAAGCATTTAGCATTTAGCCACTAAGAGCCAATGACGTGTGCCACATGGCCCATGTGTGAACGAATCCCCTTGGTAGGCAGACATAAGGACAGAGGATAGTGATTGCACATGTTATTGATGAGTTCCTATAATGGTAAATCCAGAGGTTCGTAGAAAATGCATCAGAAGGCCTCATTCAAGTACCAAGGAGCTGATAGAGGCTGAACTGACAAGCTTAAATCAGGCAGAGAGCCAAATAAGGCGGAGAACAGCAACCACACTCTTTGGCATTTTGTGTTTTATTATCTAGCACTTGTATCGTACAGAATTGCCTAAGGTGACAAGCCTCAGCTGGCTTGCCATCCGAAATCCTTGACCTGATGATAAATTCAACCTTAGGATGCCGACTCACAGAGTTGTTCATTCCTCTGTATTTAGGGCAGAGTGACAATCACTGGTTTCCCCTTCCTTGGCCCCTGTACACAGAGAGAAAACTTCCTCTGCATCAGGGTTATTTTTGATTTTCTCCAATAAACTACTACTTTGGATGTTTCTGAGAAACAAAATAAATGCAGAGTTGGTGTAACATTATTAGCATGTGGAATGTGGGTGGTTCTGGAAGGTTCGGAGATTAGTGGCAGTACCAGGCGGACTCCCTCCTGATGCGGTCATACTAATAAAAACACCCTTTTCCTTATACCTTTGTGTCCCTGATTCATTTCACCAGCAACGAGGATTATTAGTGCACGGGACCATCAGGAGGTGAGTCCACAAAAGGACCGGTAGCGGGAGTTGCGGGGCTGCAGTTTGGCAATGTTGGATGCAGTGCTTGCGAAAGAAATCTGCAGTTAAGAAGCCAAGGCGGGACACCTTTAAGACCTGGGTGAGGCGTACTGAGCCCCGTGACATCCTGGTGTGGCGAAACATGTAAGAATTAACTTTGGGGGAAGCAGTCAAATTCAAATTCAAATCAATCTTTATTTGGATTTTACTCCATAAAAGATAAAACAATCTCTTTAAAATGGTAAAAATATACAGTAAGATACTTTGGGAAAACATTACTGATAAATAAATAAATAAATAAAAACCCTTGCTACTACAGATTGAGGAATTATTCATTCTCATACCGGAGATTTTCTAAGTACGACAGTTTTTTCCTTAGTACAATGGCATTTAGGATAAATTTTATCACTGCATCACATTTCTCATTGGTATCCAGTTTACATAAGTAGTTAAAAGCTTCTCTACAATAAAATAATTTGTTAATAATAAATAAAGGTTTTAAAAATTGTTTCCTAACATCGTGATAAAATTTACAAGATATAATAAAGTGTATTGTGGATTGTGCAAACTGTCCCACACAGGGGCACTTCGGTAGACTTTTACTCCAAATCCTCACCTTTGGAAAAGCTACCAAAAAGTGCAACATTCTAAAGCTATTCAAGTCAGATAAAATCTATCCTGAATATTTGCTACTTTCAGCAAATAATTTGGCATAACCTCATTATTTTCAGTCATATAAAGTGATACTGTTGACTTCCTACATTCTCTATTTTCTCTATCACAGACCCTCCATGCCATAAATTGATTTTTCAATTCTTTCTTACTAAATTGAATGATAATACCTGGATTGTCCAAATTTAGAACTAGATTTATACCTTTCAACAAATCTTTTAAATGCACGAACCATGGAATTCTATCCCAATATTCTAGTGTAAGGCAATCTTTAATAATCTTTTGGGTAAAATGCGTCCCTTCTTCTGACCAAATACCATGCCAGGCCAACAACGCATTGGTGTATATTAGATCTTCCACATAGCAGCAGTCATTGTCAGGCCTAGCTCGTGTTTTAGGGTATCAGCGCAACAACGCGTGCACTGCAAGGATCATGTGCTTAACTGTAACCCTGCCTTGTGGATTTCGTATTGTATATCTTTGCATGGGCCATGTGTTCAGCACGTCTCTTCACGGTACCGGATTGGCTGAGTGAGTGACGCGTTTTACCTCGCAGTCAAAGGGTTGCTTAGCAACACTTTGTGCCCCACTCATAGATGGAAGGAGACGAGCGCTGCTCAACAGAATACCAGATGCTACAAGGATTGAAGGCAAGTGAACTGCAGGTGGTGAGAAAGAAAAATAACACAGCTGAGTGCCCAGCTGTTCATAGAGAAACTGTACAATGCAAAGTTTGTTAAAGGCAAGGGCACTACAGGTGTGGGCCAGAATACTTTTAAGGAGTTGGTGAGGGGAAAAGCAAAAAGAAAAGAAAGTGTCAACAATGGCCTACATATAAGCCATAGGAGGTGACACTTTTACTTTGCCCGGGAAGTTAGCCATGCTCAAACATTGCCTCAGGGTGAAGGGAGGTGCATTTTGAAATATCTACCATCTTCAAATGAGACCGATGAAGAAGAAGGGGAGGGTGAAGACGATTAACTGTTGCCATTATTGCAGTTAATGTTGAGCGTTGGAAAAAAGAAAAATGAGGTGGTGGAGAGATTTAAATTCCTGAAAAGAAGCTAAATGCCTGGCGAGTCAGTAGAAAGTTATGTGGCAGGGGTGCGGTCATTGGCAGCCACGTGCAACTATGAATGTTTCTAGGATGAAATGTTGAGAGATTAATTGATACCGAAAGCAAATAGCAGAAAGGTGCAAGAAAATTGCTAAATACAGAGGGTCTGACATTACACATATCAGTTGACATTATGAGGAGGGCTGAACTCACTGACAAGGGCTTGAAGGAGTTGGTGTTGGAGCAAAGAATAGATGCTGTTGAAAGAAACAATGTTAAGCTGATAATGAAAGATAAATGCAAAAAGAACAGTTGATGGACGGAATGCAGAACAAATCAAACATTCACCCCCAGTCACAGATATGGGTTTAATCCATCAGTTTTTTTTGCTCACCATGCCATTCCAGTTTGGACCCAGTTATATGCAAATCAGCCTTGACCCTGGTCCCCAGGGGAACAGTCCAGCCCGAACTGCCAGGCCTGGTCCTGCCTGGACCAGAAACAAGCATCCTGGGATCGGTGTTGGGTAATGTTGACGACCATAAAGGGGCAAAGGTGTTTTCCATGCTGGATTTGTCTTTGGTATGACACCAGATTGTGTTGCATCAGGATTCAAGACCTTTGACTTATTTTGTTACGCCTGGGGTGCTTCGGCCTCTACTGTGTTTCAACGTGTGATGCACCATTTGCTTAACAACATTTCTCATGAGACCTATTTTGAAGATGACATCCTTGTGTTTGGGAAGGACAGGAAAGAGCATGATCAGTTTCTGATGGTGGTGCTGGGTACATTGCAGATCAGTGGGTTGACCATCAAAAAAGGAGATGTAAAATACGTGTGAATGGTGTGGAATATTTGGGGCACTGGATTGATGACAAGGGAAAAATAAGTTTGTGATAGAAAATGCTCCCTCGCCTGAAAATAAAGATCAGCTGAGGTTGTTTCTACGTTATCTGGATACTACTCCTAGTTCATCCCAATGTTTGCTGATAGAACCAAGCATATGAGGAAGTACATTCTAAAGAACAAAACATTTGTGTGGTGTGGTAATTGTGAAAGGGAGTTAGAAGAGTTGAAACTGAAAATAGTATCTTCTCCTGCAGTGAAACAACATGACATACATGATGCTACTCTCATTAACACTGATGCAAGCAAGATGTGTATGGGTGGGGCTGTAATATTGCAAGTTCATGAAAGTAGAGAGGTCAGCATAGCTTTTGCTATGAAGAAGTATGTGTTGGTACTGGGTTCACATTTAGAACACATCATCGACGTTTGGTGAATGTTTTTTCCAGCAAGGGGCTGCTAGCATTACTGCCAACATAGGTCAATGAATCATGAGAATGTTGGAATATGATTTCAGGATGAAGTACATAACTGGAAAGAAAAATGTGTTACCGGTTTGTTTGTCCAGGCTACCATTCAAAGAGGAACAGTGTATTGGAGAAAACCTGGCTGAGATGATGGTGGCCTAGGTGAATGTGATCACGGAGGGAAGGATTTCACATGAGGAGTGGGTTTATGCTGTGCGTGACGATGAGGTAATGCAAGAAATCATGGGGTGCATGACTAACGGCTGGCCTGTGAAGAGGAGTGTATCTGATGCAGCAGTGCCATTTCACCAGGTGACAGTGGTTTTGTCAGTTGTAAAAGGAATTTTTGTTCCAAGGGGAGTTGTTTGTAGTACCATCAGGGCTGAGGAAGAGGATTGTTGATCTCGAACATGAGGGCCTCATTGGGATAAGTGCAACTAAGAGATGGATAAGAGAGGAGTATTGGCGGGCGAGAATGGATTGGGAGGTAGAGTGCAGCATATGTGTATGTGCCTCATGCGGGGAGCGACAAGTCTTAAAAGACAGTAACGCATCCACCTGTGATTTCAGATAAGTCAGATGGTCCATAGAAGAAGGTTGCTATAGATGTGATGGTCCTCTGCACGTAATGAGCATGTCGGCCAAATATGCGGTGGTGGTATTTGATGGGGTCAAGCACATGCGGACATCTGTGTATTACCCTTAAAGTAGTGGTTTGGTTGAGAGGTGGAACAGAACATTGAAGGAAGGTCTGCAATTGGCTTTGAGCAGTGGTCGAGATTGGAAGAAGGCTGTGAGCAAATTGATATGGGCTTGTTGCTAGATGCCACAATCCATCACCGAAAACTATCTCTTTGAGTTGATAAGAGGATGCAAACCTTGTGCAGTTTTGTCAAAGAAAAGTGAAAAAAGGAGCTGAATGTGAAGAGTGAAAGTGAGGTTTGGGATTATGTGATTGGTGATTGGGTGCATGTCCTGAGAGGAAGAAGAGTGATGAAAGGAGAGTCCAAGTTTTCTCCTCCTCTTTAGGTCAGAGGAGTAACAGAATACAAATTTAGTGCCAGTAATGTGTGGAATAGTAAGAGAGTGATGAAGATTCTAAGGGGCATGATCAATGAAGGAAACATGTAGATGAGTTTGGGTAGAAGGGAGGAGGTGAAGTCTGGTCATGTGTGGGAAAGGAAGGCACTCCAGGACTGTAATGAACTATGGTGTCCCAAAATGTATCATGATTTTTGTAATGTACTAACTTACATATTCTCTTTAATTTTTCTCTCTTTGAACTGTGATGCAGTAGGTTATCATGTCATATAGTGTAAAATAATTTCATGATACATAACACATTTTTTTCTATCTGATTTTTCTCATTTTAAATTGTGATGCAATACATACATTTAGCTTAGTGCTGGCAAGACCCATTTTTAGCGCAGTCTGGGCATCATATGTATACTATGATGCAGAACAACACTAAAAAATGGTTAGAGTCAATTTTTTTGACGTTAACCATTGCGCCTTGTTGTAAGGCAAAATGACATCAATGGCACACAAATTACTCTAACCTGTTTTACGGCACGTAAATTTCTCACAAAATGGAAATGCACCATTTTTAGCCGCATTAGAGTCAACTTCAGACGCTAATGCAGAAAACAGTGCAAAGGAGAGGCAAAATGGACCCAGAAAGCCAGGAGAGACCCCAGGATGACCCCAGTCAACCAGGAAAAAAAGATGTTGTTTCAGTGTGGAAGAGCATGAAATACTTGTGAGAGAGGTGACAGAGCACCAACATCAACTCTTCATCACCTCAAAATTGCCAATTGGCAGGAGAGAGGCAATCTGGCAGCAGATAGTTGACAAGATTAACAGTGTTGCAGAGATGAGGAGAACCGTAACCGAGTACAAGAAACACAGGCATGATTGCAAGCAAAGGACAAAGGGAAAAATATCAAGGAACAGGAACGCAGCACTGCAAACTGGAGGTGGTAGTCCGCACCACAAAAGGAGCTGGACGAGATGGAGGAGATGGTTGCAGCAGTCATCCCGAGGAACTGGTCACTGGAATCGCAGGACAGGACAGCCCAGACTACCAGGAAACACCGCACATGCAGGGTAAGTTGCATGGGGGAAATTAATGCTAAATTGTCCAGTGCAGGAAGGGGGAGGCACATGGGCCACACTCAATGCATGTCAAAGGAGCACAGAGGGACATATTGTACATGAAGCAAGTTGCACGATGCAGACGTAAGCTACACATGTACCTAGGCCTTGGTGGTGCCATGCACCACAACACATACAAAACCTGGACATATGTCAGTCACCATGGCTAAATACTTACATGTACGTATGCAGTACATAGGATGGAAGGCATGTCTAATAAATGTGCGTCTGGTTGTATCATCACAACATTCCCTGCATATAGTCAAATAAACCCTACCAACACGGCCAAGACATCAGAGACCAGCAAATCAGTCAATTCCATTCTTGGGGTTAAGTCATGGTAGTGTCCCTTGCAGTGACACCTTGCAACTGCCTTGCCTCATTGCCCAAACACATGTGCGCTGCATCTTACAGCACACAATTCATTGCAACCATTCCCAACAGTACCCAGACATGTGCTGGTAGCACCACTATCCCGCACATTAACAACACATCCACATAAGGAGCTCATCACTCCACCATTCAGTAAGGATGCCCCCTGGGTGCTGGGAAAAATAATCTGAGCAGGTGCTGACGGAATAGCAGGGTGCTGCTGTATCACTGGAAACATGCCACTACCCAGAGCAACTAAACTGGTGTAGTGTGGAGCCACACATTTTGATGGTGATCAGAACTGTGCCACTACAGAAAATATGTACCACAGAGTGCAAACTGTAGGTCACAACAAATACAGGCTGAGCCCGCAACTACTCTGACACAACCATGTGAGACACATAGGAATGAGGAAATACCCACACACATGCAACACATGGTGTATGACTGTGGACATTATAGTGCACAATTTCACATTGACAGGCGGGGGTGGTGCATGAGCAAGTCTGGTGTTGGTAAGACTGCCAGTACAGTGTACCCTTTGCGGTTGGCAGTATGAGTCACACGTTGGGATGGCAGGTGGAAATCTGTCTGCTCGTGGTAGCTTAGTGGGGCACTTAGCACAACATTGTTGATGGATCAAATAGAGTCAGTGCCAGTCTTGGGGTGCATTGGGTGTGACAGGACACGCTGCTCTTAGCCCTGCAAATCAGGCAGTGGAAAGGGCTAAGGGGCAGGACATGGGTCCCCCTGAACTTCCTATGCCAGATGCATAGACTGTACAGGACCACCCAGGGGCACACCAAATCACCACCAAACTCTGCATGGGGGTTTCACCGCCATGCAAAGGCTATTGGAAAAGCAGGAACATACCTGGAGGGTAGCGCTGATCGTAATACTGGTCTGGTGTCACAAGACAGGTGGCATTGCCAGTCTGTAAGCTGCTGGCAACCTCGCAGTGCCAGGCCATTGGCCCATGGATCATTCCCCATTGACAACATGTGCCACTACCACCTGCACTGTCGGGGGTGGTCATATAGACAATGGCAGTCAGGTGGTGATAGGACTGCCGGGCTTGTAATGAGAGTCCATGTATGCACCAGTATGACTACCTGCAAAATCACCATCAAACTAGCTTGAGGCCATGAACTAAGTTCAACTCCAGCTAACTGGCTATGTCCATAAACTAATTTATCATCAGGCACTGGCATATAGAAAATTATGTACACAGCAACAAATGATACCGATGCTGGCAATCCCTGGGTCCAGCCCTGTGCCTGTGTCAATTTAGCTGCACTGCCACTGTGCTGCATCTCTTGTATCATAGTGCAAGGATGGCTGCATTGAAGGGCAGATCATAGTTGTGTAGGAAGGTGCATCTTGCAGGACAGACAGAAGATTAAATGGAAATCTGCTAGGTCCATGTGTGCTGTGCAACATAGCACACATACACATACATCAACATGAGCTATCAAAGGAAACAACAGCATAGTGTTTTGGCAATGCCATCCCTCGGGTGGTGCAAGGTTTCAATACGCCCGGGTGTATGTGAAATATGTAAGATTGGGACAGGGGCATATTGCAACGTGTGTTGCTGTGGCTTGACCACTGCAACACCCATTGCAAGGCCCTACCATGCAAATGGATGCATAGAGAGGGTTGACAATTACTAGATGGTGTCAAGCCACAAAACGATAGACATCACACCTAGTAGATATGATACAGCCTATTGCGCCACCTGAGCTTCCCCTCAAGTGACACTCTGGTGGGGCAAAGGGCTAACAGACTGCAACCATGATATACAGGAACAATTTTTGGGAAGTAAGATGACAATGAGCCTCCAATAGCAAGTCAGTGATGTGACATGTCAACTGCCACAACACAGAAAGATTGATTTTACACCATCTCATTGCAGAGGACTGTCATTGTCTCTCACTTACCAATTGGCAATTATTGTTGCTCCGCGCCTAACAACACTTCACACAAGCATGTCCCAAGACATGTCCCTCAACCCTGGGCTTGTGTTGTGTCACAATTGTATGGATTTCACAAATGGGGTTACTGACCTGGACGTTGTAAATATCGCACTACGACACTTGTAAATAAACACCTCCTACACAAACAGCATGTCTTTTTGTTTTGTGATACATCTACTACGCTTAGTAATTGTGATGTGTAACCATGTCATTAGTCACTGAGTATCAGTACAAGAGTGCAGGACTATGGAGGCACATACCTCCACACAAAATCCCAACATGACAAATGTCAATGCTGGTCTCATCCCCTACAAGCAATTCACTGAGTACGTCAACAATGAAGAACACATGTATGCTTCACTCACTACATACAGCAGGAAGGGCTTTAAAACTGTTCTAGGGCAATATTGTCAGCTGGGAGTACCAGTAGAACAAATTGGTGTGATACAGAGGTACCTAACCTCATTAGTGAGTGCCACCGGTCGGTTTTGCAGGTTAGAGTTCAAATGTAGGCTGTCAGATGTGCCACAGTTCCCAACATTCCTACACAGGACCACAACACTGACAGCTGAATTACCACACTTACCTGTTCAATAGAAAGTAAACATAGTCACATTGAGTGTTGGGTACACTGGATGATAGATGCATGGACAAGTAGATGTGTTGTTGCTGCCAATGTGGCAGCTCAGTTGTCAATAGGTGATTCGGAGGCAGGACGGAATCCCTAGACCAACACACAATTTGCACTGTGCATTCATGGGAAGACCCTGAGACACAAGCAAATGACGCAAAACGTATAGGAGTACGCAAAAATGTTTATTAAGTATTAACCTAAACTAAAAACATTAATAAAACCTACCCTATCCTAAACGAACCTATTCTAACTATACTTAACCAACAACTAAAGCTAACTACCCTATGCTAAACTTAACTAACACATTTCAACACCACAATCTAAACATTGCCCCCCCCCACCCCCTTAAGTTACAAGACGCATGCAGGACAACAATTACTAATACTAAACATATACCAACTAAATCTAAACAAATATATTTTGTTTGTATTTTTTTAGATTTTTACTATAGAAAACACATAGATACCCTAACATGACCAAACCAATTAACACATAATAAGTAAAAAAACACCCCCCGAATCCACTTATCCTATCTAATTCTACACTGACCTAACAATAACCCCCTAAAACCCACAATAAAACATATTTCAATTTAAAATCAGAAGGGAGGGGACAGAACTTGGAGGCGGCAGTTGACAAATCACTCAGTTTGGCCTTCTTTAGTTTTTTTCTTAATGAATTTCAGCCTCTTGGTGTTCCTGGCCACCTCCTCCTCCAAGCTGTCCAGTGTTTTAGAACCAGGGAAACATCTCTCTGCAGATCCTGCAGCAATTGTGCATCCATGGCAGCAGGTGGTGTAGGCTGTTGCACTGATGTTGAAGCTGTTGCAGCCGTGTGGTGCCAGCTGTGCCCCTCTGCACTGCTAAGGAGCGGGGAGTCTTCTGTGCCTTCTTAGCCAGTGTGGGGACCCCTTGTGGGAATGCCCGCCATTCCCTCGTTGCCCTCTTTGCACGGTAGCGGAGAGCCATTTGTCTGAACCCAGACTCCACTGCCAGGATATGGTGGTACCTCACTGCTCTCTTCTGGAATGCACGCAGCTCATCATTGGTCATTCTGGCAGCTGTAAAATGGAGACAGGCAACCATCAGTGTCAGCACTGAGTGGAGTCTGTACAGATTAGTAGCTTACACTGCTAAACCGCATTACGCATGCACTCCGACTCACATTCCACTATAGACAATGGCCCTGATAAATGTAACAACAACGCTGCCTTAGTATCATATTATTGACACTAAAGCGATGCAAACCAAGAAAATTAACCAAACATTTGGAAGTGTACATTGCTTTTGCGTAATAAAGAGTAATGCAAAGGCAGCGCTAACTTTACGAAAATTAGGCCCAAACTTCCTCCTCATCATCTGTGTCTATTTCCAATCATACATCACGAGTAACTTGGACATGTTACTGGGAGGATGGGATGCTGTTGGTAACCATAAGGGGTCAGAGCTGATAGGTACACATGCAAGCCTGATCAATATGACTGTCATCTATACTGAGCATCACATCTACCTATATATTTGGTAATCCTTTTCTCCTGAGCCTAAGGGGGGATGGCCATGCATCCACCAAGGCATGACCACTCATATATGGAATCAAGGAGTGGACCATATATTAGGAGGGCTGACAACTAGGAAGCTGGTATTCATAGGTCTATCACATCTACATTCATGTGTCCAGGTGTAGACTCCCATCAATACCTGATATGCCACTACTATTCCTTTCACACCCATTTCTGTGCCAGCACACATTTGGCCTTGACCTGCATGCATGCCACTTACATTCCACATAAGTGTAACATACATGGAGTGCAAAAGACAGAGCGCCATGCTGGGGGACAATTGCCAGCCCAGTCCTCTTTGTTCATGACAGGGTGCACCAAATTGTGTTCAATATGGCGCATCCCTGTGCTGTGAGAATGATGGAGTGTGCCACAGCCAATGTTCTTACAGCGTTGTCATTGTCAGTCACACATGGCCCTACATGTGGCTTGTCACCACCTTCTGTACACGATGCCGGCCATTCTGCACCACGAGCCTCACAAGATGTGACCCTCTGGTGGTGCATGGGGATCCTTTAAATGGGCCATAATGACACCATTCAGCCTACTTTGAAATCTGATCATTGGACATTTTATCACATCTGTCGTTGTATTCAACACACGACTCACTCACACCAAACCCTGGATTACTTCACAGGACACACATTCACCAATCGTGTAGGGGGCAGGTCCACATGTAAGACATGAATGGAAAAGCATGCTTAGTGTCAAATCATAGTTACTGCAAGTGGGCAACAAATTTCAGCGTGAGCTAGTTATCCTAGTGAAAAACAGTGCAACAGACAGACCACTACGATCACACAATGACACAGACATTCAGGTGAGTTAGATTCATGTATCTGAACACTAACACTGGGACAGAGACTCATGTAGTGCTACACCCTGCAACAACCATATGCGGGCCATCTATACATGACGGAACAACATGGTATAAGGGGGAGTTGTGTAAAAAAACATGACATTACCCCGGCGCTTTGCAAGACATATAACTCACGTACTCAAGCTTTTCCAGCAAGGCACCCAAAGGCGCTTTGTGATAGACATGCAGCTCAATTTTAAGTCTGCAATGATCATGCGTTGATTAATCCATGACTGATGGGGCAAAGTTGTCTAATGGTATCAAATGCCCCATATTCATTGCCCCCTAAGGCGGGTAAACCCCTTTTGCTAACATAACTGCGAGGGCAGGGGTCATGTGCGTAAAATGATGACAAAATTGTGCTATACGTGCATTGCCCAACTTTGATGACACAATTCAGGGAAAATATGGTAGGCTGGCGGTGCCTTCATGTTTCATACATGACAGTATGCCGGGGCACAGGTGTCACTATGGCCTCTGAAATGTGTGCCTTTGTGATGGATGTGCAGGACTCATCAGACATCTGGCCTGCATTGGTATCATAGTTGGACATGTGAACTCCAGGCCTAGACTGGCGCAGATACACTTCATTCTGGTTGCGTACAACCTGTCCACAAGCATTACATGCAGCACTCCAACTCATCTGCTACTGTCATTCAAGCGTAGTGAACAGTCAATAGTATGCCCATGGGAGACTCACCAACAGGTCCTCCCATCTAAATCCCAAGGTGATCGAGCAGATCCTGCTACCTGGCCACCAGATCTGCCCAGCTATGATTGAGCTGGTGCTCATTCCTGCCGGTCCTGTATTTTCTCTTCAGGTGGTGGAGCACCTTTCCCCACCGCAGCCTCCTGGCCTCGGTCCAGTATCTGAGGATGATCCAGCCACCCATCTCAAGCAGCATAGGCAGGTAGTGGGATACCAGCCACTCAAATCCACCAAGCTCTTCCTCGGACATTCTGGTCATCCTCCCCCTTCCAGACATCTTGAAGAGTTGACCCCAAATACAAGGAAAAAAAATATAATAAACAGAAACCTAACTCCACTGACTTATCCCAACTATCCCAAATGAGTAACAACCCCGGACAGACACCCCACAGTACAAATACAAATCTAGGAAAAAGGGACACCACAAACTCCAAGACACAACCAAGACTCAACCACCAGCTCCAAAACACAACCACACGATCACAAAGGCACAGACTGTAAATAGAAAGTGAAACTACACCCACTGTATCATGCTTGTAGACAGGATTTCCTATTACATCCCTTCCTGTCCCTGTTTTCCAGTTATGCATGTATTAATTTGACACATTTGACAGTTGCATAGGTTTTTTAGAGACGTCCGAGTGTTTATATTGACGCATGACGCTTATGCGTCGATTTCACAGAAGGCTCCATTAAAAGGAGTGTTAAGGTAGAATTCACGCTAAGGGCACATGTGTCATTTTGTTTGCGTTTCTGGATGTTTCAGATGCATTTGCATCTTATTTTTTACTCATTTCCTGATTGCATGGTTTTTTGCATTGTCCTTAGAGGAATCCTGAATCAACATACATATGATATGGGCTGTGCTGCAGTGTGACATTTTGGGTATGGCCACATGTGGTAGTCCATGCAACAATGAGGTAAGGGTGTGATTAGTCTGCTCCACCAATGTGTGTGTTACAGAGTCAACAGCATGCAAATTGTTGCATATCGTGCATGTATATGTGCATGTGTGATAACAGTGTATCCACATATGTTTGGCATACAATGCAATACTGCTGATATTTTATTGTGTATTGTGAATTGGTATGTGATGTATGATGTCATACAGAGCATTCTATTTTGGAGGTGCACACACAGGTCAGGCATTGTTGATGATGGGTAAACTATTGCTACCTTGGAAATGTGACCCAACATCTGTCTCCGTATCTGGATTTAGAGTTTATGGAGAGCTGTGTGAAGACAGCACATTTGCCTGACATGTGTACATCTTTGGTACATAGTGTGTGTGACACACTCTGCCTGCATTCCACCCAGAATATGGTAGGATCACATATTTTGGATTTCAATCATTGCATTTACCAATGGTAGTTGCTTTTTGTATGGTGGACCTGCAGCCCTAGCTGCATTTGTTCTCATCCATACTAATGTGCATACCACAGATGTGTCCGTGCAATGAGGTCATGTTTACCATGTGGCAAGCTTGTTCCCCATGGCAGTAGCAGGACAGATTACCATGGATAGACTGTTCAGGCTCAACTTCTTCCATTGGTTACAATCCCTGGTGGGCAAGTCATGATGATCATGGTTACCAATGATGTCCCCTCCTCGTCACACATGTCCCATGCAGCCATTGCAACTCTCACACTGAGTTGTGACAGTGTTAAGTTCCAACATGCCAATTTCTATTTTTCAACATCCCCAACCTCAGGTGTGGGCCCCTTGCATACATCCTATTGGGACATGATGTGGTTGGGTGTGATGAGCTATTGATTAGCAAGTTGGCAACGTGAATGTACAATATGTGATGTGGTCCATGGATTGTGTCTTTCCGTTGTCACATAACAGTGATCAGGCTGTAAGTGATGTGTGTGATGGTAGCAGTACAATGTTACACATCACATATGATATCACAACATCACTTGCCAGATTAGTAACTGTTACATACAGCACTCCCTGAGGTAAGACTCACATTCCTATGGTATATGTAGTGGAAATTGAATAGGCCAAAACAGCATTGGTTGTATATGTGAAGTGTTTATTTACATACAGAACATGGTGATCTCAGTGATTTTTATGAGAAAAAGTTCTCGACAATTTGCAGTCTCCGGAGTACCCCAGCAGCTGTGTTGTGCTGTTCCCCCTCCATATCGTCAGCACCATCCTCCTCAGGCAGGTCAGCAATCTGGACATACCTTGGAACGTTTATTCGCACAAATATGTTGTGCAGGACGGCACATGTCAGAATGATTTTACCCACAATGTGTGGGCCATAAGGGAGGCTACCTCCTGCCAGGTCCAGGCACCTGAATCTTGATTTCAGTATGCCAAATGTCCTTTCCACGACATTTTGTGTCTGACGGTGTCCCTCATTGTATGCATGCTCTGCTGCTGTGTTTGGGTTTGCAAATGGGGTCATCAGCCACTACTGTATGCCATAACCCTGATCCGCTGCAGAAGATAAAACATGTAAGTTGTTGTTAAGGCTTGCAACAGGTTTGTTATGTAGCATGGCAGTTGTTATTTGGAGTTGGTTGTGACTCATACATGTTTGTGTATGGTGTGAGTTCCTGGCCTTGTGCTAAGTTTTTCTAGAACTGTGTTGTTGGACATGACAATCTTGGGTATTGGCTCAAGGACCTGGGACATATCATTAGAATTCCTGACTGATGCTCATTATGTATGTTCCATGTGTTGTGTAGTGCACCTTTGTATCAGTGTGTTATCACTAGAGAGTACATGACACATCCTTGCAACACATTGGGGTCAGATGTGGTGACAACGTGGTAGCCCTACAGAGCCTGGACATCCCAGCCGTTTTTACATGTGTCATTACAGATGAGGTGCCACACTTAGGCCCATTTTAATGAGTAAGTGACAATGCATGACACAGCTCCGACATTGGCAGCGCTGTGCTGCTTCATTTTTACTATGCAGGAATGCACCATGTATGACATGTTACTAGGCAAGCCTTTGTCGTCCCCTGCACTGGCGCCTAATATAAAGCTGTGCACCAACACTGCCAACCTTGCACCAGGGTGCTTGGCTAGCTGCCCTGTGGAGGTGGACCTATCTGTGCAGGAAGAGACACCTTCCTATGCATATACTGTTTTGATGGACAATTGGCTCTTTCTGCTGTGTGTGCAGCAGTATTTAGTATGCATAGGTGGCACATTCATATGAGGTCAAATCACAGTCTATTTCCTTATTGCAACCTGCAAACGGCACCCCTGGGGTGGTGTTTGATTTTGGCACTGCCTCAACTTTTGGGTGACAGCGTCATCATGCTATGTATCTTGTGGTGACAAACCTACAGCAACACACATTGCATGCCCCTTCCACGCTAAGTGCTGCGTGGAAGGGTGCCCGATTTACAATGTGGTTTCAAGTCACAAAACAGTGGTCATCCGCCAACTTGTACATACAGTGCAGGCCATGACAATGGCACTGGGGGCTCTTACATAGGTCCCTTAGTGATCATGAGTGGCAGCTGATGTTTGTGCCCGCCATTAGGTGTCCAAGGGTGTGTGCCCCATTATTTCAGGCTGATCAACATTACTACCAGTGTCTCTCCTGTCTTCCACTACCTATAGCAGCATTTATACTGTCAACACATGCACAGTGCAGGCGATGGGATGGAGTACAGCTACTTAGCAAATGAGTCTCTTAGCCCAGTGCATGCAAGGTCAGGGATGTCCTCTATACTCCTACTGGGTCCCACTATGGCATCCATGATCTGCACTGTCTAACAGTGACTCTGCCCCATCGTGGGCCATTTATTGTTTACGGTACAGACTTGGGGGTTCATTACGACCCTGGCGGCCGACGGTAAGTTGGCGGTAAGACCGCCAACAGGCTGGCGGTGTTCCGCCAGCTATTATGACCGTGGCGCAATAGCCACGGCCATACCGCCGGCCCCTCCACTATACCGCCAGGCACCGCTGCCCTGGGGATTATGAGTCCCCGACCGCCAGCCTGTCCGTGGCGGTAAACACCGCCATTGAAAGGCTGGCGGAAAGGGGACTTGGGGTGCCCCTGGGGGCCCCTGCACTGCCCATGCACTTGGCATGGGCAGTGCAGGGGCCCCCAGACATAGCCCCGTCGCGCATTTCACTGCCCAAATTTCGGGCAGTGAAATGCGCGACGGGTGCTACTGCATCCACTGCACATCAGCATTGCCGCCTGCTCTATTACGAGCCGGCAGCAATGTTGATGTGACTTTTCCGCTGGGCCAGCGGACGGTAACACTGTTACCGTCCGCTGGCCCAGCGGAAAAGTCATAATAGGGAGCCAGCAATACCGCCGTCAATGGCAGTATTCTGACTCCCGCAGCCTCGGCGGTCTTTTTAAAAGACCGCTGAGGTTGTAATGACCCCCTTGATGGTGTTGTGGGTCAATAAGTGGTGCACATGAGGTGGCACTACAGTATGTGTGGTTCCACTACTCACATATCTGACACATGGTATGTGATGGCCATTGATGTTGCATTCCTATGTATGTGACACAATGCATCAGGCAGATGTATATGCACACTACAGGTAAGTCAGGTATGTGTTAATGAGATGCAGTTGGTATTGGCACCAGTTGTGTGGCAGTTGATGTTTGTTCTGGCAGAGACTTGCACGGCATGATTTAAGAGGTCTGTGCCTATGTGTGAGTTACATTACATGAACATGGTGTATTCCACTGACATTGCTGTGCTATTCTTTCTTTGGTGTACTGTGTTTGTGAAGTGTCAGTAGTAGGCAATCTGTGGGCACTTGTAGTGTAGTGTTTGTGTACATTTTCTGTTAGCAAAGGGTACATATCTGCACCTGTCCTTCACGTGGTGTGCCTGTCAAGTTGTAGGTGTGTTACGTACATATAGGTGTATGTGTTTGTGATGTACATTGACTGTACTGTACTGCAGCATGGTGCATATGTGTTTTGACCTGCACATCTGTGCTACCCTGGCCATGTGTTTTTGGAGTGGTGTATGTCTTGTGTGTCCTACAGGGTTGGTGTGTTGTGTGGATATTGCTAGGTTTGTCGACTTACCCGCAAGTAGGCCATTTCCATATTGGCTATCCTGGAAGTGTTCGTTGATCCTGCTGTGCCTGAATATGTAGGTGTCATGGATGCTCCCAGGATACTTGGCCAAAATGTTTGTAAATAGTCCCTGGTGGTCCACTATGGTCTGCACATTTATGGAATGTGTGTGTTTGTGATTCCTGTATAATTACTCTGTTGCTGTAGGTGGAACTAGTCGGACATGGGTGCAGTCCATTCCACCGAGCATATGTGGAAAGCCATCAAATTGGTAGAACCCCAGTTTTATCTCCTGCTGCATTTGCTGGGTGTTGGGGAAGCAGATGTGGCAGAGTGGCAGAGAGATAATTGCATCTAACACCTTCGGCAGGAACACCGAGATAGATGGCTGTGACACACCAGCAACCAGGGCACCCATTGTCTGAAATGAGCCACTTACCAGCATGTGCAGGACAGCTAGCAGCTTTGTCACAGGTGGTATATTATGTGGGGTCTGCAGGCTGGTTGTGATCTGTGGCTAAATGTCCTGCAGCAGGTGTAGTGTGGCTTGCCAGTTGAGTTTGTATGTCCTAATGATGTCTTGTTCCCTGAGGCCAAAGAACGTTGTCCTGTTTCGGAATATCCTCTCCTGCCTTCTGCATTGCCTTTCTGGGCACCATTGTGGTGGTGGTTGCTGTTGTTGTTGCTGTCCTATGCTTCATCTCCCAAGCTGGAGCAGTAGCACTTCCATCTTGACCTGTGGGTTTTTAATGTTGCTTCTGTGTGTTTTCCTTAAGTAGTGATGTGTGGGCCTCATTTTAACGCCTGGTCTTGTCGTGTAGTCACTTTAGCTAAAGCTTTATACACGTTATTTTAGCAAACTAGGCCTGCCGTTGTGCACTTTAACCTAGATATGTTTTATTCTAGCTTCGTTATGTTACTTTAACAATATCCACATTTGCGGTCTTGTTTTATTTTTTCTATAGCTGTTCTTTGCCTAGGTCAGCACTGCATTCTTAAACAAGACATTTCTTTCACTCTGTGCTTTCTCAAGGCTGCAGTAAGATAGGATGCCAGCAAAAGTGGTAAGCTTTGCCTCTAATGTTCACAGAAACATACACACTCTTACGTGGAGATCCTTTCTTAGAACATCAGCTGTTTTATTATAAAAACACTACTTTAACCTATGTACATTAGAGGCAGATTCCAGCCAGATGACCACGACTGTCTGCTATTTGCTAATTGCTTTGCTGCAGCTGCTTATGTAGACTATAGGCCTCTTGCTCAGGTATGAGGGATGATGTCTTCCCAGAGAAACGTAGAGGGCAGAATTAAAGCTTAACATGCTGTGCTCTAACGTAGCTTAGGTAGGAACTATCTTTGCAAACCCAAGTGACAATATGGCAGCGTTATTTTTGTGTTTTACTTTCCTTGTCACAATTTTAATCCTGTTATGCTTCATCGTCCTAGTTATTGCCAAACATGCTTTATTATCTAAGAAGCAGTTACTTCAATAAAACTTTATTGAACTTTACTCTGCTTCTGATTGTACTTGCATACGTGAGACTAATGTAACTGAGAGAAACGGATGAGATCTGAGTGGCCACGATTCCCCTGAGGGGTCATTTATGTTATGCACCCAGTTGCTTTAATCATCCCTGCTCTTGGGTAGAGATGAGACACTGCTGATAAGTCGGAACAAACCCGGATTAGGCCGACAAGCGTCACATGGTGTGGGTTTAGTCTCCCGCAGTACAGGTGATTCTGCCGCCTGAATCTAGTAGTCTTATTAGGATAATAAGAACCTTCGCGACATGGTGCTGCCAACTTTTGATCAGGCTCTAATTTTGGGTCCTCCTGAGTATCTCTGTCTCACTACATGCAAAGACACTTCAGTACTATATACGGAGACGTCTGTGGTATTGAGGATTTTCCTCCTCAGCTAAGTAGGTACTACCTAACTACCGCTATAGGTTGCTCAAGCATGAACTCAAAAAGGATAATCCCCATTTGGTGTACTCATCTCTGAACTAAATTTACCATTCACCATGGTGAACCCGCAACAAGTAGCAATTGCAGTCAATATCCGACCACCACTTACTGCACATTTATTGGCACATGGCCTAACGGCCCAGGGGGTTCCTGTTACATTTGTTGTTGAGGCTCATCCAGCCTATAGAACAGAAATGTTCTATTCTTGGATCACATTTCCAGCAGCTGATGGTAACACAAATACATTTCATCACTATACACCTGCAAACATACCTGCACAATATAGAGCATATGCATATCTAGAAATACCTTTATCTTATCAAGAACGTAATAATTGGCTTGATGGCGCCCTACCACATACAATACTACATGTTAGGTTAGGCCCTCTTAATAATGATGGTCCTACTTGGCCTTTATTAGCCACATATACACCGCATCCTGATGCAGCAACCTTGACAGTAGCTGAAGTTCGCCGCTTATATGCTGAGCTGACAGAAATATATAGATGATTAGTACAGCTTGTAATGCAAACATTAAATACAAACCCAGCACCTGATGCCCCAGTGCAACCACATGCAATAACGCCAGGCATTATTCCTGCAACTGTACATTCGGTTATGGGTAAGTTACCCGCCAAATGGGAAGAGATTCCGTTTTGGTTAGCTCAAAAAATAAATGCACTGAAAGCAGTATTTCCCCATACGGGACCTCAAGATAAGCATGGAATATTAACTATGTGCTTGCCATTTGGGATGTTTCCCAAAGTAGATAACTGCAATTCTTAGGGCACTATATTTGCCACGCTCTATACTACCACACATGGTACACTGACACTTGCCAATCTTCCGGAAGTGTTAAAACAAATTCAAGATGAATATGGGGCTGCCCTGGCCCTAGACTTGGGGATGCAACTCATGGGCAATATTCCCACTGTATCTTCAATTATATTAAGTAACCTTAAAGGGGAAGCAGTTGCACTAGCAGTGCATATGCGTCTTAGGGACGTTCTTCCCCAGGATCAAGAGCCTGAGCTGCCAAAGACTATTGAGGAGCCCTACTCTAGTATTGGTCGAGATAGTCTGGGGGCCAGACCCACAAAACCACAGTTTCAGGGTAAATCTAATAAAGATTCTACCAAGCAATAACCTGAGGGTTCTATTAAATGCTGGGATAAAAAACAACAAACACCTAAAAATGAAAGGAGAGAATCTCCGCATTGGGAGACTCCTCAGAATCTCCGTAATAGAGATATTATGAAGACGCCTGACAGATATCAATATACTGATACTCAGCAATCTCGTTCCTTTCAAGACTCACTGGAAAAAAGAAGTGAGAGAGGTGGACGGTCAGAGCGAAGAACTGAGTAGGTGAAACCAAGACAGGAATCACTACGCTCAAAAGAAGCTTCTGTTAAAAAAGAAGAGAAACTTCCCCAACAAAAACCTCAATTTAAAAAGAAAAAAGTGGCAGCAGTTGTGATTCGTCTTGCCACTCAGGAAGAGGGCTCTATTGAAGAACAAGCCGTGGGGCACCTGCTCTGTTAGGCAGTGCAGCAGAGGTCACAATAGTTCGCCGGAATCTTCAAGAGCATCTGGAGGTGAAAGCAACTGATGATTTCTTATAAGTTGAAACTGCGGACATGCGTGTCTCCATGCCTGACAGGGTATACAAAGTAACATTACAGTTAGAAGGAGACATTGAACGCACGATCGACGCAATCTTTTGGGACCGCGTCGTTAACATTTACGATATTCTACTGGCTGAAAAGGATTGGCCACCTGATTTTGTACGTACTTGCCCATATGGGGAAGAGGTTATCAAACCTTCTTTCTCGCCTTTTGTTCCCAATGAGCTCGCACAATCCTACACCATTTATTGGGCATTGGTGCAGGCACCAGCATTATACCGTAACCACGTTGAGTGGGATAAAGATTCCCCCTATTGTGTAATCCCAATAAAAAATCAACCCCAACCTCGACCCCAGTACCCAATCAAACATGATGCTAAAAGCACCTGTGAGTGAAACCCTCACACAGCTAGAGTACCAGGGGGTAATCGAACTCTGTGTCTCACCAATGAATAATCCTTTAACCAGATCATTTATACAGAATAGCCGTAGACTACAGACACATAAACTGTCATACAGGCACATATGATATACAAAACTCTCATATAACAGCACTTATGAACAACATAGTGTGCAAAAAATACAAAACAACATTAGATATTTCCAATGGCTTCTTCTGCTAAAACATAGCGCGTGAGAGTAGAGACCTACCAGGTTTTAGCGCACTAGGCTCCCAGAACAAATTCCGTCATTTAGCACAGGGGTACAAGAACAGTCCAGGACTGTTCGCTGTTTGTGTAACTTCAATATTGCACGACATTGACCCTGAAGCATTGTCCTATGAATATGATATCCACCTTACGGATGATGAATTACTGCAACATCTAAGACGGGTAGCCTGCATTGTTGTAGGATTAGCAGAATTTGGCTATACATTCAACTTCAAAAAAACAAAAATAGCCTTCCTTAGCGTCCTGTTTCTGGGATACGAATTATCAAGTGAAGGAAGGAGCCTAGTGCCACAATTCTTAGAAAAATGTGCAGTTACAACCATCAAATACCATTAAAAAACTCCAATCTCTTTTGGGTTTCCAAAATTTTGGCAGAATTTACATTCCAGATTATGCATCACGCATTAAACATTTGAATTACTTGATACGTCCTGACTTTTCCAGTAAATTTTGGACAGTCAAACACACATGCATACTCAGAGCTTTGCAAACAGACATGCTTGCAGCACAACACCTACACACAGGGACAATAAAAAACATCTGTTCATCAGAGTAATTGCTGGTGCCATTGGTTTCACCTATGTAACATTCAATGAAAGTGAGACAGTCCCGATAGCATACAAATCAAATTTGTATTCAACAGCAGAGCAATGTTTTGCTACCACTGAGAAAATTCTCACTGCTGTTCAGATGGCTGTCATCAAAGAAAGACCCCTGGCCCAGGGGAAACGCATTATTGTTGTATCTCCAATCCCAGCTCTCAAGGCTGTTACCAAAGCCAGCGTTCCAAACGCTAAAGCATTGCATCCACGTTGGATCCAATGGGCAACATCTCTAACAGCCACTGATATTGACTATATTTTTGACCCAAAGTTACAAACTCTAGTATTTTCGCAATATGAACTAGAATGCCTAGCTCCGGAAAATACATTGCTATTGATCAATATCAAAGAGTCATGTACCACGATGGCTCAGCACAACCTGCAATAGGAACAAAGCATAAATACTCTGCTGCTTTTGCAGTCCTAAGCAGCTATATGGTGGGTAGCAAATTCTATTCACAACATACTTTCATGCAAACCCTGGGGGATTGCACTGCACAACTAGCAGAGCTAAATGCTCTGGTGATGGCACTGGAACATACAGATCCTGCACAGCTAACACTGATTGTCTGTGATTCTTACTATTGTCTCCAGTCCTTCAATGAATATCTGCATTACTGGCGCCAGAATGGGTTCAGAAATTCCAAAGGTAACACCATCAAACACAGACTTCTGTGGGGAAAAATAGCAGATCTGAAGGAAACGTTGTACATACACTTGGACACCAGCACATTGGAATACACATTGCTGGAAATACACTGCCCGATGAAGCAGCCAAATCAGCAGTAGCTACGACTTCTGTTGCTGCATTAACTCATTCTAGAATAAAACCGGACGATGAAATACTGGCTGCCGTGCAAGCCTCGGCTGACGGCATTCCTTTACCCAAAGGATATCCCATTAAATAATCCTACAGCATGGGAGGCTTCCTTGACACAGAAGTAAAAAATACCAGGCGTGGGAACTCGAGTAATTCTGAATACTAACATAGGACCAGAGTTGATCAAAGCAGCGCATGAGGGGGTTGCTTGTGCCCGAGCTGGTGTGGCGGCTACAATTATCATTGTTGCAGGCTAGTTATTGGTGGCCAGGTCTATACAAACAGACCAAGCAGTATGTCCTTTGTTGTGATATCTGCCAACAACTTAAGGGGTTCACCGTCAAACACCCACTGCAGACACATCTCCTAATTTCAAACAAACCATTACAATGTGTGTACTTCAACCATTGCGGTCCCCTGACACCTGACAATGCATACAAATACATCTTAGTCGCTGTTGACTCCTGCTCCAGATTTCTGTGGGTGTTGCCACAACGCTCAGCTGACGCTCGGACTGTTATTGAAGATATGCAAGTCTTTATAGGCACATATACATTTGCGGCTTTCAACTCAGACCAGGGCCTTGCTTTTCCCACAAGGGCATTCAGGGATGTTAGGGGTCCAACTCAACTACTTGTCTCCATTTCATCCCAAGGGAAATAGTGTTGTGGAGCGATAAAACTGAGATTTGAAGCAATTCTTAACAGCCAGAGTATTAGGTATGGGTCATAGTTGGTTTAACCACCTGTATGGAGTCCAGGGAGCACTTAATAATCTGCCTAGAAGGTCCATGGGGGGTCGTACTTCATACGAGTGCCTGTTTGGAACTTGAATGTATGTTCCGGATCTTGATGGTCCTCGCACGGAGGAAGCAAAAACACCTTTTGACATACATGAATGTGTCACTGTCTTGCAGGAATTACAACAGTTCTGTGACAACAACGCTTCTGCCAGTGCTGCCTCCTTAGAAATTATGGATGTCCGGCTGGATTCCAAAGCTTGGGGATCTAGTACGTGCAAAAGTTGCTGTGAAAAAAAGTTTGGCCCTTCCTATCGTGCACCGGTGCCAGTCCTGGGAATACATGGTACTACAACTGTTATACTACCACCTCTGCCTGGTTCTAAACAAAATAGCTTTGTTTCCATCGACAATGTCAAGTTACACCATGTGGCCGATCCTGCACAGCAGACCAAGAGTAACAACCAGTAGTAACTGAATCCCTCTCACTACTGGTCAAGAAGTCCCTCTACAAGTTTTGAGCAGCAACGCTGACACCTCTCCGAGCTTGGGGAGGGTGGAAAATTATCTTGCATTAGTTTCACTAACATCTGTTACAACAAGCAACACAGAAATTGCTGATTGATTTGACTCGACATCTACACAAGCGGATGGCGTCATTTATTATGAACCGCCGCAGGAGGCCATTGTTAGTTCTTGTCTTCAAAACACCGTTGCATTTTTTGCACGAACTGCTTCTGGATACTTCGACGATATCATCGATACTTTCTCGGACTCATCTGCCTCTCCTGTTTCTGAACTGTCAAAAACATGTAAGCTGATAACTTGGCTTAAAACAGATTACTTTATTTTCCTATGGAATTATCTGTGGCTTTCCTTGACTGTATTAGCTTTCCTCCTCCTTTGGATTGGTTTTGTTATTACCTTCTTTCTACTAGTACATGGTCATTATTTTCCTGAAAGACCAACAGTTGAACTACTGGATGAGGTCCTAAAACCCCATTTGTCTTCTCAGAAAGTCCACAGAGACTTGTCTTGCGTAAACATTTCCGCTGTACCAGTTCCTGATGGGATTGTTTGGGATAACGTCACATTTGATATATTCGTCCCAACAGAGGTCATTCAAATACCATATGTGTTTAAACTTTATATGAACAATGTAATAATACTCTGAGTTGTTTCGGATGACTGGGGTGAGAAAGCAGTTGATTCTATGATGACTGAGTTGTAGTATTTTACTGTATTTGAAAGTGAGGATGTTTATCAATTCAAAGAAAATGATGATGATATGTTTTGCTATAATTATTATGGACTCCATTTCATTCATGGATCAAGTACCCCAAAGACTATTTTTAAGTATATATAATGGGAACATTATCCAACTCCACCACAAAGGGAGTTCTAAAACATATTCTGAAAAATGTGCATACATTTCTAGGCACAGTGTTAAAAATGATGAGTCATATTATTTCAAATTGCCATTTATGGAACATGCACAAATGTTATTGTCAGATACAAAATTAATTTATTCAGATTCCTTCATTTCCCAGTTGACTATAGAAGGCTATGAATATTTTTTTAAAATTTATTGTACAGATAATAAAATCCAATACAATTGGACAGAGAGAAAAGAAACACAAATACAATCAGAAGCTAAATGCATGCTAAAACACGTCATGATTAGAACACACATAATATATTAAAAAGAGGAAGTGTTCCTACCTAAAAATATAAAACAATTCTAAATATAAAAATAGAATAAATCACCGAGCCCGGAACACCACATAATGCATAACAAAACAAAACAAAATACAAAAGCCCAGGTCCTAAAGTGTGTGTGCGTTAATAATGGCTTCAATAAATACCAGCATATGCCATAAAAATCCACAACTTAACCAACAGCGAACAGCGTGGCAAGAGCAGAGAGAGAGAGAAAAAGGAAGAAAGAAAGAAAAAAAAAAGCTATGAATATTGGTTGAATATTGGTTGAAGTCAATTGTCTTAAAAAGTGTGTGGGGAATGAAAAATTGGCAAATAAGGGGAAAGGAAGCTTTGTT
This sequence comes from Pleurodeles waltl, assembly GCF_031143425.1. NCBI lineage: Eukaryota > Metazoa > Chordata > Amphibia > Caudata > Salamandridae > Pleurodeles > Pleurodeles waltl. Next base: position 1,634,419,660 of record NC_090445.1, read on the forward strand.
TAGAGCATGCCTTATACCTGTTCAAATGATATTTTTAAATGAAACTGTACAACAGACAAGTTGTTTAGGCTCAGCAAAGATTAAGGATCTGAATGTACCCAGTATTCCTGCCGCTGCACAATTTTACAAATGGCAAAAATATATAAATGCACCTGAAGATCAGCTCGATGAATGGGTCCAAAAAGGCACATTTAATGCTTCACTTTCATTTCCTGGTGGGTGGTTATTGTGGCCAATAGATACCAATGGGTATCATAAACGTTTTGGAAACTCCACGGGAGGTTTTAGAACAAGTGTGCCAGACCTGCGCTATGTGTCATCTCAACAAGCAGGTATAGTGACAACATACAGTGTAGGAAAACTATGCCAGCAATGGTTGAAGAGTTCCTCACTAGATGTTGTTAAAGAACACCCCAGTCTCCTGTCTAACGATACTGACTTACAGGATTTCCTGTTAGCCCCCAGAAAACAATGCAGAAAGCACTTTTTGTATGTAGCCTATAATGAAATTTGGAAGCTTTCTAAAAAGAAGCTGCTGCCCAGTTAAGGCAAATAAATCAGGAGAATTTACAGAAGGCGTTAGCTGTTGTAGATAATTGGATTAACACCCTGTCTGACCACATATACACCTTAAAGAACATTGTTTCCTCTGCAATAGACATAGTACAGAGCGACATGTCCTCTTTACACCATGGACAAAGTCAACTAGGATCCATTATGCAGTTAGGTTGGACACTACAAACACTAATGGTAGGTCACGTTCCCTGGCAATACGTTAGCGCAAGGGACATATTTAATTTAATGCAACAACAACTAATGGCTAAAAAAGAAGCGACTTATGTCATGTTAAATATTGAGAAATTAGAAAAGTTGCCTTTTACTGTGGCTGAAATACCATCTGCTGAGTGGCTAATACACTGGGTCATTAATCTGCCTATTTCAACACTTCAAGTCACATCCTGCTTAAAACACATTCCAGTGGGCAGAAATGAAAGGATAGGAGATAGTTACATCCACAAGGTGTGGGAGCTACCCTTCTCATACAAATGTCTCAGTGACATGAAAGAGGTCTTTCTAAGCGGTAGCGAATGTGAGACTTCTGTCAGCCATTCGTTGGCTCGCAAACAGCTGTCCTTGCACTGGACGTGTAATGCTTTGGAAGCAAATTGGGCTTGTTATCTGAAGGGAGTCCCAGTCCCCTTGATTAGAACAGGGTTCCAGGTGCTCTCGAATGGTAGCTATGTGCTCCTTAATAGTGAGAGCTGTTGTGGGATGCGAGCCGAAATAGTTTATGTCATTTCGGTCTCCAAAATTTTCACATGTTGCGGGAATGTACTTTTCCTCCTACACGACAGAGGGAAGTAGCTGAGATTTGCCACTTCAAATGTGAATTTTGACAAGTTGAGCAGACTCACGGCTTTATTGGGACCTATGCGCTTCAGGTTGCGAGGCCATCCGCGGATATACAGTCCCTTTTAAGTACTAACTTTCCGAGACACTTTGGTGAACTCGTGAGACGGATCTTTAACGCATCCAGTATTACTGGAATCACAAATTTCTTTAAGACTGTTGGTTCTGGTTTCGTTCACACCTTTGCCTCTATATTCGGCTTAATACCTTCAGCCATCCACTCAATATTCTCCGCTATTTTCAGGGGATTTCGGAAACTTTGGCTCTAATGGGTGGCATCTTGCTATTGCTACTTTTTCTGTGCAATGGCTGTCCTTTTACAACAAAGAGGACTGAAAGCGCTTCCACCAGCGAAGCTGCGTCGTGAACGCATGATGCAGTACTTTAGAGCACCACTCCTGGAGCAGTTGGAGTGCGACTGGTCTCTGTCATTCCGACTGGTTTTACATTGTGTGCAGCCTGTGTTTTGGTGCCTCTAGTGCGCTTTTGAATGTGCACTGAAAGTTTGCCTTTCTACGCAGTGCTTGCTTTCATTGGATGCTGATATGTTGATGTTCTCGCTGAGGGCTCATTACCAGACATGCGCGTTGAGGGTGCGTTTGCTACGGGCAGCCGTTTATGAGTTGCCCTTTGTTGACCATGCAGCTCTAAACTCACTGTTGGGCACATCACGGAATGTTGCTACCTCGGCTGGAGCTCAGGCTTTGGAACACGAATGCTCCTTGGTTTTCCTTGGTGGTGAACTTCCTATTTTTCCACCTGCCGAAGTGGAAGATTTCCTATCTTCAATCATCCCGGATTCAGTTGACGACTTTAAAAATGACTCTGACTTTTGAAATTCGCCCTTTTGACGAGACAGTTAACATTTTAAGTTGTCCTTTTAATACATGCTCAAGTGTCTTTTGACTTGCCATTATTGACATTCCCATGTATATATATGCCTTAGAATGCTTTTTAGTACTTTTTACAAATAATTAGGCTTTGAACCACCTTTGAACCAGCAAGGGGATGGTGTTGTGTAGTCACTTTAGCTATAGCTTTATGCACGGTATTTTAGCAAAGTAGGCCTGCCGTTGTGCACTTTAACTTAGATATGTTTTATTCTAGCGTTGTTATGTTATTTTAACAATAGCTACATTTGTGGCCTTGTTTTATTTTCTCTATCTAGCTGTTCTTCGCCTAGGTCAGCACAGCGTTCTTAAACAAGACATTTCTTTCACTCGGTGCTTTCTCAAGGCTGCAGTAAGATAGGTTGCAGGCAAAAGAGGTACACTTTGTCTCTAATGTTCACAGAAACATACACACTCTTACGTGGGGATCCTTTCTTGGAACATCAGCTGTGTTATTATAAAAACACTACGTTAACCCATGTAGGTTAGAGGGAGATTCCAGCCAGATGACCACGACTGTATGCTGATTACTTCGCTGCAGCTGCTTATGTAGTCTACAGGCCTCTTGCTCAGGTATGAGGGATGATGTCTTCCCAGGGAAACCTAAAGGGTGGAATTGGAGCTTAACATGCTGTGCTCTAACATAGCTTAGGTAGAAACTATCTTGCAAACCCTAGTGTCAATATGGTAGCGTTATGTTTGTGTTTTACTCTCCTTGTCACAATTTTAATCCTGTGATGCTTCATTGTCCTAGTTATTGCCATACATGCTTCATTATCTAAGATGCAGCTACTTCAATAAAACTTTACTGAACTTTTCTCTGCCTCTGATTGTACTTGCATACGTGAGACTAATGTAACTGAGGGAAACAGATGAGATCTGAGTGACCATAATTCCCCTGAGGGTTCATTTATGTCATGCGCCCCGTTGCCCTAATCATCCCTGCTCTTGGGTTGAGATGAGGCCCTACCAGTTAGCCGGAACCCAGATTAGGCCGACAAGTGTCACATGGTGTGGGTTTAGGCTCAGTCTCCCACAGTACAGGTGATTCTGTCGCCCGAATCCAGTAGTCTAATTAGAATAATGAGAACTTATGCGACAGTCTGAACCAGGTGTTAAAATGAGGTGCAAATCGGAGTTAACGTAATTTTTTGGTTCCGCCTCCCACCCAGGCGTTATGTTTGCATGGGTGGATAAATATGGTGCTTGGGGCTTAGAGTTGTTTATTGGACGGAACGGCTACCTTTCATCTCATTGACGCAAAGTGGTTTCGCGCATTCCAAAACATTACAAGAACTCCAATATTTTGATGCTAGATGGTTCTAGCATCAAAATACAAATACGGAGTTAAGTTTGCGCTGAATTAGCATTAAAAAAGAAATGACGCTAATTCAGCACAAAGCAAGTACAAATATGGGCCTTTTTTTTTAGGTTATTTAGAAGGTAATGTAGCTATCTTACCTATGGTCAATCTGTCCACCACTTCTTTTTCCTGAAATCCAATGTTAACTGTATTAATGCTAACTCACATTCATCCTCACCATTGCCTTCTTCTTCATCGGCCTCATTTCAAAATGCGCCTCCCTTGAGCCCAGAGGCAGTATCTGAGCATGGCTTACTTCCTGGGAGCAGTAAAAATGTCTCCCCCTACGGCTTATAACTAGGCCTAAAATCCATCTGTCCAATCTTTCCAAGGTATATTCGTTTCCCCTGGAGCAGGGGTAAAAAATCCTTCCATAGCTCCTTCTTTGACTACGGCTATGGCTTTTTCACTTGCTTAAAGTGTTTCTGCCAATATTTAATTTACAGTTTCCCCTCACCAACTCCTTAACTGTATTCTGGAACACACCAGAAGTGCGCTTGCCTGTAGAAAACTTTGCAATGCACAGTTCCTCTATGAACAGTGTTCCCTGACGAGCACCCAACCATGTTATTTTTGTTCTCACCACCTGCAGTTCACTTGCCTTCAGTCCTTGTAACACGCAGTAATCCACCGAAAAAGCACTCGTCTTCCTTTTATCGATGAGTGGGATACTTTGGGTTGCTAAGCAACTCCTCAAGCTGTGAGGTAAAAATGCATCACTTAATCAGCCAATCTGGTGCCATAAAGAGACGTGATGAACACGCGGTGCGTACTGAGATAGGTGATAAGGTAGGGTTATAGTTATGAGTGTGATCCTAATAGTGCACATACCCTGAAACACGTACTAGGCCGCAAAACGACGCCTTCCCCAAAATTAATCCTTACATGTACCGCTACACCACGTGTGACGGTGTTCTGCCTTGCTTCTGCAGATTTGTTTTTGCGGTCACTGCTTCCATCATCTCCAGACTGCAGCAGTACCGCAATACCTGCCGCAGGTCCTCTTGTTGACTCTCCTCCCGATGGTCCTGGGCCATAATAATCCTCATCACCAGTCAAATGAATCAGGAACACAGTTAAGAGGAGAAGGGTGTTTAATTATTACAACCGCATTGGGAGGGAGTCCGCCTGCAATTGCCACTAATCTGCATACCTTCCTTCATTTTTGCTTTTCTATAACAGACTAATAATTTGGACATTTGTGGAAAACAAATAAATGCCGAGCTGGCTGACAAAATATGGCAGTCAGTTCAGCGTTCAATGGCGTTCAATGGAGGCACCAATGAATACAGTGAAGGCTTAGAGATCTCCACCAGGCAGGCGAAAATCTTGGAGTGTGACAATCAGGCAGAAGGAGGCGGGGCCTCTGCTGACACGGTGGGCCTGGCAGGCTGCTCGGCATACTGTAAATAAGGATCTTTGTCCATTGCGATCGTAAAGCATCACTCAATATTTGGGAAATTTAAACTCAAATAAGTCCCACAGCACCTTGAGAATTTAATGATGCAAGACAAAATATACCTAATATGCAAAAGTAGATATGAGACCAACGACTGTGCTTATGTCAAAATGTTGGGTTCTGTGTGGCCACAGAGAATTAAGGTGAACGTCTCCCACAGCAGATCTGCCTTGATTTGCCTTTTTCCATTTGCTGTTAGACAGTAACACACAGCCTGCAAGGAAAAAACAACCAGCATTTTGACATTATCAGCCTCCGAATGGAACAGGGTCAGAGTGTTGACTTAGAAAATTACTGTTTTCTCAGCGCTTGAATAAATCCTCACACCAACCTGCTGCTTCTCAGGTTTACAGAATTTAATTTAGCGCAATTGATTTATCCTTCGGGGCAGGTGGAGCGAGCAGACATTTTAGAGCAGTATTTATAGAAGTGTTTACACCAGTTAAAATACAGCAGTACAAGATCAGCAGTGACCAGCACAGCATTTTATCCATCAATGAAAAGTCTATTTTATTTGCACATGCAGCAGGAGGAATTCATCCTGAACGAGTATCCTTTGCTCAGGCATCCATACATTTGTTTGCCCTTCCTGCTAGTGCATCAGTATTACGCTCATCACCTTTGTCAATATTAAGGGTATGAAATGCACTTCCTGTCTATCGTTGGCTTTTCATCATCTCTTGGAGAAATCACTTCCCACTAAGGTAGGTTAGAGGTATCTCAGTGTTTACTATTGTTAGCACAGAGGAATTCATAGTTACCCCTACATTATGCCTTAGGACTGCTCCTATCCTCTTGTTACACACCAATGGGGAAAACAAGGATCATTTGATACCGAAAGAGGCACCTTTGATCCTCTTAAAAATCAAACTTTGTTCGTGATCACCAAGCAATTCCTTGACCACTGACTGGTTTACATCAGAGTTGAAGGTACAACCCCTTCAGCCACCATACGCTTATTTGCATGACTGACTACTGTCTCATTTTGTTTGTGGTTTAACATTTTTATGCAACAACGGTGTTGCTGTTTAGAGAAAACAAAATGATATAGGCCCTGATTATGAGTTTGGCAGACGGGAACACCCATCCGGCAAACTCCTGACAGGGTGGCTGCCACTGTAGTGGTGACCTCCCTGCGGCCTCATTATGTCTTTCCTGCTGGGCTGACAGGTCCACCAGTCAGCCGAGCAGGAATGTGGTGGCAGCATTGCCACCGGCTCGATTACGAGCCAGAGGAAATGCTGCCTACTGCAGGGGGCACCAGCACCCTCGTAATGCACACTGTCTGCACAGCAGACAGTGTGCATTACGAGGGTACTGGGCAGGAGCACACTTGCACTGCCCATGCCAAAGGCATGGGCAATGCAGAAGCCCCCCCTGTGGCCCGCTGCACCTGTCCTCCGCCAGCCTTTTCATGATGGTGAAACCACCATGAAAAGGCTGGCGGAGAACCAGGTTGTAATCAGCAGGCTGCCCTGGCTAATTTCAACCTACACCTGCCGTCAGCCCATCAGGATCACTGATCCTGGTGAAGACGGCGGTCCCCTTGCAGTTGGACCGCCAGGGTCTTAATGTCGTGGTTGGACCGCCACAGCAGTGGCTGTCCGACTGCAACCACGAGTCTGGCGGTCCTAGAACGGCCAGACTTGTAATTAGGCCCATAGTCTGCAAGCTCTGGTTTCATATTCTTTACCAAGTCACCTTCCTTAAAAATCTTGTTATAACTTCGAGGAAAGTATGTCCCTTCACCCACCGGGTGAAGGTGTGTCCAATTCCTGCTTTATTACAGGTGCACTTTCCTAGGAAATCTGGCAGTTACGATTTGTTAATTAAAGAACCATTGAGACATATTTAGTAGCATAGTTTCTACAAGACTGTCCCATCTTTTGAAAATATTAGGCAAGATGTCCAAAGTGATTTGCCATTCTCAAAACCTACACCCGACTAAGCAGCCAGCTTTGCAAATGCAAGAAACAACATCTCAATACACTAAAGAGGCACTGCAAGTCAGACGAACGAATGGTTTACAAACACTCTTGTGATTGCAAATTTCTGAAAACATTGTGACTACTAACATTAGTTGGTATCTGTCAGCAAACTGGGAGCTGTCTGGGCACCAAGGAAGAACACTGCTCTTGATTATTTTTTATTTCACCACTGAGGTGGAATTTCTACTCTACTCTGTCAGTGTGTTCCAACCTTCCAGGCGTTGGTTTTGCATATTGATAGACATGGGCTCATATTGGTGTCACTCTCTGAAATATTCTACTCAAGGCTTATTGTTTTGGTTGAGCCCTGCTTTAAATGGCAATGGAATGCGATCACTTATCATAGCAATTTTATCTTGTTATTACCATATCACAAGTTGATAGTGATAGAATAGGGCCTACCCTTGCTTCCTTGAGGGCTCCAACACACTCCTTGTACACTCATTTTGCCTTGCTAGTCACAAGGATTGGGGACGTGAGCCTTGCTTGCTTCTGGGGGTTGTGGTTTGCTGGCTGCCCCCTCCTTCCTAGTTGCTCTTCCTGTGTGAGTCCTGCTAGTGTGTCTCCACTGCAGCTCAACTGTGCTGCACCTGCTTCAGGAGCTCCTTGAAACTTTACACCCTGTCCCCCTCACCCCCAGGCTCACCTTTGGTTTGCAATCTCTACTCGACCCTGTTTCCAGGCAGAGGGAGACCACCATTTTATGCCCCAGTTTACCTGAGGGGACCTCATCCACGGTTTAGCTCCGTCCATGCTGAGTGGATTCTGGGCCACCACACAAACAGTGTGTCGTAAGGAATGTTAGTACCTGGTCAGTACTCAATCAGAAACTGATATTCTTTGACATATAATATCCATTTCTCAATTCCCAGTGATGATCTTTGCAAGAATGTTAGTAAATGTTTGTGATTTGGTTAGTGCCCTGTGCCCATTCTCCATACCGGTATTACAAAAATGAGGGCCAACTCACAAGATGGCTATTGGTTACTCCTTCAAGATAGACTAGAATTTTTAGTAGAGGAGCATACTTGTTTGCTGTAGAAAGTGGAATTTGTCAGCCAAATTTACCAGCCTCTTTGCCATGCCTGGTGGCACGAACAGTTCATCTTTGACTTTTTTAACCTTCCGGTATTGACTGTCACTGGCAAGAAGTTGAGTGTGATGGATCCATGAAATGATGTGTAATAATGTCTTTCAGTTTTAACATGTCACCATTTTGACTCATGGCAGTGACAATTTGTTTCAGTGAAAGTGCAGCAGGCATGTTTGATTTCACAATTAAATGTATGTAGGCTTCAACTGTCTTAGAAGGGTTAACTTGACACTATACAGACACTCTGGAGACATAGTCGGCAGGGTTTTGATCCTTCCCTGGATGACACATAATTGTGTAGGTGTACACTTGTAATTGTAGACCCCAACGTTCAATCTGAGGAGGTATCTTGGCTTTTGAATTGCCAAAGATGGTCTGGATGCTTGATGATCTGTCACAAGCATAAAAGATTTTACATATAGGAATGCATGGAAATATTCAAAGCCCACATTACTGCTAGCCTCTCTTTTCCAGGTTGTGGATAAGCATGTTCCGGCTCGGACAAACTTTTCCTTGAATATGCCACAATACTTCTTCGAGCATTTTGGTGTCCACTGTGCAAGGATTGCGCCTAGCCCGACTGGGTTTGCATCAACAATAATTTCTGTATGGAGCTTGGGATCAAAATATGCCATTTCAGTAGAGTTTTCAATAGCTTGTTTGATTCTCTTAAAGCTTTGCTTGTATTCCTGTGACAAGTGGAATGAAACATTCTTTTTCGTCACCTCTCTCAATGGAGCGCTTACAGTGGGAAAGTCTCATATGTATCTGGAACAGTAACTGGCCATGCCAAGGAATGAGTTGGCAATGCATGCACTTTAGGTGGATCTGGTGTCATGCCCCCATCTGAAAAAAATGGCTAAAGAATTTTAGCTTTGTCTTATTTAATTCACATTTTTTAGCATTTAGTGCTAAACCTACAATAATAGGTAAACAACCCACTTGCCTGAGAGCTCTATTGTGCTCCTTTTGAGTAGCTCCAAAAACTAGTATGCCATTGCTATAGTTGAAAGCATTCATGACAGGATTTCTGATATGTCTATTGACACTCTGAAAAATCTCTGCAGATGATGATGCACTAAAACATAGGCCCTCATTCTGACCTTGGCGGGCGGCGGAGGCCGCCCGCCAAAGTCCCGCCGTCAGATTACCGTTCCGCGGTCGAAAGACCGCGGCGGTAATTCTGACTTTCCCGCTGGGCTGGCGGGCGGTCGCCTTCAGACCGCCCGCCAGCCCAGCGGGAAAGAGGCTTCCACGATGAAGCCGGCTCGGAATCGAGCCGGCGGAGTGGAAGCTGTGCGACGGGTGCTGTTGCACCCGTCGCGTATTTCACTGTCTGCACAGCAGACAGTGAAATACTTGTAGGGGCCCTCTTACGGGGGCCCCTGCAATGCCCATGCCAGTGGCATGGGCACTGCAGGGGCCCCCAGGGGCCCCGCGACCCCCCCTACTGCCATCCGGATCCCGGCGGTCCGACCGCCGGGATCTGGATGGCGGTAGGGGGGGTCGGAATCCCCGCGGCGGTGCAGCAAGCTGCGCCGCCGCGGAGGATTCAATGGGGCGGCGGTACACTGGCGGGACCCCGCCAGTGGTGCCGGTCCGACCGCGGCTTTACCGCCGCGGTCGGAATCCCCATTGGAGCACCGCCGGCCTGTCGGCGGTGCTCCCGCGGTCCTCCGCCCTGGCGGTCAAAGACCGCCAGGGTCAGAATGACCACCATAGTCTTTTTTTATTGAAACAGACCAATATGTGTAGAAAAGGTTGTAATGTACCTGCAATGCTCATTGAGTTCTAATTGATGCTGTCCTTTATTTAAATCAAGGTGAGAGAAGACCTTTGGACCATTCAATTGTGTTATCATGTCAGCAATGTGTGGACCAGGATGTCATTCTCTTTCAATTGCCTTGTTCACTTGATGCATATCCACACAGATGCATACAGCTCCTAAACTGTCCATTTTGGCCACTACCGCTATTGGAGAAACCCATGGTGTTGGACCAGTAGAACGTGCAACAATTTCATTTTTAAGTAATGATTTGAGTTTCTTTTCATCAGCTTCTTGTAAATTAAATTCAATTCTGCAGTGTCTTTGAGCAGCAAGACAGACATACCCATTAATATGCAATTGTGCTTTCATAGTCTTAAGTTTTCCTAACCCCTTGAGCAACAAAGGGAACTGACTTACTATTTCATGAGGAGCATTCATGTTGTACTTCACTGAGATCCGTCCCATTTCAGCAGCTGTGTTAAAGCTGTGCAAACAGGCACCTGATGTCGTACCTTGAAGCTCCTGGATGGGTGCTCGTACTTTTGTTTTCTTCTGTGTCTTCACCACTACGAATGAACCTTTACTTTTCAAGGGTGTCCATGTGCACACTTTAATTTCCAATGGCATCAGCCGTGGCAATGGAGATAGTTAATTGCATTTCTCCTCACGCATAATATTTATTGACTCACCGCTATAGATAAAGGTATTAAACAGCTGTATATTTTCAGTGTAATTTCTGGACAATGTTTGAATTACTTTGGTGCTTTTTCATGTCGACTTTTCTTTGACTGGTATTTTTCTTCATGTGCGGTTTGTCCGACATGCACACATTTTTCTAAGGTAAACATCAACATTGCACAACTATCTTCTTCACTTTCACTTGATGTTGATGCTGACAATCTTTGTGACAATGGTTTGGATGACGATCAACTTCAATGGGTGTCAATTTGTCTCAATTGAGGTTATCCCTTGGCCTTAAGGGCTTGCGTTGAATGTCGCTTTTGGAACATTCGGTCGGTCATTTTGTCTTCTCATTGTGACACACTTACTTTTTGCTTCACCTAGCAAACCATTAAAAAATGGGTCTCCTTCCCACAACCTTTGCATATCTGTCGAGTGGCTGGACATTTACCTTGGAAATGACAATCCACACTTGAAACACAGCTTCTTTTTCCTTAGAGACATCACCTTGTGTCCTTAGCTTTATGTTTCTGCTTGCTTTTCATGTTCAATGCTGACTCACTTTGGGCTCCTCTGGGTCCATGTCAGCAGCTTTTTGATAAGCACACTGTTCAGCTCTGACAGCCATGAGACCTCACTTCAGACTAAGAGTTTCTCTCAGCATTTGTCGTCTAAAGAATCTGACAGGCGTCAGTCAATAACTCTGAGACATATTGCTTCCTCATTATAAAATCCATCAAACTTACAGTGTTTGATGAGCATATCCAGTCTCTCAACAAATTTGTTTATAGTTCTCCCACCTCTTTGTCATTCTTGACTGAAAATGTACCTTTTGTAATCTACATGGGCCATTTGATTTAATTTGAAATTCAAGGCTCTTTAATTGGACAGTACATAACTTTATCGGCTTGCAGAATTTTCTTTATGACTTCTTTTACACCATCACCAGTAAGATTGTTCAGGTATTTGATAATCTTTGTGTTATCTGTTTCTTCGAGTGCATCAATGAAATTATCAAATGTCACTAATGCCAATATTTGGCTTTTTTGCTGGTATCAAAGGGTGGTTTCAGAAAGGTGGCAGCAGTGTAACTATTTACTGAAGTAGCTGACACTGAGACTGGAGGTCTCTCCAACTCTGCTTGGTGGTCTTGGTGAATTTGTTCATGCACACCATCTATGAGGCCTTGTGACGTGCTGGCCTTTGTGTCATCTTGGACAGTTTGTGGAACTGTGACCTCTTTCTCGGTCTCCATTGGAGCACTTCACTTTCTCGAGACTTCTGGAGTTGTGGTGAGCCATCACCCAGCAGCTTTGGTGGTGTGCTGCTTCAGGTATTAGACAGCTCAGTAAGCACAACCCTTGTGTTTCCTCTTGGGTCTCCTAGCCCACCAGTGAGGTCGTAAAGTTCTGGTGAGTGTAACAACAGGATGCTTTGTTATCAACTGTTCTTTCGGCTAACACTCTTTTCTGTTTTTGTTTGTGGCCGCCTTTAGCATTATCACTCCATTCACTGTATAGCATTATATTGCATAGCAGCATAGTACCTCTCTGTATTGCTTTGCTAATAGGTTCTTGGTCAACAATGCGTAAACTTCTCAGTGAAGCTTTCTTTATCTTCAAATGCTTCTAATGGGCTGGGGTTGCGCTATGACTCCTCACACGCCAAATGCCGATTCTCCACTTTGACGGAGGCACACGTGGAACGCACAAGCAGTTTGCTTGGACCACGGCAAACTCTCTGGGAGAGTACTGGTGATCTTTGCGTTACTTATTCCCTATCTCACCAGTTTTAGCATCTTCCCCCGCCTGGGTACCCGCCAATGAATATGCCACACACTGAGCTATGTATTACACGTCTTCATTCTATCAACTAGCCACTCAACATTCTAAGTCTGCATTCACTTTGCCACATTCAAACACTTACGTCACAGCTCTAGGGAGTTCTCCAGGAGTCAAAAGGGTTCCGTCATTCATACTCATACAACACTACACCTGTATGCACTTATCTTTCGATATTTTGTTCCTCAATATTTTGTCCTCAATATTCTTGTACCACAATATTCTGGGGATCAATATTCAGTAGAACAACCTCCTGTAAGCAATCACTTAGAGTGAGGCACATGGCTATGTGGGCAGCAAAGTTGCAGCATTGAAGCATATGCACACACGAGTAGCTAGATTGAAGTGATGACTGCACACATGTAGCCAGCCCTTTTAGTGCTTAGTCTGGTGAGATTTGTGAATGAGGTTTGTGTTACGACTCTGCCGTCCCATCTCTAGTTGGCACTGTGAACGGACTATCTGTAGCCTGGGAATCACCATTAACACTCACCCAGTCCTTTTCTGACTCCTGATTGCTTCCCTTTTTGATATGGCATGGTATAGAAGAACTACATTTGCTTCCATGGACTTCAGGTCCCATAATGCACTGCCTGGTAGTCGGTTAGACCTGTAATCTGCTGTCCATTGCTTCCTATGGGCAAAGTCTGGTTGTTCCTTTGTACTGGATTCTCTCCTCCAGGGCTTGTGAGAGACTGAAACGGTACACACCCGTGACCTCTCTTGTGCAGCCCTTCCATGTGACTACACCCTGGGTTTGCTGCTGCCTGGAACTGCTTATAAGCTGCCATTTCCTGGAGCTCCTTGTAGTGCATTGCAGGATTTTCAGATTGTGGGGATACTCCTGCCCTTTCAAACAATATCATAGAATTTTCAGATAATGAAGAGACAGTTCCTGTTTCACGTGAATTAATTGATTTGTCTGACGTGAAGAAATACCTGCAGTTGCTAAGAAGGTGATGACTTCTTAGAAAGTCTAAAGATCTTATCTGTGTCAAAGCAAACCATGGAGATTTCAGACAATGAAGTAAGCCAGCAATCAAACTTGAACAGCATGTCATAAGAAATTATAGCCTTCTCCTAGAACTGGACACAGTTGCAGCCTCAACCACTGATCCTGACTTGTTGTTCCCTTCCACTGTGTTTCCTGTCTCAAGCTCAGCGGTTAGTGAAGAACATATCTTTGATTTACTGGTGTCAGATCTTTATGTAAAACCAGCTACACCAATGCCACCTGCTGTGTCCCTGAAATTAAAGGCTCCTGAAAAACAGCGCTCTGAAACAGAAGTACTGAAGAATGTAATGTCTCCCACCAAAATCAAAGACTTGAATTTGAATCTTGTATTCGAAGCTCTGATGATAAGTACTGTACTTAGTGTTGTATTGCAAGAAACCATCATCAATTCAAAGGCTAGAACTGAAAATTTAGATGACAATGCAAAGGCAACTTTTAAAGGGATTCCAGTTCTATTTTTCCCAGAGAACCACCTTTCAGTGTTAACAGAGCTGAAGATAAACTACCTGTAGTAGAAACGCTTTGCAAAGAAACCATTTCTGATACCATGAATACACCACAGAGCACTTGCAATGCAGAAATCTCAGTCTTGTCTGAAGATCTCCCTAAAGAGTTAGCTTGTGGAACTTCTACATTTTCAGTTGTTCATCTAGTTTCTATAGACTTGAAAAGTCCTTTTGATCCTGTAATGGAAACTCTTAAGTCATCCAAAACTGTAGAAAAGTCTGACCTTTTCATGTTTACCCTGGGTATACCAGTTACCCATGTCTCTCAAATCTCTATGCTTTGAAAGCCTCAGACCACAATCAATGCAAATACTGCTGCAGAAACAAACATATCCTGCTTTTCTGAAGGTGTTACAGACCTGGTTGTTACTAATATACCAATTATCTTCTCCAAAGAAGAAAGTATTGTACAGGAAACTAATGTCCTAAACAGTACCGCCCATAATGCCATTCCAGATCTCCTTGCTCCTGAATCCACCTCACCAGAAACCAACTCCATGCACTCCTCCTATGGAAATCGAACAATCAAGGGGAAAGGCATCAGAGCCCATATGGATATTAATGCATGCTTTGTTCATTGGATGATTCACCTGTGGCAGGACTGTAAATGTATCAACCAAGGTTGGTGTTGGATTTTCTTGCTGTTGCTTTTTCTCTTCAACTTTCTTCAGCCAGAGGATTGCTTTCTCTTCTTGAGCAGAATGGTGGTGGGGGAGGGATTTACTGTTATGACTCTCCCATCCCATCTCTAGGGGGCGTTGTAAACGGACTATCTATAGCCTGGGAATCGCCATTAACACTCACCCAGAGTCCCTTTTTGACTTCTGTTTGCTTCCCTTTTTGATATGACATGCTATGGAAGAACTACATTTGCTTCCATAGACTTCAGGTCCCACAATGCACTGCCTGGTAGTCAGTAAGACCTGTAATCTGCTGTCCATTTCTTTCTTTGGGTAAAAGTCTGGTTGTTCCTTTGTAGGGGATTCTCTCCTCCAGGACTTGTGAGAGACTGAAACTGCACACACCTGTGAACTCTCTTGGGCAGCCCAGCCAAGTGACTTCATCCTGGGTTTGCTGCTACCTGGAACTGCTAATAAACTGCCATTTCCTGAAGCTCCTTGTCGTGCACTGGAGTTTGATTCCTTTGTGTACCAGACCCCTTGTTGGACTATGTTACAGTCCTGTTCCTGTTATGCTTTAGCCTGAACCTGCTCTCTGTTTTTCAGCCTTGTTACTGCTTGTTTCAGACAGAATCTGCATCCTGTTTCTTAGCCTTGTTCCTGCTTGCTTCAGCCAGAGTCTGCTCCCTGTTTTCCAGGCCTGGTCCTGCCTTGTTTCAGCCTGAACCTGCTCTCTGTTTTCCAGTCCTGTTCCTGCTTTGAGTCAGACTGAGCCTGTTCCCTGTTATCCAGGCCTTTCCCTGCTTGCCTACTAGTTTGTTCCTCTGTTTCTGTTTCCTCTTGGGTTATTGTGTCTGGTAAGTGTACTATCAGTCCTCACCTGTGTATAAGTTTTTTCCTTTGTACTTGGGTTGGCTCCTAGTTTCCAGGAGGCAATTCCTTCCCCATCCTTTGTCTAGTGTTGTATGTAGTCTTCAGTGCCTAACACTGACAGTGTGCTATTGCTGTTTTCCAGGAATTGCCACTGTGTTTCCAGCTTGACCCACAAGGGCTTGTCTCGTGCATTTAAGTACAATCCTTGTTTGTGCCCTAGGGTCCAGAGACAGAATCACTTCTGCTGCCTCCTTTCTATGGGGCTTGCGGGGAGACTATCTGTAAGAGTAATCTGCACAGAGGCATTGATATTCCCTGTTGCTGTGGAAAGTTCTGAGCCTTACCCTGTGTACAACCTTAATGGTAACCCCAGTGTGTTTGTCCATTACTGATCCGTTCCCTGTTTGTTCACACTAAGGTTGCTCTGCCTTCACTATCCTGTTTTCTGTGCCTTACCATGGCTTTCCTTTCCCAGTGTATGCCTCTAGCTGCTCTTCTGCTTTGGTAAACTACCTCCTTGGGAGATATTCTGTGACCTCAAGAGGTGCCCCAACCAGAGTCCTGACAAGCCCCGCCTGGAACCGTGACAGATTATGCTTTGATGAGGCTGAGTATAACAGCAACTGAAAACAGAAATATCTCAAAATGAGTTTGTTGGCAATGGGTGTTGGGAATGTAAACCAGCTGTTTCCCTTCAGGGCAGTGTGAGCCCCTGAGTATGAATGCTGACAGGAGGTACCATGAGTACCGAAAAAGATAGCACATTGTGCCGTATTCCGTGCTAGCTGTTGTCATTAGTGAACCGCATTATCTAAATGCAGATGTTCTGTTCGGATTGTATGCCAGTTGAAATTGATTGACCCTAAAGTGATTATGAGAGATTTTGAAAGATGCTGCTGATAGAGCTTGGCAGACAAGGCCCGAGCAGTCTGAAACTTGAGTTTAGTCACAGCTGGCTGCAGAGAGGGAGAAATGCCCATGCTAGAATCAAAACGGTTTCCTCTAAAGAGCTAGACGCAGGACATGTTTAGCTATTCATTGAGCAATTATTGGGTGGATAAACTCTTGTTTTAGAGTGAGGATTTGGGGAACTTGATAGACTGTGGCTGACTGAGTAAATACATTTCTATTGGGGAACCACACCAACACCTGGATCAGTGGAGAGTGGTGCCTTATATTCAGGCCCTGATTTAAGAGGGCCTAGCGCCACTTTGATGCTCCCTTAATGTCATTTCTTTATGCTTAAGAGGCAACATATTTACAAAGTGGCGCAATGTATGCATTGCGCCACTTTGTATGCGTTTCCGCTACATTATGCCTGCACCAGGCATTATGTATGCAAAGGGGGCATTCCCTCGTTAGGTGGGGGCCGAAAAAATGGCGCAAAGAAATCTATATTTCTTTGTTTCATTTGTTTTGGCACTTTCAACGCCTGCTCAGAGTAGGCGTTAAAAGGAGGGACACCATTATTTACAATAGGCCTCAATGGGCTTTGTAGGATTAGCGACTACATTTTTTACGCTAATCCTGCAAAAATCCGAACTAGTGTCAAAAATTGTGATGCTAGTTTCCTAACTACTGCCATGATGCGCAGTATCTTAGATACGGCGCACACATAGTGGCATTAGGGTGAGGCGCTATGGGGTGCAAGAATAGTGCTGCTGCACTGGGCACAGCGCCACTTTTCTTAAATCTGGCCCTCAGTTCCTTAGGAATGTTGGCTCACATTCTGAAGATGGGTTAAATCCATGAGGTGCTTTGTGTGTGCAGTTATGCAGGCGTACCCAAAACCCCTTAGACGTGTCTACACAGGTCCATTATGGCCGCACTATTCTCTATTAGGCATTAAAGGTAGCTTTAAATATTGCAGGGCTCTCACTCACACCACAGCAGATTAAGGGCCTCATTCTGAGGCCGGCAGGCGGCGGTCGCCGCCCGCCTGGCGGGAATCGCCATATGGCCGCTCCGCGGTCGAAAGAACGCGGAGGCCATTCTGGCTTTCCCGCTGGGCTGGCGGGTGACCGCCAGAAGGCCGCCCGCCAGCCCAGCGGGAAACCCCTTCCCACGAGGAAGCCGGCTCCGAATGGAGCCGGCAGAGTGGGAAAGGTGCGACGGGTGCAGTTGCACCCATCACGAATTTCAGTGTCTGCTAAGCAGACACTGAAATTCTTTGTGGGGCCCTCTTACGGGGGCCCCTGCAGTGCCCATGCCATTGGCATGGGCACTGCAGGGGCCCCCAGGGGCCCCACGACACCCCATACCGCCATCCTGTTCCTGGCGGGCGAACCGCCAGGAACAGGATGGCGGTATGGGGTGTCGGAATCCCCATGGCGGCGCAGCAAGCTGCGCCGCCATGGAGGACTCCTGAGGGCAGCGGAAAACCGGCAGGAGACCGCCGGTTTTCCCTTTCTGACCGCGGCCAAACCGCCGCAGTCAGAATGCCCTTGAGAGCACCGCCAGCCTGTTGGCGGTGCTCTCGCGGTCGTTGACCCTGGCGGTCAATGACCGCCAGGGTCAGAATGACCCCCTAAGTGTTAGCTAGCGGAGCGGTGTAGCAGAGGTGCCTCTTATAAACCTTGCATAAGGAGCATTGGAGCTGGTCTGATTTCATCCTTATTTCATCCTGATTTAAATCATCCTGATTTCATTCGAGGTTACAAATCGAGTTTTTTCATCACAAGCCGGTTACAGCGGGTTAGAATTCTATCTGAGGAAGTGTGTGCTTTGGTTTCATGCACACATCACATGATAGGGGCTGAAAATGTGTTTGGGATTCAACCCATAACCTGCAAGATTGGGGTTGAAGAACTGGAACTCTGCTTGCAGGGACAAATATTTCTCACAGGCGAATGAGTTGTTTCTACCAAGAAGGTGCTCTATGAATTCCATTTTATGAAATGAAGTTTTGATGTCAAAACACTGTGAACTAACACTGTTGTATAAATATAATGCCGTTCCCTTAGTGACACAGTGTGGATGGAATTCTACCTACATTTTACCTGTATTATGAAATCCTTATGAGTGGGACATTAGTAAAGGTTGACATACTCTAACCTCATATTATGGACTTCTGCTCCAGATTCCAGTCTCTTAGAATGTAAAACATAAGCAAACACAATTTTATTTGTTATCTGCTTGGAATGCATTCTGTGGCCCTACTTCTACAAGTTCAATTTTGTGTTAAATTCTTCATTCCCATTAATTGACTGACCACCATATTTTAGTATTAGTGTAGCCCAGGCTTTAGGATCATCAACCAAGTTGAAAATGTCAATTTTCCTAATAATTTTAAACGTGTTGGTGGTGTAAAACATTTAGTTAACAGTGGGTCCTCAAATACTCCTATCTTGATAGTTATTTCTCTGTATTGTTAATATTCATGGTCGCTTTTATATCCCCACATGTAGAAATAAATGTAATGTGCCACTCATTACTGCTCGTTTCTGTCAGGAGAATGACCTTTGACTCCCTCAGCTCCAAGCACCCAACACGCAAACCAAATGATGTGCTCTGTCCAAGAATTACCTTAAGTAGTTCAAGATCATAACTGAACATAATTGTCTTGTCACTGCTGGATGCTGTTTACTACCAGCCACAGTGAATAAAAACACAATTTCATGTAGTGACGCATTCCAACTTCTCCAAGTGGTCCTTCAGTCGTTGTGTAAACTCTTTTACAAGGAACTGTAGAATGAAAAACCCACAAATGTGAAAACCTTGTCTTAATGGGAACAATATTTAGGATTACAATGCTAAGCCTCCACACCAAGATACATGATCACGAGTTTTAGAATGGACTCAGAAGCCAGTGATCTCTATTGGAGAAAATGGAGGGAAGGGTCTGAGAGTTTGTACACTGTTGTATCTCATTTAGATACAGCTCAACAGGCCAAAATGCACCCAGCGCAAACACACAAAGAATGATACAGTGTCAGGTCTTACCAGAGGAATGCCTGCAATGAGCCAAAGAAGTACACAGAGCACTCCAGTCCTGGAGGGTGCCAGAACAGGAGGAAGCACAAAGGAGGACACTTGTAGCTTCAGACAGCTGCACGTTGTAGTCAATGAATACAATCATTCAAGAAGTACAAAGCACGCATCGGTAAAGACAGAAGATGAGGTGACAAAAATGTAGGAAAATGAGATGAGTGGTTGAACTATGATTGAGGAGCTATATGACTAAGCAGTTATGAGACAACTGGCAGCCTCCTGTTGTCTCTTGATTTTCCCTGTAAGCAACCTCCTTCCCTCGTTGCCTTGCTCTGAGTAATCATGTTATTGATGTGACCTGAAAGTCTTTCCCCCAACCCCTCTATGCCCTCACTGCCACTGACCAGTCCTTCAGAGTCTCCATTTGATGTCTTGCACTCTTTTTTCGTCGGAGATGCAGGTGGCAACTGATTTTCTGAAGGCTCCTGATAACAAGAAAGCAAAATGTAGTCACATTGCTTTGGCATTCCTTTCATTTTTTAGAGGAAACAATGCTGAATAGTCAGAATCGTGTTTGCACCCACAAGTAATGCACTTCCTGAGATGCAGCATCTAATGACTGAGAAAATAATACTCTGTGTATATATTCAGTGATTTAATTAAAAAAACTAATAGTATATTGTATCTCAAAAATCTGAATACTCTTAAAAGACCCAACTCAGTCTAGCTCACACAGAGTTCACAATTTGTCTATTATAATCAAGTAGGGGAGAAACAGTCCAGTTTATTTCTCTGTAAGCCACCATGGGGGCACATGTTGATATAGCAAAAGCACATATAACGGTGCATATATGTTTTATCACTTACAAGTTATAAGAGAACCATGTAAGGTTTAACAGTGTTTAACTGTGTTAACCAGTAACTTCTTCTTGTGCCTTGCCTGAGTGTCATGCGTAAGATTAAGAACTGGGCAAGGAAGCGGGCTTACGAAATAAATGGCGACTCTAGACTGCTGTTGCCAGGATAATGGTATGTTGTGTTCGGTTTGGATTTAGCAATAGATGTGGTTGGGCATGATCTGAAGGGTAAGATGACCCATTGGTAAAGAGGGTGAGGATGGAGAGAGTGTAGTTTAGGGAGAGTAGAAAGCAGTGTAGTGATCTAGTATTTCAGATGGGACTCCCTCATCCTGCACGTGGGGTAGGTGATGATTGCTGGGTTGATACCTGTAGCTCAGGGGAGAAGTTTGTTGTTCGACATTGTCTTCAGGAATTGTCAGAGAAGGGTAGTCGATTGATGGGAGATGGGTTGTTTGCAGAGATAACAGACGTCCTCATAGTGAAAGACTTCATCCTCTGCCCCCCTGTGAGAAAGTAGCCTCTTTCTAGCCTTGTTACCCCCACTTTTGGCCTGTTTGTGAGTGTATGTCAGGGTGTTTGTCACTGTTTTCACTGTCTCACTGGGATCCTGATAGCCAGGCCCCAGTGCTCATAGTGAAAACACTATGGTTTCAGTATGGTTGTTATGTGTCACTGGGATCCTGCTGGTCAGGACCCCAGTGCTCATAGGTTTGTGGCCTATATGTATGTGTCACTGGGACCCTGCCACACTGCCCTTCCTGGGGTTTCACTGCAGCTGCTGCTGCTGCCAACCCCTCAGACAGGCATCTGCCCTCCTGGGGTCAAGCCAGGCTTGTCCCAGGATGGCAGAACAAAGAACTTCCTCTGAGAGAGGGTGTGACACCCTCTCCCTTTGGAAAATGGTGTGAAGGCAGGGGAGGAGTAGCCTCCCCCAGCCTCTGGAAATGCTTTCTTGGGCATAGATGTGCCCAATTCTGCATAAGCCAGTCTACACCGGTTCAGGGACCCCTTAGCCCCTGCTCTGGCGCGAAACTGGACAAAGGAAAGGGGAGTGACCACTCCCCTGACCTGCACCTCCCCTGGGAGGTGTCCAGAGCTCCTCCATTTGCTCCAGACCTCTGCCATCTTGGAAACAGAGGTGCTGCTGGCACACTGGACTGCTCTGAGTGGCCAGTGCCACCAGGTGACGTCAGAGACTACTGCTGATAGGCTCCTTCAGGTGTTAGTAGCCTATCCTCTCTCCTAGGTAGCCAAACCCTCTTTTCTGGCTATTTAGGGTCTCTGTCTCTGGGGAAACTTTAGATAACGAATGCATGAGCTCAGCCGAGTTCCTCTGCATCTCTCTCTTCACCTTCTGATAAGGAAACGACCGCTGACCGCGCTGGAAGCCTGCAAACCTGCAACATAGTAGCAAAGACGA
Organism: Pleurodeles waltl; assembly: GCF_031143425.1. NCBI lineage: Eukaryota > Metazoa > Chordata > Amphibia > Caudata > Salamandridae > Pleurodeles > Pleurodeles waltl. The sequence continues at coordinate 1,634,441,377 of NC_090445.1, forward strand.
CTACTGCAACTCTGTAACGCTGATCCTGCCGCCTTCTCGACTGTTTTCCTGCTTGTGCATGCTGTGGGGGTAGCCTGCCTCCTCTCTGCACCAGAAGCTCCGAAGAAATCTCCCGTGGGTCGACGGAATCTTCCCCCTGCAACCGCAGGCACCAAAAAGCTGCATTACCGGTCCCTTGGGTCTCCTCTCAGCACGACGAGCGAGGTCCCTCGAATCCAGCGATGCTGTCCAAGTGACCCCCACAGTCCAGTGACTCTTCAGCCCAAGTTTGGTGGAGGTAAGTCCTTGCCTCACCTCGCTGGGCTGCATTGCTGGGAACCGCGACTTTGCAGCTACTCCGGCCCCTGTGCACTTCCGGCGGAAATCCTTTGTGCACAGCCAAGCCTGGGTCCACGGCACTCTAACCTGCATTGCACGACTTTCTAAGTTGGTCTCCGGCGACGTGGGACTCCTTTGTGCAACTTCGGTGAGCACCATTTCACGCATCCTCGTAGTGCCTGTTTCTGGCACTTCTCCGGGTGCTACCTGCTTCAGTGAGGGTTCTTTGTCTTGCTCGATGTCCCCTCTCTCTTCAGGTCCAATTTGCGACCTCCTGGTCCCTCCTGGGCCCCAGCAGCGTCCAAAAACGCCAAACGCACGATTTGCGTGTAGCAAGGCTTGTTGGCGTCCTTCCGGCGGGAAAACACTTCTGCACGACTCTCCAAGGCGAGAGGGATCCGTCCACCAAAGGGGAAGTCTCTAGCACTTTTTGTTCCTACAGAAACCTCAGCTTCTTCTGTCCAGTTGAAGCTTCTTTGCACCCGCAGCTGGCATTTCCCTGGCATCTGCCCATCTCCGACTTGCTTGTGACTTTTGGACTTGGTCCCCTTGTTCCACAGGTACCCTAGATTGGAAATCCACAGTTGTTGCATTGCTGGTTTGTGTCTTTCCTGCATTATTCCTCTAACACGACTATTTTGTCCTTAGGGGAACTTTAGTGCACTTTGCACTCACTTTTCAGGGTCTTGGGGAGGGTTATTTTTCTAACTCTCACTATTTTCTAATAGTCCCAGCGACCCTCTACAAGGTCACATAGGTTTGGGGTCCATTCGTGGTTCGCATTCCACTTTTGGAGTATATGGTTTGTGTTGCCCCTATCCCTATGTTTCCCCATTGCATCCTATTGTAACTATACATTGTTTGCACTGTTTTCTAAGACTATACTGCATATTTTTGCTATTGTGTATATATATCTTGTGTATATTTCCTATCCTCTCACTGAGGGTACACTCTAAGATACTTTGGCATATTGTCATAAAAATAAAGTACCTTTATTTTTAGTATAACTGTGTATTGTGTTTTCTTATGATATTGTGCATATGACACTAAGTGGTACTGTAGTAGCTTCACACGTCTCCTAGTTCAGCCTAAGCTGCTCTGCTAAGCTACCATTATCTATCAGCCTAAGCTGCTAGACACCCTATACACTAATAAGGGATAACTGGGCCTGGTGCAAGGTGCAAGTACCCCTTGGTACTCACTACAAGCCAGTCCAGCCTCCTACATTGGTTGTGCAGTGGTGGGATAAGTGCTTGAGACTACTTACCACTCTTGTCATTGTACTTTTCATAAGAGAAAAATATACAAAAGAAGGTCAGTGTATATACACATAGCCAAAAAGTTTTGCATTTCCTCTTTTCACTCTTTTCTAAGTGCTGAAAAGTACTCCTAAACTTTCAAAAAGTTCTTAAAAGTTTTAAAAGTTTTTTTCTGTCTTTCCAAAAAATTCTGAAAACTTTTTTCTCTTTTTCTATCACTTTAACTCTCTCTAAAAAATGTCTGGCACAGGCCAAAATGTTGATCTGTCCAAACTTGCATATGACAACCTTAGCTGGAAAAAAGCAAGGAGTCTCTGTATAGAGAGAGGTTTGAGTGTAGGGAAGAATCCTTCCTTGGAACTGTTACTTAACATGCTTAAAGAACAGGATAAGGCCATAGGTGCCTCATCTGTTGAAAAAGTACCTAATAGTTCTCAATCTGATTCAGGGACTCCCCCAGGAAAAGATTCAGGAAAGAAACTCCCTAGCCTGCCCATTACTAGACAGTCTAGCATAGATGGTAATGATGATGAGCCACACCATAGAAATAGTGTTGTCTCACATCATAGCAAAAGCATTTATTCTCACCATACTGGTAGTAATGTTTCTGTAAACCAAGCTGTTAGGGTGGCTTCTGTAAGGGACAGGTCTCCTTCTGTTCATTCCCATCATAGCTCTGTTTCTAGGAATGTCCCTCCCACCAACCCTGATGACAGAATGTTAGAGAGGGAACTCAATAAATTGAGGGTGGAACAAACCAGACTGAAGCTTAAAAAGCAACAGCTGGATTTGGATAGACAGTCTTTTGAATTAGACAAGGAAAGACAGAAGTTGGGTTTAGATACCCATGGTGGCAGCAGCAGTATTCCCCATAGTCATCCTGCAAAAGAGCATGATTCCAGGAATCTGCACAAGATAGTTCCCCCTTACAAGGAGGGGGATGACATTAACAAGTGGTTTGCTGCACTTGAGAGGGCCTGTGTTGTACAGGATGTCCCTCAAAGGCAGTGGGCTGCTATCCTATGGCTATCATTTAGTGGAAAGGGTAGGGATAGACTCCTTACTGTGAAAGAAAGTGATGCCAATAATTTTACAGTTCTTAAGAATGCACTCCTGGATGGTTATGGCTTAACCACTGAACAGTACAGGATAAAGTTCAGAGAGACCAAAAAGGAGTCTTCACAAGACTGGGTTGATTTCATTGACCATTCAGTGAAGGCCTTGGAGGGGTGGTTACATGGCAGTAAAGTTACTGATTATGAAAGCCTGTATAACACAATCCTGAGAGAGCATTCACTTAATAATTGTGTGTCTGATTTGTTGCACCAGTACCTGGTAGACTCTGATCTGACCTCTCCCCAAGAATTGGGAAAGAAGGCAGACAAATGGGTCAGAACAAGGGTGAACAGAAAAGTTCATACAGGGGGTGACAAAGATGGCAATAAGAAGAAAGATGTTGAAAAATCTCAAGATAAGCATGGGGATAAGGGTAAAACCAAAGATCCCACTTCAAATCTTAAACACTCTTCAGAGGGTGGGGATAAAACAAATTCTTCCTCTTCTTCCCAACCTGCACACATTAAAAAGCCTTGGTGCTTTGTGTGTAAAAACAGAGGCCATAGGCCAGGGGATAAGTCCTGTCCAGGTAAACCCCCTGAGCCTACCACCACTAATACATCAAGCTCTAGTGCCCCTAGCAGTAGTGGTACTAGTGGTGGGACTGCTGGCAACAGTCAAGCAAAGGGTGTAGTTGGGTTCACTTATGGGTCCATAGTGGAAACTGATGTAATCAGTCCCAAGACAGTTTCTGTCACACCTAGTGGCATTGGCCTGGCCACACTGGCTGCTTGTCCCCTTACAATGGATAAGTACAGGCAGACAGTTTCAATAAATGGTGTTGAGGCCTTGGCCTACAGGGACACAGGTGCCAGTTTCACTTTGGTGACTGAAAACCTAGTGCCTCCTGAACAACACATCATTGGACAACAGTATAAGATTATTGATGTCCATAACTCCACTAAGTTTCTTCCCTTAGCTATAATTCAGTTTAGTTGGGGTGGAGTTACTGGCCCTAAGCAGGTGGTGGTATCACCTAGCTTACCTGTAGACTGTCTCTTAGGTAATGACCTAGAGGCCTCAGGTTGGGCTGATGTAGAGTTTTATGCCCATGCAGCCATGCTGGGCATCCCTGAGGAATTGTTCCCTCTCATTTCAAGTGAAATGAAAAAGCAAAGGAGAGAAGGCCTGAAAACTCAGGATCCCTCTCCATCAACAGGTAAAAAGGGTATCACAGTATCCCCTAACCACCCTACCATTCAGGATACCATTCCTGTGGTGGGAGAAACCTCTCCTGGGGTGGCACCTGTTCCAAGGGAATCATCAGCTGGCAAAGCTGGACTCCCTGAGGTGGAAGTACCTCTCTGTGGGATAACTAACATTGGTGAGAAAAACAGCACCATTTTAGTTAACATGGAGCATCCCTCCAACCCTCCCAGAGAAACTTTAGTGCAGAAACCCTGCACTACCTCACAACACTTAGGACAGCATCCCTGCCCTAGTGTGGAGCTCATAGGACAGCATCCCTGCCCTGCTCCAACTCAAGAGAAACAGCATCCCTGTTCTCTCTTCCAGCCAGATGGACAACGTTTTTGCCCAGCTATGGCTTTTCTGAGACAGCATCCCTGTCTGGCATTTCCATCACTACAAATAGGTTCAGTGGACAATTCCCACTGCTCTAAACTAAAACTTACTGATAGAAACTCTGAAAATACATCTTCACATTGTTGCCTAGCTAAAAAACTTCAAACAGGGTGGTTTACATCCCCACAGGGAAGTAACCATATAGTGGATGATAAAGGGAGTAACCAGTCTATTGCAGAGCTACTCTCTACTTATCACCACTTAGACAATAAAGTCTCAACTGGCCAAGGCTAGCCTTATTGTCCTTCGTTTGGGGGGGGGTTGTGTGAGAAAGTAGCCTCTTTCTAGCCTTGTTACCCCCACTTTTGGCCTGTTTGTGAGTGTATGTCAGGGTGTTTGTCACTGTTTTCACTGTCTCACTGGGATCCTGATAGCCAGGCCCCAGTGCTCATAGTGAAAACACTATGGTTTCAGTATGGTTGTTATGTGTCACTGGGATCCTGCTGGTCAGGACCCCAGTGCTCATAGGTTTGTGGCCTATATGTATGTGTCACTGGGACCCTGCCACACAGGGCCCCAGTGCTCATAGGTGTGCATGTATATGTTCCCTGTGTGGTGCCTAACTGTCTCACTGAGGCTCTGCTAACCAGAACCTCAGTGGTTATGCTCTCTCATTACTTCCAAATTGTCACTAACAGGCTAGTGACCATTTTTACCAATTTACATTGGCTTACTGGAACACCCTTATAATTCCCTAGTATATGGTACTGAGGTACCCAGGGTATTGGGGTTCCAGGAGATCCCTATGGGCTGCAGCATTTCTTTTGCCACCCATAGGGAGCTCTGACAATTCTTACACAGGCCTGCCACTGCAGCCTGAGTGAAATAACGTCCACGTTATTTCACAGCCATTTTACACTGCACTTAAGTAACTTATAAGTCACCTATATGTCTAACCTTTACCTGGTAAAGGTTAGGTGCAAAGTTACTTAGTGTGAGGGCACCCTGGCACTAGCCAAGGTGCCCCCACATTGTTCAGAGCCAATTCCCTGAACTTTGTGAGTGCGGGGACACCATTACACGCGTGCACTACATATAGGTCACTACCTATATGTAGCTTCACCATGGTAACTCCGAATATGGCCATGTAACATGTCTATGATCATGGAATTGCCCCCTCTATGCCATCCTGGCATTGTTGGTACAATTCCATGATCCCAGTGGTCTGTAGCACAGACCCTGGTACTGCCAAACTGCCCTTCCTGGGGTTTCACTGCAGCTGCTGCTGCTGCCAACCCCTCAGACAGGCATCTGCCCTCCTGGGGTCAAGCCAGGCTTGTCCCAGGATGGCAGAACAAAGAACTTCCTCTGAGAGAAGGTGTGACACCCTCTCCCTTTGGAAAATGGTGTGAAGGCAGGGGAGGAGTAGCCTCCCCCAGCCTCTGGAAATGCTTTCTTGGGCATAGATGTGCCCAATTCTGCATAAGCCAGTCTACACCGGTTCAGGGACCCCTTAGCCCCTGCTCTGGCGCGAAACTGGACAAAGGAAAGGGGAGTGACCACTCCCCTGACCTGCACCTCCCCTGGGAGGTGTCCAGAGCTCCTCCAGTGTGCTCCAGACCTCTGCCATCTTGGAAACAGAGGTGCTGCTGGCACACTGGACTGCTCTGAGTGGCCAGTGCCACCAGGTGACGTCAGAGACTCCTGCTGATAGGCTCCTTCAGGTGTTAGTAGCCTATCCTCTCTCCTAGGTAGCCAAACCCTCTTTTCTGGCTATTTAGGGTCTCTGTCTCTGGGGAAACTTTAGATAACGAATGCATGAACTCAGCCGAGTTCCTCTGCATCTCTCTCTTCACCTTCTGATAAGGAAACGACCGCTGACCGCGCTGGAAGCCTGCAAACCTGCAACATAGTAGCAAAGACGACTACTGCAACTCTGTAACGCTGATCCTGCCGCCTTCTCGACTGTTTTCCTGCTTGTGCATGCTGTGGGGGTAGCCTGCCTCCTCTCTGCACCAGAAGCTCCGAAGAAATCTCCCGTGGGTCGACGGAATCTTCCCCCTGCAACCGCAGGCACCAAAAAGCTGCATTACCGGTCCCTTGGGTCTCCTCTCAGCACGACGAGCGAGGTCCCTCGAATCCAGCGACGCTGTCCAAGTGACCCCCACAGTCCAGTGACTCTTCAGCCCAAGTTTGGTGGAGGTAAGTCCTTGCCTCACCTCGCTGGGCTGCATTGCTGGGAACCGCGACTTTGCAGCTACTCCGGCCCCTGTGCACTTCCGGCGGAAATCCTTTGTGCACAGCCAAGCCTGGGTCCACGGCACTCTAACCTGCATTGCACGACTTTCTAAGTTGGTCTCCGGCGACGTGGGACTCCTTTGTGCAACTTCGGCGAGCACCGTTTCACGCATCCTCGTAGTGCCTGTTTCTGGCACTTTTCCGGGTGCTACCTGCTTCAGTGAGGGCTCTTTGTCTTGCTCGACGTCCCTTCTCTCTTCAGGTCCAATTTGCGACCTCCTGGTCCCTCCTGGGCCCCAGCAGCGTCCAAAAACGCCAAACGCACGATTTGCGTGTAGCAAGGCTTGTTGGCGTCCTTTCGGCGGGAAAACACTTCTGCACGACTCTCCAAGGCAAGAGGGATCCGTCCACCAAAGGGGAAGTCTCTAGCCCTTTTCGTTCCTGCAGAAACCTCAGCTTCTTCTGTCCAGTTGAAGCTTCTTTGCACCCGCAGCTGGCATTTCCTGGGCATCTGCCCATCTCCGACTTGCTTGTGACTTTTGGACTTGGTCCCCTTGTTCCACAGGTACCCTAGATTGGAAATCCACAGTTGTTGCATTGCTGGTTTGTGTCTTTCCTGCATTATTCCTCTAACACAACTATTTTGTCCTTAGGGGAACTTTAGTGCACTTTGCACTCACTTTTCAGGGTCTTGGGGAGGGTTATTTTTCTAACTCTCACTATTTTCTAATAGTCCCAGCGACCCTCTACAAGGTCACATAGGTTTGGGGTCCATTCGTGGTTCGCATTCCACTTTTGGAGTATATGGTTTGTGTTGCCCCTATCCCTATGTTTCCCCATTGCATCCTATTGTAACTATACATTGTTTGCACTGTTTTCTAAGACTATACTGCATATTTTTGCTATTGTGTATATATATCTTGTGTATATTTCCTATCCTCTCACTGAGGGTACACTCTAAGATACTTTGGCATATTGTCATAAAAATAAAGTACCTTTATTTTTAGTATAACTGTGTATTGTGTTTTCTTATGATATTGTGCATATGACACTAAGTGGTACTGTAGTAGCTTCACACGTCTCCTAGTTCAGCCTAAGCTGCTCTGCTAAGCTACCATTATCTATCAGCCTAAGCTGCTAGACACCCTATACACTAATAAGGGATAACTGGGCCTGGTGCAAGGTGCAAGTACCCCTTGGTACTCACTACAAGCCAGTCCAGCCTCCTACACCCCCCACTTTCATACTGCCCCATGCCAGGCCACCACTGATGGGGCCGTCGGTGACCACCATTGGAGTGTTAGTGTGCGTTTGGTGAGGAGAAGTGCCAATGCAGCGAATCAGGTGCGTATTTTATATTGGTTCCTGCATTTAAGGAACCTAAGGCACATGCTTCCCATGTGTGGAGATCGAGCTATTCATCCCGTAGGGTGTCATGTATTGATTGCCAGTAACTTTGTAGGATCTGACTGGACAATAGCATATATGTGAGGTCTGCGTAAGCTGTCTGATACAGGGGACAGCCAACATGGGTAGTGGTGGTTTAGCTGGCCAGGGGAGAAGTATGCTCTGTGTAAGATAAATAATTGAATAAATTTGAACTGGGAATTACAGGAACCCTGCTGGGAGAACTCTAGTGCTTGCGTCTACTCCTTGTTATGAAGTACTCTCCCAATATCATGTTCCTATTTATGTGAGAATGTTGTAAGTGCAACATACTTGAGTTCGTGAATGGCTTTATACAGCCGTGTGATCAGGTGGCAGCACTCATCCATCCTAAGTAAGTAAGGCCTGCAACACTGGATACGTGGTGAGTTCTGCTTCTGTCGTACCCCAGAATATTTGAAAGGTGATGTGGGGTTGTTGGTGGGTAAGGAATTGTGCCGGTCGGAGACCGTAGTCCGCTGTCAGTTGATCTCATACCCCCAGGAAAATATTAACCCGGGAAACAGGGGTACCTGATCAGAGATATCTCTGGTGCAGACACCTGAATCCCATTTGTGAGACTATCTACACTGATCATTCATGAGTGTGCTACTGCCACTTGTAATGGCTAGGGTGATGAGGGTAGGACCTTCGAGAGGAGAAAGCCCCTGATTGTGGCTACTGGTATGATCCCTCGCTCATCACTTGCTTCTCCCATATAATGCCCTATAGTCCTTCTCAACAGCCATTGTTGCTGCACTGCCTGAAAGTAAGCCCCAAAAGAAGGGGCTCTCGGCCCTCCTTTAGCTACTGGGTGCTTTTTGAGGGCGACATGACAATGTCCATTGCCCCATATGAGCATACACAAGAGGGAATTCAGTTCATTAAAGAATGACTTTGGTGGTAAATTCATAAAGTAATGTAAAAGGAAAGATGACCATTTTTACCAATACAATCTTTCCAATTAGGGCCAGGGGCAAGGCCTTCATCAAATGTACAACCAATCTGATGCCAGCTAGGGCCCTGTGAATGTTTCCTTCATAGAGATCGGATGGAGTATGGTAAAGGGGGACTCCCAAATAACTTAGCGCCTCGCTCCACCAGTGAAGCTGCCCTTCGCCTAGGCGTATGATTCATGATAGCTGGTCAGGGCAAAGAAGATAGATTGTTGATTTCAACCAGTTAACCCGGAGTCCCGCAGCCTCAGCAAAGGTGGTTCGGGTGTCATTGAGCTGGGTGAGGTCAGATGGCACATCACAGAGGTATAACAGGAGGTCATCCACATGTGAAGATATAGCTTGCATCCTGTCTTCCAGGTTTCTATCCCTCTCTAGTCACCTGCATAGTCGCATTGTGAGGGGCTCCATTGCCATAATGAAGAGAAGATTTTATTATCGACCCCAAGGATGGCAGTGAGAGGATCCTAGATGTGCAGGGTCTCTATCAGATTTGGGACTTGAGACCAGGAGGGACTCTAGAATTGATTGTAGGAGCTCACCAAGGTGGAGGGCTACTTCAAAAACCTCTTTGAGACTGGGGGCTAAAATAGTGGGAACATTAGCATAGTATTCTAGTGGTAAACCATCGAGGCCTTAGGTTTTATTGCAAGCTAGATCCTTGATTGCTTACACTACCTCAGATGTCGTAATTTTAGCATCCAGAGTAAGTCTGGTGGTGTCAGCAATGCATGGGAGGGGAATTTTTGTTAAAAATTAGTGACGTATCCACTGAGATGATCAATGGTTCTTGGTAGATAGAGGAGTAATAGGTAAAGAATGCTTGTAGGATCTCAGTCTGTATGCGCACCAGTGCTCCTGAGCTTGTAACTATTTCCATGATGGGACTGATAGAAGTGTCCTGTTTATTCAGCCAGGTTAGTAGGTGGCCAAATTTATCGCCCTCTCTATGAACGTTGGCTGCATGGACTGTAAAGTTAAAGCTCCTCATTCGCTCTAGAAGAGTTGTGAAGTCCGTTTTCGCTGCTGCAAAGATGGGAAGGGACGGGGGTAACAGTCTGACGTTTTCCCCAGCTCCACAAGGTGTCGCTCAGCTTTCATTATTTCTTTGTCTGGTGTCCTTCGGACACCCACAATTTCCTGCATAAAGGTGCATCTCATTGCCACCTTGAAGGCATCCTATTCAAGGGTTCTAGTGGAAGCAGTCTTGTGATTTTTGGCAAAGTACTGCCAGATATGTGTTGCCTGCATCTAGCGAAAGACTGAGTCTTTCAGGCAGTCCCACAGGAGCCGCCATGTCGGTGCTGGAGGGGATGGGGGCTGCCTTCGCAGATCCACTCTATGGGCACTGTGGTCTGAGTGAGGGAGAAGGGGCATTAAGGAAGATGAGCAAGGGAAGATGCTGAAATGCCTACATAGGCTATGGGGAACTGAATAAAAGGAGTAGAGTTTGGACATAGGATAGAGACATCCCTAAGTGTAACCAGTCAGCCTGTGCATGAGGGGGGGGCAGCAGAGTAGGGTGGGAACTGTCCAGGTCTGGGTCCAATACGCAATTCTAATCACCCTCTGATATCCAGGGCATCTGCGTCTTGTCCGCTAGTGCAGTATAGAGAGTGTCCCAAAATGCTCACATGCTCCCTGTGAGTAGGGTCTACTGTCTCGGTGGCCTGCGAGAAGCACATATCTGGCCACCCATGTCCACGATCATGCCAAGCAGTTGAAAAGCGATTCCATGTGTGACTCAGATGAGGCACTCGTACATATGCTGAGTAAGTAGTAGCGTGGATAGTACCCCTCCGATGCTTGCAGAGCTTATCTAGTTCCTCTTTTGTTCTGTGTGATTTCTGTAGGAGAACTACATGGGCCTGCTGGCATTTGGCATATAAACAAAGGGCGTACCTCTTCCTAGCCATGTGCATTCCACAAACATTGATGGTGAGGTGGCGGAGATCAGGTGTGGGTGGCATTGCTGATTCAGTGGGGTGTGTGCCATGTGTGTGGTGGGGAGTCATATAGGGAAGGTCTCATCTCCCGAGCCGCCCAGCCAGGTCCTGCCAGGAATAAGGCCTACTTGCCATAACCAGCCATGAACAAAGGGGGCTGAGGAGAGGATAAGTTTAACTTTGGATGGGGGAAACAACTAGTGGAGCCTACCACAAAACCAGCAGTACGCCTAAATGGTGCATTGTCATCAAAGAGCTCTACTTTAACATGGGAGTGTTTCCTGTCTGTGGAATTGAGCGTGGTGTCCAGTTTGCCCTGTTTAAATAGGGCTGTGACATGTTGGACCCGGCAAGGAGCACCATTGGCCCTGGGGCTGATTTGAAGAGGTGTGCCAAAGATGGCAGGCATGGGGGGAAGCTATGGATATAAATGGGTGTGTCTCATCCTCTGGTAGTGGATCATGAAGGTGACTTGCCAGGGCAGATCAATGGGTAGTGCTGCGCTAGGTAATAGGTGCATGTGAGATATTGGGTGTTGCCTACAAATTGGAGCATGCATCAGGATGATAAACAGTGCAACATCATAGTGATGTGCAGCATGCACCAATGGTGTCAGTATCCAAGATAGGTGGGCTGAAGGTTGTCCCCTGTTTGGGGAGTCACCAGGAGGGAGGTTTGGGAGTCCTGGTGGGAGTCATCATAGGGGAGGGCCATCCTCAGATGTGAAAATGTGTGGGCCCCTCTCGTAGTCTATATCTTCTGTGCTGTTTCCCAGGTTAGCCACAGACTGCAAGGCTTCCCTGCAATCCTCAATCATTTGTTCAAGGTCAGATGACTTTGAGGAGGAGGCACAGGGTGCTGGTTCCTTTCGTGATCCATACTTTCTCAGTCAACATGGTTTTGGTGGGCTCAGGGCAAGTTGAGTCTGCTCTGACATTGGTTCTCCAGCGTGTCTATCCGCCCAGTACCAGACATCTCTAGGATCCATGAAAAATGTGGTGGTCTTGTTTGACGCCATTCCAACGCGCCATGCGGGCGCCTTATTAATGGAATGACGTAAAAAAAAATGACTCACACCAGGCAGCGCCGGCGTATGGGAAAATGGGGGTTGTGCGTCAAAAAATGGTGCAAGTCAGGTCTGAGGCAAAATTCAGGCCTCAAACCGGATTTGCGCCATTTTTTTTTTGACGCCCAACCTCCATTCACATGACTCCTGTCTTAGCAAAGACAGGAGTCATGCCCCCTTGCCCAATGGCCATGCCCAGGGGACTTATGTCCCCTGGGCATGGTCATTGGGCATAGTGGCATGTAGGGGGGCCCAAATCAGGCCCCCCTATGCCACAAAAAAAATCGGAAAAAATACTTACCCGAACTTACCTTTACTTCCCTGGGATGGGTCCCTCCATCCTTGGGTGTCCTCCTGGGGTGGGCAAGGGTGGCAGGGGGTGTCCCTGGGGGCAGGGGAGGGCACCTCTGGGCTCCTTCCGAGCCCACAGGTCCCTTAACGCCTGCCCTGACCCAGGCGTTAAAAAACGGCGCACATCAGGCTGTGCGCCGTTTTTTAAGGCCCACCCCCTCCTGTGCGTCAAAATGACGCCAGAGTATAAATAAGGGGCACAGGCCTTAAAGTCATTTTTTGGAAGGGAACGCCTACCTTGCATATAATTAACACAAGGCTGGTTCCCCCTTCCAAAAAATGACGCACATGGTGGAAATTTGACGCCCGCGGGGTCGGGCGTCAAAGTATAAATATGGGGCAGGGTTTGCGCCGATTGTGCGTCAACATTTTTGACGCACATTCGGCGCAAACAGAGTATAAATATGCCCCTTAATCTCCAACTGACTGAGGTTTCTTTTAACCTCCAGGAAGAAGGAGCGCTGGAGTTGAACAGCTTAGGTATAGTTGAGGAACATCATGACAAATTTGTCCTCCACCCAGAGTGGGCCAGCTTTCCTGCAGCACGCAGGATTGCATCATGATCTTTGAAATGTAGGAGCTTAGCCAGCATGGGGAGTGGAGGGGTCCCTGGGGGAGAAGGCGGTGGGCTGGCACTTGATGGGGCCTCTCCAAGGAAAAGAATGAAGTGAGATGTGATGGTGAAGTAAAGGATTTGAACCAAGCATCCAAATAGGCAGTACCAAGATTCGCACATTACTTCTTCACCAGTGGCTCTCCGCGTCTTCAGCCCTCTCCTCAAAGAGGCGGAGTCACTCGCACAGATCTCTGATTGCTGCCTGGTTGTCAGTTGCCAGTGGTTGTAGGTTGGTCAGAGTCTTTCCCCCGTCTGAAACCATGTCTGTGAGCTTGCTATGGTCAGGAAGCTTAATTCTTTAGCTACGGAACCAAGTCTGGTCTCCATGGAGACCCTGGAATATTTGATGGCCACCAACACCTTAGCCATGTTGACTGCATATGATGGAGGAGGCATGAATGCAATGGAGTGGTGTCTACCCATTGTTTGTACTGCTGGGATTCAATGAGGAGACCCAAGACAAGGGTTGTGAGGGTTGTCCACGAGGATTAAGAGGGCAATGAACCCCTGGGGGTGGGAGAAGGAGCAGCAGCTCCAAGGGTCCATCATCTTAGGGGCCTCAGAGTCCTTCAGGGGCCCTACAATGTTCCAGGCCAATCTTCTGCGGGTACTCATACTTCTGCCCCACCCCTTGCACACCCCAGTGCAAGCACCAACCCTGGAAAAGCAAGGGGAGGAGGTCTGTGGGCCCACTCGATTGGGTAGATTTAGGCCTAAATCGGTAGTTCCATGATGTGCCTCGTTCGGGGAGCTTATAGAAAAGGAGACAAAGGGGAAAGAGACTTACTGTAGATGTCTGGTTTAACAGGCTCAGGGTCCTGAGGTATAGTCTGTGAGGTTTCTGAAATCAATGGTATCGGCAGGCCTCGAGTCAGTAAGAGATTGCCATCTTGTTGTGCAGATCACTCTCCCCCTATGCCCCTCGGTGCTCATGCTAGAGCAGGGGGGCAGCAGGTGAGGACTCTTAGAGTGACTTAGGCAGTTGTGCGGGTGGGCGGGGTGGCTCAGTGGGCCAGCACCCACTAGTGTTATGGAGCAGGTTGTTGTGGACCTCTCGGGCGTTGCTCAGGGGCCTGCCCCACAGAGATGCCAAGCAACATCATGCAGCAATTGATGAGCTAGCTGAATCCAGGTGTGTGGGGGGAGCAGGGTGGGTCCTCTCACCAGGCAGGTGGGGCTGCTTATTAGTAGGAAAGGGCTTCTGGGTCCTAGATCTCCAGTGGGGCATCATACTTGGTGTACACCCCTTGCACATCGATCCAAGCCGATGCGGAGGGAGAAGCGTGGGGGTAGGTTAGTAGCAGAGACTCAATTTGGTGGTGGTGCATGTCCCTGTGTGTTGGCCCCTTGGAACGCAGGCGGGGTAGTGTTGTGGGCATCTCCGGCATCAGTTAACGGCCCTCGGGCTCCCAATGGGAGGCTCGCAGCATCACTCACTGCAGTCTCCAGCAGGGACGAGAAGGTTGCAAGCATGCAGGTAAGGGCCTGGATCCAGCTTGGGCCCAATACAAGGCATCAGGTCCCCGTGTCGCTCTGCAGCCGGCGCAGTGTTGGCTCAGGAAGTGGACCCCGGGTCTCGGGGCCAGTGCCAAGTACTGTTGGGAGTGTCATCCACCACCATGCATCTTGAACCGGATGCCAATACAGGGGGGAGTGAGCAAGTGCACAAAGCACTCTTGGACTGTTAGGTAGGCCCTGTTGGATATCTTCTGTGGCCAGCTCCGCTAGCAGTGGGCCATCCATCCAGTGTAAGCCTCTCTGGTCACCTGTGGAGCCATGGCAGGGCAATGCTCGGTGGGATCTTCCCGGCAGGGGCACTCTTGGGGGCAGGGGCACTCTTGACCTGGACTTGGTGACAGAGATTGTCTCGGACAAACACAGGCTCAGCAAAGGCTGCCAGGAGGTTCCACTGCTGGCCGTGAGGGAGAGCAGGGCCGAGAGGCTCATGAACTTAACGCTCTTGGGGGCCGATGTCAGAAACTAAGTTGTAGATGTAGCCCCAGGGTGTAGCGCAACGGTCAAAGCACCTCCAGTAGTCCTGATGCTGGGTCTATGACCAGGATTATTGTTGATGTGCGGGCTGATGGTTGGAGCTCTACTCAGTTGCGTCCGACCGTCTTGGCTGGCTTACAGATCACTAGTGGACAGTGATAGAGAGGAGGGTGCTGAGTTTGGTGATGAGACTGAATTTATTTGTGAAGTGGGGTATGAAATTATCTCTGAAGATAGATGGTATGAATCGATGAGGTCAGATGGATTATTGCAAAAAGTGATGGAGTTAATCTGTGTTTGGAAGAGCAAAGAACAGGGAAGTGCAGGATGCAAGAACTTTTGGTGGGTAAAAGATGAACTGGCCACGCACAATGGTTTATTGTTCAGGGGCACAAGATTAATTCCTCCAGATATACTCAGGGAACAATTGTTGAATTTAGCACACAGTTGTCATTAAGGAATTTCAAAAACATAGGAGAGGCTGCATTCTTCTTACTGTGGCTGGGTAGGATCGCTAAGTTGAGAGATCGGTGAGGGAATTCACATAGTGTGCAGGGAGTGAGAAAGCAAAGAACCCAGTGTACAGCCCATGATGATTAGAAATTGCCTCAGTGGTCCATGGAAAGAATGTTGTGTTTGACATTTTGGGGCCAATATATGGTGATGGTCAGAAAACATGATATAGTGGTGATGGCAGTATAGTTCAGATGGCTGGAAGTATGCTTCACCAGAGGTATCAAAACCAGAAAAGTAATAAAGTTAGTGAAAGAACTAATAGGGAGGGAGGGTTTCCCAGAAACCCTGCTCATGGATAATGGGGTTCAACGGGTCTGTAAGTTAATGGAGAGTTTTCTGAGTGGATATGGTATAACTCCCAAAAAAACGTGCTCTCTATCTTCCAAAAACCAATGGATGGTGGCGGGGTTTAATCAAGTTTTAAAAGAAACTATGGTGGTCATTATGAAGTTGGCGGTGTGGCCCACCATGCCGGCGGTGGCGGGAAAACCCACCAGCCAGCATGGCGGGCCACACTGCCACATAAAGAACACCTTGAGGGCCGCCATTGGCAGCCCTCACTCACTGCCAGGCTGCCTCCGTCAGGCAGCCTGACGGCGGTCGGAATCATTATCCGACAGAGCAGCAGTGCTGCCCCTCGGTTAATGATACCTCAGCCTTGGCATGGGCAGTGGCGGGGCCCCTGTGCAGTGCCCCATCGCGCAGGTCACTGCCCAATTTTCGGATCACACAGAGGCACTGGCGGCGGCTCCATGTGGAGCCGCCGTCAATGTCCTGGCCAGGCATTCCTGTGGGCCAGAGGGCGGAAATAATCTTTCCGCCCGCCGGCCCCCAGGAATGTTCGCAACAGGGCTGGCGGGGATCCGGGGACTCCAGCGGTCAGTGTTTTGACCGCCAGCATGAACACAGCGGTTTCGGCCGCCATGTTCATAATGAGGGCCTATATCTTTGGCTAAAGACAATCTCTTAAACTGGAGGGAAGAGGTGAGCAAAAGATTTGAAGAACACAGGATTACACCAAATTCAACTATGGGCATATCACCATTTGAATTATGCCCTGGAATGTATCCTAGCAAAATTGTATAACCAACATGGGTGAATGATTATGAATGTAAATTTGGTGGGAACTCTGCTTTAGATGATTGGAAATTGAAAGATGACACAAGGATAAGTGACAATAAAGCACATTTTGATCAAATATCTCTGTGACGCAAACAAACGTTTGTGTGGGTGACTTGTTATTGGTAAGGAAACCAGTGAATAAGTATGTTGGTGGAAAATTCTCAAGCCTTTGAAGGTTATAAAGGTTTTCACAAATGTTATTAAAATGGAAGATCTGAGTGGAATTATTGTGTACAAGGGGAAAATGTTAGAACTCGATGGGGACGTCACAAGGAATGGTAAGGATGATGGGAAAACAATGAAACATGGTGACACTGACAGTAAAATGTTAATGTCAAGGAAGTCAAATAGAGTGATGAGAAGTTCTGCAAACGTGTATGATTATATTGTGTAGTTCAAGGTATTGCTATCTTAGTTTTTATTATTTGCAATATTTTAATTATACTATTTTTCCATTTTTGAGATATGTATGTATTATGGCCCTCCTTACAACCCTGGCTCTAAATCCCATTTACCGCTGTGCTGAAGGGCGCCAACATACCGTGGCGGAAATCCGCTACAGGTATTATGACCCACATCTCGTAATCCGCCATAATACAGACACCCACACAAGTCCGCCACACCAAAGGTCAGTGATAAACTGGCGATAGCAAAACCCACACCGTCACGCCAACAAGAATACGCCCACACTATCATGACCCACGAATCAACGTGGCGGTCTTTCAACTGCGGTAATCCATTGGCGGTACACACTGCTGCGCTCAAAATACACACACACTTACAAAACACAACCACATTGGACAAATCGAAATACACACACCTGATACACATACACACACCACACCCACACACCCACACCACTATAAAACACACACCCACATTACCCACAACCCCTTACAACAACATTTATGTGAAGAAGCACAGAGAGAGAATAGCTAACACTACACCATCATCGACAAGCACACCACACCATCACTCATACAACATCCACGCACCTCAAACAACAAACACCAACACAACATTTCACGCAGCACAACAAACATCACCTCACACATCACCCACATCACATCATGGCACCTCAAAGACACCCCAGGTTTTCTGAGGAGGAGCTCCGGGTCATGGTGGAGGAAATCATCCGGGTCGAGCCACAGCTTTTCCGATCACAGGTGTAGCACACCTCCATTGCTTTGAAGATGGAGCTATGGCGGAGAATCGTCGACAGGGTCAACGCAGTGGGACAGCATCCAAGAACACAGGATGACATCAGGAAGAGGTGGAACGACCTATGGGGGAAGGTGCGTTCAGTGGTATCCAGACATCAGATTGCTGTACAGAGGACTGGCAGTGGACCCCCACCTCCTCTCCCACAACTAACAACATGGGAGGAGCAAGTCTTGGGAATACTGCATCCTGAGGGCCTCGCAGGAGTAGCAGGAGGACTGGACTCTGGTAAGGCAAAGCTTTACTACTATATCCCCCACCCTACCTGCATGCCATCACATACCCCCACCCTTCACCTCACCCCATCACTCCAACACCTCACACATGCCCCACTATCACAACCCAGCCATCCCAATACCAAGCCCTGCATGCAACACCAAAGCATGGACACCCATTGCTAAAGCTTGTCCAGTACAGACACCCACACAGACCCCAAAACACTAATCACACAATGGCAAACACAACAAGGCAAGCACAGGAGTAGAGGGTAACTCACCCATTGCACAAGATGGCACACACAGATACTAAAACTATGCATTCACACCCCAAAAGGACCCATACACAACGTCACCGGACAGGAGGTGCTAGACATATCCAGTCCCCCCCAGAAGAGGCCCACAGTGACGACAACAGCTCTGCACGCCTGGATGTGGATGACCAGCCCAGCCCATCAGGGACCTCGGGACAGTCGGTTCCCCTGCCACAGTCACAAGCCACCACAGAGCCTCCCCCCTAAGGAGACACCACCACAGCACCCAACCAGCGGGCCCATCCCTCTGTCCCCAGGACATGTCATTCAGCAGTGTGTCCACCACCACAGGGACCACAGGCAAACCCACCAACCCTAGACAATCAGGGACCTGGGGTCAGTGGCAGTGGGCACACAGTTCAGGGAACAGAGGCACAGGATAACAGGGAAGCTGGGAGGACTGCTGTGCGACAGGGGGAGGACAGGCCCAGGGAACCCACTCTCCATGAGGCACTCTCCAACATCATGGGAGCATACCATCATTCCCAGGAGACCATGGGCACGGTACTGGCCAAGTTTCAGGAGACCCAGCGGCTGCAGGAGGAACACTACCTGGGGATCAGGAAGGACTTGAAGTCCATCAACACCACCCTGGTCACCATTGCAGGGGTGCTGGCAGACCTGGCCAACACCATGAGGGACACAGTGGCACACAAACGGGCCCCTGACACTAGTCTGAACGATGAACAGCCCTCCACCTCCGACGGCGCGAGTGGACAGGAGGTCCCGCTACAGGACCAACAGGCCACCAGCACCCCACCCCCTGCAGAAGGAGAACCGCCCCGCAAAAGGTCCCTGAGATCCAGGAACAAGACAGTAACCATTGCCAAGACCCCCGCCAGGAAATAACACTCTCCTGATTGTCACCCTTTTGCCCACTTTGTCACCCTGATAACTTTGACCTGCCATCACTCCACTTCCTATGCCCCCTTGGATAATGCACCTGTGAGACCAAGAGACTGAACTCTACCATGGACATTCCTCCATCATCACCCCAGCCCATTACACACCCCCTCCACTTATTAGCACAGAAATAAATCACAAATCACAAATCAATCTGGAGTCAGTCTGTACTTTTACAAATGTGTAATTGCAACCTTTTGGAAATATAGCAATGTCCATGTTCACATACCAAGGTTACACAGTTGTTGGGCAGCAGTAAACATAGCAGAGGGCACAAAGTGGGACCCAGATCTGTGAAATGGAAAGCCAAAGTGACATGTCAGGGTCCATACACAGAGGTTAAATGTCAGATTTATGCTGTATCCTACAGTAGTATAAGATGTGAGAAGCAGTGCCATCTTCTTACCTGTGTCTCAATGGAAGTATTGCATGATGATGTTGTTTCGGTTGTCTATATCTTCTTCTTCTGCCTCCTCTTCTTCACTGTCCACAGGCTCCACAGCTGCCACAAGACCAGCATCAGGCCCATCCTCCTGCAGAAAAGGCACCTGGCATCACAAAGCCAGGTTGTGCAACATGCAGCATGCCACGATTATCTGGCACACCTTCTTCAGTGAGTAGTATAGGGAGCCACCTGTCAGATGGAGGCACCGGAATCTGGCCTTCAGGAGGCCGCAGGTCCGCTCTATTATCCCCCTAGTTCACCCATGTGCCTCATTGTAGTGTTCCTCTGCCCTTGTCCTGGGATTCTTCACTGGGGTCAGTAGCCATGACAGGTTGGGGTAACCAGAGTCACCTGCAAATATCGAGGGACAACTGTTAGACACCCTCCAACCATTAGGGACTCTCCCATACCCAGACACCTACTTAAACTGTGTGGGGACCTTGGGCTCACCTATTAGCCACACACAGTGCCTCTGGAGTTGCCCCGTCACATAAGAGATGCTGCTATTCCTCAAAATGTAAGCGTCATGCACAGAGCCAGGATACTTGGCATTCACATGGGAGATGTACTGGTCTGCCAAACACACCATCTACACATTCATAGAATGGTAGCTTTTGTGGTTTCTGTACACCTGTTCTTTCATGCGGGGGGGACAAATGCCACATGTGTACCATCAATGGCACTAATAATGTTGGGGATATGTCCCAGGACATAGAAGTCACCTTTCACTGTGGGCAAATCCTCCACCTGAGGGAACACAATGTAGCTGCGCATGTGTTTCAGCAGGGCAGATAACACTCTGGACAACACGTTAGAGAACATTGGCTGTGACATCCCTGATGCCATGGCCACTGTAGTTTGAAAGGACCCACTGGCCTGGAAATGGAGCACTGACAGGACCTGCACTAGAGGAGGTATTCCTGTGGGATGGCGGATAGCTGACATGAGGTCTGGCTCCAACTGGGCACACAGTTGCTGGATTGTGGCACGATCAAGTCTGTAAGTGATAATGATGTGTCTGTCTTCCATTGTCGACAGGTCCACCAGGGGTCTGCACACCGGAGGATGCCGCCATCTCATCACTTGCCCCAGCGGACGTGCCCTATGGAGGAGAAGGGTGAGCAGAGGGTCATACACCACATAGGTTTCACAAGGCTGTTTAGCACAATCGTGAAATAATCTTTGTGTGCCTTTGTCTGTCCGTATTCCTGGCCAAAAGTGCTGTGACGCAGTTAGTTGGCCTGCCATGTGGCCACCTGAAATAGCGGCTGCCTGACCTGTAAGGAGGGACAAGGGAAAATGAGGTAACCGCTGGCGTGGGGCAGCATTGCGGTAGGCGGTCGAAGACCGCTGCGCAATTCAGCATTGGTTATCATTGGGCCCTATGGGTTCCAGGAGCCAATGACGATGTACACCAGTGGTGTCGGTACGCACCGCCGTAGACGTGACCGCCATTTTCTATCTCTTCACTCACTTGATACCTGACTTTCAACAGGAGAGGACCTACGCTGCAAGTGCTGCTGTGACCTGTGTCTGGAAGCGACAATGGCTACAGTGTCAGGGGAAAGGGCCCCTGCCTTCACTGTGGAGGAGTTGGAGAAACTGGTGGATGGGGTCCTCCCACAGTACACGCACTGTACGGTCCTCCAGACAAACAGGTGAGTAAACTGTGTGCATGGTGGATGTCACATTATTGTATGGAGTGTCGTGGATGGAAGAGATGGAGGGGACAGGCCAGCATGTGAGGATGGTGTGTGTATGTATGTCTGGGCCAGGGTGTGAGGTTTGTGGGCAATGTGCGAGAAGAACTGTACGGGAGAGTAACATCCATTATAACTTCACTTTTCCTGTAGGTCAGTGCCCACCAGAAGAAGGGTATTTGGCGTGCCATCGCCAAGGAAGTGCGGACCCTGGGGGTCCACCATAGACGGAGCACCCACTGCCGGAAAAGATGGGAGGACCTGCGCCGCTGGAGCAAGAAGATGGCAGAGGCCCAGCTGGGGATGGCCTCCCAACGTGGAAGGGGTGCCCGTCGCACCATGACCCCCTTGATGTACTGGATCCTGGCTGTGGCATATCCTGAGTTGGATGGGTGCTTGAGTGCATCACAGCAGCCACAAGGGGGTGAGTACAGTCTCATTCAGCTGACTCTGCGCGCTTGACGAGGTGTCTGGGTTGGGGCGGTGGGCTGTGGGTTCCCCTAGGCCAGGGCAGACGCGCCAAGGTACATCCATTGTTTTGCAGGCTCAGTGCCACTCCAACCCCAAAGGTGGTAGTTGCCCTCTACACCTAGTCAGGCTCCTATGAGTTCCACCTGTGCATGAAATGGGTCTAGGCAGAGTCCCTCATGGGCATGTGCTTTTCCCCTGCACTGTTAGTGCATACGCTAGTGCATAGGGCTGCTCTCTGTGTGTTGTGTCCGCCAACGGTAGTGGTGTTGCAGGCATTGACCATTTGTCTCTTGTGTCTTTCCCCCCCTTTTTGTTTTGTCACCCTGTCCTTGTGTGCATTAGCATTATCAGGCGGAGGAGTATTGGCACCAGAGCAGGAGAGAGCTGCAACCCACATGGCCCTGGAGGGTGAATTTACTGAGTCTGAAGGCACCAGTGGGACGGAGGGCGAGGGGAGCTCCACGACGGGGACAGGAGAAGACACCAGCGACAGCGGCTCCTCCTCCGATGGGAGCTCCCTTGCGGTGGCGGGCACCTCTGTGCCCACCGCAACAACAGGTACAGCCGCCACCCCCCCTACCAGCACTGCCCTCCTAGAAGCCCCTCATCGAGTTTCCCGTGCGCACTCACCCAGGAGGGTGGGCATCTCCTTCGCCCCAGGCACCTCAGGCCCTGCCCCAGTCAGTCCTGCTGCCCTCAGTGAGGAGACTATCGACCTCCTGAGATCCCTCACTTTTGAGCAATCAACCATTTTGAATGCCATCCAGGGTGTCGAGAGGCATTTGCAGCAAACAAATGGAGGGCATTCATTCTGGTGTGGCGGCCCAACAGAGAGCATTTCAGGCTCTGGCCTCAGCACTGATGGCAGCCATTGTCCCTGTGCCCAGCCTCCCCCCTCCAACATCCACTACCCAGACCCAATCCCCTCTACCTCAGCCTATCCCAAGCACACCTTCAGACCAGCATGCACACTCATCAACACGCAAGAGTGGACATGGCAAACATAAGCACCACACATCCCACAGGCACTCACACAAGCACCAGACCAATGCAGACACACCAACATCCACTGCCTCCACTGTGTCCCCCTCCTCCACGTCCTCCTTCCTCCCAGTCTCATCTCCACTCACACCTGCATGCACTACATCCTCAGCCACTACCTCCATCACCAACACACCCATCACCACACACCGGTCACGTGCACTCACCACCCCCACTACCATGCACACGTGCCCTGTGTCCTCTCCCAGTGTGTCTGTGAGCCCTTCTCCCAAAGTCCACAAATGCAGGAACACACCCACCCAACAGCCATCCACCTCACAACAGCCTCCGGCCCATGCACCTTCACCCAAATTCAGCAGACGTACACCTCCTACAACCACTACCTCTTCCTCCACTCCCAAACCCCCTCCATCTTCCCGTCCCAGTGTGTCTAAAAATCTTTTCCTGGCTAACATTGACCTCTTTCCTACACCCCCCCCCATCCTTCCCCTAGGGCCAGGATGTCTAGGTCCCAGCCCAGCACCTCAGCCACCAAATCCTCCAGCACCGTGGTCTCAGCAAGTCCGGTCACATCGCGGGCAGCACCCATCAGGGCTGTCAGTGTGCCACCTAGCGAGGCCAAGGATCGGCCCATTCCACCTCCTGCCAAGGTGAAGAAGGTGCCCACATGCCATAGGGAAAAGCCGCACCTACCACCCAGCAAGGCCTCCTCCAAGCCAAAAGGGGACAGTGCCAAGGGACCAGCAGCAACATCCAAGGTGGGGAAGGCTAGGGGGAAGTCAGAACAGGGCACGGAGCCTCCAGCTGAGGGACTAGAGTCACCCCTGTGTGTATGTGTGTAAATGTGCGGGGGTCGAGAGAGGGAGGGGGAGGGCTGGGGAGGACTCTGGGGAAGGGGAGGGGAGAGCGGGAGACCCCTATCAGTGCCAGGGAAGGAACTCACTGGCACTGATAGTGCCTACCACCATGGTTTTAGTGGCGGTACAGAAACCACTGAAACCATGGTGGTGGGTGGGGTCATAATGCCATGGGCGGCCTAGTGACGGCCACTGGGCTGGAGACGGTAGTCTCCAGCCCGGCGGTCATTACCGCTGTGGTGGTCGGTGTGAATTTGGCAGTTTGGCTTTGGCCAAACCGCCAATGTCATTATAGTGGAGGTAGGCACCGCCAGCCTGTTGGCGGTATTGCCTCCACTATAACACCGACCGCCAGGGTCGTAGCGACCCCCATAGTATGGTAAACAATCAGAACTTTAGAAAATCGATACCAGTGCTCAGTTGATGCTCCAGAGAATCCGATATTTTGGGCTACAGTAAGAGAGAGCAAAATAAACCATGATAGGTAGCACCCTTCTAGGAAGTGTCTAGTGTTCAAGGTCAAACAGGATGCAGAAACAAGATCTTCTGAACAAGTGTCCTTAAGATAGACGAGCGCTACAACTTAGGGACTCATTTTGAGGCTGCTTGATGGTTTAATCACCACATCTGTGGCAGTCTGACTGCCACAATATGACCCTGTCCACCAGGAGACCACCGTCGCATCGTTCCTGACAGTCTGATGGCGGTATGAGTTCTACTCAGCCAGGGCGGCGCTGAGTTCAGTGCCGCATGGCGGATTACATATCTACTTACTGCCAGCCTTTCTATGGTGGTCCGACCACCATGGAAAGGCTGGCAGTAAGCCAGTACTGGGGGCCACAGGGTGGCCACTGCACGGCTCAAGCCTATGGCATGGGCAGTGCAGGGCCCCCCTTGCCCAGCACCGTCAGAATACAAAGCAGACAGAGCACATTCCGATGGTGCTGCCCCCAGTGTGTGACGGCATTGTGGAGCTGAGACGAATGCCGCCGAACAGTTTCCACTGGGCTGCCTGGCAGAAACCTTGCAATGGGGCTGGTGGGGAGACCGCCAGTTCCACGGCGGTCTCCTCACCACAAGTTTAACCGACAGCTTGTCTGCCAATATGCATAATGATGTCAGGAACAGCAGTTATATTTATTGAAATATAGTGCAGTACGAACATGGTGGCCAAGTTTTCATTATCCTTATGTGTGACATTTTGCATTTTTTCTGTGTACTTATGCATAACATTTTAATGCCTCAGGAGTGGCATTGTGAGTAGAAACAGCCTTAAAACTGCCTGGAATATAAGGATCATTTGGCTGAAAAGACTGCAGTGGCCGAAAGGGTGTTGTTTGGTCAGTATTGTACTTTCTGATAGAGTTTCCTGGTAAGTAGTGTCTCTTTGATTTCAAATTTTGTTCATTGTGCATGTCTCTTAGACTGATCAAGGGAGATGTCTCTATGCTGTAGTTATACTCTGTATTGTGTAAACTCTGGGCATATTCTAGGCAGCTGCCTCTTCTTCAATAGTTATCTTATTCTGCTTCGCACCATGCCACAGTCTGTCCGTGTTTTGTGATCTCAGTTTGTTTGAACCCCTCCCAGTAAACAGTTTGTTCATGTGTAATATGGTATTGTTGGAAGCAGCCCTTTCTGCAGCATCAACCCCAAACCTTTTGCCTTCACTTCTCCAGTTTTATGAACCTGTCTTTGCTGGCTTTGGGGATCTCCACACTTTACCACTGCTAACCGTGATAAACTACTTGTAACATCTCCTTTAACTGCTGTAAAATTGACCTACACCTAAATGACATATTTAGTATGCTTTTAAGTTCCTAGTAAAGTGGTACTACATGTACCCAGAAACCGTAAATTGAATGCTACTAGTGGGCCTGGAACACTTATTGTACCACCCACTTAAGTAACCTTCTTAAACTTGTCAGACATTCCACTGTGTGTGCAGTTTTAAACTGTTAATCGACCTGACAAAATAAACTTTTTGCCCGGCCTGTACTTTCCTTTTTAACCTGTATATGCCACATCTAGGGTAGGCCCTAAACAGCCCACAGGGCAGGGGTAATTTTATTTAAAAAGTTAGACATACTTCTAAGTTTTACATATCCTGGCAGTGCAAAAACTCCTAAATTTCTATTTCACTATTGCAAGACCTACCTCTCGAATAGGATAACATTGTGTTTGTTTGGTAGCAGGTAGAACTGTCATGTTTGGTGTCTGAGGAATTGTAATTTAAAACCCTGTTTTACGGTTAAGTCAGATTTTAAGTCACAATTCTGAGAATGCTACTTTTAGATGGTCTGCATTATTTTTCTTCTAACCATTTGGTGCTTGCAGGCTTTTCTGGGGTCTCATGACGAGGTGTAGTTGGAGGTTGGCCTTTGTGTATTCCTCTTAGACAGCATCATAATGGGTGGGGGTCTGGTTGTTGGCAGGATGGACCATTATATCTTAATGGGTGGGACGTGGGGCTGGCTCCTACCACGCTTGAACTTCAAAGGTATTGGCCCAGCTCACACATAAAGGACTAGCATATTGCTCTCTCTCACAGACTGGGACCAGGGAAGGGAGGAACGAAATTCCAAACACTTTTGTGAGAGGAAAACTATAGAAGCTTATCCCACTTCAAAGGGGGCACAAGGTATAAAAATAGAAAACCCGAGACACACTCTTCAGTACATGCCTTGACCTGTAGATACTACAGAAGAATGATGCCCTGCTGCTTGAGGCCTGCCCTGCTTGCTGAGAAGGAAGACTGGACCTGTTCTTTTCATCTCAGGGTGAAGTGACTCCAAGGATTAGTTGACTGACCACTTGTTCTGAGCTACAGGGATATAAAAAGCTCCAAAGTTCTGACTTAACAAGTTCCAGAGGCCTCCCTGCATCTGTCCTGCTGACCTGCTGTATGGACCTGCAACTGAACTTGCAACTGGAACTTCCTGAGCCCTGCTAGCCTCTGCAAGAGTGCATCCTTTATCCCCAGGAGGTGCCTTGCAAGATCTTTGACCCATGGGTGGCATCAGTGGGCACTCACCTGACTCAAAAAGGAGAAATCCTGAAGTTTTGGGCTCTTTGCAACTGCAAACGGGCCCATTCATATCCCGAACTTGCCACGTGCACTGACTGTCAACGCAAAGCTCCTGTGAACCTGACTCTTCACGCTACAGTGACCACCAGTGATGACTGGCAACACAAGAACTGCACTTCATGCTACAGCACCGACAGCATGCGGTAACCGCCAATGGGAATCTCCACCTTTGACCATCCGCAAGGCCCGGCAGTATGTTTGTGCTACAGCGATGGCCATCCATGATGCCCAGCCTGCTCTTTGCACTACAGCGACAACTATCCCTACTCCTAGTGGCCTCCCCCACTGCAAACAGAACTATTCATGCTAGACTTAACTCCTACGGTGCCCTGGACGAGGTGATCTCATCCAGGGCACCGGTTCCCGGGTGCCTTGGACGAGATCACCTCGTCCTGCACCCGGGGACTGGGGGGAGCGCTAGCACTCCCCCCATGTGCTCACCACCCACCCCCACAAGGCAGGGATGTAAGGGGAAGCCCTTCCTCTTCCACCCCGACCCCTCCCACCCCCCCTGTGACGTCAGCGCGCGATCGCACGCTGATTTGTCACAGGGCCTCCTTCCATCGCGCTGGAAGCTCAGTTTCCAGCGTGATCGAAAAAGAAATGCTTTGCATTTCTCTTTCGATCATGTGGGGGAGGCTCAGAGAGGCTTCAAAGGGAAGGAAATGTATTTCCTTCCCTTTGAAGTCTCTCTGAGCGTTTAAAAACCTGGATTGCTTGCAATCTGGCTTTTGAAACGCCCACTAGACACCAGGGATTTTCTTTTTTTGTGAAACTGGAATGAGGGGAGCGACCCCTTGGGCAAGGGTCGCTCCCAGGGGGGGGCATTTTTTTGGAAGGCCTTTTCTGCCCCCGGGGGGGGCAGAAACCTCTAGGCACCAGGGATCATTTTTTTTCTTTTCTTTTTGTTTTTTTTGGAGGTGGGGAGCGACCCCTTAGGCAAGGGTCGCTACCCTAGGGGGCAAATTATATTTAGGCCATTTCTGCCCCCCTTGGGGGCAAATTGGCCTATTTTTATGAGGCCAATCTGCCCCCAAGGGGGACAGAAACCACTAGACACCAGGGAGTTTTTTTTTTACGTGAATTTCACGCAAGGGGAGCGACCCCTTAGGCAAGGGTCGCTCCCCTGGGGGGAAAATTTATTTTAGGCCATTTCAGCCCCCCCCCCTATATTGATTAGGCCGATCTGCCCCCAAGGGGGGCAGAAACCACTAGGCACCTGGGATTTTTTTGTTTTGTTTTACAGATGGGGAGCGACCCCTTGGACAAGGGTCGCTCCCCTGGAGGGGAAAATTGTATTTAGGCCATTTCTGCCCCTCGGCCGATGTTTGCTACGCCAATCTGCCCCCAAAGGGGCATTTCTATTATTAGGCTGATCTGCCCCCAGGGGGGGCAGAAACCTTTAGGCACAAGGGCAAAAAAAAAGTTTGTGTTTTTTTGTTTTTTTGTTTTTTTAGAGATGGGGAGCGACCCATTAGGCAAGGGTCGCTCCCCTGGGGGGCAAATTGTATTTAGACCATTTCTGCCCCCCTTGGGGGCAGATTGGCCGATTTTCGGTCAATTTGCCCCCAAGGGGCAGAAACCACTAGGCACTGGGGATTTTTTTTTTTGCACCAATGTCACGCAAGGGGAGCGACCCCGTAGGCAAGGGTCGCTCCGGGGGAGGGTTTGGGGGGGCAAATTTATTTTAGGCCATTTCTGCCCCCCCTGGGGCCGGCTGAGCTAGAGGCTAAAATCCACAGGTAGGCACTTTGCAAAAAACACCTCTGTTTTCTGTGAAAAAATGTGATGTGTCCACGTTGTGTTTTGGGCCATTTCCTTTCGTGGGTGCTAGGCCTACCCACACAAGGGAGGTACCATTTCTATTGGGAGACTTGGGGGAACGCTGGGTGGAAGGAAATTTGTGGCTCCTCTCAGATTCCAGAACTTTCTGTCACCGAAATGTGAGAAAAACGTGTTTTTTTGGCCAAATTTGGAGGTTTGCAAAGGATACTGGGTAACTGAACCTGGTCAGAGCCCCACAAGTCACCCCATCTTGGATTCCCCTAGGTTTCAAGTTTTTAAAAATGCACAGATTTTGTAGGTTTCCCTAGGTGCCGGCTGAGCTAGAGACCAAAATCTACAGGTAGGCACTTTGCAAAAAACACCTCTGTTTTCTTTAAAAAAATGTGATGTGTCCACGTTGTGTTTTGGGGCATTTCCTGTCAGGGGCGCTAGGCCTACCCACACAAGTGAGGTATCATTTTGTATCGGGAGACTTGGGGGAACACTGGGTGGAAGGAAATTTGTGGCTCTTCTCAGATTCCAGAACTTTCTGTCACCGAAATGTGAGGAAAACGTGTTTTTTTAGCCAAAGTTTGAGGTTTGCAAAGGATTCTGGGTAACAGAACCTGGTCAGAGCCCCACATGTCACCCCATCTTGGATTCCCCTAGGTCTCTAGTTTTCAAAAATGCACAGGTTTGGTAGGTTTCCCTAGGTGCCGGCTGAGCTAGAGGCCAAACTCTACAGGTAGGCACTTTGCATAAAACACCTCTGTTTTCTGTCAAAAATTGTGATGTGTCCACGTTGTGTTTTGGGGCATTTCCTGTCGCGGGCGCTAGGCCTACCCACACAAGTGAGGTATCATTTTTATCGGGAGACTTGGGGGTAACATAGGCTATCAAAACAAGTGTTATTGCCCCTTGTCTTTCCCTACATTTTTTCCTTCCAAATATAAGAGAGTGTGTACAAAAGACATCTATTTGAGAAATGCCCTGTAATTCACATGCTAGTATGGTCACCCCGGAATTCAGAGATGTGCAAATAACCACTGCTCCTCAACACCTTATCTTGTGCCCATTTTGGAAATACAAAGGTTTTCTTGATAGCTATTTTTCACTCTTTATATTTCAGCAAATGAATTGCTGTATACCCGGTATAGAATGAAAACGCACTGCAGGGTGCAGCTCATTTATTGGCTATGGGTACCTAGGGTTCTTGATGAACCTACAAGCCCTATATATCCTCGCAACCAGAAGAGTCCAGCAGACGTAATGGTATATTGCTTTATAAAATCTGACATTGCAGGAAAAAGTTACAGAGTAAAACGTAGAGAAAAATTGCCGTTTTTTTCACCTCGATTTCAATTTTCTTTTTTTCAGTAGTTATTTTCTGTAGGAAACCCTTGTAGGATCTACACAAATGACCCCTTGCTGAATTCAGAATTTTGTCTACTTTTCAGAAAGGGTTAGGTTTCTGGGATCCAGCATTGGTTTCATGCTCATTTCTGTCACTGACTGGAAGGAGGCTGAAAGCACAAAAAATCGTAAAAATGGGGTATGTCCCAGTAAAATGCCAAATTTGTGTTGAAAAATTGGGTTTTCCGATTCAAGTCTGCCTGTTCCTGAAAGCTGAGAAGCTGGTTATTTTAGCACCGCAAACCCTTTGTTGATGCCATTTTCAGGGAAAAAAACACAAGCCTTCTTCTGCAGCCACTTTTTCAAATATTTTTGAAAAAACGAAATTTTCACTGTATTTTGGCTAATTTCTTGGCCTCCTTCAGGGGAACCCACAAAGTCTGGGTACCTCTAGAATCCCTAGGATGAAAAAAAGGACGCAAACTTGGCTTGGCTAGCATGTGTGGACAAAAAAGATATGAGGGCCTAAGCGCGAACTGCCCCAAATAGCCAAAAAAAGGCCTGGCACAGGAGGGGGAAAAGACATGGCAGCGAAGGTGTTCAAATCAAATCAAATCATTAACATTTATAAAGCGCGCTACTCACCCGTGCGGGTCTCAAGGCGCTAGGGGGGAAAGGGGGGGTTATCGCTGCTCGAACAGCCAAGTCTTTAGGAGTCTCCGGAAAGCGGAGTGGTCCTGGGTGGTCCTGAGGCTGGTGGGGAGGGAGTTCCAGGTCTTGGCCGCCAGGAAGGAGAAGGATCTCCCACCCGCCGTGGAGCGGCGGGTGCGAGGGACGGCAGCAAGTGCGAGGCCAGCGGAGCGGAGGGGGTGGGTGGGGACGTAGAAGCTGAGGCGTCTGTTGAGGTATTCCGGTCCCTTGTTGTGGAGGGCTTTGTGTGCGTGGGTGAGAAGACGGAAGGTGATCCTTTTGCTGACTGGGAGCCAATGCAGGTGTCTCAGGTGTGCGGAGATGTGGCTGTTGCGGGGTACGTCGAGGATGAGGCGGGCCGAGGCGTTTTGGATGCGTTGCAGGCGGTTTTGGAGTTTGGCGGTGGTCCCAGCATAGAGGGTGTTGCCGTAGTCCAGGCGACTCGTGACAAGGGCGTGGGTCACGTTTTTTCTGGTGTCGGCGGGGATCCAGCGGAAGATCTTGCGGAGCATGCGGAGAGTGAGGAAGCAGGCGGAGGACACGGCGTTGACTTGCTTGGTCATGGTGAGAAGAGGGTCCAAGATGAAGCCGAGGTTGCGGGTGTGGTCTGCGGGGGTCGGTGCGGTGCCGAGGGCCGTGGGCCACCAGGAGTCGTCCCAGGCGGACGGGGTGTTGCCGAGGATGAGGACTTCCGTTTTTTCAGAGTTCAGCTTTAGGCGGCTGAGCCTCATCCAATCTGCGACGTCCTTCATACCCTCTTGTAGGTTGGTCTTGGCGCTGGCGGGGTCCTTGGTGAGGGAGAGTACAAGTTGGGTGTCGTCGGCGTAGGAGGTGATGATGATGTCGTGCTTGCGTACGATGTCGGCGAGGGGGCTCATGTAGACATTGAAGAGTGTCGGGCTGAGCGATGAGCCTTGAGGTACGCCGCAGATGATCTTGGTGGGTTCTGAGCGAAACGGAGGGAGGTAAACTCTTTGGGAGCGGTTAGCGAGGAAGGAGGCGATCCAGTCCAGGGCCTGGCCTTGGATCCCGGTGGAGCGTAGGCGGGTGATTAGGGTGCGGTGACAGACGGTGTCAAAGGCAGCCGAGAGGTCGAGGAGAATGAGGGCGACTGTTTCACCGTTGTCCATCAGGGTTCTGATGTCGTCTGTGACTGAGATGAGGGCGGTTTCCGTGCTGTGGTTGGTTCAGAATCCGGTTTGTGAAGGGTCGAGCAGGTTGTTGTCTAAGAAGGTAACTTTTTCAGCTGGACTAACCTGGCCCCTCTATCCGGCCCGCGCTCCATCAGGGTAGGTCAGAGCTTGCATCACCTGGTCTTACATGACCAAATAACCCCAAGTGGAGCTTGGTGCTGTGAAGAGCTATAGTCAGGGCAACGGGAACTATGCAGCAGGAGAGAGACAAATTATGTGGCAGTGTTGATTAAACCACAAGGCAAGAAAAGGCAAATTATTTAGCAGAATGCAGCACATTTTGTAATAGTATTAGTTCATTATTTTGGCATTTTTAAACATGGTAACAGTGTATGGGCATTAGTTGCACCTTATTAGCATCACTTTAGCACCCAAATATAGCTGCATAAAGATGACCAGTCCAGATTTGCAAAGGTCCTTCCATCATGCTGAAACACATCTGCATTTTTAGTAAATTTTTAACCGATTGAGATAGAAACAATTTTTGATGGTTAAAATCTGCAGATTATGCAGCAGATCAAGGATTATGTGGCAAATTCAGCAAATATATTTTTATGCCAAAAAAAGAATATTTCCAATGTCCTTGGCCATACTTACCTTAAATCTTTGAAATTGCAAATCTCCGGTTCTACTGATTGGATTTTGGGAATTTTGGGGTCAAAACATGCATTCAATTTTACTCTATTTTTCTAAATTGGTGTGAATTTTTACCTTGTGTTTCCACAGTATTGCTGCTTAACCACTTGTGTGCATGGGACAACTGGGATCCATCAGACGCCGCAGGAGGGCAAACCTCAAGCAGTGGTCCACCCACTAGACACCAGTGAGGGGGGAGCGGCCCCTTGGACAAGGGCTGCTGTAACCCCTTTTTTTGGCCATATTCAGTCTTTCTGCCCCTGGGGTCATATGAGGGAGGTAGCCCACGATCTACCCACTACCCCCAGAAAGCAAAATAACACTAGGCACCATGGAATATATATAATGTTTTTAGAATAAGGTGGGGGCTGTCCACTATGGGCATGCCAATGATGCCCCCACCTCCCAAAAAAATGGGCACAGTCTTTCTGCCCCCGGGGGCAAATGGGGGCAGTATCCCAGACCATCCCCCTGGGAGGGCAGAAAGCATACTAGGAACCATGTAATAAATATTTATTTTTATAATAATAGTGGTGAGGACTGACCACTATTTACATGCCCATGCCCACACCCCCAAAAAATGGGCACATTCTTTCTGCTTCCCTTGGGGTGTAGATGGGGCAATAGATCGTAATCTGTCCCCCGGGGGGAGAAGGCTCACTAGGCACCAGGGACTATGTTTTTCTTAGTGTAGGGGGTGGAGGCTGGCCAGTATGGGCATGGCAATTCCCCACACACCTTCAAAAAATGGACACAGTCTTTATACCTCCCTTGGAGGAAGATAAAGGCAGTAGCCCCCATCTGCCCATGGGGGGGCAGAAAGCACACTAGGCACTATTTTCTTATCACTGTAGGGTTGGGGGCTGCCAAGTATGGGCATGGCAATGCCCCCACCCCCAAAAAATGGGCACAGTCTTTCTGCCTCCCAGGGGGGCAGATGGGGATTATCACCTCCGATATGCCCCCCATGAGGGGCAGAAAGACCTCTGGGATACTTTTTTTAAAAAGAGGAGTGAGAGGATGGCCATGCCCCCACCACAAATAAATGAGGACAAAGTCTTTCTGCCCCCGATCTGCCCCCTCCCCCCGGGTTGTCAGACAGCCCACTAGATGCCAGGGAGTTGAAAATAGAGGGGGTGGTGACACCCACCACCATGGGCATGGGTTTGCCCCACCCCTACAGAAGAGGGCAACAGTCTTTCAGCTCCCCCTGCAAACTAAAGCATCTCATTCCAATGGCAGGACAATTTACTCTTTTGGGTGTTGATTTTGCATATGGACCAGGAGAGCTTGACTTACTCCCAATATTATCCGGTTAACAATGGTGAACGGCTGCACTGTTTGGGCTTGGGTAGGCTGCCACTTGAAAAACCTACCAGATCTAGACATTTCTGAAAAGTGAACATCTGGGGGAGGGTCCAGGGTGATGTGCTACACATGCACCCTACACCATTTTCTTACCTACAATGTCCCCTGAAAACCTCAAATTTTGCCTGAAGTCGCACATTTTCCTTACATTTCTGTGTCGGAAATTTCCAGAATCCGCAGAAATCCACAGAATTACTACCATGGTAGTTTTATTGGCATAGGTGGGGCAATGCTGGGTGGTAGAAATTTTGTGGACTTCTGCATATTCCAGAAGTTTCCATCACAGAAATGTAGGAAAAATGCGTGATTTCAGGCAAAGTTTGAGGTTTGTAGAGCATTGTGGGTAAAAAAAAACAAATGGAATCCATGCAAGTCATGACATCCTGGATTCCCCTAGGTGTCTGGTTTTAAAACATGAACAGGTTGACTAAGTTTCCCTAGGTGCCGACTGAGCTAGGGTCCAAAATCTAGAGCTACCCACATCAGAAAAAGAGGGTCAGTTTTTGCTGAAAATTGTGCTGAGTCCATGTTGTTTTTTGGGCTGTTTTCTGTCGCACACACAAGGCCTACCCACACAAGTGAGATACCATTGTTATCGGGAGAGTTGGGGGAAAGTCGGGCGGAAGGAATTTTGTGGCTCCTTGCAGATTCCAGAACTTTCCATCACAGAAATATACGGAAGCACTATTTTTTTAGTCAAGGTTTGAGGCTTGCAGGGTATTCGGGGTAAAACAACTTGGTGAAAGCCACAAAACTCAGCCCACTCCTGACACCCCCAGGTGTCTAGTTTACAAAAATATACAGGTTGACTAGGTTTTCAATTAGACCTGACATTCTAGGGATGGTTTCCCCCTTGTCTTTCTATCTCTGTCTACAGTATTTTCAACTGTGGGCTGGGTTTTGTTTTTGCTGGTTTTGGTGCTCTGGGCAGTTAACCACTGCTGATCAGTGGTAAAATACATGTGCTACCTGTGTATATTGTGATTATAATTTCCATAGTTGATTTACTAATAAGTCCCTAGTATAGTGCACCATGTGTGCCCAGGTACTGTAAATCAAATGCAACTAATGGGTCTGCAGAGCTGATTGTGCCACCCATGAGTAGCCCTGTAAACATGTCTCAAACCTGCCTTTGCAGTGTCTGTGTGTGCAGTTTTAAACTGCCATGTCAACCTTGCAAGTGCACCCACGTAACAGGGCAAAACCTTTCCTTTTAGTACATGTAAGGCAGCACCTCTAAGGCAGGCCCAAGGTAGCCCCATGGACAGGGTGCAGTGTAGTTAAAAGGTAGG
Organism: Pleurodeles waltl; assembly: GCF_031143425.1. Lineage (NCBI taxonomy): Eukaryota > Metazoa > Chordata > Amphibia > Caudata > Salamandridae > Pleurodeles > Pleurodeles waltl. The sequence continues at coordinate 1,634,476,334 of NC_090445.1, forward strand.
AAATATACTTGTGTGTTTTACATGTCCTGATAGTGAAATACAGCCAAATTCGTTTTTCACTATTGCAATGCCCATCGCTCCCGTAGTTTAACATGGGGATTTCCTTAAAATATGTCTTAAGTTTAATTTCCCAGTGGGAGTAGATAGAGATGTGGAGTTTGGGGTCTCTTAACTCACAATTTAAAAATACATCTTTTAGTGAAGGTGGTTTTTAAATTGCTTATTTCAAAATGCCACTTTTAGAAAGTGAGCATTTTCTTACTTAACCATTCTGTGCCTCTGCCTGGTTGTGGAATACATGTCTGGGTCAGAATGACAGTTGGACTGCTTTTGAATTCACCCTAGACAGTCACATGAAGGGAGCTGAAGTGTGCCATGCATATCCGGATGGGTCTTCCTGGGCTAAAGTGGTGGGAGGAGCAGACACTTGCACCTGAATGGGGCTGTGCCTGTCCTTATACAATGCAGTCTCCAACCCTCTAGAGTGTGTCTGGGACCAGGGCAAGAAAGGCAGGGTCTTGTGCACTACAAAGACTTTCCTTTGAAGTTTGCCTACTTCAAAGGCAGAAATGAGTATAAGTATTGGACCCAAAACACTAGACTTTTAGAACACTTTTGGATCAAGAGGAGATACTACCAAGAAGAGCTGAAGAGCTGTGAGGAGGAGTACTTCCCCTTTTCTTTCTGTGCTTTGCTGGGTTGGCCTGCAGTTGCTGCTTCTGCTTTTGAGAGGAAAAAGGCTGAACTGTGCTGTGTATCATGCTTGTGAAGTTTCTCCAAGGGCTTGTACTGAGCTTCCCTCCTGTTAAGAAGTCTCAGGGACATTAGGGCCCGTATTTATACTTTTTTTAGCGCCGCATTTGCTCCGCTTTTTGACGCAAAACGGCGCAAACCTACAAAATACAATGGCATTTTGCAAGTTTGTGGCGTTTTTGCGTCAAAAAACTACGCAAATGCGGCGCAAAAAAAGTATAAATACGGTCCTAAAGATTTCAGCAGCCAGCCCCTGGGTTCTTTTGCTGAGGACCCTGACTTTATAAAAAGGTGCCCACTCCAGTTCCTGGGCCCTTGGGAATAAAGTCTGGCAGAAAAATAAGAAGAACCAGGATCACCTACTCTGGGCAACTCCAGAACAGGCGCTGCTGACCAACTCTGCTGCCTGCACCTGAAGTTGTGGTCCCCACTGAAGTGTGATGACTGACACCAACACTGGAGGACCAACACCACTGCAGCAACATTGTGGGTCCAGAGTGCATTGTCACCGATGTCTATGACACCCGAATCCACTGCAGTGGCTGTGGCCCCGTGGTGTGACCGCAATACTGCAAAGTTGTCCCATCGCTTCTTGACCCGGTGGACTCATCGACCCCACTGGATCATAAGGAACTGACACGTCGCCGCTGATGCCGCCTTACTTCCGTTGCCTCTGTGAGGACCAGACACCTCACCTCCTGCATAGCAGTACTGAACTGACGCCGCACCAGCTCCAGTGACACCTCACCTCCCCGACTCCATATCATGCATTGATTCTGCCTCGTTTCTAAGGTACTGGACCAAGTGTGCCCCTGAATTGCCCATACCGTAGATATTATCATTGGTATCTATTCACATAGGGTTTCTGTTTGAGGGTAAAAGTACTGCAAACTGACTTTCAAGATGTGTTATCTTTGTGAATATTCAATTGCTCTCCAGTGGATTTTTTAATTATTGCTTTGTTTATATTAATAAATATGGCTTAGCCTTTCAAAGTTATAGTAATCAATTCCAGGGAGGTACAATGATTACAAAGTGCCATCGGGAAGCACGGTCTTCAATTATTAACTGTCAAATCAACCTATGATGCATGCCGGGTTTATGAATAAGCGCTCACCTATTAAAGTGCAATAATCACTCTCATTATTAAAGTGCTACTGGCCTATAGAGAATTAATTTATTACTATGTGCAAGACTATCAGATAAAAATACTGCCTACTACAAAAACATGGTTGGTATGCGGTGCGTATTTGTTAAGCGGGACGCTTACCAAGTAACTACCAAATAATGAATAATGAATAAATTATTAGCAGTTATTCCTAAATTCAGCAAAGTGAGAATGCAATACAGATTCTTCTCAGTTAAAATGCTGTTTTATGAAGCTCTTCCCCATATGAATTCAGGCAGGTGGAAGAATGCAAAATAGTCCATCTGACTTGAAAAAAAACCTCAAGGTGTTTTTACTTTCTCGACCCTGAGATTTGGGGCCAGATGTATAATCATCCCAGTTTGCATTTCCCAAATAGCGATTTTTAAGAAATCGCTATTTAGGAAATGCAAAATGAGATGTATGAAAATTACGGTTTGATAATATCGATTTCTAAAAAGTCGCAATCACTATTACCGAATCGCAATTAGGGAATGGGACTCCATTCATCCCTATGGGCCTGTAGGAATTCGCAAATTAGGTAATGCAAACCCCAGGGTGATGGGGACCTAAGGCCCTCTTTGACACCCCCCCAAAAAAATGTTGTGGACATATAAAGCGCACACAGGGCATGTGTGTGCCTCATGTCATTTTTAAAAATGCATTTGTAATCCATTTTTAAAAATTACACATGCTTACCACCAAACTTGAGTTTGTGGTAATTGCATTTCCTAAATGCCAAATTCTCATTTAGGAAATGCATGATACATGTGAATAGGTAATCGCAAATAGTACTCCCTAGTTGCGATTTCCTATTTAGGGAATCGCAAATTGCGATTCCCTAATCAGAGTCACAATTTTAAGGACTCGCTCTTTTTGCAATTCCTTAAAAATGCACTGCGAATTCCTTTAATAAACCATGAAAGGCGATTTTGCATTCGCAAATGGTGGAATTTTGCGATTCGCACCGTTTGTGAATGCAAAATCCTTTGATACATCTGGCCCTTGGACTTTACTGGATCAGAGCCATTCTAATCTTTATTACGCACTGCATATTTTGTATTAAGGCGGTCCTAAGCGTGTTTTGACCATAGATCACAACACTAAGCTGGCAATTAAATATTGTAAGGTAATAAACGCATGTCAAAATATTGATTGCAGAAATATCACGGTACCAAAATATTGTTGTCACATTCTCAACAACAAAAACATTGAATTTACATAGAAATATTGTGCAAAAAAATCGACTACCAAACTGTCGGTTTATATTGGTATATGTTTTTACATGTAATTAGCATTAATGTATTTCAAAAGTTTATATATGTATATACATATATATATATATATATATATATATATATATATATATACATATATATATATGTGTACATATATGTATAAATGTACATATATATATATATATATATATAAATAAAAATATCATATAAACATTAATTCCTCAACGTTAAAAATATTTTTAAAAATACAAATTACTTTGTTACCTTCAACTATTAATATGAAAATATTACATTATAATTTAAAATAAATTTATTTTACACATAAACATAATGTTCACATAAAATATATTATTATTACTATTCATTGCTTAAAATGATATAAACAAAGAAATGTATTATTATTTTGTATAGATACAAACATATATTTCCATGTATGTAACCATTATACATATTCTTTGAAAATATGTATAACATAATATTTTTAAAATACTAAAAAGCACAACAAAAAGAAAATCATTTGAGAAAAGCAAAACATATTTGAAAAATATTGAAAAGTAATGAAATAACTTACAAATACGTACTTTTGAACTAAGGAGCAGATTTATAAAATAGTCACGCAGCGCAACAAGTCACCTTGATGTGCTGTGCTGCACTGCGTGATAGGGAAAAGGGCAGGAATGCACTGTACTTAACAAGGTACGGCGCATTCCTGGCTTTTTCCTGCACTGGCGCACAATGTGCAGCCTAGACCCATAGTAGGAACCCTTGCACCATGGTGCAAGGCTGCCTACGTTGTAAGATGGATTGTTTTTGTGCAGGAAGGGGAATCTTTCTGCACAAAAAAAATCCCCTGAGGCATTTCCCTCTTTCTAAGTGGGTTGCCGTGTGCAGGACACATCGAAAGAGGAAAAACAAGTAGACATTAGCATATTTGTCCTCGTTACACCTAACCTGTGGAGGCGTAGCAGTGTTGGTACATTCCCAGGTCTTTCTTAATCCAAGCATCAAGATCCATGAGTGTTGCCTCCCTGGGGCAGAGTAAAACAATGCAGTGATTTACTCTGCGTTTTGTTACTCTGGAATTATCAAGGCACTCATGGCAATGCAAGGTGGCCTTGCACGGCTTGGTAAATCAATTTCAAGGGTTCCGTTGTTTTTGTGCACCATTGTGTGGCACAAAAGCAATTCATTACTTTGTTAAATATGCCCCTCATTATGCTTAAATTACCTCAAAAAGTTCCAGAATTAGGTAATACTTGTAATCTTACATCAATCCAAAACATTTAAAAAATAAGCAAATACAAATAATTCAAATACACTGTTTTAACTACAATTCTACAGATGTTGGGGTAATGCATACATTGTGGGGTGGGAGGAGTAAGGGTCAGGTTTACTTCAATTTATCAAACATTGGTGAAATCAGGTGCATTGGTGAGGGCTCATATTTACTCTTCCAACTCCAGTGTAACAAACATTCAGCAAGTGATTACATTGGGCAGAGGCAGATTTACTATCCTAATTCCAGCCCAATGAACATTGGAGAGAGTGCGTACATTTGAGGGTTCAGATCTAGTGTTCTAGCTCGAAAAAAATTAAAACCTTCTTGGATGGGATTAAGGTGTTCTATTCTGACTCCAGACTAATGAAGACTGGGAAATTGTATATGTTAGGATTTAGGAGTAAATTTACTAAACTAACTCCAAACCATCAAACACTGGGAGAAGGGCATACATTGGAAGGCTGTGGTTACTCCAGGTGTGGGATTTGGACCCATTGGTAAATAGGCTACAGAACTGATTCTACATGGGTGTCTGCATTGACTGCAGATGGATTTTGGGTGTATTTGATTTTCTTTGATAGCCTTAATTAAAGGAAAGCAAATGAAGGGGAGCTAACTCTCACGGTAATGGGAAAAAGAGACATTTATCAAACGGGCAAAGTGCACCTCCAACATGGTGACCCATAAAGACCTATAGAAAGCAATTCTTATATGTTTGCTACCCTGTGCAGGTCACCACTAGGTGGTTATAGTTAGGACCACGTATCCATAAGAAATTGATTTTTCATTTGCTTATAACATTGACAGTGATCAAAAAAATATTCACGAAACGTTCAAAAACAAAAGGTCATAAGCCTCATCTTCTTTCAGGAAAGTTTCTGGATGACCTGCCAAGCAGGGACCGAGGAAAAAGGAGCATCCCAATGTAGTCTTCCATAGGAATATTTTACAGCAATACCACAAAAATGACTTAACTGAATTACACCAAATTTCACAGAAAGCTAGATCTTGCGCCAGAAAGTGTGTTTTTTTGTTATTTGGTGTAAATCTGATTAGAAATTAAGGTTTCAAATGTATGTGTATATAGGGACTTAGATCCTCCATGAATCCGACAGATCTTAAGCTAAGATCTGATTGGCTGCTACTACATCAACAAAAAAGTGGTGGCAACCATCTTAGTACTTGGCGACTCAGACTACTGGCCTGTAATAACAATAAAAAAAGCACATAAAGGTTAATTCAGGGTTACTGAGTGTGTGTGTGCTGGTAGAGAGTGTGCCTAGGGGTATTAAAAAAAACCCTTGAGATTCACTGAAAAAAACAAAAGGACTTTATAGTTGGCTGAATATGTCAGTTAGAACTTAACATTTTCAAACAAACAAACACTGAAATTCACATTATATGTGTCTCAAGTAACTATAAATTGTTCCCTAAAGTAACTATAACTCGTGCCCTCACCATGCAGTGCTAATTATCTCACAAATTATATCCCTCATGACATGTTCTATGACCTCATTGAAAACATCACTGCAACATTTGAAATTACATCATTGTTTACAATACTGTGCATGGGTGTGGCATGAGTTATAGTTACTGTACCCAACCACCTGCGGGCGACCTGACCCCGCAACGCACAGGGCATTGGTTGTGCACAGCGTGGGATTGGCCACAGGCCCTAGACTACAGCCAGGCCCTACATCCAACTGGCCGCAGGTGGCCAACTCCCCACCACACACGGCCATTTTCCCGTGGGAAGCCAAGACGCTGTTTGTGGCCTACTGCGGTGGTCTTGTAGCACATCGAGGGAGCACCCTTTTATTTTTCCACTGTTCTATTGCAAAATTATTTGGGACTCACACTGAATGTCGCAGTAGCACCATTGTACCACTGCGCTGCAAGAGAAATCTTTTTATTTGACCCCAGGAAAAGTTAATCTGTGACTCTCACAAAAGGGCCAGCGGTCAGGCTACCTTTCCCTGTCCATTTATACCTTATGTTTATTTATTTATTTTCTACCGCCCGGGGACCAGGACTTCAAGTCATAAAATGTTAACTGCAACTTTCTATTCATGTTGTGGCCAGCCAATGACATCACATGTTTGGACCTCACAGTACTGTGGTACTACAAAGGGAGTACCTCACTAGGCATGCAGGTCACTTATTTTGCACTTGCTGTAGCACACTACTCTGCAGTAGGATTACAAATGCACAGTGCATAACATTTGGACCTTCATTTCTCAAAAGCTACTGAACAGATTTACAAAAGATCACAAAAATCACGCTTTTGCGATCAACATCTAGCTTTCTACCAAATATGGGGGCAGATTTATGTAAAGTGGCGCTGCACCGAGTGCAGCGTCACTTTTTTTTGCCATTCACAAAACAGGTCTAGTAGTATACTCATAGCATTATTTCATGTGCAGAATTGTATAAAGATTACGATTCTGCAAAGGGAAAAGCCTGACAATTGTTCAAAAAAGCAAAAAAAAAAAACATTTTTCCCCACGAAGAAAGCACTTGTTCTGCTCACGCCACCCCAATAACCTTATTGCCTTCCCTCCAAACAATGTGAGGTTGTTCTATTATACTTTCCATCGTGGAAAAGTGGAGTAACTCGCCAACCATTTGAAGATAAGAAAGGGCGTGACTTCATTTCCTGAATGCACAAAACTGTACATGTTTGTGGCTGTTTACAAACTTGCATGGCAAACTAGTACTTGTAAAACTCACTTCCCACCTCTTGTACACGTTAATACTGCAGATTGTTCCTCATTTGGTGCAGAGAAATATTCGAAACTAAACTATTTATGCCAACCAGGAATGCTTCTGTCAATTCTTGGCAGGTTTAAATAAAACTGTAAACTTTGCACTTGTATAGCGCACTACTCACCCGTTAGGGTCTCAAGGCACTGTACTCCTACCGCTATGGAACCCCTCCTGGCTTTTCCTTGTAAGGTGCCCACTCCTGGGCACCCCCAGGGTGAAGCCAGGCATCCAAGCGCTGTTGGGGCCGGTGTGGAGATTAAGCAAGCTATTGCCCAGAGTTGCACTCATTAGTTAGATTAGGCACCGAGGCGAGAATTATCTGGTCCAAGGGAATTGAGCCCAAGACCTGCCAAAGCAGGACTTGAACCCTGGTCTTGAGCCAGAACTCTGCTTCAGGGTCTGCCGCTCTAACCATTGTGCCACACTTCTCCACAAATAAGATACATTCAGCCATACACATACAGTGACCCCAAGAAATCATCTTTGTTAATTGGTTCCCATGAGCCAGATTTACAAACCACATACACTTGGTTTGCATCACAAAAGTGAAGCAAATGTTTTCAAAACATTTTTTGTTGTTGCCTAAAAGTAATAGAAATCAGCTAAAAACTCTGCTTTGCGTCACTGTTCGTCATAGAGGCATTACATTGGTGGTACATGGATATTCCCATAAAACCACCCATGCTTTTTGATGCAAAACCCTATGTATTAACAATAGAACATATGGTTTTGTTCCAAAAAATAATGCCACCTTGAAGCAGGCCTTAAAAGTAGAAATACTTTATTACTCCTTTCTTTTTCGACTTTGCATGTGCGCTACACTGTACACTACACATTTCCAGTGGAAATTTGTTTACAGCTTGTCTAGGCATAATATTTTGTACTGAAAGTGTATCCTTCCAGTACAAAACCTATGCTTCACTCCCAGACACCTCTGCACTGATTGTGCACAGGCACTAGGGAGAGGGGAGGCGAGTACCACATCTCTGTAGATATTGCATTTACCTCCTCTCTCCCTGTCACACAATGCAGTGCAGCAGCTTTGTGTGCTGCACTACATTGTGTGAATGGGTCGGAAATCTGGCCCCAAGTTTCTAACCTTCTAATGGTAACTGCTGATTATTTTATATTTTGAGCATAAAAAGCAGTTCAACTGAACTGCATAAACCTTACAGAGTTTTCAAACAGATTTTTTATTTCAAAATATATTTCTGAAGATAGGGCGAATTTCTAAATTTCGAACTTTTTCCAGTCAAACATGAATTCTAAATAATAATTGCTTGCCTGCAAGATGGCAGAATCACATAAGCTAATGTATGGGGCAGAATTTACCATCAGTAGCAAAAGGCAGTGGAGGTCATCAATGATAACCTCACCATGGTGTCTAAATAAACTTTGGTCTCGAATTATTTTATTCAAGAAGATCATTCAATGCCACAGAACCACAGAGCCACAGAACCATGGGGCTGGGATTTGCCTGCCGCGTTGGCAGACACACATGAATTTATAAGCACAGGGTGAAAGAGAGATTGTTTACAGAAAAAATGTCAGTACTGCCTCATTTTTCACACAAGTATGAGTGGAGTGGGGTTTATTGATTATGGTTCCTCTCAGTCAATAGTATATTCCAGTAGTGGTTAAGGGGTTAATATTCCTTGGGTGGCTTTTGGGGAAATACTTGAACTTTGCCAGACCAACCACTTGAATACTCTTGCTGGAAATGGCTTGCACCAGGCCTGCTCAGGACAGGCTCCAAAATAGACAGCAGGCGTGTTGTGACCATATCTTCTTGAAAAGTCTGTCTGCCTGCATGTACCTATAAATTCATGAAAGCTGCGACTTCGGACATTTCCTGTATATCCAGAGGAAACTACCAAATTTTTCTGGATCCATTGTTAAGTGGAGTGCTGACATTGCAAAGTCAACTGAAGCCTCATGCTTGGTAAGGATTAATCCTGTATAGACCATGATGTGGATAAGGAACAACCAACCAAACATTTTCTGGAAATAGATAGAGGGCCTTATTCCGAGTTTAGCAGTCCTAGGACCACCAAACGTGGGGTGGTGGTTGGGCCACCGCAATCCCGGCAGTCCGACCTCCAGATTATGATCCTGGTGGCCAGACTGCCAGGAGACCACCGCCGGGATCAGGGAGCCTGATAGGTTGGCAGCTGTGAAAGTCGTGGTCAGCCACAGTGGTGCTGACTTTCCTTTCTGCCAGCCTTTTCATGGACAATGCAATGTCACACATCCATAATTATAAATAACTTAGACTACGTGCACGGCAACCCACAAGAATGGGGTAGAGCTAATATGGGAGCAAAATGACTTGCCCTTGTTTTAGCTCCAGCCCTTATCACGAGCTGAGTGCTAATTGCCCTCAGACCCAGTTTGCCCAGGCGTTTACTCACTAAAAAATCCAAAAATAAGGTGCGTTTTAAGTGCCACAAAGCCATTTTGCTTATGTCTCTCCCCTTCGGGTGCAAAAACAAACAATGAAAAATAGCACAAATAGCATTTCTCATTTCTCCCCTAATTTCCACCTAAACGACCCCCTTGGTATCCAACTACCAAGCTGCTAGCCAGAAAACTACACAGAAAACAGTGTGGAACTGACACTGTCAGAACGAATGTGAACAGAGAATGCCCGCTAAGGTAGACATGAGCTGTGCCTGTAGATTTTATCTTGAGCACACACTGCAAAAGGATGTTTTTCTGAATATCTTGATTAACTTACTTCTTCTGACAGGTGCCTGGGTGACACTGCCACTAACTAATCCTCCATAGCTCAGCGACCCTGCCTATTCACTCTACTACCAAGCATTGCCCTTGCTTAGCAGGCGGGCTACTTACTTCAGATCCCATAGTCAGCCAGGGCTCCACTCTTGAAAGTGTCACAGGAAGTATACCAATTACTGACACCTCTGAAGGCTGTCTTCAGGGATGTGAACCTTTGTGTTGACAATGTCCTATTTGTATCCATTCTGATGAGGCATATTGTATGTATATTTCACTACACTGTCCTGAAACTGTCTTTTTCAGTATAATTTCTTATCCATTGCATTCCGATACGTGCGTTTCTTTTGACTTGAACCATTACATGTACACTTTCATTTCAACGTTACATCTTCCTGCACGTTTGAGATCGACATCAGTATGTTGCAAATTATTTATGTGCTTCCACACTTCAATCTAGATTTCGCAGTTTCTCTGTACTCAATCCGTGGTACCGGCTCCCACCAACAATTTACCTGGTGCTAACTCTAGAACTTTAAAAATAAGGATGGAGTTTCTATCTTCAAAAACTATTTCCCTAGGTTGACTACATGCTCGAATGAGTGAATGCTAAGTCACAGTTTGCCTATTTTAATACTAAATGGTTACCGAGGGTGTTGGAATGTGGGAAACCCTTTCCTGATCATATTGTAAAGTCAAGTATATTTACATTAATCTGATTACTTCAGAGAACCATTTCTCATATGGTTTACATCTTTTTATTTCTTATAGCGTTCTTTTAACAAACATCAAGGTTGAGAAACGCTTATAAAATAAAAGGAGCATTTAGATTATTTATTTTTTGTATTCTTTGCCCATCCGCATCTATACACACGCACTCTTTTCTCCACTCTTTTACACAGGTGTTTTGTCAGACTTTATATATTCTTTTGACTTATGCCATCTACATATTTCTTTGTTTTCCTAAATATCGAATGGAATAGTCAACAATTAGTAAATGTTTCAGCCATCATTTGGTTTATAAAAACACTTCTTACTTTCACCGAAATACCTCTTAATACAATAACGATCCCAAGCCTTATTTTTATGTGATATGGGTATAGTTTCCTGAAGTCACCACTTACAAGAGAAAGATGTTAAATAGAAGTCATGTTTAAATTCTGATGGGGCCGATGACTTGAGTTACTGGCCCAACTAGGATTATAAACCCACAAGAACACCACAGCCTTGGTTTTCTTCACCCAGGGACTTCAGCTGCTGAAGGCAGCCAGAATCTCTGGGTGTTCTTCCATGGAAAAATAAGAAATTAGTGGGTGAATTGGTGTAGTATTTCCGAGGCTCCTATTAATTCCTCATTTATAATGGCTCTCAGTGTTCATTTCTAACCATCTCCTGCACGACTACTAATCTGGAGTCAGATCACGCAGCAGCATGGAGACAGCTACCTTACAGATCACAGGTGACCACATCTGAAGAGGTCCTCTGTCTCTTAATATTGCTTGACCTCTCAACTGACGTCGATACAGACAGCCATCCCACCCTGATATGCACGTTGGAGTCTCAAATGGGATTCACCAGAAATGTCTTTCACTGGTTCTCCTCTTACCTTTCTAACTGCACCAGTTTGCTCAGATGGGGACCTCCAGGTCACAAAAGATCACTATCATCTGTGGAGTCCCCCGAGTTCCACGGAGTCTACTGTTATCTTCAACTTTTACATGGAGCTACTTTGTGCTGTGCTCACAGACATCACGATTCAACAATATGCCTGTGATACACAACTTTGTTTGAAAGGCTCCTTTGCTTCAGATATCCAATACCTCAAGCACTGCCTGCAGATGATCCAGATGTGGATGTCCAGCATCTTCCTAAAGCTCAATCCATCCAAGACAGAAATCCTGTTATTTGCCAAGGTGAACGAACACGAAAGAGTACAAACTTGGCTCACAGGTATGACCTTGACTGCTTCAAACCCCAACTGTCACCAAATCACTTCAATTCTCCTGGACACCATTATCACCCTTATTCTAAAGATAAGTACACTGTTTCTTCATGAAAGCAACTTTGAAACTGCTGTTCAAAGTCTCATCATCTCAGACGTGGAAGGTGATAATGACTTGCTCAATGGTCTCCCAGAAATCACACTGGCTTCCTCACCACAGTATATTTCAACGAGGGACATAGGAAACATGATGCTACCAACTTGATGGAATTCCACTGGCTTCCCTTGCCAGCCTGTGGCATCTTCAAAACCAGCTGCATAATTTACAAAGCCAACACAACAAACATCTCTACTTATCTTGCAGACAAGCTCAGGATCTCTGGTGGCACAAGCCTGCAGACAAAGAGTTGTTAAAAAATAAGAAAACAAGGCAGCAGACTTTTTCCCTATATTCATCCAGGATCTGAAACAACGTCTCCGTATCTATCAGGGTAGCCCCACCACTGCTCAAATTTAGGACGTTGCATCACAATGCATTAACCACCCACACCCTAGCTACCTCTCCTATCATTTATTGACTTGAAGCTTATACAATGCGTTGCTGCTTTTTTCCTAGGTTCACACTATAGAAATACTAAATACATGCAAACATACTCATTAATCCCATGGAGTCCCCCTGTACTGCTGTCTCCTGGGGTGTGAGCAGTGAGAATATTGGATATAAAAACAAGGGCCTCTCAATGAGGCCCTATGTGACTTTCCATTCCTTTCACAATTTCTAATTGTGTCTTCTACAGCTGTCAGATTTTCTATGGCAATCTATATGCAATTGTGCACATTAGCATCACTAAACATTAAATACACCACTGTTTTCAATACTGCTTGCCTTTTTATTACTGAAGGCTGCAAGCCAGCCTTATTTTTCTTTTAAGTGCTCTCTTAGCTTTGTGTTCTATCTTGTATTGTATCACTTGCTGAATTCTGCAGCTTATTATATTACATATGTTTAGTTTGAAATCTTGAGATATAGGGCCTCATTATGACCCTGGTGGTCACCACGTGGTCACTTTGGCAGCGGTCCGACCGTGAGATTACCACCGTGGTGAAAGCGCCACGGTTGGACCACAGGCACTGCCAGGTTGCTGCCAGTCGACAGCCTGGCGGTCTCAGTGGTTGTAATCCGCCTGGGCAGCAAGCCCTGGGGATTACGAGTCCCCTTTCCGGGAGCCCCTCCATGCAAAAGCTGGCTGGGGGCCCCATGAAGGCCCCTGCACTGCCCTTGCACTTGGCATAGGCAGTGCAGGGGCCCCCATGGACAGCCCCGTCTCGCTTTCCATCACCCGAATTCTGGGAAGTGGAAAGCGAGACGGGTGCTGCTACACCAGCCGCACTACCACATTTGCGCCGGCTCGATTACGAGCCACCGTCAATGTTAAGGCCCTGCGGCGAACTCGTAATAGGGCCAGTAGTGTTCTGGCAGCACAGGCGGCCTGATGGCGGAACAAGTTTAGCGGGTGACCTCTGCAACCCACCAAACTCATAATGAGGGCCTAAGCTTCAATGCAGGGTGAATGACTAGGAAGAGGCTAGACTCGGCGCACTGTTTAAAATGACCTTTCAGTTTAGGTCTGGTGTTAGCCAAGAACTTTTCATTTTAATAAATCTATATATGCAACATAGTTACTTATGAGGCTTTCAGCTAGCTCTCTTCGTTCATAAGTCTATAATAGTATCATTCACATTTTCGTTCCGCACACCATATCATACAGCTTGGGGCATGGGGCACAGGGTCAGGCCATTCCAGTCTTCAGCTTACCTTGCTGCGAGAGACAGCATTCTGCTCTTGCACAATGTGCACCTACAAACTTAAATAAGTCATCTTTAACAGTTTTACGAAAGCCGTTTAAAAACATTGGCAAAGCCAAAAGTTGGTGGCCAAAGCCAGGACTGTTGACTTTGCCACTGCTTGTTGGGTCTAGTCTGGTGTTAGCCAAGAACTTTTGATTGTACTAATAGGTTATATATGCTTAATTTACTGGCTTTCAGTCAGGCCTCTTCCTCCATTGATCTGTTGTGTCATCCACATTTATCTTCCATCCACTACAGTATATAGCATGGGGCAGTGGGTCGTCCCACTTCTGTTACTGAGGAACTTCACTGTGCGTGATGGCATTCTTTTCACAAAAAACACACCTGCACACAATGTGGGTCCGACCAATGCCTGGGGCTACTATGACAATGTGTGCTTTTTAAGACTTTTTTCGTGTAACAAATTTTGGCCCTAATTTAAGAGTGCCTAGCACTGTAATTTGTTTCAATCTAAGGTGGCCTTTTCCCAGCGCCATATTTACAAAGTGGCACAATGCATGTATTGTGCCACTTTGTAACCCTTTGCGCTACATTATGCCTGCACTAGGCATAATGTAGCGCAAAAGGCGCGTTCCCCTGTTAGGGGAGCCGAAAAAATGGTTCAAAGAAATCTAAGCTGCTCAGGGTAGGCGTTAAAAGGGGTATTTCATTGCTTACAATGGGCCCCTCTGTACTGTTCACGGTTAGCACCAAAAGTTTGTCTCTAACCCTAAACAGTACATCAATAGAGCGTAAAAAATGACACTATTGTCCCCTACCCTGCACCATGGTGTGCCATATCTGAGATACGGTGCACAGATGGTGGCTGTAGGAGGTGCTAAGGGGCGCAAGGAAAGCGTTGCTGCACTGGGTGCAGCACCACTTTCCTTAAATCTGACCCTTTATTTTTATATTGGTAACGAACTGGCAACTCCCCCAAACAATGACAGTTTCCGCAAAAAATGTCCAAACAAACCAACCATTGACAAAGCGAAGAGGCTGGCAGCCAATGCCTACCTAATACCTAATGACTTTGCCAATTCTTGTTAAATGCAAAACCTCAACCTACATCACCATTTCATTTATACTAAAATAAGTGATCAAGCAATGACTCAGTATGAAGTTTGGTTCACCACCAGACATGTCGCAAAAATTATTTTTTCAGACATTTGCATCTGGTGTCCATTTGCAAAAAAAGGAGCCAGACAAATAAAGGACAGACAGAAATTTTAAGCCTGCAGGATATCATTCAAAGGCCAATCCGGAAGCCAGAGGAGATGCTGCCTTCGTGAGAATTTCTTTCTTTCAGATCTTCATAGGTGTTCCCGTGATGCTGATTTTAATGAAAATCGCAAATGGAAACAGACCAAGAAAATCAAGAGTAACAGTGGAGCGGGAGGAGAGCTGGAGTCCGGTAGAGAGGGTTTCCAAAACAAAACAACGGGGGTGCTGCCATTCCCGCAGCAGGTGCCCTGGAGAAAGTGAAGACACGGGAGAAACATCACGAACAGATGCTTCGCTCGCTGATGAAAAGCTTCATGGGTTACCTGCACAAAACAGAACACAGGAAATGTTCTTCAGGCTCTCAAGTGATCAGATTTGAAGGATCACCTGCCGCTCTTCTCGCGCTGACACACTCCAGTTAGAGGCTGGTAGTGACAGACTATGGAAGTGTGTGGGGGGGCAAAGGCCTAAGGAACAGATGTGAGCCAACTAAGGGCCAGATGAATGTCCATTTCATTTTGCAAGTCTCTAATTGCGACTTTTTGCAAGTCGCAATTAGAGACTCCAAAATTAAATGTACAAACGTGTCTCAGACACATTTAGCGATTCGCAGTGGGGTCGCAACTACCCACCTCATCAATATTCATGAGTTAGATCACAAATTGCGACCTCACTGGGAATGACCGCACTCACAGTTATGGTGTCTTGCTGGGGACAAGAGACCACCATATCTGTGACTGCTCTTAAATAAAGAAGTTTTTTTTTTTTTAAACGGAAACGCGATGCATTTCAAATAAAAAAAGGAAAAGTTTTCTTTTCATTTTTTCAGAGGAGGCAGTGGCCTGTGGGATCACTACCTGCTCTGAAAAAAATATTTACGCTTCCATTCACAAAGGGGAAGGGGTCCGTGGGGGCCCCTTCCCAGTTGCAAATGGATTACCACCAACTTGAAGTTAGTGGTAACTGCAAATGTTTTGCGAATGTATTCACAGTCGCAAAAAAATTCCTACATGCCAGTCTTATTTGGTACTAGGAAGGGACGCCCTAAACACGCCCCTTCCTAATACTGAATCGCAAAAAATGTGATTCGGTAAACAAGTTACTGAGTTGCATCTTGCTTTGTTACATAGAAATTAGCAAAATGCTTTGTACAGCAGAGCCTAACTCCTGGTAATTCACTGCCTGAAGACTCACGCAACCTCAAAGAGTGTCTGAGTTGCTTGTTCAGGGCTGCAGCCGTACAATGTCAGGCAACATTCCTTGTCCTAGGTTGGTAGTGATAATTCCACATCAACTACAGTAAAAGGAAGTTCAGAGTTTCTTACTTTTAATTTCTCATTTCTTTCCAGTTAGCTTTTACTCCCAGGTCTTCTCCTGTCTACATGTAATCTCTTGGATTCTTTGTTTAGAGGGGCATTAAGTGGACTGGCTACCTAATGGCTTGGGGCTGTGGGTAAAATGATGTAACCATCTCAGCTGTAGCCAGACTAGCAAATGCAAAGAACATTTTTTAGTTGAGTGTGATTTTCACCAAACTGCTCCTAATGACATGGAATCAGCTAGAACTGAAGGTGCTAGTCTGAGCTGAACAGGGGGTGATTTCCAAATCCTAGTACTGTACCAGAAGAAGTCCTGCCATCTGGTCTGCTTCTTCTTCTGTCTTTTTATTTTGAATATTAAAAATTTGCTGATGTCAGTGTGATATATATATATATATATATATATATATATATATATATATATATATATATATATATAGAGAGAGAGAGAGAGATATTTTACTGAAAAAAACAAAGGTTAAAGGGACATTATAGTTAGGCTCGCATTTCACTCGTACAAAACCAGTGAAATTTACCAGTTATAGTTACCTGAGCTAACTATAACTGACGCCCACAGTGCACTGCTTATAATCTCACATATTACATCACTCATGACATGGTCATTGACATCACTGATTACATTACTGATGACATCACTGATGACACCCTCCAGTGAGTGTTTTCTAAATGTTTATGAGTGTTAAGCATATATAGCAAGGTACTACAAAACTTAAAATAGTATATTTTCTGTACTATTAATGGGTGATACTATTTCTAACCTATATTATATAAGTGGCTGTGTGACTGTGTGTATCCATGTATGAATGGGTGTGTCAGTGCCAGTATGGGTGTGTGAGTGCCTGTATGGGTGTATAAGTATGTAAGTGAGTAGCCGTGTGGGTGAGTTAGTGGCTGTGTGAGTGACCATATTGGTGAGTTAGTGGGTGTGTCGCTGGCTGTATGGGAAAGTGAGTGGCTGTATGGGTGGGTCTGTGGGTGTATAAGTGACTGTATGGGTAAATGAGTGGGTATCTGAATGGCTGTATGAGTGAATGACTGGCTGTGGAAGTGGCCTTATGGGTGGGTGAGTGGCTGTTTGAGTGGCTGTATTGTAGAGTGAGTGTGTGAATGGATGTATGGGTGAGTGAGTGGGTGTGTGAATGCTTGTAGGGATGTGTGAATGGGTATGTAAGTGGTTATGTGGGTGCATGAATGGGTGCATAAGAGGTTTTATAGGGGTGTGAGTGGGTCTGTGAGTGCCCGTGTGGATGATGTCATCAGTGACATCATTTGAGATGTCGTCAGTGATGTCATCAGTACTATCACTGACCATGTCATGAGTGATGTGATATGTGAATTTCTAATGTTTTTTATACTATTTGCTAACTATGACGTCCCTGTAACCTTTGGTTTGTCAGTGAATTTCCCATTTTTTAAAAAATGTTGTTTCCTAACTATGACATCCCTGTAACCATTGTTTTTTAAAATGAATTCCTAAGGTTTTAAAAAATGTATTTCCTAACTGTAACGACTAACCTTTGACCTTGGCTGTTTCTGAGTGGGTCTGCCAATGGGAGTGTGAGTGTCTGAGTAGGTCTGTGAGAGAGTGCATGAGTCTCTGAATGGGTCTGTGAGTGGGTGCGTGAGTGTCTAAGTGGGTCTGTTAGTGTGTGCGTGAGTGACTGAGTAGGTTTGTGAGTGAGTACATGAGTCTCTGAGTGGGTCTGTTAGTGGGTGTGTGAGTCTTTTGTCGGTCTGTGAGTGGGTGCATGAATGTCTGAGGTGGTTAGTGAGTGGGTTTGTGAATGTCTAAGTGGGTGCATGAGTGTCTAAGTGGTTCTATGAGTGGGTACGTGAGTGTCTGAATGGGTATGTATTTGACTACATGAGTCTCTAAGTGGGTCAGTGAGTGGGTGCATAAGTGTCTGAGTGAGTGCTTGAGTGCATCTGTGAGTGGGTGTGTGAGTAGGTTTGCAATAGTATCAGCCACAAAGGAATCTCACCTGCCCATGTATCCAACAAGAGTCCACAGTTTTGCACAAAATGTCTACTCAACTGAAGTATTTTCTACTGGTTAGTTAGTAAGTTTGACCAGTGTGTTTAGTACAGTACAGCTGAGTAATGGACCACAAGGAAATATCTCCAGCGACCTTGCGTGCACTTGGCAATGTGATTGTGCCTTGTGTATCTTTCTCCCGAATTCTTTCATAGCATGCATCCTCCTATAGAGAGGCCAACGAGACTACAAACATGTATATCTCCACCAAACCTTGGCCCTTCCTGTTACCTATATGATGAAGGTGCTTATTTGTTTTGTGGAGATGTCCTCATATTCTTTGGCATCAGGAAGGCGCCACCAAAGTCAGAGGGAAACTCACTTTGGGCCCTTTGGTAAACTGTCTATCAATGGGGGAGGGGTACAGTAAGGCCCCCCTCCCCTGGCTGATTTTGGCCGCAGGGACCCCCATCCCCCAGGGCCCACCACAATTCAGTGGGGGAGAAGGGCCAAGAGGCCTCCTCCCAAGCCGATTTTGGCCCCGGGAACCCCATCCCCTGGGGCACACCAGAATTCAATGGGGGCTGTGCGGCCACTCTTACCCAGCCAATTTCGGCCCCAAGAACTCCATCCCCCAGGACATGGCCATGTCACCTGTTTGTTCTGGGCACCGAGTGTGCATGATGAGGACCGCGGGGAAGTCTCAAGGCATTCGCGGTGCCAGCCAACTCCCTGCCACCTGCGGAAGCCGGCATTGCTCTTGCACACAGGGATGTTGCTAAACATAGAGCTCCCTGTGTGCAAGAACGATAGTTTCATCTCTTTCCCTGCCCGCATCTCTGCGGGCATGGAAAGAGATGAAACCTCTGTTTTCAGCAGGCGACAGAACTTTGACAGCTCTCGCCTACTGGGAGCAGAGTGCTTGCTCTGACTTGGCGGGAGCTGTCAAAGCTCCGGCCAAGTCAGAGCAAACAGCTATGACCCGGGGGTACTCACCCCAGGACATAGCAGGAGCCAGCCCTGGGGAGTGATAGTCCGTGGGGCTATTTTTTGCTCCACCAAGAGGGGCCGTGCAGTTTACTCTAACTTTTGGCTTAGCCCATGGACCCCCTTCATTATTTTATTTAGTAGCCCCAGGAAGGTGGTGGTCTCTGGGAACGGGAGGGTTCCCTTTTATACCTATACTATTTTGCCTGGGGAGATGGTGGTTCCCGGGGAGTGTGGGGGCAGCACAACCCCCTGCATATGATTATCTTTGAGCTGTGGTGGTGTGGTGGTTCCTGGGCACGAGGGGTACACAAGACCCCCCCCTATTACAATTAATGTTTTCTGCCTTAGGGAGGTAGTGGTCCCCGGGGCCCAGGTGGTCCGAAAGGACCCCTGCATAATATATACATTAAGCCCTAGGGAGATGGCAGTCCCTTAGGCATAAATAGGACCTTGGAGGGGGGCACCATGCACCACCCTCCATTTAAAAAAAAAAAGCACTGCATGCCCCTGGGACCTGACCCACCCGGGCCTTAATTAAAAACAGAGTATCCCTACCCTGCCCCTTTTTCTTTTTAATAGGTTTTTTTGTGGGACTTGGCTGAAGTTGAGTCGAAAGATGGCTGCTAACACTTCCTGGTTGAAGTGTTGGCAGCCAATCAGAGTTCTGCATTTCCCTGCATTCGCTAGTTATTCTTCGCAAAGTCGTTGAGGGGAATCTGAAGCCCTAGATATATAAATTTGTACTTTCTTACATTTTTCAACAAGAACTGAATTGACTTACACCATATAACAAAAAGCACAATCTGCAGAACAAAATCTACCTTTCTGCAAATTTTAGTGTAATTCCATCCAGCGATTCGGGCTCCAGTCATGTTCAAAACTCCTATGGGAATTAACTTGGAAAACACACTTTTTTTTACTCCCCTTTTTTCTTGTCCCCAGCTGACGGAACACCCCGAAACTACCCATGTGCAACTCGAATCACAGCACACTTTTCTTTAGAAAAGTTTGTGAAGATCCGTCAAAAGGCACCAAAGATATAGGCAAGTCAAAAAACGCTATTCCTATGGAAATATGGTCCTAACAATAACTACCTACTAGCGACTGTCAGTAGGTAATATATCAGACCTACCAGGATATTGTAGCATAGATTCACAAATTTTGCAGCACAAAAATGGAAATTTTACGGCAGGAAAAGGAAAATGTTGTTGCAATATTTTGGAACATTATTTTACTCATACTCATTCCTTTTCAGCTTTAAATCAATGGAAACTGTTTTAGCATTGTATTGGACTTTTAAATAGGCATGTTTATAGTGTCTGAGGGTGTTTGCTTGCTGTACAGGAAGGAAGAATCCTGCTGGACTCAATGAGTCAGGTCAACAAATAAATCTGGATTACAAAAAGTCCCAAAACAAATACTCAACTCAACAAAAGGCACAAACACATTTTCAATTACCATAGAGGGATGTGAGGTGGCAAAGAAGCAACTGGCTTCCAACAGTTAAAATCTAGTCTGCGTCTGTTATCAAGAAATTCAACCAGGCAGTGGTATGGGATGTAATTTATTCAGTATATCGGAAGCACACCGGAACTTGGCACCTTGAAGGATCAGGTGTTGTGGGTCATGCATTGAACTGACTGGACAGTTTACATTTTCATTGAGGCAGGTACTACTGTTACATTCACTGTTTGCCCCAAACCCAGGCCATGCCCTCCAGAAGGAGGAGCATGACATCTTCATCCTCTGCAGTGCAGTGTGACGTCAGGAGTCTTCCAATCTGAAGCCACTATGCCAATTGGGGGGGAAGGGTATCTCATACAGTATCCTCCAGAGTTACATATCTTCTGCTCTAGACCTGTACTGCCAAGTCTAATATGCCACCCGTGATGAAGCAGAAAATGAAGGTTTTGATTTATTAACGCTTAGACGTAGTGCTGAAATAATCATGTGTGACATTAACCGAACTAATTAAGATTTTACGGGGACAAAATGTGCCCTCAGAGTAGTTTGCCATCATTTATATGCGTGCTTTATATAACGTGGTGTATTAGAATTGCACTAATCCGACATAATCATGAACGTGTGCTACGATTTGCTTGTTTGAAATGTTTTAGCTTAGCATTACTTTAGCGGAGGCTTTGGCCTAGTTGCCTGGTCTCACGGTTTAGATGCTCGTATTTTTCCACTGTGCTATTAAACGTGTATTCTTGCTTGAAGCTGTACTTTTCCACAGAAACTGTTCACATGCTTATCTTAAAGTTAGTGCCAGCCTGGCATATTTTCTCTTTAATTCAAGGTCGGCTTGCAGGTGCGGACAATGGAGGCTCTGAAAGTGAGCTAATTGAGAAACAATGTTGCATCTTGCGTACCCATCTCCAAGGATAATGTATGCTTAAGTAAAGGCTCGAGAACTGTCGTTTTTGATTGGTCAATTTGAAGCTAACCTATGAACCCTCCAATGGAGACCCTACAGGACTTGAACTGTTGTCTATAAAAACCAGGTGCACGAGAGGAAAGTAGCCATTACCAGCTCGATACCCGCCATTTTGCAGACTTCGTAGCTATTATGGCCCACTTTGCTGCGACGCCATTTTGAGAGACTTTGATTCTTTCTCGAATCGAGAGAAAGAGACTTTAAATGATTCTTGCCCTAGAGACTGTAACTTTGATTTGATCCCTTTGCATGAAGTAATAGTTTTACCTTGCCGCCGTGAGGCAATTGCCCCGTTCGCCCCTGCCCCTTTGCCCAGTCCTATGCCGATCGAAACGGTACCCATGCTGACCAAAGAACGGTACCTGTGAGACGAAGACTTCCTTGTATGCTGATCGTAATTGGTAAATATGAAAGGAAATTGTAAAATTGCATTGTGTTTCTTTTAGGTAACCAACTGCTGATTTTGATAAGGTCCCTAGTTAGGAGTTTTTCTAAATTAATGTTGCTAAATTGTTTTTTTTGCATGAAGTCCCACATGCCGATGCTAATTTGAGGTTAGATGAGGATTCCATATGTCGCACGATGCAATTGGAGATCTTGTTATGCTGACTAAATGTACGCAATTAGTTCATTACAGATTATCGTATTAGTGCTTTGCATTGCCATTATCGAATGCCTTGTGATTCAAATGCTACATAGATTACACTTGTTTCGACGTTATGGACAGCTATTAATGTTCATATATGTTTATCATTTGGTGTTGAGAAACATTTACATTGTGCTAGCTTTGTTAATATAGGGAAATAAATTCACTAACTTCGCAATAAACTGGTGTGGTTCTTCCTGACTGAAAGGTCAGGGTTCGCCGAAATGTATTCTGGATTAATTGTTAAGTGTCATGTTGTTCAAGGTGTTGCTTATGTTCGCTATTGATTATTGATTTTGATGAGATTGATCGATTAAGAGTACAGAGAGTTCCCACTAAGTCAAAAGATTCATCGGCCTAAAGAGCGTCCAAAACAGGTAAAATTATTAGTACGGACCGCTCTATCAGTTGATGGTAGCAGAGGACGGTTGCGTCTTTTGGGACCCTGTACTATTAAAGTATATGGTGTCGAATTAACGGTTACGCATTTTGAGACCCCATTCGAAAAGTTGAATTAGATTTTCTTGGATAAAACAGATTGACAAGATGATGATGGGCTAGGTCCACCGCGACTTTCCCGGGATCTCGGAGCTTGCGAATGGAGAGAACGGAGGTGTGGAATCAGCGCTGGCGGTACTAGTGATGGTATGAGTGAAGTTAGGGTTTTGCGCTTGCACAGCTTATTGCCGCAGGGTGTGTGAAAAGGTTGCGAGGATTTTTCTTTTTGAGGATAGCGGAGGTGCGACTCCGAGTGTAGAAGTAGAGAAGTCGTCGAACTTCATAGAGATATCGGAGGTGCGGCTCCGAGTGTGAGAGTAGGGAAGTCGTCGAACTTCATATGCGTCTGGCGCTTTGTGCATAAAAAGGTCCACGTGGTTGTTGTTGTTGAGACGGGCCCTGCGAGGTCAAGAGACTCCGGAGTATGTTGATCCATGTTGTGGTCTGGGCGGTTTAGTAGGTTGATCGGGCGTGGTCAATGAGTCGGTACGTGTGTTAAGGAGTGTAAGAAACTTCGACTTCGGGCTTTGACAAGATTCTAAGTGCACTAGAACAGATCATTGACAAGTTGAGAGTAAGTCTGCGGGTCAGATTTGCTTGCGAATGTGGGGACTGAGAAAGACCGAATAGCGGCCGAGGCTGGTGAAAGAGATCGAATAGTGGCCGAGGCTGGTGAAAAGTCCCTAAGGTCCTGAAGCGATTGTGTTACCCGTCCTGTAGTAAACCGACAGATCTGTTTTATTTTTGGTAGCTCGCAATATATGCAAAAAGTTGTTACGAGAGGAGGTGAGTGAAGGAGGACTAGCCGCGAGGCTTTGTCAGCCGCAGTGTGTGTGAGTGTGACGTCACTAAGAGCCGCGCTGGGATAGGTTGGTTGAAGAGAAGGGTCGCGCACGGATTGGACGCAGTCCGTGGCACTCGATTGGAAGGGGAGAGGCAGGTGAAGAGTATTCCGGGAATTAAAGTCACCTATTGATTACAAACTTTGTGAAACTAAAGTTACCTATTGATTATAAACTTTGTGAAATAAAAGACGAGAAAATGAAATTCCTTAAAGCATTCAGGAGTGCGATGAAGGGGGAGTCTTACATTAAGGCGAGCGTAGGAGAGGAGACGCTGCCCGAGGGTACACCAGCTTACATTGTAATGGAAGAGAAGGGGGTAGCTCCGTGCCTTTGGCTAAAGCAATGGCATAAGTTAACAGAAAAACATGGGAGCGTAGCGTTCCCGATATACGGGACATTCAATATAAAGATTTTAGAGAATTTGAGATTCACGATGTACGACATGAAGGTGCCTCCAAGGCCAGCACAGTTTGAGGCTCTGGCAATTTGGGAACTAATGGCCAGACAGCAACAGCAGAAGAAGTTCGAGACCAGAATGAGGAAGGTAGAAAAGACACTAGCGGATGCTAGGTGGGATAATGCACAGAAGGTGTGGAGGTCAGATGTATTGCAGGGGATAAAATTGTTTCCAGCAATTACGAAGGAAGGAGAGGAGACAGGTAAGAAAGCTACCTGTAAGACGGACAGAAAGTGTTCCAAGGATAGAGAGGACGAGGAAAAGTTGAGAAGAGAATAGGAGTTAGAGGATGAGGAGTTCATAATGCAATTGTTGAACGACCGTCCACCGCCTTATGCAGAGAATGGACAAGGTCCAAGTACCAGTTCTGCCCCTCCGGCACCGGTACAGAACAGTGAAACACAGAGTCCAGGAGCGTCATCGGGATCTAAGGACCCGAGTTTATTGTTCACCCCGCAAATACCGCAGGTTAGGAGAATATATCCAGATGTGCCCGTGTTGAAACCAGCAGAAAGTTATCAGCCGCAGATGCCAGGGTACTACAGTAACGATAACAGTGCAGGAAGGATTTTAGACCCAGCCGCAATGGGAGTACAGAATGGTTACAACCCAACAATGGCACAAGCGGAATCAACTCAGTTTTTGATGCCTCAGAAGCAGGTGCAGGGAGGAAATGCACATGCCCAAATGATGGGGAGCCAGATGGGCATGCCAACAATGATGACCCATGGTGTGGGAATGAACATGCCTCAGAACATGGGGAATGGACAGAACCCAGACGCGATATCCTTACCCATTACTGTAGGTCCAGCGGTACCTCTGTATAGTCAGCCTAATTCGGGTCTGAGCAGTCAGGGATCAATGCTGCAGAATGGGACAGAAAGAAGGTGCATAGAAAACATTCCAGGGATAACTCCGATAGCGGCTCAGCCAACTGGGTCTGGGTCTTTGATGGAGTTTAGTCCCATATGTGCTCAGTCAACACTGGTGAGGTCGAGCCCCCCACTGATAATACCTCTCACATCGAACACTGAAAAGCTGCCGCAGCCATCGATGGCAGTTGATGTAAACGCTACCTTGATGGGGGTGAATGCGCAACAGTTGACACAGTGGTTCAACAGTCTGAATTCCACACAAAGTCCAGCTAGTGGAAAAGGAGAAGACTACATGAATAGGGTCAGGTTGAACATGGAAGCACAAGAATTGGTGGAAGGGACTATGGGTGTGAACAGGTTAGAGTCCTACACGGAAGAAGAGCTGAGGTATCTATGTCCCAGGATTACGAAGGAAGTGAACAAGATACATAAGAGCTTGCAGGAAGCAGCTGACAGAAACGGGGTTGACATAGACAAGACGAAACACTTGAGCAGGAGCTACAGGTTAGATTTTGGGACCACAGATTTTGAACACATGAGGTCAGCAGGCATGAAGACGCACCTTAGAGAATTGCTGAAGAGTGCACAAGTATGGAGGTGCTTAGACAAATGGGAAAGCAGGTGGGTAAAGAGAAAGGATAAGAGGAGGGACAGTGCTACAGAGAACAATGAGAAAAGACCGCAGAGTAGTGATACAGTAACAATGTTACCAATGAGGGAGACAGCAGGAGGGAAATTAGTACATGTACCATGGCACAGGAGTGACATTCAGTCCTTTACGGACGATTTTCCCAAACTAAGAGAGAAACCAATTGAATGGTACCAACAGACTGATAGGTTTGTGAAGCTTGCAAAATGTCTCTGGGAAGACCTGAATACTCTGTTTGAGATTGTGGTTCCGGCAGATTTGTGGGAGGATTGCAAAAGAGCTGTAGGTTGGCCGACCAGTGAACCGGAGAGACACAGGGAAACGGGCGCACCATCACCTATGGTGATGAGCTTGTACTATAAGGTGATTGAGCATTTGAAAACGAAGGTACCCGCGAAAAACGTGGATTGGCAGAAGATCGACCGAACTGCCCAAGAGACTAAAGAATCGATTCATAGTTACTATGAGAGGTTGTTGAAGGCGTTCAAGAATTACAGTGGCACGGAAACCATAGAGGCGAAGGACATGCTCCATTTTGTTTTCAGATTTGTGGAAGGGCTGAGGCCAGAGATAAGTCAAATGATAAAGTCGCACTTGATTTGTTGGCAGTCTAAACCGATTGACGAAGTCTTGACTTATGCGAAATACTTTAGCGACGAAATTGAGGTAAAACAGAAAAGGTTGAAGGAGAAGGTGATGATGATGCAGCTCAATGCAGCTCAAACCGGTTTGCAAGGTCTGCAGGGTCTGCAAGGCTTGCAAGGGATGCAAGGGTTCCAACAGCAGGTACCACAGCCGCAGTTACAATTGCAGGGAAACATGGCGTTTCAGCCACAGGCCAGAGGCAGAGGCAGAGGAGGTTTTGTGAATAATGGTCCGGATTTGAACACTGTTGTGACGGGTGTGCAGGCAATGAAGAAGGTGATGCCGTGTCACGTGTGCGGAATCGTCGGTCATTGGAAACGCGAGTGCCCAATGATGGTGCAGGAAGGTGTAGGGGCAGGTGCAGGTGTAGGTGCAGGTACAGGTGCAGGTGTTGGTCAGCAAAACAATGATGTCAATGCATTTCAGACAATGAGGGGACCGAAAATGAGAGGTCCGAACCCAAATTTTCAGACCATAAATCAATTGCAGGGATTACAACCTATGCAGCCGCAGCAGATGCAGATGCCTCGTATGCAGATGACGCAGATGCAGCCGATGCAACAGCAGTTACCTATGGTACCTAATCAGCAAATGCAAATACCATTGGCACCAATGGGTCAGCAGCAAGTGATGGTTCCTCCACAGGTAACGGGTCAGGTAATGAGTACAAATGGCACCGTACAACAGTTCCCATTACACAGTGAGAGTGGAATAAACAACGTATGGGAGAGTGAGAGTTCAGGAGAAGAAGGAGACTGTGGGGGTCATTCTGACCTCGGCGGTAAAAGGCGCCTACCGCCGGTCAGAAATCCTCCATAATCCCGCCGCGGTCGCGGAAACCCGCCACAGTCATTCTGACCCGCAGAAGGCAAACCTCCGAAAATCCGACCGCCACAACAGACCGCCAGACCAGCGGTCGGCGGAAAGGTGGAGGTGACAAAACCTCCACCGTCACGCCAACAGAAATACGCCCATGCCATTACGACCCACGAATCCACACGGCGGTCATTCAAACGCGGTATTCCATTGGCGGGACACACCGCCGCGGTCAGAATACACACAAACGAACAAAACTCTGCCACATTGGACGATTTGAATCCCACACACCTGATACACATACACACACCACTCCCACACACACAATACAATATAAAACACACACCCACATCACCCACAAACCCCTACGCTAAAAAATTCGTAACGAAGGCAAGAGCGAGACACCAGCATCCAAAAAATAACAGCCACAGCCACTCAACACCATCACCCACACACTATCCACACACAAAACAACACACACCACCACACTCAACTCACTTAAATACACATACTCCACCCCACACATCATACACACCACCCCATGGCACCCCAAAGACAACCCCGCTTCACAGACGAAGAACTCAGGGTCATGGTGGAGGAAATCGTTCGGGTAGAGCCCCAGCTGTTCGGCACACAGATACAATACACCAGCATTGCCCGGAGGACGGAGCTATGGCAGAGGATTGTCGACAGGGTGAACGCAGTGGGACAGCACCCCAGAAATCGGGAAGACATCAGGAAGCGATGGAACGACCTACGGGGGAAGGTGCGTTCCATGGTATCCAGGCACAACATCGCCGTGCAGAAGACTGGCGGAGGACCCCCACCTCAACCCCCACAATTCATATCATGGGAGGAGGAAGTCTTGAACATCCTGCATCCTGACGGCCTCGCAGGAGTCGGCGGAGGAATGGATACTGGTAAGTTGAAGCTTCAATACTGCTCCCCCCCCACCTGCATGCCAAATCAGACCCCAACCCTCACCCCCATCCTCGAACCCCACCCTCACCCCCACCCCCATCCTCACCCCCACCCTCACCCCCACCACCATCCTCACCCCCACCACCATCCTCACCCCCACCACCATCCTCACCCCCACCCCCAGCACACCTATTCCCCGCCAATGTCTCACCATCACAACCCACACATCCCAAAACCTAGGCCTGCATGCGTCCACTAAGCATGGACACCCATCACCAAAGCATGCCCAATGCATATACACATCCCCCCCACAAGCCACCCTCACCAAAGCCCCCACACACGAATGCCAGCACTTGGGGACACGAGAACCCACAGATACACCCATATGCCACACATTGAAACTATAACCATACCTCTATACCCCTGCAGGACCCGACCGTCAACACACCGCGGCGGAGGGGCCAGAATTATCCACACCCCCCACCCAAGAGGCCGTCAGCGATGACAGCAGCTCTGTCGACCTGGACACCGATGACCAGCCCGGACCATCGGGGACCTCTGGACAGTCGGTTCCCCTCACACAGGCCCAGGCCACTACAGACCCTAACCCCTCTGGGAACACCAGCACAGCTCCCACCCAGCGGGCCCATGCCTCTGTCTCCAGGGCGCGTCAATCTGCGGTGTGTCTACCACTACAGGGCACCCAGGATAACCCACCACCCCAACAACAACAGGGACCTGGGGGCAGTGGTAGTGGGCACACCGGCCAGGGGGCAGAGGCCCAGGGAAACAGGGGAACTCGGAGGGCAGCTGTGCGACAGGGGGGGGAGGAGAGGCCCAGGGAACCCACTCTCCACGAGGTCCTCACCACCATCATGGGAGCATACAACCGCTCCAAGGAGACGATGGCGACGGTACTGGCCCGGTTCCAGGAGATCCAGGCACTGCAGGAGGAACACTATCGGGGGTACAGGGAGGACATCAGAGCCATCAACACCACCCTGGTTACCATGGTAGGGCTGCTGCAGGACCTCGTAAACACCAGGGCGGACACTGAACAACACCCAAGGCCCCTGCCACTAGCCTGGACCAAGAACAGCCAACCACCTCCGCCGGCGCTAGTGGACAGGAGGCCCCCGCACAGCAGCAGCCCACCAGACCCCCACCTCCTGCAGGAGAAGAACCACCCCGCAAGAGGGCCCTGAGATCTCGCAAGAAGACAGAGTAGGATGTCAAGACCCCCGCCAGCAATGGATACCACCTGATGTCATCCCACTGTCCCACATTGTCACCCTGTCCATCCTTGAACTGCCCATGCTCCATCTCTCCACAGGCCTCTGGACAATGCACCTGTGTGACTGTTACTCTGGACTCTGCCATGGACATTCCTTCACCATAGCCCCCACCCACTTGAAACCACCCATCCCATTTTGAGCACTTCAATAAACACCTATTTTGCACCAAAATATCTGGAGTCTGGCTGTGATTTCAATAGATTGTAATTGACATGACAGTGCAAATATGTCCTTGTACATGGTGAAGTCAACAAACAGCTGCCACAAAGCTGTAGTCCATGGGGAAACGAAGCAGAGGACTCGTAGTGGGGACCCCAGATCTGAAATAGGGAGGGAAAAGCCAAAACTCAGTCATCATACACTGGGGCAAATAGACAGGCAGCAGAGATGCTGGAGAGTAGTTAACATTTACTAAATTATCTTTGAAATGTTACCTGTGTCCTATTGGAAGTACTGTTCAATGATTCTGTCCCTGTTGTCTGTTTCAGCCCCGTCGTCTTCCTACTCGTCACTCTCCTCAGGTTCCACCGCTGCCACAACACCACCGTCTCGACCATCCTCCTGCAGGAAAGGCACCTGGCGGCGCAAAGCCAGGTTGTGAAGCATGCAGCAGGCCACGATGATGTGACACACCTTCTTAGGTGAGTACATTAGGGATCCACCTGTCATATGCAGGCACCTAAACCTGGCCTTTAGGAGGCCAAAGGTGCGTTCGATCACCCTCCTAGTATGCCCATGGGCCTCATTGTACCGTTCCTCTGCCCTGGTCCGGGGATTCCTTACTGGGGTCAGTAGCCACGACAGGTTGGGGTACCCAGAGTCCCCCACTAGCCATACACGGTGTCTCTGTAGCTGTTCCATCACGTAAGGGATGCTGCTATTCCTTAGGATGTAGGCGTCATGCACTGACCCTGGGAATTTGGCATTTACATGCGAGATGTACTGGTCAGCCAAACACACCACCTGGATGTTCATTGAATGGTAATTTTTTCTGTTCCTGTACACCTGCTCCCTGTCTCTTGGGGGAACCAAAGCCACATGGGTCCCATCAATGGCACCAATTACGTTGGGAATATGTCCAAGGGTGTAGAAATCACCCTTCACTGTAGCCAATTCGCCCACCTCAGGGAAAATGATGTAGCTCCTCACGGATTTCATCAGGGCAGACAACACTCTGGATAACACCTTCGAAAACATGGGCTGAGACATCCCAGAAGCAATTCCCACGGTTGTCTGAAATGACCCACTTGCCAAGAAATGGAGTACTGACATGACCTGCACCAGAGGGGGAATCCCTGTGGGTTGGCGGATGGGGGACATCAGGTCGGGCTCCAGCTGGGCACACAGTTCATGGATAGTGGCACGGTTAAGATGGTAGGTCAGGATAATGTGGCGTTCTTCCATTGTCGACAGGTCCACCAGCGGTCGGTACACGGGAGGATTCATCCGTCTCCTCGCCTAACCCAGCAGACGGTGCCTAGGAAGGACAACATGGAGCACACAGTCAAGCAACCCACAGGTACGTACTCACAGCTAGCACAGTATACGATTCTCTATGCAGTGAATGGCGTGTCTGAGTGGCTATGCAAGGCCTAGGCCTGTGTGACGCAGTTGAAATTGAGCCATGTGGGCCCTGGAAATGGCGGCTGCCTGACCTGTGAAGTGTGACAATGGCATGTGAGGTCAATGCGCTGGCGTGGCACACCGCGGCGGGCGGCGGGCGAAGACCGCGGCGCAAAGCCGCATTGGTTAACATTGAAGCCTATGGGTTTCAGGAGCCAATGGCGAAGGGCGCCGGCGGTGGCGGGACGCACCGCCGCGGTACGCACCGCCGCGGACGTCACCGCCATTTTCTATCTACTTATCCACTTGCGACTTGAACTTTCACAGGAGAGGACCTATACTGCAAGTGTTGCTGTGACCTCGGTCTGGAAGGGACAATGGCTGCTGCACCTGGGGAAAGGGCCCCTGCCTTCACTGGAGAGGAGTTGGAGAAACTCGTGGATGGGGTCCTCCCCCAGTATGCGCTACTCTACGGTCCTCCAGACCAACAAGTGAGTTTAATTCAATCTGGATTTGGGGACACTGGCTGGCTTGGGGGCCTGGCGGGGGGCCTGGCGGGGATGGGGGGCATGTTGGGCCTGGCGGGGGGCATGGCGGGGATGGGGGGCATGTTGGGCCTGGCGGGGGGCATGGCGGGGGGCCTGGCGGGGATGGGGGGCATGTTGGTCCTGGCGGGGGGCATGGCGGGGATGGGGGGCATGTTGGGCCTGGCGGGGGGCCTGGCGGGGATGGGGGGCATGTTGGGCCTGGCGGGGGGCATGGCGGGGATGGGGGGCATGTTGGGCCTGGCGGGGGGCCTGGCGGGGATGGGGGGCATGTTGGGCCTGGCGGGGGCCTGGCGGGGATGGGGGGCATGTTGGGCCTGGCGGGGGGCATGGCGGGGGGCCTGGCGGGGATGGGGGGCATGTTGGGCATGGCGGGGGGCCTGGCGGGGATGGGGGGCCTTGGGCCACTGGAAAGGAAAATGCTGACAAACTTGAACGTGGTATTTCTCCCTCCCTGTACGTGTCACATAGGTCCGCGCCCATGAGAAGATCGGGATTTGGCGTGCCATCGCCAAGGAAGTCCGGACCCTGGGGGTCCACCATCGACGGGGCACCCACTGCCGTAAGAGGTGGGAGGACATCCGCCGCGGGACCAAGAAGACCGCCGAGTCTCTGCTGGGGATGGCCTCCCAACGTAGGCGGGGTGCCTGCCGTCAACTGAGCCCCCTGATGTTCCGGATCCTGGCGGTGGCCTACCCTGATTTGGATGGGCGCGTGAGGGCAGCACAGCAGACACAAGGGGGTGAGTACAAGCATTATCTACTCTGTTGTCGCGCAGTGGAGGTGTCTGGGTGGGGGAGGAGGGCTGGGGGTCCCCCTAGGCCAGGGCGATATCTGTAGGCTGGGCACCCCCGTAAGCCCCTGTGTCCCCAGCCACCACCCTCAGTAGTTTGTCAGTACAGCCATCCCTGGGCTGTGTCATCCATGGGTGCAGTTGTCAACTCTAGGCGTGTAGGGCATGTTCCACGGAATGCGTAGCGGACCCCAAGTGCGCAACTTAGTGCAGGGGGCATCTGTGTCTGTCATGTCCGCTAACTGTACCGGAGATCCATGTACTCAATATCCCTTTATTTCTCTCTCCCCCCCCCTTTTTGTTTGTCTTTCTGTGCTTGTGTGCATCAGCATCATCAGGCGGAGGAGAAGTGGCATCGGGGCAGGAGGGAGCTGCATCTCACATGGCCCAGGAGGGCCATGCCACAGAGTCAGACTGGACCAGTGAGACGGAGGGCGAGGGGAGCTCCACGACGGGGACGACTGGACCCTGCAGCGACACGGACACGTCCTCGGAAGGGGGCTCCCTTGCGGGGGTGGCACCATCCGTGCCCCCCGCCATTACAGGTACAGCCGCCACCCAGCGCACCATCTCCGCCCTCCCAGCAGCCCCTCAGCGTTCGCCCCGTGCCCGCTCTGCCAGGAAGCCGGGCATCTCCTTCGCCCCAGGCACCTCAGGCCCTGCCCCTGTTACCCCCGCTGCCCTCAGTGAGGAGGTCATTGATCTCCTCCGAACGCTCATTGTTGGGCAGACTACCCTTTTGAATGCCATCCAGGGGGTGGAGAGGGAGGTTCATCGCAGCAATGCGTACCTGGAGGGCATTCATTCGGGTCAGGCTGCCCATCAGCGATCGTTCCAGGCTCTGGCCTCAGCACTGACGGCAGCCATTGTCCCTGTCTCCTGCCTGCCTCTACTAACTCCCTCCTCCCAGTCTCCTGTTCCTCTGCCTGTCCCACCCACACCATCAGACCAGCCTGCACACACCTCAACACCCAAGAGAAGCTCATCCAAACATAAGCACCACAGATCACGCAGACATTCACACACGCAACATTCCGATGCAGACATGCCAACAGTCACTACCACCTCTGTGACCCCCACCTCCTCGTCTCCCTCCTCCCTCCCTGTGACGTCTACACTCACACCTCCATTCACCTCACCATCAGCCAGTGTTTCCATCACCAGCACACCCTCCACTCCAGTCCGCACACGTGCAGTCACCACCCCCACTGCCATTTACACGTCCTCTGTGTCCTCTCCCACTGTGTCTGTCACCCCCTCTTCCACACCACACAAACGCAGCCACCCACCCACCCAACAGCCATCCACCTCACGACAGCCTATCCCTCCTGCACCTGCACCCAAAGACAGCAAACGTGACTCACCTACAACCACATCCTCTACCTCCACTCCCATTCCCACTGTACCTACCACTCTCCATTGTCCCAAGAAGCTCTTCCTCGCCACTACTAACTTCTTTCCTGACCCTGAGCCCCCCCCTCCTTCTCGTCGGGGTAAGAAGAGCACCTCAGCCACCACCAGCCCTGCAGCCCCCTTGACAAGGGTGCAGGGGTATTGGAGCCCGCCAGCCCGCATGTCTGGATCTTCGCCCAGCAGCAAGGGGACAGGCAGCCCACCCCCTGGGAAGAGGAGCAGAAGGCGGAAGGGGCGCCGCAGGAGCCCGCCTTCTACATCCCCCCCGGACACCACCCAGAGACAGTCACCAGCCACAGCTCCAAAGGGAGGAAAGGGCCACAGGCCCACGACTAAGGAGGGCAAGGGCAGCAAGTCGGAGAGGTCAGGCAGCAGGCCTGCTGCCCAGGAGGAGCCCACAACCCCCATAGCCGCTGCCCCGGGAGGAACCGGCACAGCTGCCCCGGGAGAGCCCACCACCCCCATAGCCGCTGCCCAGGGAGGACCCAGCCCAGCTGGCCAGGAGTGAGGAAGAGTGAGGAAATTCGATTTTTAATACGATCGTATCGACCCGCCATTTTGTGGCCCGCCGCCATTTTATGTTGCCTTCACTCAGGCAGCACAGCGAACGAAGTCCATTCTGCCTTTTCTGCTTATTCTGCAACATGGTGTTCAAAACAGCCTTCTGCCTCTATCTTTACAAGGCTGGTATTAAGGTCTGACCGAGTACACTAATCCCTGTCTGGTTTTCTAATCCTTGTTTCAACTATCTGTAGGCTCACACTATTCTCCGCCGATCTTATCTTATCGTCTGGCCTTCGCTGTCCTTTGCTAGTATTCTCTCATTTCACAACTGTCTTCCAAACGCACACAAACTTATCACACCACATGCAACTTCGTTGTGGATCGGTTAATGAATTAGTTCAAGGGAGGGGTGACAAACACAGCTGGAGGGAAGGCAACCTTAAGTCACTTGATACTTTGTTTTCCAATTCCTTCTATTGGTGCTGTCTTGTTTTCCGACATTTCTATTGGCTCTGTTCTATCTTTACATTATTCTTACTGGCTCCTTTCTATGTGTTCTGGGAGTGTATGTAGTTAATAAATGGTTTTTATACGGTATATAAGATTGTGCGCCACAAAGTAAAGTGGCAGTCTCCTGAGAACATACCTTGTGTACTTCTTGGACAACTGTACTAGCTGCAGCTAATAAAATCTGATCTTTTACGCCTGACAGAGTGTCCCGTGTCTCTGTTAGTTGAGGCAGGTGAATCCAAGGAGATTTCAGGCGTACCCTGCGCCGCCAGGCCCATAAGGTTCTGGTTCTTCAACTGGCGCCCAACGTGGGGCGGCTTCAGCGGTACCGGTTCTGCCTGAAGGTCGTGAGGAACCCCGCAAGAAAATTCTGGAGGAATCGCGAGCCACGTCAAGCGACCCCTGTATGTCGAAGTGGTCCGAAGGTCTTTTTCAGCGCGGTTACTCCTTCCTGACGGCTACTGACGACTGCTGCCCTGACTGCCGCCCTGCCTTGGCCCTTTCTTTGATGATGTATGGTAAAGCGAGACGACAGACGGGCCTCTGTTGGTGTAAGAAGACATCCTTAGTTAAGTATTTGGTGGGTCGCGCCCACAAATTTTGGTCTTTGTTTTGTCCTTAGGTCCTTAGATTTGGCCATTGCAGTGGCCAAAGCCGAGGGGTAAGTGCATTTGTGCTGTGTAAACTGAAAGTTTTACCCCCTTGATGTTTGTGAACAGCCAGTAAAAATCGTGAGATGTCTGGTCTGACTAAGTTTGGAAAACTTTGTTGCTTTGGTTGTAATAGGGACTCCCAGCTTGAGGACTCCTGTCCGATTCCTTCGGTTGGAACTCCCACATATGAGCTCTATTCTAAACATGGTGTTGGTCCTATTGCCTTTAATAAGACATGGACCCGATATACAAAGAAAGATGGTGTTTTAAAATGGCCAGAAAATGGTAGTTTCGAAACTGATGTGCTAGATAATTTAGAAGCAACGTTATTTAAAAGAAAAGCCCGGCCGGCAATGTTTGACTCTTTTCGCCTTTGGCGTAAGGAAGCCAAACAGAGAGAAATTAAACAAGCGAAACGAGATAGGAAAACACAGGGAATGACGATTATACAGGCTGCTCAGCAATTCAAAGATGATGAAATAGATAATGCAATGGAAATTTCAGACAGACAGCATCGAATGGCAATAGATAAATGCTATCCGACGTTGCCTATCTCTTCCCTTGATAAGAGAAAAGATTTTGAGGAAGATCCCTTAATGTCCCACTTATTGAAATTGCCTCCGCCCTATGTACAAGGTGCTAATGCACCCCCGATGTTACAGCCTGTTCAGCCGCCAGTTGTGCTTCCGCCTGCTCCAGCTTTTCCACATTTGCCTCCTCAAGTATTGCCTATGCCAGCTTTGCCTTTAACTCCTTTGCCTTCTGCTCCTTTGGCAATTCCTAATGCTCCTTTAGTTAATTCACCTAATACCTTGTCCCCTATCCTTATGTCAAATTCTCCATCTATGCGTAAGCGATTTGCAGATACTGTCTCTGGTCTCTTATCACCTTTCTTTGAAGCTTTAAACGTGTCTCCAGCTTTTTCTCAAAGACAGTCTCGTAGTCAATTCCCAGACTCCGAAGAGCGAGAAAAATTGGACTCACTTGCTTGTAGATGGATCAAGAAGGGTCCCCAATATAGTACGTCTGATATTATGTCCACCTTTCTGCAATGGAATGCACCTACGCAGAGATATGTTTTTAAAGTTATGTGCGATACTCTCGCTAAAGAATGGGAGGATATGAATTTGGGTTCGGTCCCACAGGATCTGTTAGATGTTCAGGCTGACTTTGACAAAGGACTTATTGTGGGTCCTAAGGTTGAAAACGCTGTCAGAACACTTATTTCTTTCAGATCCCTATTGTTCTCACAGACTTTTCTTGATTCTGATCCTTCAGTTAGGACAGCACTGAAAAACTATCCCATGAGAGAGGTTTCTCCAGTATGGAAGGAAGAAGTTGCAGCAGCAGGTGCTAATCCAGCTATTCCTGCGCATTTTCAGCGCATATGGATACATGTCCCCTGGAAAAGGTCTGAAGTTTTAGCACTTAAACAGTCACTACCAGATTCACGCAAAAATCCTGCTGGTTACTATAAAGAGTTGTCGCAAACAGTTGATGCATGTATTATGAATCTAGCAGATATTGACATGTTGATGGGAAATGTAGTTCCACAGACAATATGGGCTAAAATTCGTAGAGAGGATCACGCTCAAGAATTAGGCGGCGATTGGAACGCTATTATTGCCGCAGATAGAGGTCAAGTAGGTGGTGCAAAGCCCGACGCTTTGATCTCAGAACTCCCTGGTAGGATTATTACATTAATGAAAACAATGATGCCTGCTTTGAGAGTTAATTGGGATAAGCTAGCAGCATGTAAACAAAAGAAAGATGAAAGTGTTTCCGATTTCTTTACCCGATTCGAGGAGACATTCATTGATCACAGTGGTCAAGATATGGCTACAGAAGGGGGACAGCGATTATTTGTGGATAAGTTCGTATATAACTTGCTTCCTGAACTATCACACAAGCTAAAAGACTCCGAGAGTTCATGGGCAGTTTCTTCTTCCGCCCAGATATTGGCTACTGCACAATATTATGAAAATAGAGACAAAGAAGAAAGGGAAAAACAAGAGAAAAAGACGAAAGAATTAAAAACTAAAGTTCTCTTGCAACAGGCTTATCCTCCTCGTTATGTTCAGCCTCAGTTTCAACAGCCTCCGCAGTTTCAGAGGTTGTATCAAAAGCCTGAAACTAAATAGGACAAAAACGCAGCATCTTACGAGTGCTCGGTTGTCCGGATATGAGCTGACGCTTTTGGCTAGTCACATACACATCAAACGATGTAATACCCTGAATCCAGCTACTTTGTTGCCTCTTCCAGAAGAGAGAGATGTCTCTGAACAGCATGATTGTTTTCTCCATACTGAAGAAGAGACTAAGGGTAGAATTGACCTAAAAGACACGCCATTAGTGAATCCAGATGGAACACTATGGGTAGATGGTTCTTGTTTCAAGCTCCCGAATGGAGATACAGTTTCAGCCTACGCTATTACTACTTTGCATACGATTGTGGAGACAGCACGCATTAGACATAATTCAGCTCAGGCAGCTGAATTGATAGCCTTAACTAGAGCGTGTGTGTTATCCAAAGGAAAAAGAGTAAACGTGTACACTGATAGCCAATACGCTTTTGGTGTAGCGTTTAACTTTGGGCGTTTATGGAAGGAAAGAGGATTCTTTACTTCCCATGGTACTAAGATACAACATGGTCAATTAGTGACTGAACTTCTTGAGTCACTTACAATGCCTACTCAGATAGCGATCGTGAAGTGTAGTGCACACAAAAAGATTGTGGACGATGTTGGTCGAGGAAATGCATTTGCAGATGAGGTAGCGAAAAAGACAGCCAGAGACAACACAAGTCGAATGTATGTTGCAGGTCCCGCAAACTGCGTAAGAGAAAAGGGAATGTGTGAAGATACAGTAGAGAGTGTGAAATCAATTCAAGGAGAGGCTACGGAGAATGAGTTGAGAAAGTGGAAGGAAAGTACAGGAATGTTAGATGAGATGGGATGTTGGGTTGAATTATCAGAACATCAACGTTGGCTGTTACCAGATGCTTATGTACTACCTGTAGTTACTATGGCACATGGTCCAGCTCACCTAAGTGCAAAAGGAATATGTAAACTTCTGGCTCCAGTGTGGCAAAATGAGGGGATCCCAAAGTATGCAAATAATGTAGTAAAACATTGTATTGTTTGCTTGATGTACAATCCGGGAAAGGGAACCCCAACTCCAGCAGGTCATTTTGCTCCTCCAACATATCCATTTGAGGTGTTGCAGATCGATTATATTCACATGGAACGATGCAACAACCTCAAATATGTTCTGGTGGTAGTATGTGCTTTTTCTAGATGGGTAGAAGCCTACCCTCTGAAGGACAATACTGCTTTATCAACTGCCAAAATACTTTTGAAAGAATTCTTCCCTAGGTTTGGTTTGCCGCGCATTGTCTGGAGTGACAATGGGAGCGAATTTGTGGGTCAAGTCATGCAAAAAGTTTGTGCAGGTCTTGGCATAAAACAGAAGTTCCACGCGGCGAATCACCCACAGTCGGCTGGTTTAGTAGAATGCTACAATGGAACCTTGAAGCTTAAAATTGCTAAGGTGCAAGCTAGCACAGGACTTAATTGGCCTGATGCTTTACCATTGGCTCTTCTGTCCACCAGAACAGCAGTACACTCTCGTTTGGGGCTTAGCCCTTACGAAGTGATATTTGGTCGCCCAGCTAATGTATGGGGAGTTCCTCGCCCTAAGAAATACTCAGACTTGCCATACCCGATGTTGATTGACTACTTGCATGACCTTACAACTAAATTGCGTGTTCTTCATCAACAGGTTCAGAGTGCTCTACCAGAGGCTTCCACAGACCCAGGTCATTCCATCCGACCAGGTGACTGGGTCTGCACGAAAAATTTCCAACGACAGAGAAATTTGGAGCCCAGATGGAGAGAGCCACGCCTGGTTCTTTTGACCACAAGAACAGCAGTTAAAGTCGAAGGAAAGAAAAACTGGGTGCATGCCGTGCACTGCAAGAAAGTGCCTTTGCCCTTGCCTTTCGATCAGTGGATCCGTAGAGGCATCAGTGACTCTGAAAGTGAGAAAGTTCCGCAATTTGTACCATTCAGTGATGCACGTCTAATTGGAACACTTTCTGAGAAAGAGGACGACGACATCCTTCAAGAAGTAATACCATCGCATCGACGCTTGAACACGACAAATCCAGGAACATTGTTTCAAAACCAGACTGCCTCTGGACAGGAACGCTATAATTTGAGACCAAGACCAAAGAACTTGTAAATTTCTCTCCTATGTAGTACTCTATCCCGGTTGCAGGGTCACGGTAGGAGTCTTAGTTACGACCTGAGTAAGTGGCAATAGGCCTGCAGGACCTCACAGTGTCAAAGGACGGTAGATAATCGTGACTACAGTGATTGAGGAAGATTGCCGTGAGCATCCACTTAGAAAGATGGAGGCTACATTAGATAAAAGAGAAAGTAAAAATGTAAAGAATAATTGTAAAGAAATATGTAGTCGTTGTAGTATTGCTCTATGCGTCATTATATTGTCGTGTATTCTTTTGGCATCTGTAAACTGGATCATTATTACTCTGCAGCAAAAAGTTGTCTCTTCTCCTACCTCTACATCTTCTTCTACTATCTCTCCGCACCTATTTCACACTCTTCCCCAGCATGAACTCATCAGAAGAACTGAATACTTTAACAATTCCTTCGTCCAGTTATTACATCAACATCAGTTAGTGATCAATACAACTGACTGTTGGGTGTGTGGACTCATACCACATACGGTAGAAAAAGGAATGCCATATTTAGTTCTTCCATTCTCCTATGAAGGTTCCGCTTGGGCTTATTTTGTCATTTTCAATAATGCATATCAAAGTAAAATTAAACAACCTGTCAGTTCACATAGTGTTGGTTCAGATTTCAGTCATAGTTTATTGATAAAGGGAATGGTAGCTATGGCTAAAATCATGGAAAAAAGTGAAGCTTCCATAGATGAAAGAAAAGCATATACCAATTGGAACATAACTAATTACATTTCCAGTCTCAATGATAAGGTTAAGCAAGGAAAATCTCCTCCGATACGGGTCATACCCCAACAAGGAAATTTCTGTCTGCAAATAAATGGTAGAACTCCAAACACCGGACAAAGAGAAAGTTTATGTTCCCATACATATGTTTATTCAGCCCTGAATTCACCGCCGTTAGTACCATCTCAAGGTACATACTTCGTTTGCCACGATAGGGCTTATACATGGTTGCCAGCTGATTTCTCTGGTACTTGTTATATAGCCTTTCTTCTTCCCCCTACATACACCGCTCCTGCGAACCATCATAAAAATAGATATGGCAGAGGGATTGTGGATTCGAAAGACACAGCAGGACAAGAGGGAGGAGATTTCCTCAAAGGATTTCTTCCCTTCTGGGGTCCAATGGCCAACAGCAGAAATATAAGGCAATTGGTTCGTGTCGTAGAAACCACCATAGACATCACTGTAGGAGCTTTAAGTAACATTACAGCTGAACTACAGGCTGATCGTGTTATGACCTTGCAGAACCGTGTTGCCTTAGACTTTGTTCTTGCGGACCGTGGTGGAGTATGCAAATTGATCGGATCAAGTTGCTGTATTTTCATACCTAATGACGCTCCGACAGTATACCAAGCTATCTCTAAGTTACACATAATCTCTGAGTCGATTCATCAGGACGAAGGAGATTGGTCCTTTTCAGAGTGGTTTTGGGGATTACTGTCCAAATGGGGTTGGAAGGTATTGACATTCTTTGGAGTAATTTTAGCTTTTATATTCTCTTGTTGTCTTTGTATGCACTGCGGTCCTGCCATCTGTAACCTATGTGCTACTGCATGTATTCCCAAACCCAAGTCACAAAGAGCAGAGAATATCAAAATGATGGTACAGCAACAGCTTGATGACCTCACGGCCATAGACATCGACTCAGATTAACATGAGTTTGTGTATCTTGCCTGAGTTCTGGCAAAAGGAGGGTCTGAGG
This sequence comes from Pleurodeles waltl, assembly GCF_031143425.1. Classification (NCBI taxonomy): domain Eukaryota; kingdom Metazoa; phylum Chordata; class Amphibia; order Caudata; family Salamandridae; genus Pleurodeles; species Pleurodeles waltl. The sequence continues at coordinate 1,634,517,612 of NC_090445.1, forward strand.
AAATTCGATTTTTAATACGATCGTATCGACCCGCCATTTTGTGGCCCGCCGCCATTTTATGTTGCCTTCACTCAGGCAGCACAGCGAACGAAGTCCATTCTGCCTTTTCTGCTTATTCTGCAACATGGTGTTCAAAACAGCCTTCTGCCTCTATCTTTACAAGGCTGGTATTAAGGTCTGACCGAGTACACTAATCCCTGTCTGGTTTTCTAATCCTTGTTTCAACTATCTGTAGGCTCACACTATTCTCCGCCGATCTTATCTTATCGTCTGGCCTTCGCTGTCCTTTGCTAGTATTCTCTCATTTCACAACTGTCTTCCAAACGCACACAAACTTATCACACCACATGCAACTTCGTTGTGGATCGGTTAATGAATTAGTTCAAGGGAGGGGTGACAAACACAGCTGGAGGGAAGGCAACCTTAAGTCACTTGATACTTTGTTTTCCAATTCCTTCTATTGGTGCTGTCTTGTTTTCCGACATTTCTATTGGCTCTGTTCTATCTTTACATTATTCTTACTGGCTCCTTTCTATGTGTTCTGGGAGTGTATGTAGTTAATAAATGGTTTTTATACGGTATATAAGATTGTGCGCCACAAAGTAAAGTGGCAGTCTCCTGAGAACATACCTTGTGTACTTCTTGGACAACTGTACTAGCTGCAGCTAATAAAATCTGATCTTTTACGCCTGACAGAGTGTCCTGTGTCTCTGTTAGTTGAGGCAGGTGAATCCAAGGAGATTTCAGGCGTACCCTGCGCCGCCAGGCCCATAAGGTTCTGGTTCTTCAGGAGGGCCCCACCACCCACAGCCCAGGTGGGCATTGAAGGAGCACCATCCCCGCTGCCCAGGAGGGCACCACCAGGCAATGAGCAGTTGGCCATAGACCGTCCGCCGTCTCCAGAACCGCTGAACTGGGCCCCGCCGTCTCAAGAACCGCTCCGCTGGGCCCCGCCGTCTCAAGCACCGCTGAACTGGGCCCCGCCGTCTCAAGAACCGCTCCGCTGGGCCCCGCCGTCTCAAGCACCGCTGAACTGGGCCCCACCGTCTCAAGAACCGCTCCGCTGGGCCCCGCCGTCTCAAGCACCGCTGAACTGGGCCCCGCCGTCTCAAGAACCGCTCCGCTGGGCCCCGCCGTCTCAAGCACCGCTGAACTGGGCCCTTCAAGGCAAGGAGCGCTGAACTGGGCCCCGCCGTCTCAAGAACCGCTCCGCTGGGCCCCGCCGTCTCAAGCACCACTGAACTGGGCCCTTCAAGGCAAGGAGCGCTGAACTGGGCCCCGCCGTCTCAAGCACCGCTCCGCTGGGCCCCGCCGTCTCAAGAACCGCTCCGCTGGGCCCCGCCGTCTCAAGCACCGCTGAACTGGGCCCTTCAAGGCAAGGAGCGCTGAACTGGGCCCCGCCGTCTCAAGCACCGCTCCGCTGGGCCCCGCCGTCTCAAGAACCGCTGAACTGGGCCCTTCAAGGCAAGGAGCGCTGAACTGGGCCCCGCCGTCTCAAGCACCGCTCCGCTGGGCCCCGCCGTCTCAAGAACCGCTCCGCTGGGCCCCGCCGTCTCAAGCACCGCTGAACTGGGCCCTTCAAGGCAAGGAGCACTGAACTGGGCCCGCCGTCTCAAGCACCGCTCCGCTGGGCCCCGCCGTCTCAAGCACCGCTGAACTGGGCCCCGCCGTCTCAAGAACCGCTCCGCTGGGCCCCGCCGTCTCAAGCACCGCTGAACTGGGCCCTTCAAGGCAAAGAGCGCTGAACTGGGCCCCGCCGTCTCAGGAACCGCTGAACTGGGCCCTTCAAGGCAAGAACCGCTGGCCCTTTGGCAGACGTGGCAGGGCAGGATCTATCTCGGGCAGGGCTGCAGGATGTCCTCTGGCCAACTTGCCTCCTCCAGTGGCAGTGGGGTCTGTTATGGACTGTATGGACTGTGGCTTTGCTCTCCCCAGGATGGCCCAGTGGGCAGGCCACCCACTGTATGGACTGTATGGACTGTGGCTTTGCTCTCCCCAGGATGGCCCAGTGGGCGGGCCACCCACTGTATGGACTGTATGGACTGTGGCTTTGCTCTCCCCAGGATGGCCCAGTGGGCGGGCCACCCACTGTATGGACTGTATGGACTGTGGCTTTGCTCTCCCCAGGATGGGCCAGTGGTCATGGAGTCCCCTCGTGGATCTGGCGTTGTGTACTCAAGTGGCTGAGGTGCCCCCCCTTCCCTTCCCCCTGAGGTGCCTGTCCGATTTTCTTGCTGATGCCCCTGCAGTGTTCTCTCCGTGGAGTTCTTGTCGTGGGACTGGGCCTTGCCCCTTTGCACAGGAACCCTGTGATCCACGGACAGTGGTTGGACTACATTTAGTAGCTGTATATATTATGTATATAGTTTATTTATTTATTGCGATTACTGGTGTCCATATTTCAATATATCTGCCCGTTTATGATCTCTTCTTTTGGTCTTTGCATTATTTCGGAGGGGGGTGGTTTGTGGGTTGTGACAGTGATCTGTGGGAATGCATTGATGTGTGTGTTGTAGTGGGTGTGGGTGGGTGGGTGTGTGCCGGTAATCTTTTCCCTCCCCTGTGTCGTAGGTGCAGTACTCACCGATGTCTTCCGCGCCGCCGGGCGTGCTCCTGGTATATGAGCAGGAATAGGAGTGCGGGGATGACCTGCAACTCTGGTTCCATGCTGCCGGAATCTCGCGAGAAGTGCGTAGAGGTGAGCGTTTTCCCGTTCGTAGTCTGTTTCCGCCGTGTTCTTATCGGCGGTGCTCCCGCCCCGGAAAAGGTGGCAGATTGGTGGGTCGTAATAGGGTGGGCGGTACATTGTCTGCCGCCTGGCTGTTGGCGGGAACCGCCGCGCTGTTTGTTTGTACCGCTGTGGCGGGCGGAGTGTTAAGTTGGCGGGCTGTGTTGGCGGTTCCCGCCAGGGTCAGAATTGCATATTTTAGACCGCCGGCCTGTTGGCGGCTTGGCCGCCGCTTTATCACCGACCGCCAGGGTCAGAATGAGGGCCTGTGTGCTTGCGGCATCCTTGGAAGTTGATCAAAGGGGTCCGTACGTGGAGGGAAGAGTAATGGGTCATCGGGTCCCATTCTTGGTTGACACGGGAGCCACACGTTCAACAGTTAAGAGCAGTGAAGTTCCAAATTTGCCACTCTCTGGGAGGACAGTTCAAGTGGTGGGAGTAGCAAACAGACACCTGACGAACCCAATTACAGATCCGGTTCCAGTCAGCATCGGTAACTACCAAGGGGTACATCAGTTTGTGGTGTGTGACTCAAGCCCGATAGCCCTGTTAGGAAGAGACCTATTGTGTAAATTGGGTTGTTCGATAATGTGTTCAAATGAAGGAATAACAATAGAGACGAGCAATGATGGGGAAGACGAGGACAGTGTAGAGGGGGATGAGTTAGAAACAGTCGACGAAGAGTATCCTCTGATTTGTCTCTTCCCGATGATAACTGAAGAAGATATCCCAGCAGAATTACGGGAAACAGTCGGAAAGGAAGTGTGGGACATGACAGGGAAAGAGGTGGGATTGATGAAAGGAGTGGAACCAGTGAAAGTGATGTTAAAGCCCAATGCAATCTTTCCCCAGACCCCACAATACCACATGCCACAAGATACTCTCATGAAAGTTGCCCAACTCATTGATGAATTTGTAAAGCAGGGAGTACTGAAAGAAGTGTTAAGCAGCCCATGTAATTCACCAATAATGGGACTAATAAAGCCGAGTGGAAAGGTCCGACTCGTGCAGGATTTGAGGAAAATAAATGACATCATAATAAAGTGCTGCCCTGTCGTACCGAATCCAGCTGTGATAATGTTTCAAGTTCCTTGCGACGCTGAATGGTTCTCAGTCATCGATTTGTCACAGGCATTCTTTTCTGTGCCTCTTCATGAGGACAGTCAATTCCTCTTTTGTTTCAAATTCTTAGACAGGGTGTACAGTAGGTGTCGAATTCCTCAGGGGTTTTCTGAGTCACCGTCAATCTTCAATCAGATTCTAAAGAAAGATCTGGAAGCATTAGAACTGCCATTCGAGTCAACCCTAGTACAGTACATTGACGACTTACTGATTGCATCAAAGACAGAAAGTGGCTGCACAGCCGATACCATTGCTCTGTTAAATCATTTGGGAAGGAATGGACATAAAGTGTCCCCTTCCAAATTACAGTTTTGTCAGAAGAAAGTGAAATACTTGGGTCACCAAATAGAGAAAGGGTCACGGAAAATAATGAAGGAAAGAGTTACAAGTATACTCCAAATGAGTCCACCAAAGACAAGGAAGGAGGTGAGGAAGTTTTTGGGAATGGTGGGATATTGTCGCCAGTGGATTCCCAACTTCTCGTCTCTAGCAAAGCCCCTACTGAAATTGACCCAGAAGGATGCCTTGGATGAAATTGAGCTGAAAGGAGATGAGATGGATGCTTTTGTTGAATTGAAAGAATGCATGTGTAGGGCTCCAGCTTTAGGTATGCCTGATTACACGAAGCCTTTCACATTGTTTTGCCATGAACGTGATGCATGTTCTTTGTCTGTCTTGACCCAAGCCCATGGTGGCGTAAACAGACCAGTAGCGTATTTTTCAGCTACTTTGGACCCGGTTGCAGCAGCACTCCCAGGGTGTTTGCGCGCCGTAGCAGCAGTTGGTATCAGCCTCACTCAGAGTGAAGGAATAGTGATGGGACACCCAGTAACAGTCATGGTCCCTCACTCAGTTGAGATACTTTTGACCCGCTCCCGAACGCAACACATGACTGGAGCAAGACTCACAAGGTATGAAACGATTATTCTGGGCTCACCGAATGTGCAGCTGAAAAGGTGCACTACGTTGAATCCAGCTACCTTGCTTCCTGGAGAAAATGCTGAAATTGAGAACGCTGAAGACGTCGAGCATGACTGCCTTCAGGTGACTGAATTTTGCACAAAACCCCGACCGGACATCAAGGATACTAAACTTGATGAAAATGACCAAATCCTTTTTGTTGATGGTTCATGTCTAAGAGATGGGATGGGGATTTGGAAAGCAGGATATGCTGTATGTACTGTAACAGGGGTCTTGGAAGCGGGATGGCTTCAAGGAGTCTATTCTGCACAAGTAGCAGAACTTGTAGCCCTCACAAGAGCATGTCAACTGTCTGCATTGATGAAAGTCACCATTTACACTGATAGTCAATACGGGTTTGGGATTGTGCATGACTTTGGACAATTATGGTCGCAGAGAGGTTTCCTGACTTCTTCAGGATCCCCAGTGAAGAACGGGGAGAGAATAAGGGAATTGTTACATGCCATTCAAGTGCCAGCTGAAGTTGCAGTGGTAAAGTGTAGTGCTCACACGAAAGGACAGGACTATGTGTCTCTGGGAAATGCATATGCAGATCAAGTCGCAAGATTTTGTGCTTTGAACTGTATATTTCTGAGGGATGATTGGAATACAATAAGTGAACCAGAACTCGAACCAGCTGAAGCATTTGCCTTGAAGGTTGTAGATACAATAGAAGAGCTAAAAGCATTACAGAATAATGTCAGGGAGGATGAAAGAGATTCCTGGATCAAATCACAATGCATAAAGAGACAAGATGAGTTATGGGTTTCACATGAGGGAAAATTTGTTTTGCCAAATAGTCTCTTATCACAGCTTGCGCGGTTCTATCATGGGCAGGCTCACCTAGGGAGAGATGCCATGATAAGATTGTTCAAAACTGATTGGTTTAACCCCAGATTTCGCCAAGCTGCAGAAGCAGTTTGCCATCGATGTGTCACTTGCCAGCAGATGAACCCAGGAAAGGGAACAGTTGTGAGCGCGAGTCACATTGGTAGGGCAAGCGGTCCTTTTAGCCGAATGCAGATGGACTTCATTGAGATGCCTGTGCATGGGGGTCTGAAATATGTGTTGGTGATTGTGTGCATTTTTAGTCACTGGATTGAGGCATACCCCACACGTAGAAATGACAGCCTTACAGTTGCCAAGCTATTGTTGAGGGAGTTAATACCACGTTTCGGATTCCCGATCTCTTTAGAATCAGATAGGGGAAGTCACTTCAATAACGAGGTGATAAAGTTACTTTGCGAAGCGCTGAACATTGAGCAAAAGCTGCACTGTAGCTATCGCCCTGAAGCATCAGGACTGGTGGAGCAGATGAATGGTACGCTGAAATCGAGAATGGCAAAAATATGTGCATCGACAAATTTGAAATGGCCTGACGCATTGCCCTTAGTGCTAATGTCAATGAGAAACACTCCTGATAGAAAAACTGGATTGTCTCCGCATGAAATACTCATGGGCAGAGCTATGGGACTTCCTGCAGTTCCCGCAAACATGCTTTTGAATATTACAGATGATATGGTGTTAGACTACTGCAAAGGACTAGCTGACGTGGTTCGCTCTTTCTCTCAGCAGGTGGAAGCGACCACCTTGCCACCGATCCAAGGTCCAGGACACGCACTGAAAGCAGGTGACTGGGTCGTGGTAAAGAAGCACGTGAGAAAGTCGTGTCTGGAACCCCGTTGGAAAGGCCCTTTTCAAGTGATCCTGACGACAACTACCGCTGTGAAGTGTGCGGGGGTTCCCAACTGGATTCACGCCAGTCACACAAAGAAGGTGTTGTGTCCCACAGATGAGGAAGTTGAAGCGCTGAAAGTACCAGTGCCTGATAAAGCAGTGCCGAGTGCTGAGACAGAACAAAAGCGAACTGAAAGCGAACAGGCAGGAGCAGGAGAAAAGGAAATATTCTCCGACAACGAAGACGCCAACTCGCTTGGGGGAGGCCAAGAAGAAAGTTCAGACAGCGACGAAGAAGCTGCAGGTGACAAGGAGCCTGAAGCAGCTGAGGGTAGCAAAAAGCCTGAAGCAGCTGAAGGTGACAAGGAGCCTGAAGCAGCTGAAAGTGATAAAGAGCCTGACGAAAGTAACGGTGACGAAGGGCTCGAAAAAGGTGAAAAGGCAGGAGAGCCTGATCAGAGGAGGGCTTTCCCAGAAGCAGACGATACCGAGAAAGAAAAGGAGAACGTGATCGATTCCCCGGAAGAAGGGGATAAGGCAGATCGGAACGAAAAGGTCCAAGCTTCCACAGAAAAGATCACAGGTCCATCAAATGGACATGGTGCAAAGAGAAGACTAAGGGCCTGATTCTAACTTTGGAGGACGGTGTTAAACCGTCCCAAAAGTGGTGGATATACCACCTACCGTATTACGAGTTCCATAGGATATAATGGACTCGTAATACGGTAGGTGGTATATCCGCCACTTTTGGGACGGTTTAACACCGTCCTCCAAAGTTAGAATCAGGCCCTAAGTATCTCACCAATAAAAGAAAAGGGTAAAGAAAGTTTGAACGAAGGAGGAAGGCCGAAAGTGAAGGAGAAAAGAAAAGAAGTGACTGTTGTGGATCAATCGTCAAGTGAAGAAAAAGACTTGACAAAAGGGGAAAGTACCAGCGAAGCAGAGTCGAAAAGAGAAGCAAAACTGAAAAGGAAAAGGATACCGAACAGGAGATATTCCGGTCCTGAATGGGCATATGCAGTCAATGATGATTGGACTGATGAGTTTGTATCTCTAAGCATCGAGAACGAAGAAGAAGAAGAGATACCAATCGAAAAGAAAAGTTTCATAGACTCTGTCGATTGAAAGAGTAAATGCTACAATCTAACGTGAAAGAAACAACCAGCTGAGACATTGTTAAACCGGATGAGACATTTGCTAAACTGATAAAGACTGAGTTATTGCCGAATTGAGACAAATGCTGCTAACCGATAAGTGACTGGCCTCTTGAAGAAGACGGTGTGAACATTGTGCTCGTTCAGCTTTGTAACTGAGTTGCTAAATAGTTTCATTTATAAGTGCTTCTAGCTCTCTGATTCTATACAGATCATGACGCAAAACAATAGGAAGAAATATTGTAAATACGTGTGTATAGGCTTGGTATTAACATGTGTAATAATAATAATGGCAATTGTGTTTGGAATGCATGGGAAGGGTGAGAATGAGACTATTGCTGCTTCTACTATTGCTCCTGTTACTGTCACTGAACTAACACCATTGAAAAGACTAGCAATGGATGAGAGGCTCTTGCACGATAAGAAAGAGCTTTCGTATAATGTTTTCTATCGCTTACTAACAGAGTATGTTGAGACTATGGATGCGAAGGATTGTTATGTGTGTACCCAGATACCGACATCAGTAAAGGAAGGGGTGACTTATCACCACATGCCTCTTACATATGGGATTACGTGTAGTATAGTAATGTCTAGGTTTTATGGTCAAACTAACATACAGTATTTTTACTCGAATTATGATGTTACCTTTGCTTATGTTCCTATAATAGCGCAGCTAAGCGAAACTGCAAGATATTGGGATTACAAAATTATGAGGGACTTTTTCGAGCCAATGCAACCTTTTGAAACGGCTCATGCTCATAGGGAGAATCTTACTTGCTCAGTCTCTGCTGTAGAAATAAGCTTTTTAGATCGCACAGATGATAGAAGGGCACAAATGAAGGCGAAATTAGAAAAAGAATTACATAAGAGGACTTCAGTAGATAATTATGACTTTGCTGCTATAAAGACACAAGGGAAAATAGCTTTAGATGCTTGGCATGTAGGAAAGTTTTGTATATATCGAGGAGAATCTTATTATGACAATATTTTTGTAGGAGCGAGTGAATGCAAACATACGTTTATTTTTAAGGCCAAATGGACATTCATGATGAACGGACTTGACCCTGTCATTCCAGGTGTATATTACATTTGTGGGCATAATGCCTATTATCGTCTTCCAAAGGGATGGTGGGGGAGATGCTATTTGGGTATAGTTTTTCCAAAGGTTTATCAACTGGATGACGTATCGATGATTGAAAAGACATCTGGATCCCATCGAATCCAGAAAAGAGAGACCGCAGCTGCTGTGGTAGGTGATATATTTGGAGCCATGATTCCTTCATTGGGAGTTGTGTTGAATTCCATCAAAATAAGAAAGTTGTCTACTATAGTGGATAACATGTTGACAAAGTTTTCAGGTGCTATAATCCTGATAGATGCTGAGCTTGCAGCGGAAAGAGCTATGACTCTTCAAAATAGGCTTGCTTTAGACATTCTTTTAGCAAAGGATGGAGGCGTTTGCAAAATGATAGGTGCACGTCACTGTTGCACCTATATACCGGATAATAGTGTGAAGATTAAAACTATGCTTGCTAATCTAACAAAAGAAAGTGCAGATCTGAAGGAATTGAAAGAACCAGGAGTGTGGGAGAAGGTTGGAAAGGGAATAGCTTCAGTAGGTCATTGGCTTGGGGGAATTTGGAATGGAATATTATTGAAAATAATAGAAGGAATATTAATAGTAATAATTTGTGTATTTGGAATTTGGGGAATAAAAAGGGGAATAATAATGATTATGGAGGGAATTAAAAGAAGAAAAGAAGAGAAAATTATGAAAAGAATGGCAGAAGAATACAAAGCGCAAACTAGGGGAACTAAAAGGAAAAGGGAACTGACAGAATTTTAATGGAATAAAATTTGTGGGCTAAATTTGTGTGATGACAAGTAGTCATCAGAGGAGGGATTGATGAAGCAGAAAATGAAGGTTTTGATTTATTAACGCTTAGACGTAGTGCTGAAATAATCATGTGTGACATTAACCGAACGAATTAAGATTTTACGGGGACAAAATGTGCCCTCAGAGTAGTTTGCCATCATTTATATGCGTGCTTTATATAACGTGGTGTATTAGAATTGCACTAATCCGACATAATCATGAACGTGTGCTACGATTTGCTTGTTTGAAATGTTTTAGCTTAGCATTACTTTAGCGGAGGCTTTGGCCTAGTTGCCTGGTCTCACGGTTTAGATGCTCGTATTTTTCCACTGTGCTATTAAACGTGTATTCTTGCTTGAAGCTGTACTTTTCCACAGAAACTGTTCACATGCTTATCTTAAAGTTAGTGCCAGCCTGGCATATTTTCGCTTTAATTCAAGGTCGGCTTGCAGGTGCGGACAATGGAGGCTCTGAAAGTGAGCTAATTGAGAAACAATGTTGCATCTTGCGTACCCATCTCCAAGGATAATGTATGCTTAAGTAAAGGCTCGAGAACTGTCGTTTTTGATTGGTCAATTTGAAGCTAACCTATGAACCCTCCAATGGAGACCCTACAGGACTTAAACTGTTGTCTATAAAAACCAGGTGCACGAGAGGAAAGTAGCCATTACCAGCTCGATACCCGCCATTTTGCAGACTTCGTAGCTATTATGGCCCACTTTGCTGCGACGCCATTTTGAGAGACTTTGATTCTTTCTCGAATCGAGAGAAAGAGACTTTAAATGATTCTTGCCCTAGAGACTGTAACTTTGATTTGATCCCTTTGCATGAAGTAATAGTTTTACCTTGCCGCCGTGAGGCAATTGCCCCGTTCGCCCCTGCCCCTTTGCCCAGTCCTATGCCGATCGAAACGGTACCCATGCTGACCGAAGAACGGTACCTGTGAGACGAAGACTTCCTTGTATGCTGATCGTAATTGGTAAATATGAAAGGAAATTGTAAAATTGCATTGTGTTTCTTTTAGGTAACCAACTGCTGATTTTGATAAGGTCCCTAGTTAGGAGTTTTTCTAAATTAATGTTGCTAAATTGTTTTTTTTGCATGAAGTCCCACATGCCGATGCTAATTTGAGGTTAGATGAGGATTCCATATGTCGCACGATGCAATTGGAGATCTTGTTATGCTGACTAAATGTACGCAATTAGTTCATTACAGATTATCGTATTAGTGCTTTGCATTGCCATTATCGAATGCCTTGTGATTCAAATGCTACATAGATTACACTTGTTTCGACGTTATGGACAGCTATTAATGTTCATATATGTTTATCATTTGGTGTTGAGAAACATTTACATTGTGCTAGCTTTGTTAATATAGGGAAATAAATTCACTAACTTCGCAATAAACTGGTGTGGTTCTTCCTGACTGAAAGGTCAGGGTTCGCCGAAATGTATTCTGGATTAATTGTTAAGTGTTATGTTGTTCAAGGTGTTGCTTATGTTCGCTATTGATTATTGATTTTGATGAGATTGATCGATTAAGAGTACAGAGAGTTCCCACTAAGTCAAAAGATTCATCGGCCTAAAGAGCGTCCAAAACAGGTAAAATTATTAGTACGGACCGCTCTATCACCCGCACCCCATTTTTCTACCACTAGGGTGACTGTCCCCATCCTTGATGTTTCCTCCTGTGTAAGTCCCAAGAACTCGCACCCCCTGTTACTGGTTCCTTGATATAAGGCCAAAGCTCTACTTTCACCACCATCTCAAAGTAAACCTTCTTCAAAATGGAGACTGACTCATCATTGGTCTTTTGAAAAGGGAACCCATTGCTTCTTCTCGTGATACTTCCCTTGGCAGTAGCAAGGAAAAGGAGTACATTCAAGTAGTATGCCAAACCATTAAAAGAACATGCTACCCTCTGTCGTACCTCTGCAACCAAGAAACTCTGGCCCTTCCCAGCATCACAACCCACAACTTACAGGAAAAAGCTAAAATTCTTCTGGTATGAATACTTCCATTCAACATAATCACCCCAGAAAGGTCAGAATTTGTAAGGATTGTGTTTGGGCTTTTCACTTCCTAGTCGCATTGACCTATCTGTGTTTGGCCCATGGGTATGGTTTGTGGTGCTGATCTGTTAAGATCAGAAGGAACTTATGCTCCATCAGAAGCTATGCCGTGCTTGGGTCTAGGAAAATCTTTGCTTGGGTTAGATAGGTCACCTGCTGCAGTTGATCTGGCACACGCCCAGTAAAATGTGTGCACCCTTGGTGCCTGCCTAGAATCGCTCTGCTGCAACCTGGTCTGCACCCTCTAGTTATTTTTGTCACCAATGCATAATCTGTAAAATTAAGCAGTCCTCTTTGTCACAGCATGAAAAGGGCTCTGAAACAGCAGCGGCTTCCTGGGTAGGAACCAACAAGTCAAGCCAGAATACATCTTTTTATAAAATATTAACCTCATACGACAATTTCTCACAGTGAATGCTATGCTAAGGCATTGTTTTTATTTATGAATTGTTACTATCTCACTACCCTGTTTGCCTTCCAGAGGAAAAAAGACCCGACCTTTACTTTCCTTGCATCAAAAGTTCCTTTATTTTTGTTTTTAGCTTTGCACCAATTTCCTTTATTTACACTGTTTTCATCACAGACCTCTGGTGGGCTGACTATTCAAATTCTGTGTTTATAGCTTTAAAACAGCTGCAGATGTCAAATTACATCTTATCTTATCAACTCATATGTTTTCCAGCGCTGCCTCCTTTGAAATGTTTAGCTCCCGAAGTGGTTGATAATCACAAATTTAGCTCAACATTCGGGGTTTCCATTCCTCGATATTTTGTGGGTACTTATGTAAAAATTGAGGGCTTTTTTACAAACGTGCAGTTTTTGCGATTTTATTGCAGATCACGAAATTGCAAAATTCTGGAGGGTCTGTGATATATATATTTGTGAATTAACCTGTCATGCTCCATTTCTGGCTATTGTCCTTTACAGCTAAATTATGTTTGATTTCAACGATACGTCTTGGTTCAAAAAACTTGGAGTCACTGTAATTTCTTCTGGCAGTCCCCTACATCCCATTTGCGTGTTTTGGTTCTGTGCTTGTGGGCATAGTGGTCTTTGTAGTTGGCTTGGTGTGAAGCAATTTCACTTCTCACATCACATATATTATGTTCCACTCTCTCCCCTACCCTATCCAACTCATAATGTATTTTGCACATGATTTCCTTCTCTTAAGGGTTGAGAAAGCTGATAGCACAGTGACATGGTTGGGAGTAGAGTGGTGTGCCCATAGCATGTCTTTTATAGTTCTATCTACCTCTTTTTACCTATAGGTGATTGGCACAGGCACGTTGTATGCATTTCATCTATCGTTTTATTCACTCTTTCAACTAGGCTGTTAGCCCTGCAGCAATATAAGCAGTTTTCTGATGTGTGATGGCTAATTTGGTTAGAAAGTCAGTCATAGTTGACAAATTAAATTGCAGTCCCTTATCTGTGATTAGGGTGGATGGTATGCCTTTGTTGTAAATGTGTCTCTTAAAACATTTATGAGCATTTCAGTGGTGATATGATTCATCATCCTAGTGACTACCCAGTGTGACTGGTAATCCACTATGACAAATGCAAACCGCTTCATTACACCTTTGCAGTTTATGGGGCAATTTTTTTGTTTGTGAGCTTTTCCCAGGGTTTGTCTGGAATGGACATTGGAGATAAGGGAGTGTTGCAGACACATTTGGGTTTATCGCTGTTGGCACAAATGTTAAAATGTTTTACTTAATACTCAACCATGGAGTCCATGTTGGGAAACCAATAATGTTCGCTAAGTCTCGATTTGGTTAGGCTCCACCCTAAGAGGCCTTTTTGTACAAGATGTATAACCTTGTTCCTTAAATCTGCAGGCGGTATTCTTTTGTCATTTCTCATCCTTAGGTTCTTATTTCAGTTGATTTCATGACGGACCTCTCTTCTTTGTTTAAAGGGGCTCTGTATAGGAAGTCAGCTGCAGTGTTTTGATTTTAAGGAAAGCATTCCACTTTAAAGCACTTTCTAAGCCTAACACCTATCTAGTTATGTGGTGGGTGCTGCTTTAAGATCCTTTGGAGGTAAACATAAATGTGAGTGGTTTATGGTCAGTGAGTTTATTGTATTGAAGGCCTCATTTTCCACAACAGAGTGATTTATTTCTGACTTCTAGAAAATATGTGAGGTGAAAGTCACAATCCTTTCTTTGACAGCAATGGTTACAGATAAAGTGGCCCCTAGTCTTTTGTTGCTGGCGTCAGTGGTGGGTTTGGTTTTTCTAGTGGCTACAAAATTACATAAGTACCCTTCATTAGAAATGGTGTGCAGCACTTGGTCACAGCTGGCGAAGGGCTTAAATGGACCACACATCCCAGGCATATCAGCAGGAATAGGCCGCCTTCAATGCACCCGAAAGCACATAAACTTGACACACGCTTTCCGCTGCGTGCAACACTCTGCTCTTGGCCATAGGGGGTGAAGGGTTTAAACGGACCACACCTCCCAGTCATACCGGCGAGAGGAGGCTGCCTACGATGCTCTGCAGCACCCGAAGGCGTATAAACTTGACAGTCACTTTCCGCTGCGTGCAACACTCTGCTCTTGGCCACAGGGGACGAAGGGCTTAAACAGACCACACCTCCCAGACATACTAGCAGGAGAAGGCCACCTACAACGCTCTGCAGTGCCCGAAGGCGCATAAACTTGACATGCACTTTCCGCTGTGCGCAACACTCTTCTCTTGGTCACAGGGGGTGAAGGGCTTAAATGGACCACACCTCCCAGGCATTGCGGCGGGAGGAGGCCGCCTACGATGTTCTGCAGCACCTGAAGGTGCATAAACTTGACTCACGCTTTCAGCTGCGCGCAACACTCTGCTCTTGGCCACAGGGGGTAAAGAGCTTAGATGGACCACACCTCCCAGGCATTCCGGTGGGAGGAGGCTTCCTACAATGCTCTGCAGTGCCCAAAGGCGCATAACCTTGACACACGCTTTCCACTACGCGCAACACTCTGCTCTTGATCACAGGGGGCGAAGGGCTTAAACGGGCCACACCTCCCAGGCATTCCGGTGGGAGGAGGCTTCCTACAATGCTCTGCAGTGCCCAAAGGCGCATAACCTTGACACACGCTTTCCACTACGCGCAACACTCGGCTCTTGGTCACAGGGGGCGAAGGGCTTAAATGGGCCACACCTCCCAGGCATACCAGCGGGAGGAGGCTGCCTACAACGCTCTGCAGTGCCAGAAGGTGCATAAACTTGACACACGCTTTCCGCTGCACGCAGCACTCTGCTCTTGGCCACAGGGTGTGAAGGGCTTAAATGGACTACACCTCCCAGGCATTCCGGCGGGATGAGGCTGCCTACAACGCTCTGCAGCACCCAAAGGCGCATAAACTTGACATGCGCTTTCCGCTGCACGGAAACAATGTCTTTACAATAGATAATGCCTACCAGCTCATCCAAACTTGAAGAGTAACCTGTGTGGGTCCTTTAGAGAAAGGGTGTGGGGGAGATTGTATAATTATTATCTTTAGGAGCCCTAGACTTGTGAGGGACATTCTATCTAGGGCTACCCTCCACCCACACCATGCTAATACTCCATCATTGCTCCCGTTGGCTGCATTCTATCAAAATTTGCAACCTGCACAATCAGGGAACCCCCCGGTACATCACTATTCTGAGCCAATTACCATAGCCAATTTACCATAGCCACACAGTCCCATTAAGCACTAGATATCAGGCCTTGAGTACACTTTCAGATAACGATTGACAAAAGTTTAGGGGACACGTGGATAGATTAAAGATGGGCCCCAATATGATGGGTTCACTGAAAAGATAAAGTTTACTGGCTATAGTCCCTACAGAGACCCAGGCGACAGAAGGGTCGGACTCCGAGGCCTGTACTAATAACTCCCATAGGAAATGAATGGGGATTTTTTTTTGTACCAATAGCCAAATAGAAGCAATGAATGATGATAATGTGTTTATTCGAAATATTAAAGAGCGCCACAACTTTACTACATGGAATGTCCAAGGTCTACGTAGTAAGATTGAGACAGAGGAGTAGGGTAATATCATCAACAAACTTGACCTGGTATGTATTCAAGAAACATGGTGTGTTTCCCCTGTCCATAAGCAAGGATTTACCGAACACTCCTTGCCAGCTACTTGTTCCCAATCTGGGAGGGCTAATGGTGGGCTTCAAATGCTTATTTCAAATAAACTCCTTATAGTGGTTAAAAAGACTTCCTGGGAGACCCCAAATTTTCAACTGTTGGGGCTGAAGTATGCAAGTATGATCGATGTGATATTAATTAACTTTTATAATAATGTTTTCAATTCTACCCGCTGCAGAGTAGCTCATGTACTAGATCAGAACCTACACAAATTTCTACGCTCTATTCAGTCTAATTTTTTTATTTTTTGGGTTGGTGATTTTAACATCCAATCATGTCCTCTACCCATATCCCGAACACGTGGGCTATCCAGCCATGAGGGGGTAGAGTATGACCATTTTTATCATAATGATTATGGAGAGGTGCTCAATATGATTTTGTCAAAATATGATTTGATGTTAATGGGGTGTAAACGAGGTGTTAATGGGAAGGTAATACCATCATTTAGGTGTTCTAACTCTTCATTTGTAATTGATCATATTGTAGAGTCATCATTTGCCAATAACGGTACTGAGCGATCATGACTCGATTATTCTCCCAACAGTATTCTGGGGCCCCAAGGAAGAGTTCCATATTACTGCGAACCAGGTACAGGCACATAGAACAAATGGGGTGAGACTGAAATGGAAAGATATGGATCCCGCAGATCTTTTACAGAATATTGTACAAGGATGTTCATCTGAAATTAATTACTGCTTACAAGAGGAAATAGAACCCTCACAGTTGCTCAGTAATTTTAGTAAAGTCATATCACACACTAAGGTCTTTCTGACATATTATCCCCAACTTAGGCAGACCAAGAAGAATTAAGGGTGGTTTGACCATGCATGCACCAAAGCTAGAGGGGATCTTAAAATAGCCCTTCATACATCTCCCAGAGACCCAGTAGCAATCAGGTCATTATGGGTAGAATACAGGAAAGCCCTGGAGCGAAGACAGAAAGAGATGAGGGAAGAGGCATGGTCAAATTTGGCGTTGGCAACAGATACAAATAATGCTAAATTGTTCTGGGAAATAGTAAATGCCCCTTTTTTGACCAAATTGGTGCCTCCTGATCTGGGTTCTAGCGTGGGTGGAGCACTTCTCAGAGGTTTTCATGAAAAGGAGTGGGACAGTAGACATACCTAGGCAATTGGAGTTGGGGTATCCCAACCATTTACATATCACCATAAATAAGGTTTTATCAGCTATCTCAGTTTGTGCCGGGGATAAAGCCCCAGGCCCAGATGGGGGTACCGGTGGACGTTTTTAAATATCAAAGTGATTTTTGGGCACCTATTCTGACAAGGCTGTTTAATATAGCCATGACCGGGGAAATCCCGATGTTCTGGACTACGTCCATCATTATACCTGTATACAAGAATGGTGACAAAGCTGATCCCAAAACTATCGCCCAATGTCACTGCTGGATTCATCCATGACAATTTTTAGTAGGGTAATCTTGGCAAGACTTAGGGCCTCATTATGAACATGGCGGTTTGGACCACCATATCATAAACACAGGGGGGACTGCCACAGGCGGCCCTCCACCACTGCCAGGATACCGCCGCCTGGCAGCCTGACGATGGTGTAATACTCTATCCAACAGGGCAGCGCTGCAAGCAGCGCTGCCCTCCGGATAAAGAACCCATGTTCCGCCAGCCATTCCTTGGTGATTTCACCCCTCCAGGGAAAATATGCTGGAAGGGGTGCTCCGGGGACACCCTGGGGGCCCCTGCACTGCCCATGCACTTAGTATGGGCAGTGCGGGGGTCCCCGTGCACAGCACGGTCGCGCAGGTCACTGCCCGATTTACGGGCAGTGATTTGCGTGACGGGTGCTGCTGCACGCGGAGCCGTCGGCAATGTCCAGGCCCAGCATTGCGCTGGGCCGGCATGCAGAAACAGGCAGAAACACTGTTTCAGCCCTCCAGCCCTGAGTAATGTTTATTATTGGGTGGCGGAGTCCTCAACAGGCTGGCTGTCTGTGTCCAGACCGCCAGCATAAACATGGCAGGGATTCCGGGCGTGTTTATATTGAGGGCTTTAATGACTGGGCATTGGATAATAATATTCTTTCACCTGCCCAGTTTGGATTTAGGACAGGACTGGGCACCATAGAGCAGTGGTTCCCTACCTTTTGACATCTGCGCACCCCCACTTTATCATTACTGGAACCCGGGGACCCCCACTGAATCATCACTGGAATCGGGGGACCCCCTACTGAGTCATTACTGAAAGCTGGGGACTGTTAATATTATTTAATTTTCTAAGCAGTCCCGGTCCCCCTGAGGAGGATTTGCGGACCCCCAGGGATCCCCGACCACAGGTTGCGAACCTCTGCCATTGAGCAATGTCTTAACTTAGATGTGATCATAGGGAAGTATACAAAGGCCAAAAAAGGGGCTCTCTACCTCTGCTTTGCAGATCTTAGTAGTGCCTTCGATTGAGTTGAGCATGCCCTTCTTTGGACCACACTACTGGATATGGGTGCCCCAAGATACCTCAGTGATTTCATTGCCCACCTTTCTGCAGATTTAACATGTAAAGTCCCCTTTGGCCAATTAGGAGAATGCACTCCCCCTTTTAATATTGGTAGAGGTATTTGCCAAGGCTGTGTACTTGCCCCATTATTGTTCTTTTAAATATATTAATGGGGTGGATAAGTTTGTGCAGGAAATCCAGGCGGACACCCCCTATGTGGCAGGGTGTCCCGTTGTCCCGTACCCGCATTACTCTATGCTGATGACGTTGTCCTGATTTCTAGGACCCCAGTGGGGCTTCAAAAACAAATGGTCTAGAACAGTTCATGACCTCAAAGGGTATGGTGATTAACAAATCTAAAACTTTTACCGTGACCTATGGCCAAAGGATAGAGAAAAGCAGAAGTTTTTATATCCATAAAATGGAGATTACTACTGTAAAGTCTTTTAATTACTATATTGTTCTCGAGAAATGGGCAATGGGAACAACATATTCACTCAGGAAAGGATAAGTTAAGAAGGAATTCCAGTGCCATTTTTTGATTTGCCAGTAATTTAGGGAGGTGCCCCATCCTTTCTATGATAAACATCTATGGGGCTAGAGCATTATCCTCGGTATTGTATGGAGCTGGCGTATGGGGGTACACAAAAAGCACCCCTTTACAATTCGAGTACATTTTTTCTAAAACATTTGTTATGTTTACCTACTTCAGCATCTAATTGGATTGTACATCAAGAGGTGGGCCTCCAATTCTTGGAGGACGCGCTGTGGGTGAGCCCTTTGCTCCTATGGCGTAGTATTTGGTACATTGAGGAAACTGTTTTCATGAAGAAACTTATTAATAATATGTTTAAAATTGGATAATGCTATGAGTATTCCATGGCTCGCCTTTATTGATTCCTCTTTCAAATCTGTATTAAAACTAGACCAAGAGAAAGTGTTGGCATTATAAAAGAAATGTATAAAGGACATTTTTTTGCAACACAGGGCTGATGGTAGGAAAACAAATGAATCCATGAAATCCACTGCTGGCATATATATGTCCCTTTCATTGGAGGCAAGTACCGAAAGATACCAACTTGGTGTTACTGATATGCAGCACTAGTTCGTTCTGACAAGTCAAAGGCTGGGGATAGTGCAGCATTTAGTAGCATTTCCTAGTATGAGGTCTTGTCCTCTTGAGACATTCAGTTGCCCTTGTGATGGGACAAGTAAACAAAGCACTCTGCACTTTGTTATTTTGGAAGTTTTATGAACATCTTAGAATTTTTTATCTTAAACCTCTTTTTTTAAAAATAGCATAAGAACCTATCTGTTGCCACTGGAATTTTTGTTAACACTTAACAATACGCATGTATGTTATAGGGTAGCATTATATATTTTAAACGTCATACAAGTCAGGAAAAGTCTTGTTTCTATTTCTGGTGAAACTGGATGAGTGCAATAAACTAGCTTTTTTAATGATAATTTTTACTGTGAATTCGTTAGTATTAGTGTCATTATATATTATATATTTATGTTTTATTTATTATGGTTAGTTAGTATCTGTATTGTGAACTAGGATATGAGTATGTATTTATATTTAAGTGCTTTTATGGCTATTTTGTATTGGCTGAATAAAGTTGATGAAAAGAAATGGTGTGTCCCAGGTATTCCACTGCACTAACTCCAATTTGACACTTGTCTTTTTTTTAAAGGTAGCCCTGCATCCTTAGAAAGTACCATTCTTAAGAACTTGTTATGCTCCTTGTCAGTGGCACCATAAATTAGGACATCATCCCAGAAACAGAGGCCCAAATTTAATTAAAAGGACGCACTTCTGCTTTACTTCAAAAAAATGAAATGGCGCCTAATGACAATTCCTTGATCAATCCGTGCGCCGTATTTAGAAAGCGATGCCCCATGGGCTAAGGAAAGGTTAGCGTAAAAAAATTACGCTAACATTTGCAACACATCGTATGGAAAAACATTGCTAAAGCTGCAAAAAATGCATTAGCATGATTAGCGGCATGTTTTTTTA
Source organism: Pleurodeles waltl (assembly GCF_031143425.1). Taxonomy (NCBI): domain Eukaryota; kingdom Metazoa; phylum Chordata; class Amphibia; order Caudata; family Salamandridae; genus Pleurodeles; species Pleurodeles waltl. Next base: position 1,634,537,822 of record NC_090445.1, read on the forward strand.
TGCTAATCGTGATAGTGGCATATTTTGCAGCATAAGCATAAAAAAAGCTTGCACGATTGCCAAACAAGCCACAAGGACCCAAGATGGACAATGCAAATCAAGAAAGACCACAGAGAGACCCCAATCAGACCAGTACAAGCTAGGATGGACCAGAAAAACCACAGGAGAAGGAGAAAAGGAAGCTGAAGTGTCACTTCACTGATTAGGAGAATCACATTTTGGTCAGAGAGGTGACGGTGCACCAACACCAGCTCTTTGTCACTTCCAAACTGCCAATAAGCAGGAAGGAGGCACTATGGCAAGTCAACAGTGTAGCAGAGGTGGAGAGGACTGTCATCGATTGTAAGAAGCGCTGGCATGATTGCAAGTGCAGGACTAAAAAGAAATTGGCCAGGAACCGAAATGCAGCACTGCAGACTGGAGGTAGTAGTCCCGCACCCCAGGAGGAGCTGGATGACCTGGAGGAGACTGTTGCAGTGGTCATCCTGGAGGAGCTGGTTACCGGAATCTCAGGACAGGACAGTGCAGACTTCCAAGGCCTACCAAAAATGAAGGGTACGTTGCAGTGGGGAGCAATCTTGAAACTAGCAAATGGCAGAAGCGAGAGACACAATGGACACACTGAAAGCATGCAAAAGGCTTGCATCGGGACACATAAATGGCCAAACACTTTGAATACTGTCACACCTTCCTCCCTATATGCACAGAACATTACCCAACCCTCACATCAGTCCCTACACTGTTGCAACTGAACCACCTGCCCATGTGTAACACTCACTGGGTAACATGTACAACGCTTGTTGCACAGGGTGGGCCAATAAAAACTGCGAGACACCTCCATGCACCATTGGGAATGGCCACAAAAGTGATCAGACACAACCTATGGGGCGTGTCTGTGATCATCGTCTGTGCTGCTGTACAGGTAGCTTCTATGTCACCAAGTTGCCTGTGTAGTGGGAATGGTTGGTGTTGTGCACAAAGGGACACCTTCATGCATAACCTCATCTACATGTGGTCTCACTGTCTCACTAGGGGCCCATATTTACATGCCCTTACTGCAACATTAGCATCATAGCAAATGATGACAATGTGGACTAAAGCCGCCCATTCCCCTTGTGCTACCTTAACAAAGTCACACAATGTATGCTTAGATCCGCTTAGATCCGCTTTGTACATCCTTGCACCACAATATGCCTGTGCCATATATGATGTATCCAAGCAAATATTTCTTACACAGGGAGGGAGACACAAATGGGGCAGACATTCTATAAAGATTGCACTGTGCTATCTGTAAACGTAATGTGTGAGGCCTGCCAAAGGCATATGTGAAAGTGATGCAAGTATACTAAGCAATGGACCTCCCTGTGATTTGTTGCACTAGTAACATCAAACATTGTGCCATCAATAGCTCCACTTGGGGCTATCACAGCATTGTGATCAACAAAACCTACAGTTCAGGCCGGCCGTGGGGTCGAGGGGTCGTGGGCCAGCTACGATGTCGGGAAGAGCAGCAAACAGTACCTTTCAAATTGCAGGGCGTTGTGATTATTGCGATGAGATATGGAGAGCAGCATTGATAGTGTTGTGGTGTCGGTTCCAGAGTCGTGGGGATCGTCGGGCCCTTGAAGTCACATGTGTTGCAGATCAAACTCCGAGCTGATGAAGTCAGGAGCACTAGCGTGGATTGCGTCGGAACTGCGGTGCGAAGTGGGATGATGTGACGTGCAGTGCCCACAGGTCACAGTGCAGGCAGCGGCTGGGTGACGGCATCCAGTGGGTGTCGGTGAGACCAGGGCTGCGGTGTGAATTGGGGAGGTGTGACGTGCGGTGTCACCAGGTCACGGTCAAGGCAGCAGCATCACTGTTGCGGGAGCACTGTCGTCGGTAGGCCCAAGCCGGCGGTGCAGGATGGGAGGGTGCTTCGTGACCCTCATGAGCGGTGTCCACAGGCCACAGTGCAGGCAGGGATGCCTGGTGATGACACTGGAGTTGATGGTGCTGGCGTCGGTGGACCGGGGCTGCGGTGCAGGATGGTGCTTTCTGTACCTCACGAGCAGTGTCCACAGACCATGGTGCTGGCAGCGGCGCCAGTGTCAGAAGGAACAGTGTCATCGGGGATGCCCATGCTGCTGTGTCAGCAGACGATGCCAGACTGCCGGGTCCACAGGTCGCGGTGCGAGCAGCGGTTCGGTGTAGTAGTCCGATGACGGCATCAGTGCGAACAAGGTCGTGGTGCTAAGTGAGGCAGTGTGGCTCCATGCGGCATCAGCAGGTCAGAGTGCAGGCCAGAGGCGTCGTTGGAGGCCTCACAGTGGTTTCTGCTCTTGAACAACACAAAACACACAGTTCCCAGTGCTGCAGGTCGAGGAAACTGAAGTCTTTGGTGTCCCTGAGACTTCCAACAGGAGGCAAGCTCTACTCCAAGCCCTTGAAGAACTTTCTCAAGCAGGATACACAGCCAGGTTCACCCTTTGCACTCTTTTCAGGCAGAAGCAGCAACGGCAGGCCAGTCCAGCAAAGCAACACAGCAAAGGGACAGTACTCCTCCTTCAGCTGTTCTCCTGTGCCGAGATTCCTCTTGATTCCAGAAAGATTCTAAAAGTCTGGGGTTTTTGGGTCCAATACTTATGCCCCATTCTGCCTTTGAAGTTGGCAAATTTCAAAGCAAAGTCTCAAGTGTTTGCAAGATCCTTCCTTGTCCAGGCCAGGCCCCAGACACACACCAGGGGGTTGGAGACTGTATTGTGTGAGGGCAGGCACAGTCCTTTCAGGTGTAAGTGACCACTCCTCCCCCCACGCTAGCTCAGATGGCTCATCAGGATATGCAGCCTTCAGCACAGCTCCCTTTGTGTCACTGTCTAGAGGAGAGGTGTAAACAGCCCAACTGTCAAACTGACTCAGATGGGAAATCCACAAACTGACAGAGTCACAGAATGGTTTAAGCAAAAAAATGCCTACTTTTTAAAAGTGCTGTTTTCAAATTCACAATCTAACAACCAACTTCACTAAAGGATGTATTTTTAAATTGTGAGTTCACAGACCCCAAACTCCAAATTTCTATCCACCCTCAAAGGGAATCTGCGTTTTAAAGTTATTTAAGGGCAGCCCGATGTTAACCTGTGAGAGAGATAGGCCTTGCAGCAGTGAAACGTGTTTGGCAGTATTTGGCTGTTAGGACATGTAAAACACACCAGTATATCTCCTCCCTTTTAAATACACTGCACTCTGTCCATGGGGCTACCTAGAACCTACCTTAGGGGTGCCTTACATGCATAAAAAGGTAAGGTTTAGGCCTGGCAAGTGGGTACAATTGCCAAGTCGAATTGGCAGTTTAATACTGCACACACAGACAATGCAGTGGTAGGTCTGATCCATGTCTACAGGGCTACTAATGTAGGGGCACAACCAGTGCTGCAGGCTCACTAATAGCATTTGATTTACAGGCCCTGGGCACCTGTAGTGCCCTGCACTAGGGACTTACCAGTAAATCAAATATGCCAATCATGGATACACCTATCAACAATGCAATTTATATAGGGAGCACTTGCACTTTAGCATTGATTAGCAGTGGTAAAGTGTGCAGAGACAATAAACCAGAAAAAACAGACCTGAAAAAGTAGGAGGAAGGAGGCAAAAAGTTTGGGGATAACCGTGCAAAAAGGGCCATTTCCAACATCCCCCATGGTGACCAGTAATGTAATTAGGGTGCTTTCTTGATGTTTGTTGGCTGGGGTAAGGTGTCTACTAGGAAAATGGTGGTCTGGGAGCAATGTACCACATACACAGAAAGTTTGCCCTATGTGTGATGCACAATGCACAATGAACAGCTACAATCTTTGAAAATACAAAATTGTCATACACCCACTTGTCACTCCCACACCGCCCTAGAGTTCCTGGACTACACTGAACCAAATACAGATGTGCAATATTAGTAAAGGCATCAGAAGCCGGCAGGGACACACATGCTTTGCATGAGAAGATCCCAAATATACATATGGAATACCTACTACATGCAGTGTCAGGTGTGAGAGGGGGACATGAGATTTAGGACAGGATAATGTATGCAAGGTGCCTTACCTTGGCATGGCAATTATGAGCTACTACTATCCATCACTGGAGTGTAAGGTAAAAAAAATATTCATTGGTAGAGCACTATGATGTCTGTGTCCGGATATTGTGGCACATATGTACCCATTTATGAAGAAAGATGCAGTGCAACAGCTCAGCTTGCTGTGCTGCATCCTTTCAAGTGAGCAGGGATGTGTAGTTGTCACAGATAGTCAATGCATCCCTTCAGTAACTGTGTTTATGTCAAAACATATGATGGACAATACCAACATTGCCACACAAACTGAATGAGGTAGGTGTGTTCCTCTTGCTGTTCCTAATGCACATGTGCAGGAAGGTACACATCCTGCAAATTCAACTAACAGGAATGCTGTCTGACACTTACAATGACTGATGATGATTTCAACACAACTTGAAAGTATTCCACAATAGGATTATAACAATGTCCGTCACCAGTACTAAGACTACAATGCCACCCCTGATGTGGTGTCCCAACATGATGCATCCACCTATCAACAAGCCTCATAATGTTTAAGGTCCTCATGCCACCTCAAATGTGTTGTCAGAGTGATGGAAGTGGGTGGGCTTTCCACATGCATCCCCCTAGCCACTTTGAGTCATGTGTTCAGTATCCTGCACCCCACAATGTAACAATAGACCACCATGTGTGTATGTGTGCAAACAGGAAGGTCTACCTACCAGCAAAACAACACTTATTTCAGAGATGAGGCATCCTTGCAGCTCTGCAACAAGGAAGCCTGTGATGCATGAATGAGTGTTGTTCTGCTGGAAGAGACAAATTCATGTTTGCACACATACACACAAGGTGCCTGAATCTCACTATGGGTGGTGCAGGATGCTGGACACATGACTCAAAGTGGCTAGGAGGATGCATGTTGACAGCTCATACCTTTCCATCACTCCAACAAAACACATAGGGTGGCAGAGGAGTCAGTTATTTACTCAAATATCTCTAAACCCAATAACAAAATATTCTGTACCCTCCATTTGTGGTGTGCACACATCCCTAACAATGCGCATGGCATGCATATGTAACACAGTCAAATTGATGAAAGGGGTACATATGCAGAACATGATAAGGCAAACAAGGTGAGGGTAACTCACTAGGAAATGTGGACTGGAAAATTGTGCAAATGGCACAGTGTGCCACTAGGCATCCATAAATGTGTGCCTTGATGTGTGGGTCAGTCCCATATCACTAAGCCACCAGTATCAAGTAAATAGTGACTCACCACAATCCAATATTGGCATTTTATTATTCCATTGCAGAGGATGAAGCCTTACCTCCTGCGGAGCTGCCTATCCTGGATTTTTCTGATGATATGGATGACCAGCTGATGACCATCAATGCTGACACTCTCCAGGATGCCCTGGGTTCCTTCCAGGCACCATCTCAAGTCATGGGGGGAGGACACACAGCATTGGGGGGTCTCCACATGAACCAGCCAACAACCAACATACTGCACTGACCAGTCCAGCCACAGCCCTTGACTCTGAGCACTCAGACATTACCTTTCAAAGGACAGAGGCAGGAGGCCAGCGGGAGCTGGCACAGCAGGTGCGGGTGGGGATTGGGACCATGGCAGAGGCTGGAGCAACTGCCCTCCCAAAGAGGCAGCATCATGATTGAAAACAGGCTGGGGGCCATCCAAAAGGTCCTGGAGCCCATAAAGCAGGATCTGGCCTCCCTCATCAAAAACATGGCTGCCTACCACTGCGATGTAGCAGCTGCTGTGTTGCAAAACCAGCAGTTCCTCCTTGCTTCAGTGATGCCTTTCTCTTTACCTCAAATGGCAGCTGCCCAGACCTTTGCTTCCACATCTCTGTCCCCTGATGTGTGTGTGCCCCCTCAACTTCAACAACACCACCACCCACGGCACCAGAGGCACCACACACATCAGACCATGAAGATGTAGAAGGAACAACATTCACTAGACAAAGCACCAGTTGTCTGCCACATGGACAGTATCTCTTTAGTTCTGTGCTTAAAATCATGCCAGTGTATTGACAGCTGCCAATGTGCCCTCTTCACTCTACCACAGTTGACTAATCATGCCTGGACTGCCATAGTCTCAATTCCTACGTACTGTCAATTTGGACACGTCCTCATTGATGCTCACCTCCCCTACACATCTCATGACTTGTCCCTCACCCTTGGACACTGACTGGACATTCAATGGCTTGGTATCGCTCATGGGGTCAGTGAACTGTACATTGAACATCATCTGAAACAAAACTTGCACATGCAAATAAATGACCATAATAGCATACTTACTGTTTTATTTCTGTGATCCATCAACTGTTTCAAATGTATACAATGTGTGAAGCTAGGGCAATGACTACCGAACAAAAGGACGTGTGGCTTCCTGACAGACACAAAGCCACACACATAAACTCAAACATGATTAAGGTGACTGATAGCATTGTGGACTACAATACCATTTCTGACTCTTCCAAGCATGTGATAAACAGGTACCATGCAAGTGTACATACGCCATGGTTGGTTCAGAACACAAGTGTCTGGAAGTATGCCTGATGGGTGTACCAGTACAACAGTGCTGTGGACAACAAATTAGGCATATGTAAGATTGTGAGGGGCAGCCGCTTGTGTGCCTGTATCCATTCCCCAAATGACGGGGAGTGCAATGTGCTAAACTTTTAAAGAATTAATGTCACAGAACGTAGCACAAACAATAGATGTTGCATTATTACCTGTCTTAGAATTTGTATCCGTAAACAATCAGTGTCAGGATCTGCACTGAAAAGTGTATTGAGCAGCTGATGTCATACCGCTGCCAATCAAACAGGTCTTTGGTCATAGGGGATACACATAGTCACACATGTAAATCAATACTGAATGCACACCCAAAGTCATTTATCTAACTATGCCAGTGCAGACATGATTATTCCCAGACAGTCAATCATCATGGACACCATACTGTAGAAAACTAACAAGATTTATTTATACTAAAAAGACGCTACCTATCAAAAACCTCAACTGCACACTAACCAACACTAACCTAACCTACACTAACTTATCTTAACTTAGCCCTACAGCTAAGTAACCTAATCTACACTTATCTTAAACATGTAAAGCCACACAATAAACATTGCCACCCCCACTCCCCTTGAGGCTATAGAAAAGAAGGACAACTAAAGCTAAACATAGACTAACTAAACCTACTACTTAAAAGGTATATGTATTTTTATATTTTTTTATTTTTGTTGTTGTTTTTTTAAACATTTTTTAACCTATACCCCTATACATAACACCCCCAAAACAAAACCAATCTTAAATCCCACCCCCAACTAACTATGTCCTAAAAAAACCACTCTCTGCTACCTAACCTCTGCCTACCCACCTAAAACCAACTAAAACTATTTACAACAAAAACTAGGGGAAGGGAAGGTACTTGGAAGTGGAAACTGTCCAAAGTTAGAGCTTCTTCAGCTTCTTCTTTATGAATTTCAACAGTCTGTAGTTGTGCTCATTCGCCTCCTCCAGTTTGGCCAAACTTGATTTAATCTCCACCATGTCCTTGCGCATCTCGTCCTCAAAGTTTGAGCCAGTGGCAGCTGGTGGTGGCTGTTGCTGGGATGCCCTGGACGTTGAGGAGGTGGAACCTGCAGACCCTCACCTGACCCTCTATGTTGAGGTTACACTCTTTTTGGGGCTTTTTGCAGGCTGTTCGGCTGGTCCTCCATGCGAAAAAGCCTGCCACGACCCCAATGTCTTCTCCCATCTGTACCGTTTGGACGTCACAGATATGCCTGAATCTCTCTGTCCTCTTTTGAAAGGCATGCTTCTATGCTGGAGTCATTGATGCTGCTAAAACATGAGGAGAACATGTCATCTAAATGCCGTTGGGTAGAGAAAGAACAAGCATGCAATGGAAACAACATCTTCAGATGACACGTTATCCACCAGACATGCTAAAACAACATCAAGCCCCAAGACTATATGAATCTGTCTCCCAAGTATCTACAATATATTGTTCATGTTGCAGGGATAACGGCTATCCAATGTTACACACTATCTGTGCACAAGCTTGAAACATCTCCTAAGTACCAGGTAAACACTCAGCATGCACACCCCATACACACTTTATGTGACCATGCTCCCTCACACTCATCATGAAGGGTAGATCGTGTAGGGTCATCTGCACACATCTTGTTTGCTACAATCCGAGACATGTCACAAATCTATCTGGAGAAGAGCTGAAGGGGCAGATGTATGAAAAAATTTTGCACTCGCAAATGGTGCGAATCGCAAAATTCGTCCGTTTGTGAGTGCAAAAAAGTGGTCTGCGATGCATGAAAGGCATTCGCAGACCACAAATAAGAAATCGCAAAAATTGCGATTTCTTGCGTTGCGACCTGGAAATTGTGAGTCGCAATTTGCGATTCGCAAATTCCAGGTCGCAAGGCGATTCTGCAAAAAAACGCAAATTGCGATCTTTCGCAGAATGGCATTTTGCACATGGAAAATACCATGGCATGCAACCAGGTGGTAACCTGGTGCAAAATTTAAAAATGCATTTTAAATGCATTTTTAAATTGAACATGTAAAGCACACATGCCCTTTTGGCATGTGTGCACCTTACATGTCCACCAAAACATTTTTGGGGTGCAGCAGAGGGGGCCGTAGGCCCCCAGCACCCTGCCCATTTGCATTTCCAAAATTGCGATTTCTGGTTCAGAAATCGCAATTTTGGAAATGCAAAAAAAAAATTCGAAAAATTCACAGCTAGGGGCCAACAGGCCCATAGCTGCGAATGGGGCCGGTATCGCAATTTTAAGAAAACGCTATTACCGAATCACAAATGTGATACATGGCACTTTGCGAGTCGGTAATAGCGATTTCTTAAAAATCGCTATTACCGAATCGCAAAGGGCCGTGATGATACATCTGGCCCGAAATCTCTAAGGGGCAGATTTAAGAGCCCCTAGCACTTCCTTAAAGCTGCCATAGCATAATTCTTTTGAGCTAAGGCGGCGCTAATGTTTCATTTTCCCCGCACTATATTATGCATGCACCAGGCATAATGGGGGTTATTCTAACTTTGGAGGAGGTGTTAATCCGTCCCAAAAGTGACGGAAAAGTGACGGATTTACCACCAGCCGTATTACGAGTCCATTATATCCTATGGAACTCGTAATACGGCTGGTGGTATATCCGTCACTTTACCGTCACTTTTGGGACGGATTAACACTCCTCCAAAGTTAGAATAACCCCCAATGTATGCAAAGGGGCGTTCCCCCATTAGTAGGGCTGAAAAAAATGGTGCAAGGCAATCTAACAGCATTTTTAACGCCTGCTCAGAGCAGGCGTTAAAAGGAGGCAGCGCCACTTTTCTTGAATCTGCCCCTATCTGGACTAAACTGACTGTTGGCCTTCTTAAAAAACTCATTGCATGACCGGTTCTTCACTTAATTTCTGAAGAGTAGTGAAGCACTGGTTTTACATGTGTCTCCCTGGTAAGCCCCTTGGAGACCTCAACACATGTTCATAACTTGTACCATGCCCAGAGTAAATTTGTGCAATGTGTGGCACACAGTGCAGTAACATATGCTGTGACAAATATGTTGGCATTTCTGAAAGTCGCACCTCTGACACATATCTTGACTGCATTACTGTGTTTGTGCTCATATTTACCTTTTCCAAAAACTCAAATCCATTGCAGCACATATTTTCATCTGTGCATCATTTAACTCATTACATCAGACATGGGCCCTCATTCTGACCCTGGCGGTCGGTGATAATGCGGCGGCCAAGCCGCCAACAGGCCGGCGGTCCAAAATATGCAATTCTGACCCTGGCGGGAACCGCCAACACAGCCCGCCGCATTAACACTCCGCCCGCCACGGCGGAACAAACAAACAGCGCGGCGGTCCCCGCCAACAGCCAGGCGGCAGACAATGTACCGCCCACCCTATCACGACCCACCAATCCGCCACCTTTTCCGGGGCGGGAGCACCGCCGATAAAAACACGGCGGAAACAGACTACGAACGTGAAAACGCTCACCTCTACGCACTCCACGCGAGATTCCGGCAGTATGGAACCCGAGTTGCAGGTCATCCCCGCACTCCTATACCTGCTCCTGTACCAGGAGCACGCCCGGCGGCGCGGAAGACATCGGTGAGTACTGCACCTACGACACAGGGGAGGGAAAAGAGTACCGGCACACACCCACCCACCCACACCCACTACAACACACACATCAATGCATTCCCACAGATCACTGTCACAACCCACAAACCCCCCCCTCCGAAATAATGCAAAGACCAAAAGAAGAGATCATAAACGGGCAGATATATTGAAATATGGACACCAGTAATCCCAATAAATAAATAAACTATGTACAAAATATATACAGCTACTAAATGTAGTCCAACCACTGTCCGTGGACCACAGGGGTCCTGTGCAAAGGGGCAAGGCCCAGTCTCACGACAAGAACTCCACGGAGAGAACACTGCAGGGGCATCAGAAAGAAAATAGGACAGGCACCTCAGGGGGAAGGGAAGGGGGGGCACCTCAGCCACTTGAGTACACGACGCCAGATCCACGAGGGGACTCCATGACCACTGGCCCATCCTGGGGAGAGCAAAGCCACAGTCCATACAGTCCATACAGTGGGTGGCCTGCCCACTGGGCCATCCTGGGGAGAGCAAAGCCACAGTCCATACAGTCCATACAGTGGGTGGCCTGCCCACTGGGCCATCCTGTGGAGAGCAAAGCCACAGTCCATACAGTCCATACAGTGGGTGGCCTGCCCACTGGGCCATCCTGGGGAGAGCAAAGCCACAGTCCATACAGTCCATACAGTGGGTGGCCTGCCCACTGGGCCATCCTGTGGAGAGCAAAGCCACAGTCCATACAGTCCATACAGTGGGTGGCCTGTGCTGTGGAGCGGTGCTGGAGACGGCGGGGCCCAGTTCAGCGGTGCTTGAGACGGCGGGGCCCAGTTCAGCGGTTCTTGAGACGGCGGGGCCCAGTTCAGCGGTGCTTGAGACGGCGGGGCCCAGTTCAGCGGTTCTTGAGACGGCGGGGCCCAGTTCAGTGGTTCTTGAGACGGCGGTCCCCAGCGGAGCGGTGCTGGAGACGGCGGGGCCCAGTTCAGCGGTGCTTGAGACGGCGGGGCCCAGTTCAGCGGTTCTTGAGACGGCGGGGCCCAGTTCAGCGGTTCTTGAGACGGCGGTCCCCAGCGGAGCGGTGCTGGAGACGGCGGGGCCCAGTTCAGCGGTGCTTGAGACGGCGGGGCCCAGTTCAGCGGTTCTTGAGACGGCGGGGCCCAGTTCAGCGGTGCTTGAGACGGCGGGGCCCAGTTCAGCGGTGCTTGAGACGGCGGGGCCCAGTTCAGCGGTTCTTGAGACGGCGGGGCCCAGTTCAGCGGTTCTTGAGACGGCGGTCCCCAGCGGAGCGGTGCTGGAGACGGCGGGGCCCAGTTCAGCGGTGCTTGAGACGGCGGGGCCCAGTTCAGCGGTGCTTGAGACGGCGGGGCCCAGTTCAGCGGTTCTTGAGACGGCGGTCCCCAGCGGAGCGGTGCTGGAGACGGCGGGGCCCAGTTCAGCGGTGCTTGAGACGGCGGGGCCCAGTTCAGCGGTGCTTTAGACGGCGGGGCCCAGTTCAGCGGTGCTTGAGACGGCGGGGCCCAGTTCAGCGGTGCTTGAGACGGCGGGGCCCAGTTCAGCGGTTCTTGAGACGGCGGTCCCCAGCGGAGCGGTGCTGGAGACGGCGGGGCCCAGTTCAGCGGTGCTTGAGACGGCGGGGCCCAGTTCAGCGGTTCTTGAGACGGCGGGCCCAGTTCAGCGGTTCTTGAGACGGCGGGGCCCAGTTCAGCGGTTCTTGAGACGGCGGCCGGTCTATGGCCAACTGCTCATTGCCTGGTGGTGCCCTCCTGGGCAGCGGGGATGGTGCTCCTTCAATGCCCACCTGGGCTGTGGGTGGTGGGGCCCTCCTGGCCAGCTGGGCTGGGTCCTCCCTGGCCAGCGGCTATGGGGGTGGTGGGCTCCTCCTGGGCAGCAGGCCTGCAGCCTGACCTCTCCGACTTGCTGCCCTTGCCCTCCTTAGTCGGGAGTCTGTGGCCCTTTCCTCCCTTTGGAGCTGTGGCTGGTGACTGTGTCTGGGTGGTGTCCGGGGGGGATGTAGAAGCCGGGCTCCTGCGGCGCCCCTTCCGCCTTCTGCTCCTCTTCCCAGGGGGTGGGCTGGCTGTCCCCTTGCTGCTGGGCGAAGATCCAGACATGCGGGCTGGTGGGCTCCAATACCCCTGCACCCTTGTCAAGGGGGCTGCAGGGCTGGTGGTGGCTGAGGTGCTCTTCTTACCCCGACGAGAAGGAGGGGGGGGCTCAGGGTCAGGAAAGAAGTTAGCAGTGGCGAGGAAGAGTTTCTTGGGACAATGGAGAGTGGTAGGTACAGTGGGAATGGGAGTGGAGGGAGAGGATGTGGTTGTAGGTGAGTCACGTTTGCTGTCTTTGGGTGCAGGTGCAGGAGGGATAGGCTGTCGTGAGGTGGATGGCTGTTGGGTGGGTGGGTGGCTGCGTTTGTGTGGTGTGGAAGAGGGTGTGACAGACACAGTGGGAGAGGACACAGGGGACGTGTAAATGGCAGTGGGGGTGGTGACTGCACGTGTGCGGACTGGACTGGAGGGTGTGCTGGTGATGGAAACACTGGCTGATGGTGAGGTGAATGGAGGTGTGAGTGTAGACGTCACAGGGAGGGAGGAGGGATACGAGGAGGTGGGGGTCACAGAGGTGGTAGTGACTGTTGGCATGTCTGCATCGGAATGTTGCGTGTGTGAATGTCTGCGTGATCTGTGGTGCTTATGTTTGGATGAGCTTCTCTTGGGTGTTGAGGTGTGTGCAGGCTGGTCTGATGGTGTGGGTGGGACAGGCAGAGGAACAGGAGACTGGGAGGAGGGAGTTAGTAGAGGGAGGCAGGAGACAGGGACAATGGCTGCCGTCAGTGCTGAGGCCAGAGCCTGGAACGATCGCTGATGGGCAGCCTGACCCGAATGAATGCCCTCCAGGTACGCATTGCTGCGATGAACCTCCCTCTCCACCCCCTGGATGGCATTCAAAAGGGTAGTCTGCCCAACAATGAGCGTCCTCACGAGGTCAATGAGCTCCGCACTGAGGGCAGCGGGGGTAACAGGGGCAGGGCCTGAGGTGCCTGGGGCGAAGGAGATGCCCGGCTTCCTGGCAGAGCGGGCACGGGGCGAACGCTGAGGGGCTGCTGGGAGGGCGGAGATGGTGCGCTGGGTGGCGGCTGTACCTGTAATGGCGGGGGGCACGGATGGTGCCACCCCCGCAAGGGAGCTCCCTTCCGAGGACGTGTCCGTGTCGCTGCAGGGTCCAGTCGTCCCCGTTGTGGAGCTCCCCTCGCCCTCCGTCTCACTGGTCCAGTCAGACTCTGTGGCATGGCCCTCCTGGGCCATGTGAGATGCAGCTCCCTCCTGCCCGATGCCACTTCTCCTCCGCCTGATGATGCTGATGCACACAAGCACAGAAAGACAAACAAAAAGGGGGGGGGGAGAGAGAAATAAAGGGATATTGGATCTCCGGTACAGTTAGCGGACATGACAGACACAGATGCCCCCTGCACTAAGTTGCGCACTTGGGGTCCGCTACGCATTCCGTGGAACATGCCCTACACGCCTAGAGTTGACAACTGCACCCATGGATGACACGGCCCAGGGATGGCTGTACTGACACACTACTGAGGGTGGTGGCTGGGGACACAGGGGCTTACGGGGGTGCCCAGCCTACAGATATCGCCCTGGCCTAGGGGGACCCACAGCCCTCCTCCCCCACCCAGACACCTCCACTGCGCGACAACAGAGTAGATAATGCTTGGACTCACCCCCTTGTGTCTGCTGTGCTGCCCTCACGCGCCCATCCAAATCAGGGTAGGCCACCGCCAGGATCCGGAACATCAGGGGGGTCAGTTGACGGCAGGCACCCCGCCTACGTTGGGAGGCCATCCCCAGCAGAGACTCAGCGGTCTTCTTGGTCCCGCGGCGGATGTCCTCCCACCTCTTGCGGCAGTGGGTGCCCCGTCGATGGTGGACCCCCAGGGTCCGGACTTCCTTGGCGATGGCACGCCAAATCCCGATCTTCTCATGGGCGCGGACCTATGTGACACGTACAGGGAGGGAGAAATACCACGTTCAAGTTTGTCTGCATTTTCGTTGCCAGTGGCCCAACGCCCCCCATCCCCACCAGGCCCCCGCCATGCCCCCGCCAGCCCCAACATGCCCCCCATCCCCGCCAGGCCCCCCGCCATGCCCCCCGCCAGACCCAACATGCCCCCCATCCCCGCCAGGCCCCCCGCCATGCCCCCCGCCAGCCCCAACATGCCCCACATCCCCACCAGGCCCCCCGCCATGCCCCCCGCCAGGCCCAACATGCCCCCCATCCCCGCCATGCCCCCCGCCAGGCCCCCCGCCAGGCCCAACATGCCCCCCATCCCCGCCAGGCCCCCCGCCATGCCCCCGCCAGCCCCAACATGCCCCCCATCCCCGCCAGGCCCCCCGCCATGCCCCCCGCCAGCCCCAACATGCCCCCCATCCCCGCCAGGCCCCCCGCCATGCCCCCCGCCAGGCCCAACATGCCCCCCCATCCCCGCCAGGCCCCCCGCCAGGCCCCCAAGCCAGCCAGTGGCCCCAAATCCATATTGAATTAAACTCACTTGTTGGTCTGGAGGACCGTAGAGTAGCGCATACTGGGGGAGGACCACATCCACAAGTTTCTCCAACTCCTCTCCAGTGAAGGCAGGGGCCCTTTCCCCAGTCGCAGCAGCCATTGTCCCTTCCAGACTGAGGTCACAGCAACACTTGCAGTATAGGTCCTCTCCTGTGAAAGTTCAAGTCGCAAGTGGATAAGTAGATAGAAAATGGCGGTCACGTCCGCGGCGGTGCGTACCGCGGCGGTGTGTACCGCCACCGCCGGCGCCCTTCGCCATTGGCTCCTGAAACCCATAGGCTTCAATGTTAACCAATGCGGCTTCGCGCCGCGGTCTTCGACCGCTGACCGCCGCGGTGTGCCACGCCAGCGCATTGACCTCACATCCCATTGTCACACTTCACAGGTCAGGCAGCCGCCATTTCGAGGGTCCACATGGCTCAATTTCAACTGCGTCACACAGGCCTAGGCCTTGCATAGCCACTCAGACACGCCATTCACTGCATAGAGAATCGTTTACTGTGCTAGCTGTGAGTACGTACCTGTGGGTTGCTTGACTGTGTGCTCCATGTTGTCCTTCCTAGGCACCGTCCGCTGGGTTTGGCGAGGAGACGGATGAATCCTCGCGTGTACCGACCGCTGGTGGACCTGTCGACAATGGAAGAACGCCACATTATCCTGACCTACCGTCTTGACCGTGCCACTATACATGAACTGTGTGCCCAGCTGGAGCCCGACCTGATGTCCCCCATCCGCCAACCCACAGGGATTCCCCCTCTGGTGCAGGTCCTGTCAGTACTCCATTTCTTGGCAAGTGGGTCATTTCAGACAACAGTGGGAATTGCTTCTGGGATGTCTCAGCCCATGTTTTCGAAGGTGTTATCCAGAGTGTTGTCTGCCCTGATGAAATACGTGAGGAGCTACATCATTTTCCCTGAGGTGGGCGAATTGGCTACAGTGAAGGGTGATTTCTATGCCCTTGGACATATTCCCAACGTCATTGGTGCCATTGATGGGACCCATGTGGCTTTGGTTCCCCCAAGAGACAGGGAGCAGGTGTACAGGAACAGAAAGAGTTACCATTCCATGAACATCCAGGTGGTGTGTTTGGCTGACCAGTACATCTCGCATGTAAATGCCAAATTCCCAGGGTCAGTGCATGACGCCTACATCCTGAGGAATAGCAGCATCCCTTACGTGATGGAACAGCTAGAGAGACACCGTGTATGGCTATTGGGGGACTCTGGGTACCCCAACCTGTCGTGGCTACTGACCCCAGTAAGGAATCCCCGGACCAGGGCAGAGGAACGGTACAATGAGGCCCATGGGCGTACTAGGAGGGTGATCGAACGCACCTTTGGCCTCCTAAAGGCCAGGTTTAGGTGCCTGCATATGA
This sequence comes from Pleurodeles waltl, assembly GCF_031143425.1. Classification (NCBI taxonomy): domain Eukaryota; kingdom Metazoa; phylum Chordata; class Amphibia; order Caudata; family Salamandridae; genus Pleurodeles; species Pleurodeles waltl. The sequence continues at coordinate 1,634,553,989 of NC_090445.1, forward strand.
CAGGTGGATCCCTAATGTACTCACCTAAGAAGGTGTGTCACATCATCGTGGCCTGCTGCATGCTTCACAACCTGGCTTTGCGCCGCCAGGTGCCTTTCCTGCAGGAGGATGGTCGAGACGGTGGTGTTGTGGCAGCGGTGGAACCTGTGGAGAGTGACGAGGAGGAAGACGACGGGGCTGAAACAGACAACAGGGACAGAATCATTGAACAGTACTTCCAATAGGACACAGGTAACAATTCAAAGATAATTTAGTAAATCTGAACTACTCTCCTGCATCTCTGCTGCCTGTCTATTTGCCCCAGTGTATGATGACTGAGTTTTGGCTTTTCCCTCCCTATTTCAGATCTGGGGTCCCCACTACGAATCCTGTGCTTCGTTTCCCCATGGACTACAGCTTTGTGGCAGCTGTTTGTTGACTTCACTATGTACAAGGACATATTTGCACTGTCATGTCAATTACAATATTTTGAAATCACAGCCAGACTCCAGATAGTTTTGTGCAAAATAGGTGTTTATTTCAGTGCTCAAAATGGGATGGGTGGTTTCAAGTGGGTGGGGGCTATGGTGAAGGAATGTCCATGGCAGAGTCCAGAGTAACAGTCACACAGGTGCATTGTCCAGAGGCCTGTGGAGAGATGGAGCATGGGCAGTTCAAGGATGGACAGGGTGACCATGTGGGACAGTGGGATGACATCAGGTGGTATCCTTTGCTGGCGGGGTCTTGACATCCTACTCTGTCTTCTTGCGAGATCTCAGGGCCCTCTTGCGGGGTGGTTCTTCTCCTGCAGGAGGTGGGGGTCTGGTGGGCTGCTGTTGTGCGGGGGCCTACTGTCCACTAGCGCCTGCGGAGGTGGTTGGCTGTTCTTGGTCCAGGCTAGTGGCAGGGGCCCTTTGTTGTTGTTGAGTGTCCGTCCTGGTGTTGATGAGGTCCTGCAGCAGCCCTACCATGGTAACCAGGGTGGAGGTGAGGGCTCTGATGTCCTCCCTGTACCCCCGATAGTGTTCCTCCTGCAGTACCTGGATCTCCTGGAACCGGGCCAGTACCGTTGCCATCGTCTCCTGGGAGCGGTTGTATGCTCCCATGATGGTGGTGAGGGCTTCGTGGAGAGTGGGTTCCCTGGGCCCGTCCCCCCCCTGTCGCACAGCTGCCCTCCGAGTTGCCCTGTTTCCCTGGGCCTCTGCCCCCTGACCGGTGTGCCCACTACCACTGCCCCCAGGTCCCTGTTGTTGTTGGGGTGGTGGGTTATCCTGGGTGCCCTGTAGTGGTAGACACACCGCAGATTGACGCGCCCTGGAGACAGAGGCATGGGCCCGCTGGGTGGGAGCTGTGCTGGTGTTCCCAGAGGGGTTTGGGTCTGTAGTGGCCTGTGCCTGTGTGAGGGGAACCGACTGTCCAGAGGTCCCCGATGGTCCGGGCTGGTCATCAGTGTCCAGGTCGACAGAGCTGCTGTCATCGCTGACGGCCTCTTGGGTGGGGGGTGTGGAGAATTCTGGGCCCTCCGCGGCGGTGTGTTGACGGTCGGGTCCTGCAGGGGTATAGAGGTATGGTTATAGTTTCAATGTGTGGCATATGGGTGTATCTGTGGGTTCCCGTGTCCCCAAGTGCTGGCATTCGTGTGTGGGGGCTTTGGTGAGGGTGGCTTGTGGGGGGGATGTGTATATGCATTGGGCATGCTTTGGTGATGGGTGTCCATGCTTAGTGGACGCATGCAGGCCTAGGTTTTGGGATGTGTGGGTTGTGATGGTGAGACATTGGCAGGGAATATGTGTGCTGGGGGTGGGGGTGAGGATGGTGGTGGGGGTGAGGATGGTGGTGGGGGTGAGGGTGGGGGTGAGGATGGGGGTGGGGGTGAGGGTGGGGTTCGAGGATGGGGGTGAGGGTTGGGGTATGATTTGGCATGCAGGTGGGGGGGAAGCAGTAGTGAAGCTTCAACTTACCAGTATCCATTCCTCCGCCGACTCCTGCGAGGCCGTCAGGATGCAGGATGTTCAAGACTTCCTCCTCCCATGTTGTAAATTGTGGGGGTTGAGGTGGGGGTCCTCCGCCAGTCTTCTGCACGGCGATGTTGTGCCTGGATACCATGGAACGCACCTTCCCCCGTAGGTCGTTCCATCGCTTCCTGATGTCTTCCCGATTTCTGGGGTGCTGTCCCACAGCGTTGACCCTGTCGACAATCCTCTGCCATAGCACCGTCCTCCGGGCAATGCTGGTGTATTGGATCTGTGTGCCGAACAGCTGGGGCTCTACCCGAACGATTTCCTCCACCATGACCCTGAGTTCTTCGTCTGAGAAGCGGGGGTGTCTTTGGGGTGCCATAGGGTGGTGTGTATGATGTGTGGGGTGGAGTATGTGTAGTTAAGTGTGTTGAGTGTGGTGGTGTGTGTTGTTTTGTGTGTGGATATTGTGTGGGTGATGGTGTTGAGTGGCTGTGGCTGCTAGTTTGTGGATGGTGGTGTCTCGCTCTGGCCTTCTTTCTGAATTTTTGGTCGTAGGGGTTTGTGGGTGATGTGGGTGTGTGTTTTATATTGTATTGTGTGTGTGGGAGTGGTGTGTGTATGTGTATCAGGTGTGTGGAATTCAAATCGGCCAATGTGGCTGAGTTTTGTTCGTTTGTGTGTATTCTGACCGCGGCGGTGTGTCCCGCCAATGGAAAACCGCGTTTGAAAGACCGCCGCGTGGATTCGTGGGTCGTAATGGCATGGGCGTATTTCTGTTGGCGTGACGGTGGAGGTTTTGTCACCTCCACTTTTCCGCCGACCGCTGGTCTGGCGGTCTGTTGTGGCTGTCGGATTTTCGGAGGTTTGGCTGCTGCGGGTCAGAATGACCGTGGCGGGTTTCCGCGACCGCGGCGGGATTATGGAGGATTTCTGACCGGCGGTAGGCGCCTTTTACCGCCGAGGTCAGAATGACCACCATGATGTTTATACCCAAGCACAGATGATGGTGTCTTAATTGACCATGGCATTGGACACATCATACACTCTCACACACAACCCTTGATCTACACATTTGACATTCAAGGTAACACTTACTGGCTGCATTGGGATTTTCAAAACATGAAGGCCCGTATTTATACTTTTTTTAGCACCGCATTTGCGCCGCTTTTTGGCGCAAAACGGCGCAAACCTACAAAATACAATGGCATTTTGCAAGTTTGCGCCGTTTTTGCGTCAAAAAACGACGCAAATGCAGCGCAAAAAAAGTATAAATACGGGCCGAAATCTTCCCAATGGTGTAGGGTAGAGGTCCACCTCAAGACATGACAGGAAAACACAGCTTTGTGATTGTTGAACAAAGAAAAGCATGGACAACTGTTACACATTCTTCTTGTTTAGCTGAGTGGCCAATTTAGTTTTAGGAATGACCAACTGGCATTTATAACATCTATAACATGCCATTCAGACAGACATAGTTAGCCCACAAAAATATGTACAGATAAGGGATTCACTCATACATACATGTCTCAGATACATATGTTACAACTTCTTTGGGACAGAATACGGTGAGTTGACAGAAGTTTAGTACTTTGTAGAAAATTAATGTGAAAATGGTGCAACCACTCAGATGCTCGACTTTTTCAATCGCCTACTACCACCTCATAACTCCACCATGTGTGTCCATTGTTTGACATAGGGCACACCATGGCACATTTTAGGACACTAACGTTTTTAAACTATGACCTTATGGTGGCGCTTAGCATGCTTTGTGCCATACATGAATGTGCCAAACCTGCTTAGTGAAATGAGGCACATTGAAAACAATGGGAGTTCCATTTAACCAACCTGCCTTAGGCACACATTCAAGTTAACTCCAAAAATGGCGCAGTGGAAACTAGTAGTTCTGCTCAGGTTTTGTGTTCCTCCTACTGCAGGAATACACCCCTTGCATTCACCATGTTTGGCGCAGGCATCATGTGGCACCAGGATTTCAAAGTGCCACAAGCCCGCACAGTGCAACTTTTAACATATTGTGTGGCAATACTTGCCTCCATCAGCCACATCACCTTCCAAAACTATTACACTAATGTTGCAGTCAGAGCCACTAAGTCTTTCTTACATTTGTGTCCTTATTGTGTCACTCAGCACATACAAGACTCAAGGAACACACACATACATGACTAAAAATACTCTAGTGTTATGTCTGTCATCACTTAAACATTACTTCGCACATTTCCACAGTTGTCAAGCCCATGATGGACATGAATATTTGTGCCTGGGAAACATGAACCCTTGCACCATTGCACGTGTGTGTTTTGATTTTGGCACTTCAATATGTATATGCGATACACAAGGTACAAAGAGAGGAATGTGCTAATTGTCTGCAACCGCTGCATTGCTGACCTATAATGAATGCAGGTTGGCTGAGACCCAAAACGTGCTGTCCTCAGCTTTGTCATGCCATGCTGAAGTAATCCTTATGTCCTACTGTCATGCACATTGAAACAAGGATGTTGCTATGTATAAGGGGTGCATAACAACACATCTGCAGACCTCAATGACCAGGTGATCGAGGAGATCCCTTTCACGGCTGATGAGGTCTGTCCACTGGTGCTTCAACTGGTGGTCGGTGTGCTCCACCAAGAAGATGCATCTAAGCTGGAACAGCACCTTGCCCCAGCGCAGCTTCCGTGCCTCTGTTGGGTAGCCCATGATCACATGCCACCTATAGCCACCATGTTGGGGAAGTAGTGGCACATGAACCAGATGAACCCTCACAGTTCATCCTCAGTCATTCTTTGTGCCCTTCCCTTCCCTGACATGTTGCAGTTTCCCTCCCCTGCAACCTAAATACCCCACAAATAAATTGAAAACTATTCCCTAACTTCCCCCAACTACCTCAACAAACTTAACTACCCCAAGACAGACACCCAACAATACTTACACAATAACAGAACACTTATGTACAATAATATGACAAAATTACAAGATGGACAAGACACAGACAGGACATAACACACAACACTCCTCACACCAGCACAAGCACCACACAACCTCTCAAAAGCACAGACTACAAGACTGTAAAGTAAAAGGAAAAGTAAGTTCACTTTTCCATGTGTCCAGCAAGGAAGTCCTATTACATCACTTCCTGGGAGTATGCATCATGTTTTCTGATATGCGTCATTTTTTTGACACATGATGGCCATGTGTAAATTTTTATATGAAGGCTGACAAGGCATAACCATTTAGTTTAGACCCGCAGGTGCGAGGCACCATTTTCTGTATTTGCGATGTTTGAAGGACTAACATATGTGTCTGTTTATTTTACGCATGCCGGCCATGCATGGATTTTTGTATGAAGGCTGACAAGGCATAACCATTTAGTTTAGAAGCCCAGGTGCAAGTTGTTATTTTTGGTATTTGCAAAGTATGTACAACAACCGTATGCGTCTTTTTTTTTTACGCATGACGGGCATGTGTGGATTTTACAGGGAAGGCTGACAGAGCACCCAGATTCACATTCCTAGTTACAGGGGGTATGCATCTTTGTTGTTTGTATGATAGGGCAACATGTGTATGCATGAGTATTTCACTGTGTACCGGTAACATAGGAATGTGTTTCCATATGTTTGTAAGAGTGTGTGATACATGGGAGGACTGATACAGTGTGGAAATGTTCATGTATATGAAGGCTCTTTCCACATGTGTACAATGTATGTACTGTGAGTGTACATATGTGATGGAACTCATATTGTAGGTATACCACATTGTTATGCCAGAATTCCCACTGTTTGTTTCAGAACACAGCAAAAGTTCGATGGGGCATGTGCAAAATATGCTCATGCATATGATACCCTTGACAAATCTTTAGAAAAAGATGCTGTTGTTGAAGTCAGGGTTAAGATCCAGAAACCCATGACAATGTAAGTGCAAGTATGTCTCACACTCTGGTGTGTTCTAAGGGGCAGACTTCATGATGCAATGCAACACACGTGACGTGCAATGCATGCAAATTGTTGGGGATGGTGGTCTGACGTGTCATTGTTGGTATTTATGTGACATGTTTGTGTGTGAAAAGATATGTTTCATGTATAAAAGGTAATGCATACTACAGGGGTGTGTTTAGGTATTTGACAAATACCAATACTCCATCCAGACATTGATTTATGTAGGCCATTGTGTCAAGGCTGTGTATTCATATCTGTGTTAACTATGTTTGCCTATGTGGCAACATATGTTTTGTTCATATAAGTTTGTAGGTACATATATGGCACATACACACTTTCATATGTAAATCGTACCTTTTTGACTATACGCAAATAGACGGCACCAGCCCTGGACCACCTACGTGGGATGTGTGATAAGATTTAGGAATTATGTCCCTCATTGCAACCCTGGCAGTAAATGCCGCCTACAGCTAAGCCGACAGCCACCAACATACAGTGCCCGCGGCGGTAATCCACCATGGGTATTATGACCCATACAGAGAATACCGCCACAAAACAGACACCCACACAAGTCCGCCACACCAAAGGTCAGTGATAAACTGGTGGTGCCAAAACCCACACCGTTACGGCAACAGAAATATGCCCATAGTATCACGTCCCACGAATCAACGCGGCAGTCTTACAACCGCGGTAAACCATTGGCGGTACATACCGCCGCGCTCAAAATACACACAGACAGACAGACAGACTGGACAAAAACAGACACAACAGCAGAGAACTCTTCAGCATCGTCAAGGAGTTCTCCAACCCCAGCGCCAACGCCAACGCCGTCACACCCTCAGAGGATCTGTGCGAATCCCTCGCCACTTTCTTCCATCGCAAGATTAGCGACCTCCATGACAGCTTCGGACACCAGACCCAACCAAACACCACCGAACCGGCATCCACGGCCATCACCCTCAACAACTGGTCCCACATCAACACGGAAGAAACCAAATCCATCATGAACTCTATCCACTCCGGTGCCCCTTCGGACCCCTGCCCGCACTTCATCTTTAACAAAGCTGACGACATCATCGCCCTGCACCTCCAGACCGTCATCAACTCTTCTTTTTCTTCTGCTACCTTCCCCGAATGCTGGAAACATGCCGAAGTCAACGCCCTACTAAAGAAACCTACGGCTGACCCGAGCGACCTGAAAAACTTCCGCCCCATCTCTCTTCTGCCTTTCCCAGCCAAAGTAATAGAGAAGACCGTCAACAAACAGCTGACCACCTTCCTGGAAGACAACAACCTGCTCGACCCCTCACAAACCGGATTCCGAACCAACCACAGCACTGAAACCGCCCTCATCTCAGTCACCGACGACATCAGAACCCTGATGGACAACGGTGAAACAGTCGCCCTCATTCTGCTCGACCTCTCGGCTGCCTTTGACACCGTCTGTCACCGCACCCTAATCACCCGCCTCCGCTCCACCGGAATCCAAGGCCAGGCCCTGGACTGGATCGCCTCCTTCCTCTCAAACCGTTCCCAAAGAGTTTACCTCCCTCCGTTTCGCTCAGAACCCACCGAGATAATCTGCGGCGTACCCCAAGGCTCATCACTCAGCCCGACACTCTTCAATGTCTACATGAGCCCCCTCGCCAACATCGTACGCAAGCACGACATCATCATCACCTCCTACGCCGACGACACGCAACTTATACTCTCCCTCACCAAGGACCCCGCCAGCGCCAAGACCAACCTACAAGAGGGTATGAAGGACGTCGCAGATTGGATGAGGCTCAGCCGCCTAAAGCTGAACTCTGAAAAAACTGAAGTCCTCATCCTCGGCAACACCCCGTCCGCCTGGGACGACTCCTGGTGGCCCACAGCCCTCCGCACCGCACCGACCCCCACAGACCACGCCCGCAACCTCGGCTTCATCTTGGACCCTCTTCTCACCATGACCAAGCAAGTCAATGCCGTGTCCTCCGCCTGCTTCCTCACCCTCTGCATGCTCCGCAAGATCTTCCGCTGGATCCCCGCCGACACCAGAAAAACCGTGACCCACTCCCTCATCACGAGCCGCCTGGACTACGGCAACACCCTCTACGCCGGGACCACAGCCAAACTCCAAAATCGCCTGCAACGCATTCAAAACGCCTCGCCCCGCCTCATCCTCGACATACCCCGCAGCAGCCACATCTCCGCACACCTGAGACACCTGCACTGGCTCCCAGTCAGCAAAAGGATCACCTTCCGACTTCTCACCCACGCACACAAAGCCCTCCACGACAAGGGACCGGAATACCTCAACAGACGCCTCAGCTTCTACGTCCCCACCCGCCTCCTCCGCTCCTCTGGCCTCGCACTCGCTGCTGTCCCTCGCATCCGCCGCTCCACGGCGGGTGGGAGATCTTTCTCCTTCCTGGCAGCCAAGACCTGGAACTCCCTCCCCACCAGCCTCAGGACCACCCAGGACCACTCCGCTTTCCGGAGACTCCTAAAGACCTGGCTGTTCGAGCAGCGATAACCCCCCCTTTTTCCCCTAGCGCCTTGAGACCCGCACGGGTGAGTAGCGCGCTTTATAAATGTTAATGATTTTGATTTTTTTGATTTTTGATTTTGACTTACAAAACTACACCACATTGGACAATTCAAAATACACACACCTGACTCACATACACACACCACACACTCACACCACTATAAAACACACACCCATATTACTCACAACCCTTTCAGTGAAAAAAAAAGAGACCAAGCACAGAGAGACAAGCAAACAGCACACACCCAACAGAGGCACAGAATACCATCACTCAGGCACCATCCACGCACATTACAGTATACAACCCAACATATCACCACACACATCAACTCACACATATCACTCACAGCACATCCATGGCACCTCAAAGACACTCCAGGTTTTCTGAGGAGGAGCTAAGGGTCATGGTGGAGGAAATCATCCGGGTAGAGCCACAGCTATTTGTATCACAGGTGCAGCAGACGTCCATTGCTAGGAAGATGGAGCTATGGCAGAGAACCGTGGACAGGGCCAACGCCGAGGGACAGCATCCAAGAACAAGGGATGACATCAGGAAGAGGTGGAATGATCTATGGGGGAAGGTGCATTCTGTGGTTTTAAGACACCAGATTGCTGTACAGAGGACCAGTGGTGGACCCCTACCTCCTCCCCCACAACTAACAACATGGGAGGAGCAAGTATTGGCGATTATGCATCCTGAGGGCCTCGCAGGAGTATCAGGAGGACTGGACTCTGGTAAGACAACACTTTACTACTTTCACCCCCCCACCTGCGTGCCATTACATATCCCCACCCTCACCCTCACTCCCATCACTCCATCACCTCACATCTACCCCACCATCACAACCCACACATCCCAATACCAAGCCCTGCATGCAACACCAATGCATGGACACCCATCACCACAGCATGCCCAGTAGAGAGACTCACCCAGCCCACAGAATCAGTAATCACACAAGGCTAATGCGACAAGGAAACCACTATTATATAAGGGAAACACGCCCATCACACAAGATGGCACACACAGGTACAATAACAATACATTTGCATCCCAACAGGACCCCTACCCAACATCACCGGAGAGGAGGTGCCAGCTACATCCAGTCCCCCCACAGAAGAGGCCCACAGTGATGATAGCAGCTCTGCACGCCTGGATCACGATGACCAACCTGGCCCATCTGGGACCTCTGGACAGTCGGTTTCCCTGCCACAGTCCCAACCCACCACAGAGCCTCCCCCCTCAGGAAACACCAGCACAGCACCCAGCCAGCGGGCCCATACCACTGTCCCCAGGACACGTCAATCAGCAGTATGTCCACCACCACAGGGACCCAAGGCAACCCCACAAACCCAGGCGAGCAGGGAACTGGGGTCAGTGACAGTGGGCACACGGTTCAGGGAACAGAGGCACAGGACAACAGGGAAGCTGGGAGGACTGCTGTGCGACAGGGGGAGGACAGGCCAAGGCAACCGACCCTCCACGAGGCACTCTCAAACATCATGGGAGCATACCACCATTCCCAGGAAACCATGGGCACCGTACTGGCCAAGTTGCAGGAGACCCAGCGGCTGCAGGAGGAACAGTACCTGTGGATCAGGGATGACCTAAAAAACATCTACACCATCCTGGACACCATTGCAGGGGTTCTGGCTGACATGGGCAAGACCATGAGGGAGGCAGTGGCACAACACTAGCCAAACCGAGGAACAGCTTTCCACCTCCGCCGACGCTAGTGGACAGGAGGCCCAGCCACAGGACCAACAGGCCACCAGCACCCCACCCCCTGCAGAAGGAGAAGCAACCTGCAAACGGTCTCTGCGATCCAGGCAGAAGCCAGAGAACATTGCCAGGACCCCCGCCAGGAAATAAGACTCTCCTGATTGTCACGCTTCTGTCCCACTCTGTCACCCTGTCCACCTTGAACTGCCATTGCTCCCCTTCCTATGCCCCATTGGACAATGTACCTGCGATACCAAGAGACTGGACTGTACCATGGACCACCATCACCCCAGCCCCTTGCCCCTCCCCCCATAATATTTAGCACAAAAAATAAACACAATTGAAATATGAACCATACTTGAGTCACTCTAATGATTCGGAAGATGTATTCTAACAGCATTCTCAAAGCATTGCAACGTCAATGTACATTGAATTATAGCAATGTATGACAGTTGGTGGGCAGCAGTACATATAGCAGAAGCCAGAAAGGTGTACACAGGTCTGAAAAAAGGAAACCCAAAGGGCCATACACAGAGAGTAAGAGGATGTCATGTGCAATGTCCAAAAGTGTACTGAAATGTGAAAAAGAGTTACTTGTGTGTCACTGGAAGTACTGCTGGATAATGTTTGTCCTGTTGTCCACATCTTCTTCATCTGCCTCCTCTTCCTCACTGTCCACAGGCTCCACCACTGCCACAAGACCATCCCCAGGCTCATCCTCCAGCAGGAAAGGCATCTGGCATCCCAATGCCAGGTTGTGCAACATACAGCATGCCACAATGATCTGGCACACCTTCTTTGGTGAGTAGTACAGGGATCCACCTGTCAGATGGAGGCACCGGAACCTGGCCTTCAGGAAGCCGAAGGTCCGCTCCATTATCCTCCTTGTTCGCCCATGTGCCTCATTGTAACGTTCCTCGGCCATTGTCCTGGGATTCCTCACTAGGGTCAGTAGCCATGAGAGGTTGGGGTAACCAGAGTCACCTGTAAATATCGAGGGACAATAGTGAGACACACACTAACCCTTAGGGACAACCCCATTCCCAAACACCTACATATACTGTGTGGGGACCTTGGCATCACGTATTAGCCACACCTGGTGCCTCTGGAGTTGCCCCATCACATAAGGGATGCTGCTATTTCTAATATATATGCGTCATGCACAGAGCCAGGATATTTGGCATTCACATGGGAGATGTACTGGTCTGCCAAACACACCATTTGCACATTCATCAAATGATACCTTTTTTTATTCCTGTAGACTTGTTCATGTCTGCAGGGGGGGCAAATGCCACATGTGTACCATCAATTGCATCAATGATTTTGGGGATATGTCCCAGGGCATAGAAGTCAGCTTTCACTGTGGCCAAATCATCCACCTGGGGGAACACGATGTAGCTGCTCATGTGTTTCAGCAGGGCTGACAACACTCTGGTCAACACGTTAGAGAACATTGGCTGAGACATTCCTGATGCCATGGCCACTGTAGTTTGAAAGGAGCTACTTGCCAGGAAATTGAGCACTGACAGGACATGCACCAGAGGGGGGATTCCGGTGGGGTGGCGGATAGCTGACATCAGTTCTGGCTCCAATTGTGCACATAGTTCTTGGATTGTGCCACAATCAAGTCTGTATGTGATTATAATGTGTCTGTCCTCCATTGTTGACAGGTCCACCAGGGGTCTGTACACCGGAGGATGCCGCCATCTCATCATCTGCCTCAGCGGTTGTAGCCTATGGAAGAGAACGGGGAGCAGAGGGTCATTTCCCACATAGATAGCACAACTGTGTTTGCATTAATGTCACAGAAGCAGGGTGTGTAATCTAGAGTCAGTATATTTGTCAATATGTGCTGTGATGCAGTTAGGTGTCATGCCATGTGGCCCCCTGAAATGGTGTCTGCCTGACCTGTGAGGAGGGACAAGGGGAATTGAGGTAACTGCGCTGGCATTGTGCAGCGTCGCGATAGGCGTTCGAAGACCGCCACGCAACTCTGCATTGGTTATCATTGGTCCCTATGGGTTCCAGGAGCCAATGGCGATGTACGCTGGCGGTGACGGTATGCACCGCCACGAACGTCACAGCCATTTCCTAGCTATTCACTCACTTGCTACCTGATCATCAACAAGAGAGGACCTACACTGCAAGTGCTGCTGTGACCTGAGTCTGGAAGCGACAATGGCTAGAGTGGCTGGGGAAAGGGCCACTGCCTTCACTGCGGATGAGTTGTAGAAACTGGTGGATGGGGTCCTCCCCCAGTACACGTTACTCTACGGTCCTCCAGACAAACAGGTGAGTACACTGTGAGCATGATACGTGGGCCATGAATGTAGGGAGTGCTATGTATGTTGGCCACATGTAGTGGGGAGCTGAGGCGGCGTGGCCTGAATGTTGCATGAGAGGTGGTCAGTGTATGTGCGTCAGGGCCTGGGTGCATGCACTAAATCATCAGCCACTGCCTCCAGCACGCCCATCAGAACACACCCCTCATGAGCAATTACCACCCCCACAACCATGCACCCATCCCCTGTGTCCTCTCCCAGTGTGTCTGTGAGCCCTCCTCCCAAAGTACACAAACGTAGGCACACACCCACTCAACAGCCATCCACCTCACAACAGCCTCCAGCCCATGCACCTTCACCCAAACTCAGCAGACGTACACCTCCTACAACCACTACCTCTTCCTCCACTCCCACACCCCCTCCATCTTCCCGTCCCAGTGTGTCAATGAAACTTTTCCTGGCTAACATTGACCTCTTCCCTACACCTCCCCCCCGTCCTTCCCCTAGGGCCAGGATGTCTAGATCCCAGCCCAGCACCTCAGACACCAAATCGGCTTCCGCTGTGGTCCCTGCAAGTCCGACAGTATGGAAGGTGGCACCCGTCAGGGCTGCCAGTGTGCCCCCTACCGAAGCTAAGGACCACCCGATTCCGCCACCTGCCAAGGTAAAGAAGGGGCCGACATGCAGCAGGGAAAAGACGCACCACCCACCCAGCAAGGCCTCATCCAAAACCAAAGAGGACAGTGCCAGGGTCCCAGCAGCGACTACCAAGGTGGGAAAGGGGCACAAAAGAAAGGGCAAGTCACCTCAGGGGATGGAGCCTCCTGGTTAGGGACTGGTGACCACAATTTTTCCGGACAGGCCAGCAACCTGTACCATGGTAGGCACCGCCGCAACGACTGCCACCGCCACCTATACCGCCACCTGCCCCGCCATCTGCACTGCCCCTTGCACCGCTGCTGCCACAACTACTGTCACCAGCATCATCACCAGTGGGCAGCCGTCAGAGGCTTCTGGAGACGGCCTGGTGTCTCCCTCCACTACAACAGATACCTGCACCACGGGCAGCACCGGCAGCATCTCTGCAGCAGACACCGCTGCAGCCAGCGCTGCAGCCATCACCACCTGCACTGCCATTTGCACCGCCACATGCCCAGCCAGTGCCACTACATCAGACATCAGCAGCATCCCCAGTGGGCAGAAAATGCAGGCAGGGAGACAGAGGAAACACTTGCACTCACAGAGAGGAAGCTGCTTTAGCAAAGAGGGAGCTCCAACAGCTCCCTCTCTGCGACAGCAATGCTGGCTCTAGCAGGAGACTTCAAGCCAGTTGGGACCATGGGGGACTGCAGGTTCCCACCACAGTCAACACTGTGACGGGTGCACTGAGGGGCACCTAGGTCAAATGACCAGGCCCCCAGGGGATGGGGTCCCTATGGCAGAGATCAGCCGTGGGGAGGGGGGCCACGCAACCCCTTCCCTCCCAAAAAATTCATAATTAGGTCACGCCCCAGGAGATGGGGTCCCCAGGGCCAAATTGACTACCCTCCTACAAAAAATAATTAGACCACTCCCCGGGGGATGGGTCCCCAAGGCCAAAATCAGCCTGGGGAGGGGGGGGGGCAGTGTCAGAGTCACCAGATCCTCGGGGTCTGTGCACGTTCCCAACACGTCCACCACTGAACAGCTCCAAGACTCTGATAGATAAATCACAGAGACTAAGAGAGTTTAAGAGGGGAAGAGGGGATTAGGAAAGGAGCAGCTGGGAAGGAGACCTGTAGTAAGAAAAAGGTTAGAACACACAATAAGAAAATTATATCTCCTGAAATCAATACTAGACTATGATTCTAAGCCTAATCACTCTGAAAACATGAACAATCTAAGAGTTCAGTTTAAAATGACTAAGTTTCAAGATGGCCGGATACCTGTAGGGGAATCAAGATGAATTAAATGAAAACTTTCTTATTCAAATACTTTCCTTTACATGAGAATCAGAAAAACATTCTGACTAAATTTTAAACCAGTCATATAAATCCTGTTTTGAGAATGTGTACTAGGACCATACAATATTGCATCTAGAAACTCTGGCCTTCTGTGTACTCTTAAAATGTTTCAACACAAATTGCACATATTGCAGATATATATATATATATATATATATATATATATATATATATATATGTATATATTAAACACCATAAAATGATTGTGCACCATGAATAACACAATATGGATTCTGGAAACAAATCACATAGCTTGTCAACTCGAATATTATATAATAAATATCTTAGAATAGTGGCATACAATAAGCAACATGAATTAAACTCGAGGAGAGAATCGTGCGTCTTGCCGATTCGAGTGTCACCATGTGAAATACCAAGAAATGATAGCACGCAATAAATATCAAAGTCAAATCATCATTAATTGAATTGCGCGTCTTGCCGATTCGTAAAACACAATGTAAATATCAAGAAATAACAGCTCACAATAAATAACAAGATCAAAGTACAATGAAACGAATCGCGCTTCTTTTGCCGATTCTTAAGCCACCATGTAAATGTCAAGAAATGGTAGCGCGCAATAAACAACAAAGTTAAATCCTCATGAAACGAGTTGCCCGTCTTACCAATTCGTAAAACATCATGTAAATGTCAAGAAATAGTAGTGCGCAATGGACAACAATGTTTAAACACCATAAAACGAATCGCACGTCTTGCCGATTCTTAAGCCACCATGCCAATGTCAAGAAATGGTAGCACGCAATGAATAACAAAGTCAGACCTTTATGAAACAAATCACGCGTCTTGCCTATTTGTAAACTACAAATAAATGTCAAGAAATGGTAGCGCGCAAGTAATCTGTTACTCATTTAAGAATTAAACCAAGAATATGAAAATTCTAAATAACGGTGTCGGGATAGTCCAACCACCGTCTTACCGCCTGGAACAATGATCACCAATGAAGGATGAAGGGTAGAAGACTGGAAGATCCAAATAGGCCGCCGGGACAGGAGCTCAGGAAGAAGCTGCGGTTCTGCACTGGGACCTCTGAATAGTGAGCACTGGGAGTTGGGCTGGCTCTCTTTTATAGAGTCTTGGCCCAGCCCAGAACCACGCCCAGGCATGTTGCAGGGAAAGTCTCTGGAAGGCCCTGGAAAGGGACCACACCCTAACAAACCTGCAGCAATAGATTGCAAAGGAACAGTATTTGTAAGCATATTAAAAATAAGTTTTCAGGATTGAACTCTGCAATGCAAAAGGTTAAACCACAACATATCAGCACAATGCATAAATTACGTTGTTTTGAGAGTGCTGGGTTTTTGCATTTTTGTCGCCAATAGGGCGCGTACTGCTCTGGTGTTGACAGCCACGCTGCCCTCCTCCCCCAAAAATAAATTAAATATTTTGTTCTGTGTGAGGCACTCACCTGAATTCCAGGTGTTTCAATGGGGGAATGACAATTCCCCAATCCCAGTGAGGACTAATATGACCGCAATGAAGTGTACTTTGTCCTCTTGCAAGTCCTCTAGGGGAAGGGGGTTGGGGAAGTGAAAATTAGAAAATACCAGCTTCTGCTTCGTGGACTGCAGAATCGGACTACTGTACCCTGGAATCCGTGTCATGTTGGGTGTCAGGACTTCTGATTTCCCTTAAAAAAAAGGGTTCTTGGTATTTTAGGATTCTGGGTTGCAAAATAATTACTTAATTAATACATGGAACTTGCATAAACTCAGTTATAATGTCAGTTATTGTTGACACATTGTGCATTTGTTTGTATTAGGCTGAAAAAGTCTCTTCCTCTTTTTACAATACTTTCAGAGTCTCTGAAGCAATGTTCAAACTCAAAAACAATCAACTTGACTGAAGGGCTTCTTTGTGTTCTGGTGTAATCTCTTGCCAATAATAGTTCTGATAAACTTGATCTATTTCCAATCTCCTAATTCTCATGGGAGCATTTGTTACAGGAAACTATGGGCCTCATTCCGACCCTGGCGGTCTTGGACCGCCAGGGCCGCGGGCAACGGAAGTACCGCCAACAGGCTGGCGGTGCTTCATTGCCCATTCTGACTGCGGCGGTAAAGCCGCGGTCAGAAAAGGGGATCCGGCGGTTTCCCGCCGGATTTCCCCTGGCTGGGCTGAACCTCCATGGCGGCACTGCAAGCAGCGCCGCCATGGGGATTCCGACCCCCTTCCCGCCAGCCTGTTTCTGGCGGTTTTTACCACCAGAAACAGGATGGCGGGAACGGGTGTCGTGGGGCCCCTGAGGGCCCCTGCAATGCCCATGCCACTGGCATTGCAGGGGCCCCCTAACAGGGCCCCAGCATGATTTTCACTGTCTGCATAGCAGACAGTGAAAATCGCGACGGGTGCTACTGCACCCGTCGCACACCTGCAACACCGCCGGCTCCATTCGGAGCCGGCTTCTGTGTTGCAGGCCCTTTCCCGCTGGGCCGGCGGGCGCTCCCTTGGCGGGCGCCCGCCAGCCCAGCGGGAAAGTCAGAATGGCCCCCGCGGTCTTTTGACCGCGGGGCGGCCATTTGGCGGTTCCCGCCGGGCAGGCGGCGACCGCCGCCCGCCCGGGTCAGAATGACCCTCTATATCTTTCCTTAATGCCTGTTTAGCATTTCCCATCCAAACGATAAATCATGCTAGTTTATATTGTCATAAATTATCTAAAAGACAGAGCTCTGTCTTTCATGTAAGCAATTCATCTTTCTGTACCTTGAAATGAAGTTACTTGCCTTAAAATTTCAGAAGAACCCAAACAGTGTTTTTTCACCTTTCTTATTTTCTCTCTTTTACAGGAAATACGGGATTGTCAGCAGAAGATGGAAGAGGAGAGCCGGAACTTTGCAGGAAGCCGACTGGAGGGCGATGATCGCCAGAACTCGACTGGAGGCTGTCCAGAGGATAAGAAATGCTGGAACTCGACTGGAAGCTGGTCGGAGAACAAGAAACACTGGAACTCGTCTGGTGGCAGGCTGGAGAACAAGGAACTTGACTTACACTGGAATTTGACTGGAGGTAGGCTGGACTACAAGGAACACGCCTTGACTGGAAACAGTTGAACAGAGCAATAGGTACAAAGCCAAGCAAGGTCTCCGACACACAAGCAACGTTAAATAATAAAATGTGCACATGTGCCTTTTGATTGTTGATAACTTGGTAAGGAAATGAGCAATTTTCCTCCTGATTGTGGCACATGTTCAATACAGATCACATTGTGAACAGCACATATTTTGGCAGTTGGAGCAGGTGGAATACAATGTACATAAACAACAAACATTGGTTATAAAAAATGAGATATTTAACAAGCATTGGTTGTTGCAAACCTGAGGTTCAAGGATGTAATGAGTATACCCAAATAAGTCTGAATGTTGCAAGCAGCAGCATCTTACTGTAAGCGAGCTCTGGGATGTGTTAGTGTACCCGCAGCTAGACACTGAGGGATGGGATCCCCTTTGGCCAATATCAGCCTGGGGGGGCGCGGACCTCTCCCCCCAAAAAATTTAATATTTAGTCTGGGCCCTGGGGGATGGGTTCCCCGGGAACGAGAATAGCCTGGGGAGGGTGGGTTGTGTGAGGTTAAGTTGTTATAGGGGTTGGCCGCAGGGATTGGCCAAATGTCAGGCCCTGCAGCCAACCCCTGCTGTGCAAGACTGAAGGCAGTGCGCAGAGTAGGGATTGGTGGTTATAGGGGTTGGCTATAGGGCCTGACCACAGGCCAAAGTCCATGTGCAGAACAGGGTGGTGTTGTTATAGGGTTGGATGCAGGGCCTGGTCTTTTGCCAGGCCCTGCGGCCAACCCCTGCTGTGCACAGCCAAAGGCTGTGTACAGCACGCGGTTGGGTTGTTATTGGGCTGGCTGCAGGGCCGAAGGCTGTGCGCAGTGGTGGTTGGATTAACGTATAGTTATGAAAATTACTTTACGTTAAAAAAACATATAAATTCACAAAAAAAACAAAGGTTACAGGGACATTATAGGTAGGTTCTGAATTCACTCATACAAAACCACAGAAATTCAGCAGTTATGGTTAGAGTACTTTCAAGTAACAATAACTAGCGTCCAAAGGTAACTATAACTCACATCCTCGACATGCACCGCTAATTACCCCAGATATTATAGCAGTCATGACAACTTCTATAACATCCTTAAACTATAAATGAAACATTTGCAGTCAAATCTTTGAAGAAAAGCTGTGCATGGTGAAGGCCCGAGTTATACTTACCTTAGGGCGTGTGAACTCTAACTATAACTGCTGAATTTCTATGGTTTTGTACAAGTAAATTCAGAACCAAACTATGACGTCCCTGTAACCTTTGTTATTTTCAGTGAAACCTGAAAACCACTGGCTTAAATTAAGCACTGGTCCAAGGTGCCTGCGTTGGTGCTAGGCAGCAATTTGTGCATCAGAGCACGGAAGAGGACACAAATGTGCCGCATCTTGTAGTTATGATGCATTTCTGCACTTTCCCGGTGGCGCAGGGCAGTGCAGTAGGATACTTGCTGCACCTCCCTGTGCCAAGGGGCTTCTAAATAGGCCCCTAAGTGTTCCCATATAAAGTGCTTAGATAGGACAATAGATCTTCTTTATGCAATATAAAATTCCAAATAAATAATAAGTAAAGAAACAAATAAAAATGCAGTGGAAGGACACAACTCATCCAATCTGAACAGGCTCCTGGCTTAGATAAACACAAGATTAGAGAGCAGATCTGGTGAACTAAGAGCAGACAACATATAGGGACTCTAAAGCCATTGATTCATGAGCGGGTGCTGCTCCAGAGCCCAGTCTAGGTTTATGTCATGTTTTGAAAACCCTTGTTATTTTTAACCTCTATTGGCAGCATAGAGCAGGTGAACTGTAATTATGAATGACCTGTAGACAATGTAAGTACCAGAGTGTTGTATTTTAGCAACTGGATGCTTTCCCTACTGGATTTTAGACTGTGAAATCTCAGGAGCAGAGAGCAGGCATTTGCTGAGAAGGAAGGACATGTCAGGGGTTGTTGCTCTTGGCTAATAAAAATTGTGTGACTTGAATAAATTGGGACTCCGGTTCTTAAAAATGCAGATGAGGATGAGATGCTAATGCCTAAGAAGAAGCCAAGACTTGCATCTGATCAGTATTGATTTACAAGTGGATTCGCAGGAGACCTGGTCCATGAACAACCCTTGGTCCTTGCTATGGACGCATAAGCATTTGTAAGGCTGGAAAATATCTGCAGTGACACGTGAGTTTCTACTTTTGATTTGTAACACTTAAGGATTACAAGATAACATGCATGTCACGGCGTGGAGGAAGGACTCATACTTATACTAGACTAAGTAAACTGCTGTGTGTGTGACTACTGCAGTATTGCTTTGTGTAATTTAACCGCTGTATAATATTAGTTACAGCTGTACTAGACGACGTTTAGTATGACGCCGCTGGTTGGCAAGAACAAATGTAAATAACGCTACTTTGTGTGCGACAGTGTTTACCCACGTTCGTTGTCTTTGCAAACCTTGACAACCGACGTGAGAAGTATTTCGGCCATCTGTGTTGGACCCCTTCGCTTCCACATCACAATGCATGTCTGCAAGTGACATTAGCGTGCACTATTGGAGCATAAGCAGCGCATGATAATTAGTCTGAGGCATGGTGTAGTGATGGCTGGGAAACCAGGAACTGCTAAGCGCGTAAGACGCAGTGACGGCTGAGAAACCAGAAATGCTAAGCACTTAACCTAGCAACCTAACAACTGAAGGTAGTGCGGTGTTTATGCTTGAGTGGAGATAGACCTGTGGAACAGCAACCTGTGGAACAGCAACTATTTATGAGGACTCATAGCAAGCAACATTTGCAGTGCAGAAGAGTTGTGCTTTATGAAACCATTAGCATCACACTAGCACATTTTTTTTTTTTTTTATGCATGGTGAGAGTGTCTTTGGGAAAGACGACAGTGACTACTTTATTTGTTTTAGTTTACTTATTAAGAACAAGCAAAGAAAGACAGACAACGGTGACCACTTCATTTGTTTTAATTTGTTTTGTTGGTATAAAGTAACTTACATATTTCGTGTTAGCAAATCACAGTTTGTTAATGTAATTTGCAATATATTATTCATAGTGCATTGATGTGGAAATAATTCATAGCTAAATATAACAGTATCAGGCCATCTAGTTCACATTACTACCATGGATGTATCTTCAGTCATTGCGCCTCCAAAACTTGTATAAAATCCTGGGTGCCCAGCCATGATTTGGGAAGGTTGGCATGAATCATTTGAAACATATTTGGAGGTCATAGGAGGGGAGACCTTAGTAGCATCTCGCAAATTAGCTTTATTAAAACACAATCTAGGTATTGAAGGGAGGAAAGTACTAAAAACATTGCATAACTCTACCTGAATTACAGCAATAAATCATGATGGGGAGGGAGATGAAGTATCAGAATAGGAAGAATTGGTCAGTGATGAGTATGTAAGTGCCATGAAAGCTTTAGAAGACAACTATGAAAAAAGAATTAGTATTGTGGTAGTGAGGCATATATTAATTTCTATGTCTCAATTGCCTGGAGAAAGTGTTGAACAATATGTATCTGTGCTGAGAACACTAGCCTCAACATGTAAGTTCAAAGAGTTACAAGAAGAAATTATAAGAGATCAGCTCATAAATAGGACTAGTAATGTTAAAATACAGGAGAGACTATTAGAACTAGAGTATCCACCCTTAAAATAAACCATTAACATAGCAAGATGTATAGAGAACACATCCAGGTATGTAAGGGAACTTAATGAGGGACAGTGTAGGGAGAAAGAGAACAATGAACAGGACAAAGTGAATGTAGAGCGTAAAGGGAAGAAGGTAGTATATGGTCCCGGCAAAATATTTGCACCAAAAGAAAACCACAGATGTGGCAGTTCCAGGCATACTGCTGATGTGGAAATATGTCTAGCTACAAAGGCTAAGTGTTTCAAGTGTAAAAGAATAGGACACTTTCCTTGTGTATGTAAATCCGAAAGTCGGGATGGAAACAGACGAGCAGTGAATGTGGTCAATAAGGGGAGTGATAGTCATTCAGAAGACGAAGATGAAGGAAAAGAGATTGAGGATTATATTAAAATCTGGAAGCGTACCAAAAGTACACAAGGTTAGGAGGGTTCATTTAGCTCTAAGGGCACATTTTAAGGATGAATGAAATTGTTTGTGTGTGGCATGCGTAAAAGAGCCAATAGAGTCTTCCGAATGGCTTAGTCCAATGATATTAGCATGTAAAGCTAATGGGAAGTTATACATGTGTGTGGATTTAAGGGATCCTAATCAGAATATTTGGGTTGATCGATTCGTCTACCACGCATAAACAAAATGATCTCCACCATTAAGGACACAGAGGGGCATATTTATACTCCGTTTGCGCCGAATTAGCGTCGTTTTTTTCGACGCAAATTCGACGCAAAACTAACTCCATATTTATACTTTGGCGTTAGACGCGTCTAGCACCAAAGTTCATGGAGTTAGCGTCATTTTTTTGCGTGAACACCTTCCTTGCATTAATGATATGCAAGGTAGGCGTTCCCGTCTTAAAAAATGACTCCGATGCATATGCGTCGTATTTATACTCCCGGGCAAAAATGACGCCCGGGAGTGGGCGGGACTAAAAAACCCGCATTAGCGCCGGATTTTAGCGCCTGGGTCAGGGCAGGCGTTAAGGGACCTGTGGGCTCAGAATGAGCCCAGAGGTGCCCTTCCCTGCCCCCAGGGACACACCCTGCCACCCTTGCCCACCCCAGGAGGACACCCAAGGATGGAGGGACCCACCCCAGGGACATTAAGGTAAGTTCAGGTAAGTATTGTTTTTTACTTTTTTTTGTGGCATAGGGGGGCCTGATTTGTGCCCCCCTACATGCCACTATGCCCAATGACCATGCCCAGGGGACAGAAGTCCCCTGGGCATGGCCATTGGGCAAGGGGGCATGACTCCTGTCTTTGCTAAGACAGGAGTCATTTCAATGGGGGTTGGGCGTCGTAAAAAAATGGCGCAAATCGGGTTGAGGCGATTTTTTTGCCTCAGCCTGACTTGCACCATTTGTGGACGAACATACGCCATTTTCCCCCTACGCCGGCGCTGCCTGGTGTACGTCGTTTTTTTTAACGCACACCAGACAGCGCCGGCGGCTAACGCCGGCTAACATCATTGAATAAATACGGCGCCCGCATGGCGCTTCAGAATGGCGTTAGCCGGCGCTAATTTTTTTGGCGCAAAACTGCGTTAGCGCAGTTTTGCGTCAAAAAGTATAAATATGGCCCAGAATATTTCTACAGCATTGAGTTATCTAATGCATATCATCAGAGCCGATTACATCCAGAATCAAAACATCTTACTTACTTCATAACTCCTGAAGGAGCGTTCCGATTTGTAAGCATGTCTTTTGGTTTCGCATCTGCTGTATTCTAAAGGCTCATGGGAAGCGGGTAAAGGGGAATAACTAATGTGTTTGTTTTTCAGGATGATATCTTAGTGTGGGGTAAAGATTTGGATGGTAACAACATTACTTTAAATGAAGTATTGGCTAAATTGCAACAGGCGGGTTTAACAGTAAGTGAGGAAAAATGCAAGTTTGGCGTTTCGCAAATTGACTAGCTGGGACACACATTGGGCCTCATTAGGAACATAGGGGTCCAAACCGCCATGCCGTCGGCTGGGGAAATTACCGCCACTGGCATGGCAGTCTGGACTGCCATATAAACAACAAGGGGGGACCCCCACAGGTAGCCCTCCACCACCACCAGGCTTCCGCCGACAGGCAGCCTGACGATGGTGGATTTCTCTATCCGACAGGGCAGCGCTGCAAGCAGCGCCGCCCACCAGATAGACAACCCTTGCTCCCGCAGCCTTTCCCTTGCTGTTTTCCCCGCCAGGGACAGGCTGGCGGAAGGGACACTCCGGAGCCCCCCTTGGGGCCTCTGCACTGCCCATACAGTGGGCAGTGCAGGGGCCCCCGTGCACAGACCTGTCGTGCAAGTCACTGCCCGATTTACGAGCAGTGATCTGCGCGACCAGTGCTGCTGCATCCGCCGCACTGTGGCATTGAAGAAGGCTCCATGTGGAGCCATCAGCAATGTCCTGGCCCAGCATTCCGCTGAGCCGACTGGAGGAAACACTGTTTCCGCCCGCCGGCCCAGTGGAATGTTGTTTAGACAGCAAGTGGGGTCTCTATGTTTAGACCACCAGCATGAACACGGTGGGGAATCCCGCCGTGTTCATAATGACCCCCATTGTCTGGGAACGGAGTTTAACCCAAGATGAAGTTACCTGAAGCACTTGAATTTGCACCTGTAGACGAGGAACAACTTTATTAATTTCTTGGTCTGGCCGAATATTATTCACAGTTTGTGCAGCATTTCACTGATAAGGCACATGTTTCAAGGGAATTAATGAATAAGGGTGTGAAGTTTGAATGGACAAATGAGTGTGAGAGAATCAAAAGTGAGATTGGGGGAGCAGTAGTTCCGAGACCTTTTGACCCCAGGACAAAATCATTATTGTGGTTGATGCAAGCACTTGCGGTCTAGGTGCAGCTTTGATGCAAGAAAACAATTGTCAGGAACGAGCAGTAGCATTTGCATCCCGAACACTAAAAGAGGCTGAGACAAAGTATTCTGTAATTGAAAGGAAAGCATTAGCATCCTGGTGGGGTGTGAACCACTTCAAACATACAAAAAAACAAAGAACACAAAAAGCACATGTATTCCATTTAGTAAATAAACAATAAATTGTGAATCCCAGGGTATGTTTGAAATTACTCTTCGTTATTATTTCTTCACTTTCGCTCCAGCCAAGTCAACATGTGTTTCATCTAGGTTATATCTCCCCTTGACTTCCTCAGGACTTTTAAGGCTGCAAACAGTATATAAAAAAATACATAAAAATATCCATTATATCTCTTCTATTTCTCTATTTCTATTTCATACAGACATACAAATGTAAAACTACATAATAATATATACAATCTAATTATATAGTGCCTGGTAGAAATCATACAAATTAGTGATCAACACACATTACTGTGAAAACCATTATTATTTTCCAGTATGCTAAGATCAAAGTCCTTAGTGACGTGACAAAACTCCATGTGTTCCAAAACATGCACACACAGGTGAAGTCCCTCAACCCAACCTATTTAGTGTACATTTCTTAAGTGCTCCTAATACTTAAACTGCCAAAAATGCAATTATACCTGCTCCAATGGAACTTCCAGATACTTTCTTCTCTAAACGATCGATTCCATCATCAACTAAATTCTTCCTGTCCCAATCTCATACCTATGTAATAGCCAATCAAGTTAGTTTGATAAATTATTATCTACACTAATTATTTACTAACTTTGAGTCTACCATTTGTCTTTGTTCACTTGCTTACCGCCTTATAAACTTACTTGTCTTATTATAATTTTTATCGGTCTGGATGCAAACTTTCGAGCGTATCCTCTAATGTAAAATCAGATATCTCAGAAAGAAGACACATTTGTAAGCCCCACAGTCTATAATAAGCACTCCGTTATATCGCTTCAAACTCACCTCTGATTAAGTCACTTCTGTATCTACTAGCACCGCGAGTACGCGTAAAGTAAATCAAACCGAGTACGCGTCTCTCGGCTCCTTAAGTAGCCCCTCCTTCGTAGTATGAAACAAAGAAAGAGGACTTCCACATTCACTACAACTTCGCCAGAAATTTCTCGACAGAGTCCAATTTCTATTTACTATTCACTGGTGATAGAAACAGAAAGAGGACTCTCTCTGTACTCGTCTGTATGGTGTTAAACCCATACTCACTGTGTATTTCTTTGTCTATAATATTGCTAAACCGCATTATACCTTATCACAAACTTATTAACCCCTCATTTATTATAGTTGTTATCCCATTTTAAGTTTTATCTATATTCCTTGTTAATCGTCCCTTATTTACAGTAAAAGACAAGGATAATTATTAAGATACTATGAAATTATTCACCAATGTTCTATATATTAATATCTAGCATCAATTGTTGTTACACCAAACTCTCATGTTTATGTAATAACAAATCTCTTGTTCTCTATTTACCAAACATATCAGTATATATATCTTATGCTACACCCTATATATTGATATATTTTTATATTCTCAATCAGAATAACAAATGTCGAGTTCTCATTCTCCTTATGTGTGCATAGGTTTGTTACACATATCACCACTGATACATATACATTATCTATCAGGTATAAAATATTCCAGTTCATAATCTGAATTAAATCCACATTCTACTGCTCGTAATCTCATTATCCACATAGACTCCTTTCTCCTTAATGATAGTTCCCTCTTACCTCCTCGCGGACCTATCTGCTCGAAACCAAAAGAATTAAAAAATGTTATGTACATCTATTGCACCACATCCCCTCATATGTATTACAATGGGATATCTTTCATCACCTTGTCTGATAGCTCTCCAATGTTCTGCAATTCTAGCCTTAAGTGGACAAATTGTACTACCAAATTAAGGTGGTCATTACAACCCTGGCGGACGTTGTTAAATCGGCGGTAAGACCACCAACGGGCCGGCGGTAAAAAATATGCAATTACGACCGTGGCGGAAACCGCCAACAAAGACAGCCACTTTAACACTCCGACCGCCACGGCGGTACAGACAAACAGCTTGGCGGTCACCGCCAACAGACAGGCGGGAGACAATGTACCGCCCACACTATTATGACAGGCCAATCCGCCACCTTTTCCGGGGCGGATTCACCACAGATAAAAACACGGCGGAAACAGGCATTTCGAAGGGAAAACGCTCACTTCTACACCTCCTACGCCGACGACACGCAACTTATACTCTCCCTCACCAAGGACCCCGCCAGCGCCAAGACCAACCTACAAGAGGGTATGAAGGACGTCGCAGATTGGATGAGGCTCAGCCGCCTAAAGCTGAACTCTGAAAAAACTGAAGTCCTCATCCTCGGCAACACCCCGTCCGCCTGGGACGACTCCTGGTGGCCCACAGCCCTCCGCACCGCACCGACCCCCACAGACCACGCCCGCAACCTCGGCTTCATCTTGGACCCTCTTCTCACCATGACCAAGCAAGTCAACGCCGTGTCCTCCGTCTGCTTCCTCACCCTCCGCATGCTCCGCAAGATCTTCCGCTGGATCCCCGCCGACACCAGAAAAACCGTGACCCACTCCCTCGTCACGAGCCGCCTGGACTACGGCAACACCCTCTACGCCGGGACCACAGCCAAACTCCAAAATCGCCTGCAACGCATTCAAAACGCCTCGCCCCGCCTCATCCTCGACATACCCCGCAGCAGCCACATCTCCGCACACCTGAGACACCTGCACTGGCTCCCAGTCAGCAAAAGGATCACCTTCCGACTTCTCACCCACGCACACAAAGCCCTCCACGACAAGGGACCGGAATACCTCAACAGACGCCTCAGCTTCTACGTCCCCACCCGCCTCCTCCGCTCCTCTGGCCTCGCACTCGCTGCTGTCCCTCGCATCCGCCGCTCCACGGCGGGTGGGAGATCTTTCTCCTTCCTGGCAGCCAAGACCTGGAACTCCCTCCCCACCAGCCTCAGGACCACCCAGGACCACTCCGCTTTCCGGAGACTCCTAAAGACCTGGCTGTTCGAGCAGCGATAACCCCCCCTTTTTCCCCTAGCGCCTTGAGACCCGCACGGGTGAGTAGCGCGCTTTATAAATGTTAATGATTTTGATTTTTTTGATTTTTGATTTTGACTTACAAAACTACACCACATTGGACAATTCAAAATACACACACCTGACTCACATACACACACCACACACTCACACCACTATAAAACACACACCCATATTACTCACAACCCTTTCAGTGAAAAAAAAAGAGACCAAGCACAGAGAGACAAGCAAACAGCACACACCCAACAGAGGCACAGAATACCATCACTCAGGCACCATCCACGCACATTACAGTATACAACCCAACATATCACCACACACATCAACTCACACATATCACTCACAGCACATCCATGGCACCTCAAAGACACTCCAGGTTTTCTGAGGAGGAGCTAAGGGTCATGGTGGAGGAAATCATCCGGGTAGAGCCACAGCTATTTGTATCACAGGTGCAGCAGACGTCCATTGCTAGGAAGATGGAGCTATGGCAGAGAACCGTGGACAGGGCCAACGCCGAGGGACAGCATCCAAGAACAAGGGATGACATCAGGAAGAGGTGGAATGATCTATGGGGGAAGGTGCATTCTGTGGTTTTAAGACACCAGATTGCTGTACAGAGGACCAGTGGTGGACCCCTACCTCCTCCCCCACAACTAACAACATGGGAGGAGCAAGTATTGGCGATTATGCATCCTGAGGGCCTCGCAGGAGTATCAGGAGGACTGGACTCTGGTAAGACAACACTTTACTACTTTCACCCCCCCACCTGCGTGCCATTACATATCCCCACCCTCACCCTCACTCCCATCACTCCATCACCTCACATCTACCCCACCATCACAACCCACACATCCCAATACCAAGCCCTGCATGCAACACCAATGCATGGACACCCATCACCACAGCATGCCCAGTAGAGAGACTCACCCAGCCCACAGAATCAGTAATCACACAAGGCTAATGCGACAAGGAAACCACTATTATATAAGGGAAACACGCCCATCACACAAGATGGCACACACAGGTACAATAACAATACATTTGCATCCCAACAGGATACCTACCCAACATCACCGGAGAGGAGGTGCCAGCTACATCCAGTCCCCCCACAGAAGAGGCCCACAGTGATGATAGCAGCTCTGCACGCCTGGATCACGATGACCAACCTGGCCCATCTGGGACCTCTGGACAGTCGGTTTCCCTGCCACAGTCCCAACCCACCACAGAGCCTCCCCCCTCAGGAAACACCAGCACAGCACCCAGCCAGCGGGCCCATACCACTGTCCCCAGGACACGTCAATCAGCAGTATGTCCACCACCACAGGGACCCAAGGCAACCCCACAAACCCAGGCGAGCAGGGAACTGGGGTCAGTGACAGTGGGCACACGGTTCAGGGAACAGAGGCACAGGACAACAGGGAAGCTGGGAGGACTGCTGTGCGACAGGGGGAGGACAGGCCAAGGCAACCGACCCTCCACGAGGCACTCTCAAACATCATGGGAGCATACCACCATTCCCAGGAAACCATGGGCACCGTACTGGCCAAGTTGCAGGAGACCCAGCGGCTGCAGGAGGAACAGTACCTGTGGATCAGGGATGACCTAAAAAACATCTACACCATCCTGGACACCATTGCAGGGGTTCTGGCTGACATGGGCAAGACCATGAGGGAGGCAGTGGCACAACACTAGCCAAACCGAGGAACAGCTTTCCACCTCCGCCGACGCTAGTGGACAGGAGGCCCAGCCACAGGACCAACAGGCCACCAGCACCCCACCCCCTGCAGAAGGAGAAGCAACCTGCAAACGGTCTCTGCGATCCAGGCAGAAGCCAGAGAACATTGCCAGGACCCCCGCCAGGAAATAAGACTCTCCTGATTGTCACGCTTCTGTCCCACTCTGTCACCCTGTCCACCTTGAACTGCCATTGCTCCCCTTCCTATGCCCCATTGGACAATGTACCTGCGATACCAAGAGACTGGACTGTACCATGGACCACCATCACCCCAGCCCCTTGCCCCTCCCCCCATAATATTTAGCACAAAAAATAAACACAATTGAAATATGAACCATACTTGAGTCACTCTAATGATTCGGAAGATGTATTCTAACAGCATTCTCAAAGCATTGCAACGTCAATGTACATTGAATTATAGCAATGTATGACAGTTGGTGGGCAGCAGTACATATAGCAGAAGCCAGAAAGGTGTACACAGGTCTGAAAAAAGGAAACCCAAAGGGCCATACACAGAGAGTAAGAGGATGTCATGTGCAATGTCCAAAAGTGTACTGAAATGTGAAAAAGAGTTACTTGTGTGTCACTGGAAGTACTGCTGGATAATGTTTGTCCTGTTGTCCACATCTTCTTCATCTGCCTCCTCTTCCTCACTGTCCACAGGCTCCACCACTGCCACAAGACCATCCCCAGGCTCATCCTCCAGCAGGAAAGGCATCTGGCATCCCAATGCCAGGTTGTGCAACATACAGCATGCCACAATGATCTGGCACACCTTCTTTGGTGAGTAGTACAGGGATCCACCTGTCAGATGGAGGCACCGGAACCTGGCCTTCAGGAAGCCGAAGGTCCGCTCCATTATCCTCCTTGTTCGCCCATGTGCCTCATTGTAACGTTCCTCGGCCATTGTCCTGGGATTCCTCACTAGGGTCAGTAGCCATGAGAGGTTGGGGTAACCAGAGTCACCTGTAAATATCGAGGGACAATAGTGAGACACACACTAACCCTTAGGGACAACCCCATTCCCAAACACCTACATATACTGTGTGGGGACCTTGGCATCACGTATTAGCCACACCTAGTGCCTCTGGAGTTGCCCCATCACATAAGGGATGCTGCTATTTCTAATATATATGCGTCATGCACAGAGCCAGGATATTTGGCATTCACATGGGAGATGTACTGGTCTGCCAAACACACCATTTGCACATTCATCAAATGATACCTTTTTTTATTCCTGTAGACCTGTTCATGTCTGCAGGGGGGGCAAATGCCACATGTGTACCATCAATTGCATCAATGATTTTGGGGATATGTCCCAGGGCATAGAAGTCAGCTTTCACTGTGGCCAAATCATCCACCTGGGGGAACACGATGTAGCTGCTCATGTGTTTCAGCAGGGCTGACAACACTCTGGTCAACACGTTAGAGAACATTGGCTGAGACATTCCTGATGCCATGGCCACTGTAGTTTGAAAGGAGCTACTTGCCAGGAAATTGAGCACTGACAGGACATGCACCAGAGGGGGGATTCCGGTGGGGTGGCGGATAGCTGACATCAGTTCTGGCTCCAATTGTGCACATAGTTCTTGGATTGTGCCACAATCAAGTCTGTATGTGATTATAATGTGTCTGTCCTCCATTGTTGACAGGTCCACCAAGGGTCTGTACACCGGAGGATGCCGCCATCTCATCATCTGCCTCAGCGGTTGTAGCCTATGGAAGAGAACGGGGAGCAGAGGGTCATTTCCCACATAGATAGCACAACTGTGTTTGCATTAATGTCACAGAAGCAGGGTGTGTAATCTAGAGTCAGTATATTTGTCAATATGTGCTGTGATGCAGTTAGGTGTCATGCCATGTGGCCCCCTGAAATGGTGTCTGCCTGACCTGTGAGGAGGGACAAGGGGAATTGAGGTAACTGCGCTGGCATTGTGCAGCGTCGCGATAGGCGTTCGAAGACCGCCACGCAACTCTGCATTGGTTATCATTGGTCCCTATGGGTTCCAGGAGCCAATGGCGATGTACGCTGGCGGTGACGGTATGCACCGCCACGAACGTCACAGCCATTTCCTAGCTATTCACTCACTTGCTACCTGATCATCAACAAGAGAGGACCTACACTGCAAGTGCTGCTGTGACCTGAGTCTGGAAGCGACAATGGCTAGAGTGGCTGGGGAAAGGGCCACTGCCTTCACTGCGGATGAGTTGTAGAAACTGGTGGATGGGGTCCTCCCCCAGTACACGTTACTCTACGGTCCTCCAGACAAACAGGTGAGTACACTGTGAGCATGATACGTGGGCCATGAATGTAGGGAGTGCTATGTATGTTGGCCACATGTAGTGGGGAGCTGAGGCGGCGTGGCCTGAATGTTGCATGAGAGGTGGTCAGTGTATGTGCGTCAGGGCCTGGGTGCATGCACTAAATCATCAGCCACTGCCTCCAGCACGCCCATCAGAACACACCCCTCATGAGCAATTACCACCCCCACAACCATGCACCCATCCCCTGTGTCCTCTCCCAGTGTGTCTGTGAGCCCTCCTCCCAAAGTACACAAACGTAGGCACACACCCACTCAACAGCCATCCACCTCACAACAGCCTCCAGCCCATGCACCTTCACCCAAACTCAGCAGACGTACACCTCCTACAACCACTACCTCTTCCTCCACTCCCACACCCCCTCCATCTTCCCGTCCCAGTGTGTCAATGAAACTTTTCCTGGCTAACATTGACCTCTTCCCTACACCTCCCCCCCGTCCTTCCCCTAGGGCCAGGATGTCTAGATCCCAGCCCAGCACCTCAGACACCAAATCGGCTTCCGCTATGGTCCCTGCAAGTCCGACAGTATGGAAGGTGGCACCCGTCAGGGCTGCCAGTGTGCCCCCTACCGAAGCTAAGGACCACCCGATTCCGCCACCTGCCAAGGTAAAGAAGGGGCCGACATGCAGCAGGGAAAAGACGCACCACCCACCCAGCAAGGCCTCATCCAAAACCAAAGAGGACAGTGCCAGGGTCCCAGCAGCGACTACCAAGGTGGGAAAGGGGCACAAAAGAAAGGGCAAGTCACCTCAGGGGATGGAGCCTCCTGGTTAGGGACTGGTGACCACAATTTTTCCGGACAGGCCAGCAACCTGTACCATGGTAGGCACCGCCGCAACGACTGCCACCGCCACCTATACCGCCACCTGCCCCGCCATCTGCACTGCCCCTTGCACCGCTGCTGCCACAACTACTGTCACCAGCATCATCACCAGTGGGCAGCCGTCAGAGGCTTCTGGAGACGGCCTGGTGTCTCCCTCCACTACAACAGATACCTGCACCACGGGCAGCACCGGCAGCATCTCTGCAGCAGACACCGCTGCAGCCAGCGCTGCAGCCATCACCACCTGCACTGCCATTTGCACCGCCACATGCCCAGCCAGTGCCACTACATCAGACATCAGCAGCATCCCCAGTGGGCAGAAAATGCAGGCAGGGAGACAGAGGAAACACTTGCACTCACAGAGAGGAAGCTGCTTTAGCAAAGAGGGAGCTCCAACAGCTCCCTCTCTGCGACAGCAATGCTGGCTCTAGCAGGAGACTTCAAGCCAGTTGGGACCATGGGGGACTGCAGGTTCCCACCACAGTCAACACTGTGACGGGTGCACTGAGGGGCACCTAGGTCAAATGACCAGGCCCCCAGGGGATGGGGTCCCTATGGCAGAGATCAGCCGTGGGGAGGGGGGCCACGCAACCCCTTCCCTCCCAAAAAATTCATAATTAGGTCACGCCCCAGGAGATGGGGTCCCCAGGGCCAAATTGACTACCCTCCTACAAAAAATAATTAGACCACTCCCCGGGGGATGGGTCCCCAAGGCCAAAATCAGCCTGGGGAGGGGGGGGGCAGTGTCAGAGTCACCAGATCCTCGGGGTCTGTGCACGTTCCCAACACGTCCACCACTGAACAGCTCCAAGACTCTGATAGATAAATCACAGAGACTAAGAGAGTTCAAGAGGGGAAGAGGGGATTAGGAAAGGAGCAGCTGGGAAGGAGACCTGTAGTAAGAAAAAGGTTAGAACACACAATAAGAAAATTATATCTCCTGAAATCAATACTAGACTATGATTCTAAGCCTAATCACTCTGAAAACATGAACAATCTAAGAGTTCAGTTTAAAATGACTAAGTTTCAAGATGGCCGGATACCTGTAGGGGAATCAAGATGAATTAAATGAAAACTTTCTTATTCAAATACTTTCCTTTACATGAGAATCAGAAAAACATTCTGACTAAATTTTAAACCAGTCATATAAATCCTGTTTTGAGAATGTGTACTAGGACCATACAATATTGCATCTAGAAACTCTGGCCTTCTGTGTACTCTTAAAATGTTTCAACACAAATTGCGCATATTGCAGATATATATATATATATATATATATATATATATATATATATATATATATATATATATTTATTTATATATATATATATATATATATATATATATATATATATATATATATATGTATATATATGTATATATTAAACACCATAAAATGATTGTGCACCATGAATAACACAATATGGATTCTGGAAACAAATCACATAGCTTGTCAACTCGAATATTATATAATAAATATCTTAGAATAGTGGCATACAATAAGCAACATGAATTAAACTCGAGGAGAGAATCGTGCGTCTTGCCGATTCGAGTGTCACCATGTGAAATACCAAGAAATGATAGCACGCAATAAATATCAAAGTCAAATCATCATTAATTGAATTGCGCGTCTTGCCGATTCGTAAAACACAATGTAAATATCAAGAAATAACAGCTCACAATAAATAACAAGATCAAAGTACAATGAAACGAATCGCGCTTCTTTTGCCGATTCTTAAGCCACCATGTAAATGTCAAGAAATGGTAGCGCGCAATAAACAACAAAGTTAAATCCTCATGAAACGAGTTGCCCGTCTTACCAATTCGTAAAACATCATGTAAATGTCAAGAAATAGTAGTGCGCAATGGACAACAATGTTTAAACACCATAAAACGAATCGCACGTCTTGCCGATTCTTAAGCCACCATGCCAATGTCAAGAAATGGTAGCACGCAATGAATAACAAAGTCAGACCTTTATGAAACAAATCACGCGTCTTGCCTATTTGTAAACTACAAATAAATGTCAAGAAATGGTAGCGCGCAAGTAATCTGTTACTCATTTAAGAATTAAACCAAGAATATGAAAATTCTAAATAACGGTGTCGGGATAGTCCAACCACCGTCTTACCGCCTGGAACAATGATCACCAATGAAGGATGAAGGGTAGAAGACTGGAAGATCCAAATAGGCCGCCGGGACAGGAGCTCAGGAAGAAGCTGCGGTTCTGCACTGGGACCTCTGAATAGTGAGCACTGGGAGTTGGGCTGGCTCTCTTTTATAGAGTCTTGGCCCAGCCCAGAACCACGCCCAGGCATGTTGCAGGGAAAGTCTCTGGAAGGCCCTGGAAAGGGACCACACCCTAACAAACCTGCAGCAATAGATTGCAAAGGAACAGTATTTGTAAGCATATTAAAAATAAGTTTTCAGGATTGAACTCTGCAATGCAAAAGGTTAAACCACAACATATCAGCACAATGCATAAATTACGTTGTTTTGAGAGTGCTGGGTTTTTGCATTTTTGTCGCCAATAGGGCGCGTACTGCTCTGGTGTTGACAGCCACGCTGCCCTCCTCCCCCAAAAATAAATTAAATATTTTGTTCTGTGTGAGGCACTCACCTGAATTCCAGGTGTTTCAATGGGGGAATGACAATTCCCAAATCCCAGTGAGGACTAATATGACCGCAATGAAGTGTACTTTGTCCTCTTGCAAGTCCTCTAGGGGAAGGGGGTTGGGAAAGTGAAAATTAGAAAATACCAGCTTCTGCTTCGTGGACTGCAGAATCGGACTACTGTACCCTGGACTCCGTGTCATGTTGGGTGTCAGGACTTCTGATTTCCCTTAAAAAAAAGGGTTCTTGGTATTTTAGGATTCTGGGTTGCAAAATAATTACTTAATTAATACATGGAACTTGCATAAACTCAGTTATAATGTCAGTTATTGTTGACACATTGTGCATTTGTTTGTATTAGGCTGAAAAAGTCTCTTCCTCTTTTTACAATACTTTCAGAGTCTCTGAAGCAATGTTCAAACTCAAAAACAATCAACTTGACTGAAGGGCTTCTTTGTGTTCTGGTGTAATCTCTTGCCAATAATAGTTCTGATAAACTTGATCTATTTCCAATCTCCTAATTCTCATGGGAGCATTTGTTACAGGAAACTATGGGCCTCATTCCGACCCTGGCGGTCTTGGACCGCCAGGGCCGCGGGCAACGGAAGTACCGCCAACAGGCTGGCGGTGCTTCATTGCCCATTCTGACTGCGGCGGTAAAGCCGCGGTCAGAAAAGGGGATCCGGCGGTTTCCCGCCGGATTTCCCCTGGCTGGGCTGAACCTCCATGGCGGCACTGCAAGCAGCGCCGCCATGGGGATTCCGACCCCCTTCCCGCCAGCCTGTTTCTGGCGGTTTTTACCACCAGGAACAGGATGGCGGGAACGGGTGTCGTGGGGCCCCTGAGGGCCCCTGCAATGCCCATGCCACTGGCATTGCAGGGGCCCCCTAACAGGGCCCCAGCATGATTTTCACTGTCTGCATAGCAGACAGTGAAAATCGCGACGGGTGCTACTGCACCCGTCGCACACCTGCAACACCGCCGGATCCATTCGGAGCCGGCTTCTGTGTTGCAGGCCCTTTCCCGCTGGGCCGGCGGGCGCTCCCTTGGCGGGCGCCCGCCAGCCCAGCGGGAAAGTCAGAATGGCCCCCGCGGTCTTTTGACCGCGGGGCGGCCATTTGGCGGTTCCCGCCGGGCAGGCGGCGACCGCCGCCCGCCCGGGTCAGAATGACCCTCTATATCTTTCCTTAATGCCTGTTTAGCATTTCCCATCCAAACGATAAATCATGCTAGTTTATATTGTCATAAATTATCTAAAAGACAGAGCTCTGTCTTTCATGTAAGCAATTCATCTTTCTGTACCTTGAAATGAAGTTACTTGCCTTAAAATTTCAGAAGAACCCAAACAGTGTTTTTTCACCTTTCTTATTTTCTCTCTTTTACAGGAAATACGGGATTGTCAGCAGAAGATGGAAGAGGAGAGCCGGAACTTTGCAGGAAGCCGACTGGAGGGCGATGATCGCCAGAACTCGACTGGAGGCTGTCCAGAGGATAAGAAATGCTGGAACTCGACTGGAAGCTGGTCGGAGAACAAGAAACACTGGAACTCGTCTGGTGGCAGGCTGGAGAACAAGGAACTTGACTTACACTGGAATTTGACTGGAGGTAGGCTGGACTACAAGGAACACGCCTTGACTGGAAACAGTTGAACAGAGCAATAGGTACAAAGCCAAGCAAGGTCTCCGACACACAAGCAACGTTAAATAATAAAATGTGCACATGTGCCTTTTGATTGTTGATAACTTGGTAAGGAAATGAGCAATTTTCCTCCTGATTGTGGCACATGTTCAATACAGATCACATTGTGAACAGCACATATTTTGGCAGTTGGAGCAGGTGGAATACAATGTACATAAACAACAAACATTGGTTATAAAAAATGAGATATTTAACAAGCATTGGTTGTTGCAAACCTGAGGTTCAAGATTGTAATGAGTATACCCAAATAAGTCTGAATGTTGCAAGCAGCAGCATCTTACTGTAAGCGAGCTCTGGGATGTGTTAGTGTACCCGCAGCTAGACACTGAGGGATGGGATCCCCTTTGGCCAATATCAGCCTGGGGGGGCGCGGACCTCTCCCCCCAAAAAATTTAATATTTAGTCTGGGCCCTGGGGGATGGGTTCCCCGGGAACGAGAATAGCCTGGGGAGGGTGGGTTGTGTGAGGTTAAGTTGTTATAGGGGTTGGCCGCAGGGATTGGCCAAATGTCAGGCCCTGCAGCCAACCCCTGCTGTGCAAGACTGAAGGCAGTGCGCAGAGTAGGGATTGGTGGTTATAGGGGTTGGCTATAGGGCCTGACCACAGGCCAAAGTCCATGTGCAGAACAGGGTGGTGTTGTTATAGGGTTGGATGCAGGGCCTGGTCTTTTGCCAGGCCCTGCGGCCAACCCCTGCTGTGCACAGCCAAAGGCTGTGTACAGCACGCGGTTGGGTTGTTATTGGGCTGGCTGCAGGGCCGAAGGCTGTGCGCAGTGGTGGTTGGATTAACGTATAGTTATGAAAATTACTTTACGTTAAAAAAACATATAAATTCACAAAAAAAACAAAGGTTACAGGGACATTATAGGTAGGTTCTGAATTCACTCATACAAAACCACAGAAATTCAGCAGTTATGGTTAGAGTACTTTCAAGTAACAATAACTAGCGTCCAAAGGTAACTATAACTCACATCCTCGACATGCACCGCTAATTACCCCAGATATTATAGCAGTCATGACAACTTCTATAACATCCTTAAACTATAAATGAAACATTTGCAGTCAAATCTTTGAAGAAAAGCTGTGCATGGTGAAGGCCCGAGTTATACTTACCTTAGGGCGTGTGAACTCTAACTATAACTGCTGAATTTCTATGGTTTTGTACAAGTAAATTCAGAACCAAACTATGACGTCCCTGTAACCTTTGTTATTTTCAGTGAAACCTGAAAACCACTGGCTTAAATTAAGCACTGGTGCAAGGTGCCTGCGTTGGTGCTAGGCAGCAATTTGTGCATCAGAGCACGGAAGAGGACACAAATGTGCCGCATCTTGTAGTTATGATGCATTTCTGCACTTTCCCGGTGGCGCAGGGCAGTGCAGTAGGATACTTGCTGCACCTCCCTGTGCCAAGGGGCTTCTAAATAGGCCCCTAAGTGTTCCCATATAAAGTGCTTAGATAGGACAATAGATCTTCTTTATGCAATATAAAATTCCAAATAAATAATAAGTAAAGAAACAAATAAAAATGCAGTGGAAGGACACAACTCATCCAATCTGAACAGGCTCCTGGCTTAGATAAACACACGATTAGAGAGCAGATCTGGTGAACTAAGAGCAGACAACATATAGGGACTCTAAAGCCATTGATTCATGAGCGGGTGCTGCTCCAGAGCCCAGTCTAGGTTTATGTCATGTTTTGAAAACCCTTGTTATTTTTAACCTCTATTGGCAGCATAGAGCAGGTGAACTGTAATTATGAATGACCTGTAGACAATGTAAGTACCAGAGTGTTGTATTTTAGCAACTGGATGCTTTCCCTACTGGATTTTAGACTGTGAAATCTCAGGAGCAGAGAGCAGGCATTTGCTGAGAAGGAAGGACATGTCAGGGGTTGTTGCTCTTGGCTAATAAAAATTGTGTGACTTGAATAAATTGGGACTCCGG
Source organism: Pleurodeles waltl (assembly GCF_031143425.1). NCBI lineage: Eukaryota > Metazoa > Chordata > Amphibia > Caudata > Salamandridae > Pleurodeles > Pleurodeles waltl. The sequence goes on from NC_090445.1 coordinate 1,634,592,229, forward strand.
TTCTTAAAAATGCAGATGAGGATGAGATGCTAATGCCTAAGAAGAAGCCAAGACTTGCATCTGATCAGTATTGATTTACAAGTGGATTCGCAGGAGACCTGGTCCATGAACAACCCTTGGTCCTTGCTATGGACGCATAAGCATTTGTAAGGCTGGAAAATATCTGCAGTGACACGTGAGTTTCTACTTTTGATTTGTAACACTTAAGGATTACAAGATAACATGCATGTCACGGCGTGGAGGAAGGACTCATACTTATACTAGACTAAGTAAACTGCTGTGTGTGTGACTACTGCAGTATTGCTTTGTGTAATTTAACCGCTGTATAATATTAGTTACAGCTGTACTAGACGATGTTTAGTATGACGCCGCTGGTTGGCAAGAACAAATGTAAATAACGCTACTTTGTGTGCGACAGTGTTTACCCACGTTCGTTGTCTTTGCAAACCTTGACAACCGACGTGAGAAGTATTTCGGCCATCTGTGTTGGACCCCTTCGCTTCCACATTACAATGCATGTCTGCAAGTGACATTAGCGTGCACTATTGGAGCATAAGCAGCGCATGATAATTAGTCTGAGGCATGGTGTAGTGATGGCTGGGAAACCAGGAACTGCTAAGCGCGTAAGACGCAGTGACGGCTGAGAAACCAGAAATGCTAAGCACTTAACCTAGCAACCTAACAACTGAAGGTAGTGCGGTGTTTATGCTTGAGTGGAGATAGACCTGTGGAACAGCAACCTGTGGAACAGCAACTATTTATGAGGACTCATAGCAAGCAACATTTGCAGTGCAGAAGAGTTGTGCTTTATTAAACCATTAGCATCACACTAGCACATTTTTTTTTTTTTTATGCATGGTGAGAGTGTCTTTGGGAAAGACGACAGTGACTACTTTATTTGTTTTAGTTTACTTATTAAGAACAAGCAAAGAAAGACAGACAACGGTGACCACTTCATTTGTTTTAATTTATTTTGTTGGTATAAAGTAACTTACATATTTCGTGTTAGCAAATCACAGTTTGTTAATGTAATTTGCAATATATTATTCATAGTGCATTGATGTGGAAATAATTCATAGCTAAATATAACAGTATCAGGCCATCTAGTTCACATTACTACCATGGATGTATCTTCAGTCATTGCGCCTCCAAAACTTGTATAAAATCCTGGGTGCCCAGCCATGATTTGGGAAGGTTGGCATGAATCATTTGAAACATATTTGGAGGTCATAGGAGGGGAGACCTTAGTAGCATCTCGCAAATTAGCTTTATTAAAACACAATCTAGGTATTGAAGGGAGGAAAGTACTAAAAACATTGCATAACTCTACCTGAATTACAGCAATAAATCATGATGGGGAGGGAGATGAAGTATCAGAATAGGAAGAATTGGTCAGTGATGAGTATGTAAGTGCCATGAAAGCTTTAGAAGACAACTATGAAAAAAGAATTAGTATTGTGGTAGTGAGGCATATATTAATTTCTATGTCTCAATTGCCTGGAGAAAGTGTTGAACAATATGTATCTGTGCTGAGAACACTAGCCTCAACATGTAAGTTCAAAGAGTTACAAGAAGAAATTATAAGAGATCAGCTCATAAATAGGACTAGTAATGTTAAAATACAGGAGAGACTATTAGAACTAGAGTATCCACCCTTAAAATAAACCATTAACATAGCAAGATGTATAGAGAACACATCCAGGTATGTAAGGGAACTTAATGAGGGACAGTGTAGGGAGAAAGAGAACAATGAACAGGACAAAGTGAATGTAGAGCGTAAAGGGAAGAAGGTAGTATATGGTCCCGGCAAAATATTTGCACCAAAAGAAAACCACAGATGTGGCAGTTCCAGGCATACTGCTGATGTGGAAATATGTCTAGCTACAAAGGCTAAGTGTTTCAAGTGTAAAAGAATAGGACACTTTCCTTGTGTATCTAAATCCGAAAGTCGGGATGGAAACAGACGAGCAGTGAATGTGGTCAATAAGGGGAGTGATAGTCATTCAGAAGACGAAGATGAAGGAAAAGAGATTGAGGATTATATTAAAATCTGGAAGCGTACCAAAAGTACACAAGGTTAGGAGGGTTCCTTTAGCTCTAAGGGCACATTTTAAGGATGAATGAAATTGTTTGTGTGTGGCATGCGTAAAAGAGCCAATAGAGTCTTCCGAATGGCTTAGTCCAATGATATTAGCATGTAAAGCTAATGGGAAGTTATACATGTGTGTGGATTTAAGGGATCCTAATCAGAATATTTGGGTTGATCGATTCGTCTACCACGCATAAACAAAATGATCTCCACCATTAAGGACACAGAGGGGCATATTTATACTCCGTTTGCGCCGAATTAGCGTCGTTTTTTTCGACGCAAATTCGACGCAAAACGAACTCCATATTTATACTTTGGCGTCTAGCACCAAAGTTCATGGAGTTAGCGTCATTTTTTTGCGTGAACACCTTCCTTGCATTAATGATATGCAAGGTAGGCGTTCCCGTCTTAAAAAATGACTCCGATGCATATGCGTCGTATTTATACTCCCGGGCAAAAATGACGCCCGGGAGTGGGCGGGACTAAAAAACCTGCATTAGCGCCGGATTTTAGCGCCTGGGTCAGGGCAGGCGTTAAGGGACCTGTGGGCTCAGAATGAGCCCAGAGGTGCCCTTCTCTGCCCCCAGGGACACCCCCTGCCACCCTTGCCCACCCCAGGAGGACACCCAAGGATGGAGGGACCCACCCCAGGGACATTAAGGTAAGTTCAGGTAAGTATTGTTTTTTACTTTTTTTTGTGGCATAGGGGGGCCTGATTTGTGCCCCCCTACATGCCACTATGCCCAATGACCATGCCCAGGGGACAGAAGTCCCCTGGGCATGGCCATTGGGCAAGGGGGCATGACTCCTGTCTTTGCTAAGACAGGAGTCATTTCAATGGGGGTTGGGCGTCGTAAAAAAATGGCGCAAATCGGGTTGAGGCGATTTTTTTGCCTCAGCCTGACTTGCACCATTTGTGGACGAACATACGCCATTTTCCCCCTACGCCGGCGCTGCCTGGTGTACGTCGTTTTTTTTAACGCACACCAGACAGCGCCGGCGGCTAACGCCGGCTAACATCATTGAATAAATACGGCGCCCGCATGGTGCTTCAGAATGGCGTTAGCCGGCGCTAATTTTTTTGGCGCAAAACTGCGTTAGCGCAGTTTTGCGTCAAAAAGTATAAATATGGCCCAGAATATTTCTACAGCATTGAGTTATCTAATGCATATCATCAGAGCCGATTACATCCAGAATCAAAACATCTTACTTACTTCATAACTCCTGAAGGAGCGTTCCGATTTGTAAGCATGTCTTTTGGTTTCGCATCTGCTGCATTCTAAAGGCTCATGGGAAGCGGGTAAAGGGGAATAACTAATGTGTTTGTTTTTCAGGATGATATCTTAGTGTGGGGTAAAGATTTGGATGGTAACAACATTACTTTAAATGAAGTATTGGCTAAATTGCAACAGGCGGGTTTAACAGTAAGTGAGGAAAAATGCAAGTTTGGCGTTTCGCAAATTGACTAGCTGGGACACACATTGGGCCTCATTAGGAACATAGGGGTCCAAACCGCCATGCCGTCGGCTGGGGAAATTACCGCCACTGGCATGGCAGTCTGGACTGCCATATAAACAACAAGGGGGGACCCCCACAGGTAGCCCTCCACCACCACCAGGCTTCCGCCGACAGGCAGCCTGACGATGGTGGATTTCTCTATCCGACAGGGCAGCGCTGCAAGCAGCGCCGCCCACCAGATAGACAACCCTTGCTCCCGCAGCCTTTCCCTTGCTGTTTTCCCCGCCAGGGACAGGCTGGCGGAAGGGACACTCCGGAGCCCCCCTTGGGGCCTCTGCACTGCCCATACAGTGGGCAGTGCAGGGGCCCCCGTGCACAGACCTGTCGTGCAAGTCACTGCCCGATTTACGAGCAGTGATCTGCGCGACCAGTGCTGCTGCATCCGCCGCACTGTGGCATTGAAGAAGGCTCCATGTGGAGCCATCAGCAATGTCCTGGCCCAGCATTCCGCTGAGCCGACTGGAGGAAACACTGTTTCCGCCCGCCGGCCCAGTGGAATGTTGTTTATACAGCAAGTGGGGTCTCTATGTTTAGACCACCAGCATGAACACGGTGGGGAATCCCGCCGTGTTCATAATGACCCCCATTGTCTGGGAACGGAGTTTAACCCAAGATGAAGTTACCTGAAGCACTTGAATTTGCACCTGTAGACGAGGAACAACTTTATTAATTTCTTGGTCTGGCCGAATATTATTCACAGTTTGTGCAGCATTTCACTGATAAGGCACATGTTTCAAGGGAATTAATGAATAAGGGTGTGAAGTTTGAATGGACAAATGAGTGTGAGAGAATCAAAAGTGAGATTGGGGGAGCAGTAGTTCCGAGACCTTTTGACCCCAGGACAAAATCATTATTGTGGTTGATGCAATCACTTGCGGTCTAGGTGCAGCTTTGATGCAAGAAAACAATTGTCAGGAACGAGCAGTAGCATTTGCATCCCGAACACTAAAAGAGGCTGAGACAAAGTATTCTGTAATTGAAAGGAAAGCATTAGCATCCTGGTGGGGTGTGAACCACTTCAAACATACAAAAAAACAAAGAACACAAAAAGCACATGTATTCCATTTAGTAAATAAACAATAAATTGTGAATCCCAGGGTATGTTTGAAATTACTCTTCGTTATTATTTCTTCACTTTCGCTCCAGCCAAGTCAACATGTGTTTCATCTAGGTTATATCTCCCCTTGACTTCCTCAGGACTTTTAAGGCTGCAAACAGTATATAAAAAAATACATAAAAATATCCATTATATCTCTTCTATTTCTCTATTTCTATTTCATACAGACATACAAATGTAAAACTACATAATAATATATACAATCTAATTATATAGTGCCTGGTAGAAATCATACAAATTAGTGATCAACACACATTACTGTGAAAACCATTATTATTTTCCAGTATGCTAAGATCAAAGTCCTTAGTGACGTGACAAAACTCCATGTGTTCCAAAACATGCACACACAGGTGAAGTCCCTCAACCCAACCTATTTAGTGTACATTTCTTAAGTGCTCCTAATACTTAAACTGCCAAAAATGCAATTATACCTGCTCCAATGGAACTTCCAGATACTTTCTTCTCTAAACGATCGATTCCATCATCAACTAAATTCTTCCTGTCCCAATCTCATACCTATGTAATAGCCAATCAAGTTAGTTTGATAAATTATTATCTACACTAATTATTTACTAACTTTGAGTCTACCATTTGTCTTTGTTCACTTGCTTACCGCCTTATAAACTTACTTGTCTTATTATAATTTTTATCGGTCTGGATGCAAACTTTCGAGCGTATCCTCTAATGTAAAATCAGATATCTCAGAAAGAAGACACATTTGTAAGCCCCACAGTCTATAATAAGCACTCCGTTATATCGCTTCAAACTCACCTCTGAATAAGTCACTTCTGTATCTACTAGCACCGCGAGTACGCGTAAAGTAAATCAAACCGAGTACGCGTCTCTCGGCTCCTTAAGTAGCCCCTCCTTCGTAGTATGAAACAAAGAAAGAGGACTTCCACATTCACTACAACTTCGCCAGAAATTTCTCGACAGAGTCCAATTTCTATTTACTATTCACTGGTGATAGAAACAGAAAGAGGACTCTCTCTGTACTCGTCTGTATGGTGTTAAACCCATACTCACTGTGTATTTCTTTGTCTATAATATTGCTAAACCGCATTATACCTTATCACAAACTTATTAACCCCTCATTTATTATAGTTGTTATCCCATTTTAAGTTTTATCTATATTCCTTGTTAATCGTCCCTTATTTACAGTAAAAGACAAGGATAATTATTAAGATACTATGAAATTATTCACCAATGTTCTATATATTAATATCTAGCATCAATTGTTGTTACACCAAACTCTCATGTTTATGTAATAACAAATCTCTTGTTCTCTATTTACCAAACATATCAGTATATATATCTTATGCTACACCCTATATATTGATATATTTTTATATTCTCAATCAGAATAACAAATGTCGAGTTCTCATTCTCCTTATGTGTGCATAGGTTTGTTACACATATCACCACTGATACATATACATTATCTATCAGGTATAAAATATTCCAGTTCATAATCTGAATTAAATCCACATTCTACTGCTCGTAATCTCATTATCCACATAGACTCCTTTCTCCTTAATGATAGTTCCCTCTTACCTCCTCGCGGACCTATCTGCTCGAAACCAAAAGAATTAAAAAATGTTATGTACATCTATTGCACCACATCCCCTCATATGTATTACAATGGGATATCTTTCATCACCTTGTCTGATAGCTCTCCAATGTTCTGCAATTCTAGCCTTAAGTGGACAAATTGTACTACCAAATTAAGGTGGTCATTACAACCCTGGCGGACGTTGTTAAATCGGCGGTAAGACCACCAACGGGCCGGCGGTAAAAAATATGCAATTACGACCGTGGCGGAAACCGCCAACAAAGACAGCCACTTTAACACTCCGACCGCCACGGCGGTACAGACAAACAGCTTGGCGGTCACCGCCAACAGACAGGCGGGAGACAATGTACCGCCCACACTATTATGACAGGCCAATCCGCCACCTTTTCCGGGGCGGATTCACCACAGATAAAAACACGGCAGAAACAGGCATTTCGAAGGGAAAACGCTCACTTCTACACACTCCACGAGGAAGGAGGGCACCATGGAGCTGGAACTCCATATTCTTCCTGCGATAGTCTTCCTGCTCCTCTACCAGGAGCACCAACGCCGGCGGCGAAGACCACGGTGAGTACTGCACCTACGACATAGGGGAGGGGAAAAACAGGGGGACACACACGCAACACCCCGACCCCCACCCTCACCCACTACAACACACACACCAATGCATATCCAAACATTACAGTAACACCCTCCAGCCCCCCCGGAAGAATGCAAAGACAAAAGGAAATGAGGGTAACCATTGTATAATATCAAAATAGAGTAAGCAAAAATATACATATATACACTATTAACAAAATATACACCACGAATAGTAGTCCAGGTAATACACCATTCATAGTCCGTGGACCACTGGGCCCAAAATGCATGGGCGAGGCCCACACAAGATACCCGAACATGACGGAGAGAACACTGCAGGGGCATCAGATAGAAATACAACAGGCACCTCAGGGGGAAGGGAAGGGGGGGCACCTCAGCCGGATGAGTGCACGACGCCAGATCCACGAGGGGGCTTCATGCCCATTGATGTATCCTGGGGAGTGCAAAGCCACAGTCTCTCAAGTCTCTCCAGTGGGTGGTTTGCCCACTGTACCATCCTGGGGAGTGCAAAGCCACAGTCTCTCAAGTCTCTCCAGTGGGTGGTTTGCCCACTGCTTTATCCTGGGGAGTGCAAAGCCACAGTCTCTCAAGTCTATACAGTGGGTGGTTTGCCCACTGCTTTATCCTGGGGAGTGCAAAGCCACAGTCTCTCAAGTCTCTCCAGTGGGTGGTTTGCCCACTGGACTATCCTGGGGAGTGCAAAGCCACAGTCTCTCAAGTCTCTCCAGTGGGTGGTTTGCCCACTGGACCATCCTGGGGAGTGCAAAGCCACAGTCTCTCAAGTGGATAACAGTCTCCACTGGTTCTGGAGGGGGCTTTGTGCCCAGAGTGCTTCATCCTGTGCAGGACAGACGGAGTGGATGCATGTCTCCACTGGTTCTGGAGGGGGACTGGTGCCCAGAGTGCAACACTCACCCCGTGACGTTCCCTGTTGCGTCACTGCCCCTGCCGCTCATGGGCTAGCGGTTCTTGAGTTGGCGGTCCTTGCCCTGTTCAGCGGTGCTTGCCCTGTTCAGCGGTGCTTGACCTGTTCAGCGGTGCTTGCCCTGTTCAGCGGTACTTGACTTGGCGGTCCTTGCCCTGTTCATCGGTGCTTGCCCTGTTCAGCGGTGCTTGACTTGGCGGTCCTTGCCCTGTTCAGCGGTGCTTGCCTTGTTCAGCGGTGCTTGACCTGTTCAGCGGTGCTTGCCCTGTTCAGCTGTGCTTGCCCCGTTCAGCGGTGCTTGACTTGGCGGTCCTTGCCCTGTTCAGCGGTGCTTGCCCCATTCAGCGGTGCTTGACTTGGCGGTCCTTGCCCTGTTCAGCGGTGCTTGCCCTGTTCAGCGGTGCTTGACTTGGCGGTCCTTGCCCTGTTCAGCGGTGCTTGACCTGTTCAGCGGTGCTTGACTTGGCGGTCATTCATTTCCCAGCTGGGCTGGGGCTGGCGGTCCTTCATTGCCCAGCTGGGCTGTGGCTGGCGGTCCTTCATTGCCCAGTTGGGCTGTGGCTGGCGGGGTCCTCCTGGGCAGCTGGGCTATGGCTGGCGGGGCCCTCCTGGGCAACTGGGCTGTGGCTGGCGGGGTCCTCCTGGACAGCGACGAGGGGACTGGCGGTGGCCTCCTGGGCAGCGACGATGGGGCTGGCGGTGGCCTCCTGGCCAGCAGGGATGATGGCGGTCTTCTCCGCCGTGCTGCTCCTCCCAGACTTTGCGGCTTTCTTCTGCCCCTTCCCCACCTTGGGAGGAGTCACAGCTGAGTCCACACTCCCCCCGGGACCCCTGTGAGCGGCTTGGGTGGCTGGAGTCTTCCCCCTCTCTCGCCGGGCACTGGCCAACTTCTGGTGCTTCACAGGGGGGGGACTGGCTGTGCTCTGGCTCCGTGATACACTGGCTGGCCTGGTGGCCGGTGCACTCCACATACCTGTCACAACAGGCACCACTGGTCCTGGTGATTTTGTGGCTGAAGTGCTAGTAGGGGACCTATGAGTTGGACGTGGGGGGTGGTGGGAAATAGGTTAAGGGTGGACATGAAAAGTTGTTTGGAGACACTGGAACGGGTAGCTGGAGGGGGTTTGGGAGTGGAGGAAGAGGTGGTGGTTGTAGGAGGTGTAAGTTTTGTGGATTTGGGTGCAGGTGCATGTGCTGGAGGCTGTCGTATGGTGGATGGCTGTTGGGTGGGTGTGTGGCTGCATTTGTGTATCTTCGGAGGTGGTGTCACAGACACACTGGGAGAGGACACAGGGGACGCGTGAATGGTAGTGGGGGTGCTGAGTGCACGTGAGCGGGGTGTGGTGGTGGGTGTGCTGGTGCGGGACGTAGTGGCTGTAGTGGTAGTGCATGCAGGTGTGAGTGTAGATGAGACTGGGAGGGAGGAGGGAGACGAGGAGGAGGGGGACACAGTGGAGGCAGTGGATGTTGGTGTGTCTGTATGTGTGTGATGCTTGCGTGAGTGCCTGTGGGATGTTTGGTGCTTATGTTTACCTGAGCTTCCTATGTGCGGTGAGGTGTGTGCAGGCTGGTCTGATGGTGTGCTTGGGATAGGCAGAGGTACAGGGGATTGGGTCTGGGTGGAGGAAGTTGGAGGGGGGAGGCTAGACACAGGGACAATGGCTGCCATCAGTGCTGAGGCCAGAGTTTGAACGGTTCGATGAAGGGCAGCCTGACCAGAATGAATGCCCTCCAGGAATGCATTTGTGTGTTGCAACTCCTTTTCTACACCCTGGATGGCATTCAAAATGGTAGACTGCCCAACAGTGAGGGACCTGATGAGGTCAATGACCTCCTCACTGAGGGCAGCAGAGGTGACAGGGGCAGGGCCTGAGGTGCCTGGGGCGAAGGAGATGCCCACCCTCCTGGGTGAGCGGGCACGGGGCGAAGGCTGAGGGGCTGCTGGGAGGGCGGTGCTGGTAGGGTGGGTGGTGGCTGTACCTGTTGAAGTGGGGGGCCCAGATGTTGCCGCCGCCACAAGGGAGCTCCCATCGGAGGACGAGTCTGTGTCGCTGGTTGCAGATCCTGTGACCGCCGTGGTGCTCCCCTCGCCCTCCGTCCCACTGGTGTATTCCGAGTCCGTAGTGTGGGCCTCCATGCCCATGTGGGATGCAGCTCCCTCGTGCTCCGGTGCCACTGCTCCTCCGCCTGACGATGCTAATGCACACAAGAACAGGGAGACCACAAAAAAAGGGGGGGGAACAGAAGAAAGACAGGTTGAGTGCATGGCTTACCACTACCGTTGGCGGACAAGACAGACACAGCAGCCCCCTGCACTACGTCGCGCTGTTGGCCTCTACAGTGCAATTCCTGGGAAATGGCCTACAAGGCTATGGATGACATCTGCACACATAGATGACACAGGGGCATGAATGGCTGTACTTGGCACTCTACAGAGGTGGGGTGGGGGGCCACAGGGCCATGCCTTACGAAGGGGCCTAGCCTACGGAACTCGCCCTGGCCTAGGGAAACCCACAGCCCTCCTCCCCCACCCAGACCCCTCCACTGCGCGCAGTCAGCTGAATGAGAGTGTACTCACCCCCTTGTGTCTGCTGTGATGCCCTCAAGCGCCCATCCAACTCAGGGTAGGCCACCGCCAGGATCAGGACCATCAGGGGGGTCATGGTTCGACATGCACCCCTCCCACATTGGGAGGCCATCACCAGCTGAGCCTCCGCCATTTTCTTGCTCCAGCGGCGAATGTCCTCCCATCTCTTCCGGCAGTGGGTGCTCCGTCCCAGGGTCCGGACGTCCTTGGCGATGGCACGCCAAATATCCTTCTTCTGGTGGGCGCTGACCTACATGAAATGTACACGGGAAGAAGAGAAGTCATTACCAACTGCGCCGTGAGTGGCCCCCATCCCTACCCTTGCCATGTGGCACATGCACCCACCGTCTTTCATGCACCCAGGACTCTGCCCCCTTCCTTCTTACAGCCAGCCCTCTCCACACAGGCATAGCCCATACAACATACTCCCTGTGTACTTACCTGTTGGTCTGGAGGACCGTAGAGTAGCGTGTACTGGGGGAGGACCCCGTCGACTTGCTTCTCCAACTCCTCCGATGTGAAGGCAGGGGCCCTTTCCCCAGACGCACGAGCCATTGTCTCTTCCAGACCGAGGTCACAGCAGCACTTGCAGTGTAGGTCCTCTCCTGTCGAAGATCAGGTATCGAGTGATTCAACAGACAGAAAATGGCGGTCACGTCCGCGGTGGTGCGTACTATCACCGCCGGCGTACATCATCATTGGCTCCTGGGATTCATAGGGTCCAATGTTAACCAATGCAGCATTGCGCCGCGGTCTTCGACCGCCTACCGCAACGGTGTACAACGCCAGCGCAGTTACCTCACATCCCATTGTCCCGCTTTAGAGGTCAGGCAGCTGCCATTTCAGGGGCCCACATGGCCTAATTACCAACTGCGTCACACATACCTAGGCCTACTCTCAACACACATACAGGCCAGATTTTGTGTATGAATGGTGTTCTGTGTAGACTGTGGGTACATACCTCTGAGTTGTTTGACTCTGTGCTCGCTGTTGTCCTTCATAGACACCATCCGCTGGGACATGTGAGGAGATGGCGGAATCCTCCGGTGTACCGACCGCTGGTGGACTGTGGTATAGTTCAAATCTTTTAGTTAATATTTTGTTCATATTATGTGACACTTGTCTTTCTATAAATTCCTTTTATTGTTTTAATATTATTTGGTTGTTGGTATGTTCCGCTTCCCCCCATGCTGCTCCATACATGAGAGAGTCTGGAATGTGAGAGTTGTCAGTTGGAGATGAGTGGAGCAGCTTGGAGGTGAGGCTGGAGTTCCTGTGATGTATATCTTGAAGAATAAACTCATATATAAGACATCTGCTGTTCCCAGAATTCTATCTTCTACATTTCAAGAAAGAGTTTACTTCATTTTTGGCGACGAGGATGGCAAAACCCGTCGGTGAAAGAAAGATTACTTTGTTTCAGATGTAATTCACCATCACATTTGGCTAACAACAAAATGTGTCCAGCTCTCAATGCTGTTTGCAACAAGTGTGGGAACAAAGGACATTTTTTTAAATGCTGTAGGGCCATCGGAAAGAAAAATGCTAAGGTCAATGAAATTGAATGTAAGGACTGGGAGGAGGGAGAGCATAGCTTTGTTCTTCAAATAGTTAATGATGTCAATTGCATTTCTGATTTTTATTGTGCCTATCCGTCAGATATTGTGGAGGTGGGTGGTGTTGACATTTCTATAATGATGGATTCAGGAGCGAAATTGACCCTTGTTTCACAATCTGATTATGATAAGTATTTCTTAGGAAAAGTTACATTACATGTTCCAGATGTTACACCTTTTGGTTATGGCGGTAAACCCATTGAGCTCAAGGGTTATTTCAATGCGAACATTAACTTTAAAGGAAACAGGATTGTAGGCAAAGTTTATATTCCTGTTGTAGGAGACACAATATTAAGCTGGCCCCATCAGAAGTTATTGGGAATCATACTGAATCCTAATTCGGATCCTAAGGTGCAGGTGCAGGAAATAACAAATGTTAGTGGCGATTACATGAAAGAATTTCCCTGTGTTTTCAACAACGAAGTTGGTTGCATCAAGGGGTATAAGCATCGTATAGTTTTGAAAGACAATGACATTCCCAAAATTAGTAAAGTTAGAAACATTCCTTTTAGTGTTTGTGATAAGGTTAAGGTGGAGCTGCAGAGGTTGTTATCTCAAGGCATTATTGAGAAGGTGGAGGCGGCAGAATGGATTGCTCCCATTGTGGTTGCTACTAAGGGTTCAGGAGAAATCAGATTGTGTGTGGACCTGAGAAATCTTAACTTGGCTGTGGTTGAAGACAAATTTCCTCTGCCAAATATATCAGAGATGGTAGGTTCCCTTGGGAATGCTAAATTTTTCACTACGCTTGATCTCAGTTCAGCTTACCACCAAGTACAGTTGTGTGATGAGTCCAAACCTCTTACTTCCTTCATTACGCCATTTGGAGTTTACATGTTCAATAAAATGCCATTTGGTTTGTGTTCTGCTGCTTCTGTTTTCCAAAGATTAATGGTTGATATTTTGGGGGGCATTGAGGGCGTAAAGTTTTTTCAAGATGATGTTTTAATTTTTTCAGAAACGTTTGAACTGCACAAAGAATTAGTCAGGAAAGTACTCAGAATATTTCAGTCATGTGGTATTACATTGAAAGGTAATAAGTGCAGATTTTTCAAAACAGAAATTTCATATTTGGGTCATGTCATTTCCAGTGATGGTGTTAAACCAAAACAGGAATTAGTGACGACTATTGTGAATCTGGTTGCTCCAGAATGTAAAGGTGATGTTCAAGCCTTTTTGGGAATGTCAGAGTTTTATGCTAAATTCATTCCCGATTTTGCCAGAAGAAGTTCTTCCATAAGAAACCTGCTCAAGAAAGGTGTTGACTTTGTCTGGGATGCTGATTGTCAAACAGAATTTGAAGACTTAAAACAAGCCTTATCTAGTGCTCAGTCACTCAGCAGTTTCCGTCGTGGTTCACCTTGTTACCTTTCTACTGACGCCTCTGAGAAGGGTTTAGGATGCGTTTTGAAGCAGGTAGACAAAGGCAAGTTGAACAACATTGCTTTTGCTTCACGCAGTCTGCAAGTACTCCACGATTGAAAAGGAAGCTTTGGCAATATTCTGGGGCATCAGAAAATTCAAACAGTTTCTTTGGGGAACTAGGTTTGATGTGCATACGGACCATAAGCCTTTACGTGAGGTGTTTGAGAAGAAAGGTTTGGATAATATTTCATCTCGTATTTGTAAATGGATTGTGGGTCTGCAGGATTTTCATTTCACTGTTAAGTATGTGCCTGGGTGTGATAACAGGACTGCAGATTGTTTATCTAGGATGAGAGTAAGAAACTTAGATGAGAATGATTGTGAGGAGACTTGGTGGGTGGATGAGGAAGTGAAAGTTTGCAATATAACCGAGGGTTGTGTTTCTGAAGATGAGTGGAAGTTAGAGCTTGACAAGGATGATGAGTTGAAAAACATCAAAAGTATGTTGTCTGGTGGTAAGACTTGGTGCAATAAAGACAGGTATGGTGAACAGTTTAAGAAAATTTGGCATGAACTTTCTGTTTGCAATGATTTGGTTATGAGGGGTGGTAGATTAGTACCTCCTAAAAGTTTGCGTGGACGGTTGATGGATCTGGCTCATGAGGGTGATCAGGGAATTTGCAAAACGAAGGAAAGATTGAGATGTGGGTATTGGTGGCCTGGAATGGATCTAGAGATTGAGAGGAGAGTGCGTGAGTGTGTTGAGTGCAGAGTTGCAGATAAAAGTCAGAAACTTAGGACTCAACCAATGTTTTTGAATGAAATTCCTGTAGATGTGTGGGAGGAAATCTCCATTGATATAATGGGTCCTATAGGTTCTGGTACATCTTCAAAATATGTTATAGTTGTTATGGATGTATTGTCACTGTGGCCAGAAGTATTGATCACGCAAGAAGTTACCTCAACTGTTGTTATCCGTTTCCTATCTGAAGTATTTGGTAGAGAAGGTAACCCTAAATGTATTGTTTCTGACAATGGGGTTCAATTCACGTCGAGGTTAATGTGTGATTTTCTGAACTCCAGAGGTATTGTACATAAGAGGTGTGCACTATACCATCCAGAAACAAATGGTATGGTAGAACGATTCAACCGAACCCTGAAAGAAACTGTTCAATTAGCCAGGCAATTGGGTGAAGATTGAGTGAGTATGGTTAGATGTAAAGTTGAGGATTATCGTTTTACTCCTCATTCAAGCACCGGGCAATCTCCGTTTGTTCTGTTCAAGAAATGTTTTCCTCATACTAGGTTGGATCTTCCTTGGATGAAAAAATATACTCAAAAAGAACTTGATTGTGAGTTGCAAAAGAAAATTGCTGTTGAGAAAAATGTGCACTGTCAAAAAGAGAGAAAACGCCTTTATGACTTGCGTAAGTCTGTGAAGAAGGTACAAGTTGATGTGGGGGATTCTGTTAAAATCAAACTACCGGGAAAAACGAGTGGTGGACAGTCTCATTATAGTACATTTTTTAAAGTTGTTAAGGTTTTCCGAGGAGCGATAAAGGTTGATGATGGACGTATTTGGAATTTGAATAGAGTTGTTAAGTTAAGATGATTTGTTATTATATTTTTAATTTTTTTTTGTGTGTGCTTTTCTTGTTTTGAAAAAAGGGAGATAGTGTGGTATAGTTCAAATCTTTTAGTTAATATTTTGTTCATATTATGTGACACTTGTCTTTCTTTAAATTCCTTTTATTGTTTTAATATTATTTGGTTGTTGGTATGTTCCGCTTCCCCCCATGCTGCTCCATACATGAGAGAGTCTGGAATGTGAGAGTTGTCAGTTGGAGATGAGTGGAGCAGCTTGGAGGTGAGGCTGGAGTTCCTGTGATGTATATCTTGAAGAATAAACTCATATATAAGACATCTGCTGTTCCCAGAATTCTATCTTCCACATTTCAAGAAAGAGTTTACTTCATGGACCTGTCGACAATGGAGGAAAGAAATTTGATCATCACCTACAGGTTTGACCGTGCCACAATCCAGGAACTGTGTACCCAGTTGGAGCCAGAGCTGATGTCAGCAATCCGCCATCCCACAGGAATCCCCCCTCAAGTGCAGGTGCTGTCAGTGCTCCATTTCCTTGCAAGTGGGTCATTTCAAACAACTGTGGCCATGGCATCAGGGATGTCCCAGCCTATGTTTTCCAACGTATTGTCCAGAGTGTTGTCTGCCCTGCTGAAACACATGCGCAGCTACATCATGTTCCCTCAGGTGGAGGACTTGCCTACAGTGAAAGGCGACTTCTATGCCCTTGGGCATATCCCCAACATCATAGGTGCCATTGATGGGACCCATGTGGCTTTGGTCTCCCCCCCACAGGAGTGAACAGGAGTACAGGAACCGGAAGAGTTATCATTCGATGAATGTACAGATGGTATGTTTGGCCGACCAGTACATCTCCCATGTGAATGCCATGTTCCCTGGCTCAGTGCATGACGCCTACATCATGCGGAATAGCAGCATCCCTTATGTGATGGGTCAACTACAGAGGCACCGGGTGTGGTTATTAGGTGACTCTGGTTACCCCAACCTGTCATGGCTACTGACCCCAGTGAGGAATCCCAGGACCAGGGCAGAGGAACGCTACAATGAGGCCCATGGGCAGACTAGGAGGGTGATCGAACGCACCTTCGGCCTCCTGAAGGCCAGGTTTAGGTGCCTCCATATGACAGGTGGATCCCTATTCTACTCACCAAAGAAGGTGTGCCAGATCATCGTGGCCTGCTGTATGCTTCATAACTTGGCTTTGTGACGACAGGTGCCTTTTCTGCAGGAGGATGGTCCAGATGGCCGTGTTGTGGCAGCTGTGGAGCCTGTGGACAGTGATGAGGAGGAAGCAGAGGAAGAAGACATTGACAACAGGGACTCAGTCATCCAGCAATATTTCCAGTGAAACACAGGTGAGAATGCATTCCTGCCTACTACAAGTACTTTTACACTTCTACCTCTATCCTGTCTGTCGATTTCACCCAGTGTATGGTCACTGAGTTGTCACTTTCCCTTACGTTTTCACAGGTGTGGGTCCCAGCGTGTGTCATCTACTTACATTCCTCATGGATTAGAGCTGTGTGACATAGGTATGTTGACATGACTAATTACTGGAAATGTTGTCACTATCATTGCAAATACACTATTTAAAAATCACAGACAGACTCCAGATCTTTTGGTGCTTTAGGTGTGTTTATTTACATACAAAATATTGGAGGTGGAAGTTAAATGGTGAGGGGTGATGGCGGAGGAGTGTCCATGGCAGAGTCCAGTCTATTTGTCTCATAGGTGCATTGCCCATATGGGCATAGGAAGTGGAGATGGGGCTGTTCCAATATGGACAGGGTGACAAAGTGGGACAGTGGGATGACAATCAGGGTAGTCTCATTTTTTGGCGGGGTCTTGGCATCGTGCTCTGTCTTGTTCCTGGATCTCAGGGACCGCTTGCGGGGTGGTTCTCCGTCTGCAGGGGGTGGGGTGCTGGTTTGGTCGTCCTGTGGCGGTGCCTCCTGTCCACTAGTGCCGGCGGAGGTGGTGGGCAGTTCATCGTCCATGCTAGTGTCAGGGGCCCCTTGTAGTGCCACAGTGTCCCTCCTGGTGTTGAGTATTTCCTTTAGCACCCCTACAATGGTGCCTAGGGTGGAGCTGATGGTTCTCAGTTCCTCCCTGAAGCCCAAATACTGTTCCTCCTGCATGCGCTGGGTCTCCTGAAACTTGGCCAGGACCGTTGCCATCGTCTCCTGGGAGGTGTGGTATGTTCCCATGATGGAGGAGAGGGCCTCGTGGAGAGTGGATTCCTTTGGCCTGTCCGCCCCCTGTCGCACAGCAGCCCTCCCAGTTCCCTGTGTTCCTGGGCCTCCGTCCCCTGGACCGTGTGCCCACTACCACTGCCCCCAGGTCCCTGTTGTTGTTGGGGTGGTGGGTTATCCTGGGTTCCATGTAGTGGTGGACACACAGCTGATTGACGTGTCCTGGGGACGGAGGTATGGGCCCGCTGGGTGGGTGCTGTGCTGGTGTTACCAGAGGGGGGTAGGTCTGTGGTGGCCTGTGCCTATGTGAGGGGAACCGACTGTCCCGAGGCCCACGATGGTCCGGGCTGGTCATCTAGATCCAGTGGGCCTCTTCTGTGGGTGGGGTGGAGATGTCTGGACCCTCCTGTCTGGTGACGTTGGGTAGTGGTCCTGCAGGGGTGGAAAAGCATGATTATTGCATCTGTGTGTGTCATGGTGTGCAATGTGTGGGTGACCGTGTACCCCAGTGCTTGCATTCCTGAGTGGGGGCTTGTGTGATAATGGTTTAGGGGGGTGTATGGGTATGTGCAGTGGGCATGCTTTAGTGATGGGTGTCCATGCGTTGTTGTTGCATGCAGGGCTTGGTGTTGGGATGTGTGGTTTGTGATATTGGTACATTTGTGAGGAGTTGGAGTGATAGGGGTGGGGGCGAGGGTGGGGGTATGTGATAGCATGCAGGTAGGGTGGGGGATATGGTAGTTAAAGGGTTGACTTACCGGAGTCCATTCCTCTACCGACTCCTGCGAGGCCCTCAGGATGCAGAATCACCAAGACCTGCTCCTCCCATGTTGTTAGTTGTGGGTGAGGAGGTGGGGGTCCGCCGCCAGTCCGCTGAACTGCCTGGTGGTGTCTTGAGACCACGGAACGCACCTTCCCCGTAGGTCGTTCCACCTCTTCCTGATGTCGTCCCGATTTCTTGGGTGTTGTCCCACTGCGTTGACCCTGTCGACTATTCTTCTCCATAGCTCCATCTTCCTTGCAATTGAGGTGTGCTGCACCTGTGCTCCAAATAGCTGTGGCTCTACCCAGACGATTTCCTCCACCATGACCCTGAGCTCCTCCTACGAAAACCTGGGGTGTCCTTGCCGTGCTATGGGGTGGTGTAGGTGATGTGTGGGGTGGTGTGTGTGGTGATAAGTGTGGTGATATGTAGTGGTTTGTGGTGTTTTGTGCGTGGAAGTTGTGTGGGTGATGGTGTTGAGTGCCTGTGGCTGCTAGTTTGTGGATGGTGGTGTCTCTCTCTGGCCTTCTCTCTGTAATAATGGTCGTAGGGGTTTGTGGGTGATGTGGGTGTGTGTTTTATATTGTAATGGGTGTGTGGGAGTGGTGTGTGTATGTGTATCAGGTGTGTGTATTTCGAATTGTCCAATGTGGCGGTGTTTTGTAGAAGTGTGTGTATCTTGAGCGCAGCGGTGTGTACCGCCAATGGAATACCGCGGTTGAAAGACCGCCGCGTGGATTCGTGTGTCGTGATAGTGTGGGCGTATTTCTGTTGGCGTGACGGTGGAGGATTTGTTTTCGCCAGTTTATCACTGACCTTTGGTGTGGCGGACTTGTGTGGGTGTCTGAATTTTGTCGGATTTTGAGATGTGGGTCATAATAGCTGTGGCGGAATTCCGCTGCTGCGGCGGTGTGTTGGCGGTCTTCTGCACGGCGGTAAGCGGCTTTTACCGCCAATGTTGTAATGACCCCCTAAATCTGTTCACACTTACAAATCAACATATATATTACATACGTAGTATTGCAATTTATGTATGTCTGGATTTAATATCTTTTATTTTCAACTCCACCAAAGCATTTCTGTGCTTGACATGCCCATTTACATACTCCACAACTACCACATTTATAAACACCTTTATTATGTGTATCTAACCAGTTTGTATCTAATGATCTATTTGGATAGCTAGGACATAAAGAACTGCTCAGAGTTTTCCCTTTACAGTAAGTAGCTATCGGTTTCCTGCCAATATATTTTCTCAATGTCTGATTCTGTATAAGGATCTGCCAATACTTACTCATACTTTTTAGTAATATAGCCAAGTTATCTGTATAGTCCAAAAATATTCTTATATGACCATCTTTATCTTTCCTTTTTTTCTTTGTTGTCAATCCCAGTGTCTGTTGCTGAGAAATACATAATGCCTTTTTCAAAGACTTTTTCACAATCTCTTCCTTATATCCTATATCTAAAAAACGTTTCTTCATGTCATGTAAACATTCATGGAAATCTTTATCTCTACTACAGTTTCGTCTTGCTCTTATCATCTCTCCATATGGTATTGCTTCTAATTGACATCCAGGGTGTGCACTTGTAGCATACAATATTGAATTACAACATGTCGGTTTTCTATACAGTTTGCATTCAATCTTATTATCAACCACATATAGTTCAACATCCAGAAATTCTATATGCGTTGTACTGTAACAATAAGTAAATTTCATGTTCACCTCGTTACTATTCAGGTAGTCACAATACGCATTTAATTTCTCCAGAGTCCCTGCCCATCTCATAAAACAATCATCTATATATCTCCCCCAATATAAGATGTATGTATGCCAGTCTGCTGCTGCATGTCCCCATATCCAGTTCTCCTCAAACCAACCCATAAACAGATTAGCGTATGAGGGAGAAAATCTCTACCCCATCGCAACTCCTTGCTTTTGTCTGAACCATTATCCATTAAATAAAAAGTAATTGTGATTTAGAATAAGATCCATCATTTCTATTAACATATCTGTGTGATCCAGTAGACTTGCTGACCTCTTATTTAACATATGCTTAATAGCATTAATACCTGCTTCATGCCCTATACTAGTATATAGATCCTCCACATCCAATGTCACCATGTACATATTCAGTTTCCAATTCAATTCATATCTACAAGCATATTCAACAAATGTTTAGTATCTTTGATATATGATGGAAGATTCGCTACCAGCGGTTGTAAAAATATATCAACAATTTCTGATATTTTTTCTGTGGGCCCTCCTGTTCCTGATACTATTGGTCTCCCTGGGGAAAATGACAGATTTTTATGTATTTTCGGTAAAGTATAGAAACAAGAAAATTTAGGACGATCAACCCGTAAATATTTGTACTCATCCTCATCTAGTATATGTTTTTCAAACCATGTTTTTACCATCCTATTGTATATATAATATTACTGGTTAGATTTATAATAGGATTGTACTGCAATCTTTCATAACATGCAACTTTGTTCAATTGTGTGTAAATCTCTTTATCATAATCACATCCATTCATCATTACCACATTTCCTCCTTTATCTGCTCTCCTAATAATTATAGCATTATCTCTTTGAAGAGTTTTCAAAGCCATGTATTCTTTATAGTTCAGATTGTATTTTCTCCTATTCTGAGAAGCTATTGTCATTTGTTTGTCTAAATCCTCACTGACCAATTTGTTATCTGTGGATAATTTGGGTATCCATGTGGATTTTTGTCTAAGACCACTACTGACATGTACATCAGATATAATATTTAAATCCTGTAATACTCTAGAGGAAGTAGCTGGAAAATCCTCATAGTCTGTAATCGACATAAGGGCTACTGTGTCTCTAATATCTTGTATAGATAAAGCACGGAGTGATCCCTTAAATGGAGACATACTACTCTCTCTACCATGTCTAAAATATAATTCAAAACATTTCTTGAGTTTAAGCTTCCTCACAAATTTGAATAAATCTATTTTTGATCTACATATGTCTCCTTTACTTATAGGGCAGAATCCTAATCCCTTATTCAAAAGAGTTAATTCCTCTGGTGTTAAGATTTTATCAGATAAATTTATCACAATATTATCTTGTCCCAAACATGTACTTATACTTTCCTGTCACAGGATCTTGTCTTCCTCCCTATACGTTCCTCATGTGTTTTTACTCCTCTTCCCTCTCCTTGTTTTCCTTCTCAATCCTTTCTCATATTTTGATCCCGATAAACTTGTTTTATCCTCCACCTTTCTTGTAAAAAAGCACTTGAATCTGTCTGTAAAGTTGATGCTTGTCCTTCAGTATTTTCCACCTAGCTATCACTGGTTGATAAAATGCTTTTCAGTGTTGCTGTTAAACTAATAGAGGTAACAGTTGGTGCCTTAGGTAAAGTACCTTTAATTAAGTGATCATATTTTCTCGAAAATGGAAAAACTCATTCAAATAGTCTTGTTCATCTTTTTTCTATTTCCTAGCCTTTCTCTCTTTTATAACCCTTTGAAAGTTTGTAATTATATTATTAGGGATATCTAATTTGTTCTGTTGCTATCTTTAAATTCAAATCCTCAATCTCTTTTTCCAAAGTTAGAATTTCTGTTTGTAATCTTTGAACTTTCCTCTCTGCGTTTTCTATAAGTATATCCATTAACCTTATTGAATTAGATTTCAGTTCTTCTTCCCACCATATCAATAGATCTGTATCAAGATCATCTTAAGTAGGAAATATATTAGATCTAAGCCCTTTAGGTATTCTATTTAGTTTTTTATATTGTTTCAATGTGGCACTATCCCAACATTTAGACATCTCATTCTTTTTTAATTTATCTACCCTAATAAACTTTTCCTGTAAGCCTTCTTTTCTCATCTGACTTCCACCCTGAATTGCTTGTTGTACTGTATGTCCACTATTCAAATTACTGAACAGTTCCTCAGCCAATCTATCTCTGTCTACTTTTTCACTCATTATTTCTACATCTTGCTTACAGAGAGGCTGTATAGTCCAAATACGAATATATTGAGTGTCTGATTGGGAGCAGCCTCTTCACAATAAACAATCTAACTACTAAGAAGGGCTGGTGTTAAGTGGACAAGGCGCTCTCCATAAGTAGAATCTTAGTAAGCCACACGGTGCTTATAACAAGGTACCTCCCCTACAGAACCTTGTAAAAGAACAATCCTAAGACTGTTCTAAACATGCAAAAAAAAACTAAAAGCACCAATAGGGGTGTGTTCAAAATAATTCTTCTTTATTATTTCTTCACTTTTGCTCCAGCCAAGTCAACACGTGTTTCATCTGGGTTAGATTTCCCCTTGACTTCCTCAGGACTTTTAAGGCTGTCAACAGTATATAAAAAAATACACAAGAATATCCATTATATCTCTTCTATTTCTCTATTTCTATTTCGTACATACGTACAAATGTAAAACTACATAATAATATATACAATCTAATTACATAGTGCCTGGTGGAATTCATACAAATTATATTCTCAATCAGAATAACAAATATTGAGTTCTCATTCTCCTTGTTTGTGCATCGTTTTGTTATTTTTGGCACTTTAAATATTAGGAATACTTAAGAAATGTACACTAAATAGGTTGGGTTGAGAGTCTTCACCTGTGTGTGCATGTTTTGGAACACATGGAGTTTTGACACGTCACTAAGGACTTTGATCTTAGCATATTGGAGAATAATAAGGTTTTCACAGTACTGTGTGTTGATCATAATTTGTATGATTTCCACCAGGCAGTATATAATTAGATTGTATATATAATTATGTAGTTTTACATTTGGACGTATGTACGAAATAGAAATAGAGGAAAAGAAGAGATATAGGGCCAGACGTATCAAGAAAGGGGTTTGTGAATCGCAAATAGCGGTTTTTAAGAAATCGCTATTTACGAGTCGCAATATGCCATGTATCACTATTACGATTCGGAATCAGCGATTTCTTAAAATTCGCTTTGTGGTTTGTGAAGCCCAAATACCGAATCGCAGTTTGCGAGAACGCAAATTGTGATTCAATAATTGAAAATCGCAAATTGCGAGAACGCACACCTGGAGGAGCCTGATGACATCACAAGGAGGAAGTGAGTCATCCCAGGCAGGTTGCAGGTGCCACACCCAAAGGAACACTCTGAGAGAGACAGCCCAGCCACAGTGAGCAACTCTGTGAAGAAGGCAGGACTGCAGAACCACCATGGACACCTCTGCACAGGTAAAGGAGAAGGGAGAAAGGAAAAGGAAACTAAAGTTTAGTGAGCAAGAACTGGAGGTGCTCACAGAGGAGGTTGTGAGGAGCCATGACCGTTTGTTTGGTAAAAGCTCACTCCAGGTGCCTGAGAGTGAAAAGCGCAGACTCTGGGCAGACATTCAGACCAAAATCTGCACTGTTGGAGTTGCGCAACGCTCTGTGGAGGAGATAAAGAAGAGGTGGTACGACCTGCGTTCCCGTGCCAAGGAGAGGGTGGCAAGACGACTGCAGGAGGCAAGGAGCACAGGAGGCAGCCCACCCACAGAGACACCCTCCAACCCGATGGAAGACCTAGTGGAGTCGATACTCCTCCCAGAAGCAGTCAGTGGGGTCACTGACATCGACACATCCGGCACACCAAGCACCAGTAAAGGTAAGTGCAATATTGAAATGTATCCCCATATGTGTATATACAAATGCCCCTTAGGAATTAGCAAGTAGGGCAAAGCATTGTGAGAAGAAGTCCATTCCACATCTTAGAAGCAGCACAACAATGCCTTATGGGAGTGGTAGTCCACAACCCAGAGCTGAAAGTAGCACATAGAATGTAATTAGGCAGAGCGACACCCAGAAGAACACAACACCCACAACATTGTGATGAGAAGTAACTGTAAATTTATTACCATTGTGTGACCTTTGGTGATACATACATAACTGACATGCTGCACATTGACGTTGCAGGTGGCCCAGGCCCAGCAGCTTCTGCAAGTGCCGTTGCGGGGGATACTGAAACCCACCCTGCATCTGACTCAAACACCAGCGAGTCACAGAATATAGCGCCCATCCGACACAGGGCTAGGGCTGTACCGCTACCCGAACTTAGCCAGGACACTGATGACTTGCAGAATGACGCCCACACACCTTCCCCAAGTGGCAGATGCACTGGTATGTAGGAGTCCCATCCCCAGCGTAGCACAACACCCCGCAGGAGGCCTATGTATGCAGGCGCACAGGCTTTTGAAGCAGTTGAGGGACCATCAATGTTCGGTGGCCGGGAATCTGTTACGTTGAAGCAGCAGCACCTGCGAAACAAGAAAATCTCTGCTTTACAAATGCAGATGCAGGTGCACAATTCAAACATGGGGGGGCTGCATCGGCAGTTGGAGTGCCTCAATTCGAACCTCACTAAACTGCATGAGGGACAGATCCAAGCATCGGAGAACACCAGGGAGCTGACAATTGCAGTGAGGGAACCGTGTACTGAGCTGCGCCACGACAGAGTTAGCCATCGCAGGCAGGAGAGACGTTTTATGGGGATGTTTGGTGGTTTTTGTCGCTCTGTCAATCGCCTTGCAAATTCAACAGCCCTCATATTGCGGCGTGCTGTGGCCGCATAGGTGGAGGCAGCACACAGCAGAAGGGATGTGGCACAAGGACTGGTGCAGATCACAAATGTGCTTGACAACATGCTGGGTAACAGCTCCGCCACTCCCAGTGAACTTGGACTGGGGGACACTGAGGACACATCTTGCCTCAGCAGCGTAGCTCTGCCCACAACTGATGCTAGGCGTCGCAGTGCCAGGCACAGCACTGCCACTGAGGCAGAAAACAGAGGTGCCAGTGAGGCGACTGCACACTCGAGTGGCTTGCGTGGCCGTAGGAAATGAGAGTAATGGACACAGGGGACTGTTAATCTTTGTGTCATACAGTAAACTATGAATGAATAGTGAAATACTGTGATCTGCTTTTGTTTTTAGTTTCATTTACTTATTTTTGCTGCTAGTGAAACTGATGATACTTGACATTAAGGTAATAAATTTACTTACTACTAGTACAAATGTCAGTGGAGTTGTGTTGTTCATACTTACGTCTGAAATGGTTGTGCGTGATGTCAGCACGCCTTTGCCTGCCCTCTGCTGCACTGGTCCTGTCTGCTGGCTGTAGGGGTTGTATGGCATCATCATCCTCATCAGATTCAGAATCAGATATTTCCACAGGTATGCCCCTGGTGGTTGCTATATTGTGCAAGATTGCACAAGTTGCCACTATTCTACATGTTGTCTCTGGGCTGTACTGGAGTGCCCCTCCACTTTTGTGGAGGTACCGGAAGCGACTCTTCAGCAGCCCAAAGGTGCACTCCACCACATTGCGGGTTGCCCTGTGTGCTGCATTGTATCTCCGTTCAGCAGGTGTTGTAGGATTGAGGTAGGGCGTCATCATGTAGGTGCGCACTGCGTAGACACTGTCTCCTGGAAGGAACAGAGGGTATGATGAGTAGCTGAGCCATCTGACGTCACCACACCATCAATGCGCCACTGTACAGAGGGTCAATACCTAGTAGATATCCTTCTCCAAACTCCCCAGCTAGCAGTCTTGTGTGAATCCCGCCTTGGCGAAAGATGTTCGAATCATGTGTGCTCCCTGGGTACCTGGCCACGAGATCAGTTATGATATAGGAGGCATTGCATATCACCTGTATATTCATGGAATGTTGGTATTTACGGTTGCAGTACACATGCTCTGTGGCTGATGGTGGACAGATTGCAACATGTGTCCCATCTATGGCACCTAGGACGTGGGGGAACTGTGCTATCTGGTAGAAATCAATTTTTGTCTGCTGTATTTCCTGTGGGGTGTGGGGGAATCGGATGTACTGGTGTATTCTGCTCAGCATGGCGTTGATAAATGCATTGAAAAATCTAGAGAGGGCACTCTGTGATACCCCTCCAGCTGCTGCAATGACCCCTTGATAGCTCCCTGAGGCAAGTAGGTGGAGGAAGCATAATACCTGCACATGGGTGGGTATGCTATTTGTCCTGTGTGTTGTGCGCTGCAGTATTGGTTGTAGCTCAGCTATGAGGTCAAGTATCATGGCTGAGTTCAACCTGTACCTCCCAAATATTTCCTCCTCAGTCTGGTCAAAAAGGGTTATGCGCACTCTGAAAATGCGCTCCTGTCTCCTCCTCCCTCTCCTCAAACCTGCCAAGATCCTCATTCTCCTCGCCATAACGTAGAGTGCAGCCATTGTGGAAAAGAGTCTGAGGCATTCTGGGCCTCATTATATAGGTTGCACCTGGTTACCACCTGGTTTCACTTAGTGGTATTTTGCATGTGCAAAATGCCATTCTGCAAAAAATCGCAATTTGCGATTTTTGGGTGCATCGAATTGCGAATTGGTTTTGCGTGTCGCATTTTGCATCTCGCAATTTCCGGCTTGAAATACCGAATCGCTGATTGCGATTCGGTATTTCATGTCGCAAATTGCGAGTCGCAAAATGCGACACGCAAAACCAGGTCACAACGCAAAAAATCAAAATTTTTGCGATTCCTTATTTTTGGTCTGTGAATGCCTTTCATGCATCACAAACCACGTTTTTGCATTCGCAAACGGCCAAATTTAGCAATTCGCACCGTTTGCAAATGCAAAAACGTTTGATACATCTGGCCCATAATGGATATTTTTGTGTATTTTTATATACTGTTGACAGCCTTAAAAGTCCTGAGGAAGTCAAGGGGATATATAACCCAGATGAAACACATGTTGACTTGGCTGGAGCGAAAGTGAAGAAATAATAAAGAAGAAGAATTTGGAACATACCTTGGGACTCATAATGTATTGTTTGTATACTAAATGGAATACAGGTGCGCTTAGTTTTTTTTGTATGTTTAGAACAATCATAGGATTGTTCTTTTGCAAGGTTTTGTAGGGAAGGTACCTTGTTATAAGCACCGTATGGCTTACTAAGATTATACTTATGGAGAGCGTCTTGTCCACTTAACATCACCCCTTCTTAGTAGTTAGATCTCTTTAAAACATATGTGTGGGGGACTGCTTTCGAACTGCTCTCTGACCGTAAGCCATTAACAGAAATTTTCACAACCAAGGGTGCTGGTAGGGCTACTCCTAGAATTGCGAAATGGATATACCGGTTACAGGAATGTAATTTTAAACTAAAATATGTACCAGGCAACAAGAACAAAAATGCTGATTTTTCATCTCGATTAGCATTACAATTGAATGAAAAAGAAGGGGATGAAGACAATGAGGAAGAATGGGTAGTGGCGAGTGTGAATGAGTCATGTAAAGGGCTGTAACAGAAGAGGAATGGAAACAGGCGATTGAGCAAGATGAGGTATTAAGGCAATTAATGAACGGGTCTGTCCAATGCTACGTATCGGTTTTAAGTGTAATGAAGGGTTACGGAGATTACAAAATGATATGGTCAGAACTGTTCTTAATGGATGGCATACTAAGGAGGAATGGAAGATTAATAGTGCCAGTGGGTTTGAGAAGAAGGATGTTAATTGTATTGCATGAAGGACATGGTGGCATGTCAGGTATGAAAAGGAGGGCCTGTGTTGACTTTTGGTGGCTGGAATGGACAGGGAAATAGAAAGATCTGTGCAGAATTGGGTGGTATGTATGTGTAGTGATGAGTCTCACAAGTCAGAGGAATCCTCCATCTCACCCACCAAATTACCAGAGAAGCTATGGCAGAAAGTGGCCATGGATGCATGTCCAATATCCATTCAACGGCAAGGGGATAAAAGGGAAGTATGCTTTGGTAGATTATTTTCTAAATGGCCTGAAGTGGCTTTTGTGAAGAACATAACATCATCTGGTGTTGAGTACTTCGGTGAAGAGGTAATCTGAATAGAGGGCTATTCCGAAGACATTGTAACAGACAATGGCCCACAATTTGTGGCAATGGAATTCCAGCAGTATTTGAAAAGGGTGGCTATATCACAATTTTGACCCTCTGTATACCATCCAAAAGAAAATGGTCTTGTTTTGAGATTTAATTGTGTCAAAAAAGAGTGTGTACAGTTGAATGCTGAGTGTGGTGATGATTGCGAATTGGGCATCAAGGATAAGTTGTGGAATAATCATAATACGCCACATTCAGCCATAGGAGAAACTTATTTTTGCTTGCTGAAAGAAAGACATGCTAGTACCAAGGTGACTCCTGCCTGGATAAATAGGTTAGTCAGTAAGAAACCCAACGTAGAGAATAAAAGTTTATCAAGAAAATTATGCAAACCGACATAACGAGAAATTGAAACACAAGATTAACAAGTTCATGGTGGAAGATTGGGTGAGAACATCCCTTGTAGGTGGACAAAAGTCTGGGGGATCAAAGCGGTCTAAACCAAAACAAGTGAAGAAGGGTATTGGAATTCGTTTATGGTCGGATGACAACAAAATATGGAGCATAAAAAAATCACTATGTGTAATGAGTTAGAATGTAAGAAACACAAGGGCTATGATGAGGATAAAATTGTATCTGATGAATAGTTTAAGCTGAAGCCAAAATGTGTGCAAAATACAAGAAGTCGAATCAAAAGTAAACCTGTTTGTCATAATGACTGTGTATGTACATGAAGAGGTCATTCTAGATAATAAAAAAGTTTTTGTATTGTGTTCTATATATAATGTTGTAATGCAGTGTAGTTTTTTGTTGTAAAGAAGGGAAACATGCTGTATCTTAGCAACTGGATGCTTTCCCTGCTGGATCCTAGACTGTGGAATCTCAGGAGCAGAGAGCAAGCAGTTGCTGAGAAGGAAGGACATGTTGGTCTTGGCTAATAGAAAATTGCGTGACTTGAATAAATTGAACTCCGGTTCGTAAAACAGAGGATTGTGATAACTCAGATTGTTCTGTAAATTTGGGAAGTTTGGAACCTTTTCACCCAATTGGTTTGACATAGCAATAAAATCAATCATACCACCAGGCCCTTCCCTGTGGAGGCAATTAGCTTCTGGTCTGTTATGGAAACTAAACCTATAGTGGGTGTTAAATCCTTCTTGTTCATGATTTTATTAAATAAAATCCTCACAATAATTATATGTACAAAATGGAAGTAGTCCACATTGCTGTGCCCAATGCACCACAGACTGTTTCTTCAAGAGTGTGCAGTCTCCTGTAAAAATCAATCCCTCGCCAGATTACTGCAAAATCTCTCTCTAGCTCGTCAAGTACTAGCAGCCTGACCGAGTGAGTTTGCTGTCTCCGAGTTGTAATAAATAAAGATATTGTGAGAGAAATTAACAACAGAAAAATAAAAGTATATAATACGAAAATTCGGGGAATTGCAATATATTTTAGCAATCCTACACGCTAAAGAGACAGAGACCAGCGCTACCAGGCGCCCTTATGGCACCCTATAGTGGAAAAAACAACCAGAGTCACCAGAGAAGAAAACACATTAATGTATACAGTGCCACACACATGACACAAATTTATCAAACCACCCCAGAGAGAATTATTCAATTTACTGGCAACACCAGGCACATTCCAAAACGTTTAGTTGAGATTCATAGTAGATACTGCAATTGGGTTTTTAGTGGATGACTCTGACCCAGCTTGATGGGGGAATTTTTTACAAGAATTTGATCTGATTGGAAAGGTGATCAGAGAACTGGGCTCACTATATCCATGAATGATAAGTCCTTAGAACCATGGTTCAAGAACTCCCTTTTCACTGACACAGAACCCTTGAGTATTGGCAGTATACTATGGTTGGAAGAACAAGATACAATGGTCCATATTCCTGCTGCCCAAATTTTACTTAAAAGTCAAACAACCTGCTGCACAGTTTCCAGAGATGAATATCGAGTGTGAATAGCAATGGTAGGTGGCCTTCTCTATGGTACTAGTGGTAGAGCAGAATTAGAGGACGCAACGTTACTTGTTTTATAAAAATTGCCAGGAGAGACTGGCTCGATATTGCTTGATGACATACCAGTGCACATTAATCTGTGATGTAAAAAAATACAATCAGCTGTGGATCTCTAAAATGAATGACAACTTAGTCCCCATCTCTTTTTAAGGGCTAATTGCCACCCATGGTACTCTCCGGATAGCAATTATATCTTTGTACAGATTACTACTACTACAGTTGAGATTAGCCCTTGTTTTGTTGTGGATGTGAAATAGGGACATTTATGAGGACAGTCACCAGGGAGGTGGCTTCTGAGGGTAGTTGCAGTGCCTTTGAGTGTGCCCTATTGCCAGTGTCCACATGAGAAGAGTTAGCATTTAGCCTTTAGAGGTATTGTAATTAATGAATTTGAGTAAGACAGAGTAGACCCTGTCTAAGAATTTTCGAGTGCATGTACATGCAAGTGTTAAGGTGCTTGAAGCTACGACTCCGCAGGGGACCTCTGGTATGTTAAATGCTGATGAAGATTACGCTGTTATACTTTCCAAGTGTCGTCCAGTTGGCCCACTCTAACAGCCTCTGCATCACAAGCCTGCATTACCCAGACAGCTTGATGTCCTCTTCCGTGTTCCTTGTTTTAATATCTCATTGAGAGTTGAGTCTCTGCCCCTAAGTATTGCCAATATAGGGTCAATAAATGTTGCAAGAGCTACCTTAAAGGCCTTCATGTGACTATCTGGACTATAGCTTTCTAGTTGTTCATAGCTCAATACATGACTTGAGATTGCTCCTGTATCAGGCTCCCTAATTTGGGATACTGTATTGACCACTGCTTAAATAGAGGCTTGGTTCCAGCAGGTGCTCTCCTTCCATGGGTATTCATGGGCCGCACAGTATCTTTTTTTCTTGCTCAGTGGCAGAGAGCCCAAAAATGTATTACTATTGGAGAGTCTATTATCTGTTGTGATTGATAAGTCACCATTAGAGGTACAGGGGTTACGGACCACTCCTACTCCCCCTAGCCCTCAGCCCCCGAGCCTCTCAGTTCTTGTGTATAATCTCATTGGCTGTAAAATCAGGGGCTGGATCTGGGTCAAAGCCAGGGCCTGTAATGAAACACTCAGGCCCTCATTATGAGTGTGGCGGTCTTAAGTCCCTGAGGTGCAGACCGCCTGCTCCTGTATCAGGCTCCCTAATTTGGGATACTGTATTGACCACTGCTTAAATAGAGGCTTGAGTCCAGCAGGTGCTCTCCTTCCATGGGTATTCATGGGCCGCACAGTATCTTTTTTTCTTGCTCGGTGGCAGAGAGCCCAAAAATGTATTACTATTGGAGAATCTATTATCTGTTGTGATTGATGAATTACCATTAGAGGTACAGGGGTTACGGACCACTCCTACTCCCCCTAGCCCTCAGCCCGAGCCTCTCAGTTCTTGTGTATAATCTCATTGGCTGTAAAATCAGGGGCTGGATCTGGGTCAAGGCCAGGGCCTGTAATGAAACACTCAGGCCCTCATTACGAGTGTGGCGGTCTTAAGTCCCTGAGGTGCAGACCGCCGCATTATGATTTCGGTGGTATGGCCAAAGCCAAACTGCCACAACGCTGCCAATCCTGCAGGTGTGGTCGGACCGCCATAGGCGGCAGTGAGCTCCTCCGGGCTGGCGGCATACCTAAGACTGCCGGGCATAGTATTAGGCAGCAAACCACCAGGCTTTTCGCTGCAATTGACCCACCACAAAAACCTGGCGATAACGCACCCTGCAACAGGAATCTCCATTCCTCTTGCCAGCACAGGCATCCCTACACATTTGCAGCCCCACAACCCCCACTCGCCCACACACTTCCTGACACACTCACCCACACACTTCCTGACACACCCCTCCACCCAACCGCATGCTTACATACAGGCACCCCCACCCAACTACATGCATACATCCAAACACCCCCACCCAACTGCACACAGACACGCACCCCCACTAGCTCGCACACAGACAAGCACCCCCACTCGCTCACAGACCGATACATACCCCCACTCGCTTGCACACAAGTGGACATGCACCCCCACTTGCTCACACACAGACACACCCCCCCACTTGCTCGCACACAGACATGCACCCCCACTTGCTCGCACACAGACACGCACCCCCACTCACTCGCACACAGACATGCACCCCCACTCGCTCGCACACAGACACACACTCCCACTTGCTTGCATGCATACGCTCACCCCTCTGCATTCATGCACACCTTCATCCCTCCGCATACATTCACACCCCCACCACCGCCCTTTGCATTCATATACACACACACTCCCACCCTATGCATTCATGCACCCCCACCCTCCGCGTACATCACACCCCCAACACCACACACTCATACAGTCACACCCACACGCACGCACACCCATGCTCGCACACATACACGCACACACCACACACATGCACCTAAGACACATGCCCCCCCTCTCTTTCTGGTCAGTTCACCTACCTGACAGGGCCACACAGCAGCCCACGTCAAGGTGGTCATCCGGGAGGGGGTGGATGTCAACGGTTCCACTGCAAATGCAGCAATGTCGTGCAGGGACTGCCGTGCCATATTACTGCTTGTAAGATTGTGGGCGGAGTCCTTCTGGCGTGGCGGTGCCGGCCATGGAACCGCCTCTCACCCGCCATCTGTCACGCCGATGGTGTCCGATTACTGCCTGTTTATGGATGGAAATCCATAGGTGACACGTAACACAGCAGTTTTCGGACCGTCAACCGCTTTGATGGTGGTCTTCGCAAAAGACCACTGAAGTCAAAATGAGGGCCTCAGTCTCATAATTTATGGCACCCATGGTATTAAGAAGAAAACTTGTTATTGAGGCTGTTAATTGGGGGTAATTAATTGACTTGGTGGAACAATGGATTCCCTCTTACCCATAATTTTCACTCTACGAAGATCCTGTTGAAATAAAACTATGAGAGCCAAGAGCGATGGCCCATCCCAGCCTCATCCTGCCACATCCAGGTACAGATGGGCTCCCTATTAGCAGAGTTTTCAATTGTTTGCACTCTCAGTTGTGTACCATGCACGTCCCATGCTGCGGAGACTAGTGACACTTCAAATATGCCCCACTTGGCACAGATTGTGTCATTTCCGGGTGGAGGAGCCTGGGGTATTTGGTCCTGGTCCCCAATGAAGCACAGTCTAGTAGTAAGACAGAGAAGCGCCTCACACCACAAAGACCAGTGGCAACTTAAATGTGCCCTGTTCTGCGCAGATTGTGTCATTGCCAGGTGGAGGAGCCTGGGTCTTATGGTCCTGGCCCCAAAAGAAGCCCAGTGTAGGGGAAAAGCAATGTGATAAATCTGCAACCTCCTTGAGAAAAGGTTGCCTCTAAGCTATAATTTCTACATAAATATAATTAGAAATGACTCTGAAATTTATGTGAGGTTGTATGCGGAGAGATACTTCTTGGTTGTCCTGTTTGCTGTGATAACTAACAAGGAAACCAGGTAAAGATCCCAATTCAGGTACAAATGGAGGTTTGCTTTTTAATGACTCCGGGGGACTGTGAACATCATTTTGACCTGTGATGCTATTGTCTTTCTATAAAACATAATTAATAGCTATTTCAAACATGATGTAGCAAACTTCAAAATGTTATAGCTTAAAAGAGTATCACAGTCAAAAGATGCAGTAACAAAATGTATAAAAAATGCCTAAATTATGCTACCACTTAGAATTTAATAGTCCTTTACAAATGCTTCTCCCTCCACCTTTCAGATTACACTCTCATCCCCTCGGTTGTTCTCGTAATAACTATTCTCTTTGTTTCTGTTCCATTGATCAAGTGATGTTCTAAGAATAAGGGATGGCACAAGTTATGATTTGTGTGTTGTTCAGGAGAATTTCAGTAGTTTTGCATCTTTAAGCAAGAACCACCACTCAGTTTTTTTTTATGTGTTTCCTTCAGTGAATTTCATTGTTGGTTAATGATGTACTTCACTTCCAACTTCTGTTGCATACATTATGGCCATGAACAGAGTGTGTTGAATGTAGTGCCTGACCTGCAGCACGTTCCAGCACCGTAACCACATCATCTCCCCAACCCTACTGAAGAGGGTCTTTGATCATGCTGAGATGGGGTTTGCTATAGGGCTTGACACAGGTGAGGCCCAATGGTCAATCTCCACTGTGACAGTTGGCTTCAGGATCTGGCTTGGGCCCTACACCCAACTCACCACAAGTGGCAAATCATTTCTGCACAGAGGTATTGGACCATAGAGCTTTGACCATACTCTTATCCTATTCACACCACACCAATCCATTCCACCCCACCCAT
Source organism: Pleurodeles waltl (assembly GCF_031143425.1). Lineage (NCBI taxonomy): Eukaryota > Metazoa > Chordata > Amphibia > Caudata > Salamandridae > Pleurodeles > Pleurodeles waltl. The sequence goes on from NC_090445.1 coordinate 1,634,626,370, forward strand.
CCCACTCCAGTCCTATCTACTGTCTCCAGTCCACCCCACCCCATCCCAATCCAACCCACCCCAATCCAATCCACCCCACTTTAACTGACCCCACTCTGGCCCACTCCACCCCTTCCCAATCCAATCCAACCCACCCCACTCCAATCCAACCTACCCCCTCCAGCCCACCCCACACCAACCGATCCACACCATTTTAATCCACTCCACTCTACCCCACTCTACTCCAACCCATCCCACTGTACCCCAATCTCCCACCCATCCCAGTTCAATCCGCAGCACTCCAAACCAATCTGTCCAGCCTATCCCACTCCAATGCACCCCACCAATCCAATCCACCCCACACCAATCCAATCCACTCCAATCCACCCCACTGCAATCCATCCCACGCCAATCCAATCCACCCCACCCCACCCCATCCCTGTTCAGACCACCCTACTCCAATCCATCCACCACACTCCACCTCACTGCAGTCAACCCCACTTCCATCCACCATAATCCAATCCAGTACACCCCAATTCAATCAAATCCAACACACCCTACTCCAATCCAATTCAACCCACTCCACTCCAATCCAATCTATCCCATTTCAGCCCATCACAACACCAGCCAATGCACACCACCTCATTTCAATCCACCCACCCACTCCATTCCAATCCACTCCACCCACTCCAATCCCAATCTAGCCCACTCTATCCCATTCCAAATCACCCACTGCATCCCAATTCCATTCACCCCACTCCATACCATCCAGCCCACCCCACTCCAATCCAATGCAGCTCACACCAATCCAATCCACCCCACCCTACCCCATTCCAATCCAATCTACTTCACTCAAACCCAATTCCTTCCAATCCAACCCAGTCCAATCCGGTCCACCGCCTCCAGTCCAATCGAATTCACCCGCCCCAATCCATTCCATCCCACCCCGATCCAACCCACCCCAGCCCTAACACTCCTATCCAAAACACCCAATCCAATCTAATACACCCCACTTGAATCCAGTTCACCTCGTTTCATTCCACCCCACTCTAAACCAGTCCACCCCACACCAATTCACCCCACACCACTCAATCCAACCTACACTACCCTAATCCAATCAACCCTACTGTACTCTAATCCAACCCACCACACTACATCAATCCACTCAAACCCATTCCACCTTATTTCATCCCACTCCACTCCACTCTACAATACTCTCTGTCACTGAATCACTAATCTCTACTCCCATCTACTCAGCTTTACAACTCTCTACTCCCCCTACTCCACTGTACAACACTCCAACAAATCCACTCTATGACACTCTACTCCCCCACTACACTCTGACATTCCACGCCACTAACATTTAGCCATGCTGAACAGCAGGCACACTGAGGTACAACATAGCATAACACTTTGCCAAAGCCAATAGTTCTTTTATAGGCAAGACCTATTGGCTTTGCCAGTGCTTGTTTGAAATTAATTTTGGAGTTTGTGGATCCCAGGTTGTAACCGCAGATCCCAGGCTTATGGTAAGCCCAGGTATGGCGAACACAGGACAAGCTTCTCTGAGCCATGCAATACATTTCTAGCACTGGCAGTTCTATATCCTTATTCTCAATTCCATGATAGGCGGTGCATGTGTTGGAAAACAGTGCCCTGGGTTTGTGGTACCCTGGAATGAACCTTGATCCGGATCCACAGTAGTGTGATGTTTGATAGGACTTTTCTAGTAATACATACATGGCACAAGTAAGTCGGGCCTGGATGTATATAAGATGAAGGGCACTAACGTTCCAGTGTGTATGTGTGAGTCTTAGGGCCTAGAGAACTAATATTGTAACTGGTGTGCAAGATCATCATATTTTTTCAGTTGCAGGATGAAATCAGTTATAATAATAAAATTAACGCAAACAGAGCATTATGTACTCTTCCAGTCTCCAGTATAAATGACTCTGAATAGTAATTAGCTGAGCAAGACCGTTTGGCCTTGACTAAGTTTGGAAGGAAGCAAAATTGGCTACAGGGCTTGCCTTTCACGTACATCTAAAACAGAAGCAATGTGTGTATTCAGAAGTGTAGATACAAGAGGCTACACAGAAGCTCCTACTCCCATCTGCATAGAGAACCATTGGGGAGAAAGCCATAAAGAGACACAGGAATTTAGGAAGAGCAGACATAAAAACTGATCGCTAGAGAAGATATACTGGTGTTCAGAAAATACAACAACTAAAAGACTGATACCATATATATGATATATATAAAGGTGTTAGGTAGGGATGAGACTGGCCAATTGGGGGATGTGGGAATGCGTTGAGTAAAATGTTTTTTTATTTTTTATTTTTTTTAAATAGGGTCCCAAAACGTGTTTTATTATTCATTTTTGCAAAGGACATTTAGTCCCAGCTACAGTCCAAACAGCTGAATAGATTTACACCAAATCTGGTAGAAAGGTAGCTCTTGTGCCAGAAAGAGTGTGTTTTGTCATATGGTGTAAATCCTTCCAGTAGTTTTTGAGCAAATTCTAATCCTAGAAAAGAAGTGTTAAAAAAAGTATCAGGTGCAGAGTAGGGATACCATCACCCCCTAAGGCTGGTGGTGGTCCCAGGGGCATTTTTTTTGCATTTTGCTGCAAATTCAATGAGTATCCACATTACTTCAAAGTACCCCCTGGGTGGGCCAGGGCCCAAGAGGAGCACAGCAAAAACATATTTAGGAGAGAGGTGTGTGGCCACCATCCCCAAGTATCTAGGAGGACCCGGGTGCCCCATTCCCTGGGGTCAACCTTCAACTGAAGTGGAGTGGGCTCGCAACCTTTCTCTCTGAGCCCGAAAAAGCTCCAGGACCCCATCCCCCGGGGGCCAATTTAAATTAATGGGGAGAGGGTGTGCACCCCTCATCCCTGAGCCTCAATAGGCCCCAGAGATCCAACTCCCTCCAGGTCAAACTTAAATTAAAGTGGAGGGGGCATGTGGCCCCCCTGACAGAGCCTTAGAAGGCCCGAGGAACCCCATCCCTTGGGACTGGCTCATTCACAGTGTCATGCAGAGTACACACCCAAGACGCAGTAGTTTACACTGCCATCGAGAGCATGGGCAGGGAAACACATATCAGTTTCCACCTGATAGAAGCTTCAAAAATGATTCGACTGGCTGGGAGCAGACATATGTTTCCTTCCACATGCTTCTGCGGGCAGGAAGACTCTGATTAGTTTGGCCAGGCAGGAACATGGACAATTGCCACTGACAGCTCCAGAAGCATGAATAATGGGTGCATGAGGGAAGCAGGTGGTGCAGCTTGGGCACTAGTGCCCCCCTTGCATTTTTCATCCTAGTATTTGTGGGTGCCCTGCTTGGGCACTGGGGCACCCAAATAAGTTCCTGGTGGATGGTGTCTCTGGGGCACTTCTGGCTGCAGGAGGGTGGCCATGCTCCCTTCTCCCCTTAGAAAAGAGAAAGGCCCTGGGGTATGGGTTCTCAGAGCCACTATTGTCTTGGGGAGTAGGGCCATACACCCCATTTCCCTTAGTAAATGAGAAAGGCACTGGTAGATAGGGTCCCAGGAGCGTGAAGTGGGTTGAGGAGGACGGCTGTGCACCCATTATCTTACAAAAAAAATAAAGCCCCTTGCGGATGAGGTCCCGGGGGTCGTAAAGTCTCAGGAGAGAGCCGCATGACTCCTGCTATTTAAAAAAAAGGCCCCTTAGGATGGAGTTCCCGGGGCCGTAAAGGCTCGGTCAGGGGGGCCACACACACCCTCCCAGATAAAAAAAGAAAATGCTGCCTCCCACTGGCTCACAGGATGGGTGCTGGAAGGTAAGCCAGCAGGACCATGACTGGAGTGGGAATAGTAAATGTAACTCTTCCAAATTCCAACAGTTCCCTATTGTTACAGTGATTGAAGTGGGGATAGTAACTCCTCCAAAATCTAATGCTTTCCCTACTGTTGCTTAGACTAGAGTGGGAATATTAAATGTAACCTCTCAGATGTCCAAGCATGCCCTATTATTGCATAGCCTCAAGTGGCAATAGTAAATCTCACGCCTCCAAAGTCTAACACTTTCCCTACTGTTGAGCTGTTTGGAATGGGAATAATAAATTTAACCCTCTGAAGTTCAACAGTTTCCCTACTGTTACACTGACTGAAGTAGGAATAGTAAATGTAACAGATGCAATCCCTTCAAAGTCCAAATATAACCCCAAACATCTATAAATATGTTAGAAATGGGGACTTTGGTTGACAGTCAGGTTACCCCCGGTTCAAGCAAGGACACTCACTCCAGTCAGGATAAAAGGGAATCACCCTCAGCTAACCCCTGCTTACCCCCTTGGTAGCTTGGCAGAGCAGTAGGCTTAACTTCAGAGTGTTAGGTGTAAAGTAGTTGTATCAACACACACAGTAACTTAATGAAAACACTACAAAAAGACACGACACAGGTTTAGAAAAATAGGAAATATTTATCTAAACAAAACAAGACCGGAACAACAAAAATCCACAATACACAAGTCAAGTTATCAATTAAAAAGCAAAAAGAGTCTTTATGTAGTTTAAAACACACACTAAAACTGTTAGCGTGATAATGTACCTTGGGTGCGTCAAAAAAAAAACACACGGGCGAGAGTGCATCAAAATGGGCTTGTGATGCGTCGATTCCACTCACGAGCGGGACCTTGCATAGTTTCTCCTTTCGCCGGGTCGGGATGCGCCGTTTCTTCTCTCCGCAGGAGAGCGATGGGTCGATCCGGTCAGCACTCTCAGGTCCGGGCAGGCCTTGCGTTGTTTTTACACGCCCAGCGGTACTTGTGTTGGAAATCCAGCCACACAATAATTCAAAAACCACGCAGAGCGGGTTTCGATCTCTGAGTTTCCGTCAGCGATGCTGCGTGTCAATTCTCCAGCTCAGTGCATCGATTCTTTGGTCGCGTTTCAGGCGAGCGTCAATTTTCAGCCGCAGAGCCGGCGACGAGTCATTTCTTCAGCCACAGATCGGAGTTGGTCTATCTTTTCCCCACACGGTGCTCTGTGCGTGGATTTCCTCCTCTTAGGCCACCAGATTCTCCTTTCAGGGAGCCAGGAACTGGATGGCCACCACAGGGCAGAGTAGGAGTCTCTCCAGAGACTCCAGGTGCTGGCAGAGAGAAGTCTTTGCTGTCCCTGAGACTTCAAACAACAGGAGTCAAGCTCTAAATCAAGCCCTTGGAGATTTCTTCTCAAGATGGACGGCACACAAAGTCCAGTCTTTGCCCTCTTACTCTGGCAGAAGCAGCAAATGCAGGATAGCTCCACAAAGCACAGTCACAGGCAGGGCAACTCTTCTTCCTCAGCTCTTCAGCTCTTCTCCAGGCAGAGGTTCCTCTTGTTTCCAGAAGTGTTCTAAAGTCTGTGGTTCTGGGTGCCCTTTTTATAACCAATTTATCCTTTGAAGTAGGCCTACTTCAAAGTAAAGTCTCCTTTGAATGTGAAATCCTGCCTTACCCAGGCCAGGCCACAGGCACTCACCAGGGGGTTGAGACTGCATTTTGTGAGTGCAGGCACAGCCCTTTCAGGTGTGAGTGACCACTCCTCCCCTCCTTCCTAGCACAGATGGCTCATCAGGATATGCAGGCTACACCCCAGCTCCCTTTGTGTCACTGTCTAGTGTGAGGTGCAACCAGCCCAACTGTCAAACTGACACAGACAGGGAATCCACAAACAGGCAGAGTCACACAAATGGTATAAGCAAGAAAATGCTCACTTTCTAAAAGTGGCATTTTCAAACACACAATCTTAAAATCAACTTTACTAAAATATGTATTTTTAAATAATTTTGAGCTCAGAGACTTCAAACTCCACATGTCCATCCGCTCCCAAAGGGAATCTACACTTTAATCATATTTAAAGGTAGTCCCCATGTTAACCTTTGAGAGGGACAGGCCTTGCAACAGTGAAAAACGAATTTAGCAATATTTCACTGTCAGGACATGTAAAACACATTAGGATATGTCCTACCTTAAACACACACTGCACCCTGCCCTTGGGCTACCTAGGGCTTACTTTAGGGGTGCCCTACATGTAAGAAAAGGGAAGGTTTAGGCCTGGCAAGTGGGTACACTTGCCAAGCCGAATTTACAGGTAAAACTGCACACACAGACACTGCAGTGGCAGGTCTGAGGCATGATTACAGAGCTACTTATGTGGGTGGCACGACCAGTGCTGCAGGCCCACTAGTAGCATTTTATATACAGGCCCTGGCACCTCTAGTGCACTTTACTAGGGACTTACTAGTAAATCAAATGCCAATCATGGATAAACCAATTACATACAATTTACACAGAGAGCATATGCACTTTAGCACTTGTTAGCAGTGGTAAAGTGCTCAGAGTTCAAAAGCCAACAGCAACAGGTCAGAAAAAATAGGAGGCAGGAGGCAAAAAGATTTGGGATGACCCTGCATAATCAAAAAAGTCCAACAAAATTTGTGAAAGGTATGTGCTTTCACAAATGTGTAATTGCAATATCTATGGAATATAGCAATGTCCATTTACTTGTTCACATACCAATGTAACACAGCTGTAGGCCCGCAGTAAGCATAGCAGAGGGCACAAAGTGGGACCCAGATCTGTGAAATGGAAAGTCAAAGTGACAAGTCAGTGTCCATACTCTGAGTGAAAATGACAGACTTATGCTAGCTCCAACAATAGTATGAGATGTGGGAAGCAGTTACATCTTCTTACCTGTGCCTCACTGGAAGTATTGCATGATGATGTTTCGGTTGTCAATATCCTCCTCTTCTTCACTGTCAACAGGCTCCACAGCTGCCACAAGACCATGATCTGTCCCATCCTCCTGCAGAAATGGCACCTGGCGTCGCAAAGCCAGGTTGTGCAGTATACAGCAGACCACGATTATCTGGCATACCTTCTTCGGTGAGTCGTATAGGGATCCACCTATCAGATGGAGGCACCGGAATCTGGCCTTAAGGAGGCTGAATGTGCGTTCTATAATCCTCCTAGTTTGCCCATGTGCCTTATTGTAGCATTCCTCTGCCCTTGTCCTGGGATTCCTCACTGGGGTCAGTAGCCATGACAGGTTGGGGTAACCAGAGTCACCTGCAAATGTCGAGGGACAACTGTTAGACACACACTAACCCTTAGGGACAACCCCATACCCAGACACCTATGTCAACTGTATTGGGACCTTGGCCTCACCTATTAGCCACACACAGTGCCTCAGAAGTTGCCCCATCATATATGGGATGCTGCTATTCCTCAAAACGTAAGCGTCATGCACTGAGCCAGGATACTTGGTATTCACATGGGAGATGTACTGGTCTGCCAAACACACCATCTGTACATTCATCGAATGGTAGCTTTTCCGGTTTCTGTACACCTGTTTATTCCTGCGGGGGGGTACAAATGCCACATGTGTACCATCAATGGCACCAATGATGTTGGCGATATGTCCCAGGGCATAGAAGTCACCTTTCACTGTGGGCAAATCCTCCACCTGAGGGAAAACGATGTAGCTGCGCATGTGTTTCAGCAGGGCAGATAACACTCTGAACAACACGTTAGAGAACATTGGCTGGGACATCCCTGATGCCATGGCCACTGTTGTTTGAAAAAACCCACTGGCCAGGAAATGGATTACAGACAGGACCTGCACTAGAGGGGGTATTCCTATGGGATGGCGGATAGCTGACATCAGGTCTTGCTCCAACTGGGCACACAGTTCCAGGATTGTTGCACGATCAAGTCTGTATGTGACTATGATGTGTCTCTCTTCCATTGTCGACAGGTCCACCAAAGGTCTGTACACCGGAGGATGCCGCCATCTCATCACCTGCCCCAGCAGACATGCCCTATGGAGGAGAACTGCGAGCAGGGAGTCAACACTGAGGTATCATAATGTGTTATTTGTAGAAAAGTTTGTAATCCGCAATGTGCCGGTATCTGTCTGTATTCCCGGCCTAGATAGGTGTGACACAGTTTTTATCCATCCCATTTGGCCCCCTGAAATGGCGGCTGCCTGACCTGTAAGGTGGGACAAGGGGAAATGAGGTAATTGCGCTGGCGTTTTACACCGTCGCGGTGGGCGGTCAAAGTCCGCGGCGCAATTCTGCATTGGTTAACATTGGGCTCTATGGGTCCCAGAAGCCAATGAGGATGTATGCCGGCCGTGACGGTCCGCACCACCGCGGACGTGTCCGCCATTTTCTGTCTGTTCACTCACTTGATACCTGACCTTCAACAGGAGAGGACCTACACTGCAAGTGCTGCTGTCACCTGTGTCTGGAAGCGACGATGGCAACAGTGTCTGGGGAAAGGGCCCCCTCCTTCACTTCGGAGGAGTTGGAGAAACTAGTGGATGGGGTCCTCCTCCAGTACACGCAACTGTACGATCCTCCAGACAAACAGGTGAGTACACTGTGAGGATGCTGCATAGGCAATGCCTGTTTTGAGTGGTGTGGATGGAAGATACATGGGGGGCCTGAGGCCTGCATGTGCGGATGGTGAGTGTATGTGCATCAGGGCATGGGTGGGAACTGGTGGGCAATGAGTGTGACGATCCGGACGGGTGAGTAATTTCCTTTCCCCCTGTACCATTCCTCTAGGTCAGCGCCCACCAGAAGAAGGGTATTTGGCATGCCATCGCCAAGGACGTCCGGACCCTGGTGGTCTACCACAGACAGAGCACCCACTGCCGTAAAAGATGGGAGGACCTACGCCGCTGGAGCAAGAAGACGGCGAAGGCCCAGCTGGGGATGGCCTTCCAACATGGAAGGGGTGCCCGTCGCACCATGACCCCCCTGATGTACCGGATCCTGGCGGTGGCCTATCAGGAGTTGGATGGGCGCATGGGCGCATGAGGGCATCACTGCAGCCACAAGGGGGTGAGGACACTCTCATTCAGCTGACTCTGCGCGCATTACGAGGTGTCTGGGTGGGGGAGGTGGGCAGTGGGTTCCCCTAGGCCAGAACGAACTTGGTAGGCAAGGTCCCGTGTGAGGCAGGCTATGTGGCACTCTAACCCCACTAGTGGTAAGAGCCATCTACACCTAGTCAGGCTCCTGTGACTTCCAGGTGTGCAGCAATTGGGCTCAGGCCTCGTACCCCATGGGCATGTGAATTTTCTAAGAATTGTTAGTGCATGGTGTGGTGCTGAGGGCTGCTCCCTGTGTGTTGTGCCCGCCAACGGTAGTGGTGTTGCATGCACTGAAAATATTTTTCTTCTGTCTTTCCCCCCCCCTTTTTGTTGTCTCCCTGTTCTTGTGTGCAATAGCATCATCAGGCGGAGGAGCAGTGGCACTGGAGCAGGAGGGAGCTGCAACCCACTTGGCCCTGGAGGGTGAAGCAACAGAGTCTGATGCCACCAGTGGGACGGAGGGCGAGGGGAGCTCCACGATGGGGACAGGAGCATACACCAGTGACAGCGACTCCTCCTCTGATGGGAGCTCCTTTGCGGTGGTCGGAACCTCTGTGCCCACCGCATCAACGGGTACAGCAACTACCCGCTACCAGCACCGCCCTCCCAGCAGCCTCTCGGCGTGTGTCCTGTGCCCGGTCACCCAGGAGGGGGGCATCTCCTTCGGCCCAGGCACCTCACGCCCTGCCCCAGTCAGCCCTGCTGCCCTCAGTGAGGAGGCTATTGACCTCCTGAGATCCCTCACTGTTGGGCAATCTACCATTTTGAATGCCATCCAGGGTGTTGAGAGGCATTTGCAACAAACAAATGCATACTTGGAGGGCATTCATTCTGGGCAGCCAGCCCAGCAGAGAGCATTTCAGGCTCTGGCATCAGCACTGATGGCAGCCATTGTCCCTGTGTCTAGCCTACAACCTCCAACTTCCACTACCCAGACCCAATCCCCTGTACCTCAGCCTATCCCAAGCACACCATAAGACCAGCATGCACACTCATCAACACACAAGAGTGGACATGGCAAACATAAGCACCACACATCCCACAAGCACTCACACAAGCACCATCCCCATGCAGACACACCAACAGCCACTGCCTCCACTGTGTCCCCCTCATTCACGTCCTCCTCCTCCTCCCTCCCTGTCTCGTCTCCACTCACACCTGCATGCACTACATCCTCAGCCACTACCTCCATCACCAGCACGCCCATCACCACACACCGCTCACTTGCAATCACCACCCCCACTACCATTCACACATCCCCTGTGTCCTCTCCCAGTGTGTCTGTGAGCCCTCCTCCCAAAGTACACAAACGCAGGCACACACCCACCCAACAGCCATCCACCTCACAACAGCCTCCGGCCCATGCACCTTCACCCAAATTCAGCAGACGTATGCCTCCTACAACCACTACCTCCCTCCTCCACTCCCAAACCCACTCCATCTTCCCGTCCCCGTGTGTCTAAAAAACTTTTCCTGGCAACCCTTGACCTCTTCCCTTCACCTCCCCCCCCGTCCTTCTCCTAGGGCCAGGCTTTCCAAGTGTAGCCCATCACCTCAGCCACCAAATCCCCAGGCACAGTGGTACCAGCAACTGCGGGGACATCAAGCGCGCCACCCATCAGGGCTGCCAGTGTGCCACGTAGCAAGGGCAAGGACATTCCACCACCTGCCAAATTGAAGAAGGTGCCAACATCCCGGAGGGAAAAGCTGCACCTACCAGCCACCAAGGGCTCTGCAAAAGCAAAAGGGGATAGTGGCAAGACACCTGCGGCACCATCAAAGGTGGGGAAGGGACAAAAGCAGAAGAGCAGGTCAGGACAGGGCACAGTGGCACCGACTGAGGGACCAGTGTCACCCCTTCTGTCCACGAGAACACCAACCTGTACGGCGGCGAACACCGCAAGCTGCCCCACCACCAGCACTGCCACCTGCACCGCCACCTGCACGGCCACCGGCACGTCAACAGCCTCAGCGACAGTCCCCAGCATCTTCCCCAGTGGGCAGCCACCCGAGGCTGCAGGAGACGTCCTGCTGTGTCCCTCAGCAGGTGCTGACCCATGCCCCACTGCCAGCACCGCCGCCACAGACACCGCCGCAAGCACCGCCACCAGCCCCGCGACGTGCTCGGACAGTGGCACCATCGCTGACATGGCTACCATCCCCAGTGGTCAGTCGTCCGAGGCTGGAGGAGAGTTCCCGGACCCTGGCCAGCTTCCATGAGGCATGACTTCCATCACTGTTTGTAGGTGGAAGGCGAAGCCGCAGCAGTGTGGGGAATGTCGCTGCATCCATGGCATATCATGCTACATGTTCCTCTGCAATCTCCTGGCCCACACACCCAAGTGAGGAAATGGTACCGGCCACACTGCACGTGGAGCACTCTGGGCACCAGGCCCCCTCCAGAACCAGTGGAGAATGACATCCACTACCTCAGTCCTTGGCAGGATGAAGCACTCTGGGCACCAGGCCCCCTCCAGAACCAGTGGAGAAATACATCCACTACCTCAGTCCTTGGCAGGATGAAGCACTCTGGGCACCAGGCCCCCTCCAGAACCAGTGGAGATTGACATCCACTTCCTCAGTCCTTGGCAGGATGAAGCACTCTGGGCACAGACATTCACTACCTCAGGCCTTGGCAGGATGAAGCACTCTGGGCACCAGGCCCCCTCCAGAACCAGTGGTGAATGACATCCATTTGAGAGACTATGGCTTTGCACTCCCCAGGATAAAGCAGTGGGCAACCCACCCACTGGAGAGACTTGAGAGACTGTGGCTTTGCACCCCCCAGAATAAAGCAGTTGGCAAACCTCCCACTGGAGAGACTTGAGAGACTATGGCTTTGCACTCCCCAGGATACAGCAATGGGCATGGAGCCCTGTCGTGCAGCAGTGGCGTTGTGCGTTCATTTGGCTGAGGTGCCCCCCCACTCCCCCTGAGGTGCCTGTTTATTTTTGATCTGATGCCCCAGCAGTGTTCTCTCCGTTTCCAGTCAAGTGTCTTGTGTGGGCTTTGCCCATGCATTTTGGGACCACTGGTCCATGGACAATGATTGATACACTATCCGGACTTGTGTAGTTGGTGTACATATTTGTATATACTGAATTTTGAATTTTGACTATCAGATGTGTCATGATTACAATTGTTACAATCATTTAAATTTGTCCTTGCGTTCTTCCAGGGGGTGATGGGGTGTATATGTAATGTTGCTGCATGTATTTGTGTGTATGTTGTTGTAGGTGAGGGTGGGGGTGGGGGTATTGCGTGTTGCGTGTATGTTTCACTCTCTTTTCCCTCCCCCCTCCCCTGTGTTGTAGGTGCAGCACTCACTGTGGTCGTCGACGGCGCCGGTCCTGCTCCTGATTGAGCAGGAGGAAGAGCAGCATTGGTAACACCTCTAGTTCGGGCTCCATGACGTCCTGGTTCCTCGTTGGGTGTCGAGAGGTGAGTGTTTTCCCCTCTGTGTACTGTTTCCGCCGTGCTTTTGATAGCATTGGTTCCGCCCTGGAAAAGGTGGCAGATAGGCGTGTTGAAATACAGTGGGTGGTACTATGTCCTCCGCCTGTCTGTTGGCAGTTACCACCGCGGTGTTTGTTTCTATCGCCGTGGCGGTCGGAGTGTTAAAGTGGCTGTCTATGTTGGGGTTTTCCGCCATGGTCGTGATCCCATTTTTTTTCCGCCGGCCTGTTGATGGTATTACCGCCGCTTTAACACCGACCGCCAGGGTTGTAATGAGGGCCTTAATGTTATTCTATTCAGTAGTTTTTCTCTGCGACAAAGAATAAGAGCTCCTTTGCGATTCAGTCTGGGAAAGTTAATGTTCAGTTACTTTGGCCAATGAGCATAAACAAAGTGGGCGTAGCAGAAGTTTGAAAGTCTTAGTGCATAATCATGGATCAGTGCTAAATGTATTAATAAAAACAAACAAGTATTTTAAATTTCAAGTTTGGCTTAACCATAACTACTCACTAGCTCTCTAATATACATTTCTATATATATTTCCTTAACAAATATACCATATAAAATGTAAAAAGACACTAACATTCAGCCATGATCTTTTTTTAAAGTGTCATTGCATGACATAGAATTTATTATTGATTTTAAAATCAAATTTCCGGTGGGATGATATTCATTCGACCTTTGCTGAGACAAACAACCTAAAAAATGTGCCTCTGGAGGAAGCAGATGGTTTTCCAGAAAATGAAACACATTTTTAGGTTTCCCCTGCAAGCGTAAAATCTTTGGTTAGTAAAAATCTTAAAAGGGGCTTGGAACCTGCCTCTTACTTACCTAAACTTACCATTGGCTTACTCCAACGTCGCACTGATTTACCTGCTTCGGCTTGGCCAGCACATCTTCTTCACATCACTTCCTGTCGTCCTCTTCATCTTCTTCGCCGATCTTTCCGTCGAGATGCCTGTGGAGAAAGTACTACTTCTGGTCACTTCCTGTTGGACACTGCCCAGTGTCCTTCCCCTGGCTGCCACGCTGAAGGTGCTTCCTTTTAATTCCTTCTTCTTTTTTAACTGACATCTTCTTCCTTCACTGCTGTTTTCTCTGTCTTCTTTCTTTGTTACTGTCTTCTTTTTTCTTCCAGCGTACTGTCTTCTTACTTCATTCATGTCGTCTTTCTTCGATGCCTTTTTCTTTGTCTTCTTTCTTCGTTGCTGTCCGTCTTCTTTTTTATTTCTTCATACCGTCTTCTGTCTTCACTGTGTTAATTACAGCATGCCGTCTTCTGTCTTCTCATGTCTGCACTGTTCTCACGTCTTCTGTCTTCTCACGTCTTCTCCGGTCTTCTGTCTTCTAACACGCATATCAATACGATTCACCTTTGTTTTTGTCTACGTAACTGGCTTACAAGTATTAGAAAAATGTAATAATATTTGTTTATTTAATAAAACAAACATTATTATAACATTTCTCTAATAATTGTAGGCCAGTTACATAGAAAAAAAGACAAAGGTGAAACCTATTGGGTTTGCCAGTGCTTGTTTCATTATTTAAAGTAAATTCAGGCTATCTCACTTGACGTTGAATTTAATTATGGGTCACATAGTGTGCACTAATTGTCGTGCTTTCCATGTTTGCAAATGAGTTGGCAGGCATTAAAATGCTCAAACTGATATTCTGTTCATTAAAAACGAAACTGCTGCCTAATTTGTAGAACTCTTAGCTTGTGTAAGTCTTCTAAAAGAATCCGCTCACAATCCCAGAACTCTCAACCAAAACTCTCCCCATTGCAAGCCCCTCCCTCCTAATTGTATATTTGACAGTTTCTGATAGATTCATTTCAAGGCTTTATCAATACAATTAATCGATCTGACAGCCATGGGTCGGAATTTCATGCAGAACACTCAACAGAAACCTTACTCTTTGCTGTGATAAACACTATATTATCCTTATACTGTTTGATCAAACTGCAGCCTTTAATATTCTGAGTTGTCCCCTACCAACTGACCAACTTAGGGCCTTGCTACTGATTCTAAGAACGCTCTCTGATTGATTTGTTCATGTCAACTGGAAGGGGAACATTGGTTAATGTTGTACGTTTGTCATTATAGGTAATTTTTGGGTTTCATAGAGTGACAATTTCATAACCCCACTGTTAAAATTGTTCAGATGAAAAAAAACTACAACACACAGAGGTTTCTACAAGTCATTGGGAGGTGGAAGTGTTTTTCCAAAGTGAAAATGGACTAAAGGAAATAGACTTGAAATTATCACAGTATGTTCAGAGATATTAAGACCGAGGTGTGGACCCTCCACAAATAATTTCTCAGTGGCTAAAAGATCACTAGGGCCCGTTTTGGTTGCCTTTCAGTCCACATTGGGCACCAAAGTCCAAAGTTTAAACTTAATGCATTTTGGGACAGAGATGTATGCAAGAATGCACAAACTGAGGTGGTGTTGTAGGCACTATTTGACTGTTCTGCCTTGCTTCAAGAGAGTGATCTCCAAGGTTCTTGGTCTGGCTTTCAAGTATCTTCAGAGGTCTACCCAATCGGCCTTCTAAAGCCTTGTAATCATCCCAGATCTTTTTTTTTTTGTATTGAGACTGACCCATAATCCCATTTTATGGTTTGGAACAAGCTATCTTCCTTCATTAGAATCTGGGTTTTGGAAAACCTACATTTTTTACTAATCTTCAATGGAGAATGTGTTACCAGTTGTAATTCTCTTTTCAGCTTGGCAGTGAACCTCTCATGATCACTTTTAAGATATACTTATACCCACATAGCTGAGTGGGGATAGTGTAATAAGTGCTTTATAAATTCACCAAATTAAACCAGCACGCCTGTATGTGACAATGTACAGTGACAGCCAAGAGAGATCGGATGGAGAAGCCAGTAGCCACACAACCATCTGACAAGGACGCAATATCTTACAGCCTGTAAGGTGAGAGTCACCCTAAGAACCATACTTTGGAAATTAAATTGAGATCACTCTTGTAACCTCCCCAGAATGATTTAAAAGCAGTAGACTCGTCTGTGCTTGTCTCTGCTGCATCAAAGTCTAGAGATCTGCTAGATGTAATCCCCTTGAAATCAAGGCAGCAGTCTGCAGTGTCATATAGTGGCACCCTCATGAGTCATGGGTTTTACTGCTTGATGAATAGGGTCTGAAGGCAGATTGACTGCTAGAGCTCACTGGTCTGTCTCGAAGAAACAAGATCACGATTGCAAAACACTAAACTATTTCACCTGAAGAACACAGGTTGTGAGTAAATCAGATCTCTAATATACAGTGGAGGAGAAAAATACCCATCCTGAGGATTAATTTAACTGATGGAAGTTTTATATCTATCTGCAGTAACAGAGAGTGGGGATGTTTGCCAGGAGTACACTGATTCATCGATCAGACAAAGAGAGTCATAAATCCTTCTTGTAGTAACACAGAGGGAGGATAATTGATCCTAGTGCAGAAGCCCAGAAGATCTCAGAATTACACCTTACTTCGGTTTGCATATTTACAGTAATCAGCACTGGAGCTTTGGGAAATGCTTAGAACATTTTTGTTTCAGAAGAGCTGATCTTTGAACATTGGCCTGTAGGGAGGATGATTTTAAGTTCAGCAGGTTGGCTGCATAGCGGTAGAGAGGATAAAGCACAACCTTTGACATCTAAGCTTCTGCTGTCATTCAAATTAATAATCTGGACAGCTAGGTTTTTCTACTTGTGTATCCTGCCTACGTGGTGGGTGCCATGTCAGGGATATAAACAGTGAAGATATAACCTGACTTCTTGTCACTTCTACAACTTCATGATGGAAATTTCTCTCAGCACCTGGGAGACGGTAGTGGGTGCCTTCTCTTCAGGACCAACCGCTGACATGGTGATTGCCGTGGAGGTCAGCAGGAATGGTATAGTAGGAGCCATTTTAGGAGTATGGCACCTCTCACCCATCCCTGCCTCTGTCAGGTCTGTGCAATGGATTGCCAATGATGGACTCAGCAACGGCTCAATGGTCTGCAGAACCATCTTCTCTAGACTTCTAAATGACAAGGCAGAACCAAAAAGGAAGAGGAATGGAAAGCAGAAAGATGTCAAGGAGAGAGTGAGGGGTGTGGATGTAAGAAGAAGTGGATGTAACACAATAATGAAGGTGGCGCAGGAGGAGAAGAAGGTGAAAAGAGTAGAACATGGAGTAAATGCAGGGCGGGCAATCAATCATAACAAAAGGACAAAAAAGACATGAAATAAAGAAACAGACCGTGCTAGAAACGCAGTAAGATAAAAAATAGTTTGATTCAAGGAATGAGATACACTAGTAGATTACTAAGCTAAAAAACAATGGATAAGAAGCAGAGAAAGTGAAAAAAAATGCTGTAAAACAAATCCAGGCAGTTTGAGAGTGAGACACTGAAATATCTAACAAAAAGAGATACAGAGATATGTTAGAATATAAAGTGAAGTGATGCACAGAGAGAGAGATCTCCAGAAAGAGCTATAGATATGTAAAGAAATACAGTGAGCGATGTAGTAAATGAAAGTTGCAACAAACAGTGACAAGGACCAGTAGGAGGTGTTAAAGGAGGTGTGCAGTCAATTAGGACCATAAAAATTATAGAGTGACAGCTAAAGGTGACAGAATCGGAAAACTCTGCTTTAGCAAAGTTTTTTAATCTTACTCGACTTTGGCCATGCAAAGTTGTCTCACAAAGGGCTCACACTTTGAGCGCGTTTCCCAGAGACAGAACTTTCCACTTATGAAGGATGAATCAAACCTGAAGCTATGGGGCACGGGGAGGGGGGTGCGGCATGGACTGAGGGGGGAGACAGCTGGAGCTCCATGATAAGGTACAGAGGGGTCGGATGCTGGCCCATGCTGGCCTTGGCGAGCAGGCAAAGGATAATGCAAAGACTTGGGTTTGATGCCCTGGTGGAGAGATTGACCAACAGGGACCTTGTTAAGGACGGATCAGGGCTATATCTAAGGGGCGATTCTAGTGGCAGAGATCACCCTATCGGGAGGGGTCTCTGATTAGATACTCTCATCAAGTTTACAAGCTGCCATTCTTGGCTATACATGGAAGCGGGTGAGGTTTCAGAACGACGGAGAGAGTCCGTGTCTTGATGCTGATAAAGACACAAAGATAAATAATGATTAATTAGAATTAAAAATAACAGAAAGGCGACTCAAAAGAGTGGGCAGTGAGAACAAAGGGAATTAAAGATGTCAGGGAAAACATAATTGATGTACTAAAAAAATACCTTTTTTCTCCTCGTATTTCCTCTTTCTGTGTGTGCTCCATTCTTTAGTACATATAGAAAGAGGAAAAAGCCTCCCAGGATTGTTTTGTGCAGGAAGGTCTCCCTTCCTACACAAAAACAATTCTGCCTAAAACATAGACAGTGTTGCACCATGGTGCTAGGCTGCCGAAAGGACATAGATATAGTACCTGCACTGACTTCCTGGTCAGCGTCTGCTGCCCTCTGCCAGCTCCTCTGGCTGCTGCTGCCTCTGCCTTTTGCTGGGACGAACTGAGAGTCTTCTGACTCTCAGTTCAAGGCCCTACTCCACCCACAGGCCTATCCCTGTTCCTCGTTCCTGGTGGTCTAGTGGCCATCACAAGTAAGTATCTCTTTTTCTCTGACGCTCTTTCACTCTTGCTTTTTCTGCCTATTTCTATTTTTTCTCTCATTTTTCCTTTAGTCCTCTTCCCTTTCTCCCCTCTTTCCTCTGCCCCTCTCCCGCCATGAAGCACCTTTGTCACCCTCCCACCTCCCAGTAGACCACTCCCCCGCCTCTTCTTAATGTCAGACGTGTGCAGTGGGTACGAGAAAGGCAAGGCTGTCTGTGCACGTCCGCACCTGGACCGTGCCCAGCGCCAGGAACCCTGGATCTCCGTCAAACCACCCCCTGGACAGCCTCTGTTACAACTCTGAGACCCCCCTCTGCCTCAACACCAGATGTCTCAGCAACTGCTGCACCATCTCCCCCAAGTACACCCACGGACCTTTCACCTGCAGGAACTGCAACTTCAGAGCCAGCCTCAGCAAGCTGAAGGTACTCTCTACACAAAAAAAAAAAAACTCCCTCCACAACCCCATCAACTGCCTGCCCCTCAACATCCGCTCCCTCCACAAACATGTCACCGAACTCTGGGACTTGATCGGCATCGCTCGATCGGACATCGCCTTCCTTACCGAGACCTGGAACAACCCCACCTCTGGTCCAGACATCGCCTTTCCCGACGGTTACAGCATCCGAAGGATGGACCGGCCCTCCCGCCCAGGCGAAGGACTCACCATCGTACACAAGTCCTCACTATGTGACAAGGCCGTCCCAGAAGAACACTGCACCACCATGGAACACCTTTACTTCCTGGTCCACTCTAACCACAACTCCTCCATCCATGGCACCCTGATGTACAGGCCGCCTGGCACCCTCCCAGCTTTCATGGATGACATCATAGACATCGCTACCCCCAGGCCCTAGCGTCAGTTCATTATCTCCTCCTCGGTGACCTGAATTGCCACCTCGAGGATCGCACCGACCCAAACACCAATGCTCTACTCGACAATTTCACCACCCTCGGCCTCAGACAGCTGGTCTCCGCACCCACACACATCCCAGGACACACACTGGTCCCCATCTTCACCTCAAGCAACCGGATCACCAACTAGGCCATCTCCACCCCAGACTGGACCAACCACTGCTACATATACTTCACAATCAGTGCACCCAGCAGCAGCACCCGCACCCGCACCTCCAGGCCCCCCACAGGAAATGAAACAAAATCATCAATGTGCAACTCACCTCATCGCTCACCAAATCCCTCCCTCTGATGACGCCAACACAGCAGCACGTAATCTCAATGCTTGGATAACTGAATGCGCCGACACTCTAACCCCTCTTCGTCTAAAATCGGCCAAACGCATATCCAAGAAAGCCAGCTGGTTCACCACCGAACTTGAATAATCAAAACGTACCCACAGACATTTAGAGAAAAAATGGAGGAACAGCCAAACCAGTGAAGACCTTGCCTCATTCAGTGCCGCAACCGCCGTCCACTGATGAAAAATCAAGAACGCTAGGAAGGATGTGCTCCGGGAGCGCATCAACTCTAAAGAACTCTTCTCAGTCATCAAAGAGTTCACAGATCCCCCCTCCGAAGCCACCAGTATACCCCCGTGACAGGACCTCTGCAACAAACTTACCTCCTTTTTCCACCACAAGATCAAGGACATCTACATCCTTCCAGAAAATCCTGGCACCGGAACCTGTGACCGACTCACCCTTCCCATAACCCACCCAGACCATCCACAGCTGGTCCACGCTCACCAGAGAGGAAACAGTCAACATCATGAACAGCACCTACTCCAGAGCCCCCTAGGACCCTTGACCGCACCACATGTACATCAGAGCCAGCGCATCTTTTGCCCCGATCTCCTGAACACAATCAACTGCTCCATCAACACGGGCACCTTCCCCGAGGACTGGAAACATGCCAAAATATGCCCTCTCCTAAAGAAACCTTCAGCTGACCCATAAGAACTAAAGAACTTCCGGCCCATCTAGCTGCTACCCTACCCAACCAAACTGCAGGAGAAAGCAATCAATGCACAACTACGGAATTTCATCGAGACCAACAACTCCCTGGACAGCCACCAGTCCAGCTACCGCAGCAACCAGAGTACGGAGACAGCCCTCCTGGCAGCCACAGATGACATCAGATTACTCCTAGACTGCGGCCACACTGCAGCACTCATACTCCTCAACCTCTCAGCAGCATTCAACACCGTATCCCACAGCACTCTGCGCACTAGACTCCACAACATAGGAATCCACGGAAGAGCCCCAGAATGGATCCACTCCTTCCTCCCTGGGAGGACACAGCAGGTCAGACTCCCACCCTACACTTCCAGACCCACAGGAGTCAACTGCGAAGTCCCCCAAGGATCCTCACTGAGTCCCACACTGTTCAATGTATACATGGCCCCTCTCGCTGTCATCGTCAGAAGCCAGGGTATGAAGATCCTGTCATATGCCGATGACACACAACTCATCGTTTCCCTCACCAAAAACCCCGAAAAGGCCAAAAGGAACTTACACTGAGGAATGGAAGCCATTGCCACCTGGATGAGAGAAAGCTGCCTCAAGCTCAACTCTGACAAGACTGAGCTCATCATCTTCGGAAATGCCACCTCAGCTTGGGATGACTCCTGGTGGCCCACATCCCCCAGCAACTGTACCAACTGAGCATGCCCACAATGAATCATCCTCTACTTCTCCCTATCCATGACCCATCAGGTAAACTCTGTCGCCTCCTCCTGCCATCCTGCTGGCACACACTCCGCAAACTTTGGAAAATCTTTAGATGGATCCCAGCAAACTTTCGCAGGATAGTCACCCACACCTTAGTCACTAGCAAGCTTGACTACGGCAATGCCCTCTATGCTGGCCCCTCAACCAGGAACATCAAAAAACTACAACTCATCCAGAACTCCACCACCAGACTTATTCTGGACCTCCCTCACCGAGAACACATCTCTCAACACCTGAAGACCCTCCACTGGCTACTGGTCCAGAAGCGAATCACCTCTAAGCGTCTCACCCACACGTACAAGACCACTGCTTCTCCTTCCATACCCCCGCCAGATCGATGCTCTCCACCCAGATGGCCCTGGCCACCATCCCTCGCATCTGCAAAACCACTGCTGGGGGACGATCCTTCACCTACACTGGAGCGAATAGCTGGAGCAACCTCCCCCTGCACCTCACGGACAAAGCCCATCGCTCACCATCTTCAGGTGTGGCTCTTTGGATGAGGCCCCTCCCCGCCAGTGCCTTGAGACCCTCACTGGTGAGTGGCAGCGCTTTACAAATACTGATTGATTGATTGAGCACATTCCTGCCCTTTCACTTTGATGCAAGGCAGCACAGCAAGGTGACTCATAAATATGGGCCTAAGCTTAACTGTCACTATGATTTTATTATGGAATGCATTCTTAATTAAATATAAGAGCATATTTTATTGTCTGTCCTACATTGAGGCATATAAGTTGTTTTAAAAAGGGAAAGCTTTTTGGTTCCAAGAATATCTTTCAAGCCCTCATATGTAAAGTGAGCATGTATGATTTACATCGAGGACCATCTCCAAAGAGAACATATCTAGCTCCAAACAGAAAATGATGTAGTCTTGTAAAGTATTTATTTTCGAAGTGCAATCAGGCTGCTTTGTGGACTGACATTCTAGTTTGCTCCTTTATTGCGGCCAGCCCAAGAGAGGCAAAAGTGTCCATGTGGATTCTTCGAACATCTGCCAATCCTAAGTATGCTTAAAGTATGCACTGCACACAGCAAATGAAACTGACACCACCATGCCCACTACAAGGACATCCTAAACACCAGGCACTAACAGTACCTACTAACAAGCATTTGTAAATGCATTTTGTTTCACCTATGTGATTAATAATAATCGGTTTTTTTTAAGTGTTAGCTTGGTAAGCGGTTGTGCAATAAAATTTAAATAAACTCTGTAAAAGTGTTCTGACTTGTTTAGAGAAAGGGAATATATTGTGCATTAACATGTGGTAAGGCAAAAACCGGGGGTGGGGCTCATGGGTGAAAGCAAGGATTGGACAATGATGCGTTAAAAGCCTTGTGGAAGAAATTAAAGATAGAGCACAGAGTGAAACAGAGACAAGAGAAACAAATGAAAGACAACAGATTGGATGGCAAAAACTAAACCTCTGAACAAGAACAAGTACAGTGAGCACTCTGCAGGCAAAATATTTAAAAAAAATGGTTCCACAAAAGTGGATGAAAACAGTATTTAGGTCAAGGGAAACTGATAAGAGAAACACACGAGAGGAATAGCAGGAAATAGTATGCTATAGTCAATAGAAATGGAGGGAAATGAGTGGAAAGCACAACAACCAATGAAAAGTGAGGGCGGGATGTAAGCCCCTTTTAAGATTTATATGATATACACTAGATTTCACAAGCACAATGTAAGCGGTGTGAAGGTGAGACCTAAAGTAATGATAAGAGAAACACACAAGAGGAACAAAAGAAAATACCATGCTAATGCCAATAGAAATGGAGGAACCTAAACATGCTACAGCCAAAAGAAACTGAGAAAACGTAAGTGGCAAGCACACCAGCCAATAAAAAGTGAGGGCGGGATGTAAGTCTCTTTTAAGTTTTTTATTAATTACAATAGATTTCACAAGCGGTCTAAACCTAAACAAGCACAGTGCAAGCACTGTTCAGGCGAAACCTTAAAATTACCACTGTCAAAGGTTTTAAAAGTTTTCTGCCTGTGAGCCGTATCGTTCTGGAACTAAAATATATTTTGAACATTTTATGAATGATTTCAATGCATGACACCCATTTAACGTGCCCAGGCCTATCAGAGAGAACAGATTGTTAGGTGAGAAATGTAATTCCATTGAGGCTAACACAAGCAAAGCTATTCCATATGCATTGTTGAGATGTAGTTTTTGGGGTTCACTGGTGTGCGGTGCCGAAATGTATTAACTGATGCATAAAGGACAGGGCAAAAAAAGTTGCAAGTTTATTTATTCAAATGATTACCATCAGTGACTTTTTAACAACAGCCCTGTTTTTGCAGTTAACTGGACCCACTATTAGAGGCGTCTGTCCTGGGTTTTTCGCGAGTCGCAAGCACTGTGCAGGTGAAACCTAAAAAATAGGCAGTGGGATGAATCCCCTGCCCCCAAGGTTCCTATATCCCTGGGTTTGGAGACACAGTTTTTTTTCATATGGTTTTGGGAATGATTCAGTTGGAGCAGCGGAACACAGTAGCACCAATAGAGTGTTTTTCAGACATAGAGAATTATGCATCGAACAAAGCAGAGTGCAAGAGCAGGGCCTTCACTAGCAGGTTTCGAAGACTGTAGAACAGATGGTGCATGTGAACATACATAGGACATACATACACAGGAGTTTCTTTTCACTCGCTCAAATGGAGCACTTGGATAAGTTCACTTTGGGATGCCTTTTCAGATTTGAAAAACAGTGCTACTTATCAGTCAATCAACATGTTCGTGCGGAACAAAGACACAATCTGCATGGCCTCCAAACACATGAAACGTGTATTCAGTAGGTGTGATCAAGTCACTCTCGCTGCACACTTTTACATACTTTGCAGGTAATTTTCAATTTAGTCAGTCAGATTTTCAAAGGTTCAGAAAGGAACAAACGAAAGAGATTGACTTGCATTCTTGTGTGAGGCAGAGAAGGCCTATAAGAACCACAGCTCTCCTCCAAAAACAGATGCCCCAAGAGTCGGGATATCACATTGTTATGGCGCATGTACACCTTAACGATACCATATTATATCCCAAAAAACGAGACTGTCTATTACTTATTATTTTAATGTGTTATTTTTAGTAGGCAAAAAGAAAAACAAACATGGGATATAAAATATTTGGCTAAACATTAGAACCATTGTCACCCTTCCAGAATCCATTAGCAGGTTCTCAAAAGTGAGACTTACCCAGCCTTCGGCAGTCAAAAGTCTATGAAAGATCTGAGCCTGTGATTCTGCCACACTTCCAGCTCTGAGCAACTTTAAACACCATCGGTAAGAAAAGCAAATAGGAAAGCTCATTTCTCGTGACTAACACTGTAGTTGGAAAATGAAACATTCACTCTCGAAGAGACTATACCAGAAGTTATATTCCCAGCTGTATGCAGACTGGGTTTACAGGGTGGGTGGGGCAATACCAACAAAGCTTAAAGTTATATAATCAGACTAAAGAGTGATGATGTTGGTTAGAGTTTCGTAGCCAGTGAATTTGGTGCTGTTGGAATAAGACCTGTGCCCAATAATCCACGGAAAATCACACAAAAGGAACAGCAGGAAATAGCATGCTAATTCCAATAGAAATGGAGGAAACCTAAATATGCTACAGCCAATAGAAACAGAGAAAACGTAAGCGGCAAGCACACGAGCCAATAAAAAGTGAGGGCGGGATGTAAGTCCCTTTTAAGATTTATATTAAATATAATAGATTTCACAAGTACAGACAAGTGCTGTGCAGGCAAAACCTAAAAAGTAACTAACCAAAATTGTTTGGGCCATGTGCACCTCACGGTGATAAAGAGACAGAGAACAAATGACAAAAAGAAAGAGACTTAGAGAACATGAGCTTGAAAGAAGAACAGAGTGATCACAATGAAGTATGGGTGAAAGTTAAAAAGATTGGGGAGATGGAGATATAAACTGTGTGAGAGAGAGAGAGAGAGAGAGAGAGAGAGAGAGAGAAGAAAATGGAGAGAGAATATGGCAGAGTGACAATGACAAATAGAGCATGAAGTGAAAGAAAGGTATATAGAGAGCAAATAAAGGAAAAAGAAAGAAAAAGAATAGAGGGAAAGTGAAAGAGTGGTGTTAGGAAAAAGTGGGGTAAAGAGTGCAAGAGGGGGAGATAAAACTAGATAAGAAAGCAGGAAGGAAACAACAAAATAGAAATAGGAGGGGAGTAAGTAAAGAAAGTGGAGGAGATAGAGGATGAGGGACGAAGGCTGCAGGAGAAGGGGAGAGATCAAAAGAGAGATTGTTACAGAGATATAAAATCATCAACACTGATAGGGGGATGCAAGATTGAGAGAGAATGAGAGGGTGAGAGTAGAGTGAAAGAGATGTGGGGATAGTGAGACAGAGCAACAACTTGCATGAGAGCGAGAGAGTTAGAGTGAAGAGAAAGAAAAGTGGAGAGAGGTAAAGTGGACGGAAGAGCGAAAGAGTGAGGGAGTGTGTGAGAAAGTCATCCTTTTAGTCCTGATCACCCCCACTTGTTTTGACTGATACTGGTGGCAACTGACTGACTGTGCCCTTGGCTCGTCTAAACAGGCCCAGGGCAAGTGCTCTGATTATAAAGGTATATGGTAATTAGGTATGATTACAATTGGCATTGACAGGCTCTTGTATCCCTAATATATAATAAGGCAAGGGGGATCCAAACAACCTATAAGTCTCTAGTATATAATAGGGCGGGGAAGTTTAGAGGCCCAGTAGATTTCCTGCAGTGGAATATGCACTGTTGTGTTACCTGCTGTCATTTCTAAAGGTTGCCCTGCTTTGTAGAATGTCTTTAAAAGTACAATATATGCAAATTTGATGTTGAAATTAAAGGCACATCCAAAGTGGTAGTCTACTTTATTTTTACATATAGATCACCTCTATGGTCTCCCCTAGGTGTCCCAGGGGTGGGATGCCTTGTAACTATAAGCAGGGATATTATAAAAAATGTTTTATATGCCCTGTTGAGGGAAATACTGCCCATTTCATTTTCCCCATTGAAGACACTTAGGGGCATATTTATACTCTGCCCCAAATTAGCATCATTTTTTTACTCTAATTCAGTACAAAACTAGCTTCTTATTTATACTTTGGTACTAGACCCATCTAGCACCAAACTTATGGAGTTAAAGTAATTTTTGGGATGTGGAAACCTACCTTGCCTTAATGAGATGCAAGGTAGGCGTTCCTGTGCCAAAAATGACTCTATGGCCTTAATGCCATATTTAAACTCCTGTGCAAAAATGATGTATGGGAGGGAGGAGGGGTCAAAAAATGGGGCAAAGCTTGCTTTGCCCCATTTTTTAACGCCTGGGTCAGGGAAGGCATTAGGGGACCTGTGGGCCTATTTCCATGGTGGAACACCAGGGAATAAGCCCACAGGTGCCCTCCCCGGGCCCCAGGGACACCCACACCAGAGGGACAGCGGACGATGGGGGACCCCATCCCAGGTAAGTACAGGTAAGTATTTTATTTAATTTTTTAAAGTGCCATAGGAGGCCCTGAAATGGGCCCCCATACATGGCACAGGGTGCAATGGCCATGCCAGGGGACCCTGGTCCCCTGTGCTGTACATTGGGGTGGTGGGCATGACTCCTGTCTTTTCTAAGACAGGAGTCATGTGGTATGGATGGTTTTGCGTCCGAAAATGACTCTAGGCAGGTTAAAGTCATCTTTTTTTACTGTAACCTGCCAAATGTCATTTTTGGTGCAAAAACCCCTTCCTCCATACCGCCAGCCCCACCCGGCTAACGTCATTTTTTTTACACTAGCCTACTCTTTGACCGGCTTGCATCATTCCATAAATATGGTGCCCGGCTGGTGCACAGAAATGGTGCAAGCCGGTCTTAAACCTTTTGCTGCAAAACTGCGTTAGTGCAGTTTTGCTCCAAAAAGTATAAATCAGGGCCTTAGGCTTACATTGGAATATTTTATTTAAGTATAAATATTTCTAGGAAGGAGTTCAAAATGTCATTCAAGGACTTAAGAGAGTGGGAATGATGAATCCAACAACTTGCCCCTGTTGAATTTATCATAACTAATCCAGAAGGGTCATTATAGAGATTTCTTTTCTGTGAGACAAAATCCAGCCTTCTGGCAGCCTCTCCTGATTGGTCAGCCTTAACAGGCTTAGCCAAGCTGCTTTGATGAGGTGATAAGTGGCCTCTATAGAGCAGAGGTTATCTGGTGGGGGAGTTCTGCAGCTACAGGGAACTGGCCAGACAGTGGGCTGGTAAATCAAATCAGACTTCAAAGAAAGCAGGACTGTAAGGAATGTCAGACAGGCCTATCCCCTTTTACTGTACCTCCCAGTAAGATGGCAGACCCAGGAAGGAAATTTGCAGAAGGTCTCGAGTGGGAGTATTAATGGAAATGAGTTGGTTTAGCCAGATCTTACTCGCTTGGAGATTAATCCCCTATCTTCAATTTTAAAGTGCAGTGTTTTGTGAGACAAGAATATGCCACACTTTGGAGGAAGCTGTCATGCTTTGGGTGGGACCCTGTACCTCATTGGACAGGGGTGTCCCCCTGCTTGTCACCGCAGATCATTGAATACATTTGTGGGAGTTGCTTAGCAACTCAGATCTGCTGCCTGAAACTACAAGGAGAAGAAGGACTGACCTGCTGGAACCCTGGTCTGAACCCCAAAGGATTGCACTCTGGAGGACTGCTCCTGCTGCACACTGGGAACTACAGACTTGATGACTTTGCCTTGCTTCCAAAAGGATTAAGGAGTGGACTCCCTGAAAGAAACAGGCTAGCAGAGCTTCCCTGCACCATTTCCCGCAAGAAGTCCCCAGCATGGAGTGCATCCAGTGGACTTTTAAGGATTTGGCATTGTGCATTGTGGGAATTGTAGTTCCAAGCTTCAAAGCACCATCTCAGAGCCTCTAGACCCTTGGATTTGTGTTTTGCACACTTTGAACCCTCAAGAGGCACTTCAAGAAGAAGTCACAGAAGTTTGGAGCAAATTTTTTAAAAAGCTCGATAAGAGGACCAACCCAACGTCAACAGTCAAGCCGACTTCCTTCAACAGCGACCCGGCCTGGATTTTTTGTTTGTTTCACTGAAAGCTCCAGAACTCCAAACTTCCATGATTTGATCAGGGCCTCGTAGAAAAGTAATCTAACAATGTTGCATCAAAATCAGCTTGCTGGAGGGGAACCGCAAGACGTCAAGAAAGAATCTCCCAGAAATGTTTCTAAGTCCGAAGGTAAAAGTTTTACCGGGCCTCCTACTTAGTGTTCCGATCAGGGCTCCATTGCGGTCGGCCTCAAATTTTGACTTTGTTCCGGTCAAGTGCGACCAGATGTCCCAAGTTGCTGCTATAGGTTTTGAAGCACTAGAAAGTGTTTAGTCTTTACAAATTCATATCTCCGGTTCCCTATATTGGATTTTTGTTGTTCTGGTGTAATTTTAAAGTTACACATATTTCCTATTTTTATAAGTTAGTGTGAGGTTTTTATTGTGTGCTGTGTCTTAACTACTTAATGTATTAGTGTTTTTAAATGTTTTACATACCTGTCTCCTGAGTTAAGCTTCAAGGACAAGCACCCAAGCCATTAATGGCAGTCACTGACAATGAAAGTTACATAGAATACTGGAAAGGCACTCCAAAATGAAGGTTCACTGTAAGGGTCCACAAATCTTGTCTCCTTGAAATGCTGTGGATATCACTTAACCTGTTCTGGAGAGCATACTAACTGTTGCATGAATTTCTTTTTCACTAGATTCAGTCTAAATCTGGAATGGTAACAATGTTTTGAGGTTAAGCCCTTTTCAGACTGATGTGAAGACATCATCCTCCCAAGTAAATAGAAGACCTCTGGCCACCCTTTTTTGGTGCTTACACTCCTTCAACACAGGTGGTGAGGAACTTTGGAACATTCATTGAATCTAAACTGTAATTCAATCAATTGGTATATGTTACTGTAATAGACTGGTTTTACCACATCAGAATTTTTAAGGGTGTCGTATTCAAGGGTGACTACATTGCAGACAAGATTGATTTCCTTCCTGTACAAAAACATTTCTTAGAGGCTTTTTCCTCTTTCTAAGTGCAGCGCACATAGAAAGAAGAAACAAAGAGGAGAAATAAAGATATTTCTCCTTGTTGCATCTCTGAAAGGAAGACATAGCATTTTAAAACATTCCCAGGTTTATTAGTCTTAGTAATTCTGGGAATGTGCCAAAACACATGGGTGGATCTGTGGGAACACCCAGTCTACACCCATGTAATGCCTTCCCAGTGCAGAGTAACACAAACCAGTGACTTGCACTGCCTTCTGTTTCTCTACATTTAACAAGCCACATAGGACTACAACAGGTGGCTTTATATTGCTTGGTAAATCTAACTTAAAGATTGTGTTGCCCTTGTGTCACCTTGCATGATGCAAGGACAGTGCAATTCTGTGATAAATGTGGCTCTGGGTCTATTACAGACAATGCCCCTAATGTTGGATGAGCAAGTGGGCACACCCATATGCAGTATTGCGGTTTGTGAATAAACACCAGTTGTATGTCCCAAGGGTCAAATACAAACATTTGGGAAGGCAGGACCTGCACAACACCAAGGGTGCCCTCTGGACCTCCATCTCAATTGAGATCAAGGAAGAAGCAAACCATCTCAAATTTTTGCAAGAAGTTGAAAACTTGTCTTAGTGTCTGTTTTGTTGATGGTTGTGCTAGATTCAGCCTGTGGACGTGCTCATAGAACCAAGAAAGCCAGTCTTAGGTGTACATAGGGTTCAACAGATACCTAATCATAACCATCACAATCACAACAACAACAAATTATCATCATTTTCCTTACACATAGCACTCTTTAACTGCCTTGCTATATACTTTATAATTTCCAAAACATACATACGGACATGCATTCAAACATATATACACGTTTATCTAAATAGAGCAGAAGTATAGGTGAAGTGATCAGCCATTCAAAATGTAAATATATCTTAGGTTGGTCACACAATATAATATCTACTTTGCCAACACCCTTCTATCAGAGAGTTCATCCATATCTTACCTCACATCTCACTCTGCTGTCCAGAAAGCACGTTTCTCCACTCATCAGAATAGGCCTAAAGGTAAAAGTGTGCAGGATCTTGTGCCAGGTGTAGGAGGCTGGACTGGCTTGTAGTGAGTACCAAGGGGTACTTACACCTTGCACCAGGCCCAGTTATCCCTTATTAGTGTATAGGGTGTCTAGCAGCTTAGGCTGATAGATAATGGTAGCTTAGCAGAGCAGCTTAGGCTGAACTAGGAGACGAGTGAAGCTCCTACAGTACCACTAGTGTCATATGCACAATATCATAAGAAAACACAATACACAGATATACTAAAAATAAAGGTACTTTATTTTTATGACAATATGCCAAAAGTATCTCAGTGAGTACCCTCAGTATGAGGATAGCAAATATACACAAGATATATGTACACAATACCAAACATATTCAGTATAGTATTAGAAAACAGTGCAAACAATGTATAGTTACAATAGGATGCAATGGGGACACATAGGGATAGGGGCAACACAAACCATATACTCCAAAAGTGGAATGCGAACCACGAATGGACCCCAAACCTATGTGACCTTGTAGAGGGTCGCTGGGACTGTAAGAAAACAGTGAGGGTCAGAAAAATAGCCCACCCCAAGACCCTGAAAAGTGAGTGCAAAGTGCACTAAAGTTCTCCAAAGAGCACAGAAGTCGTGATAGGGGAATTCTGCAGGACAGAGACAAACCAGCAATGCAACAACGATGGATTTCCAAACGAGGGTACCTGTGGAACAAGGGGACCAAGTCCAAAAGTCACAAGCAAGTCGGAGATGGGCAGATGCCCAGGAAATGCCAGCTGTGGGTGCAAAGAAGCTGCTACTGGACAGTAGAAGCTGAGGATTCTGCAGGAACGACAAGGGCTAGAAAATTTCCCTTTGGAGGATGGATGCCCCACGCCGTGGAGAGTCATGCAGAAGTGTTTTCCTGAAGAAAGACTGCAAACAAGCCTTGCTAGCTGCAAGTCATGCGGTTAGGGTTTTTGGATGCTGCTGTAGCCCAGGAGGGACCAGGATGTCGCCAATTGCGTCAGGGGACAGAGGGGGCGCCCAGCAGGACAAAGAGCCCTCTCAAAGCAGGCAGCACCTGCAAAAGTGCCAGAAGAGGCACTACAAAGAGGAGTGAAACAGTGCTCACCCGAAGTTGCACAAAGGAGTCCCACGCCGCCGGAGGACAACTCAGGAGGTCATGCAATGCAGGTTAGAGTGCCGTGGACCCAGGCTTGGCTGTGCACAAAGGATTTCCGCTGGAAGTGCACAGAGGCCGGAGTAGCTGCAAACGACGCGGTTCCTAGCAATGCAGTCTGGCGTGGGGAGGCAAGGACTTACCTCCACCAAACTTGGACTGAAGAGTCACTGGACTGTGGGAGTCACTTAGACAGAGTTGCTGGATTCAAGGGACCTCACTCGTCGTGCTGAGAGGAGACCCAGGGGACTGGTGATGCAGTTCTTTGGTGCCTGCGGTAGCAGGGGGAAGATTCCGTCGACCCACGGGAGATTTCTTCGGAGCTTCTAGTGTAGAGAGGAGGCAGACTACCCCCACAGCATGCACCACCAGGAAAAGAGTAGAGAAGGCGGCAGGATCAGCGTTACAGAGTTGCAGTAGTCGTCTTCGCTACTTTGCAGTCGATTCCTTGGCAGAAGGTGAAGAGAGAGATGCAGAGGAACTCTGATGAGCTCTTGCATTCGTTATCTAAGGAAATCCCCAAAGCAGAGACCCTAAATAGCCAGAAAAGAGGGTTTGGCTACTTAGGAGAGAGGATAGGCTAGCAACACCTGAAGGAGCCTATCAGAAGGAGTCTCTGACGTCACCTGCTGGCCCTGGCCACTCAGAGCAGTCCAGTGTGCCAGCAGCACCTCTGTTTCCAAGATGGCAGAGGTCTGGAGCACACTGGAGGAGCTCTGGGCACCTCCCAGGGGAGGTGCAGGTCAGGGGAGTGGTCACTCCCCTTCCCTTTGTCCAGTTTCGCGCCAGAGCAGGGCGGAGGGGTCCCTGAACCGGTGTAGACTGGCTTATGCAGAAATGGGCACCATCTGTGCCCATGAAAGCATTTCCAGAGGCTGGGGGAGGCTACTCCTCCCCTGCCTGAACACCTTTTTCCAAAGGGAGAGGGTGTAACACCCTCTCTCTGAGGAATTCCTTTGTTCTGCCTTCCTGGGCCAAGCCTGGCTGGACCCCAGGAGGGCAGAAACCTGTCTGAGGGGTTGGCAGCAGCTGCAGTGAAACCCCTGAAAAGGCAGTTTGGCAGTACCCGGGTCTGTGCTACAGACCCGTGGGATCATGGGATTGTACCAACTATGCCAGGATGGCATAGAGGGGGCAATTCCATGATCTTAGACATGTTACATGGCCATATTCGGAGTTACCATTGTGAAGCTACACATAGGTAGTGACCTATATGTAGTGCACGCGTTTAATGGTGTCCCCGCACTCACAAAGTCCGGGGAATTGGCCCTGAACAATGTGGGGGCACCTTGGCTAGTGCCAGGGTGTCCACACACTAAGTAACTTAGCACCCAACCTTTACCAGGTAAAGGTTAGACATATAGGTGACTTATAAGTTACGTAAGTGCAGTGTAAAATGGCTGTGAAATAACCTGGACGTTATTTCACTCAGGCTGCAGTGGCAGGCCTGTGTAAGAATTGTCAGAGCTCCCTATGGGTGGCAAAAGAAATGCTGCAGCCCATAGGGATCTCCTGGAACCCCAATACCCTGGGTACCTTAGTACCATATACTAGGGAATTATAAGGGTGTTCCAGTATGCCAATGTAAATTGGTAAAATTGGTCACTAGCCTGTTAGTGTCAATTTGAAAGAAATGAGAGAGCATAACCACTGAGGTTCTGATTAGCAGAGCCTCAGTGAGACAGTTAGTCATAACACAGGTAACACATACAGGGCACACTTATGAGCACTGGGGCCCTGGCTGGCAGGGTCCCAGTGACACATACAACTAAAACAACATATATACAGTGAAATATGGGTGTAACATGCCAGGCAATATGGTACTTTCCTACACCAGGGCTTTCATAATCTAGTACGTTAAGCAGTTTCCTTGTACTGTGTTAATTGTTTGGGACAGATTCTCACAGACATTGCTTGCCTAAATCATGAACCTAATTTAGAAGCGAATAATTATGTTAATCAGAGTTTTGGAACCTCTAAATGGTGCTGCTGATGCCACGTGTAGCTACAAGTGTTCATCCAGGCAGGGTGTCTGGGTGATAGCAGCTGAAGCAAGTCTAGAGGAATAATGCTGAGGCTGGAGGGATCATCCTCTGAAGAATGTGCAGATGGGAACTGAAGTGAGACCCACTGACAGTGACAGCGTTCTTAGGAGTTTTAATCAGATTCCTCTTTGAGCCAGAACAACACGAGGAACACCTTCTACATTTGGGATTTGCAGAAAAACCTGGCACTGTGTCATGCAGAGCCATTTAACTGCAGATAGCAACATATGCAAAGCTTGTTCCCTGCCCTACCTCAGCCCCCTTTCGAATGCTAATTTCCCGAAAATGGCTGATCGTATTTAGACATCACAAAAAGTATGCTTTCTGAGTAAAATTATTTTTGCCAAATGTAGAGTAATTCCTTTCAGTCCTTTTTTTCTGTAAAACGAACAATGTTTCCTATGGGAATTAACATTGGAAATCATACTTTTGGACCCTACCTTTTTCTTCACCTCTGATGGAAACGTGCATAGTTTCTCATCAGGCAGACAAGGTAGAATCACCTTTTTGGGAATAGTTCGTGCAGATTTGTCAAACGGTGCCAAAGTTATTAACGAAAAAAAAACATTATTCCTGTGAAAACTTATGATTTAACTATACCTTCACTGTGAAAATACCTTACTCTGCTGAAACCTTCCCTTTCTATAACTGAGTTAAAGTACATGAACTCATCTCGTTCTCTATAGAGTGCCCTTCTTTCCACTTCAGAATGGGCCTAATGGTGAAAGTACAAAGTGCCAGAGCTGGTGTCAGAGGCATTTCACATAAGCAACAGCGCCCCTTTAACAATCCCTTGAGGTGGCTTCCGAACATTAATGAACTTACATTGCTAGTTCTTAGGAACATACTAAAAAAGAATTATATTAATCATTATCTTGGCAGGTACTAATTGGTGCAGGTGCTTCCACCTGTCGGCGCACTATCCATGGGGCATAGTTGTCTGTGGCTAATGGTGTGACAGCAGCAGAGGTCTCTTTCCCTTCTAGAGGGAGCAGCGACTTCAGGATTCTGGAAATGCACAGGCGGGAAGTGCAGTAAGAACCCTGCAGCGAACAGAATATTCATTGGAGTTAATTACAAGCCTCCTGGGCACCAAAGTCCCAGAAGAGACGCCTTTTAGACTAGGTATTGATAGAGAAACCTGGCGTTGTGCCCTGCCTGCAGAGGACTCTGAGACTTGACTGCATAAAAAGCTCTGCAAATTGTATGAGAGAGCCTAAAATGTGTGGTCTGTGAAACTGGCTTAACAAGGAACTTCTATCGTAGTGGCCACAGACAATAGGAGAGAGTGCGCGTGCATGGCACACTGTTCTCTTCTCTCTGGGATGGGCTAGCCCTCTGCCTCCCCATGACAGTGTTTGCATTTTTGGTGTTTTCTAAAGCGCTTTCAACCGGAGGTATTGTGGTGGTGCACAATGTTCTTACCTGAGTGGTGTTAAAGATTTACAGCTTTGTCACGCAATGTAGCAACCAAAGTTACTGGGCTAGGCTACGTTCCATAAAAGAGAGAGAGTAGGACATAGGTATGTCTGAAGAAGTATGATGCTTTTTCTCTCACCCTTTCCGCTGGTGCTCTTTGAGCCTGCCTTCACCACACACACACACACACACACCCTTGTGCCATGATAAAAGGGAATATGTGTTATCTCTAGCATAGGTTTGGTACTGGAAGGGTAGACTTTTACTACTATAAATATGTGCGGCACACATTCAATGTTGGAAAAAGAGGGAGAATTATGACATAAATTCCTTTTTATGCCTGCCTTGAGGAAGCTATTTTTAAGTAAGCACAAATCCCTGTGTAACGTTGTTGCTAAAAATGACTTTGCTTAAGGACGGTTGGATGGAAACACCCATGTACCACCCATGGACACTTCTTTCAGAACAATGCAATGTAGTACAAACTGCTGTTTGTGTTACTTTTCGATAACTTTCCACCATAAAACAGGTTTTGGACTGGAAGGTAAATAATATTTTAGGACTTGGCACCCGTTTTCATCACCATTTGTGGCTTTGCATCCCTTTGTCTGCTACTGAAAGACTAAAACCATGTTTTAAAATTTCTTCAGAACTTTGAACAGATCAGTTTCCTGTCCTAGGGGTGCGCACAGAGCTTTTAAATGAACACCCATGAAATAAATAAATCCAGGATTTGTAAAGGGTGGTGAATCACCCATAAGGGTCTCAAGGCGCCGAATTATAGGCACAGGGAGATTAAGAGATTTGCCCAGAATCACCGGCTGGTGAGCCAACTCCGAGACTCCAGCTCCGAAGTCAGCAGCTCAGGCTGCCACATCCTCTCCAAAACTCCCCACCTCTCAGTCTGGCCACTTTTATTTTAGGAGCATGAAACCGATACTGACCATCTAATCTAAGGGAATGAGCGTGGACGTGCCCTTTTAAATGTGGCATATTTGTCCTATAAAACTGTGGCATGTGTCTGAATATTAATTGGTTTGTGTACAAGATACAGGGGCATATTTATACTCCGTTTGCGCCGAATTAGCGTCGTTTTTTTCGACGCAAATTCGGCGCAAAACTAACGCCATATTTATACCAAAGTATGAGGAAAGAGCGTCATTTTTTAGCGTGAACGCCTTCCTTGCGTTAATGAGATGCAAGGTAGGCGTTCCCGTCCAAAAAAATTACTGCGACGCAAATGCGTCGTATTTATACTCCCGGGCAAAAATTACGCCCGGGAGTTGGCGGGGCAGAAAACCCCGCATTTGCGCCGCTTTTTAACGCCTGGGTCAGGGCAGGCGTTAAGGGACCTGTGGGCTCAAAATGAGCCCACAGCTGCCCTCCCATGCCCCCAGGGACCCCCCCTGCCACCCTTGCCCACCCCAGGAGGACACCCAAGGATGGAGGGACCCACCCCAGGGACATTCAGGTAAGTTCAGGTAAGTATAATTTTTTTATTTTTTTATTATTTTTTTTGGCATAGGGGGGCCTGATTTGTGCCCCCCTACATGCCACAATGCCCAATGCCCAATGACCATGCCCAGGGGACATAAGTCCCCTGGGCATGGCCATTGGGCAAGGGCCATTGGGCAAGGGGGCATGACTCCTGTCTTTACTAAGACAGGAGTCATGTAAAAGGCGTCTGGGCGTCGTTTCAAATGGCGCAAATCGGGTTAAGACGATTTTTTAGCGTCAACCTGACTTGTGCCATTTTAAGACGCCCTAACGCCATTTTTCCCAACGCCGGCGCTGCCTGGTGTACGTGGTTTTTTTCCACGCACACCAGGCAGCACCGGTCTGCTTGCGCCGGCTAACGCCATTCAATAAATACGGCGCCCGCATGGCGCTTCAGAATGGCGTTAGCCGGCGCAAAAAAAAATTTTTGACGCTAAACTGCGTTAGCGCAGTTTAGCGTCAAAAAGTATAAATACGGGCCACAGTATCTGAACATAATTCTCTGTTGGATAGGCAACCAGTGCAACGATGCTACAACTTGAGATTTATGTTTGAACCTGGGAAAAAGACGTAACCATTGTGGCAGTGGTACTATTCATAAGATGCAATCTGCAAAGCAATTTTAGGCAGACCAAGGCAAACTGCAGTACAGTAGTCCACGCTTGTAAGATGGAACAGTATTCAATATGATATTCTTGTGAGGAAAGGAATCAAAGTAAAGATTTTTTTTCATGGTTCGAAGTCCTGAAATAACCTTGCAACAGATTTGAGAAATTATGGGGCATATTTATACTCTGCCTGTGCCGAATTTGCGTCAAAAATTTTGAAGCAAATTCAGCACAAACCCTACACCATATTTATACTTTGACGCCCGAGCCTGCGAACGCCAAAATTCCGCTGTGTGCGTAATTTTCTGGATGTGTGAAACCACCTTGCGTTAATGACATGCAAGGTAGGCGTTCCCGTCCCAAAAATGACTGAAACACCCGTGCGCCATATTTATCCTACCGTGCAAAAGTCCTGCATGGCTGGGAGGCGGAGGCGGAAAATGACGCACAGCCCGATTTGCGTAAAATCAGGGCAGGTGTTAAAATGGGGCAAACACACCACTGCTTAAGGAAAACACACAGAAGCAACATCAGAACTCCAAAAGGAAGACATGGAGGTGCTATTCATCCAGCATGCACGAAGACGCAGAGCACAGGACCAACAGCAGCAGCTTCCACCACACCAGCAGGGACCCCAAAGGCAACGAAGAAGGCAGGAGAGGATATTCAGGACCAGGACAACCCTTCTGAGACTCAGGCAACAAGACATCATCCAGAGGTACAGACTCAACTAGCAAGCCATTCAGCAGTTGCTGCGCCACATTGAGCCACTGTTGGTACCCAGCTTGTAGACACCCCACATCATTCCACCAGAGACCAAGCTGCTAGCTGTCCTCCACATGTTGGCAAGTGGCTTGTTTCAAACCACTGGAGCCCTGGTTGCCGGGATCTCACAGCCCTCATTCTCTGCCTTCCTACCCAAGGTATTGGATGCCATCATCTTCCTCACACCCTGCCACATCAGCTTCCCCAACACACAGCACAAGCAGCAGGAGACCAAACAGGGCTTCTACCAAATCAACAGCTTCCCACACGTGCTTGGTGAAATTGACTGCACACATGTACGGATTGTGCCATCTACTGCAACTGAGCATCTATAATAGGAAGCACACACACTCCATCAATGTGCAGGCCATTGTCGATGACCGGGGTTTGATCGCCAACAGCGTGGCAAAGTATCCTGGGAGTGTACATGATTCATTCATCTTCCGCCACTGCACCATCAATCAATATTTCCAGAATGGACGATATGGAAATGGCCTACTTGTTGGTAAGTACAGAAACCCAGTTAGATACACACAGCACAGCAACTCTGTAGGACACGCAACACATACACCACTACATTGACACGTGGCCAGGAAGATACTGAGGTTGTGACACTGCTAGGCATGTTTGATATCCTCACCCAATGGGAAACACAACTATGGACAAATGACAGATGCAAATAACAACAGATTCCAGTCCACGGACACAAAGGAACAATTTAAAACCACACAGTGACAATTACATGCCCTTCACTGCCAGTAAAACTTGGAAGATTAATCTTACAATATCATATCAATAACACTCAATCACACACTCTTCCCAACAATATGTACTGTGTAAGGGGTATGCAATCTGTTTCGCTG
The DNA here is from genome assembly GCF_031143425.1 of Pleurodeles waltl. Lineage (NCBI taxonomy): Eukaryota > Metazoa > Chordata > Amphibia > Caudata > Salamandridae > Pleurodeles > Pleurodeles waltl. The sequence continues at coordinate 1,634,664,464 of NC_090445.1, forward strand.
CAGGTTTAACACCATGACACACATAGCATGATGATGAAGACTCCAGTGAATGGGACATGGAATCATTGAGGATGTACCAACATCTCACATCACTCCTGTTCTGACATTGCCCACTACCAATAAGCAAGTGGACTGTGCTAAGAACACATACTGATGTGACAATATTGCAAAGTGCACATTCCTACACATACGGTTTGAGACAATTACACAGATGTACAGGCATATGGACCTTCTGACATTAAACCTTCAACCCCACAACCAAGTTAGCCCGCTTAACTGGACATGGTTCAGTAGTGTAGGTACACATTTGAACATGAGGCAACTCGGTGAGGGCAGATATATAGATCTGCATAGAACTTGTCACACAAGGGTTATTTGTGTATTGTCAATTGTCAACATGTCAGTGCTGCCAACTTATGGAGATGTGTTGTAAATTGTCACCTAGCCAAATCAAAGGGCCTCACTGATGTTTAACAAATTCTATTGCATATGTTAAATTGTATGTGATATCCAGGGCATATAGATGCAACCGTGTTACCACCACTCTGGAATTGATTCTGTGTATGGAAGGATCATGTCACCCCCAGTTAAGATACATGGACACCTCTATCACATGACATAATGCATGGGAGTACACAATGTACTGTAAGTCTACAAAAATACCGCTGACATCCGGTCAATCAGCCAAACACCAGTTCAGATAATGAAACATCCCAATGCTGATGGTACATCCTAGAAGCCAGAATTCCACACAATAACACAAACACAGATGAGTTACAGACAACACAAGAGAACAACTGCCGTGCAAAGTGATAATCATGGCGCAAGCTCCATCAAAAATGTTCACTCATTTTCTCATTCAGCTGATCAAGGGTATTGGATCCAGCCATGGATCATGACCCCATTTGCAAATCCAAGCACAGCATCAGAGCATGCCTATAATGAGGCACATCGGAGGACACGCACCATAGTAGAGAGGACCTTTGGCATCCTTAAGTCAAGATTCAGGTGCCTCGACATCACCGGAGGCAGCCTCCTATACTCACCTGAAATAGTGTGCAAGATCATTTTGACCTGTGCCATCCTGCACAACATTTGTGTAAGGAGGAACATTCCCCTCTTTTAACCAGACACACAAATGCCAGAAGAGGAGGAAGAGGAGGATGTTACCCAATAACATGACGAGGACCATCCAAACACTGCTGCAGGATTGCGTCGGAGACAGCACATTGTACAAAACTTCATTTAACTCTACTCACCATCACCACTGTCTTACCATATGTCATTAAACACCTAACGTAATCACTAAATCATGGTCTGGGTAATTATTTATGTATCACATGATCCCTAGGATTCATAATCAGAATTTAGCCTCATGGAGCATTGCAGATATACAGATTAAGATCTGAAAAAGGCATATCACATTTGATGGGTATGAATGTACATCCAACTTCACACACAGTGTAAATGACATATATCCTGCCCATTTCACATTTGAAGGTCAATATCAGAGAACCACAGCTATGGCACACATCCATGTTGGCAACATGGTTCATTACAGCATATGGCACACAACTAAGACACCATCAATCATAAGGTAAAAAACTGCTTCATACATGAGGCAGTGGATGTCCTATTGTATTGGTAACAGGAATGTATGACCAGACCCTTGACAGCAGTAAGTGTGACATCAGCTATCTTTGCAAGGAGAATGTGTGACAAGAAGTCCATATAAGGTGCAAATGGATAGCATGAGTGCCCCAGGTAGGACAAGCATTGCTCACAAGACATGCCCTGCGCATGCCATCCCAGGTTATAAGTCCTGCCACTCCCATGTTTTCAGTCTCTCCCCACCCTTCTTTAGGGGGCCCTGTAAATGGACTATTTGTACCCTGAAAATTCATCATCTACGCACACCCAGACTCACATTCCGACTCCAGTGTGCTTCCCTCGTTTGCCTTCTCCTCTCAGTGCTCCACTCACTGCGCTTTCTGCCCCCCTGCCCCCGTGTTCACCTCTCGCCTCACTCTCTCTCGCACGTTTTTCTGCCCTCTGGCTCTGGCCGGTCTCCTTCTCCCCTGCCACTGCCTCCCCTGCGGCCCCACCCCGTGCACACCCATTGGCCCCCTCCCTCCTCCCAGCTGCTCCACCCTCCCACCCCACCCTCTTAATGGCGGCCACTGCACGGCCGCGTGCAGAAGGCGCACCAGAGGCAAGCCCGTCTGCACCCGTCCACGCATGGACCGCGCCCAGTGCCAGTCCCCCTGGTCCCTCCAGCCAAAACCCCCCCCAGACACCTCTACTCCCCTCTCACCCTCCACTCCCTCAACCCAGGACCTCGTCGTTACCTGCACCCAATCCAGCCCCACACACACACAGGGCCCCTTCACCTGCTACACCTGCCATTTCTCCTGCTCTACATCCCAAATGCCCCACCCCAACCCCAGCGCCCCCCGCCATACACTAAAACCTCAACACAATAAACACCCGCACAGCCCCCGTGCCCACCAACCGGCCCCACCACATAACACCTCACAACCTGAACACACCCCACAACAACACCACCACAACCCACAGCAACACCATCCTACGACAGAACAACAACACCCACCACAACCATCTCAACTGCCTGCTCCTTAACACCTGTTCCCTACACAAATATGCCATAGAACTCTGGGATCTCAATATATCACACTCACCTGACATCGTCTTCCTCACGGAAACCTGGACGCATCACTCATCAGAGCCCGACTTAGCCACAGCCACCCCCATGGGATACAAACTCCAATACAAAGACCGCCTTAACAAGCCAGGAGGTGGCATCGTCATCCTGCACAAAGACACCATTAAAGTCACCATAAACTCCCAAGACACCATCGACAGCACAGAACACATGCACTTCCTAATCCACATTAACAACAACACCACCTTCAGAGGTACACTAATTTACAGACCCCCCGGGCCACGCCCCGTCTTCTGTGACACCATCGCCGACACCATCAGCACACACACCCTCACCTCCTCAAACTACATCCTCCTTGGTGACTTCAACTTTCCCTTGGAGAACCTTCAAGACCACAACTCCTCCTCCCTCCTAGACAACCTCGCCAACCTAGAACTCAAACACTGGTCACAGCACCCACCCACTCAGCAGGACACACACTTGACGCAATCTTCACCTCAAGCCAACACATAACCTACACCCACACCACCGAACTCCACTGGACGGACCACCACAGCATCCACTTCTCCTTCGCCAAACCCCCCACGCACCACCACCAACACACCACACCCTACCGCATGTGGGACAAGATCCCTGCAGAACGCTTGAACTCCCAACTGACGCATAACCCCCCCCACACCGACGACCCCAACGCCGCGGCCCACAACCTCTCAAAATGGATCACTACCTGTGCAGACACACTAGCCCCCCTGAGAAAAAACTACACCACCGACAACATCAAGAACGCCAAGACTACAAACGCAAATGCCGCCGAGTGGAGAAAGCCTGGCGACAAGAATCCTCAACAACCAACTTCTCCACCATCAAAAACTCCATTCGCACCCACCACCAACTCATACGCACCACCAAAAGAGCACACTACAAGGAACGCATTGACAACAACTCCCAAAACAGCAAAGAACTCTTCACCATCATTAAAGAGCTATCCAAACCCAAAGCCAGCAACATAGACCCCCCACACACACAAGCCCTCTGCGACTTCCTCTACAACCATTTCCACCACAAAATCCTGGACATACACAACAGCTTCATACCACACACACCCGCCACACACACCTCTCACCCACCCAATTCAGACCACCCTCACGCCCCCCCAAACCTACTTACCACCTGGGCCCCAACCACCGACGAAGAAACTGAAAAAAACATGACTTCCATCCACTCTGGATCCCCCTCCGACCCTTGCCCCCATCGCATCTTCAACAAAGCCAGCTCAACCATCGCCCCCAAGCTCCGCGACATAATCAACACCTCATTCGACACCGCCACCTTCCCAGACCTCTGGAAGCACGCAGAAATCACCACACTCCTAAAAAAGCCCAAAGCCGACCCTGACGACCTCTCCAACTACTGCTCCATCTCTCTCCTCCCTTACCTCGCCAAGGTCGCAGAGAAACTAGTTAATGCCCACCTATCCCACTTCCTTGAGGAAAACAACACACTCGACCCCTCACAATCTGGGTTCCACAAGAACCACAGCAAGGAAACCGCCCTCATCGCATGTACCGATGACATCAGAACCAGAGTCGACAAGGGAGAGACCGTCGCACTAATCCTCCTAGACCTCTCCACGGCCTTTGACACTGTCTGCCACCACACACTCAGCACACGCCTCCACAACACAGGAATTCGACACAAAGCCCTAGACTGGCTCACCTCATTCCTCACCAATAGAACCAAAAAAGTCCACCTCCCACCCTTCCACTCCACTGCTACCAAAATCAACTGCGGAGTCCCCCAAGGGTCCTCCCTCAGCCCCACTCTCTTAAACATTTACATGACCCCTCTCGCCAACATCCTCTGACCACACAGAATCACCATCCTCTCCTACACAGATGACACCCAACTCATCATCTTCCTCACCCGCAACCCCACCACCGCCAAAACCAACCTCCACTCTGCACTCCACCTGGATGACAACAAATCACCTCAAGCTCAACTCCAATAAAACAGAAATCATCATCTTCAGCCCCAACAAAACCATATGGGATGACCCCTGGTGGCCCACCACCCTAGTCCCCGCACCCACCCCCGCAAACCACGCACGCAACCTCGGCATCATCCCAGACCCCTTCCTCTCCATGACCCAGCAAATCAACGCAGTCGCCTCCTCCTGTTTCCACACACTCCACATGCTGAAAAAAACCTTTAAATGGATTCCCACAGAAACCAGGAAGACCGTCATCCACGCACTCATCAGCAGCAGGCTAGACAGCGGTAACGCCCTCTACGCCGGCACCACACTCAAACTCAAACGCAAACTCCAGAGAATCCAGAACACAGCCGCACGCCTCATCCTGGACCTCCCCCGCCACGAACACATCACACCACACCTCAAATCCGTTCACTGGCTCCCCATAGACAAGAGGATCACCTTCAAGATCCTCATCCACGCACACAAATCCCTCCACAACACCGGCCCAACCTACCTCAACAAAAGAGTGAACTTCCACACTCCCACACGCCATCTCCGATCTGCCGACCTCGCACTAGCCACAATCCAACGCACCACCACTGGAAGCAGGCCCTTCTCCTACCTCGCCCCAAGACCTGGAACTCGCTCCCCACCAACCTTCGCAAAACCCAAGACCTCCTGCTTTTCAGAAAAATCCTCAAGACATGGCTGTTCGAACAGTGACCCTCCTTGCCCTCCCCCGCACCCCTTACCCCGCCCAGCGCCTTGAGACCCTCACGGGTGAGTAGATTGCTCTATACATTTTTTTGATTGATTGATTGATTCCCTCTTTAGTATGGCATGCCATAGTCATAGTTCATCTGTCTGCATGGACTTCATGGACTTCAGGTCCGATAATGCACTGCCTGATAGTCTGTAGGACCTGTAATCACCTGTTCATTGCTTCCCATGTGAAAGGTACTGTTAGCCCTTTCAACTTGATTCTCACCTACAGGACTTGTGAGAGACTGAAGCTGCACACACCTGTGAGCACTCCCATGCAGACAAGCCATTTGAACCTGCACTGCCCTTGCTGATGCCTGGAATGGCTTGGAAGCTGCCATTTTATGTATATCCTTGTTGTGCATTGCCGTATAAGTCCCTTGTGTCACACAGGCTTTGGGTGATTGTGTAACGTTGCAGCCCACAGCACAAATACAGTTTTCATTTTCCACAGTGTTGTTCCAGCTTTTCACAGTCAGAGTCTGCTCACTGTGCATTTGCCTTGTTCATGTTAGTTCCTGACAGAGCTTCCATCCTGTTAGCCTGATTGGTTCCTGTCTTTGTGTTACCATAAAGGTTCCCTGTGGCAACATTTGTCTCATAGTTGCTTTCCATGCCCTCACTTTCCTCCTGGGGTATTGTGTCTGGTAGGTCTACGATGAATCCTCAAATAGATTGTATAGCGTAATCAGTTTACTTATCATATCATGGTCTGGGACATGTCTTCAAATAGCCTAATCCCGGCCCTATCCCTTGTCTGGGTTTCATGTATGCATGAGTGACAACAGTGACAGTGTACCATGGTTGTATGCATTGATTGGGTATGGTGCCTCCAGCACAACAAACATCGTTTGCTAATCTGCATGAAAGGACAAGACATGTTTGTACCCGGATGGTCCACACACAGATTCACATTGGCTGCAAACCAATGATGGTGCTTGCGTGGTGACTAGCTGTGAGATTAATCAGCACAGAGGCACTGATGTTTCCGCTTGCAGTGGGAATTTGAGAGGTCACTCTGTGTACAAATGTTGTGATTAAACATGCCGGTTTTAAATTACTGATCCATTAACTTTGTGAGCCCACCAAGGTTGCCCTGTCGTCAGTCTCATCACACGTCAGCAGTGCCTTAGCTGGACTATCCCCATGTGTGTTGTTGATTCCTCTTTGGCTTTCATTCAATTGTGCTTTGAAGGATACTCTGTTAATGCAGGGAATGGCTTCACAGACATGCACATAACTGTGACAACATGGAGCCCAATAATGACATAGGGTACCTGTAGGAGGCTGGACTGGCTTGTAGTGAGTACCAAGGGGTACTTGCACCTTGCACCAGGCCCAGTTATCCCTTATTAGTGTATAGGGTGTCTAGCAGCTTAGGCTGATAGATAATGGTAGCTTAGCAGAGCAGCTTAGGCTGAACTAGGAGACGTGTGAAGCTACTACAGTACCACTTAGTGTCATATGCACAATATCATAAGAAAACACAATACACAGTTATACTAAAAATAAAGGTACTTTATTTTTATGACAATATGCCAAAGTATCTTAGAGTGTACCCTCAGTGAGAGGATAGGAAATATACACAAGATATATATACACAATAGCAAAAATATGCAGTATAGTCTTAGAAAACAGTGCAAACAATGTATAGTTACAATAGGATGCAATGGGGAAACATAGGGGTAGGGGCAACACAAACCATATACTCCAAAAGTGGAATGCGAACCACGAATGGACCCCAAACCTATGTGACCTTGTAGAGGGTCGCTGGGACTATTAGAAAATAGTGAGAGTTAGAAAAATAACCCTCCCCAAGACCCTGAAAAGTGAGTGCAAAGTGCACTAAAGTTCCCCTAAGTACAAATAAGTTGTGTTAGAGGAATAATGCAGGAAAGACACAAACCAGCAATGCAACAACTGTGGATTTCCAATCTAGGGTACCTGTGGAACAAGGGGACCAAGTCCAAAAGTCACAAGCAAGTCGGAGATGGGCAGATGCCCAGGAAATGCCAGCTGCGGGTGCAAAGAAGCTTCGACTGGACAGAAGAAGCTGAGGTTTCTGCAGGAACGAAAAGGGCTAGAGACTTCCCCTTTGGTGGACGGATCCCTCTTGCCGTGGAAAGTCGTGCAGAAGTGTTTTCCCGCCGAAAGAACGCCAACAAGCCTTGGTAGCTGCAAATCGTGCGGTTAGCGTTTTTGGATGCTGCTGAGGCCCAGGAGGGACCAGGAGGTCGCAAATTGGATCAGCAGAGAGAGGGGACGTCGCGCAAGAAAATGAGCTCTCTCTGAAGCAGGTAGCACCCAGAGAAGTGCCAGAAACAGGCACTACAAGGATGCGTGAAACGGTGCTCGCCAAAGTTGCACAAAGGAGTCCCACGTCGCCGGAGACCAACTTAGAAAGTCGTGCAATGCAGGTTAGAGTGCCGTGGACCCAGGCTTGGCTGTGCACAAAGGATTTCCGCCGGAAGTGCACAGGGGCCGGAGTAGCTGCAAAGTCGCGGTTCCCAGCAATGCAGCCCAGCGAGGTGAGGCAAGGACTTACCTCCACCAAACTTGGACTGAAGAGTCACTGGACTGTGGGGGTCACTTGGACACAGTCGCTGGATTCGAGGGACCTCGCTCGTCGTGCTGAGAGGAGACCCAAGGGACCGGTAATGCAGCTTTTTGGTGCCTGCGGTTGCAGGGGGAAGATTCCGTCGACCCACGGGAGATTTCTTCGGAGCTTCTGGTGCAGAGAGGAGGCAGACTACCCCCACAGCATGCACAAGCAGGAAAACAGTCGAGAAGGCGGCAGGATCAGCGTTACAGAGTTGCAGTAGTCGTCTTTGCTACTATGTTGCAGGTTTGCAGGCTTCCAGCGCGGTCAGCAGTCGATTCCTTATCAGAAGGTGAAGAGAGAGATGCAGAGGAACTCGGATGAGCTCTTGCATTCGTTATCTAAAGTTTCCCCAGAGACAGAGACCCTAAATAGCCAGAATTGAGGGTTTGGCTACTTAGGAGAGAGGATAGGCTAGCAACACCTGAAGGAGCCTATCACAAGGAGTCTCTGACGTCACCTGGTGGCACTGGCCACTCAGAGCAGTCCAGTGTGGCAGCAGCACCTCTGTTTCCAAGATGGCAGAGGTCTGGAGCACACTGGAGGAGCTCTGGACACCTCCCAGGGGAGGTGCAGGTCAGGGGAGTGGTCACTCCCCTTTCCTTTGTCCAGTTTCGCGCCAGAGCAGGGGCTAAGGGGTCCCTGAACCGGTGTAGACTGGCTTATGCAGAATTGGGCACATCTGTGCCCACCAAAGCATTTCCAGAGGCTGGGGGAGGCTACTCCTCCCCTGCCTTCACACCATTTTCCAAAGGGAGAGGGTGTCACACCCTCTCTCAGAGGAAGTTCTTTGTTCTGCCATCCTGGGCCAGGCCTGGCTGGACCCCAGGAGGGCAGATGCCTGTCTGAGGGGTTGGCAGCAGCTGCAGTGAAACCCCAGGAAGGGCAGTTTGGCAGTACCAGGGTCTGTGCTACAGACCACTGGGATCATGGAATTGTACCAACAATGCCAGGATGGCATAGAGGGGGCAATTCCATGATCATAGACATGTTACATGGCCATATTCGGAGTTACCATTGTGAAGCTACATATAGGTAGTGACCTATATGTAGTGCACGCGTGTAATGGTGTCCCCGCACTCACAAAGTTCAGGGAATTGGCTCTGAACAATGTGGGGGCACCTTGGCTAGTGCCAGGGTGCCCTCACACTAAGTAACTTTGCACCTAACCTTTACCAGGTAAAGGTTAGACATATAGGTGACTTATAAGTTACTTAAGTGCAGTGTAAAATGGCTGTGAAATAACGTGGACGTTATTTCACTCAGGCTGCAGTGGCAGGCCTGTGTAAGAATTGTCAGAGCTCCCTATGGGTGGCAAAAGAATTGCTGCAGCCCATAGGGATCTCCTGGAACCCCAATACCCTGGGTACCTCAGTACAATATACTAGGGAATTATAAGGGTGTTCCAGTAAGCCAATGTAAATTGGTAAAATTGGTCACTAGCCTGTTAGTGACAATTTGGAAAGAAATGAGAGAGCATAACCACTGAGGTTCTGGTTAGCAGAGCCTCAGTGAGACAGTTAGGCACCACACAGGGAACACATACCTATAGGTCACAAACTTATGAGCACTGGGGTCCTGACTAGCAGGGTCCCAGTGACACATAACAAACACACTGAAAACATAGGGTTTTCACTATGAGCACTGGCCCTGGCTAGCAGGATTCCAGTGAGACAGTGAAAACACCCTGACATACACTCACAAACAGGCCAAAAGTGGGGGTAACAAGGCTAGAAAGAGGCTACTTTCTCACACAACCCCCCCCCAAACGAAGGACAATAAGGCTAACCTTGGCCAGTTGAGACTTTATTGTCTAAGTGGTGATAAGTAGAGAGTAGCTCTGCAATAGACTGGTTACTCCCTTTATCATCCACTATATGGTTACTTCCCTGTGGGGATGTAAACCACCCTGTTTGAAGTTTTTTAGCTAAGCAACAATGTGAAGATGTATTTTCAGAGTTTCTATCAGTAAGTTTTAGTTTAGAGCAGTGGGAATTGTCCACTGAACCTATTTGTAGTGATGGAAATGCCAGACAGGGATGCTGTCTCAGAAAAGCCATAGCTGGGCAAAAACTTTGTCCATATGGCTGGAAGAGAGAACAGGGATGCTGTTTCTCTTGAGTTGGAGCAGGGCAGGGATGCTGTCCTATGAGCTCCACACTAGGGCAGGGATGCTGTCCTAAGTGTTGTGAGGCAGTGCAGGGTTTCTGCACTAAAGTTTCTCTGGGAGGGTTGGAGGGATGCTCCATGTTAACTAAAATGGTGCTCTTTTTCTCACCAATGTTAGTTATCCCACAGAGAGGTACTTCTACCTCAGGGAGTCCAGCTTTGCCAGCTGATGATTCCCTTGGAACAGGTGCCACCCCAGGAGAGGTTTCTCCCACCACAGGAATGCTATCCTGAATGGCAGGGTGGTTAGGGGATACTGTGATACCCTTTTTACCTGTTGATGGAGAGGGATCCTGAGTTTTCAGGCCTTCTCTCCTTTGCTTTTTCATTTCAGTAGAAATGAGAGGGAACAATTCCTCAGGGATGCCCAGCATGGCTGCATGGGCATAAAACTCTACATCAGCCCAACCTGAGGCCTCTAGGTCATTACCTAAGAGACAGTCTACAGGTAAGCTAGGTGATACCACCAGCTGCTTAGGGCCAGTAACTCCACCCCAACTAAACTGAATTATAGCTAAGGGAAGAAACTTAGTGGAGTTATGGACATCAATAATCTTATACTGTTGTCCAATGATGTGTTGATCAGGGTGCACTAGGTTTTCAGTCACCAAAGTGATACTGGCACCTGTGTCCCTGTAGGCCAAGGCCTCAACACCATTTATTGAAACTGTCTGCCTGTACTTATCCATTGTAAGGGGACAAGCAGCCAGTGTGGCAAGGCCAATGCCACTAGGTGTGACAGAAACTGTCTTGGGAGTGACTACCCCAGTTTCTACTATGGACCCAAAAGTAAACCCAACTACACCCTTAACTTGACTGTTGCCAGCAGTCCCACCACTATTACCACTACTGCTAGGGGCACTAGAGCTTGATGTATTAGTGGTGGTAGGCTCAGGGGGTTTACCTGGACAGGACTTATCCCCTGGCCTATGGCCGCTGTTTTTACACACAAAGCACCAAGGCTTTTTAATGTGTGCAGGTTGGGAAGAAGAGGAATAATTTGTTTTATCCCCACCCTCTGAAGAGTGTTTAAGATTTGAAGTGGGATCTTTGGTTTTACCCTTATCCCCATGCTTATCTTGAGATTTTTCACCATCTTTCTTCTTATTGCCATCTTTGTCACCCCCTGTATGAACTTTTCTGTTCACCCTTGTTCTGACCCATTTGTCTGCCTTCTTTCCCAATTCTTGGGGAGAGGTCAGATCAGAGTCTACCAGGTACTGGTGCAACAAATCAGACACACAATTATTAAGTATATGCTCTCTCAGGATTGTGTTATACAGGCTTTCATAATCAGTAACTTTACTGCCATGTAACCACCCCTCCAAGGCCTTCACTGAATGGTCAATGAAATCAACCCAGTCTTGTGAAGACTCCTTTTTGGTCTCTCTGAACTTTATCCTGTATTGTTCAGTGGTTAAGCCATAACCATCCAGGAGTGCATTCTTAAGAACTTGGAAATTATTAGCATCATTTTCTTTCACAGTAAGGAGCCTATCCCTACCTTTTCCACTAAATGATAGCCATAGGATAGCAGCCCACTGCCTTTGAGGGACATCCTGTACAACACAGGCCCTCTCAAGTGCAGCAAACCACTTGTTAATGTCATCCCCCTCCTTGTAAGGGGGAACTATCTTGTGCAGATTCCTGGAATCATGCTCTTTTGCAGGATGACTATGGGGAATACTGCTGCTGCTACCATGGGTTTCTAAACCCAGTTTCTGTCTCTCCTTCTCTACTTCTAAAGTCTGTCTATCCAAATCCAGCTGTTGTTTCTTGAGCTTCAGTCTGGTTTGTTCCACTCTCAATCTATTGAGCTCCCTTTCTAACAATCTGTCATCAGGGTGGGTGGGAGGGACCTGCCTTGAAACAGAAGTATGGTGAGAATGGACAGAAGGAGACCTGTCCCTTACAGAAGCCACCCTAACAGCTTGGCTAACAGAAACATCACTACCAGTATGGTGAGAATAAATGCTTTTGCTATGATGTGAGACAACACTATTTATATGGTGTGGCTCATCATCATTACCAACTATGCTAGACTGTCTAGTAATGGGCAGGCTAGGAAGTTTCTTTCCTGAATCTTTTCCTGGGGGAGTCCCTGGATCAGATTGAGAACCATTAGCTACTTTTTCACCAGATTGGGCACTTATGGCCTTATCCTGTACTCTAAGCATGTTAATTAACAGTTCTAAGGAAGGATTCTTCCCTACACTCAAACCTCTCTCTATGCAGAGATTCCTTGCTCCTTTCCAGCTAAGGTGATCATATGCAAGTTTGGACAGATCAACATTTTGGCCTGTGCCAGACATTTTTAGAGAGAGTTAAAGTGATAGTAAAAGATAAAAAGTTTGTCAGAGCTTTTAGAAAGACAGAGAAAAAAACTTTTTTAACTTTTTAGAACTTTTTAGAAAGTTAGAAGTACTTTTCAGCACTTTAGAAAAGAGTGAAAAGAGGAAATGCAAAACTTTTTGGCTATGTGTATATACACTGACCTTGTTTTGTATATTTTTCTCTTATGAAAAGTACAATGACAAGAGTGGTAAGTAGTCTCAAAGCACTTATCCTACCGCTGCACAACCAATGTAGGAGGCTGGACTGGCTTGTAGTGAGTACCAAGGGGTACTTGCACCTTGCACCAGGCCCAGTTATCCCTTATTAGTGTATAGGGTGTCTAGCAGCTTAGGCTGATAGATAATGGTAGCTTAGCAGAGCAGCTTAGGCTGAACTAGGAGACGTGTGAAGCTACTACAGTACCACTTAGTGTCATATGCACAATATCATAAGAAAACACAATACACAGTTATACTAAAAATAAAGGTACTTTATTTTTATGACAATATGCCAAAGTATCTTAGAGTGTACCCTCAGTGAGAGGATAGGAAATATACACAAGATATATATACACAATAGCAAAAATATGCAGTATAGTCTTAGAAAACAGTGCAAACAATGTATAGTTACAATAGGATGCAATGGGGAAACATAGGGGTAGGGGCAACACAAACCATATACTCCAAAAGTGGAATGCGAACCACGAATGGACCCCAAACCTATGTGACCTTGTAGAGGGTCGCTGGGACTATTAGAAAATAGTGAGAGTTAGAAAAATAACCCTCCCCAAGACCCTGAAAAGTGAGTGCAAAGTGCACTAAAGTTCCCCTAAGGACAAAGAAGTCGTGTTAGAGGAATAATGCAGGAAAGACACAAACCAGCAATGCAACAACTGTGGATTTCCAATCTAGGGTACCTGTGGAACAAGGGGACCAAGTCCAAAAGTCACAAGCAAGTCGGAGATGGGCAGATGCCCAGGAAATGCCAGCTGCGGGTGCAAAGAAGCTTCTACTGGACAGAAGAAGCTGAGGTTTCTGCAGGAACGAAAAGGGCTAGAGACTTTCCCTTTGGTGGACGGATCCCTCTAGCTGTGGAGAGTCGTGCAAAAGTATTTTCCCGCCGAAAGAACGCCAATAAGCCTTGCTAGCTGCAAATCATGCGGTTAGTGTTTTTGGACGCTGCTGAGGCTCAGGAGGGACCAGGAGGTCGCAAATTGGACCAGCAGAGAGAGGAGACGTCGAGCAAGACAAGGAGCCCTCTCTGAAGCAGGTAGCACCCAAAGAAGTGCCAGAAACAGGCACTACGAGGATGCGTGAAACAGTGCTTGCCGAAGTTGCACAAAGGAGTCCCACGTCGCCGGAGACCAACTTAGAAAGTCGTGCAATGCAGGTTAGAGTGCCGTGGACCCAGGCTTGGCTGTGCACAAAGGATTTCCGCCGGAAGTGCACAGGGGCCGGAGTAGCTGCAAAGTCGCGGTTCCCAGCAATGCAGCCCAGCGAGGTGAGGCAAGGACTTACCTTCACCAAACTTGGACTGAAGAGTCACTGGACTGTGGGGGTCACTTGGACAGAGTCGCTTAATTCGAGGGACCTCGCTCGTTGTGCTGAGAGGAGACACAAGGGACCGGTAATGCAGCTTTTTGGTGCCTGCGGTTGCAGGGGGAAGATTCCTTTGACCCACGGGAGATTTCTTCGGAACTTCTGGTGCAGAGAGGAGGCAGACTACCCCCACAGCATGCACAAGCAGGAAAACAGTCGAGAAGGCGGCAGGATCAGCGTTACAGAGTTGCAGTAGTCGTCTTTGCTACTATGTTGCAGGTTTGCAGGCTTCCAGCGCGGTCAGCAGTCGATTCCTTATCAGAAGGTGAAGAGAGAGATGCAGAGGAACTCGGATGAGCTCTTGCATTCGTTATCTAAAGTTTCCCCAGAGACAGAGACCCTAAATAGCCAGAAAAGAGGGTTTGGCTACTTAGGAGAGAGGATAGGCTAGCAACACCTGAAGGAGCCTATCACAAGGAGTCTCTGACGTCACCTGGTGGCACTGGCCACTCAGAGCAGTCCAGTGTGCCAGCAGCACCTCTGTTTCCAAGATGGCAGAGGTCTGGAGCACACTGGAGGAGCTCTGGACACCTCCCAGGGGAGGTGCAGGTCAGGGGAGTGGTCACTCCCCTTTCCTTTGTCCAGTTTCGCGCCAGAGCAGGGGCTAAGGGGTCCCTGAACCGGTGTAGACTGGCTTATGCAGAATTGGGCTCATCTATGCCCACCAAAGCATTTCCAGAGGCTGGGGGAGGCTACTCCTCCCCTGCCTTCACACCATTTTCCAAAGGGAGAGGGTGTCACACCCTCTCTCAGAGGAAGTTCTTTGTTCTGCCATCCTGGGCCAGGCCTGGCTGGACCCCAGGAGGGCAGATGCCTGTCTGAGGGGTTGGCAGCAGCAGCAGCTGCAGTGAAACCCCAGGAAGGGCAGTTTGGCAGTACCAGGGTCTGTGCTACAGACCACTGGGATCATGGAATTGTACCAACAATGCCAGGATGGCATAGAGGGGGCAATTCCATGATCATAGACATGTTACATGGCCATATTCGGAGTTACCATTGTGAAGCTACATATAGGTAGTGACCTATATGTAGTGCACGCGTGTAATGGTGTCCCCGCACTCACAAAGTTCAGGGAATTGGCTCTGAACAATGTGGGGGCACCTTGGCTAGTGCCAGGGTGCCCTCACACTAAGTAACTTTGCACCTAACCTTTACCAGGTAAAGGTTAGACATATAGGTGACTTATAAGTTACTTAAGTGCAGTGTAAAATGGCTGTGAAATAACGTGGACGTTATTTCACTCAGGCTGCAGTGGCAGGCCTGTGTAAGAATTGTCAGAGCTCCCTATGGGTGGCAAAAGAATTGCTGCAGCCCATAGGGATCTCCTGGAACCCCAATACCCTGGGTACCTCAGTACCATATACTAGGGAATTATAAGGGTGTTCCAGTAAGCCAATGTAAATTGGTAAAATTGGTCACTAGCCTGTTAGTGACAATTTGGAAAGAAATGAGAGAGCATAACCACTGAGGTTCTGGTTAGCAGAGCCTCAGTGAGACAGTTAGGCACCACACAGGGAACACATACCTATAGGTCACAAACTTATGAGCACTGGGGTCCTGACTAGCAGGGTCCCAGTGACACATAACAAACACACTGAAAACATAGGGTTTTCACTATGAGCACTGGCCCTGGCTAGCAGGATTCCAGTGAGACAGTGAAAACACTGACATACACTCACAAACAGGCCAAAAGTGGGGGTAACAAGGCTAGAAAGAGGCTACTTTCTCACAGTACCCATGGCCACACACTTGAACTGGACACCTTTGTGCAATTAACCACTGGAAATATGTGAACACATGCTGCTTGGTCTGCTGGTCCTCCACTGCCACAAGAGAAACATAGGTCATTTATATGACTCAAACTGTGGAGTGACATTACATTTTTGGATTGCTTTTGGGACTCTGTGTCACAAACACTGTACATACATAGCATTTTCAAATGCCTGACTCATGGGTGGTACACAAACAAGTAACCAGGAAGTGGTATCCAACATTCCAGTACATGTGATGGCTTAGTCTTGTAACATTGTCATTATCAACCATCCTCTATCTATCCTGTGCATAGTTTGCCATGGGAGATGCTTTTGTCCCAAATGTCAGGAAAGTTCACACAGCATTAGTTGCTACGTGTATGACAAACACTTTTCCTGATGAATTTCCACACTGAATAGCATCTGATGGTTATCCACATTTACAACACATGCATACAAGCACATTTATGAAAACACATCTTGTGATGTTCACACAGAGGCCCAACTAAAATTGAAATAGCCAATTCATAGACATTGACACACAGGCAATGAGTTAATGTATTAAGTTGCGTAGCCTTGCAATCCTCTATTGACGCACAACCTGCTCAAACTGGGTAATACTAATTGTATTCCAAAAGTTTGGGTATCTATTGTGTCAGTGAAGAGTGCTAATCCGGTACAACAAATAGAGGATCATGGTCTGCAGTAGTGTGATCTGCCACACGTGCCCAAACACTGGAATGCACAATGCAGGTGCAAACAGCCTATTTCTGTATAGTTACAGTTGTGATGTACTATAAAAATATGAGAAATGACCCAAACCCAGTAAAAGACATAGGGGGTTATTCCAACTTTGGAGGAAGTGGTAATCCGTCTCAAAACTGACGGTAAAGTGACGGATATACCACCAGCCGTATTACGAGTCCATTATATCCTATGGAACTCGTAATACGGCTGGTGGTAAATCCGTCACATTTGGGACGGATTACCACCTCCTCCAAAGTTGGAATAACCCCCATAAATTTTGACGCATGCGCATCAAAAAAGACACATATGCATCAAAAAACGCCGAATATGCATAGAAAAATTACGCTCACAGCCATGATACACCCATTGGCCCCGAGCGGTAATTCCTACACTGTACCCCATAAAATTGGTTGCGGGGTAATTTTTAAGCATTTGTGTAAAAAAAAATTGACGCACAGACTGTAAGTGTCATAATATTTTGATGCATCATAATAAAAATGCACCCTATTTGAGGCAGGAAGTGATGTAATAGGATATCCTGTTTACAGAATTGGTACAGTGGGTGTACTTTCACTTTCACTTTGCAGTCTGTGATTTTTCTAGACTGTGTGGCTGTGCTTAGAGTTTTGTCTGTCCCAATTGTGCTTTTGTATCCTGTGTGCCATCCTATTTGTCATCTGTTTTATTTGTAATTGTCTCAGTTGTTCATTGTAAGTGTTTATTTGTCATATTTGGTGTCTAATTTTGTCTTGTACTGTTGGGAGTCTGTTGTGGGTATTGTTAGTTTGGGGATAGTTGGGCTGTTTTAGGGTTACTTTTCTTTCATTTCCCTGCCTCCTTTCACTTTATTATCCTCTGCACCCTTTTTTTTCCTATATTTTCTGTCACGTTGGGTAGGCCACGTCTGGGGAGAATGGGTGAGGAGGAGCTGGGGTCATTTTATTGGCTGGTGTGCCACTTCCTCCCCTTGATGATCGAAGCAGGTGGCAGGGTGATACAGGGGTATCACACAGAGGCGAGGAGGCTCCGGTGGTCAAAGGTGTTGTACCATTTGCATCGCATCTTCAACACACCGCGCAACGACCACCAACTAAAGCACCGCTGGGCTAACCTTGTTGCCAGAGAGTAAGACCTGCTGGACCACCTGGGTTTTGTGATTGGTGCTCTGTAGTGACAGTAGCAGATTTGTTGATATGCTGCAGGCAATGTTTTTGGACGTGTAGAATGCAAGTTAAACATATAGTGGCCCTGAGTTATACAATAATTGCTACACATTACCGTCATTTGTTGACACAACAGCTGCACAAACTTACAAAACACAACTGGATCTTGTAAATTAGTGCTGCCTTCACGTTGATAGATGATGCTAATGTGGCTCAAACATGTTTTATCCATGGTCTGTGAGTGTACCAGGAAAGAGAATTTATGTGTTCCCCAAGTATTTAGAATCCATGTCTGAACTGTATTCCGGCCCATACGTACCAATTTCTTTCTAACTGCCAGTAATATCTTAGGCTGATAGTTTGACTTGGTTGTGCCACAATTAAATTAGTAATGGATGCCAAAGTAATGCACACGGGTTCATATCTAAATGTTTGGTGCTACTTTCCATAGCTGTAGCATATAACATGAAGCAAATGATACAAATTGAGGGATAACAACTATACCTGGCCATCTGTTCATTGTACCTGTGTTTTTTATAAATTGGACTTGGGCACAATAGCTGGAACAGAGCTAATGCATTTCCCATCTGTGTCACTCTATAGCAGTGGTCTTCAAACTGTGGGGCGGGCCCCCCTAGGGGGGCCTCAAGTGATCCCAGGGGGGGCGCCAGACTCTGGCCAAAAGAAGCATTACACAGATAATAGTGTTTTGTTTTAAGTAGAAACATGCAATTGCATTTTAAAAAAAGGTAACAGTACTTAACTGCAATGTTTAAACATTGCTATCTTTATAAAATATTTGTGAAAAATTCTGAGGGGGGCCTTAATGATTTTTATTTTTCAACTGGGGGGCGCGGCATTAAAAAGTTTGGAGACCCCTGCTCTATAGCCATGCACTTTTCATAAGTTATGGGGTCATCATGGGATACCTGACGTTGGGGAATGCATGGTCACAATCTATTATGTGCATGATGTTGTGCAAGGGACCCCTGACCAATTCCATCATACATATAAAGTTGCCTTTGCTAGTTTACGTTTGGTACACCCCTGCTGATCCAGTGCAGAATATGTACAATAACTAACTTCCGAGTATGGAGGCTATCACAAACATGGGTGTATGCTAAGATCAGAAGACCAGCATTCCTGTGACTGCTGCCATTCTGAAGGTACATACAAATTGAAACCTAGATCATCATGATTGACACAGTGGTACATTTGCTAAACCATGTTTCAATAATGTGACAGTGTCAGTTTGCTATATACCCGCTGATCTCCCAACTTGGCAAATGTAAGATGATGAATGTGGCTAACTGTGATTTCCAAAACCCATTATGGGTACACAGGGCAATGAGTGACACATTTCAGATGCAATGACTACACTTGTGCCCATGCATTCTGTCATGGATGACCACAATATACACTGTCAGCATATATTTCATTGTTGTATTAAAATATTAAAAATGGCCAATCCATGTCTTGCTTCAAATTGTCACCAAGTAACGCAGAGGATCCCTGCCATTATGGTGTCAGAGGGGGCATATGTGGCTCAGGGTACACTGTTAATGTAACATATGTAACCTACACACAACACAGGTCCTACATGTAAGGGACCATAGAAAGCATAATAAATCATTACCTTCAATCAACCCACATGAGCATCACACAGTAACTGATTGTCCCCTGATGCACAAGCCACAATACCAGAGTGACTGGTATTGCAGTGCTCCAGGAATGTGGCTTTGCATGTCTCTCATTACTATAAATGATGAGAGGAGTACACTCCATAAATGAGTCTGCAACCAACTGATGGAGCATGTTTGTCACCACATGATAGTTAGGACCACTACATGTGTGCAGATGTGTGTGTATCACTCACTGGAGTGAAAGGGTCTAAACATGTTTGCAGTGCGATGTATGTTGGAGTATCATCATGCCTGAGAGGCTGGACTTTCAGCTATAATGTCACACACAGTAATTTTATTTGAAAGCGTTGTACAGTGCACAGACTTTGGGCACATTCCACCCTTCCATGCTTTACAGGTGGACCTGCCCATTACACAATTGGCGAAGTGGCTCGATTTGCGGACCCAGACATATCCAATAAGTGTTGAATTTTCTGTTCTGTGTTGTGTTTGCAGCTGTTGTGTGATTGACTCCTGTGTGTTGGACACATAGCAAGGTATGATGTGCTGACACATGATCTAATATGTAACTTGACTGGAGTTTCACTTTTATTTCCATATTTGAGTTGGACAATCAGTAGTGTATAGTCATATTTTGGGACTATAGTGCAGCCCTCTAGGCATGGCCATGTGAATAGGGTGACATTTGTTGTTACATTTTTTATAAAGAAAATTTCGCAGAGGGCCATATTCATGATTTAGTCAGCAAGTCAGACCCTGAATCTCACAGAATAGGGATGCCAAAGTCTTATCCACAGACTTGAGCCTCCCTGTTCACTAATGAACATGTTCGACTGTATGTTTGACTTCCTAGCAGCATGTAGCTCCACATGTTGTGCTACGTGTATGTGACACTTGAGTACAATGTCATAGGTGTGCATGCAGCTCATGCCCAGATGTGTGCTTGCATCTATCTGCTTGTTGTAGGACAGGTATTGGTGGTATCAAATGATGTTGATAATTGTCTGCAATTACAAACTTAAATGTGGATGGGATTGTCCAAGGTTTGCGTCTATCCTAGTTGGACACCCTCCTTACTTGTGGTGGACTGCCTAAACCCATGTACAGCTGTCCAAAGCTTCCTGGATGTCCTTGATGTTTGAAAGTATGGGTTGCTTGTCCATTCCCTACTGAGGCACAGGCTTAGGGTCATGAAATGTGGACCTAGGTGTGATGATCCAAGTTTAGTACACAGACATGTAAATCTGTAAATCACTTGTCCAAACCTAGGATACCCACTCTTGATTAGCAACTGCATACCATCCTGGCAATTCCATTCACAAATCACAGATCTTGTGGCCATTGATTGTCATCCAGAAGATAGTCATTTTATTGGCCTGTTACATATGGAGGACTTGCAGCATGTTTTATGTGAATAATGGCTGAACAATGATGCTTAGATCATTTAAGTTGGTACACATCTTTTAGAGCATTGCTGTGCTGTTAGATAGAACATGTGTAGGCTGCGTTGGCATGTACTTCCTCAGGGAGAATCTGGGATCTGTAAAATGATAAGGCCTGTTTCAGCTACATTAGATGTATTGTCTGATTCTCATCAGTAGCTATATCACACAATGCAGAACCTAATGTTTGGCTTTATCTTTTTTAACAGCAGCCAATATGGATGCCAGACAGATCTGTGAATTTCAGGGGCGGGTGATGCGTTACCGCCACATTCTGGATGTGGAGTCTGGGTTCCAGTACATGGCACGGCGTTATCGCCATGAAAGAGCACCCAGGTGCACCAAGGATGACAGCCACCACTGCAGGACCATCGACTTCCTCAGCTCCAGGACCACTGACAGCAGCTCCTGCACCTCCCCCTCCAAGCATGGCACCTCCAACTGGACAACGCTCAACAACTGGCACTCAGACCACCCCTGCTTGCAGTCATTGGCACTGGTGATTTTCGTGCTATGCAACGTGACATGCAACGGATTTTGCACAGACTGGACAGGCTGCAGCAGCAGGTGTCACAGATAAATAAGAGGGTGTGTGCCATTAAGAAGACCCTGCGGAGGGCGAACTTGTGAATCTGATACCCTCACCCAGGATTCCCTCCCGCTCCCTCCTCTTTCCTGGTTCTTTTAGTGGGTTTAGGGGGCTTAGTGTTAGGTTAGAATAGGCTGTTAGTTTAGTTAGTAGTAGTGGGTTGGGGGGGCTGGGGTATGATATTTTTACATGTTTTTATATGTGTGTGGGTGGGTGGGTGGGGGATGATGTTGGGGTTTTTGTGTATTACATAAAAAAAAACTAACAAAATATTTGTTTAGTATAAGATAGTATGTGTTTAGGTTAGTATCTGTTGTCCTCCATGTGTCCCGTCATATAAGGGGGTGGGGGTTGATGTTTAGAGTGTTTACTTAAATGTGATAAGTAAGTTTAGCTTAGGGTAGTTAGGGCCAGTTGTGGGTAATGTGTAGTTAGGATAGGTTAGGTTACTTAAGGTGTTTGCCCTAGTCTTAGAATCCTTTTTTACTGTTAAATAAATATTTAGGTACTCCTTTACAGTATGTGTCATATGTTTGGGGATCAGGGCCTTTGCATGGGTCGACAGTGTCAATTTAGTATTTGCATTTGTGTTCCATCCTGCATTCAAATCCCAATTGAGCTGTCACAATGGCAGCTACACCAAAACTACTTCTCTATGCATCTGCCATCCGTTTCCCCCACCACTCAAGGTTACTATGGATCCCAATGTGTTGTTAAGTTTTGATGTATGGTTTCAATCTGACATACTTTGAGACAAGATTTGGTATTGAGGGCACTGTGTTACGTCTGCCTGCAGCCTGATGGTCATGTGAACCCTGATAAGGTGAGTGGTGGTATAATCTCATGTAGTATAGTATACATTACTCACACCTATCATTTGTTACATTGTACAGCCAGGTTACTTATTTTTATGTACACTCATACACATCTATTCCTGCTGTATGGTGTGTGTGAGGAAATTTGAGTCAAATGTGACATACGTAAAGATTGTCTGGAAGAAAAATTAGAAGACAATATTTTTCAGCTTAGACATCCCTTGAAGAAGACTTACTCTGTCCAACACAGCATTATACTGTATAGTTTCTATTTACCTCAGAATTAACCCTCAGAAAGGGCAGATGATGGTAAAATCCTGACCACAGTGCATAGTTATCAGCCCACATTCTTTCAAGGCAGTTGTATTGACATTCTATGGGCATTGACATGAGGCAAACATCACTAAACTCCCTCACGTTTGATATCTCACATTACACAGTTACAAAGTGGTTGTGTAAGTGCTATTTATTTTAAAGTGCTGTAGTGCTATTTTACATAGTCCAGGATTGTGAGTCCATTAGTGTGACACCTTCCATTGTGATCCTACACAAGTGCAAAAGGACATGTCATTGGACATGCTGGGGTGAAGTGTCATACAGTGCAGAGGGACATGAATTGCCAATGAGGTAGTGAGAGACAATCACAGGGCATAGTGACAAGGTAAACAGTGGGCTGGAGAACAGTGCTTGTGAGCAGCTGTTGCAAGACTGGCATGTTACAAAGCACAGGACCTTGGTTATAAGTGGCTATGTGGCAGGGACTTGTGCTACCGGGTACTCTTACGGGTGAAGGTGATCTGTTCCACATCTTCTGATGTGTGTGTCATCTCCTCTGCCCTTGAATGTGGTGGGTTTGAAGGGGCATCACACACTTCAGTATTTGAAGGCGTGGAGTCAGAAATCCCAGTAGGTGCCAACTCTGGGGCTATTAAGGGCAGTACTGCAGCAAGGAGGAGCTGCTGGTTCTTAAGGATAGCAGCTACATCACGGTGGTAGGCAGCCAGGTCGGCCCTGAGGGGATCAATATTGCATTTGTGCACGCATTGAAAGGTTTGTTGTTGGAGATGTTGTGTCAACTCCCTTACTGCTGTGCTGATTTCCTTCACACTTTGTTGAATTTCTTGCAAGATTGATGTTCACCCTTGCGTGGCTGCTGGCTGTTCTGCAGTTGACATCATGCACGAACACACCCCCTCTAGGCTGGCTGCCATATTTTGCATCCCCACCCGCACCTCCTTGGCCAGCTCCTGCTGTACTCCAACTACAGTCCTCTCAAAGCTGATGCCAGTGTCGTCAGAGTCCTCAGCTGGGTTGGAGCTGGCAGGTCGTACTATTGGGGTGGTGGGTGGTTCCTCTGTGATGGCTGCTGTATCTGTGCTCCTCCTTGCGACTGAAGGTGGGGTCTGGAGGGTTCCGAGGATAGTTTGGAGGGTCTGCTGGCTGATGTTTATCAGCTTGTCATCCATGTCATCAGGGAATTCCAGGACAGGCATATCCCCAGGAGAACCATTGTCCTCTGCAATGAGTTGTGGCATTTGTAATGTGACGTCCCTGACTTCCTATTAGTTGCACATTGGGATATTGGTTCCTGTTCATTGTTCCTTTCATTAATATTAGCCTTCTCCCAGGTCTATGCCCCACCTGCATATCACATGTAGTGTGGGCAGTTTGGGGCAATGTCAGTGTCATATCCTCTAGGTGTAGGTTCTGCCCAAATTGTATGTTGCCACCTTCTTGTCCTACTCAACCCTCCGTCTACTTCCATTCTCATGCTGTGGCCTTGCACTGGCTGTGGGTGTTCTGATGGCACTTGCATCACATTTATCAATGTGGAACTGCCCCAGTCTCAGATATTTCACATCCAGCTATATGTTGCTGAGACCTAGCATATACTATGTATAGCATTGGCATGGCACACTATAAATGTCAGCATTGGGACTGTGTAATGTTGATGGTGGGGAATGTGTGCTACATTGGATTGCACTGATGGTCCTAGCAGTGTTCCATTTCCTCTTCTGACTGTGCGGGTGTATTTCACTAGCCAGTTACATATGTCCTCCCCCTCAATGCTGTTGTCTAAGCAGTATAACAGTTGGGATTGTTGCATGGTGTCATTGCAGCTATTGTGACCCAGGCACAGGGTGGACCCTGACATATGCAGCATGGGTATGACATTACTGCTGTGTACCTCATAATGTTTCTGACAATGGCTGATGTTTGTAGCGACTATGGACATTCACATTTGACAGGTTTAGCAAATGTTTATTGATTACAGGGGATAGATAACGTTGTCATCCTGAACCCTCTAATTTGGGTGTGTTTGATCCATGGGCACGTAACTGCCATTAGCTACTTGACCTGCACACACAGCAGAGGTGGTACTGGCAACTGTTGTCAATGTTAAATTCCACTTGCGGATATGGCCTGAGACTGTTAATTGAGCCCTAGTTCATGTAGAAACAATACCAGCTGTCATGTGATAGCAGGCAAGTTTTACTTTGTACCCTACCCTCCTGGACTGGCTTTACCTTTCTATCATCCTTGGCATGGCAGCATACCCCAATGCAAATGTTGTTGGTGTAGTGTAGTACTGTGCCTCAGGTTTCCTCTGAACAGCCCATGCCCCCGTGCCGTGCCCATTTGTCCATTCCAGTCCCTGAATATCATGATTTCCATGCATTGTGTAGTAGGTAGGCCCCCCCCTGCTTACAGTTTACAAATGGCCATTTTTGTTCCCCATTCGACTTACCCTGCATCTGTGTTGTCTCCTGGGAGTCTGCGCTGTCCTGTCCTTGAATCCCTGTGACGATCTCCTCAGGGATGACGGCTGCCACCATCTCCTCCATGTGGTCCAGGGTTTCCTGTGGTGCTGGACTCCCACCTCCAGGCTGCAGTGCTGCCTTCCTGTTCCTGGCCATCATTTTCTTGGTCCTGCGCTTGCAGTCATGCCAGCGTTTCTTGCACTCAATGACTGTTCTCCGTACTTCAGCCACACTGTTTATCTTGTCGACAATTTGTTGCCAAATTGCCTCTCTCCTACCAATGCATTCATTGTTAGCTCCTGGGAGCTTTACATTGTAACAATATCTAATACAGCATATTCTAGCAAGCAGTTCTCATGGGAAAAGAAAACATTTGCTAACGTTTGGTCAACTCAGTGGAAAAGAACAATTTGCGTATTCATTTTCTTACAGGGTTATCTTAACAAAGCAATTTAACATGCAACAGTGCAAACTAGGCTCAAAAACTTGCAAACTTAAGGCTTACAGTTAATAAAGCAAATAAATAATAAACAATTGTTAATATAACATACTACTACATTAATTTAAACATAAGCACATCAACTCATTTTAATAAGCAATTAATAATGAAACTTTGTGATTACTGACGACCACTCAAGTAGGAACATTTTCCAAGTTGTGCATTATTTTTCTATATTAAGTCAAATTCTATGCAGATTCATAATTTATTTTTTAGGGGCTGGTGGGGGTGTTGTGGTTTATTTTTTAGGGGCATGGTTGCGGATGGGTTAATTTATTTTTTAGGTGCGGGGAAGGTTTAAGGGAGAGCGGGAGGAGGGTGGAGAGGGGAAAGGATCAGGAGAGGACGCAGTGAGGTAGGTGAAGCTGGGGGCAGAATTTTGGTAGGTAGTCTTTAGGGGTGGATGTGGATTTAGGGCTTAGGGTGGGTGGGTGTGTCGGGGTAGTTTATTTTTTAGGGGTGGGGTTAAGGATGTTTATTTTTTAGGGCATAGGGTGGGTGCGGGGTCTGGGTAGTTTACTTTTTAGGGGAGGAGTCATTTATTTTTGAGGGGCAGGGGAAGGTCTAAGGAAGCGTGGGAGAAGGACAGAGAGGAGAGGAGGAAGGATCAGGAGAGAACGCAGTGAGGTAAGTGGGGCTGTGGCACGGTTTGAGGGGTTAGTTTTTAGTGGTGGGTGGATTTAGGGCTTAGGGTGGGTGGGGGTCGGGTTGTATATTTTTTTAGCAAAGGGGTGGGGGACTAGTTTGGTTTTTTATAGCTTAGGGTGGGTGAGGGGGTTCGGGTAGTTTACTTATTAGGGGTGGGGAAAGGTTTCATGGTGGATGGGGGTGTCAGGGTAGTTTATTTTTTAGGGGCAAGGTCGGGGGTTGGGGTAGTTTATTTTTAAGGGCGGGAGGTCGGGGTAGTTTAATTATTAGGGGTGGGGGAAGGTTTTAGAGCTTTTCAGGGGTGGCGGTGTTGTGGTCGTTTTTTTAAATGTAAACAGGTAATAGGGTTTTAGAGGGGGGTTAGGAGTGGGGGTGGTTTTGGGCCTTAGGGCAACTGGGGGGGCTGGGGTAGTTTTTTTAGATTAAGAAAGAGGAGTGTATGACACAACCACATATGCCATTTCTTCATATGCCTTTACTAGGCATGCTTTTACAGCGAAATTCGTTGTAATGGCATGCATGGTAAAGGCATGCGTGGAAAAGATGTGGTTGTGTTTCCGACCACGTTATTAAGGCATGTGTGGTTCCGGAATGCATGGTTGTGTCACACAACCGAAAACAAGCACTCATGGTGAAAGAAATACTGGAAGTACCTGAGCCAAGGCTAAAGGATAACACATAGAAAGTATTTGGAAAGTAAAGCTAAATTCCAATTCATTAAAGAATAAAGCATGTATGATGCAAACCAACTCATTACGATTAAAAGTGAAATTAATACTATAAAATAGTATAAGGAAAAATACATAATCATAAAATAATACAGTAAAATGTTTATAAGTATACTTTCCAGAATGAAAGCTTTTTGTGAGGAAATTCTACTGAAAATGTAGGATTTGCAGATTTTTTTTATTTTTCAAAGAATACTGTATCGAGGGTTATTCAGGTCAAACAATGGTGAATTTGTCACTCTTTAATAAGGAACAGCTTAGGTATTCTACCAGAGTATTGTGGGCACAACTTTGTGTTACAAATATATTGTGGCTTACACATTGATTACAATAATTTCAGTAAAATTCTTTATTTATATTCAAAATATATTTACAATTATATACAGATAAAAACAAGGCATAACAACGAATGTGAAACACATCAATATCGAATAATTAAAAAATGTTAGGAACATTTGTACTCATAACCTTATTTTCATGTAACAGAAACCTGAATGCATATTGATGTCAATTCATGAAACCTTTAAAAAATGTGAAAACTTTTATACATATTACTTCAAATTTTGGAGGATCAAAGATTTTGTGTGTCACAGCAGCAAGTCTGAAAGCATATTAGTATAAATTAATTAAACCTTTAAAAAATGTAAAAACATTTGTGCAAATTGCTTCATTATTATTTATAAAAATATTTTCAAGTTAAATATGTATAGCTGAGTACAGACTTACTATATTGACTCCACATATATGTGCCTTGACACTATATACATCATCTAGGTACCTGGATGTAGATCTCAGAATTATAAATATATATTTAACTATGCTTACTTGCTTCCACAATATTTTGGCTTTTAATAATTTAGGACAGAATATTTTTGTAAGATATCGCTCTCCCTCAACAACATGATGTGCAACTTTCTCTTATCTTCAGTATTATGTGTATGCCTTTTTATCCCCAACCGCATTTCACTTATTTTTTTTTCCACTGTTCAGGCAAGCTCTGTTCTTGTGATTTATCAGGTTCTTAATGGCGAAAGATCAAATGTACATTAATCACTCTCCTAAATTATGTAGAACTAGGCATAAAAGGAAGAAAGTCTCCAGCCTTATAGTGAGTACTTCCAGTCCTTACCATTGTTTGCTTTGTCTTGCGATTCCAATTCTTTTTCCTCCTGCTGGCCCAATTTTGCATACAACAGATCCTGAGGGATCACTAAAAATGCAGATTTGGTGGACATCCAACAGGTAGTTTAACAGGTGGTCCCTAGCTAGTGCTACACCACATAGGCTCAAGCGAGTATGTCTCTCAGGCCGTTCTAAAACCAGGCTGGTAGCAGCATATATAGCATTTTATACTGCAGCAGCTGCACCCAGGGAGATGTTCTGAGGTATCCCTGGTGTTCTTTGGCACATGAGGTCCTTTCATGGTTATTTTTTAATGAAAGGTCAAATCAAATCAAATCAGGGTTTATAAAGCGCAACTACTCACTCGAAAGGGTCTCAAGGCGCTAAGGGGGTTTATCCTCTGATCTTCAGTTGAAGGGCCAGTTTTTAAGGTCCTTCCTAAATTGAGGTAGCGATGGGGACTGCCTGAGGGGCAGGGCAGGGTGTTCCAGCTGGAACGGTAATGTTTATGAATATTATGAACATTAGCTTTCAATAAAGGTCACAAACATTAGAACAAGTAAAGTGTTTACATTTCCACTGAAAGAGAACATATTCTTTTTACAAATGGTAAATGCAAGATGTGGGGGAGCTGAGCAACAAGCACATCACCATCCCCCACTTCTTCATCCTCTCTGCATTCCCTGTTTCCAGGTTCTGTCGGGGGGAGAGGTCGGTGTGGCAGCTATAACACATGTTTTCCCATAAGTACAGTTCTCTAGAGGTTCTCGTGGTTAGGAGAATGTAGGCGGTGCCACAACACTGCATTCTGGGGTTGGCCTTTTTCAAAACAAGTTAAGAAGAGAAACTCCCCAAAGCCCTGTTGAATTTGATTACAAACTTGGCAGACTATCACTGCTTAGCAGGAGGCTGCTGTACGATTTCCACAGACCAGGCATGTAAACTGGAGTTCTGCTCCAGTGTGAAAAATAGAGATATTGGCAGAGACCGGTCTAGCAACTTCTATTGTCCTGCAGAAGCCATGCAGGCATGCCATCCTCCCAGCTTGTTCACCTGGGGTCCTTCAGTAAACTCAACAAAAGCAGAGAAGGCAAGACAATGCCACTCTTTCTCCTCTCCTTCCTCTACCCTTCCTGTGACAGGAGGAGCTCTACACCAGGAGACAACATTTACAAATGCAGATAAGCGAAGTGGGACTTGCCTGTCAAGCACACTGCCTTGCACCACCTTTTATGGTTTAGTTATCCCTGACCAGGGCCTTTCATCCAGGTGACCTGCACCGACGACAGAATGAGAAATCTTGAGAGGGCCCTGAATGGCCCTAGTGTCTGTCCTTGAGCCTATGGACTCACTCCCTTTATTCTTTTGGGTTTGATTGCCTTCGACAAACTTCTTCACCAGGGTCAATCCTCCTAAATGTAAAGCCATAATCTGGAGTCACCCAGACCCCAGGTCACAAGATATCCTTATTTTGAGACTGAGGCCCATACTTATACTACTTTGCTCCGCATTTGCGTCATTTTTTTACTTAAAAGCGGCGCAAATTTAGAAAATACAATTATATGTTGTAAGTATGATTCGCTTCTGCGTCAAAAAATGACGCAAATGTGGCACAAAAAAATTATAAATATGGGCCCGAATATCCTAGCCGTAAACCAGTAAAATAGACTTACACAGTGGGTGTTATTTCTACAAGCTATTAACTCTTTTTTTTTACACGGTGTAAAACTTCTGTTTCATTCTTTTACAGGTTTCAAACAGTAGATAATGTGTACAATGTCTGTGCCTTGATTTAACGCGGAGTATCGCTGTTTTATGTGTATAGTGATTTTTCACGTTTCACTAGTTTACATCTCTTACTGTGCATCTATTTGTTTCTATTTTTAAGCTATGAATAAAGTGTTACATATTTACAAAGAATCATACATAAAAGGTGTTAGAAATGGGGTCTTTGGTTGACAGTCAGGTTACCCCCTGTTCAAGCAAGGACCCTCACTCTAGTCAGGGTAAAAGAGAATCACCCTCAGCTAACCCCTGCTTAACCCCTTGGTAGCTTGGCAGAGCAGTAGGCTTAACTTCAGAGAGCTAGGTGTAAAGTATTTGTACCAACACACACAGTAACTTAATGAAAACACTACAAAATGACACAACACCGGTTTAGAAAAATAGGAAATATTTATCTATACAAAACAAGACCTAAACGACAAAAATCCGACATACACAAGTCAAGTTATGAATTTTTAAAGATTAAACTCAAAAATAGCGCTTAGAAACAAAAATGCTTCGATGAGATGTTAACACAGCGTCGTGACGGAGTCGTTCCCAACAAGCCGACACCAGCGGCGCCGGACACGGAGTCGTGTAGACCCCCAAGTACAGTACCTTTGGTGAAGAGTGAAAACAAGCCGATGCTCGAAGTCGGGGATCGCGGCCTCTGTGCGAAACGTTGAATCCGTGCACTTCGAGCGGCGTCGGTCACGACGTGGTGCGGCGACTTCCACGGTGTCGCGGACTTCAGCGGGGCTGCAGCGGCGTCGGGCCTGCGAAGAGCGTCGCGTTCCAGCGAGGGTCACGGCGTCGGGTGCAGGCGGCGTTACCGGATTCAGCAGCGGCGTCGGTCCGGAGTCGCCCGAAGTCGATTTCCTTGGATTTCCACCAGCTTTCCTTTCAAGGGCCCAGGGACTGGATAGGGCACCACTTGTCAGAGCAGGAGTCTCTCCAGAGACTCCAGGTGCTGGCAAGGAGAAGTCTTTGCTGTCCCTGAGACTTCAAACAACAGGAGGCAAGCTTTAAATCAAGACCTTGGAGATTTCTTCACAAGATGGAAGGCACACAAAGTCCAGTCTTTGCCCTCTTACTCTGGCAGAAGCAGCACTGAAGGAAAGCTCCACAAAGCACAGTCACAGGCAGGGCAGCACTTCTTCCTCAGCTATCAGCTCTTCTCCAGGCAGAGGTTCCTCTTGGTTCCAGAAGTGTTTCTAAAGTCTGTAGATTTGGGTGTCCTTCTTATACTCATTTTAGTTTTTGAAGTCACCTTTCTTCAAAGACTCACACCTACTTGTGAAATCCTGCCTTGCCCAGGCAAGGCCTCAGACTCACACCAGGGGGTTGGAGCCAGCATTGTCAGAGGCAGGCACAGTCCTTTCAGATGAGAGTGACCACTCCACCCCTCCCTCCTAGCAGAGATGGCTAATCAGGAAATGCAGGTTACACCCCAGCCCCCTTTGTGTCACTGTCTAGTGCGAGGTGAAAAACAACCCAACTGTCAAACTGACCCAGACAGGGAATCCACAAACAAGGCAGAGTCACAGAATGGTTTCAGCAAGAAAATGCTCACTTTCTAAAAGTGGCATTTTCAAACGCACAATCTTAAAATCAACTTTACTAAAAGATGTATTTTTAAATTGTGAGTTCAGGGATCCCAAACTCCACATGTCCATCTACTCTCTAGGGGAATCTACACTTTAATCATATTTAAAGGTAGCCCCCATGTTATCCTATGAGAGAGACAGGCCTTGCAACAGTGAAAAACGAAGTTGGCAGTATTTCACTGTCAGGACATATAAACCACATTACTATGGGGGTCATTCTGACCCTGACGGGCGGCGGAGGCCGCCCGCCAGAGTACCCCCCTCCAGAACACCGCTCCGCGGTCATAAGACCGCTGCGGTGATTCTGGCTTTTGCACTGGGCTGGCGGGTGGCCGCCAAAAGGCCGCCCGCCAGCCCAGTGCAAAAGAGCCTTCCCACGAGGACGCCGGCTCAGAATTGAGCCGGCGACGTGGGAAGGTGCGACGGGTGCAGTGGCACCCGTCGCGTATTTCAGTGTCTGCAATGCAGACACTGAAATACAATGTGGGGCCCTCTTACTGGGCCCCTGCAGTGCCCATGCCATTGGCATGGGCACTGCAGGGGCCCCCAGGGGCCCCACGACAACCCATACCGCCATCCTGTTCCTGGCGGGAGAACCGCCAGGAACAGGATGGCGGCATGGGTTGTCAGAATCCCCCATGGCGGCGCAGCAAGCTGCGCCGCCATGGGGGATTCCCAGGGCAGCGGAAAACCGGCGGGAGACCGCCGGTTTTCCCTTTCTGACCGCGGCCAAACCGCCGCGGTCAGAATGCCCTGCGGGGCAACGCCAGCCTGTTGGCGGTTCTCCCGCCGACCCTGGCCCCGGCGGTAGTGAACCGCCGGGGTCAGAATCACCCCCTATATGTCCTACCTTATCCATACACTGCACCCTGCCCTTCGGGCTACCTAGGGCCTACCTTAGGGGTGCCTTACATGTAAGAAAAGGGAAGGTTTAGGCCTGGCAAGTGGGTACACTTGCCAAGTCGAATTTACAGTGTAAAAATACACACACAGACACTGCAGTGGCAGGTCTGAGACATGATTACAGGGTTACTTGTGTGGGTGGCACAACCAGTGCTGCAGTCCCACTAGTAACATTTGATTTACAGGCCCTGGGCACCACTAGTGCACTTTACTAGGGACTTACTAGTAAATCAAATATGCCAATCACGGATAAACCAATCACGTACACATTTTACAGAGAGAGCATATGCACTTTAGCACTGGTTAGCAGTGGTAAAGTGCTCAGAGTTCAAAAGCCGACAGCAACAGGTCAGAAAAAATAAGAGGCAGGAGGCAAAAAGATTGAAGATGACCCTGCATAAGCAAAAAAGTCCAACAAAAGGGTTTGCTCTTCAAATGGTTTTAATTAAGCCTGATTGACATTTTTGTTATAGCCAAACCCATCAACTAATTTCCAAATTTCTAGTTAGGTTAAATGTGCGAATGTTTGCCATTTCGGATGCCACAAGATTGGCATGAGTGTTGACCGTAGGAGACTTGTTTAAGCAGAAAATGTCTCACCAAGAAACACTTCCTCCTAGAAGGAGACATTTTCTCGTTGATTGAGTTTTTAAGTCTTGTCTCCTATGACATGTTTTTGCAAGGTATAACCCTCGCGGACAAAAGTTGTTGGAGACACCAACAAATGTGTTTCTTGTAACACGTGTTATTAGAACTTTCACACACTCTAATTGAGACACATGATTTGATGATGAAAGAAGATGTGCTTAAAGGCTAGAGCTGCTGACTTTGGAACAGAAAAGTCCGGTCCAAATCCTGGCCTCAGCTCTACATCAAGTGGTTTATCACTTAACCTCCCCCAGCCTAAAAAGAAATCGAAATGTACAATGGCTGGTTCTTGTCTCAAAAACGCGTCTAGTTCAGATGCAAAGGGCTCTTATGCCCTTGAGCCACGTTTGTGCTATATGAAACTGTGAAAAATTAAAAGGTTTCAGACTTTGAGATTAATACCACATCATCCGATGGGAGGAGATAGAGCGTCCAGGACTTTGGATTTATGAACTTTAAAGCGATAGTATTCAATCTGTGATAGTCCCCTCGATATGTTCTGATTACAGTGACTCTTACACAGCAACTTACACTCACATTATGAGAGGATACTGAGTAGAAAGAAGGGGGGCACAGATGCAATGGCACTCAGATATATTTTTCTGATGTATAACACATAATCTGATTGGCTATATACAGGTTGATAAGTAAAAAGTTCATGTCTGTGATGCCAGTATTCAGCTTAGAATGTACAGTGTGCAAAAAAGCGCTTTTCAAGCCAAGTTTCACGCTCAGAACCTCACGGCGGTGCCAAGCTGATTTGTATTTGAACTACGCACAACAGTTATCTATCTATCTATCTATCTATCTATCTATCTATCTATCTATCTATCTATCTATCTATCTATCTATCTATCTATCTATCTATCTATCTATCTATCTATCTGTCTGTCTGTCTGTCTGTCTATCTATCTATCTATCTATCTATCTATCTATCTATCTATCTATCTATCTATCTATCTATCTATCTATCTATCTATCGCATCCCTGGCCATCGTTGGTGAGCCTAGCAGGGGTCCGCAGAGATGGCTGTCGGGCGTGGGAGTTCAGTTTAGCGCCACCACGCGCCTCACCACTTCAGGGCATCCAGGGGCCCCAGCAACATATCACTTAGGAGAGAATGAATGGCTGACAGACAGTAACCAAATAGCAAGCAAACACTCAAAGCATGAACTACGGTCTGGATGGCGTTGGGGAGTCTGTTAGCACGCACAGATTGGAGGCTTCACCCGAGGTAAAGAAAAAAATATATGAAAAAACTATGGATTTTCATAAGGCTGCAAGCCCTGGCTCGAGAAGCCAACAAGAGAATGGGCAAGTCCACCTTACAGGGATGTGACAATATTTCTATCGGTTGAACCAATTTCTTCACTGCCAAGTTCAATGTAATGGCTGTGACTGCTCTGGCTATCGCCAAGAGTCTGCGCTGCTGACTGTTCAGCTTCACTTTAGGGTGCATTGTGCTTGCATTGCCCTAGCGCCGCCTTGTTGATCCCGGGCAACTTTGGCGCGTGGCCGCTGCACGCATTGGGGTGGCTGTGTTGCTCTTCAACAATTAAGAGATGTAACCCTCACACCAATAAAGGGACAGGGTTAATGTATGAACACAAACAAAAAAATTGCCTTTATGGATATTCACAATACGAAACTCTATATATATTGCTGGCACACAACTAGTATTAAAAAAAAGTACTAACGTGGTTATCTTATAGCCATATGTAAGCCCTATTCTCAATAAACACCCTTCTTCATCCTCATTTTGTCTGTAATTTTTCTTGCCTTTATTTTTATACATCTACTTTATTGAATGCATGGTTGCTTATATAATACATTCATCAAATATTAATATTTCATCCCACATTGATTTAAAATTCCTTAAGAATTTTTTTCTAACAACCATATAAACAACACTTATTATACAACAAACACTTTGGGCCTGATTCTGAGACTGGCGGGCGGCGGAGGCCGCCCGCCAGTTTTCCCCCGACAAAATACCGCTCCGCGGTCACAAGACCGCTGAGGGTATTTTGAGATTTGCTCTGGGCTGGCGGGCGGCCGCCAAAAGACCGCCCGCCAGCCCAGGGCAAATCTACCTTCCCACGAGGACGCCGGCTCAGAATTGAGCCGGCGTAGTGGGAAGGTGCGACGGGTGCTGTTGCACCCGTCGCGTATTTCAGTGTCTGCTTTGCAGACACTGAAATACTACGTGGGGCCCTCTTACGGGGGCCCCTGCAGTGCCCATGCCATTGGCATGGGCACTGCAGGGGCCCCGCGGCACCCCCTACCGCGATCCTGTTCCTGGCGGGAGACCCGCCAGGAACAGGATGGCGGTAGGGGGTGTCAGAATCCCCATGGCCATGGAGGATTCCGTAGGGCAGCGGAAAACTGGCGGGAGACCGCCGGTTTTCCCTTTCTGGCCGCGGCTGAACCGCCGCGGTCAGAATGCCCTTAGGAGCACCGCCAGCCTGTTGGCGGTGCTCCCGTGGTCGGTGACCGAATGTCGACGTGGCTTTCTGGTGGTCTTTCAGATGATTCACCCCACCTTCTCCAGGACAAATTTATAAGTTCACTAACAGTTTTTTTTCTGTATATAAAGAATAACTGAAAAAATACAAAGACAATATTTAGTCTCATAAAATATGAATCTAAGGTTTAGCAGCAGCTATACATTCTTCACAATACACCACTAACCACCATCTCTGCAGCTCCCTTTCTTATAAAAAGGTAACTTCTATATCACAATTTCAAATCTCTTTTGCAATTACCAATCAAAACTCCTTTAAAAAACATTTTATTAAAAAAAAAAAAAAAAAAAAAAAAATTACAATTTACTACAATCTCCCCACCACCCAGATCAGGAAGGGACTTCTGTTATCTTTGTGGGCTCAATCTTTACAGAATACAGGAGACATATAAGGAGTCCATGTGCCTTTACACAGAAGCCGGCCATGTTATTAAAGAGATTATCAACAATTGCTGCTTTTTGTTCACATCAGCCTCATCAGCGCCATATTGGAGGTATGGTTACTTGTTTTGAACACAACTTGACCATACGTATCTCGACTGAATTTGAGTTGTCTTTATTCCTGATTCAGCGATCTCTTTAATGCATCTGTTTGTGTTTGTTTTTCTTCTTATCTCCTGTAACATATGAAAATTCTCATGTTAACTTATCAATATAAACTATTACGAGTCCTCGTGTAAACTGCTTGCATGCAGTTAGTGACTGTCCTCACTGAAAGCGCTCTGTTATCTTTTGATATAGTTTGGTATTTACTCACTATTTCTTCCACGTGAAATCCATTTGAACTTATATAAAAAAACGAAAAGAAAAAGCTTCATTAGTTTCCATTTATCAACATGTTCTCTCAGTGGCCTTCATGGGATGCTCTGACTTCATCCTATGCATCCTCCAGCATCTTCCCCACACATTCGAATAAAGGTTAGTAGTGATAGCAGAAGATGCACGATGACCGTGTCTGCGGGCAAGTGAAATGGGCAGAGAAGAAAAATGATGAAGGAAGTACTTAATACCTCCCCTGGGATAAAATTCAATTTGTTCCCAATGAAAAGATGAAAACATGAATGCAAGATTCACAGATAACATCCTAAGGGGATGCTTCCAAGTGATGTCTCTTCCACGCTGCCTAGAGAGAGCACTGCCTTTCCTTCAGCCTAGGCTTCCACAGCCTCTCACTAAATATGAGATCCACAGAAACCTCCACTTGCCAGATAAGTGCATCCCATGGATGATATGTCAACCTTGTGCGGAAGGGACATCATGCACTGTTTGATCCCCATTGACATCACTAGGTCCATCACATCTACCACCACTCATACCTCAGCAGCATCCTGTCTGTTACTCAGACAGTGATGAAAGGGCAAGGACTGGGCACTAGAGACAGTAAAGAAGTCTCTTTCTGATGCTGCGTTCTCGACCACATGGATCAGCGGCAGCAGGGGCAGCCGCGACCAACACCTACCGATCATTCATGTCCGTTCTGACTCCTCCTTCTGCACAGGCATGCTTCAAAGATGACAGCATGATTTACACAGATGGCAATTTTCCCAGCATGCCCTTAGAGAGACGTGCTCCCGCACTGTGCCCTTCCCTTAGCTCACCACTTAAAAAATATGAATATTTCTGTTTGTACCTAATGGAAATATTCCCGCGCACAGACCATGTAACTGCAATTTGCATTTATTCTGTCATTCTGAGTTACTCAAAACTCCTGATTTAGGGACATGTTTCTATTTGTGCCCGAATCAGTATTCCAAGTAAAGTGAAAATTTTGCATGCAGTATTGCTATGTTCAAAATTACCTCAGGGTTTTCTGCAGACCTGGCAAATACTACCTCAGAACAAATGCTCTGATAATGCCCTATGACCCACAGAAATGAGTACAATAACACTGATTTTTCTCTTAACTTCCATGTCAATATGGCATCTCAGAATTTATAGGTGATTCCGCTGCTGAAATTACAGATGTGCATGGTATCAGTAATTTAATGTGCTGAATAGGGGGTGTGAAACTTGCAGGATTTGCATTTTCATAACTGTACAAAATTTTAGGAAAATTACGTGAAATTATTCATGATTACTTAAACTGCTAACTGGTGGAATGTTTTAACATGAAATGTGCAAATAACACACTTTCCACAAACATTAAGGCCCATATTTATACTTTTTGACGCTAAACTGCGCTAACGCAGTTTAGCGTCAAAAAATTTAGCGCCGTCTAACGCCATTTTGAAGCGCCATGCGGGCGCCGTATTTATGGAATGGCGTTAGCCGGCGCTAGCAGACCGGCGCTGCCTGGTGTGCGTGGAAAAAACCCACGTAGACCAGGCAGCGCCGGCGTAGGGGGAAAATGGCGTTAGGGCGTCTTAAAATGGGGCAAGTCAGGTTGAGGCAAAAAAATCGCCTCAACCCGATTTGCGCCATTTTTTTCGACGCCCAGACGCCATTTAAATGACTCCTGTCTTAGTAAAGACAGGAGTCATGCCCCCTTGCCCAATGGCCATGCCCAGGGGACTTATGTCCCCTGGGCATGGTCATTGGGCATAGTGGCATGTAGGGGGGCACAAATAAGGCCCCCCTATGCCACCAAAAAAATTTAAAAAATATAAAAAATTATACTTACCTGAACTTACCTGAATGTCCCTGGGGTGGGTCCCTCCATCCTTGGGTGTCCTCCTGGGGTGGGCAGGGGTGGCAGGGGGGGTGCCTGGGGGCAGGGGAGGGCACCTGTGGGCTCATTTTGAGTCCACAGGCCCCTTAACGCCTACCCTGTCCGAGGCATTAAAAAGTGGCGCAAATGCGTGGTTTTTTGACCCGCCAACTCCCGGGCGTGATTTTTGCCCGGGAGTATAAATACGACGCATTTGCGTCGCCGTCATTTTTTTAGACGGGAACGCCTTCCTTGCATCTCATTAACGCAAGGAAGGCGTTCACGCAAAAAAATGACGCTATTTGCCCATACTTTGGCGCTAGACGCGTCTAACGCCAAAGTATAAATATGGCGTTAGTTTTGCGCCGAATTTGCGTCGAAAAAAACGACGCTAATTCGGCGCAAACGGAGTATAAATACGGGCCTAATTACTTACGTTCTGGTCATTTATTTTGTTTCCGTGCACTCATGCAAAACCTTTGAAGTGAACGCTGCATAATTACACAACATGGCTTAAGAGCATAATTTCGGGAATTTCATGTGACAAGCTGAACAGCAGCATAATGGAAATGACGCCCTAGCCTAATGCAATATTATTGCATCAGAAATTCTAATGCACTTTAAATGAGGCTTTAGCATTGAAAGTCACACTCATATTTAACGTTCCTACCTGTTCCATTTATTCAAATATATGTACACATCTGTAGATCTGGCATTAGCCAACCAAAAAAATACTCTTAGTACTAGGAGCTTTTAGCGATCCCCTTTAACAAATATTTTGTTTTTGTGTCATTGAAGTTTTTTTTCCACCCCTACAGCAGTGGTTCCCAACCTGTGGTCCAGGGACCCTTTGGGGCCCTCAAAGCCACCTAAGGTGGTTAGTGACTGCCTAGAAATTAAATAATATGAGCAAATTAGGACCCCAGCTTTCAGTAATGGCTCAGTGGGGGGTCCCCGGATTCGAATTATCATTCAGTGGGGGTCCCCGGATTCCAGTATTGATAAAGTGTGGGTCCAAGTAGTCAAAAGGTTGGGAACCACTGC
The DNA here is from genome assembly GCF_031143425.1 of Pleurodeles waltl. Lineage (NCBI taxonomy): Eukaryota > Metazoa > Chordata > Amphibia > Caudata > Salamandridae > Pleurodeles > Pleurodeles waltl. The sequence goes on from NC_090445.1 coordinate 1,634,703,630, forward strand.
CCTACAGCATACGTCATAGGGCAGTGGGTGAGCCCAATTCACTTAACTGCTGTGAATGACAGCATTCTGCTCAATAATAAGGAGGACATCTGCACACAAAGTAGTTCTCTTTAGTACCATGGACTACTATGGCAATGCATGCCTTCTGAGACCAAAAAATATTTGTTTGCGTATAGCCATTTTTTTTGCTATTGCCGTAGGCCCACCTTCTTCCCGAAAATAAAGTTTTACAAAAACCATGACAAAGAAAAGCCAGGATTGACAAAGTCAAGCGGCTGGTAGTCAACCCCAAACCGATTGGCTTTAGCAATGCACATATTGAAGAACAATGTTGCTGATGTTGCATTAAAATTTAAGTTAGAAAAACAAACCTTTTGGGAATAAAATGGATGGTACAACTGGACCTTTATTTGTTGACCTTTAGTTTGCAACTTTTTGTCTCAGTCTGTCACTTTAAGTATATGGTTGTGTTCCTATCACTTCTGGTCAAAAGAGCACAAATCCAGTCAAGCTTATTCCAAAGAACTGTTGCCACTAAGGTGCTGAGATAAGCTGCTCTACAACTTGGTGATTTAGGAAAGTGAAGCTTACTGTGTGTTGTGTGCCCTTGATGAACCATGAACTCTTAACTTTCCTTCTCTTCCGTCAGCCTGGGTTCGGGCCAGGCTGGCCACTCTATCACTATGGTATTTCCCCAGTGAGTTGCAAGCTTGGGGGTTGATTTGAGAGCAGGATGGGCTTCTCTGACCCAACCATGCTCACATGCATGATGTAGTGGACCCCTTAAGCAGTATGGGGCTGATTTATTTCTAGGATTTATTTTGGTTTTTAATTTGTAACAGCCTGGGTTTGCAACTAGAGAGCAGATACAACGTAAGATTTGGGTTTCCTAGCTCAGTGGTTCCCAACCTGTGGTCGAGGGACACCTGGGGGCCCTCCTTAGGGGGTCCATGACTACTTAAAAAAATGTAAAAATTTTAACAGATTAGGTCCCGAGCTTTCAGTAATGACACAGTGGGGGGTCCCTGGATTCCAATAACGATTCAGTAGGGGGGCCCGCGTTCCAGTATTTATAAAGTGGGGGTCCACAGAAGTCAAAAGTTTGGGAACCACTGTCCTAGCTGAAGAATGTTGCCTGGCCAGGTACAAAAGGTCGTTCCTCACAGAGCCCCACCAATCTTTTAAACCAGCCCAACTTGATTGGTACGTCAGCAGCTTGTTTTTTACTCCTCCTAACCATCTTTTTCACCTTTATGCTTTTATGCTTTGCACTGAAAATCACTGCTCTGAGAGGCATAAAAATTAGTGAGTGAGAATCCCATCTGCCTTCTTTGAAATGGGGAAAAAAACATTTTCCTACCTCTTTTTAACCCTACCCTGAGGCCTGCGAACATATTTTTGCCTTAGGCCTCGTATACCTCTGTCACAATTAACAAAAAACAGAGCAGTCTCTGATAACAAGAGGGGTACTTCTTTCTAGATATGCTCTTTGTACCTGAGTGTGGTATTTTCAGTAGAAGGGAACATTAACTCCAGTAACACAGCATGCCACTTTGTAAGCATCTTCCGAGGAAAATGTCAATTTCACTTTATGTACCTTGTTCTGCCATCGTACGGACACACACATACATAGAGCTCCGTCATATAATATCTGCTATGTATGAGATGTATCATTTTACAGTTCCCACATGTCGTTCCCTACTTCCAACACAATTAAAAGGTATGGTTAACTTAATATGCATCTCATGAATCTGGAATTAATTTGATGAGATACGGCTTCTAAATCATACGTCTGTCAAAGGTTAGAAAGTGTTATGTTAATTCAAGCAGCCAGCCGGTTTCATTACTCAATCCCATGATTGGGACTTCACTGTATAGGGACATCTACATATTGATTAGCTTACTCGAGGAGCTACAATCAGGAAGCCCCAATTAAAATTAGTTTAATTTGTTCTTGAAGGAACAATGGCAGACAAAGGGCTCCGAGGCCAACAAGTGAGGTTCTGCTACTTTTGTAGACAGCAGGCGGCATTTCCTTTGGACAAGATGGAGAGGGAGAGACCCTGATAGCAAACAGACAACACTACCCAGCCCTAAGCTTACTTTCCCATCATTTGGAAGCCGTTACACTAAAGAAAAAATGGTTGTCCATCCACAGGAAAAGATTAGTGTTGGAGGCTAGGTGTCATTATAATTTCATGAATAAGCCTAGAGATTATACCTATAAACGATTGAGCTTGGCTCAATGAGTCCTTTTGTAAACTTGTCTCTAGAAAGAAATTCAGATTGTTAGGACTGTGAAAAATTGAGTTGATTAAGGGGGGTAAACCCCATCTCAAGCAACAACCTAAATTCTTCTCAGGCTGAGGCACAAGCAAACCCTAAATTAACCTTTGCTCAACCGTTGGGTAGCTAGGCACAGAGCAGTCAGGCTTAACTAAGAAACAATGTGTAAAATATTTGTGCAACACTTCAAACAGTAACGCAGTGAAAACATACCACAAAAGGAGCCCACAACAAAGTTATAAAATGGAGTAATTTTTAGTACATAAACCATGACAAAAACCACAACAATCATCTAACCAGTAGAACCAGAGATATTCAGTTTACACATTTTAGTAAAAATAGCGCCAAAAGACATAAATCGACAACTGTGGATATCTGTTTGCACCTCACTGAGACAAAGTCACAAGTTCAGGCTGACCACGATGGAGCACAAGCCGGCTTCAGGGACCTGGTTAGGCCTGCAGAACAAACTACCTTAAATCCTGTTGTGTGAGGTACTATGAGGATCCTTGTCAAAGATGTGTTGCACAGCCAAAGAAATGTGGTGGTTCTGGGGTGCAGCGAGGATGCAGTGCAAGGTCCTGCTGTGTAGACATCAACACAGCAACAAGGGCTTGCGATGTGAAGTCTGGAGTAAAGAAGAGTTGTGCAGTCGGGTAATGCATCCGTTCCGAGGAGCAGCGAGGCAGTAATCCTTCTTCCTGTTACAGTGCTACGTCCAGAAGCATACTGAAAAGTTGGTGTCAGGGGTCAAGTGTTTTTTACCCAGTTGTGCCCTTGAAGTGTGAGAAACGCTTCTAGAGGTTTCCCTCAGAAGTCCCAAGGCTTCCTGCTTTCCCTGTCCTGGCTTCAGACTATCTACAGGGAGTATGCAGCCTTTTATGTGGAGGCACGACACAGCCTATTCAAGTGTAAGTGGGGCTCTGCCCAGCATCTTCCGCCGATCCTGCCATTGACGGCCCTTCCAGGCACACCTAACCACCCTATTGTGTGTGGGTGTCTATGAGGAATATGCAAAGCTCGACTGTCAGCTACACCCAGGGGTGAGTTAAGTTTTAATTAAAACCATTGCAATTGTTCAAAAGGCACATAAATAATAAAAATGTTTAAATCATAAAACTAAATACACACATGTTACAACACAGTGATGATCAAAAGTGCTAATGCAGAAACCAAATGAGCAGCAAAATCGCCATCAAACAACAGCTATGGTGCTTTGTACACTTCTCAAGCATATGAGAGGGCTTCAAAAGATGACAAAAGGACACCTAGGACATCGCCAAAGTGCTAGTGCAAACCTGGGTAGCAGCAGCGGTTGGTTGGAATAAAAATACAGCCTAACAAGTTACATCACTCAAAGATCATCAACACTACACAGGTGATAGCATAGGACCCTGTAATAACTACAGTTTGTGTGATAAAAGCTGCAGTTTAACATGTTTACATTGCAGAGAAGTCATTGACACGTTTAAAAAAACACATAAATACAGCACATGAATAACAACGTAATTGAATAAAAGAAACTATCTCACAGAATTCAGTAGCAGGAGGGACAGTACGTCATCTCGATGGCAAGAGCTGGACAAAGCAGCCGACTGGGAAGTACAATCTCACTACGTTCAATTCGAAAGGGGCATATGGTCATACTGAAAGGTGTACTGAGGACTGGAGAAAGATTCATATTGTTGGACATACTAGAACTCCAGACAGGGTGGAGAGTGCAAGAGACTCTTCATGCCAGGGAACCCTCCCAGCTAGACCAAGCCAGGTGAAGCAGGGAAAGGGAATAAAATAAAGACCCCCAGTGATACCCTGGGGCAGCTGAACTTATTAACAGCAAGGGAGACAAATTTGGTCAGTAAAATGTTTAAATAGGTTTTATCTGGATTGAGGGCAGCAATGACAGCCTGCCGACACCCAGGCTGTTCTACTCTCACCTGAGATTGATTTTACGCTCATCCAACAGAACAAGACAGAGGCAAACAATGTGTTCAAGTGATTCCTCCCTCAGGCCTTAGCCCCTGCAGGTTCTTCCTTCCGAGGGTAGATGTCAACTGGCAAGGTGATTTAGGAACGGACACTCTCCAAGCATAAGAGCCATAAATCTTGCCTTCAAGCAGTTGGAGTATGTGCAGGAAAGGTAAGATGAAAGAGATGCTGGCGGGTAAGTTCTGATGACTGTCCAGGCATGCTTACGCTTAGTAGGGTGGCCCTATTGGACTGATAATTCAGGCGGCAAACACATTTCTGATACCACTTTAAAAGGCCCATTGGCTCAAGTTGGTAAGCCAAAGATCATTCACATCCAGGAGACGCTGGTAGTCCTCAAACGACCAATGATGTGATTGCCTTGGGCCATTGGTGATGAGTTCAGCCCATAACAGAGCCTCTAGGCTGCCACTTCTGGCCCCCCTTAATTTAGGACACAGGTTGAGAAGGGTGCCCTAAATGCCTTCTGGTTGGGGAGGCCCAGTTCCAGCCTGATCTGGGCAGCAGAAGAAGACGTTGGCAAATGGAGAACACGTTTGTATATCCTTATTATCAGTTTATGCAGTGTACTACTGTCTTTGTCCAGTAATATATCGCTGCCATAGGACAATGATGGCAAAATATTTGCTTTCATGACTTCCAAAAGAGGGGAATTTCTTGGCCCCAGCAGCGAATTTGAGAGTTTGGATAAGGTCACCTGGAGGGCCCGGTCCTTCATCTCAACTTTCTTCCTTTGTCTTATAAAATAACCTCTTGCATAGCTATGGGCCCCCAACTAATTGTATGATTGGTCTTTCGTGACTCAGTACGCCTTTCTTACAAATGTTACAACTTTAGTCTTTTTCAGGTTGATTTCGAGGTTGTTGGTATTTGTGTAGGCATGGAGCTGGCGTAACAAGCACTGTAGCCCTATGTTGTATGGCTAAATAAAGCATGCTCATCGGTGTATAACAAGTCACTGATTTATTCACCTTCAATCTTAGTGGGGTGACTGGTAATGGCATTGAGGGATTGTTACAGGCAATGAGCAGGCTAACAAAATGGGGGGCTACCACGCAGCCCTGCTTTGTACCCCACACAGTTTACATTTTTCTGGACACAGAAGCACCATCACCTAATTACCTAATTTAATGCAGATACAAGTATTGGTGTGCAGCTGAATTATGGGCTCTAGGATCTTTGGTGGGATACTCCATTTAATTAGTTTGGACCAGAGTGCCTCCCCCTCCCCGGTACATGATCAAATGCTGCCTTGAGTCAACAAAAGAGCAGTGCCACAGGGAGTGCCCTGAGGTTGCTTTATCAGCTAAGATTGATATTTCTAACGGGTGGGATAATGTACCAAATGTTTCTTCGAAGCCTGTTTCTTTCTTGGTGATGAGCTCCTTCAACTCCACCCGTAGCTGTAAGTCCTTCAAGAGTAAAATGGTGCATAATTTGGCTTCATTATCAAGAAGGGTAATCAATCAATTACGTGGCTAGCATGTTGATTGCTATAGGGCTAGGAGGGCCCCAGTCTGATATACAGTCTGTATCCCGACAGTAGAGCCTAAAGAGAAAAGATGCACATTCTGGTTCGGTGATGTTTGCGCCATGAAGCCTACTGACTTAATTTATTTCTCATTGACTAAGGACCAGAAGTTCCTGGAGTTAGATTTCTTACTCTTGCATAGAGGAATGGCCCAAAAGTGATGTTGCTGTCTCAGCTTCTCTGCGTAAACTGCCTGCTGGTAATTTTTCTGCACCAACTTAAGGGCAACTATTAGCTCTTTCTTCCCGGGTGCTTTTGAACACCTCTTGTGGCCTTATTGTGAACTTTCTTTAGGCGCTGAACCAAGACTGAGTAGATCACTAGTTTGGTGAGACTATGAGACTGGACTGATTGTGGAAATTTGGTACAGAGTTGAGTAATAAGTTTTGACCACTCAATAATTGGCGACAAATGACCGAGGGTCGCTTCTGCTGTAGATTCTATCAGTCAGCATTGATGTTACCACTGATGGTGTTGCTCCATTTGAGACAATTGAGGTTGTAAGAGTGTATGCTTTTGCATGTAGTGCTGGCTGAGGCATGGTAGGACACGTTGGAGTTTATTCTGATGGTCACTCTATGTGCTCAGTACAATACAGTAACTTTATACTGAAGATAACATTTCCATGGTATGTATGGTATAGTCAAGGTAGGAGTAGGATTTTTCATTGGTTTGTGACCAATTTGATGGGGTGTCCTTTGGGAGCTGGCTATTCAGTACTTTAAGGCCCATGCAGTTATGTTGTAAGGGCTTCATGGGCAGCTCCTTGGCCTGGATTGTTCATCGATGTTCTGGGTGCCCCCAAAGGAAATCTGTTGAAGTTCTCATAATGGTCTTGAAAGAGGTTTGTATTCAAATTCCCTGTCAAGATACAGTGTGTTAGAGGATAATTCCTGGCTAGATCGCCCAGGACCAGTGTTAAAAAGTTATGTTTTAACCTCTTCTCCCTTGCATTAGGATTAACATAGATGTCAATCAGCAAGCATGAGAGCTGTGATCTCCAATTTCTGATTTTGATTCCTTGCTGCCAAGTTCTCTGAAACTCTATTGGATCAATGTTCCCTTGCAGTTTAATAGAGGTATATAGGGACAGAACACCTTTTGATCTACCATGCTTGTGCTCTCACCAAGCCAATTTCCTGTACTCGATGAAACCTGTTGTCTGATAACTGTGCGCAGCTCATGTTTCCTGCAGGGTGATAATATCAAAGCCATTCAGAAAAGCTATTAAGTTGAGGGACTGTAGTTTCTACTCAAGGCTGTTGATGTTACAAAAGCACAGGGATCGCGATAGAATCTCGGAGTGATGGAGCACCATAGGGTTGGTTCAGTAAAGGAGCTTGGGAGATAAGGCTAATGGCAGTCAATTCAAATCATTTCTTTGTGAGGCATACGTAGCCACTGCATGTTCACCAGTGGTTGTGAAGGTAAGAACCAGGGCATTTTCTAAGCTTGAATATGGCTCCTTTCTGGGTGGATCTGAGGGAGCTAGAGCTTTTGTCAGGACCACTAGGTAACCTGCAACTTTAAAGGGACAAATCTTAGGGCCATATTTATACTCCATTTGCGCCGAAATTGCGTCGTTTTTTTTGACGCAATTTCGACGCAAAACTAACGCCAACTAACGCCATATTTATACTATGGCGTTAGAGGCGAATAGCGCCAAAGTTCCCGGAATGTGCGTCATTTTTTAGCGTGAACCCCTTCCTTGCGTTAATGATATGCAAGGGAGGCGTTCCCGTCTAAAAAATGACTCCCAGGCCTTTACGTGGTATTTATACTCCCGGGCAAAAGAGACGCCCGGGAGTTGGCGTGGCAAAAAACGGCGCATTTGCGCCACTTTTTAACGCCTGCTCAGGGCAGGCGTTAAGGGGCCTGTGGGCTCAAAATGAGCCCACAGGTGCCCTCCCATGCCCCCAGGGACCCCCCCTGCCACCCTTGCCCACCCCAGGAGGACCCCCAAGGATGGAGGGACCCACCCCAGGGACATTCAGGTAAGTTCAGGTAAGTTTTTTTTTTTTTTTTTTTTAATAATATTTTGTGGCATAGGGGGGCCTGATTTGTGCCCCCCTACATGCCACTATGCCCAATGACCATGCCCAGGGGACAGAAGTCCCCTGGGCATGGCCATTGGGCAAGGGGGCATGACTCCTATCTTTACAATGATAGGAGTCATGTTGATGGGGGATGGGCGTCGTTAAAAAATGGCGCAAGTCGGGTTAAGACGATTTTTTCGACGTAACCTGACTTGCCCCATTTTAAGACGCCCATGCGCCATTTTCCCCCTACGCCGGCGCTGTCTGGTCTACGTGGTTTTTTCCCACGCAAACCAGGCAGCGCCGGTCTGATTGCGCCGTCTAACGCCATTCCATAAATACGGCGCCCGCATGGCGCTTCAGAATGGCGTTAGACGGCGCAAAACTTTTTGACGCTAAACTGCGTTAGCGCAGTTTAGCGTCAAAAAGTATAAATATGGGCCTTAATACTTCTTGCATTAAATGCCTCAGAACTGGCTAGGATTAATTGTGCCAGAGGTGGCAGTGCAAACGTTGCTGATGTAGCTTCTGAGATTTGAGAACCCTTGGAAGGCAGATATCCAATTGACATGATGTCATGTGACTCCAGGTGACTCAGCTTGGGGACAGCCTTCAATAACCTTAGAAGGCTATCTGTTTAAAATATCCTGGGGACCTTGTGAATGGTATTCTGGGATGAACAGCAGCTTGGCACTTAAAAGTTGTGAAGTTATTTGCTGTAGGGGGACATGTGACCCGGGCAAGTCCTGGGGTGCCTGAGTGGGAGACAGTACCAGTGTGGTTGCCTGGGGTGTCCCTCCTGCGAAATGGCCAGGGTGGGCTCAGTAATGAGAGCTTGATCTAACTTATGGCTCAGGAATCTCTGGTTCCTTGTAATAGTCATTCGAAGAGTGTTGTGGGTGGCCTGGGCTGGATCGCTGTTGGTCAGGACGGAAAGCCCAGGTTGGTCAGTGGGACAGCCAAGGTTTGTCATCAGCCCACGTCCACATGAACCTGCATGGGGGGCTCTTGATGTTACAACTTGTGGACATGAGCCGGATTGTCTTACTAATTGGCATTTCCTGCTGCCAGGGAACCCTGATGGAATGTTGGAATCAGCAAACACTGGGCCTTCTGTTTGGGTAAAAAATTAGGCATGCCCTATCTGGTTGGACCTGCTTTCTTCATCCTTAGATGGGGGAAGCCTTGTTCTTTTACTTGCGTGCAACGGAAATAGGTTGCAACCAGAGGAGGGGTTGCTACTGGTCTTGTTTCACTGCTTACTGAGTCTCTTCATTTCCCTCTTGCTAAGTGCATGTGGTGGCTGAGTTCCATCTGAAGAGGTATTACTGGGGGCTGGTTGAATCACTATGGTGGAAGTTACTGCTGTCAGAGACATAGATGATGCACCTGCCTGCTCAGCACTCTGACTTGGTGTCTGAGTGTGTACGTCTGTTGGAGGGTGGTGAAGGTCTCCACAACCCCAGATGGTGTTTACTTTAGTTGTCACTGAAGGGCCATTCACTGGCCGCAAGACTGCAAGTTTAGGGCTAGAGCCGATGGACATAGTGTGTATCTCTGGGGATTGAATGTTATGAACCTCTGATGCTTGTGGAGGAGTTACACTTGCAGTTTGTTGACATTGTTTGGGACCCACTGTGAGCCCCTTGATTTGGAAGTGAGGACAAGCTGTCTATGATGGTGAAGCAACAACAAATTGATTGAACCAGGTTGGCAGTGGATTGCACTCTAAGAATCAGTTCCAGTTATCAAGCTTGCTGTCGATCTCTGCTGCGAAGACAGCGAGCAAATTCAGGAGATCTACTTGAAGATCTAGTTTATCAGAGTGGTAATTGAGGGCAGAAACAATGGATTAAAGAAGCTCCAGGAATTATGGCCACTTTGTACAGGGAGGGTCATGTCTGGAGTGGTTTTTGCCTGGTTTGCCAAGGCAGTGCAGGGGATTGGTGACAAGAAATTACAGTTCCAGAAGGAATTGAACATTTTGCTCAATACCACTATGCCTGTAATCTGGGATTCCATCACCATCTGGGTAAGAGGGATTCACGAGTGAGAGTAGTATTATATTCCCTGCTGGAACCCAGATCCATTGAGTCACTGGTGAGCTGAAGAGACAGTCTGCACTTGCCTCCAATGTTAACTCAGACTGAGAGTGAGGTGCTGGATGGGCATGAGATCTAATTTGAGGATCATTCACAGCCTGAGGTGATAACTCGGCAGAAGGGGTCAATGTTGTTTTTTTTGGATCATGCTTCACCTCACTGGAGGAGTGGGCGGATGCAGAAGCAGGAGCCCTTGATATGGCGGCTGATGTACAATTGTGAGGGTGTGTGGCCACCCTAGATGGGGACTGTCGATAAGCCTGCTGGTTTAAGGCGAATGGGGCCAGCAGGACAATAGATTTTTCAGACTCTGACAGCTTAGCTTTAGCCTCCTCAGCCACCTTGCCGTTAATGTCCCTGTCGTAGGCTGGGATAGGCCATGTTGGTGGGACTGAATGTAGTAAGTAGCCTTAAATTTAAGTTGCAGGGGCCGAGCTTTCATCTGTGCTGAACTAATGTGAATAGAAGGCTCACCTCTGCTTCCTTTGGGAGAGCATGCACTGTCAACTTTCGATGAGTTTCTGAATGAGTACAAAAGGGTTGAAGGCCAAGGGCCAAGGGACTGACCCTTATGCAATCAGATTTTACAACCGAGATACAATCAGAAATGATGGTTGGTTCTGGTCACATAAGGTTAGTTGTTGCCAAGTCCAACAAAAGGAGCCAAAGCAGGTGTAGAGGGTGGGGAACACTGTTCACTGAGCTCAGGGACTAAAGGGGTGAGGTCCCTGTTCACACGATCGTACTTGTTACTTCTGTATCTTGGGGCAGTCAGAGGCTCCTTCCTTGTTATTCCTGACCTCACGGCTTTCTGTGCCAGACACCTGGAGGACGCTCTGAATCCAGGAGCACCTGTACAAGCGCCACCTCATCTCCCCTGAAATGTGGCCTACAACAGGGGTACAAGGGAGGGACACGAGCGTCAGCTAGGTTGAAGGGTTAGAGTGTCCTGTCAGAGGCTGGGAGTACCTCTGCTAGCACCGACTCACTTCTTCTGAGTGATGGCCTTTGGCAAAGGTAAAGGAGAGGGGCATGAGCACGCTAAGTTTGAGGGGTTAGAGCATTCCGTCAGGAGTGGATGAAGAATGTAGGGCTTTGGAAAATAAGTTCAAGTATAAGAGCTGTAGGCAGGCTCCCAACTACTGTTTACAGGGAGCTGCCAAGCACTGCATTACTGCCATGTGGTGACCACTATGGAGTTATATAGTGAAAGCCTGTGAGGGGGTAGGTTGGCACCAGCCACCTCCCCGGTTGCAAACGCACTGGTCTAATTCCAGCCGCCTCTTCACAGTGAGTGGTCATGCCTGCCTTCTAGTGCTTCAGCCATCTACTTCAGCTTAGGGTAATTTAGGGCGACTACTGTTGTAAACTGGGAAAGGGTACCATTCAGCACAGATGCCCGCAGATGCCTGGTCCTACTATGTGAATTCGGCACACGGAATGTAAAGCCGCATAGACAATGCGGTGAGCCCGTTACTTCACTCCCAGTGGGGGCTGGCTGTGTTAAGTAAGCCGTGAAGCCAAATACACTGTACCCGGCCCTCTGGACTGTCCAGGGCCTACCCGAGGGGCGACTTATGTGTATAAAAAAGGAAGGTATGGTCCTGGCAAAAGGTTTACTTTACAAGGTTGACATAACAGTTTAATTCACACACAGGCTGCAATGCCAAGTCTAAGACATGTTGAAGGGCTGCTTAAGTGGGTGGCACAATCAGTGTAACAAGCCCAGTAGTAGCATTTAATTTACAGGTCCTGGGCAGGTTTGGTGCCACCTTACTAGGGGGTTACAAGTAAATTAAATATGTAAATTAAATAAGCCAATTTTACCATGTATTTAAGGAAAGAGGCCATGCACTGTAGCACTGGATAGCAGTGACCAGCAAATTGAAATCAAGAAAAATGGAGAAGGAAGGCAAAAAATGTGGGGATGACCCTCCAGAGAGAAGGATATTTAAATGACAGAGGCCACTGACATCGGTCAGTGTCAGGACCAGGTTGCAGGGTATCCACAGCCAGGTGGGAACTCTAAGCCGGGACTTCCTATCCAACCTTGGGGCTACCAAAGTGTTCCCTATGTGTTCCTGAGGTTTTATCTGCCTTCTGAAGTGTCCCAAAGTGTGTGTGGGGGGGCACAGCCCTTTGTGTTAGGCACCCTGTTTCGACTCGACCTCTCACCAGTTCAGGGGTGGTATTCTGAGACTGGCCACTCTTCCCAAGGTCTGCAGACTGAGGCGTAACAGAGGATATCGTAAGTTCTCTGTCACCAAGCCCTCTACCTGGGCTTCCGTACCCACTGCTTGGGAGTGGCACCCACAGAAAACTGAACTGTCAGGGTGTCCTGGGCAGCCGCCCCCCTCGATTCTCCTGACACACTTGGGCCGACTCATTCCCCAGCTTCTGGAGACTAACTATGACACTCCTCTGAGTCACCTCCCCACCCCACTCCGAGGATATGAGGGCCATATGGCAGAAAAGGCCTGCCCATGGGCCTGTCTCACCCTACACACCTTGCTAATGTACTGTTCTGGAGAAACTAGCTTTTCCACTATAATAGTTTGGCTTGCTCCAGTGTCCCTCAGAGGAGTGGCAGGGATCCCATTCACTTTCACATGGTAGAAGTGACGACTCCCACCCTAAGGGATCACAAGCTCACCATCTGCGTCTAGCCTTCAGCTAATGGAGATCATGGCATGGTTTATGAACTGAATTTGGGGACTACACCCCCTCACTTAGGCTACAGTGGCCACCCCTGTAATTGTCCCGCCAGTGAGTGTTTTTTTAGGACAAAGTTCCACTGCTTGTGCCCTAACTGGTAGCATTCAAAGCAACAGGGTTGGAAATGGGGCGCCCTGGGCCACTGCCCACCTGAAACACCCCCTGTTTCTCAGAAGAGGCTTGGGAACTCTGGGACTTGTCTAGGTCATATTTAACCCCCCTCCCTCTGATGGGGTGACCTGAATAACCCTTCATGGGGTCATTCCCAGGTACCTTCGTGGACACTCTGGTACTGACCCAGAAGTCTGCCTCCTCAGCAAGCTTCCTGAGGCCAGTAAGTTAGCTCTCCAGTAGGTGGTGGTGCAGCTCTGTAAAACATTTACTCAGCATTTGCTCTCTTAATATCAGATTAAACAGCCCAGTAAAGTTACCAACATTGCTGCCCTACACCCAACCATTCAGTGCCTTGCTTCTTCTGGCTGTCCCTGAACCTGATGCAGCATTTCTCTGATGTGAGTTCATACTTGGTGACAAGGATGGCTTCCATGAGGGCATATCCGGTTTGTTCCTCTACTTCTAGGGTGAGAAGTGTATCCCTCCCCACAGAAGGCATATGTTTCCACAAGCCATCCCATCAGTGCTTCTCTGGAATCTTATGTATCCTTAGAGCTACCTCATAAGTGGCAAGCCACTTGTCTATGTCAATCCCTACCACATAGTTTGGCAGTCGGTCTTTGGGGATGCAGACTTTCTTGTCTCCTTCAGACACTAAGGTAATGCTGTCACCACTGTCCTGACTGCTTTGTCTTAAGTTCCAACTCTCTGAAAATACCTTTCATGAGATAACTTTTTTCTCCTCCAGAGCCAAGTTCCTATCTTCCATCCTGAGTTAGGCCACCTGTAGCCTGAACTCCCTAACTACCTTCCTGTCCGCCAGCTCCTCTGCGGTCAAGCTATGAAAGGACACACTACTTCCTGCTCTGGCAAGGAGTTCTAACTCAGGAGTGGGGTCATCCTCATCCATTTACGCAGCCTTTTAGGTTTGATGTCAAGATCCTGATCCTGCTCATCCACATCATCCTCATCATCCTGTTACTCTGTGGCTCTCATTAACTGGTGGACCTCTGTCCAGGCACTCAGAGCTGTCTGCAGTTCCAAATGTTCTATCTTTGTTAGAAATTGGGTCCCTAAATGGCAGTGGTTTGCACCCTGTCCAAGTAGGGACCTCACTCTAGTCAGGGTAAGGGAGTCACACAGCTAAGAAAACCCCTGCTCACCCCCTTGGTAGCTTGGTTCAAGCAGTCATGTTTATCTCAGAGACAATGTGTAAAGTATTTGTACGCGCACAGTAACACAGTGAAAACACTACAAAAGTACTTCACACCAGTTTAGAAAACAGCCAATATGTATCTGAGTAAAAGAAGACCAAAATGACAAACACCCAACATACACAAGTAACGATACGAATGTTCAAAGATTACATTTTAGTAAAGTGCTTAGAAAAACAAAAGCTCCAACTGGGGCTATCACAGCATCTTGATGGAGTCATTCCCAAGTCCGACACCACTCCCGAGGGAGTGCGGGCTAGTCATGAAGTTGCATGGACCACAGGAACAGTAACTAGGAAAACAATCAGGAACCAAAGATGTGCCTGGTGTTGGAGAGGTGAGGCATGACTGGAGCCGGTGCGACGTCGGTTGCTTACTGTTACCGGGCAGGTAAGCCATTGGTTCCGTACTGCTAGGCAGGGAAGCTGAGATGTTGGTTCCTTACGGTTGCAGAGGAGGTGATGCAGTGTCGGTTACGATGTACAGGGAGTGCAGAATTATTAGGCAAGTTGTATTTTTGAGGATTAATTTTATTATTGAACAACAACCATGTTCTCAATGAACCCAAAAAGCTCATTAATATCAAAGCTGAATATTTTTGGAAGTAGTTTTTAGTTTGTTTTTAGTTTTAGCTATGTTAGGGGGATATCTGTGTGTGCAGGTGACTATTACTGTGCATAATTATTAGGCAACTTAACAAAAAAAAATATATACCCATTTCAATTATTTATTATTACCAGTGAAACCAATATAACATCTCAACATTCACAAATATACATTTCTGACATTCAAAAACAAAACAAAAACAAAAACAAATCAGTGACCAATATAGCCACCTTTCTTTGCAAGGACACTCAAAAGCCTGCCATCCATGGATTCTGTCAGTGTTTTGATCTGTTCACCATCAACATTGCGTGCAGCAGCAACCACAGCCTCCCAGACACTGTTCAGAGAGGTGTACTGTTTTCCCTCCTTGTAAATCTCACATTTGATGATGGACCACAGGTTCTCAATGGGGTTCAGATCAGGTGAACAAGGAGGCCATGTCATTAGATTTCCTTCTTTTATACCCTTTCTTGCCAGCCACGCTGTGGAGTACTTGGACGCGTGTGATGGAGCATTGTCCTGCATGAAAATCATGTTTTTCTTGAAGGATGCAGACTTCTTCCTGTACCGCTGCTTGAAGAAGGTGTCTTCCAGGAACTGGCAGTAGGACTGGGAGTTGAGCTTGACTCCATCCTCAACCCGAAAAGGCCCCACAAGCTCATCTTTGATGATACCAGCCCAAACCAGTACTCCACCTCCACCTTGCTGGCGTCTGAGTCGGACTGGAGCTCTCTGCCCTTTACCAATCCAGCCACGGGCCCATCCATCTGGCCCATCAAGACTCACTCTCATTTCATCAGTCCATAAAACCTTAGAAAAATCAGTCTTGAGATATTTCTTGGCCCAGTCTTGACGTTTCAGCTTGTGTGTCTTGTTCAGTGGTGGTCGTCTTTCAGCCTTTCTTACCTTGGCCATGTCTCTGAGTATTGCACACCTTGTGCTTTTGGGCACTCCAGTGATGTTGCAGCTCTGAAATATGGCCAAACTGGTGGCAAGTGGCATCGTGGCAGCTGCACGCTTGACTTTTCTCAGTTCATGGGCAGTTATTTTGCGCCTTGGTTTTTCCACACGCTTCTTGCGACCCTGTTGACTATTTTGAATGAAACGCTTGATTGTTCGATGATCACGCTTCAGAAGCTTTGCAATTTTAAGAGTGCTGCATCCATCTGCAAGATATCTCACTATTTTTTACTTTTCTGAGCCTGTCAAGTCCTTCTTTTGACCCATTTTGCCAAAGGAAAGGAAGTTGCCTAATAATTATGCACACCTGATATAGGGTGTTGATGTCATTAGACCACACCCCTTCTCATTACAGAGATGCACATCACCTAATATGCTTAATTGGTAGTAGGCTTTCGAGTCTATACAGCTTGGAGTAAGACAACATGCATAAAGAGGATGATGTGGTCAAAATACTCATTTGCCTAATAATTCTGCACTCCCTGTATGTGTTCCTTGTGACCGAACATGGTCAATGAAGCCAGCAGGTCAAAATGCAAGGTGTCGACTTTGCGGTGTCATGATCACACCACAGGGCCACAGGTGCTGTGGCAGAGTCAGAGTTGGGTGTCCTAGACGTCTAGGAGACAGCACACGGGAAAGATTTTGTGGCGGGACTTCGGAGGCAAAGCAGTGGCATCAAGTCTGTGTTGTAGGCTGCAGTCATTGCACTCAGCAGGGACCACAGCTCCAGTACAGACAGGGGCATAGAGTCAGACAGCGATGCCGGTTCCTAGGTCCCTCTGGAGTCAATGTGCTTGGTTTCTGCTAGGTTGCACCAGAGTTCACTTCCAAGGGCCAGGAACTGGATTTGGCACCATTTGACAAGTCAGGTGAAGTCTTTGATGGCCTTGAGACTCCTTAACAGGAGGCAAGCTCAGTTCAAGTCCTTGGAGAACCTTGGAAAGCAGGATGTAACAAAGCAAAGTCCATCTCCAGCTCGGCGGCCACCATTGTGCAGCCGGCAGGATTATGACCCCGCCTACGGCCATGGTTTTCTTGACATTTGTTACGCCACGAAAACCATGGTGACAGGCCCTACCAGTGACAGGGCGGTCGGAGAGGTACAGCCAATCCGCCAATGTCATAATGTGGCGGTAAGTACCGCCAGCCTGTTGGCGGTACTACTGCCACATTATCACCGGCTGCCATGTTCATAATGACCCCCATAGTGCCTCCACTGAACAGTGTATCAAAGAGATAAAATATAACTTTCAGTTAATAACAGCAATACTATACTGATTGGTGCTAGGGGCAATGCAAAAAGATTCTTCAGTTCTTTTTTTGTTGCTCATATATATTAGTATCTTCTGAATCACCCTCAGATGCATATTCAGGTAGCTAGTCAAAAGATAATCTGCCCCTCCTTCACCAATGAAGCAATTATGCAAATGTAGTCTGTGTTGAAATGTCATGACCTTCATAGGCTACCGAAATGGCAGACACAATAACCCAGCTCTTGCACTTTTTTGGTTCATCTCGTGACTACCAGAAGAAGCGTTGAGTACAGAAATTGTGTAACTCTTCGGGCCTTTACTTTCTTTTATAATGTTACTTTTGTTCAGTGTATCTTAATCACTTACTTTTCTTTTTTTTCAAGCACGTGCTGTCAGTTCTCCAAATATATCGCACGCTGCAGCTTTCACCCTGTGGTGAACATATACTCTGTAGCATAGTAATAAGTCATTAGATAATTCTGTATTCTCTGGGTTTATTCCACTTTCATTGTAATGTGCATGTATCACAGCAGGATCTACAAGTACCTTTTCTTGAAAGTAAAGTAAAAGGGACCATTTCGACCTCTGTTTTGATTAATGTCACAGTGTTTGAAAAGGCTTTTTATTCATTTGGCGTTCTTCGCACTTGTGTGATAAATATAAGAATCTATTTTTCCAGACACAACATGACTTTATGTCAGAATCCATTTGTTACACATTTTTATCGCAGGTAGCTTCTTCACAGTAATTCAGTTGTGCTGAACATTTCTTTTTAGTGACAGCATGATTCAGAAGGTCGTGATTGCTTTGTCATGTGTAATTCTTTGTTACACTTAAGATGGCCGCCTCCTCTGTGGAAATTAAAACATGCATGATGGAGACACCATCAAGGACAGTTCACGATTGCTCACTGCAGTGATGCCTTATGGCCACTCAGTCACAATTTACCAGTTTAGGAGCATGCACTGGTGGACGATACTGTGCCTAACAGTACCCGTTTTATCGCATGCAATCATAACTTACGATTTGTGAAGAGTTGCCTTTGATTTGGTCGTGGTAAAGGGTGCTTTATATATGTTCTCATTCTCTTACACTGCAGTTTCTTGTGTCTATCGATCTTTTCCCAAACATATTCTTGGTGCATGCAGTTGTTCCTTCTCATGCATTTCCTTTCTAGTGGCAAGGGGATGTGGAGAAGAAAATTGAAGTAAATATTTATTCAAGTGACACTGAGGCATGAAAAACCCAAACAGGGCGAGCTCTGGCGTAGAGTGTGAGCGGGAGACATATAGCAGTCAGCCTTGCAGGGATTCGAACTCATGATCTGTAGATCGCTGCCTATTCCAGTGGCATATGGTCTGCTCACTGACCCCGCCCTAGAGGTTTAATATCCAAGACTGGTGGCATATGCAGATTCAATTGGACATAGGGTACTGTAAGCACTGAGGTTAGTTGGGCTGAAAGTCACTGTAGTATCTGAGCATTTTCAGAAAATGGGAAAGTGAATCTCAATTCCTTCTGCATGTCTTACTATAAATAAAAAATGGCTGATTCTTCAGCAGTTTTTAGGTTCTAAAGATTAATGGCCCAGCAACGTACAGTAAAATAATCCATGTCTCATTTATATAACATTCAAGTATAGTGTGAACCACAGCTGAGGTAGCAGTAAATGGAAAGCAGTAGCAGGAAAGAATATTTATAACTCTTGATTGCAATAAACAACCTGAGCTATGTTTAATAGATTTCGCTCTATATTCAAATTATTTAAAACATAAGCTATGAGAAAGGAAAAGCTTGCAAAATCTTAAAAGATATACAGTCCTACTGAAAGAATTAGGGATCTGAGAAGACTGTGCAGGTAACAGAGGGGCGGACTTGGAGACAGTACATCAATAACATTAAGACTTCCATAGAGATGAATCAGAAGACACAAAAAGGTTCACAATGAGGCACCTACTGTAGGGGATGAGATGCAGTGCATGAATAATAATGTGAGGGATTTTCTGACCTCATATTGGTACTAATGAGACTTTCACCAAAAGATGTTCTTAAAGACGGCACACTGATTTTCTGACATCATATTGGTACTAACTAATAAGACTTTCACCAAAAGATGTTGTTAAGGACAGCACACGATAACAATACCCACAGACAACAAACCTGGAGAACAGCACACTTGTAACAATTGAGCATCCACAGAAAAACAGAGTAGGAGATGTCAGAATGGTACCAATGAAACTTCCAAACAAGTGGCTCAGAAGACAGGACAGGGGTCACAGTGAGACCTCTACTGTGATGGGTCAAGATACAAGGCACGGACAGTAATGATATTTTTTAGACTACGTTTGTGAGAAATAGTGAAGGTAACAATGAGTTATCTACAGTGGATTACCAGCAGTGAACAACCAGGCAAAATTAGACTTCTAAACAAAGGCAACGGTAGAAGCCACAATTACTCTGAACCGTCTAGAGAGACCAACCAGCAGATATCATCTGGACAAATAAGACTTCCAAAGGGGGAAACCAACAAAAAGCTATGATTTAGCATTGACCCATCTGTAGAGAAGGTCTAACAACCACATCTGGGAAGCAATGAGTCTTCTCAATGGGGCCTCCAGGAGACAGAACAGGGATAACTAAGAATTGTCTCCAGAGAAATGTCTAGAGACAATATTTGGTCCGGACTAAGATTTCTATAGGGACTGTTAGACTAATCATGGGCAACCTGTGCAGCATAGTTGCAACTACCATAGAATCCCACCAATAAATTCACCATAAGCAGAACACCCCCTCATGTGTACACCATGGTATCATAATTACATGCTTGGACTGTGATGCATTGATAGGGGAATATTAGTCTGGCAAATCAATGGACATTCAACCATTCATTAAAAAAAATGAAAGAGTTCTTTGGCACACCTACCCATATGCAAAAACCCCTTCAAAGATCTTCCAGGATGGAATACACTATACCTTCACACTGTTCTACAAAAAATAATTCTAAAATAAATATTGAACAAAACGTCCCCTGTTATCTCACGACCAAACACCAAAAATACATGAAGTACAATCGATTAATGGCTTCCCAATTTGCAAGGGATGCCCCACTTTGCCATAGTAGAACATAACAAAATGTAAATTATTAATACATAGCATAAAATTAAATAACATAAAATTCAATAGCTTTATTCCATTGGTAACGTAGTGCCTGTAAACTCATAAACAAAAATGAGACTTCTACAGGAAAGGGCAAGCACGTAGAACAAAGATAACAACAAAGATGTTACCTGGAGAAATCTGAGCAAAATGAATGATTAACTGTGAAAATTATACACAGGCTGTAGCTAGCACTCAGATAACAATAATACTTCTATACATAGGTCCCTCCCCCAGGAAAAATATTGGCCAAATTACACTCAAACTAGGGGGAATATATATAAAAAAAATTATAAGCAACTTTATTAGTTTTGCATAACAACATAAAAACCAACAGGTGACAAACCGCACTTCATTGACTTGACACAATACAAGTCCCACGTAATTAACATGAGTACATGATCGATATTAGCAATATTGGTCAGGGACAGAGCACACAACGGTTGCTGCACCTAAGGCATAGCAGCTGAACGATCTCCCCAGGTTCCTGTCCACTTCCCCCCAGACCCTGTCGTATTTAGCAGGGCACCCTCTTGCTTCATAAACTAGTTTTTCTTGTTGGGCGCACCAGTCCACACCACGTCACCATTTCGCAAGTGCCGGCCCCGTCTCCACCTTCCAGCCAGCTGCGATATCTCTCTTGGCTAACAGACACACCACTCCCAAAAAGGCCCGTTCTGCTCTACTGGACCCCACCCCCTCCAGGACCCCCAACAAAAGCGGCAGCGGGGCAGCCTCCACCTCCACCTGCAAGATTCTGGAGATTTCGGTCGCCACTGCTCGCCACTAGGTTGCTATGTGTGGACAGCTCCATACCAAGTGGTAGAAGTCTGCATTGGGGTCTGCACAGTGGGGACAATCGGCACGGGGTAGGAGACCTGCTTTATGTAACTTTTCGGGTGTGAGGTAGGCCGTTTGTAGATAGTAGGTCTGCACCACTCGAAGACGGGTGGTCATAGTCAAGGTTCCCAGGGCCATCAATGCGTCTCTCCAGTCCTCATCCTCTATGTGACCCAGCCAGTTTTCCCACCGCTCCTGGAATCTACCAAATGTCTGCGTTGTGTTGGTGACCATGGTGCGGTACATTTGCGACACTCCCCCTTTACCCAGGCCACCCAACAGAGACCTGGCCTCCATGGGGCTAAACTTGGGGAGGGCCGTGCCAGCCTGGACGTGCACGCTCAGCGCATGCCTGTGTAGTAGGTAACTATGGAATTGGGTCCTGGCAAGCGAGTACCTCTGTTGAAGCTCTTGGAAGGACCACATGTGGCAGCCCTCCCAGATGTCCCCCAGTAGTGAAATGCCTCAAAGGCCCCCTTTTTGGAACCCCCTCCAGTGCAGAGACCACTCCCAGCCATGTCCCGTGACACAGCGGGGTTTGTTGGGTAAACGCCATCCAACTGGTCGCCCCCTTTGCCGCCCTCCATCCCATCAGCACCACTCTTGTCACCTCTCGGACCCTACGTGGCAAGGGGTTGCCATACAGCATTTCGAACAGGCCAGGGAAGCCCATCGTCAAAAGTTCTAGTTGATATGCAGGATCTAACCAGTCTCCCCCCAGCCAGTCGTTAATCACCAGCAGGTGCATTGCTAGGTAGTAAAGATAAAGGTTGGGCATCCCCAAACTACCTTCATACACATCTCCTTGACAGGTGCAGAACGCCAGTCGGGCCAGGTATTGTACCATAGAAATTGCCACGCTACTGCGTCCATTTCCTTAAACCACCGCTTGGGTGTGGGGTAGGGGAAGTTCTGGAGCAGGTAGAGAAACCGAGGTAACATCATCATTTTATAAAGCGCTATCCTTCCAAGGATGTTGAGTGGCAGGGTCTGCCATCTCTGGAGGTCGTCTGTGACCCTCTGAGTGAGCGGTGAAACATGAAGTGACCATGCCAGCTCAGGTAGCAAAGATACAGTTACTCCCAGATACCAGAAGCTGTTGCGTTGGATAGGGATGGTATTCTGCCAGTCGTAACAATCCCTTGTGGGGTGCAACGGTACCAGCGGAGATTTACTGGGGTTGAGTGTCAGGCCAGAGGCCTCAGAGAACAGCCCCAATAGCTGCAACGCCCGGGGTCCGCTGCTGGCTGGGTTGGCCAGGAACAAGAGTACATCGTCTGCGTACAGCACAACACGGTCTTCCCGTCCAGTGGGCCAAGACCAACCGTTGATCCCTTATAAGCTTTGTTAGAAATGGGGTCTTTGGTTGACAGTCAGGTTACCCCCTGTTCAAGCAAGGACCCTCACTCTAGTCAGGGTAAAAGAGAATCACCCTCAGCTAACCCCTACTTACCCCCTTGGTAGCTTGGCAGAGCAGTAGGCTTAACTTCAGAGCGCTAGGTGTAAAGTATTTGAACCAACACACACAGTAACTCAATGAAAACACTACAAAATGACACAACACCGGTTTATAAAAATAGGGAATATTTATCTAAACAAAACAAGACCAAAACGACAAAAATCCAACATACACAAGTCAAGTTATGAATTTTCAAAGATTAAACTCAAAAATAGAGCTTAGAAACAAAAATGCTTCGATGAGATGTTAACACGGCGTCGTGACGGAGTCGTTTCCAACAAGCCGACACCAGCGGCGCCGGACACGGAGTCGTGTAGACCCCCAAGTACAGTACCTTTGGTGAACAGTGAAAACAAGCCGATGCGCGAAGTCGGGATTCGCAGCGTCTGTGCGAAATGTTGAATCCGTGCATTTCGAGCGGCGTCGGTCACGACTTGGTGCGGCGACTTCCACGGAGTCGCGGACTTCAGCGGGGCTGCTGCGGCGTCGGGCCTGCAAAGAGCGTCGCGTTCCAGCGAAGGTCACGGCGTTGGGTGCAGGCGGCGTTACCGGATTCAGCAGCAGCGTCGGTCCGAAGTCGTCCGAAGTCGATTTCCTTGGATTTCCACCAGCTTTCCTTTCAAGGGCCCAGGGACTAGATAGGGCACCACTTGTCAGAGCAGGAGTCTGTCCAGAGACTCCAGGTGCTGGCAGAGAGAAGTCTTTGTTGTCCCTGAGACTTCAAACAACAGGAGGCAAGCTCTAACTCAAGCCCTTGGAGATTTCTTCACAAGATGGAAGGCACACAAAGTCCAGTCTTTGCCCTCTTACTCTGGCAGAAGCAGCACTGCAGGAAAGCTCCACAAAGCACAATCACAGGCAGGGCAGCACTTCTTCCTCAGCTATCAGCTCTTCTCCAGGCAGAGGTCCCTCTTAGTTCCAGAAGTGTGTCTAAAGTCTGTAGATTTGGGTACCCTTCTTATATACATTTTAGTCTTTGAAGTCACCTTTCTTCAAAGGGGACTCACATCTACTTGTGAAATCCTGCCTTGCCCAGGCAAGGCCTCAGACACACACCAGGGGGTTGGAGCCGGCATTGTCAGAGGCAGGCACAGTCCTTTCAGATGAGAGTGACCACTCCACCCCTCCCTCCTAGCAGAGATGGCTAATCAGGAAATGCAGGTTACACCCCAGCTCCCTTTGTGTCACTGTCTGGTGTGAGGTGAAAAACAACCCAACTGTCAAACTGACCCAGACAGGGAATCCACAAACAGGGCAGAGTCACTGAATGGTTTAAGCAAGAAAATGCTCACTTTCTAAAAGTGGCATTTTCAAACGCACAATCTCAAAATCAACTTTACTAAAAGATGTATTTTTAAATTGTGAGTTCAGGGACCCCAAACGCCACATGTCCATCTACTCTCTAGGGGAATCTACACTTTAATCATATTTAAAGGTAGCCCCCATATTATCCTATGAGAGAGACAGGCCTTGCAACAGTGAAAAACGAAATTGGCAGTATTTCACTGTCAGGACATATAAACCACATTACTATATGTCCTACCTTATCCATACACTGCACCCTGCCCTTGGGGCTACCTAGGGCCTACCTTAGGGGTGCCTTACATGTAAGAAAAGGGAAGGTTTGGGCCTGGCAAGTGGGTACACTTGCTAAGTCGAATTTACAGTGTAAAAATACACTTACAGACACTGCAGTGGCAGGTCTGAGACATGATTACAGGGTTACTTGTGTGGGTGGCACAACCAGTGCTGCAGGCCCACTAGTAACATTTGATTTACAGGCCCTGGGCACCTCTAGTGCACTTTACTAGGGACTTAACAGTAAAACAAATATGCCAATCATGGAGAACCAATTACGTACACATTTTAAACAGGAGCACTTGCACTTTAGCACTGGTTAGCAGTGGTAAAGTGCCCAGAGTAACAAAAACAGTAAAATCAGAGCCCAGCACACATCAACAACCTGGGGAACAGAGGCAAAAAGTTAAGGGAGACCACGCCAAGGATGAAAAGTCTAACAAGCTTCACAAGTAACTCCATCGCCAGTGCGAAGAGAAGAGGGGACTGGGCAGGTTCCCTGGCGATTAGGGAACTGGTCCGATACAACCTCGTTCACCTGCACCCGTGCTGTCAGATTAGAATAAAGGAGTTTCACTAGTCCTCGGAATTTAGGACCAAACCCGGCGCTCAAAAGCACATGGTAAAGATACATTCAGTCCACTGTTTCGAATGCCTTTTCAAAGTCTAGGAGGAGGAGTGCCAGAGGAGGGGTTAAGAAGCCCCGGTTAGCCAGTGCCACAAGAAACCGTCTAATGCAATGTCTAGTACTTCTAGTTGGCATAAAGCCGCACTGGTCCGGGTGTACCAAAGAGAATAGCACTCTTTTCAGCCTGGTTGCTAGTATCGTGGACAGTATCTTAACTTTGGTGTTGAGAAGTGAGATGGGCCGATAAGCAGAACATTGCTGTGAAGGGGGGTTGATCTTGGGGATCACCACAATGGTGGCCTGGTCGAGACCCGGGGGAAAACCACCCGTCTGCTTGTCTTTCTCAAACATGGCGAGCAAGTGAGGGGCTAGGATGTCGCTGCACTTGCTGTAAAGGTCCTCCGGGAAACCATCGGGCCTGGGGTTTTGCCCGCAGCCAGTGCTAGCAGCCCTGACCTCCTCAAGCATTACGCGTTCATCAAGGTCTTGTCTCTCCACTGCCTAAATTCTAGGGCGGGACACCTCCCCCAGCAAGGGGGTCTCTCTCTACACTCGGGGCCTGGGCCGCTCCTCGTAGAGTCTTGTATAATAGGTGGCAAAGCTTTGCGCAATTTCGTAAGGCGTCTGGGAGATGGCTCCCGATTCGTCGACGACCTCAGGGACGACTGTTCGCCATGGGTCGAGTCGCGAGCCAATGCAAGAGCTTTTTGTTCTTGTCCCCCCACCCGTACACGCTGGCTGTCGAGGCTCGCCACATGTGCTTTGCCGTTTCAAGAGTAGAGTGCCTGATCTCCTCTCTAACTAGGGTTAGCTGCCTCGTTATGGATGTGTGCGTGGAGACTGTGAGCTGGTGTTTGAGTCGTAACGCCCTGGCCTTGAGTTCCGACACCCTTTGGTTCCATGCGCGTTCTCAAACGCGGAGGAGATGCTTGGCCTCCCCCCTAAGGGTGGCCTCACAAGCAGCCCAGATTATGCCAGATGACGGCATGGACCCCAGATTATTTGCAAAATATTGGGTGAGTTAGTCCCTTAAGGCTTGGGTATAGTCACTGTCTTGTAAATACCAGGCATTTAGTCGCCACAGAGGGCATTGGGTGGCGTCTATGTCATCTATGTGAACGAGGAGCAGTGCATGATCTGAAACCCCGTGTGATAGTATCTCTGCCCCCGTGACTCTAGGAACGTCCAGAGCCGGCATGAGGAGAAGGTCTATTCTGGCATGGCTGTGGTGCGCTGCCAATGTATGCGTATACTGCTGCGTTCTAGGGTGCCATATCCGCCACACAGAGGCCAAGGCCCTCTGCCCAGCGGTTCAGTCCAGAAGCCCGAGTAGAGTGGTTTATTGACAGAGGTCCGGTGATGTCCATCTCTGAATTCATAACGGAGTTGAAATCTCCCTCCAGTATGGTCAATCCATACTAATTAAATTAGATATCATGGATATTACCAAAATGTTGAGATGCCATGTATTAATGGAGATTTAAATTAAGATATTTAATTATCTTCTTGACTGAACATGAAAGTGTGCTATAGTCATGTTGTAATAATATATATACATTAGGAAAGACATACATCATCATTCGTATTGATAAAAATTGTATTGTTGCTTTTAGAAGAATATCTTTCTAGTAGTATCAAAAGTAGCTCATAATCTTGGTTTACTTTCTAGTGTATATTTCCCTGCTTGAGCTACAGTCATTAGGTCAGGGAACCCCATTGTTTTTTTACCAATCCCGGGGGCAGCCCTGCTACTACCTCCTGGAGGGCAGCCAAGAAGCGCTCAAACGCTCCAGGGGGAGCATAGGTGCTCAGGATATTGACCGGCTCCCCCCGAGCATGCCGGACACTGCTGCATAGCGTCCCTGCAGATCCAACTAGGAAGCGGTTATCACTATGGGTAATGAGTGATGCAGCAGGATAGCTACCCCCCTAGAGCCCCTAGAGAAGCCAGCGTGGTAGATCCTGTCATACCCACCCCACGTGAGCACAGGGCACTGGGTGCCAAGCAAGTGGGTCTCCTGAAGAAAGACTATGGAGGGGGCAAAGCGACAGAGGGTTCTGAAGACCGTGGACTGCTTAATTTTACTTAGAAGCCCATTAACATTCCAGGAAAGCACCCGCATAGAGGGTTCTGGTGCATGTGGGCAACCAGTAGTGATGTGTGTAGTGTGCCTGTCCAAGAGCCCTGATGTGACCAACTGAAAGAAAAATGGTAACATAACTGATACTCAACCACAGTAGAACTTTAGATTGCTGCATTGATATTTCTTCCCATCCCCCCAACTGCCCCCCACCCATACTTCCAGTCCTGAAGCATCTGTCGCCCTTAAACACAACCAGAACCTCAAAAACAAAGAGTCTGTCATCGGTGTGGAGTGGTGGATCCCTCCATGTAGTCAGAGTTCTGCAATGTGGCCACCCCCTGCCCCACGCCCAGTGCCAGGCAGGAGGCCTTCCTCCCAACTATCCCCCAGTTGCATAGGGTTCGTGCTTTTCACACTTTATGAGAGCGAGGGAGTCTGGCTGAGGCAATCCTCCTCCACGGTTGGTGTGTCTGTTTTCTTCCAGTGCCATCCAGTGAAGTCCCTCTTCTCGGACGATCAGGATTCAGTGGTAGTCCCTCTCCGGGTGGGCTATTCAGACCACTCCAATTCCTTTGGAGGGACCTGGTGCATTTGCACCTCCCCGTGATCCCGGCAACGAGGGGGCATATTTACAATGAATTAGCATAGGGCAGTGCCACAAGTCTTTCTGCTGCGCTGCCCTAGACCAATTTGAAAGGACAGGAATGCACAATATTTACTAGATATGGTGCATTCCTGTCCTTTTAGCCAGCGCACAATTTGCTGCTTAGCGCCAATGCAGGCACCCTTGCACTGTGGTGCAAGTGTGTCTTCTTTGTTGGCAGGATTGTATTTGTGCAGGAAGGGAAGCCTTCCTGCACAAAAACATTCCATGGAGGCTTTTTCCTCTTTGTATGTGTGATGCAAAATGTAGCACACATAGCGGAAAAAATGAGGAGAAATAAAGATATCTCTCCTTCTTATGCCTCCCCCTGATGCAGTGTAAGGGAACACAGTGACTTGAGCTGCGTTGCCTTACACCATATCTGCGAGGTCATGAAAAGGCATGCAAAATAGCTTTAGGTGGCCTCGTAGATATGGGTCTGCACACTGTGCCACCAGAGCGTCATAACAATTGATGCACCAGTAGCAAAAGGGGCTTGGAAATAAGCCCTAGGTTTCTGGTTGACAGAGTTATGCACCCTGATCAAGCAGGAACCACAATCCAAGTCAGGGTAAGTCACAAACACACACCTATGCTTACCCTCCGGTAGCTTGGTAAAGAGTAGGCCCCTTAGCTCAAGAGGCATTTTGTAAAGTAGTTGTGCAACACTTGAAACAGTTAAACAGTGAAAGCACCACGCAAAAAGATACCACACCTGGTTAGAAAAATAAAACTTAATTTAAAAAATGAAACAAGACCAAAATATCATATATCTGATAAGTAGAAATGGAGAGATGAATTTTTGAAGACTATACTGTAGAAAAGCACTTTGAAGCAAAAGGGTCAACCTGGCTATCTGGTCGCACCAGACAAAGACAAAGTCAAATGTTTATGCTGACTGCGATGAAGTGAAGGCTGGCTACAGGGACCTAGTGAGGCCCACTGAATAAAAGTACCTTAATACTGGTTGCGTCTATTTTGAATATGCAAGTAGTTGGCTGAAGCTATGTGTCTGTGTCGCTCACTGCACTGGAGGCGATGCGTTGATCTTTCCCATGCAGTAGTAAAGATACGTTGATTTTCTCCAGACAACAATGGCGATGCGTCAGGTCCGAGATGTGGTGGTTCCGAAGGCGATGTGCCAAGGTCGATCCACGCTGGAGAGGTGATGAGTCAACTCCAATCCACGCGATGGGGTTAATGGGCTGGTTTTGATCCATACAAATGGGGAGATGCTTCAGTTTCGATCTGCTTAGTGGTGGTGATGCATCATTTCATCTGCAGAAAACACCTTAAGCCCACTTTCCAAGGGTACAGGTCAGGGGTATCACCACTTGGCAGGACAGACTCACAAATGGCAGCGTCCAGGTGTAGATGTAGATAGGCTGTAAGTCTTTTATGTCCCTGAGACTTCAAAAAACAAGAGACCAGTCATCTGGCCCTGGGAGTCACTCTGGGTTCTGGGTTTAAGTGATGTGGGTCAAGTCCTTCTTACCCAGGCAAGCAGGGGAGCAGTCAGAAGGGCAGCAGCAAGAATGAAGTTCCTTCAGAGCAGCAGTTCAGCAGAGTGGCAGACCATCAGCAGCAAAGAAGTCCTTCTTCCTGGTCCAGAAGTGTATTGAAGTGGTAGTATCTGAGGTCCAGTTCTTATACCCTGGGGTACCTGTGAAATGGGGAAGACTTCAAAGGGGTCTTTGAAATGCAAAGAGGTCCCTCCTTCCTACAGAGGCTGCAGACTCAATACGGGGATATGCAGCTCTTTGTGAGGGGACAAGATACAGCCTGTTCAGGTGTAATTGTGAGGCTGTGGACAGCTCCTCTCTCACATCCTGTTCTGATGACCCATCAGGGACTATCAAGTCACACCTAAACTCCTGTGTGTGGTGGTCTAGAGGAAACACGAAAAGCCTAGCTGTCACACACCCCAAAAATAATCAGAGAAAGGCTTCAGGCACCCAGAGCTAGGAGCAGGAAAATGCCATCTTTCTAGAAGTGGCATTTTCAAAATTGTAATACTAAATTAGACTTTACCATTGTAGATGATTTATCATTAAAATTCCATAAATACTAACATGAGGGAACTACCTTATCTTGATCAGGAATTACAGCTTATTAAATTTAATAAGAAATCCCCAATATTATCTAATTAGTGGGGTAGGTACATATAGTAGTGAAAAACTAATATGTGAGTTTTTCATAACCATGATATGTAAAACTGAAAGGTAAATGTCCTGCCTTTTAATTACCTAACACCCTGCCTAATGGGCTACATGGGGCTTACCTTAGGGGTGACTTATGTGTAACAAAAGGGGAGTGTAATGCTTGGCAAGAGGGTTTAAGTGACTAGTGGACATGGCTGTGTAACACTGTCTTCAGGCTACAGTGGCAAGCCTGGTACATGTTTAGGGGGCTTCTTAGGTGGGTGGCACAATCAGTGCTGCAAACCCACTAGTAGCATTTAATTTCCAGGCCCAGGGCACATGTAGTGTGCTTTACTAGGGACCTATACGTAAATTAAATATGCCAATTGAGTAGATGCCAATCCAATCATGTTCAGGGGGAGTGAGCACAAGCACTTCTGCCCTGGTTAGCAGTGTTAACATGCACAGAGTCCTAAGGCCAACAAAAACTAATTCAGCAAAATTGGAGACAAGTAGGCATAAAGTTTGGGGGAAGACCACCCTAATGCTGACAGGTCTAATGCTCATTAATGGACAAGTATTGGTATTTTTCTAGTCTCATGAGTGACGTTTAAATATTGGTTTGAAGTTTGAGACTGCAGTATTAGAGTTTTAGCTCACATGTGAGGATTGAGGTAGTTTGTGAGTATAGTGTCTGAGACCTCAATGATATGCTTCTGTGTTCTTCTCTGTTGAAGACTTCTTTGTGGTTGAAGTGAGTGGAGAGCAATCATAAGTTTCTATGGCGATGTAATGAACTGTCAGATCATAAAGACATAGCCAGATCCATTGGTATAGGTGGCCAGGTGCATAATGCAGAATTTGAATTTGAAACCTGACTTTATGAGTAAGTGGTGTGGTCACATCAGAATAAGTTGAAATACATTCTAGCTATGTGGTTCTGCATTATTCACAATATTTCCTTTAGTTCTCTGGGGAGACCTGAGTATATTATTTATGACACCTTGTTATGCTGATCTGTGTCACTATCCATTTTTAATCTACACATGGTTCATTATAACTGATTTTTCTATAGATAAAACCATATAATAAATCTCGGGCTGGTAATCTTGGGCAGCATAAAATGGAGCTTCCAAGTGGTAGGATGTGCAGTGTAGGTGAATGTGTTTATAGTTGGAATATTTTGTTAATTGATTCATGTAATGTTTTATTTACATATGCTCCTGTTATGTATGTTATACATGATTCTCTTCATAATACAGGATAGAACACAGACGTGTGGGCTAGGTATGGATCACAAATCAAGAAGGATAATGAACTGTGTTAGCTTTAAGAGAGCGAAGGGATTTATGGTAGCCTTTCATGGGCATCATTTTCGCTATGTTAACGGAAAATGCTTTGATTAAGCTACTGTATTAGGGATTGACAAGAAGCAAAAGTCCTGTAAATGTCTTAATACTATCGCCTTATAAGACAATACGAGCACATGGCTCAGAAGAGTTCTTGCCCAAAAACCTCTATATTAAATGTGGCCAAATCATAAATTGTGCCACACAATGATCCAGATATGTGTAAAAGTGAGGAGTTAAAAAGGCAATCAGGTAAACAGGTGCATTAGATATTCAAAAATCCAAGTATCTAACAGTCTTCGGTAATTCTGAACAAATGTAAGAAGCATCTGGTTGTTCATCCTTAACTGAAGAGGTCTGCCTCTTTCAAATGCTTTCCTTGCTTCCCACTTCACTCTTGCTGAGTTTGAATGCCTGTATTTTATCATTTTATCAAAAAGTCTAACAGCCCTAGCTGTTTGTGTTTGCAATTATTGTTGACCCAATGCTTCACTTAAATTATATCTATATGCCCATTTGAAGGTACAGCAACTTCATGAGACTTCTTAACCCCTTCTGTGCCCAGGACGTAATGGTTACGTCCTTAGGCACAGTGCTTGCGTGCCCAGGACATAACCATTATGTCCTGGGCACAGAGAGAGGGAGCGCTAGTGCTCCCTCTGTGGGGTTCCCCACCACCCCCCCAAGGCAGGGATGGAATGGGAAGCCCTTCCCCTTCCACCCCCCACCCCACCTCTGTGACGTCAGCGCGCGATCGCATTTCTCTTCCGATCACGTGGAGGAGGCCGGAGAGGCTTCAAAGGGAAGGAAATTAATCTCCTTCCCTTTGAAGTCTCTCTCAGCGTTTTAGCAGCCGGATTGTAAAGCAATCCGGCTGCTAAAACGCCCATTAGACACCAGGGATTTAAATTTGTAAAGGAAATTGGCATAAGGGAGCGACCCCTTGGGCAAGCGTCGCTCCCAGGGGGGGGGTATTTTTTTTAAGCCCTTTTCTGCCCCCCCTGGGGGCAGAAACCTCTAGGTAAATTTTTGTTTTTTTTTGTTTTTTTAGAGGTGGGGAGCGACCCCTTAGGCAAGGGTCGCTCCCCTAGGGGGCAAATTATATTTAGGCCATTTCTGTCCCCCTTGGGGGCATATTGGCCTATTTTTTTAAGGCCAATCTGCCCCCAAAGGGGACAGAAACCAATAGACACCAGGGATTTTTTTTATTTTTATTTTTAATTTCAAGCAAGGGGAGCGACCCCTTTTAATTAGGCCGATCTGCCCCCAAGAGGGACAGAAATTACTAGGCGCCGGGGATTTTTGTTGTTGTTGTTTTACAGATGGGGAGCGACCCCTTAGGCAAAGGTCGCTCCCCTGGGGGGCAAATTGTATTTAGACAATTTCTGCCCCCCCCCTAGGGGCAAATCGGCCGATTTTAGGTCAATCTGCCCCCAAGGGGGGCAGAAACAACTAGGCACCGGTGATCTTTTTTTTTGCGCCAATGTCACGCAGGGGGTGCGACCCCGTAGGCAAGGGTCGCTCCCCGGGGGGTTGGGGGGGCAAACGTATTTTAGGCCATTTCTGCCCCCCCTGGGGCCGGCTGAGCTAGAGGCCAAAATCCACAGGTAGGCACATTGCAAAAAAAACCTCTGTTTTCTGTGAAAAAATGTGATGTGTCCACGTTGTGTTTTGGGCCATTTCTTTTCGTGGCCGCTAGGCCTACCCACACAAGTGAGGTACTATTTTTATCGGTAGACTTGGGGGAACGCTGGGTGGAAGGAAATTTGTGGCTCCTCCCAGATTCCAGAACTTTCTGTCACCGAAATGAGAGGAAAAAGTGTTTTTTCGGTCAAATTTTGAGGTTTGCAAAGGATTCTGGGTAACAGAACCTGGTCAGAGCCCCACAAGTCACACCATCTTGGATTCCCCTAGGTGTCTAGTTTTCAAAAATGCACTGGTTTGCTAGGTTTCCCTAGGTGCCGGCTGAGCTAGAGGCCAAAATCCACAGGTAGGCACATTGCAAAAAACACCTCTGTTTTCTGTGAAAAAATGTGATGTGTCCACGTTGTGTTTAAGGCCATTTCCTTTCGTGGGCGCTAGGCCTACCCACACAAGTGAGGTACCATTTTTATCGGGAGACTTGGGGGAATGCTGGGTGGAAGGAAATTTGTGGCTCCTCTCAGATTCCAGAACTTTCTGTCACCGAAATGAGAGGAAAAAGTGTTTTTTTGGTCAAATTTCGAGGTTTGCAAAGGAATCTGGGTAACAGAACCTGATGAGAGCCTCACAAGTCACCCCATCTTGGATTCCCCTAGGTGTCTAGTTTTCAAAAATGTGCTGGTTTGCTAGGTTTCCCCAGGTGCCGGCTGAGCTACAGGCCAAAATCCACAGGTAGGCACATTGCAAAAAACACCTCTGTTTTCTGTGAAAAAATGTGATGTGTCCACGTTTTGAGCCATTTCCTTTCATGGGCGCTAGGCCTACTCACACAAGTGAGGTACCATTTTTATCGGGAGACTTGGGGGAACACAGAATAGCAAAACAAGTGTTATTGCCCCTTGTCTTTCTCTACATTTTTTCCTTCCAAATGTAAGGCAGTGTGTAAAAAAGACGTGTATTTGAGAAATACCCTGTAATTCACATGCTAGTATGGGCACCCCGGAATTCAGAGATGTGCAAATTACCACTGCTTCTCAACACCTTATCTTGTGGCCATTTTAGAAATACAAAGGTTTCTTGATACCTATTTTTCACTTTTTATATTTCAGCAAATGAATTGCTGCATACCCGGTATAGAATAAAAACCCTTTGCAAGGTGCAGCTCATTTATTGGCTCTGGGTACCTAGAGTTCTTGATGAACCTACAAGCCCTATATATCCCAGCAACCAGAAGAGTCTAGCTGACGTAACGGTATATTGCTTTCAAAAATCTGACATTGCAGAAAAAGTTACAGAGTAAAAGGTGGAGAAAAATGGCTGTTTTTTTTACCTCAATTTCAATATTTTTTTATTTCAGCTGTTATTTTTTGTAGGAAACACTTGTAGGATCCACACAAATGACCCCTTGCTGAATTCAGAATTTTGTCTACTTTTCAGAAATGTTTAGCTTTCTGGGATCCAGCATTTGTTTCTCACCCATTTTGGTCACTAACTGGAAGGAGGCTGAAAGCACAAAAAATAGTAAAAATGGGGTATGTCCCAGTAAAATGTCAAAATTGTATTGAAAAATTGGGTTTTCCAATTCAAGTCTGCCTGTTCCTGAAAGCTGGGAAGATGGTGATCTTGCCACCGCAAACCCTTTGTTGATGCCATTTTTTGAGGGAAAAAACCACGAGCTGCGTTCTGCAGCCCTTTTTTTCCATTTTTTTTAAAAAAAAACGAATTTTCACTGTATTTTGGCTAATGTCTTGGTCTCCTTCAGGGGAACCCACAAATTCTGGGTACCTCTAGGATCCCTAGGATGTTGGAAAAACAGGACGGAAATTTGGCGTGGGTAGCTTATGTGAACAAAATGTTATGAGGGCCTAAGAGCGGACTGCCCCAAATAGCCAAAAAAAGGCTCGGCACAGGAAGGGGGAAAAGGCCTGGCAGCGAAGGAGTTAATACTAAAATTAAAGACTGAGGGGAATATTTACAAGGAACTTATGCCACCGCTGCATCATTTTTTTTGGGCTCCAGCAGCACAATGTTAGCTCCATATTAACTAGGCAACATATTTGACCCGATGGGTCCGTTTTTCAAGGTCAGAGTCAGAAAAAACCTGTGTGGGATACAACTAGGTCACGCAGTTTATAAGGTATGCAGGGTGGGTTTCTGTCAGAAAAAACTCACAACTGACACAGTAATTTACAAGTTTTTCATTGTGTGATGCTTCTTCCTGATGTATCTTGCGAAGCCTGAAATGCATCAGAATTCCTATGCCTCCATAACCCAGGTATAGGAACCGATGCAGTGGCTTTGTAACAGTAATCGGACCATTTGAAGTCACTTTACACACTGGAATATGTCTGTATTTCACATCCACTCTGTTAGTAGTGGGTCTACGCATGTGACAATCATGTTGTAGGACCCTTTGATCATCCTGGGACCATGGCACCTATGATATCATCAGCCACTGCAGCAAGGCTGTGTGACGTTGTATACTCCCTGTAAGGGACAGGCCAGGTTTGTCACTTCTCCATGGAGGAATGGGTCCCAAGGTCCAGGCCAGCATACTCCAAAGGACAACAGGTAAGTACATACATAAGGCAGGTAATACATTTATTGCCTCTTAACATTACAAAATATGCTGGCATTCACTCACATTACACTGTCACAGGAGCCAATTCAAAGCACCATGGCCACCATGAGCGTGAAGAAGAGAAAGAAAAAGAAGTTTGCTTGCAGTCAAACGTATTGGCAAATGTGCAATTATTCATGTAACAGGGTCGATGGCCAGGACGGCAACAAAATTGTCCCAAGGAGGGACAAAAGTAAAGCTTTTACCAATGATAAAGGATTTTTGAAAGGCAAGCCCATTAACGAGTGATAATGCTGGACGTGCGGTGGGCATGGTTAAAAGCCCACAGGTAGATTAGAACATGCCAGAGCGCTTGCGCACTCGCCCTAAAAAGACTGGACTGTGAGATAGAGGCCCAACACAACAAACTGGTGTCTCCATGCCTGGAACTTGCAGATATATATTTTATTGTTCTCCATTTATTTTTGTTGGTATTTTCCTAGTTTGGCACAGTGCTTCCTTTAAAGGTACAAAAAGTCTGATAAGTGGTTGCTGTCAGTTTTCATGGCCGTTCAACAAACTGTTAAAAGTTTTTTTGTTATTCAAAAACAAACTTCCAACGTGGAAGTTTGTTTCTGAAAAACAAAAGAAAAAAAAAAATTCTCTCACTTTTTTTTTTTTTTCTTTATGTAATGTATCCATCAGTGCCTTTTCTGAAAACCTCAGCAGTGGAGGGGGTATCAAAAATAGAGTGAACTTTCATATCCAAGATGAGGTGCGCAGGCGGGGCTGGTAGGACAGTCTACTGTTATGCCATCATACCTGTATATATGCATAGGCAACCACACTACAGCTAGTAGTCTTTGGTAGACAGCTGAGGGGGATACTACCCTGGTGCATTATTCATAATTTTATATCTCCTCTTCTCTTTAGGCCAAATGCTGTTTCTTTTCTATATTCTTCTCAAA
Organism: Pleurodeles waltl; assembly: GCF_031143425.1. Classification (NCBI taxonomy): domain Eukaryota; kingdom Metazoa; phylum Chordata; class Amphibia; order Caudata; family Salamandridae; genus Pleurodeles; species Pleurodeles waltl. The sequence goes on from NC_090445.1 coordinate 1,634,739,486, forward strand.
GAAGAGAACAATCTACTTTTCAGTACTGTGGTAGAATTAATTTGATCAAATCCTTTTTCAGACCTGCTACTGTTTGTCATTATCCAGTGATACCTACATTGATGTAGACAATATTTTCATAGGCTCGACATTCTGTGACTTTCATTTAGCTCAAATCATTATGGCGACTGTGTTGACATTGGGTTTACACTGATGTGAAACACAAAATCCCTGTCATGGAGGCACACCTCTTGCTCCAATTTTCCAATATCCTACAAATAAGAGATCACTGAGATGAGTCTGATCATTTGTATGGCTGCCTTTTCTGAACCATTCTTCTTTTGTCTCAGACTAGTTTAGAACTGGAAAAATGGGGTAAGCCGATGCCTTAACAGGTTGTCTAGAAATCAACACATTGATGACTGGCACATCGAATTTGGCCCAGCTGAGGTGTGTGTGCTGGAAAGTGCCAGCAAAAAAAAAAAAAAAAAAAGCAGGTCAGCATAGACAAGGGTCTCATAACAGCTATGCCATGTGTTGTAAACCATTTGAACTCATATTCTGTGTCTTCATGTCACCTTTTAATGAGCTCACAATACTATTCTACAAGAAAAAAGCCGGCTACTTGATTTGACAGACCTAAGATTGAGAGGGCTCACAGCTTGACCGTTAAAATCCCTCCATTCATCTTATACAAGGGTTTAAATCCAACATAGAAACAAAAAGGCCTTGTCCTTTACTTCATCTATTGCATTTATCTTACTTTAGTGTTCAGCATTCATAATTTATTTTTCACAGTATGTCATGACATTGCCTTTCATCAAAAACATGAAACATTCGACTTGTATTTTGCTTCTCACGTCAACAACTTTTTCTGTCAGTTTGTACAGACACATCATGGAATTCTTCTTTATTCCTTAAACACTAAAAATGCCAGTGTGCATTTCAAAACCTCTGTACATGTGTATGAATATTAATACCTATTATTATAAATTGACTGAACGCTTTTGTGTTTGCCAAACCTAGCCTGTCAGGAAAAGATCTGCTGGTGATGGCCAGTTTACTTACAAACAATCCCATTACTCTGATTCGCATTTCCTGATATGATGTGATATGATATGAGCTTTATAGAGTGCACAAATACTACAAAGAGTGTCCCAGTGCTATTTGCAAGGATGCTTGCAGAATCACTGATCATCATGTTAAGCTTGTTGGAAGAGCCAGGTTTTTAATTTTTTCTTGAAAATGAATAGCTCAGTTGTGGCACAAAGTTCTGGGGGAAGTTTATTCCATGCAACCAGCCCAAGGTAAGAGATGGATCTGCCTCCGGTCCTTGCATGGCAGATGTTTGGGATTCTAGCTAAATGACCAAAGGCTGACCGTAAATTCATTGGTGGGGGGGATAGTCACAAATACTCCTCCTTAAGTAACCTGCTCCTTTATCATGTAGTGCTTTATGAAGCAAGGCCAGGGTTTTAAAAGAGGTCCTCTTTTTGATGGGAAGCCAATGAAGTGTTTTAGATGCAGGATCATATGGGTTTTTGGGGAAAGGTTAATAAGAATTCAAGCTGTTGCATTCTGCACTACTTCAAGTCTATTGAGAAGGCATTCTGAAAGACCTAACTATAGTGGGTTCCATAGTCAAGTCTGGAAGTTATCAATGCTTGAATCACTGTTTTCTTATCTTCAACTGACAGAAGAGGTAAACGTTTTTTCAAGGAGCATCCTAGCCTGAAACAAGAGCTACCCAGTGAATTAATTTGTGGAAGGAAGGAGAAAGCACTGTCAATTGTGATTCCTAGATTCTTTACAATGCTCAGTTGAGGGCCAGGGAGGGGGCCATCCTTTGTACAAAATGTCCTCCAAAAATCTGGTGAAGTTGGGCCAAAAACACAATCTCAGTTTTGTCAGGATTACATTTCAATTGGTTGGTGGATAGCCAGTTGAACACATTAGAGAGGCATGTTTTAATAGCTTCTCCATTGAGCTCTTCACCTTTTTCACATATGTAGAGGAACTGGGTGGCATCGGCTTATGATACTACCTTCACCCCCCAGAGTCTCAGCTAAAACAGCAAAGGTTGTCAGATAAGCATTTGTTAAGGCAGGGCTAAGTGCCAAACCTTAAGGCACTCCTGCTGCCATCTCATGGATTGGAGAAGAAACAGAGGGGTACAAACTTCTTTACTTCTATTATTCAAGAAGGAAGTTGGCCACTTCAGGGCTAGGCCTCCAATAACAATAGATTGTAAACAAGCCAGTAGTCTCTCATGGGGAACAGTGTCAAAGGCCGCCAATAACTCCAACAAAATCAGGATGGCCTTCCCCCTTTATCTAGAGTGCCCTTAATGTGCTCGACAACCTCTAGCATGGCTGTCTCCGTTCTGCAGTTAATTTTGAATCCTGACTGATTCGGGTGCAGGAGATTATTACTTTCCAAGTATCTTGAGAATTGGGAATTTACAATTTTTTCTAAACTTTTGAATAAGAGAGCTAGGCTTATAATTTGCTGTGAAATGTACGATCAGCAGCAGGTTTTTTGAGTAAATGAACAATTTGGCACGTTTCCATTGAACTGGACCGTTCCTGAAGACAGTGACGTATTCAAAACTCTATTTGCAAAGGTGTTCATAACATGAGCCGCTTTAAGGAGTATATTGGGAGGGCAGGGTCAAATGGGAACCCTGATTTAAGATATTTTAACAGGCACTAAAGATTATTTCATGGAAATAGATGGGAAGTTAGAAAGAATAGGCGTCTCAGGAGTGGACTTGCTAGAGTATGCAACCTAAAGGGGAATATTGGCAGTCTGTGAGTCAATAAGCAGGCTTGCTTGGATAGTAGTAATTTAGTCATGAAAATACAAGGACGGCAGGTGGCACCATTCAGATGGTGGTTGTTGGCCTCTGATGAACATTTTTACAATTTTGAAAAATCCTTTATATTTTTTGCCTGACTTTTCAATCCTTGTCGCAAAGAATGCTTTTTCAGTCAAACAGACCTGAGAGTAATAGTCTTTTAATGCTAACTTGTAGGTATATTTGTCATCCAAATTATACCTTTTCTGCCATTTCCTCTTGAGACGTTTACATTGTTTTTTACCAGTCATAAGGTTCTCATTAAACCAAGGGTCCGACTGTTTAGTTCTGAGGGATCGGAGTGTGGAGGCCTGAGCCAAGTCATAAATGGTGCTAAGAATCCAGTCATTAATGCACTCAACGTCTAATTCAAGATCCCCAGAAAGAGAAGGGGGTTCTGCGTCCAAGGAGCGGCAGAGGTTTGCTGCAAGAATTTTGTGCAAGGCTCGTCATATGGTTTGGGTTTCCTCCGAGGGAAGTTGGTTATGTTTAGATTTTAGCTATTTAATCTTAATTAGATGGTGATCTGACCATACTATGGATAAGGGCTCAGACGATTCAGTCTTAACATGGGAAAATACTTGGTCTAGGATATGACCAGCTTGGTGAGTTGGTTTAAACACCCGTTGGACAAGACCAAGGGAAGGCATGATATCTATAAGAGTGGCTACCTCGGAGACTAAGGGCCATATTTACAAATGGCCTGCGATGCTGGTGCATCACTTTTTGTGGCGCCGGCTGCTGACCCATATGTACAAGGACACACAAAGCAACTTTGCATGGCTTTACATTGCTTCCTAGATATGGAGCAAGGCCACACAGCGCAAGTCGCTGCATTGCCTTATTTTGCGTCAGGGAGGCATTTCCATGGGTGTTGAGTGGGTTTTCCCATGCAACATCCATGGATTTTGATGCATTCTCAGATTTACAAGGTTTTGTAAACCATGGGAATGTGTCAATAGCCTATGCCACCCAAGGGGTGGCGAAAGAGTGATACTACAAGAAGAAATATCTTTATTTTGCTCCGTTTTTTTCTCTCCTTCTATGTGTGCTGCATTTTGCAGCACACAGAAGGAGGAAATCACCTCCATTGATTATTTTTGTGCAGGAAGGTGTCCCTTCCTGCAGAAAAACAATCACACCCACAATTCAGGCACCCTTGCACCATGGTGCAAGAGTGCCTGCATTTGCGCATGGCTGCTATTTGTGCACCAGCTCAGGGGGAAAGGACAGAAATGGGCTGCATCTTGTAGATATGGCTCAAATCTGCCCTTTCCCGATGGTGCAGAGTGGCTCAGCACAGCACTTGCTGCGCCGACTTGCATCATGGAACTTGTTAATATGGCCTTAATGGTTTTTCCATGTAGATGTTAAAATCTGCTAACCCTAAAAAATGAACACATTTAGGAGACCAAGGGGGCAAGATACTCCTCAGAGATCTTGAAAAGTGGCTGGCATAACCCAGAGGTCTATAGAGGTTTATAGAGGACTGTAAAATCTATACATGATGGCCCGTTTACTTATAAGCGATCTTATTATTCTGATTCAACTTTCCTCATCACAGTGTTTACGCTTTTCTTGGAAGTTAAACACAGGCAGAGGACTGTAGGCAATACATTCACACGGAATCCTGTGAAGTTCTCTGTCCTTGGAAAACATCCCCAAATGGCCTTCAGTCATAGTTCAGTACTAAATTAATGGTTGTGTAATATATTTCTTCAAACTATAGGAGAAATAAACTCTAAAGTATGCCAGTTTAATTCCAGTAATTTTGCATTAGTCTTGTTACAGCAAATTCCCAAAATTACGTCAGTACGCTAATTTGCATAACTACACGGCATTCGTGGAAAAAACATAAAGTGAAATATTTCGTTTGCTGTAACTAAATTACCACAAACACAAGCGAACAACAGAGCACAAACAGCTGGTGCTCGCAATGCTTTGATGAAATGCAAAGTTGTGCCAAAAATTGGTGCAAGGATGCATTTCCTTCTAAAATATAGTTTAAAATGATGGATTTCCTTTTTGCGTAATGACATGGAATTTCGCTTAATCAAGCGGAAGCAAATCACTCAAAACTTGCGCATTCCTTCAGAGGATACAGCAATCAGCAACTGAGTCATCAGTTAATTTTTGCACAGAGGACTTCATTGCATGGAACTGCATTTTGGTGTTTTTTTAGTGACACTTCATTCAGTTGAGGTAGAAGCAAACGTTTTGATGTGAAACCTACAGACTGTTCAGCAGACAGTGGATTATGTGGCACATTGGGTAAATCCATAATTATGTGGAAAACGCAGCTGCCGGAGAATAACAAAATTCCAGTGTCCTTGGTTATACCCTATTGGAGATTGCGCTGTGCTGTGCGACAATTCGCCTTTACCAGTTACTCGGTGCAGATGCAGTTCTGTGGTTCTCCCTCACCCTCCACTTTGCTGTGTTAAGCTACAACTAACCACCTCCGCGCGTGGCAATCACAAGTGTATCCATCCGCAAAGCATTGAATTCTCTACTGCCGAAGGAATGACAGGCGCAGACGTGGCAGAATCATTCCTCATCTCTTATGTAGAAAATCGATTGACAATCATACCGTAATAGTCACATATTTGAAACTTCCTCTTAAAAACATAGATGTTTTTCGCTGCCTAGGGAACTCTTCAGCGGTTCCGCAATCATGTCATATTGTTTGAAACATCTTCTGACTAAATATCTAGACCATAAAATGCACTGTGTAGAATGTACAAAGCCGTTGCCTTAGTACTATAATAACCCTGAAAATTTGCCTGTTAGTTAATTTGTGGCATTCATCTGCCTTTGACACCGCTCAGTGGATGCAGAATTCTTTACATTTGTTTTAAAAAATGATCGATAATAAGTTCACTAACAGATTCAAATTTTACCCTATTTATTTCTCGTATTACATGTAAAAACGGCTACAGGTATAGATTAAGAATTTATTCTGAATGCATTACCGTGAATCTACTATTTGTTTGGTGAGTTGAAAAATATATACACTTCTCCAAGTAAAAGCATCAAGCTGGCCAGGGGTTCACGTTTGTACACATCCTGAACATACATTAAGACATAGGGTTGTGAAATCAAATATTCTTGAACATTATCTTTATAGTTCCATTTTTCTTTCCATGCAACATATTTTCCTTCCTTAAACTTAGCAGTGAAAAAAGGAAGACATTGGTACTTCTCCATCTTCTGCCACTGGAAAACCTAATTTTGTAAAACATTTTGCAGAAACGTGCTATTTCTATCAATCCACCGCAATCCTGTCATGTGGTAATAGGCAGGTGCTACTTGCCTGGCTCCAACATGGCGGCTCACTTAAGAAAGATGGTGGTGGGGCCAGCAAGCTCTCAGAGGGTGGCAGTCGCCGTGGCCCCATCCCTATAGTTCAGCATGTCTCAAAGGCTCACAAACTGGTTGACATGTGCACTAGGGTGTGTGGGGACCTCAGAAGTCCCGGGAGCTAATTAAGGTCTTATCATTAATCCCTAGAATTACTTTGTCTGGGATTCTCAAACACAGGGGGTCATTCCGACCCTGGCGGTCCATGACCGCCAGGGCCGGGGACCGCAGAAGCACCGCCAACAGACTGGCGGTGCTTCCTGGGCCATTCTGACCGCGGCGGTAAAGCCGCGGTCAGAAAAGGGGAACCAGCGGTTTCCCACCGGTTTACCCCTGGCCCAGCGAATCCTCCAAGCAGCGCCGCCATGGGGATTCCGACCCCCTTCCCGCCAGCCTGTTTCTGGCGGTTTTCACCACCAGAACCAGGCTGGCGGGAACGGGTGTCGTGGGGCCCTGTGACGGGTGCCACTGCACCCGTCGCACCCCTGCAAATCCGCCGGCTCCATTCGGAGCCAGCTTCCTCTTTGCAGGGGCTTTCCCGCTGGGCCGGCGGGCGATCTTTTGGAGATCGCCCCGCCGGCCCAGCGGGAAAGTTAGAATGACCGCCGCAGTCATTTGACCGCGGTGCGGTCTTTTGGCGGTTTCCGCCCGGCGGGCGGCGCCTGCCGCCCGCCGGAGTCGGAATGACCCCCACAGTCTTGAGAAAGTGGAATCCTCAAGATCTGTAGGATTACTAAGAGAGCTCCAGCAAGGATTGCTTGCACCCAACAGGGCTATTAATTTTTCTCACCGGGTAATCCCTGCAGTGCACAGCCAAATCCTGTTGATTTATAGGTCCCAGTGGCGGTAGGCAGCATCAAAGTGGTGTCCTCTAGTTCTATGTTCCTTGAGAGTTCCTTCTGGGGCAGCAGGCAGGATGGAATCAGCAGCATGGCAGTGCCTACAACACCATACCCATGTACCCTCTGCCGCTCTTAGTCACGCCTGACCTCCCCCGTAATTTAGGACTAGTTCTGCAGCTGGCCATGGCAAAAGAGCAAGAAAATATTGGCAGCAATTAGAACTGGGCTGAAGACATTCCCACTAAGGTTTAACACAGGGGCCTCACTATACTTTGGCTAATGATCACTATGAGGAAATTATAAACGTGTGAAAAAGGTCTTTCTTTTTCTTTTTTCTTCGCTAAAAAACACACAGGACATATTTAAGAGCACCTAGCGCCTCCAGGTGCCACAATAGCATATTTTATTTGTATGCCGATGTGGCACAATGAGGCCAAAATTCCAGCGTCATATTTACAAAGTGGTGCAATGCATGCATTGCGGCACATTGTAACCCTTTGTGCTACATTATGCCTGCGCCAGGCATAATGTATGCAAAGGGGGCATTCCCCCCATTAGGGTGGGCCGAAAAAATGGTGCAAAGAAATCTAAGAAAAATCTCAAATGTATTAATGCATAGTTAGTTAAAACCATTGCATGTTACATATGCATTACAGAAAACAATTAAAATGTCACCATACTACACAATATAACCAATGTAACATATGGATAAAATGTAACTGATTGGGTTAATTGGATTTTAAAATACACCTAGATAACAAGAAATTCAGGTCTGGATTTCAACACAGAGACCCAATGGGTTAAAGGCCTAAGCCTAAAGAAGTGAAGGGGCCAGAGCTAGCCGTTCGCTAAAGTGCTAAAGGAAGCGGAAATCAATCATGATTGTTCAAAACAAGTTCAGAAAACCCTCCTAAGTCTCAACCAATTGGGAGAGCAAATTTTTAACATGAAAGAGGAATTTGGTAGCTCTAGCTGCTTGCTGAATGTTGTGCCCAACTAAAAGCGCCATCACAGATGTGCGACAAGTTCCTTTTCATAGGGCTTTCAGTGGAGGATGTAACAGTTTCTCATTGACAGGACCGCCAGACAAACACACAAGATATCTAAAATACTTTCAGTCGACAAGCCACAAAGGTGGCAAGAAAGGTCTGTCCAAGTTTGCTTCCATGATGGTACCAAGTTCTTAGAGGGGAAAACACCCATGCAGATTTGAAGAAGAGAATGTTGGATGGAGCTGGCAAGGTGCTTCGTAAGGTAGAGCTGGGGATGCCAGACAGTATAAGTGTGCAAGACTGACCAGCCATGGTGTTGGCTCACCATGTCTGCTTTGCCAAGTGTCCAAGAATGAAGCTTGGAAGCCTTGTGTCACAATTTGCACAATGCTCCTCACCTTTGGATGAAGAATTTGAAAGAGCAACCAGTCTTTTGCTGGTTCTGGACTGACCAAGATAAGGGCGAACCTTTCTAGCAGCCACGATGCTGCTTGACAGGAAACGTCTAAGCAGACCTACCGGTGCTGTTTGACAGGAAATGTCTAAGCAGACCTACCGGTGCTGCTTGACAGGAAACGCCTAAGCAGACCGTACCCTTCAGAATCCCAGAGGAAAAAAAACAAAAAATGTGGTAAAAACCTCAACACAGGAACTCCTAAAAAAGAGGAAAAAACAAGAGTGAAAAAAGGAAAAAATTTGAAAAATATCTCAATTAGAGTAACAGGAATTGGAAACATGACGAACAGGAGCGAGGATCACCACCAAGTGGAAGTGTTTGCAACGCAAAGAAGATCAGAACTGAAAGGCTTAAATACCAGGAGACAGGAAGTGACAAACAGGAAGAAAGAGAAACACCATCTTGGATTGGGGAAGCCACATAGGAAAGAATAGGAAAAAAGTTGCAGTATAAAAGGAAAAAGAAAGAAGGCATGCTGAGGAAAAGGATCACCAAGAAGAAGACATCATGGACACCAGAACAAGAAAAGAAGTAAAGGTGGAAAACAAAAAAAGAAATACGGAAGAAAGAATAGGGTTCCCACCGGGTAAGGAAGGGAAAGTGCATCAGGTAGGCAGGCTGGAAGAGAGGCGCGACCGTGAGCATGAAATGTGTTTACCCGGGCGTGCCGTTAAAAAAGACAGGCAGAATTGCGGTGCTCCAATACTCAGAGCGGTGGCCCGACCGTGGTGAGCAGAAGAGACGCCGCGGCAGAGCGCGGTCTCACACCTTGTTAATAATTTTTTTCAGCAGAGGGAAAGTGGTTTTGATGTCCCAGGCAGCCTGTAAGTTTAAGTTAGTCAAGGCTTGCCTGAGTACAGATGACCAGAATGAGCTATCACCAGGTTGCAGCCCCATTTCTTTCCAGGAAAGGGCATCCTGCATGTCATCGGGGCGGCTCTTAATTTCCAGCACATTTTTATTATTGCCCACCCTCAGATCGGAACTTGATAGAACAATCCAAATTCCAACCTCATCTGAGCTTGAGATGAATGCTTTGGTAGATGTAAAATGTGTGTAAACAAGACTGACTGTAGGCGGTCAAGGAGATGGGTGTTACACCCTTTAAGTAGATCCAATCCGTAGGTTAACAATGGAAGAAATGTTGCTCTGATAACCTGCAAAGGGTAACTCTGCTTTTTTTTGTAACTGTGAGAAAGTAAAACATAGTTTGTGAGACATCCTTCGTATTTGCAATAAGTGCTCTTTATAAATTAAAGTTACGTCCAATGTTATGCCAAGATAGTTGTAGTGTTTGGCCAGCACTGTGTTTGACAGCAGCCACCCATTTGTACTTGATGCCACTGGTGATATGTGTACCCGAAAAACAGACCATTTTGGTCTTGTTGTGGTATAGCTGAGACTACACGCAGTCAGGTATTCCACCAGTTTTGTAATTAAACGCTGGATACCCAACTATATCTGGCTGAAGAGCACAATGTCATCTGTGTATTGTAGGACGCTCACCTGTTTGTTCACTACTTTTGGGGGGGGTCGCTTGCCACTTTTGCTAATCTGGAGTCAAGATCTGCCATATAGATGTTAAATAGGGCCGAAGCGAGCACACACCCCTGTTTTAATCCATTATACATGGGATTCTTCTGGGTGATTCTATCGCCATTCCCAGTTTAAACCTGGACCCAGGTGTCTGTGAGTAGGTTTAGGATTGCGTCTAGCAAGTTTGGTGGTATACACCAGCTGGCTATTTTTGACCATTTGCGCCGTTTTATACAAAACTTTTAACGACTGCTCAGACCAGGTGTTAAAAGGAGGCACACCATTGATTACAATTGGTCTCAATGGGCTTTACAGGATTAGCGTCAAAATTATTGACGCTAATCCTGCAAAACTCCGGACTAGCATAGCAAATTATGATATTAGTCCCCTAACTACCACCATGGTGCGCCGTATTTTAAATACTTGGTGGTGTTAGGGAGGCGCTAAAGGGTGCAAGAAAAGTGCAGCTGCACTGTGTGTAGTGCCACGTTTCTTGGATATACCCCCATGTTTTCAGTGGAAACTATTTCCTTCCCTTTCCTCCACCAGGGAAAATAAAAAACTGCGTTTTTGCTTTTTACACCAAATTCACTACCATTCCCTCGACTATCCGCAAATTTCTCTGTGGAATTTGATGTCCTCGATTGATTGCAAAACCTCCCTTAGGACGATCACACAAATGCTTTGCTTCTGAAGACCCTTTTCAGGGCTAAGTCACTGCCAGCAATGCACTGTAAATGTCAATGACATGCTTGCTGTAAGTGGCTACGAAGTGTAGGACACGCATCAGATAATCACTATCTATGTAGATAAATTATCTGGAAAGTGTCATGTGTAGGTAGGAAAGCTAACGTTGAACTATGAACACCATTCAATTTCACAGGAAACGTATTTAATAGTCTGTGATCTTTTTCTTCCTTGTCCTCTCCTTGGTCTCCCCTCCCTGCCTATGGGTTGCATGATCTTCTCCAGCAGTTTGTTGGACTTATGGTAGAGCTAGCAACTGGCTAAGTTGTAGAGCATATGTGGTAATCAACTGTGGACACCCAGAAGACTCCTTTTAGGATCTTCGTTATGCGTACATTATGTGATGATGTTCAGAGAGACCTTTTCATTTAATCACTGGTGGTGTCCGAGACAACACTGGTATTTGTCACCTTTCGCACGATATGGAAAACTCCTTCAAATTACCTCATGTTATTATTGTTGTCCAGGATCACTATAGTGCTACTAGTCTAGGTGTACACTGTTATTTTTCACTTTCGATATGATATGGAAGACCCCTTCAAATTAACTCATGTTCTTTTTGCTGTCTAGGATCATGATAGTGTCAGTAGACTAAGCGTTGACTTGTCAATGAAAGGAGGAAGAAGTTCTTGGAGAAGGTGACTTTCAAAGTTTTATATTTTCTCCACATGTTTTGTCAACACGTATTATGCTGAGGTGAAAATATAAGAGATCTGTTGTTGTGATGCCGGTATTTGTACATATATTTCCGAACTCTGATAAGGTCAGGGTCAGCAGAAATATTTTCATAGCATCTGTTGACATTCTTCGATGTAGTGTTTGTTAAATAAGATTGAGAAACATATTGAGCTCAACATGTAGCGAGTGGCCCAAACTCCATTAAATGCTTGGGATTGGATAGCAATAAAAATAATGAGTAGGTGCTTATTTGTAGGGTTCCGACCTGACTAGACTAGTCATATCAGATATATCTGTTGGGAGCAAATTGCACTAAGGTCAAGTAAATCAGATGGATTCAATAATCCTTAACAGGCATCACTTACAAACCCGAAATATTTGTGTTTTTTGACTTAGCTGAATTCAGATGAAGGCTTTGTCAAACCCTCCAGCTCTGACTAAGTCTTGGTCTTCGATGCATTCCCTACCCACATGGATATTTGAGCCAGTTTTCCAATAGTTTGCAAATCGGGTTAGTGGTTGAGTGAGCTGGGGGAACTTACGCAGCAACCACAGTTCATTTCAGGGGGAAACACAAGCAAACCCCAAAAAAATCTGTGCTCAACTCTCTTGTAGATTGGCACACAGCAGTCAGGCTTAATTTAGAAGCAATGTGCAAAGTATTTATGCAGCACTCAAACAGTGATAAAGTGAGAACACAAAAAAGAAAAACCCTAAACCATTTTAGAAACTTAGAGTAATGTTTAATGAATAAAATAAAACCAAAACAACAATATTCCAATCAATAGAACCAAAGTTATGATTTTTTAAAGTTTCAGGCAAAAATAGCATCAAAAAGCACAAAGCACCACTCGCGGTTATTCTTTTGCCCTGGACTGGGTCAAAGTCACAATTTCAGGCTGACTTTGGTGGGGCGTGGATCGCAAAGAGGGGCCAAGCTCATCCCGGTGAATAGTCTGCATTCTCCCGGTCAATGACTACCCAAGGATACTCAGCTGGTGCTCTTCTTGGAAGGTCGCTGCTGGAGCTTCGCATCAGCAGGAGACATGGCGTTTATTGTTTGACGTGAAGAGCATGTCATTGTTGGAACTTCATGTTGGTGGGAGACATGGCAATTCTGGTGTGAGAAGCCAGATCAATGTCACACAGAGGCCCAAATGTCTTGACGTTTACCTGGAGTTCAGATTTGGCGCACTCTGATACTAACCAAGGGTCCAGGACCCAGGGGGCACCCCTTGGGGATAAGGGCAATTCACAGCAAGGCCAGCAGCAAGGCTCAGGCAGATCCAGAAGGTACTGGTGAGCTGAGCAGTTGCAGGAAAGGTCTCTGGAAGCTTGTTGTGTCCCTATAGCTCAAACAGTAGTCCAGCCAACTGACCCTCGGAGTCACGTCCAAGATCCTGGGTTTGAGGCAAGTAGGTCTAGTCTTCCTTCTTCAGACAGCAGGGCAGCCAATCTGCTGAATCTTCTACAAGTCCAGGAGTGTTCTCATTAGAGGTTCTGAGGGTGCCATTCTTATACCGAGTACCGGCCTGTGGGTAAGGTATGTCCCCTTTGTCTAACCTTCCCTGTTTCTTTGGTCTGGCTTGAATCTGCTTAGGGTGACAAAGGCAGGCAGGTCTAGGTCTGAGCTGCATTTGTCAGTGGCAGGGCAGACAGCCTTAGAAGTCAGGAAGGTTTGGGCACAGCCCTTAGGCTACCTTTTGAAGCTCAGGAAGGGCTAAGTACCACACCCCAGGTCATCATGTTCAGGAAAGGAACACCTTGCCTGACACTCCAAGCTCTTTTGTCCCCATGTCTGGAAGAAATACACACCACACCACAGGAGGGCCATTGGCAACCTTATGAACCTGGACACTGGCAGAAAGGCTCATTTAGTTCAGGCATAAAAATGACAACTAAAAGTGGCATTTTCAGAATAGTAACTTAAAATTCAATTTTACCATTAAAGAGGATGTCAAAATCTAATTCAAGAAAGTTGGAAAAGTATTTTTCTAAGTGTTTTCAAACTGAAGTTATTACCAATTAAGTTTAATAAGGTAACACATGGTTAGCGTATTAAAGAGATAGCCTTGCAACAGTGAAAAATGGCTTGAACAGGTTTTTCCTGTCAGAACATCTAAAACAAAAGCACACATATCTTACTTTATACATACCATACACACTGCCCAATAATGCTTTAGTGCCTGTCTTAGGCGTGACTAATAAGCATTAAAAAGGAAGGTTTAGGCCTGGAAAAAGTTGTATTTTGTGAGGCCGAAATGGCAGTTCAAAATTGCACTCCCGGCTGCAGTGGCAGGCCTGAGACATAGAGTGCTGCTTTAGTGGGTGCAGAGTAACTTGTGTTTCCCACTAGTACCATTTAATTTACAGGCCTAAGGTACATGTAGTTCCATACGCTATAAATACATTAATTAAATATTCCAGTCAGGTGTACACCAGTTTTCCTATGTTTAGAATGAAAGCACACGCACTTTACCACTGGTTAACAGTAGTAATGTGCGCAGAGTGCTAAAAGCTAACAAAATCAGGTTCAGCAAAGCATGGCAACATTTTGGGAGGACCCTGCAGAGAGGGCGCAGTCTAACAATATCTTATTTTTGTAATTCTTTCAATTTTTAGCTTCAAATCATCTACCCACTTCCTGTGCCATTCTTTCCGCTTACTATTTCTCTCAATCCACCTCTTACTTGTTTGCCTCGTTTGTCACTTTCATTTCTAGCTGTCTCCAAGCCAGGTATAAGCATTTTGATTGTATCCCTTTAAATCTTCATATCCCAAATACCCCTCACATTTAGGAAGACTTTGAAATCAGTTGCGAATCTCTCTTATGATATACTGCAAATGTTGATAAAAATGTATACAAGCATGGCCAACCTCCAAGCAAGCCAACACACTAGGGGGCATATTTCTACTTGTTTTACGCAAATTTGGTGCACAATTAACTCCATATTTATACTTTGGCATTAGACCCGTCTAGCACCAAATTTATGGAGTTAAAGTAATTTTTTGACGTGGAAACCTACTTTGCATCAATAAGATGCAAAGTAGGCGTTCCCGTGCAAAAAATTACTCTATGGTCTTAGCGCCATATTTATCCCCCTGTGCTAAAATCACGCACGGGAGGGAGGAGGGGCCAAAAAATGGTGCAAAGCTTGCTGTGCACCATTTTTTAACCCCTGGATCAGGGCAGGTGTCAGGGGACCTGTGGGCCTATTTCCATGGTGGTGGGCACCATGGAATAACCCCACAGGTGTCCTCCTCAGACCCCAGGGACACTCCCACCCACACCAGAGGAACAGCAGAGGATGGGGGACCCCAGCCCAGGTAAGTATGGGTAAGTATTTTCTTTTTTAAAGTGCCATTGGGGGCCCTGAAGTGGGCCCCTCTACATGGCACTGGGTGCAATGGCCAGGCCCAGAGGACCCTGGTCCCCTGTGCTTGCCATTGGGGTGGTGGGCATGACTCCTGTCTTTTGGTATGGATGGTTTTGCATCAGAAAATGACTCTAGGCAGGTTAGAATCATTTTTGTTTATTCTAACTTGCCTAATGTCATTTTTTGGTGCTAAACCCCCTTCTTCGATACTGCCAGCCCCACCCGACTAACGTCATTTTTTTAAAAAGCTAGCCTACCCTTTGCACCGGCTTGCAGTATTCCATAAATATGGTGCCCAGCTGGTGCACAGAAATGGTGCAAGCCGGTGCTAAACTTTTTGGTGCAAAACTGCGTTAGTGCAGTTTTGCACCAAAAAGTATAAATCAGGGCCTAGATTTAAAACGCATTGGATCTTACTGAAATAGAACACAATACTGAACATAATGAAGAAAAGTAAGTATTATACATGTTTAGGATTCTCAGTAGTGTCAAAATGCGCTTTCTTTATCTCTCTTCCTGACTCCATCAACCTCACACTTTCACACTTTCATCATCTCTCTTGCATTCTCTTTTACCATGCTCCTCTTTCTCTTCTGTATAGCCCAAAAAACTCCCAATATCAAAACAACAATTTGTGTATTTCCAAAGTGGTACTCTTTAGATGATTATGTGAGGTTTTGCTAAAGTCTTATTCTTTGCTGTTTGCCAAGAGTGTTTCACAAAATTTCTGAACTTGGTGAGCTTTAGTTCTAGTTTGAAGGTGGGTGAAATTAAATTCAATGTTGAATGTGTCCTTGTTAGAGCTCCCTCGTTGTTGTGGGAATTATTTCTGACCGTATGATATTGGGTGTAGGATGCCTGAGTTAGTTACGGTCTGGTAATGCAATATTTTATATTTTGTGAAGAATTTTATGAGTGCACTGACTTTGAGTCAATACACTGAGAAGTCCACCTGTCACAATTCCATTGTGATGTTTCTCCCCTTTTGTTTTAGAATATTTTGGCCCAGATTTAAGAGGGCCTAGTGCCTCCTATCTTCACATTAGCATCGTTTTCTTTTACACTAATTTGGCCCAACAAGGACAAAATCGCTGCACCAGATTTACAAAGTGGCACAATGCATGCATTAGGCTGCTTTGTAACCCCTTGCACCACATTATGCATGGGCCAGGTATAAAGAACGCAAGGGGGTGTTCCCCCCATTAGGGGGACCGCAAAAATGGTGGAGTGAAATCTAAGATATTCCACTGCGTCATTTTTTGTGGTTACTTCTAATGCCTGGACAGAGCAGGTGTTAACAGGGGGCACACCATTGCTTTAAATGGGCACCTATGTACTGTGCAGGATTAGCGCCAACGTTTTGGAGCTAATCCTACACAGTACATCAATAGCATCAACAATTTGATGCTATTGCCCCTACCCTGCGCCATATTAAATACGGCGCACACATGGTGGCGGTAGGGGGGCGCAAGAAAAGTGGCACTGTATTGAATGCAGTGCCACTTTTATTAAATCAGGCCCTTAGTTTTGATGGCAAGACCAAGGATTGTATTGTATTGTACCACTATGTTGCAACAGTGGATTTGTGTTACAGTGTTTGCTTCTGCTTATGTTACTCTTTTTTATGTTCATGGGACCTACACAGTTTCTTCAAAAGTCTTATGTACACTGTTTTATGTTACATGTTTATTTTTGCTCACGCATTGTTATTGCAAATTTGAATAGTAATTCTAAGGTCAGTGGAATTCTCTTTTAGCTCTAATGAAGAGTACACCACTAACAGTTCAGACAGTTTGCTGAAAACTTGTTATATCTCTGGAGGTGGTCAACATCCCTGTTTATAAATGATTGGAAAATGTTTGCTGAGTCTGAGTATAAGGCTCTCTTCTTGATATTGTAATATAGAGATGGATATCGTTGGCCCAAATGTGGACAGGCCATCTCCAAGCAGGCAGACAAATTATGTAGAGGATACATGTTAATCTTTAAAAAGATGCTAAAAGTCATCAACACTGAGAGACTTCACAGCAATGACATTATCTGCACATATTGTTTTGATCTGTTTGCCACAACCATTTCACATCTGTCCTGAAGATGCTGCACTGCCTCACCATTAAAATATCTTGCAATTTAAGACTCTTCCTGAACAGCAAGGACATTCTAAGGTTTTATAAATTTGTCCCCAATTGAGTTTCTTCATATCAGGTCAGCCACCTGGAACCCATTTCTGAGTTGTTCACTTATAAATACAAGGCAAGCTCTTAAATTGCCCAATCAACAGACTCAATCACCTGATGCTACAAGAAAACATCCTAAGATTAGACAGTTCTGAAGACCCATTGTTTCTGATCCTGCGTAGGTATGGAAACACATGACCTTTTCCAAGTCCTCTGTACTCAGGTTTTGCCAGTACTATAAGAGCCCCTTCATCTGTGAGTGCTTGTTGTTGATCATATTCTTGAGAACACCCACACCACCAGTCAACTTGTCAAGCCTGCTGTTGATAAGTTGTGATTCTACCTCCACCAAGTCTTTACTATCTAAGGTCCCTTACCTGAAATGTCTTCACCACATCATTATGAAAGGAATAAATAGCTTTACCTCTACATGGCCACACACTAGACTTTCTCCTTAGAATCAGGTGTTCTCATTGTTTTTTTCAATAGGGCTTCTGCAACACACCTAAGACTTTAAAACCTTGCTCCCCTTCTGATTGACCTTCACCACTCCTCTTTTCTGTCACACCTCACAAAGCATTCTAGGACAGATGTTAGCCATGTGTGGTGCTCTACAAAAAGACATAAACAAATAAATTAAGTATCTTGGAGGAGCTAATCACCCATAATAAGTGGTGTATATGAGGTAATGTTGATGCAAATCAAAATTGTTGTTTTGCATCAGTCATCGTGGACTGGCTTATAGTTAGTCTATATTGCACTTTTATTCCTCTTTCTCATCTGTCTCTTTTCCTTTCCTCGCTTATTGCCTTCAATATTCCTCTTTCTTCTTCCTCTAAGATGCTGCTCTCTTAACACCCTCTCTTGCTCTATGTCCTTATTTCTAGCTAATTTTTCCTCGTTCCTCATCACTCTTCCTCATGATCCTTCCCTCTTTTGTTTCGTGTCATTCTTACTCCTTACACTCACCTTGGCCTCCTTACCTTCAGTTTTGTTTCTACCCTTTTCTAACTCTCCTATGGTGCCTTTCCACTTCACTTCTGCAGCTATTTCTCAGTCTTACAAGTTCCCCATGGCTTTTCCCTTACTCCTCCTTCTGTTCAATTCATCTTCCTCCTTGCCCTTCCTTCTCTCCTTATCACCCCTGGGACAGGTATCGACCTCCGCGCCTTTCCGTTTCGCTCTTGCACCTTGTTTTTCTTTGCTCTTTATTCTGTTTCCATGCAGCTCACAGCCGTACCTATGCATTCTCCTTTCAGTGGATTCATGTCATGTATGTCATTGGCGCAGCGAAATGACCTCATATGACTATTGATCCACGATGACATCATAAGATGCAGAATCACATCGCATTTCACCACAAGGATGGGGTGATGTTCTCTCCAAAGGTTACACCATGATAATAAACACCCAAGGAAAACAGGCACAGACAGCCAACTACAAGAATTAGCAAACACTAATGACATGTGGCCTCATTTAGAAGAGGGTAATGAATAATTGGATGCACTGTCCTTCCTTCTCTCGGTTCCCACTCCTCATTTGTAACTCAAAATAGCAGATGCTGCAGGTCCCACAATTGTGAAAATCATTGTGGAAGGGTAGCACAGAAATAACATCCATTCTGTCCACGTCTCCAGGCAAAAAAGTTCCAGATGTATCACCCACGCCCCGGGACAAAAATCTGAGCTAGCTGAGGACATCAAGTGTTATTTCTGAAGACAGGCACAAGTTTGTAGGGCCTGTCTTTAGAAATAGCCTGAGTGACAATTGTTCTGCAATGCCAGTATGGCTTGGTGTACCTGCCTTTATTACCTAAAGAGACTCCCACTCCAAGCTTTTTCCAGGCCAAAATGTGCACCTACTGGTTGGAAAACATGAATTATGTCAGACTGGCCACTTCTGGGCTCGTGGAGGGGGTGCCTTGATGTACCAGATGTGCATCAAATGATCCATCTGAGAATTACCCTATTACTTACTTTTGTTAAAATCCATAGTCAGAGTGGTTAAAACATAAAGGCCCTAATTTGGACCTTGGTGGTAAAAACCGGCTACCGCCACTGCGAAGGCCGCCAAAAGACTGTCGCCGCAGCTACCAGCCGTCCGCCGGATTCTGACCACAGCCAGATTTCCGCCAGAAGCATGGTGGAAATCTGACTATGGCCATTCTGGCAGATGTCCTCCAGCAGGAGACGGGACGAGGCGCTGCTGCTAGCAGCAGCAACACGCCAGTAGACCGCCACAGCCATATTATGAGAAATAATATGGCCTGGCGGTGCTCTGTTGGTGGACGCTGCTGCTGGCAGCAGCTCCCCCTCCCGTCTCCGGCTGGAGGACCCCCTGAACACAGGTAGGTGGGTGCTCCGACAGGGAAGTGGAGTGTGTGTGTATGTCTGTGCGTGCAGGTATGCGGGTGTGTGTTGCATGTTGCATGTGTGCATGTCTGGAGGTGTGAGTGTGCGTGTATGTTGAGTTGTGAGAATACCTGTCTGCGTGTATGTATGTAAGTGTGCACGGATGTGTGTTTGAATGGGTGTATGCATGCTTGGATGAATGTGGGAATGGGTGTGTGTATGCGAGTGTGCATGTGTGAAGAGAGGGGCGTGAATGAAGGGGGGTTCTGGAGAAGAAGGGGTATGGTGGGAATCTGAGGAGAGGGGTGGGGGTGGGGAAAACTCCTATAAGTGACAGGGAAGGGATTCCCTGTCACTGATAATGCCTTCCGCCATGGTTTTCATGGCGGTAGGGAAACCACAAAAACCATGGTGGTAGGTGGGTCATGATCCCGCAGGCGGTACAGTGACGGCCGCTGGGCTGGAGATTGCTATCTCTACCCCGGCGGCCGATACCGCTGTGGCGGTCGACGTGGTACATTGGCGGTTTGGCTTCAGCCAAACCGCAAATGTTATAATATGGTGGAAAGTACCGCCCGCCTGTTGGCAGTACTTTCCATCATATTAACGTCGACCGCCGAGGTCATAATGAGGGCCAAATTGTGTTAAACTATTGACTGTGGCTGCCAGGGCATTCGTACCCTTCGTGGCACACTTCCTTTCCATCGATTAACCTAATTTATTTATGTCCTCCCTTCCTTCTTTCTTCCCTATATTTCTTTTTCACTCTTTCCCAACATCTACATTCCCAACTTTGTTTTCTTCATCTGTCTGTGCCTTTCTCCCACCACCCAGTTCTCTCTATCCGATTCCTCCATCTCCCCCTTGCACCTAAGTTGCCCTTCCCTTTCTTATCAACTATATTTTCCTCTTGCTACCTGCCCACCTGTGCTCTCATTTCCCTCTTTGCCTGTCCATCTTTCACCTTGGTATCCCTTTTTACTTTCCTCTCTCTCTCCACTTGTGGTCTGCCTTTCTTGACCATCAAGACTTCTTCCTCTATCTAAAAACACACGGGGATAGCGTGCCCATATTTCTTGGGTCTCTCTCTACCTCTGCCTCTCTTTTTCTCTATCTCTCAAAGCTCTCCCTCTCGAAGATCTGTTCTCTCTCTTCCCGGCCCCGGTTCTATCCCCGCTTTCCCCCTTCCTGTCTTTCTCTTCGCCTTTCAATCCCCTTTTGCGTATGAGCTCTTTTCTTTCTTTCTTATTAGCACTCGTCATTTTTTCCTCTCCTTTCACTCTCCCTCCTGGTTCTTCGCCTCCCCTACCCCATCTCTTTTTTCGCTCTCAATACCTAAAAGCCCACTCCTTTACCTCCATCTTGTCACCCCCACTCATCCCATCCCCTTGCCTCTTGTGTTCCCCCGCCTGCTCCTTCCCGTACATCCTGCCGCTCTTTCCCTCTCTCTGCTGTTGTCAGAGTGTGTGTAGCCATGTGTGTCTGTGTTAACACAACATTACTAAATCCAATCCCGCAGGAAACAGCTCCAGCTGCACACCTCAGCGCCCCCAACCTTCCTCTCATTCATTTGCATCCGAGCAGTTTATGTAAACAACGCTGTTCGTGGAATTTAAATAACTGCTTCTGGAATTGCAGGAGAGGCATCGTTTCTAATGGTCTCACCATGCTGCCCACGACGACTTCTGTCAGTGGGCTTTGCCAGGCGTAATAGTGTCACTCTGTGCCAACCTGGAAAATTATCTTTGCGTTCCTTATGCTAAGGGTCCCCCCACCTTCTGGTCAAGTCCATCTGAAGAAAGAATTATTCACAGCCCCAAAACAAATTTGATGCCTGAGGGATACATAGAGCCTTGTTTAGAATAGGCTTTGAGGAAAGTTAAATTACACCAGCATAATTCGCATAATTGTTAGAGCTTTTCCTTAACTTGTTGCACTAAAGTTCTGGAATAACACAATTACACCAATTCACGTAATTACATAAAATTCCTGGTAAAAATACAGTAAACAACAGAAAGTTATGGGCTGTTTTTTCGGGTTGCTTTGCTTTAAAATAGCCCTTAAAAAACAAAATTGACGTAAGGATGAATTTCATGCTAAAATGTGGTGCAAAATGACAGATTTGCATTTAGTGCAATTACATGTAATTTTGCTTAAATGTGTCAAAATCTCATGTAACTATGTGAACATAAATTACGTAACTCTTGCACACCCCTAATTTAGAGTTTGGCAAGTGCCTCGTAACCTATGGCATTTGTAATATGTGGAAAATCCTAACTGTGTAGCCCTAATATATTATTATATTCATATATTCCTATCCATTACAGTATTGTGCTTTAACACATTCATGACCCACAATGCATTAATATTTTATAACTCATTGTGGATGCACTTTCTCATTGGGTGGATCCAACAGCTTTGATTATGCTTGCTAATTTTCATAGTTCAAGTAGGCCCAGAAGCCATGTTATTCAAGGGTGTACATTTGCACATTTTGTGAAGCATAACCTTGCTTTCAAACCTTCCAACTGAAAATGGAACTTTCTGAGACTAATGAGCTCAGTATTGCATTTATAAGTTATATTTTCTCCCCAAGGATGGCCTGTGGCACCCCAGTGAAAGGATAGTCCTACATGCTCATTAGATACATTTTTGCTGAAAGTAACATGTTTCTGCCGCAATTAGGTTCCATAGAATTTTATTACGTGAAACATATACAAATACTGATCTAATGCTATGTCAGGAGCAGAGGCGAGGATTATGCATTTCTTTCTTCATTCTTTATTAAACAGCAGGTTAAAGAAAAAAGTCGTAAACACTACATATCCCATGATCCAAGGCACTGTGTCCATTGCAACTGATAGCCAACCAAATGCATTCTGTGCCTCTACATAACCATGGCTCCCAAAGTCCTTCCTCTTTCTTCCCTGATATGTCAGCTAAGTCCCTCACTTTCCTAACATCTCTTGATTGTTCTGTTATTGTGGCGATTTTGATGTGTTGTTCTCAGGTTCAGATCACTTAACTGTTGTGTACATTACCTTGTTTTCAGCACTGATCTAAATTGTAAGTATTTTAGCATGAAGGTCCAAATGCATTTTGTTCTAGTGGGAGCCCTGGTCAGAGGAAATGACAGCTGTCTTTTAATTATTCTTGCTGAGCTGCTAGCTATTTTGCATTTTATGCTAGGTAGACTTTGAATTTCTGATGTGTTTGTTTTAATTTTTAACATATACACCACACAGGATATTGTCATGTTCAGATCCAGACTGTTGGAGTCAAAACAGGACAGATGGTAACTACACTCTGTAAATATATTTCCTTTTACCCTCACATTTGCCACCTTTTTACACACTCGTAATTTACTCACCTGTTCACTCATACTACATATTGTACATAATGAATTAATTACTTACCAGTAATTCTCATTACTCTGATTACCCTGTTTCTCGTTCCAAACCTTACTGAATAAGTATTTTGCCTCTACCCAGGCCCACGCGCCCTAGCCAGGTCCAATCAAAAAAGTTCCCCAGAAACTCCTCCCCTCCCATCTCCTATCCTCCAATTACCCTATACCATAATAAAGGAATGGACCCCAGAAAACAACCTGAATATCCCCAAGCAATTGAATGAAAAGGGAGGCAGGTTGAAATCCAGGAAGTAACTGAGAGGAAGGGATGTAAATATTGGGACGAGAACAGGGTAATCAGAGTAATGAGAATTACTGGTAAGTAATGTAACAGGCCTCAAGAAAATGACAGAAGGCCTACTCTGGTCAACACACGGCATAGAAAACAAATGTGCAGAAGTGTATATGATATGTGAAAAGTACAGGCCTCGGTTTTAATATAATGGTCACGTAGGGAAGCAGGGACAGAAAGGAGAATGAGGAGAGAGGCCAAGTGCAGGGTAAAAGCAGTCACAGTCTGACTTCGCATGCCATAGATAATTTAGAAGGATGCATACAGAAAGGAGAGTCTGAGCCACTTTCTGATACCAGGGTTAGGAGAAGGGGTAAATCATGACAGGCTGAAAGGGAGACACAACACTAGATGTTTGTGTTTCAAGGTTGGCAGGGATTGGGAGACAGACCGTAAAACTTCAAAGTCTGGTAGACGTGTAGGGAGGACATATTGATATAGTTCAACGGGTAGGATCAAAGGACATTGTGTATGTAGGAAGATATATATGTATTATATCTGTTATACCTGTATTTTTGTAACAAGCAGTCAGATAGCATTTAAAGAATTGTGGTCTTTGTTAATTGTAAACGTTATGAAGGAGGTGGAACTTAGGTGCCCACCAAGAGTATTAAAACACTGTTTGTAAGAGCTGAGCTGAGTGTGGCTTCAGTTACAGAACTGTGCTGCACTTCCGAACATATTTTATTTACTTATAAATATCTCAATTATTATTAGAATTGTGTCACTTCTTTATTTCTGAAAAATACTCAACTACATTTAGCGAGCCAGCCAGGAGCCCGCTACTTCCTCAAGTCCCTCGACGCGGCTGAAGGACGCTTGAATAGCACATTGCACGCAAACCAGGTGAGGATTACACCTGTTTGTTCAAGCGGACAGGCGAGATTCCAGAGGCTTCTATCCTAAAGGGTGAGGAGGGGGTTGGGCTTCGAACTCTGACAGTTAAAAGTACATAATTCTGTGGTAATTGTAGTATGGGGAAGTAAGTGCATGCAGGATTTGTGTTTTTTTTAAAAAATATAATGTTGATGTAGAAATAAAATGTGATATCCCGGTCAGGCTGGAAGACACATTATGAGGGTCATTACAACATCGGCGGTAAAAGCTGCTTACCGCCGTGCAGAAGATCACCAATACACCGCCGCGGCTGCAGAATTCCGCCACAGCTATTATGACCCACATCTTGGAATCCGCCGAAATTCAGACACCCACACAAGTCCGCCACACCAAAGGTCAGTGATAAACTGGCAAAAACAAATCATCCACCGTCACGCCAACAGAAACACGCCCATGCTCTTACGACACACGAATCCAAGCGGCGGTCTTTCATTCCATTGGCGGTACACACCGCCACGCTCAAAATACACACACATCTCAAAAACACCGCCACATTGGACGATTCCAAATACACACACCTGATACACATACAAACAACACTCCCACACACCCATTACAATATAAAACACACACCCACATCACCCACAAACGCCTACGACCAAAAAATAGAGACAAAGGCGACAGAGAGAGAGCATAGCAATAGACAACCCCACCACACAGAGGCACACAACACCATCACCCATACAACATCCACGCACAAAACACCACACACCACTACACATCACCACACTCATCAACACATACACCACCCAACACATCACCTACACCACTCCATGGCACGCCAAAGACACCCCAGGTTTTCCGAGGAGGAGCTCAGGGTTATGGTGGAGGAAATCATACGGGTAGAGCCACAGCTATTTGGATCACAGGTGCAGCACACCTCTATAGCTAGGAAGATGGAGCTATGGCGAAGAATCGTCGACAGGGTCAACGCAGTGGGACAGCACCCAAGAAATCGGGAGGACATCAGGAAGAGGTGGAACGACCTACGGGGGAAGGTGCGTTCCGTGGTCTCCAGGCACACCATCGCGATTCAGCGGACTGGCAGCGAACCCCCACCTCCTCCCCCACAACTAACAACATGGGAGGAGCAAGTCTTGACCATCATGCATCCAGAGGGCCTCGGAGGAGTCGGTGGAGGAATGGACACTGGTAAGTCAAATCTTAACTATCAAATCCCCCACCCTACCTGCATGCTATCACACACCCCCACCCTCACCCCCTCCCCTATCACTCCAACTCCTCACTAATGTACTAATAACACAAACACCCATCCCAACACCAAGCCCTGCATGACACAACAAAGCATGGACAGCCCTCACTAAAGCATGCCCACTGCACATACCCATAACAACCCCTAACCATCATCACACAAGCCCCCACACAGGAAAGCTAGCACAGGGGTACACTTTCACCCACCCATTGCACACCATGACACACACACATGCAATAATCATGCTTTTATACCCCTGCAGGACCACTACCTAACGTCACCAGACAGGAGGGTCCAGATATCTCTACCCCACCCCCAGAAGAGGCCCACAGTGATGACAGCAGCTCTGGCCAACTGGATCAAGATGACCAGCCCGGACCATCGTGGGCCTCGGGACAGTCGGTTACCCTCGCACAGGCACAGCCCAACACTGACCTTCCACCCTCTGGTAACACCAGCACAGCACCCACCCAGCGGGCCCATACCTCCGTTCCCAGAACATGTCAATCAGCTGTGTGTCCACCACTACAGGGAACCCAGGATAACCCACCAACCCAACAACAACAGGGACCTGGAGGCATTGGTAGTGGGCACACGGTCCAGGGGACAGAGGCACAGGAACACAGGGGAACTGGGAGGGCTGCTGTGCGACAGGGGGCGGACAGGCCAAGGGAACCCACTCTCCACGAGGCCCTCTCCTCCATCATGAGAGCATACCACCACTCCCAGGAGACGATGGCGACAGTCCTGGCAAAGTTTCAGGAGACCCAGCGCATGCAGGACGAACTGTATTTGGGGTTCAGGGAGGAGCTCAGAACCATCAGCTCCGCCCTGGGCACCATAGTAGGGGTGCTGAAGGATATACAGAAGACCATGAGGGACACCGTGGCACTCCAAGGGGCCCCTGACACTAGCATGGACGATGACCTGCCTACTACCTCCGCCGGCGCTAGTGGACAGGACGCCCCGCCACAGGACCACCTCACCAGCATCCCACCCCCTGCAGATGGAGAACCACCCCGCAAGCGGTCCCTGAGATCCAGGAACAGGACAGAGCAAGATGGCAAGACCCCCGCCAAGAAATGAGACCACCCTGATTGTCATCCCACTGTCCCACTTTTTCACCCTGTCCAGATTGGAACTGTTCCAGCTCCACTTCCTATGCCCATATGGGCAGTGCACCTGTGAGACTAATAGACTGGACTCTGCCATGGACATTCCTCCACCATCACCCATCACCATTTTGCCACCCCCTCCAATAATTAGCACTTCAATAAACACCCTTGAACCACAAAACAATCTGGAGTCAGTCTGTGATTTTGAAAATGTGTATTAGCAATGACAATGACAAAATCCGTTCGAAAATGTAATGTCAACATACCTATGTCACACATCACAAGCCCATGAAGGATGCAAGCAGATGACACACGTTGGTAACCACACCTGTGAAACCGTAATGGAAATGTACAATTCAGTTACCAAATGCTGCTTCAAATTGACAGACAGGATAGAAGTAGAAGTGTGAAAGTAAATGTAATAGTAAACAAATGTGCTCTCACCTGTGTGTCACTGGAAATATTGCTGTATGACAGAGTCCCTGTTATTAATGTCTTCTTCCTCTGATTCCTCCTCATCACTGTCCACAGGCTCCACAGCTGCCACAACACCGTCATCTGGACCATCCTCCTGCAGAAAAGGCACCTGGCGTTGCAAAGCAAGATTGTGAAGCATACAGCAGGCGATGATGATCTGGCACACCTTCCTTGGTGAGTAGAATAGGGAACCACCTGTCATATGCAGGCACCTGATCCTGGCCTTCAGGAGGCCGAAGGTGCGTTCGATCACCCTCCTAGTCCGCCCATGGGCCTCATTTTAGCGTTCCTCTGCCCTGGTCCTGGGATTCCTCACTGGGGTCAATAGCCACGACAGGGATGCTGCTATTCCGCAGGATGTAGACGTCATGCACTGATCCAGGGAACATAGCATTTACCTGGGAGATGTACTGGTCTGCCAAACATACCAACTGTACATTCATCGAATGATAACTCTTCCGGTACCTGTACACCTGTTCACTCCTGTGGGGGGGACCAAAGCCACATGGGTCCCATCAATGGCACCTATGATGTTAGGGATATGTCCCAGGGCATAGAAGTCACCTTTAACTGTAGCCAAATCCTCCACCTGAGGGAAAACGATGTAGCTCCTCACGTGTTTCAGCAGGGCAGACAACACTCTGGACAACACGTAGGAAAACATAGGCTGGGACATCCCTGATGCCATGGCCACTGTTGTTTGAAATGACCCACTTGCAAGGAAATGGAGTACTGACAGTACCTGCACTTGAGGGGGGATTCCTGTGGGATGGCGGATTGGTGATATCCGATTTGTCTCCAACTGGGTACACAGTTCCTGGATTGTGGCACGGCAAACCTGTAGGTGATGATTAAATGTCGCTCCTCCATTGTCAACAGGTCCACCAGCGGTCGGTACACCCGAGGATTCTGTCATCTCCTCACATGTCCCAGCTGACGGTGCCTAGGAAGGACAACAGCGACCACAGAGTCAAGCAACTCAGAGGTATGTACCCACAGCTACACAGTACACGAAACATAATCCAAAAAGTTGTCTGTAAGTGTGTTGAGTCCAGGCCTAGGTATGTGTGATGCAGTTGTAAATGAAGCCATGTGGGCCCCTGAAATGGCGGCTGCCTGACCTCTAAACTGGGACAATTGGATGTGAGGTAACTGTGCTGGCGTTGTACACCGTCGCGGTAGGCGGTCGAAGACCGCGGCGCAATGCTGCATTGGTTAACATTAGACCCTATGGGTCCCAGGAGCCAATGACGAAGTGCGCCGGCGGTGATGATACGCACCGCTGCGGACGTCACCGCCGCGGACGTCACCGCCATTTTCTATCTGTTCAATCACTCGATACCTGATCTTTGACAGGAGAGGACCTACACTGCAAGTGCTGCTGTGACCTCGGTCTGGAAGAGACAATGGCACGTGCGTCTGGGGAAAGGGCCCCTGCCTTCACTGCACAGGGGTTGGAGAAGCTCGTGGACGGGGTCCTCCCCCAGTACACACTACTCTACGGTCCTCCAGACCAACAGGTGAGTACATAGGGTGCAAGTTGTATGGGCTATGCCTGGGTGGAGAGGGCTGGATGTAAGTAGGAAAGGGGCAGAGTTATGCGAGCATGAAGGAGTGTGAATGCATGCGCCACATGGCAAGGGCAGGGATGTGGGCCACTCACTTCGACGGTGCTGTTGCTAATGACTTCTCTTCTTCCCCTGTACATGTCATGTAGGTCAGCGCCCACCAGAAGAAGGATATTTGGCGTGCCATCGCCAAGGAAGTCCGGACCCTGGGGGTCCACCAGAGACGGAGCACCCACTGCCGTAAAAGATGGGAGGACAATCGCCGCTGGAGCAAGAAGACGGTGGAGGCTCAGCTGGGGATGGCCTCCCAATGTGGGAGGGGTGCCCGTCGCACCATGACCCCCCTGATGTTCCGGATCCTGGCGGTGGCCTACCCTGAGTTTGATGGGCGCTTGAGGGCATCACAGCAGACACAAGGGGGTGAGTACACTCACATTCTGATGACTTTGCGCGCAGTGTAGGGGTCTGGGTGGGGGAGGAGGGCTGTGGGTTTCCCTAGGCCAGGGCGAGTTCCGTAGGCTAGGCCCCTCCGTAATGCAGGCCATGTGCCACTCCACCCCACCTCTGTAGAGTGGCAAGTACAGGTATACATGCCCCTGTGTCATCAATGTGGACAGGCGACACTCATAGCCATGTAGGCCATATCCCAGGAACTGCATCTGTAGAGGCCAAGAGCATGGCGTAGTGCAGGGGGCTGCTGTGTCTGCATTGTCCACCAACGGTAGGGTAAGCCATGCACTCAACCTGTCTTTCTTCTGTCCCCCCCCCTTTTTGTGCTCTCCCTGTTCTTTTGTGCATCATCATCATCAGGCGGAGGTACAGTGGCACCGGAGCACGAGGGAGCTGCATCCCACATGGCCATGGAGGGCCACACCACAGACTCCGAATACACCAGTGGGACGGAGGGCGAGGGGAGCTTCACATCGGTCACCGGATCAGCAGACAGCGACACGGACTCGTCCTCCGATGGGAGCTCCCTTGTGGTGGCGGCACTATCTGTGCCCCCCACTTCAACAGGTGCAGCCGCCACCCCCCCTACCAGCACCGCCCTCCCAGCAGCCCCTCAGCCTTCGCTCCGTGCCCGCTCACCCAGGAGGGTGGGCATCACCTTCGCCCCAGGCACCTCAGACCCTGCCCCTGTCACCCCTACTGCCCTCAGTGAGGAGGCCATTGACCTCCTCAGGTCACTAACTGTTGGGCAGTCTACCATTGTGAATGCCATCCAGAGTGTAGAAAGGGAGTTGCAACACAGTAATGCATTCCTGGAGGGCATTCATTCTGGTCAGGCTGCCCTTCATCGAACCCTGCAATCTCTGGCCTCAGCACTGATGGCAGCCATTGTCCCTGTGTCTAGCCTCCCCCCTCCAACGTCCTCCACCCAGACCCAATCCCCTGTACCCCAGCCTATCCCAAGCACACCATCAGACGAGCTTGCACACACCTCAACACACAAAAGTGGCTCTGCCAAACATAGGCACCACACATCCCACAGGCACTCACACAAGCATCACCCACATACAGACACAGCAACATCCACTGCCTCCACTGTGTCCCCCTCCTCGTCGTCTCCCTCCTCCCTCCCAGTGTTGTCTACACTCTCACCTGCATGCGCTACATCTACAGCCAGTAGGACTCGCACCGGAACACCCAGCACCACACCCCGCTCACCTGCACTCACCACCCCCACTACCATTTACACATCCCCTGTGTCCTCTCCCAGTGTGTCTGTGACGCCCCCTCCCAAAGAACACAAACGCGGGCACCCACACACCCAACATCCATCCACCTCACGACAGCCTCCAGAACATGCACCTGCACCCAAATCATCTAAAGCTACACCTCCTACAACCCCCTCCTCTTCCTCTACTCCCAGACCCCCTCCAGCTACCCATCCCAGTGTTCGTCAGAAACTTTTCCTGAACAACGTTGACCTCTTTCCCACCACCCCCACACCTCCAATTCATAGGTCCCGTACTAGCACCTCAGCCAAAAAAAGTCTGGTTCCAGTGGTGCGTGTTAGAGGTATATGGAGTACACCGGGCACCAGGGCAGCCAGTGTGACACGGAGCCAAAGCACTGCCAGTCCCTCCCCTTTAAAGCACCAGAAGTTGGACAGTGCCCGACGGGAGAGGGTGAAGACTCCTGCCGGCAAAGCCGCTCACAAGGGTCCCGGGGGGGAGTGCCGAGTCAGATGTGACTCCTCACAAGGTGGTGAAGGGGCAGAAGAAGTCTCCAAAGTCTGGGAAGAGCAGCACGGCAGAGAAGGCCGCCATCCTTCCCGCTGGCCAGGACGCCACCGCCAGTACTATCGTCACTGGTCCGGAGACCACCGCCAGAGTCAGTGCCCAGGAGGGCAGCACTATCGTCACTGGTCAGGAGACCACTGCCAGAGTCAGTGCCCAGGAGGGCAGCACAATCGTCACCGTCATGCCACACACCGCTGCACAGGTCAGAGACAGCAAAGTCAAGCACAGCTGAACAGGGCAAAGACTGCTATGGCAAAGCACCGCTGAACAGGTCAGAGACAGCAAAGTCAAGCACCGCTGAACAGGGCAAAGACCGCCATGGCAAAGCACCACTGAACAGGTCAGAGACAGCAAAGTCAAGCACCGCTGAACAGGGCAAAGACCGCCATGGCAAAGCACCGCTGAACAGGTCAGAGACAGCAAAGTCAAGCACCGCTGAACAGGGCAAAGACCGCCATGGCAAAGCACAGCTGAACAAGTCAGAGACAGCAAAGTCAAGCACCGCTGAACAGGGCAAAGACCACCATTGCAAAGCACCGCTGAACAGGTCGGAAATTGCAAAGTCAAGCACCGCTGAACAGGGCAAAGACCGCCATGGCAAGCATCGTTAGCCCATGTGCAGCTGGGACAGTGACGGAACTGGGACCGTCACGGGGAGCGTGATGCACTCTGGGCACCAGTCCCCCTCCAGAACCAGTGGAGAACTGCATCCACTACCTGAATCCTTCACAGGATGAAGCACTCTGGGCATCAGTCCCCCTCCAGAACCAGTGGAGACTGTTATAGACTTGAGAGACTGTGGCTTTGCACTCCCCAGGATGGTACAGTGGGCAAACCAACCACTGTAGAGACTTGAGAGACTGTGGCTTTGCACTCCCCAGGATACATCAATGGGCATGGAGTGCCGTCGTGGATCTGGCGTGGTGCTGTCATCCGGCTGAGGTGCCCCCTTTCATTCCCCCTGAGGTGCCTGTTGTATTTCGATCTGATGCCCCTGCAGTGTTCTCTCCGTTTGTGGACAGGTATCTAGTGTGGGCCTCGCCCATGCATTGTGGGCTCGGTGGTCCACGGACATTGAAATGTGCATACCTGCACTACTAATCGTGATGTATATATTTTGAATGTGTATATATTTCTGTATATATGAGCTTACTGTATTTGGATAAATTGCAATGGTTCAAGTAATTTGGTTTTGTCTTTGCATTCTTCCGGGGGGGTTGTGGGTTGTTCCTGTGATGTTTGGAAATGCATTGGTGTGTGTGTTGTAGTGTGCGAGGGTCGGGTTGAGGGTGGGGGTGTTGTGTGTGTGTGTCCCTGACTTTTGCCTCCCCCCTCCCCTATGTCGCAGGTGCAGGACGCACCGTTGTCTTCGGCGCCGCCGTTGCTGGTGTTTGTAGAGGAGCAGGAAGACAAGCGCAGGGAGTATTTGGAGTTCGGGCTCCATGGTGGCCTCCTTCCTCGTGGAGTGTGTTCAGGTGAGCGTTTTCCCATTGCAAAAGCTGTTTCCGCCATGTTTTTATCAACGGTGAATCCACCCCGGAAAAGGTGGCGGATTGGTGTGTTGTAATACTGTGGGCGGTACTTTGTCTTCCGCCTGTCTGTTGGCGGTGACCCCCGCGCTGCTTGTCTGTACCGCCGTGGCGGTCGGAGTGTTAAAGTGGCTGTCTATGTTGGCGGTTTCCGCCACGGTCATAATTCCCTTTTTTTTCCGCGGCCTGTTTGCGGTATTACCGCAGCTTTAACACCGTCCGCCAGGGTTGTAATGACCCCCTATGTGTGTATTTGTGGATAACCTAGGAGAATAGCTCCTGGAAGACACATTAGATGTGATAGTGGATAACCTAGGAGAATAGCTCCTGGAAGACACACTAGGCGTATTAGTGGATAACCTAGGAGAATAGCTTCTAGAAGACACACTAGATGTGATAGTGAAGAACCTAGGAGAATAGCTTCTGGATGACGTAGGTGTGTGATAGTGGTTAACCTAGGAAATAGTCCCTGGAAGGGACAGTTAGGCCCTCATTATAACCCTGGCGGTCGGTGTTAAAGCGGTGGTAATACCGCCAACAGCCCGGCGGTAAAAGAAATGGGATCACTCCCCATGTTGGTATATTTACTAATACACCAGAAATTTGAAAGAAGGTGGCGGCGGCAATGACAGTGAGTACTGCACCTAGCACACAGGGGAGGGGGGGAGGCAAAAAAGAGTTACACACACACGTGTCACGCAACACCCCCAGGCCCCACCCTCACCCGCAACACCATACACACTAACACATCCAACAACATTACAGATACACCGTCACCCCCTGGAAGAACGCAAGGACAAAAGGAAATGAGTTTAACCAGTAATTTATTGGGATATTTAGATATAGCAATAGAATTTAATGTAATCAGTATATTCTAATATTTACATCATGTACAGAAGGCCGTACACTGTCCCTTGTAAAGTCTGTGGACCAGTGGTCCCAAAAATCATGGGCGAAGCCCACCCATGACACCTGCCTCAAAACGGAGAGAACACTGCAGGGGCATCAGGTCGAAAAACACACAGGCACCTCAGGGGAAAGGGGAGGGGGGCACTTAATCCGGAAGATGGTACAACGCCACTACTCCTGGAGAGGGCTCCATGCGCACAGCGATGTCCTGGGGAGTGCAAGGCCACAGTCTTTCAAGTCTCTCAAGTGGGTAGTGTGCCCACTGCTTGTTCCTCTGGAGTGCAAAGCCACAGTCTCTCAAGTGGGTGCTCTGCCCACTGCCTGGTCCTGGGGCCTGGGGAGTGCAAAGCCACAGTCTCTCAAGTGGGTAGTGTGCCCACTGCTTGGTCCTGGGGAGTGCAAAGCCACAGTCTCCCAAGTGGGTGCTCTGCCCACTGCTTGGTCCTGGGGAGTGCAAAGCCACAGTCTCTCAAGTGGGTGCTCTGCCCACTTCTTTTTCCTGGGGAGTGCAAAGCCACAGTCTCTCAAATGGCTGCTCTGCCCACTGCTTGGTCCTGGGGAGTGCAAAGCCACAGTCTCTCAAATGGCTGCTCTGCCCACTGCTTGGTCCTGGGGAGTGCAAAGCCACAGTCTCTCAAGTCTCTCAAGTGGGCAGTGTGCCCACTGCTTGGTCCGGGGGAGTGCAAGGCCACAGTCTATGTAGTGGAAGGCTTCTTCCACTGGTTCTGGAGGGGGCTTTGTGCCCAGTGTGCTTCGTCCTGCCAAGGATTGGGTGAGTGGATGCATCTCTCCACTGGTTCTGGAGGGGGCTTTGTGCCCTGTGTGCTTCATCCTGCCAAGGATAGGGGGAGTGGATGCATCTCTCCACTGGTTCTGGAGGTGGCTTTGTGCCCAGTGTGCTTCATCCTGCCAAGGATTGGGTGAGTGGATGCATCTCTCCACTGGTTCTGGAGGGGACTTTGTGCCAAGTGTGCTTCATCCTGCCAAGGATAGGGGGAGTGGATGCATCTCTCCACTGGTTCTGGAGGGGGCTTTGTGCCCAGTGTTCTTCATCCTGCCAAGTATAGGGGGAGTGGATGTAGGAGGCTGGCCTGGCTTATAGTGGGTACCTTGTGGTACTTACACCTTGTGCCAGGTCCAGTTATCCCTTATTAGTAGAATAGAGGTGTTTCTAGCAGCTTAGGCTGTTAGAGGTAGCTATGGCAAAGCAGCTTAGGCTGAACTAGGAGACATGCAAAGCTCCTACTATACCACTTATATCATATAGTACAATATCATAAGAAAACACAATACTCAGCGTTACTAAAAATAAAGGTACTTTATTTTTGTGACAATATGCCAAAAGTATCTCAGAGGATACCCTCACTTAGGAGGTAAGTAATATACACAAATTATATGTACACAAACCAAAATCAGGTAAGTAACAGTAAGAAAAGTAGTGCAAACAATGTAGAATCACAATAGGATGCAATAGGTAGACATAGCCCTAGGGGCAACACAAACCATATATTCCAAAAGAGGAATGCGAATCACGAATGGACCCCAGGCTTATGGTAGGTTGTAGAGGGTCGCGGGGACTGTGAGGAAACAGTAAGGGTGTCCAAAATACCCCACCCAAGACCCTGAAAAGTAGGAGTAAAGTTACCCTACTACCCAAGAAAGACAGAATAGTCAAGATAGGGGATTCTGCAAGAACCACAACTGTTACCAAAGCACTGAAGATGGATTCCTGAACCTGAGGACCTGTAAAAGAAGGGGACCAAGTCCAAGAGTCATGCAAGTGTCCGGGGGGGGGCAGGAGCCCACTAAACCCCGGATGAAGGTGCAAAAGGGCTGACTCCAGGTGTAAGAAGCTGAAGATTGTGCAAAAGCGGAAGGTGTCAGGAGCTCCTTCTTTGGTCAGAAGATGTCCCACGGCGTGCAGGAGGATGCAGGAGTGTTTCCAAGCAGAAATACCACAAACAAGCCTTGCTAGCTGCAAGAGTTGCAGTTGAAGATTTTGGGTGCTGCTGGGGACCGGGAAGGACCAGAATGTTGCCCCTTGGAGGAGGAGACAGAGGGGGTGCTCAGCAAATCAGAGAGCCCCCGTAGAAGCAGGCAGCACCCACAGAAGTACTGGAACAGGCACTTAGAAGATCTGAGGACAGCGGTCACAAAGAAGGGTTCCACGACGTCAGAGTCCAACTCAGCGAGTTGGGCAATGCAGGACAGAGTGCTGGGGACCCAGGCTAGGCTGTGCACAAAGGAAGTCCTGGAAAAGTGCACAGAAGCCGGAGCAGCTGCAAATCACGCAGTACACAGGTTTGCTGTCTGACGTGGGGAGGCAAGGACTTACCTCCACCAAATTTGGACAGAAGGGCACTGGACTGTGGGAAATACTTGGACCCAGCTCCTGTGTTCCAGGGACCATACTCGTCAGGATGAGAAGGGACCCAGAGGACCGGTGATGCAGAAGTTTGGTGCCTACGTTGGCAGGGGGAAGATTCTGTCGACCCACAGGAGATTTCTTCTTGGCTTCCAGTGCAGGGTGAAGGCAGACAGCCCTCAGAGCATGCACCACCAGGAAACAGTTGAGAAAGCTGGCAGGATGAGGAGCTACAATGTTGCTGGTAGTCGTCTTGCTACTTTGTTGCAGTTTTGCAGGCGTCCTGGAGCAGTCAGCGATCAATCCTTGGCAGAAGTTGAAGAGGGAAGTGCAGAGGAACTCTGGTGAGCTCTTGCATTCGTTATCTGAGGAATAGCCCAGAGGAGAGACCCTAAATAGCCCAAAAAGGAGGATTGGCTACTGAGAAAGGAGGCTTGGCTACTGAGAGAGGTAAGCACCTATCAGGAGGGGTCTCTGACGTCACCTGCTGGCACTGACCACTCAGAGCTGTCCATTGTGCCCCAATGCCTCTGAATCCAAGATGGCAGAGGTCTGGGGCACACTGGAGGAGCTCTGGGCACCTCCCTTGGAAGGTGCTGGTCAGGGGAGTGGTCACTCCCCTTCCCTTTGTCCAGTTTCGCGCCAGAGCAGGGCTGGGGGATCTCTGAACTGGTGTAGACTGGCTTATGCAGAGATGGGCACCATCTGTGCCCATCAAAGCATTTCCAGAGGCTGGGGGAGGATACTCCTCCCCAGCCCTTAACATCTATTTCCAAAGGGAGAGGGTGTAACTCCCTCTCTCAGAAGAAATCCTTTGTTCTGCCTTCCTGGGACCAGGCTGCCCAGGCCCCAGGGGGGCAGAAACCTGTCTGAGGGGTTGGCAGCAGCAGCAGCTGCAGTGGAGACCCTGGAAAGGCAGTTTGGCAGTACCCAGGTTCTGTGCTAAAGACCCGGGGATGCATGGAATTCTCCCCCCAATACCAGAATGGTATTGGGGTGACAATTCCATGATCTTAGACATGTTACATGGCCATGTTCGGAGTTACCATTTTGACGCTACATTTAAGTAGGGACCTATATGTAGTGCACGCGTGTAATGGTGTCCCCGCACTCACAAAGTCCGGGGAATTTGCCCTGAACAATGTGGGGGCACCTTGGCTAATGCCAGGGTGCCCACTCACTAAGTAACTTGGCACCTAACCTTCACCAAGTGAGGGTTGTCATATAGGTGACTTATAAGTTACTTATGTACATTGAAAATGGCTGTGAAATAACGTGGACGTTATTTCACTCAGGCTGCAGTGGCAGTCCTGTGTAGGAACTGTCTGAGTTCCCTATGGGTGGCAAAAGAAATGCTGCAGCCCATAGGGATCTCCTGAAACCCCAATACCCTGGGTACCTAGGTACCATATACAAGGGAATTATAAGGTTGTTCCAGTGTGCCAATGAGAATTGGTAAAAGTAGTCACTAGCTTGCAGTGACAATTTTAAAAGCAGAGAGAGCATAAACACTGAGGTTCTGGTTAGTAGAGCCTCAGTGATACAGTTAGGCACCACACAGGGAACACATATAGGACACAAACTTATGAGCACTGGGGTCCTGGCTAGCAGGATCACAGTGACACATATCAAACACACTGACAACATAGGGTTTTCACTATGAGCACTGGGCCCTGGCTAGCAGGATCCCAGTGAGACAGTAAAAACACCCTGACATATGCTCTCAAACAGGCCAAAAGTGGGGGTAACAAGGCTAGAAAGAGGCTGCCTTCCTACAGTGGATGCATCTCTCCACTGGTTCTGGAGGGGGCATTGTGCCCAGTGATGCTGCACCGGTGGTGTGGCAGTTCACATTCTCTCACCTGGGTGTCTGCGGACTAAGATGTTCACAGAACAGGTAGCATGATACTCCATGGAGGCAGAGCCCCACTCCATCCTGCGGCGACTTTGGCTGCAAACTACTGGTAGTGCCAGTGCTGGTGGTGGTGCCTCATGTGTTGTGTCCAGGGTCCAGGACATCACCTGCAGCCTCGGACAGCTGCCCACTGGGGATGCTGCAGCCATCCGATGTAGTGGTACCGGCTGGGCACGTGGCGGTGCAGATGGCGGTGGCTGCGGCGGAGATGCTGCCGGTAATGGCCGTGGTGTAGTTGTCTGTAGTGGTGCAGGGAGACACCAGACCGTCTGGGGAGGATTCTGCTGACTGACATTGTGGCAGCAGCGGTGCAGGTGGCGGTGCAGGTGACGGTCGTTGCAGCAGTGGTGACCGTGGTACAGGTTGCTGGCATGTCTGGGGAAATGGTTGTCACCAGCCCCTCACCAGGAGGCTTCGTTCCATGAGGTGACTTGGCCTAGCTCTTGTGTCCCTTCCCCACCTTGGTAGTCGCTGCTGGGACCTTGGCACTGTCCTCTTTGGGTTTGGATGAGGCCTTGCTGGGTGGGTGTTGCGACTTTCCCCTGCTGCATGCCGACCCCTTCTTGATCTTGGCAGGTGGTGGAATCAGGTGGTCCGTCCCATCTGTAGGTGGCACACTGACAGCTCTGACGGGTGCCCCCTTCGATCCACCTGGACTTGCAGGGACCACAGTGGACGCAGATTTGGTGGCTGAGGTGCTGGCTTGGGATCTAGACATCCTGGTCCTATGGGAAGGACGGGGGGGAGGTGTAGGGAAGAGGTCGATGTTAGCTAGGAAAATAGTTTTTTTCACACACTAGGACGGGAAGATGGAGGGGGTGTGGGAGTGGAGGACGAGGTAGTGGTTGTAGGAGGTGTACTTCTACTGAGTTTGGGTGAAGGTGCATGGGCTGGAGGCTGTTGTGAGGTGGATGGCTGTTGAGTGGGTGTGTGCCTGCGTTTGTGTACTTTTGGAGGAGGGCTCACAGAGACACTGGGAGAGGACACAGGGGATGTGTGAATGGTTGTGGGGGTGGTGATTGATCGTGAGCGGTGTCTTGTGATGGGCGTACTGGTGATGGAGGCAGTGGCTGATGATGTAGTGCATGCAGGTGTGAGTGGAGACGATACTGGGAACGAGGTGGAGAACGAGGAGGAGGGGGACACAGTGGAGGCAGTGGATGTTGGTATGTGTGCATGGGGATGGTGCTTGTGTGAGTGCCTGTGGTGCTTATGTTTTCCTGAGCCACTTTTGTGTGTTGATGTGTGTGCATGCTGGTCTGAAGGTGTGCTTGGGATAGGCTGAGGTTGAGGGGATTGGGTGTGGGTAGTGGAAGTTGGAGGGGGGAGGCTGGAGACAGGGACAGTGGCTGCCATCATTGCTGAGGCCAGAGCCTGAAATGCTCTCTGATGGGCTGCCACGCCAGAATGAATGCCCTCCAGGTATGCATTTGTTTGTTGCAAATGCCTCTCAACACCCTGGATGGCATTCAGAATGGTTGGCTGCCCAACAGTGAGGGATCTCAGGAGGTCAATAGCCTCCTCACTGAGGGCAGCAGGGCTGACTGGGGCAGGGCCTGAGGTTGCCTGGGGTCAAGGAGATGCCCATCCTCCTGGGTGAGCGGGCACAGGAAACACGCCGAGGGGCTGCTGGGAGGGCGGTGCTGGTAGGGGGGGTGGCGGCTGTACCTGTTGTTGGGGTGGGCCCAGACGTGTCCGCCACCGCCAGGGAGCTTCCATCAGAGGAGGAGTCTCTGTCACTGGTATCTCCTCCTGTCCCCGTTGTGGAGCTCCCCTAGCCCTCTGTCCCACTGGTGGCTTCAGACTCCGTTGTTTCGCCCTCCAGGTCCAAGTGGGATGCAGCTCCATCCTGCTCCGGTGCCACTGCTCCTCCGCCTGATGATGTATTACACACAAGAACAGGGAGACCACAAAAAGGGGGGGGGGGGGGGGTGACAGAAGAAAGACATGTTCAGTGCATGCAACACCACTACCGTTGGCTGACACTACAGACACAGCAGCCCTCTGTACTACACCATGCATTTATAGTTCCTAGATTATTCACATGCCCATGGGGTACAAGGCCTAAGCCCGATTGCTGCACACATGGAAATCACAGGAGCCTGACTAGGTGTAGATGGCACTAACCACTAGTGGGGTTGGGGTTCCACTGAACCTGCCTCACAAGGGACCTTGCCTACCAAGCTCGCCCTGGCCTAGGGGAACCCACTGCCCAC
Organism: Pleurodeles waltl; assembly: GCF_031143425.1. NCBI lineage: Eukaryota > Metazoa > Chordata > Amphibia > Caudata > Salamandridae > Pleurodeles > Pleurodeles waltl. The sequence continues at coordinate 1,634,778,990 of NC_090445.1, forward strand.
CTCCCCCACCCAGACACCTCATAATGCGCGCAGAGTCAGATGAATGTGACTGTACTCACCGCCTTGTGGCTGCTGTGATGCCCTCAAGCGCCCATCCAACTCCGGATATGCCACCGGCAGGATCCGGAACATCAGGGGGGTCATGGTGCGACGGGCACCCCTCCCACGTAGGGAGGCCATCCCCAGCTGGGCCTCCACCGTCTTCTTGCTCCAGCGGCAAATGTCCTCCCATCTTTTCCAGCAGTGGGTGCTCCATCTTTGGTGGACCCCCAGGGTGCGGATGTCCTTGGCGATGGCACGCCAAATATCCTTCTTCTGGTGGGCGCTGACCTAGAGGAATAGTACAGGGGAAAAGGAAAATCTTTACCCGTCCGGACCGTCATACTTATTGGCCCACGTTCTCACCCTTGCCCTGATGCACATACACTCACCGTCCGCTCATGCAGGCCTCAGTCCCCCCCATGTATCTTCCATCCACACCACTCCAAACAGGCATTGCCCATGCAGCATGCTCATAGAGTACTCACCTGTTTGTCTGGAGGACCGTACAGTTGTGTGTACTGGAGGAGGACCCCATCCACTAATTTCTCCAACTCCTCTTAAGTGAAGGCAGGGACCCTTTCCCCAGACACATGAGCCATTGTCGCTTCCAGACTGAGGTCACAGCAGCACTTGCAGTGTAGGTCTTCCCCTGTTGAAGGTCAGGTATGAAGTGAGTGAACAGGCATAAAATGGCAGTCACGTCCGCGGCAGTGCGTACCATCACCACCGGCGTACACCGTCATTGGCTCCTGGGACCCATAGGGTCCAATGTTAACCAATGCAGGATTGTGCCGCGGTATTCGACCGCCTACCGCAACGGTGTAGAACGCCAGCGCAGTTACCTCATATCCCCTTGTCCCACCTTACAGGTCAGGCAGCCGCCATTTCAGGGGGCCACATGGCATTAATAATAACTGCATCACACCTATCTAGGCCTTGCATACACACAGTAACAGGCACATTGCGGATTAATAAATGTGTGCAAATGACATTTTGTGATACCTCCGTGTTGGCTGTCTCTCTGCTCACTGTTCTCATCCATAGGGTACGTCCGCTGGGACAGGTGATGAGCTGGCGGCATCCTCCGGTGTACAGACCGCTGGTGGACCTGTCGACAATGGGAGAGAGACACGTAATAGTCACCTACAGACTTGATCGTGCAACAATCTATGAACTGTGTGCCCAGTTGGAGCCAGACCTGATGTCAGCTATCCGCCATCCCACAGGGATACCCCCTCTATTGCAGGTCCTGTCAGTACTCCATTTCCTGGCAAGTGGGTCTTTTCAAACAACAGTGGCCATTGCATCTCGGATGTCCCAGCCAATGTTCTCTAACGTGCTGTTCAGAGTGTTGTCTGCCTTGCTGAAACACATGCGCAGCTACATCGTTTTCCCCTCAGGTGGAGGATTTGCCTACAGTGAATGGTGACTTCTATGCCTTGGGACATATCCCCAACATCATAGGTGCCATTGATGGGACACATGTGTCTTTGGTACCCCCGCAGGAGTGAACAGGTGTACAGAAACCAGAAGAGCTACCATTCGATAAATGTCCAGATTGTGTGTTTGGCCGACCAGTACATCTCCCATTTGAATGCCAAATTTCCTGGCTCAGTGCATGATGCCTACATTCTGAGGAATAGCAGCATCTCTTATGTGATGGGGCAATTCCAGAGGCACCATGTGTGGCTAATAGGTGAGGACAAGGACCCTATACAGTGTGAATAGTTGTCTGGGTATGGGGTTGTCCCTATGGGTCAGTGTGTGTCTAACAGTTGTCCCTCCTTTTTGCTGGTGACTCTGGGTACCCCAACCTATCATGGCTACTGACCCCAGTGAGAAATCCCAGGACAAGGGCAGAGGAACGCTACAATGAGGCACATGGGCGAACTAGGAGGGTGATCAAACGGACCTTCGGCCTCCTGAAGGCCAGGTTCCGGTGCCTCCATATGACAGGTGGTTCTCTCTACTACTCACCAAAGAAGGTGTGCCAGATCATCGTGGCCTGCTGTATGCTGCACAACCTGGCTTTGTGACGACAGGTGTCTTTTCTGCAGGATGATGGTCCAGCTGGAGGTCTTGTAGCAGCTGTGGAGCCTGTTGATAGTGACGAAGAGGAGGCAGAAGAAGAGGATATCGACAACAGAAACAACGTTATCCAGCAATACTTCCAGTGAGACACAGGTAAGAAGATGTCACTGCCTCACACATCTCATACTATTGTTTGAGCTATCGTAAGTCTGTCATGTTCACACAGTGTATGGACCCTGACTTGTCACTTTGCCTTTCCATTTAACAGATGTGGGTCCCACTTTGTGACCTCTGATATATTTCCTCCAGCCCTACAGCTGTGTTTCATCGGTATGTGGACAATTAAATTGACATTGCTATATTCCATAGTTATTGCAATTACACATTTGTGAAAGCACAGACTGACTCCAGATTGTTTTGTGATTGAGGTGTATTTATTTCTGTGCAAATAAGTGGAGGGGGTTGTAAAATGGGCAGGGGGGATGGTGGAGGAATGTCCATGGCAGAGTCCAGTCTATTTGTTTCACAGGTGCATTGTCCAAAGGAGCAAAGGAAGTGGAGCAATGGCAGTTGAAGGATGGACAGGGTGACAAATTGGGACAGAAGGGTGACATTCAGGGGGGTCTCATTTCCTGGCGGGGGTCTTCGCAATGTTCTCTGTCTTGTTCCTGGATCTCAGGGACCGTTAGCGGGGTGGCTCTCCATCTGCAGGGGGTGGGGTGCTGGTGTCGTGGTCCTGCGGCGGTGCCTCAGGTCCACTAGCGCCGGCGGAGGTGGAGGGCTGTTCATCATCCAGGCTAGTGTCAGGGGCCCCTTGTTGTGCCACAGTGTCCCTCCTGGAGTTGACAAGGTCCTGCAGCACCCCTACAATGGTGACCAGGGTGGTGTTAATGGACTTCAGTTCCTCCCTGATCCCCAGATAGGTTTCCTCCTGCAGCTGCTGGGTCTCCTGAAAGTTGGCCAGTACCGTCTCCTGGAAATGATGGTACGCTCCCATGATGTTGGAGAGGGCCTCATGGATAGTGGGTTCCCTGGGCCTGTCCTTTCCCTGTCGCACAGCTGTCCTCCCAGTTCCCCTGTTTTCCTTTTCCTCTGTCCCCTGAACCATGTGCCCACTCCCACTGCCCCCAGGTCCCTGATTTTCTTGGGGTGATGGGTTTGCCTGGCTTCCCTGTAGTGATGGACACACTGCTGCTTGATGTGTCCTGTGGACAGAGGGATGGGCACGCTGGGTGGGTGCTTTGGTGGTTTTTCCTGAGGGGGGAGGCTCTGTGGTGGCTTGTGCCAGTGTCAGGGGAATCGACTGTCCCGAGGTCCCAGATGGGCCAGGCTGGTCATCTTGATCCAGTTGTGCAGAGCTGCTGTCATCACTGTGGGCCTCTTCTGTGGGGGGACTGGATATGTCTGGAACCTCCTGTCCGGTGACGTTGGGTAGGGGTCCTGCAGGGGTGTAAAGACATGATTATTGCATCTGTGTGTGCCATCGTGTGCAATGGGTGAGTGACCCTGTACTCCAGTGCTTGCATTCTTGTCTTGGTCCTTGTGTGATATTTGGTTTGTGGTCTGTGTGAGTATCTGTAGTGGACATGCTTTGGTGATGGGTGTCCCTACTTTGTTGTTGCATGCAGGGCTTGGTGTTGGGATGGGTGGGTTGTGATAGTGGGACATATGTGAGGTGTTGGAGTGATGGGGGTGAGGGTGGGGGTATGTGATGGCATGCAGGTAGGGTGGGGGATATAATAGTTAAACGTTGAATTATCAGAGTCCATTCCTCCTGCTACTCCTGCGAGGCCCTCAGGATGCAGTATTGCCAAGACTTGCTCCTCCCATGTTGTTAGTTGTGGGGGAGGAGGTGGGGTTCCACCGCCAGTCCTCTGTACTGCAATCTGGTGTCTTGAGACCACGGAACGCACGTTCCACCTGTTCCTGATGTCATCCTGTGTTCTTGGATGCTGTTTCACCACGTTGACCCTGTTCATGATTCTGCGCCATAGCTCCATCTTCCTAGCAATGGAGGTGTGCTGCAGCTGTGATCCGAATAGCTGTGGCTCTACTCGGATGATTTCCTCCACCATGACCCTGAGCTCCTCCTCAGAGAACCTGGGGAGTCGTTGAGGTGCCATGATGTGGTGTGGGTGATGTGTGAGGTGGTGTGTGTTGTGATGTGTGAGGGGATGTGTTGTGTGTTGTTTGAGGTGCGTGGATGTTGTGTAAGTGATGATGTTGTGTGTCTGTGGATACTAGTGTTGTTTCTGGTGGTGTCTCTCTCTGGCCTTCTTTCGGAATTTTTGGTAGTAAGGGTTTGTGGGTGATGTGGGTGTGTGTTTTATATTGGATTGGGTGTGTAGGAGTGGTGTGTGTATGTGTATCAGGTGTGTGTATTTCGAATTGTCCAATGTGGTTGCGTTTTGTAAATGTGTGTGTATTTTGAGCGCAGCGGTGTGTACCGCCAATGGAATACGGCGGTTGAAAGACTGCCGCGTGGATTCGTGGGTCGTGATAGTGTGGGTGTATTCCTGTTGCCGTGATGGTGAAGGTTTTCTTATCGCCAGTTTATCACTGACCTTTGGTGTGGCGGACTTGTTTGGGTATCTGGATTATGGCGGATTCCGAGCTGTGGGTCGTAATAGCTGTAGCTGAATTCCACCGCCGCAGCAGTGTGTTGGTGGTCTTCTGCACGGCGGTAAGCAGCATTTACCACCAATGTTGTAATGAGGGCCATTATGTCCCCAAGTGCCACTGTTGATAATTCACATTCATAATAGGTTGTAACCTATATTGTGTTAGGTAACAATCTATTTTGTCCCCTATAAATGAAACCCACACTTGACATTGAGATAGAAGTGCTATAGGTTAGCGAGATTGGCAAAAGATCACATACAGAGAGAAAGGACATAAGGACTGGGTGGTAATAAAGAGTATATAGACATATAAGAAGCATATGTCCTGGGGAAAATCATGGATGCTCCCCAGGAACATATGATTAAAACATTTTCGTCTGACAAGAAGAAAATACAGAAATCAAGTAAGAAATGGTATAGAGATACTAAAGACCATGCTCGACCATGGCCTAAGGAAGGGACATTTGATGAGGACATATTTGAGCATATATTGATTTACATTAAATCTAAATATCGGAAGAAAAAGAGAAAGAAGAGGGAAGCTATTTTGTCATTATGGCGAGTTTTCTGCTATACAAAGACAAATATAAAATCAACAATGGTAGAAAGGACAGTGACACAAGCATAAGAAATATCGACAGAAGTGGCTCCAGAGGGACCCCAACCGTATGGTCTCTACCCCATACGACCAGTGGACAGATATCAAGATCCAGTATGGGTCGATTTTGAGGAAGGTGAGACAGAGGTGAAGGAGGCAGAGAGAACGCCTAGCCTAGTCCCGACAGCTCCTCGGGTAGAGCATGAACAGAGAAGAAAAGGAGGAGCAATACCTAGAGTGCAACTCACTGGAGAACGGGACAGATTTGAGAATGTTGACCCTCTTCGAGGGCGATGGACTACGGGGTAGATTATTCTCAAATTAGGAGATATATCTGCAAATATATTGAGAGAGGCAGCAGGAGAGTGGATGTTGGAGGAAGAAGAGAAGAAAGAAGATGTAGAAAGGTCACAATAAGATGGATATGTAGAAGAAACAAGAAGGGAAACAGGAGCTGAGGCAGCAGTTGAGGATTGGGATGACGAGTCTGATAGGAATGAGGGTGCATCAGGAAGAGACAGAAGCCTGTATAACTTTCGACCCCGTCCTATACGAAGGTTACAATTAATAGCACGAGACTCGGGACAAATAAAGAGAAAGTCATTTCTAAAAACAACTAAATTAAAGGGTGTCACCTATTGAGTCATAGAACAAGAGGAGGACAGGTATTTTTGCCAACCCTTTTCAGATGAATGAGCAGAATGGACTGTAAAAGAGGGGAGAAAACCATAGCCCTTACAGTGGTCTTTCCAACCCTATGATTTAGCTATAGCAGAAGACTGTATATGACAATAACAGGGTGCCTCTGATTGGGATTATCCATACATGTAAGAGTGTCTTGCAGTTTGGGAGATGTATGCCGAAGACAAACCAGCTGAAGTGAGACGCAGTAACAGGCCGGACCCGAGGATAAGTCATAGGTTAACAGGCTCCCCGCCTAAGGGAGGACAGGCACCAACATACGTGCCTTGGCCACAGATGGACAAAGAAACTTTAAAGAGAGCGCGGCCCCCACTGTCTGAAGGTGCAGGAAAATGGAAAGGAAGTTTTGAAAAAACATATTGCTGGAGTGAACCTTGCTCTGGGCAATGTCAAGAGTCTGTTGAGTTCTCTGGCAGGAGATGAGGTAAATACTATATTTACGAGAGTAGGACTTCCTCAAGTCACGTTGACAAATACACAGTTTGATGGATCTTCCTTTAATAATGTCCATCAGGATGTTTGGGATGCGCTGCAGCTGATATATCCAGATAAGCCAGATATTGGAGCTCTCATGGCAGAAAGTATTAAGCCATCGGAGGACATTGCAGACTTTATTACGAGAATGAAAGAACAATGGATACAGGAGAGAGGATGTAATTGGGAGAATACGGGAGGGAATGCATGGAGATACAAGTAAATCTAGATGGAGTAGTTGGAATTGAAGCTATACATGGCCAGAAATACAGGCTCACATAATACATTATTTTAAACATAAACAAGAGAAAGAGAAAGAGAGAGCTGAGCAGGCAGAGAGAGCTACTGCTACGTTAGTGCAACAGAAACTTATGAAACCAAGTACAGAAGGAGCACTTGTGACAGCACCATCAGCGACTGTCACAACGTCAGTGCAAGGGCAAGTACCAGAACAGGTAGTGAGTGAAACAGTGAGAAGACAAGGAGGTCCGACAGGAGAACAAGGAGCAATGCAGGGGAGAAGGCAAGGAGGGTACCGAGGGGGTCAGCCATGTTATTATTGAGGCAGGTTGGGTCATTTTGTAAGGGAATGCAGAATTAAAAGGATGGATGAATGTTTGCAGGGGCGGTCCACCTTGCAAAGACAAGTAGTGAGGCCGCCGCAGATGCAATGGAGACCACATCAATATACGAGACAAGAGTGCCCCCAGACACCTAAGCTCAGTGGATGGCACCTCAGGGGCCACTGCAGCAACATGGGCCCCAGGGTGGCAATAACACCATGGGTGGACAAGCTCAAGGGCAGGTAGGATGAGTAGTGGTGCAAGGAGGTAACCCCTTTTGCGCACCGCCCCAAGTATCTAGTGGAGCACTGACACCTAATTATGTCCAATGACAAAGTCCTCAGGTGACAACTTTGGCCCTCATTATGACATTGGTGGGAAATCCTGCTTACTACCACGCTGACAGCTGGCAACTTACAGCGGCGGCGGAAGCGGATATCCGTTCACCATATTATGACACACACACACCAATCCGACAGAATTCAGCCACATAGACAAATCCGCCAGACCAAACGTCAGTGATAAACTGGCGGTATCAAAACCCACACCGTTATGCCAACAGAATAACGCCCACCACATTATGACCCGAGAATCATTACGGCGGACAATCAACGACGGTAAACCATTGGTGGTACATACCCCGTGCTCACAATGGGCACCCACAGACAAAACAACACCTCATTGGGCAATTCAAACAACACACACCTGACACACATACACACACCACACCCACACCACTATAAAACACACACCCACACTACCCACAACCCTTTACGATTACAAATCATTGCCAACAGAGAGACACCAAGACCACTGACACAAGTAGAGCCACACAATACTCACACCTATAGACCATTCATGCACTCCACATCACACTTATAGACCACTCATGCACTCCACATCACACACCCCAACACCTTACCCAACACCCCCCCCCCCCCACACACCTCACAAAACACTCATGGCACCACAAAGACACCCTGGTTTCAAAGAGGAGGAGCTAAGGGTCATGGTGGAGGAAATTGTCAGGGTAGAGCCACAGCTATTCGGAGCACAGGTGCAGCAAATATCAATAGCCAGGAAGATGGAGCTATGCCGTAGGACAGCACCCCAGAACTAGGGATGACATCAGGAAGAGTGAGGGGGAAGGTATGTTCCATAGCAGCAAGACACCAGCTCGCTATACAGGGGACTGGCAGTGGACCCCCACCTCCTTCCCCCACAGCTCATAGCATGGGAGTAGCAAGTCTTGGCAAATACTGCATCCTGAGGGCCTGGCCGGAGTCAGAGGAGGACTGGACTCTGGTAAGTCAACTCTCTACTATTATCACCCCCTACCTGCATGCCATCACATACCCTCACCCTCACTCCCATCACTCAACTACATCCCACACACTCCACCATCAAATCTCACTTATCTCAATGCCAAGCCCTGTGTGCTGTACCAATGCATGGACACCCCTCACAGCCCTGCATGGACATTCATCACTAAAGCATGTACAGCAGAGGGAAACTAACATACCCACAATACGCTAACATATATAATTGAAAGCTGGCAGGGCAAACCCAACCATAGAGGGGAAGCCAGGGATGTACAATATGTCATACACATAAACCATGACACATCATTTACATCCCCACAGGTACCCCAGCCAATGTCACCGGAGAGGAGGTGACAGCACTATCCAGTCCCCCAACAGAAGAGGCCCACAGTGATGACAGTAACTCTGGAGTTCAGGATCTGGACGATCTACCTGGCCCATTAGGGACCACTGGACAGCCAGTTACCCAAGCCCAGTCACACACCACCACAGAGCCTCCTGAGGAAACACCACCACAGCACCCAGTATACCCACACCTCTGTCTCCAGGACATGTCAATCAGCAGTGTGTCCACCTCTACAGGGACCCGAGGCCACACCTCGCACACAGGACAATCAGGGACACGGGATCAGTGGCAGTGGGCACGCGGTTCAAGGGACAGAGGCACAGGCCAACATGGAAACTGGGAGGAGTGCTGTGCGCCAGAGGGAGGACAGACCTAGGGAACCAACTCTCCAAGAGGCACTCTACGAGATCCTGGGAGCCTACCAACTTTCCCAGGACACTATGGGCCAGATCCTGGATAACATGCAGGAGAACAGGCAGCTGCAGGAGGGACAGTACCAGGGGATCAGGGAGGACTTGCAGGCCATCGACAAAACCCTGATCTCCACAGCAGGGGTGTGGGCAGACATTGCCAACATTATGAGGGAGGTAGTCTCATACCAGTGGGCCCCTGCCACTAGCCAGACATCTGAGCAGCATTCCACCTCTACTGCCGCTAGTGACCAGGAGGCCTCGCCACAGTACTCACAGGCCACCAGCACCCCTCCCCCTGCAGAACGTGAACCACCCCACAAACGTTCCCCACGATCCAGACAGAAGCCAGAGACACATGCCAAGACCCCGCCAGTAAATTAGACTCTCCTGATTGCCCCCATTGTGTCCAACTCAGTCACCCTGTCCACCTTGAACTGCCATTTCTCCCCTTCCTATGTCCCCTAGGGGCAATGCACCTGTGCTACAAACAGACCAGAACAATACCCTGGACCTTCCTCCATGATAGGCCCATCCCATTTCACTTTCCCCCTATATGTTAGCACTTTAATAAACACCCTTTGACAAAAATCTATTTGGAGTATGTCATGTATTTCAAAAATGTATATTTTGAAACAGGTTCAAACATTGCAAATGAACTGTACATAGAATGATCATAGATTAATGACCTGTAGCTGGCTGTAGTGATCACACCAGGAGTATTTGTCAAATCACCAACATCTGCAAAATGAATTGCCAGAGGGAACAGTAAGTGGGCATGGAAGTGGGGAATATCAGCATGCCATTGCCACACTGATTACAATCAAAGTCATTGAAATGTAAAGTCACACTGTCTTACCTGTGTGTCATTAGAAGTATTGACGGATCATAGATGTTCTGTTGTCCTCATCCTCATCCTCCGCCGTCTCATCCTCACTGTCCACAGGGTCTACTGCTGCCACAGGGGCACCTCCAGTCTCCTCCTCCTGCAGACAAGGTTATGCAACATGCTGCATACCACTACTATCTGGCAGACCTTCTTGGGTTAGTGGCACAGGGATCCACCTGTTAGATGGAGGCACCAGAACCTTTCCTTTAGGAGGCCAAATGTTCTCTCAATAATCCTTCTGGTTCGCCCATGTGCCTCATTATAATGTTCTTCTGCCCTTGTCCTGGCATTCCTCACAGGGGCCAGCAGCCATGATAGGTTTGGGTAACCAGAGTCACCTGCAAATATTAAGGGACAACATTTAGCCACACACTATCCTATATGGCCCACATCATAGGCATACACCAACATATACTGGGTGGGAACCACGGCTCACCTATTAGTCACACCCTGTGCCTCTGTAGTTGGGCCATCACATTTGGGATGCTGCTATTCCTCAGGACAAAGGCATCATGCACCAACCCAGGATACTTAGCATTGATGTGGCAGATGTACTGGTCCACCAAGCACACCATCTGAACATTCACGGATGGAAACTCTTTTGATTTCTGAACACCTGTTCATTCTGGCGGGGGGGGGCATCCAACTTAGCCTTCACTGTGGCCAAATCTTCAACCTGGGGGAAAATAATGTAGCTGCACATGTGTTTTCTCAGGGCAGACAACACTCTTGTCAGCACGTTTGAGAACATTGGTTGTTTCATTCCTGCTGCCAAGCCCACTGTCACTTGGAAAGAACCAGTAGCCAGGAAATGGAGTACAGATAGAACTTGCACAAGAGGGGGGGATCCCAGTGGGATTACGGATAGGGTATACCAGGTCAGGTTCCAACTGGGCACACAGCTCTGTGATTGTGGCCCTGTCCAGTCTATAGGTGAGTATAATGTTCCTGTCCTCCAGTGTAGCCAAGTCCACCAGGGGTCTGTACACGGGGTATGTCTCCATCTCCTATTCATCCGCAGTTGTAGGTATCTAAGGGACACAAGAGTGAGGAGGCTGTCACAAACTGAACATTGGAGCCACAACTGTAGTTAGCATCCTGTAAACATGTAATGGGTCAGTGTGATTTGTCCAGTGTGTGCCTATTTCTCCAGTGACGCAGCACGATTTCATAGGGCTGCCCCCTCCATGAAATGGCGTCTGCCTGTCCTGTATGGAGGGATAGGTGGAAGTGAGGTAATTCTGCTGACATTGTGCGCCATGGCAAGAGGTGGTTGTGAACTGCCGTGCAATTCCTCATTAAATAATAATATGCCCTAAGGGTTACAATGGCCAATGGTGATCTATGCCGGCGGTGACAGCATGCACCTCTGCGGACATGACTGCCATTTTCTATCTGATTCCTCACTTGCTACCTGACCTTCCATAGGAGAGGACCTACACTGCATGTGCTGCTGTGACCTGTGTCTGGAACCTACCATGGCCCGTGTGACTGGGGAAAAGGCCCCAGCCTTCACTTCGAAGGAGTTGGAGAGACTGGTGGATGGGGTCCTACCCTAGTACGGACTGCTGTATGGCCTCCAGACCAACAGGTGAGTACACCTTGGGCACGATGCATGTGGGAAGGATGCATGGAGACGTGTGGGATGGCTCTGTGTCAGGGGGGACTGATGTCCTCCTGGCTGGGTACACATTGGGTGCTGGGCTATGTGTGTACCAATAGTGCTATGAACTGGTATGATGGGCCATATGTGTAACTGGCTGGACTGTTTGTCTAATGGTGTTTTCCTGTCTGTATTGCCTCCTCAGGTCAGCGCTCATTATGTGCATTAGCATCATCTGGCGGAGGAGCAGAGGCACCAGCGATGGAGGGAGCTGCATCCCACAGGACCCAGGAGGCAGATGCTGAGGGCACCAGTGGGACGGAGGGCGAGGGGAACACCACAGCAGAGTCTGGAGGGGACATTTCAGACTCAGATACCTCCTCCGATGGAAGCTCCCTGGTGGTGGCAGACACTTCTGTGACCATCCCAGCTACAGGTACAGCCGCCACCCCCGCACCAGCACCACCCTCCCGACAGCCCCTCAGCAAGTTGCCCATGCCCGCTCACCCAGGATGGTGGGCATCTCCTTCGCCCCAGGCACCTCAGGCCCTGCCCCAGTGAGCCCTGCTGCCCTGAGTGAGGAGGCTATTGACCTCCTGAGATCCATCTCGGTAGGACAGTCAACCATTGTGAATGCCATCCAGGGGCTGGCAGCCCAGACGCAACAATCTAATGCATTCCTGGATGGCATTTACACTGGATTGGCGGCCCAACAGCGATCGATCCAGGCTCTGGCCTCCTCTCTAATGGCAGCCATTGTCCCTGTTTCTACCAAGTCCCCTCCAACTACTACTTCCCAGTCCCATTCCCCTCAACCCCAACCCATCCCAAGCACACAGCCAGACGAGCATGCACACAAGACAACACCCAAGAGTTTCACAAACAAACACAAGCACCACATTTCATCCCACAGGCACTCACACAAACACCATCCAGTTGCAGACACAACTACATCCACTATTTCCACTGTCTCCTCCTCTAGCTCCTCCTCCACCTACCACCCAGTTATGTCTACACTCACACATGCATGCACTACATCATGATCCACTACCTGCATCATCACCACACCCAAGCAGAACACACACCTCACTGGCAGACACCGCCACAACAGCCATGCATACATCCCCTGTGTCCTCTCCCAGTGTCTGTCCTCCCCCTCCCAAAGTACACAAACGCAAGCACTCCGACACCCAACAGCCATCTACATCACAACAGCATACAGCCCATGCACCTGCACCCAAATCCAACAGACGAACACCTCCAACAACCGCTCCCTTATTCGGATATACCACCAGCCGTATTACGAGTCCATTATATCCTATGGAACTCATAATATGGCTGGTGGTATATCCGTCACTTTACCGTCACTTTTGGGACGGATTAACACCTCCTCCAAAGTTGTAATAACCCCCCTAATGTTTTCTCCTTATGTTTTAAGGGAAATGGAACAGGATCATTCTATGAGCCGCCCAACAACTTTGTTACACCATCATCAGAGGAGAAGAGCTGCTGAATACTTTGGCACTGCAACATGGGAAGATGTTCCACAAGAATATCGATTGTTCAATGATGCCCAGTTGTTTTTTGGAAGCATCCTCCCATTCATTCAGGCTAAAGCCACTGCTCATTGGTTATAACCCGTTGGGAACTGATGAAAGCCATCAATGCAATGGAAGATGGTTTCAATGCAATCAAAGAAGAGCTACGGGCAGTGCGAGTGATGCTTATGCAACATAGATATGTGTTAGACTTGATGATGGCAGTGGAGGGTGGGGTTTGTGCCAAGATCGGAACGGTGTGCTGTACATATGTGTCAGCTAACGATGCGGATAATGAGACAATAACAGAGGCTATACAGACTTTGCATAATCTGCAGAAGAAAATGGTAGAAGAGGGGGGTGCCTCCAACAAGTGGTTTCCAGGGTTGTTTTCATGGATGCCATCCTGGTTACCTGATTTGCTTAAAGGACTTCTTCCAATTTTTGTGCTAATCCTATTGATATATTGTCTTGTTCAAGTTATTGTAGGGTGTTGTAAAACCGGTAGTCAGAAGCTATGAGGGAGGTTTACTAATAGGGTAGTTAATAAAGTGTGGAAGGAAAAGCAGAACGCATACACCGAGATAGGTATACTGGGTAGGAAAGGTGAGCAAGTAGTTGAAAATTCAACTAGAGGGGGAATGTAATATGCCTCAAGAAAATGACAGAAGGCATACTCTGGTCAACACACGACATAGAAAACAAATGTGCAGATGTGTATATGATACGTGAAAAGTATAGGCCTCGGTTGGAATATAATGGTCATGTAGGGATGCAGGGACAGAAAGGAGAATGAGGAGAGAGGCCAGGTGCAGGGTAAAAGCAGTCACAGTCTGACTTTGCATGCCATAGATAATTTAGAAGGACACATACACAAATGAGAGTCTGAGCCACTTTCTGATACCAGGGTTAGGAGAAGGGGTAAATCATGACAGGCTAAAAGGGAGACACGGCACTAGATGTTTGTGTTTCAAGGTTGGCAGGGAGTGGGAGACAGACCGTAAAACTTCAAAGTCTGGTAGACGTGTAGGGAGGACATATTGAGAGTTCAACAGGTATGATTGAAGGACATTATGGCCCTCATTCCAACTTCGGCGGACTTTGTGAAAGACTGCCGAAGCTGCGGGGGCCAGTATACCGCCAGTGCTGGCAGTATATCTGGCTCCCTATTTTGACTTTTCCGCTGGGCCAGCGGACAGTAACAGTGTTACCATCCGCTGGCCCAGCGGAAAAGTCACATCAGCATTGCAGCCGGCGGCAATGCTGATGTGCAGCGGGTGCAGTAGCACCTGTCACACATTTCACTGCCCAAAATTCTGGCAGTGAAATCCGCGATGGGGTTGTGCCTGGGGGCCCTTGCACTGCCCATGCCAAGTGCATGGGCAGTGCAGGGGCCCCCAGGGTCCCCCTTACCGTCAGCCTTTCCATGGCGTTGTTTACCGCCGTGGCCCGGCTGGCGGTCGGGGACTCATAATCCCCAGGGCAGCGGTGGGGATTATGACCACCAGGCAGAAGCCTGGCGGTATGTTGGAGGGGCCAGTGGTATGGCCAAAGCTATTGCGCCACGGTCATAATAGCTGGCGGACCACCAGCCTGTTGGCGGTGTTACACCAGCTTACCACCGGCCGCCAGGGTCGTAATGAGGCCCTAAGTGTGTAGGAAGATATATATGTATTATATATGTTTTAACTGTATTTTTGTAACAAGCAGATAGTGTTTAAAGTATTATGGTCTTTGTTAATTGCAAATGTTATGAAGGAGGTGAAACTTAGGTGCCCACCAAGAGTATAAAAAACGCTGTTTGTAAGAGCTGAGTTGAGTGTGGCTTCAGTTACAGAACTGTGCTGTAGTCCCGGCCGTAATTTATTTACTTATAAACATACTCAATTATTATTAGAATTGTGTCACTTCTTTATTTCTGATAAAAACTCGACTACAGTAATGAATTTGTTACCTCCTCAACCCCATTTCTCATCCCAATCCTTACTAAATGAGGACATACCAAAACAGAACATCAACCTGACTCCCCCCAGAAAAAGAAGAGCCCCAAACTTTGGAAAATGCATAGCATGTTTTATTGCAAACAAGCAATGCAGCAAACTGAAGAGTCAAAGTCCTTATGGAACTCCAGCCGCAAAACCCGGGAGCCAAAGTCCACGGACAACCAACCTGTAATGGGAAACAAAGGTAGAGGGAGTCACCCAAGTGGCTGCCTGACAAATGGCCTGAATAGAAATACTGTGCGCCTTGGCCCAAGAAGCCGCCATGCCCATGGTGGAATGGTTCTGGACCCCCCCCCCCCTGGCATAGCAACATTTTGAGAAACATAGGCCAGTGAAATCAATGAGCCAATCCAGCGACTCAAAGTGGTGGTAGAAATCTTGGACCATGACGAAAGACCCCAAAGTTCACAAAAAGGCTTTCACAGAGGCGAAAATCCCTAGTGGGTGTGGACAGCCTGCGCCACATCTAGAGTATGCAAAGAATCCTCCTCAGGAGTAGCAGGCTTTAGAAAAAAGAATGCAGCATAATATCCTGATGCTGGTGGAAAGCAGAAACTATTTTAGGCAGGAAGCCTGGACCCAACCTCAAAACCAGCCTATCAGAGAACAACTGTAAACACAGAAGAGGAAATGGCAGGAAAGCATACAGAAGAACCGGCGCCCATGGGGGAGACACAGCATCCACCCCGAAGACCCCGGTTCTGGGGATATGGGGAAGAAATGTGGCAGAAGGCAATGGTCCCCTGAAGCAAACAAATCCACCCGAGGAGCGCTGAACCTGTGGTAAACAGAAGGGTCCAGACAAAATTTGAGGGATGAAAGAAAAACCCAGCTGATCCTGTCGGCAAAAACATTGTCCTTTCCTCGAATATAGGCTGCCGACAGAGAAAGAAGATGGGACATTGCCCAACACCCCAGTTGAAACGCCAGCGAGGCCACGGAGCGGGAACTGCTTGGTGATGTAAGACTTGGCAACAGTATTGTCCGTCCAGATAAGCACCACCCTGTCTTTGATCAATGGGGAAAAATGCAACAGACTCAGCTACCTCCAATTCGATGAGAGCCTGCATTACCGAGGGGACCATCATCCCTGAACTGATTGATTGCCTAAGATGGCACTCTACCGCAGTCTGCTGACATCAGTAGTGATCACTTTTGGAGGTGGGCAAGCAGATGAACACTCCTGGACACATATGTGGGACTGAGCCTCCATTGGGGCAGATGCTAAACTCGGGGAACCACAGGAACCATAGATTCCAAGGACTGAAGATGCTAGAAACAATGAGACAGCAGATGCTGCACCAGCTAACCCAGATGTAGAGGAGCCCAAGGAACAACAAAGATGCAGGATGCCTGTAAAAAAAAACAAAAAAAACAATCTGAAGCACGCAAACATAAAGGCACACTCCAGAGCGGCAATTACTCAAAAGTCAAGACTACATACAATATAACCTAGAAGACAAAGCTACTCCTGAGCCGTTGCCATCCTCTTCTGACCCAGAGACCGCAGAAGGTCCCACAGCACTTGGGCATGGTCCCCCGGAAGACTGACTCTGCCTAGGGCCATCTGAAATGAGCCCAGATGAACTGAAGATCCTGTGACAGGGTCAGATGGGACTTGTCCCAATTCACAAGTAGGCCAAAGCTCTCCAGAGTCTCGTGGACCAGTGAAATCTGTGCCTGAATCACCGACCAACATCGATGATGCAGAAGCCAATTGTCCAGAGATGGATGAACCCTCACTCCAAGCCCATGAAGAAGAGCCACCAGAGGGGCAATGACCTTGGTGAACACCCTAAGAGAGGTTGCCAGGTCAGAGGGAAGGACCAGAACTGCTAATGGATCCCATTCACACTAAACCGGAGAAGTTGCTGATGGGAAGAAGCTACTGAAATGTGCAGATATGAACCCCTCAAGACCATGGAGGAAATCCAATCACCTGTACGAATCAGCGGGATAATGCGTTGCAATGGCTCCGTTTTGAACGTTGGCTTTCGCAGAAAGGAGTTCAGTCATTTGAGATTGAAGATGAGGCAAACCTTTCCAGCAGGCCTCGCACTAAGAAAACCGGGGACTAAAACCCCTTTCCTTGATACTTCTGATTTTTGAAGGCTTTATGAAGTATAGGTTCCAAATCATCACTAGATAGGCGGCTTCCAGTGAAGGGCATGTGCAACAACCCAGACTTATGAGCAGAATAAACCTTCCAATCACGAAGATACATGTGACGGCATGATGCAACCAAAGAAGCCATGGCCGAAGTAGAGGCCTTCAATAGATCACTAGACATGTCCGGAAAAAACTTGGCCTGCGTCTCTATATGAGCAAACAAGGAGGAACATTCAACACCTTCCTGGAGAGCCAAAGTCAGAGAATGGAAGTCCTTCACCAAGTATTGAGAGGCATAAACAGCATAAATATCTGCCCTAGGAGCCAGATGCAGTCCCTTTAAAGAGGCCTCCACACGATGGTCCACAAAGTCAAAAATAGGAACGTCCTCCGACATAATAGAAGGCCTCTAAGCCAAATGAGAAAGAAGAGGGTCAATCTTCAGGGAAGAGGGACATTCAACATCACCCTTTGCCACAGGATGAAGGCGGGTCAAGAAGCTAGGAAGGTCTGCCTTTTCCGGATACTTCCATTCCCACAGGAAAGATCTAACACCTCTTTGTTAACCACCAGTGAAGTAGGAGGGCGAGAATTAAGCTGTTGGAAGAGACCAGTACTAGTACCAGGAACATCACCCTCCATAGGGATACCCAAGTTATCCCTGTAATGGAACTGGACCAAAAGATCTGCTTTTTGAAGAATTTTAAGTGCGGCTTCACCTACGCAACAGGAGAATTGACACCCTCATCGTAATCTAGGGAAGGCCAGGAAGAAGAAGAATACAGAGATGAAACCACCAAAGGTGACACAGAAAAAGTGGGAGAAGAGAGAGAAGACCGGGCACCTCCAGAAGAAGTAGGCCACAAAAGTGCATCAGAAAGGGAATCCAACAAAATTTGAAATTGAAGCTCAGAGTGACCAAAATCATGGGAAGAGCCCTGCAAAACACCCTCAGCCCAATTGTGCTTCCTTGCCTCTTGAACTCTGGAACAGTGGTGGGGCTTAGGCACGCTCTTCCTGTGCTCCATGATGACACACTGAAGAGAAAAGAAAGGGAAACTAAATAGGAGCCCAACCCAGGACCACTAGTAGATCAAGAAAGAGAGCCTGAAACAAAAACAAAGACACAGCAAAGGTAAATATCAGAGAAATAACAACATAAACATAAAATCTGCAATAAAGGAATAATTAATTAACGTAATATGAGAAGTGTCCAAACTAAACAAGCAAACAGTAGTAAAAATGCCAGTCAGTGAAACCACAGGAAGGGACTCAAACAGTGTGGCGGCACTGATCGTGGAAGCTCTGCCCCATGAGCCAAGGAAACAGGGCACAGCGGACCTCCCACCTCACGAGGGCACGAAGACACGACTCTCCCAAAAACAAAGACTGTGTGACCCTCCTCCTTCCCTGCAAATACAGCCGACTGCAGATAGCGTCATGGAGTGAGCTGCGGTTCCCCGGTGCCAACCAATTAATGCCACCAGGAAAGGTGGTACAGACAGAAAACAAGACGGCTCCATGCACAGGAAAAAAGCAGGTGAGACCCCCCGACTGATACAAATAAAGAAACTCCCCGTGCACACGCCCAGTAAGTGGGAGATCGGGAACACAGGAGTAACACACAGGGGGGCAAGCAAAGGGAGCCCAGCACCCTAAATCCCCTGCAGTCCCCAGCAGAGCGTCCAGCACAATGTCACACATCGATATAGGAAAGAAACAAAATCCAAAGAGGCCCAGCCTCCCAAGGCATACCTGACCAGAACAAGAAAGTATAGTGTAGCAGACAACAAAAACAGGTTGTTTTCTAGGCTCCTTGACCTTATATTGGTATAGGGTATTTAAAGGATAGGAGATGGGAGGGGAGGAGTTTCAGGGGAACTTTTTTGATTGGACCTGGCTAAGTCACTTGGGCCATTTAGTAAGAATTGGGATCAGAAATAGTGTTGAGGAGGTAATTACAACTTCCATACCCATTGAATGGGGGAGCCTGATACTAACAGTGGCGTAACATATGCCCCTGCTGCCCCTGCAGTGAAGGAGGGCCCTTGAGCATCCAGGGGGGCCCTCAGCAAAAGTAGTAGATGGTGGGGAGGGGAAGGGGGGCCCCCTCCATGTACTTTTGCCAGAGCGGGGGAGGGGGGGGGCTCAAGTTTTGCTACATCACTGGATACTAAAGGCTAGTGCTGGGTGCTAAGAACTGTCAAAAGGGAATTATTTTGTTCAGCCAGAGGTAGAAATTGGGGAAAATGCAGAAATCCAGTGGATTCTTTACCATAACACAGAAAAAATGTTTGCATTTGAGGTACCTTCACCCAGCTGAACAGGAAAATGTATTCCAACAGAAGTA
This sequence comes from Pleurodeles waltl, assembly GCF_031143425.1. NCBI lineage: Eukaryota > Metazoa > Chordata > Amphibia > Caudata > Salamandridae > Pleurodeles > Pleurodeles waltl. The sequence goes on from NC_090445.1 coordinate 1,634,798,591, forward strand.
CGGATTGGCCACAAGGCTGCTTTGCTGCTCTTTGCCAGTGGTCTGAACACAGACATCCTTTCAATTAGTAACAGTGAGCCATATGTTGGTACCATTCTATTTGGCATCTGACATCCAATAAAAACGTGATCTGCCCATGAATGTTAATTTTACAGACGTTCATTGAGTGCTGCAAATTTAGTACCTGTAATGAGCCCTTTTTCGTAGGCTTTTTTATGGTCATCTGTAAGCCACAGACTGAAAAGCAATCTGCCCAGAACTACTAAAGATTATTTTGTACCTAGTGTATCACTTTGCAGTGGCTCAAAACCTGCCTTGCTCTGCACACCAGATTTATGTGAAAAGCACTAGTGAAACGTCTATGAACATCATGAAGCAACCACATATTCAACTTTTCTTTTGGAGATGATAATCGAATAAATTAATACAAATCAATATACTTTACACTTTTATTGTGCACTGAGTCTCTCGTTGTTACCTGAAAGGAGCATTGTGTAAGGTCACAGCCAATTGATCACGTTATAATACTTCGACAGTAAACCTATAATGTTGTAGTTCACTGGCCATTTAGATAGCACACACCACCAGCATGTTGCTGCAGAGTTATTGAATCTAATCCCTTTTTATGACTCAGCTAAAAGGTACATGTAAGAATTATCCCTGGGATGACAATTTGCTGGAGTGTCTTTGCGGAGCTCTCACAATACACTGGCTCCGAAGGCCCCAGGGAGGCAATTCAAAGCTTAGACAATTATCCGTGACTCACTCTTTTGTAATGTGTGTTGAGCTCAAGATTTAAACGTATGGTGCTGATGAGAGGGGGAACTTGTGTTAAGAGATCACTTCGAAATGCATTGCAGTTTGAAGAATGCAAAGTCCAAACCCCAGGCATCCTATATAAAGTGGGTTCATGGTTGCAAACCATCAGACTTGATGAATCGGAGGGTCTGTGGCTGCTACAGCACTTGTTTAAACATAATAAACTCCATTAACAAGTCAGAACAGGTTTTCCAAATTGTTCAATAGGTTTAGGAAACAATAAGGAATCGTTTTTTAGAAGGGGTTTGTTTAGTGCTCCTTGTCCACAATGTTTTGCAACCAAAATCTAGTTGCAAAATATTACTATTTTAGCACCAACTCAAAGGAGTTGGTAACCTATCCACAAATGGGAAAGGGTCTGTGAATGTTGACAAAATTATTATTTAGGAGTCGGAAGTGACCCACAGGGCCACAGCCTAATCCTAAAGGAGGTTTATGTTACTTTTCTTTTTTTAATGCATCTTGGTTTCTTTTAAAGAAAACATGCAGCATTTCTAATAAAAAAGATTGCATTATTCAAAGGCAATCACAGACATGGTGGTATGCTGATCCCAGCAGGCCACCATTGCTGATTGTGGCCAGTCGTAGTGGGTCTTAATTTGCAACCTATCTCATGAATATTGATAAGGTATGTCAAATTGCGACCCACTAGGATTCTGTATTTAGCGATCTGATCTTTTAGTACCTAGGTTGGATTGCAACATGAAAATCATGTTCAGTAAAAGTTTGTGCCCAATTTATTATCACTTTCACAAAATGAATTCATTGTGCGAGAGGTCCCAAGTTCGTAAAAAGCTAAAATGTAGCAGATAACTGCCACAAAGTATCAGAGTAGAATAAACATATCTGGAGTAAAACAGCTATTTTCAGTAAAAGTCACTGGGGATTAATGTAAGTCTATGACAAACAGTAGACTCTTTATAAAAAAATGTGTCTTTATTTAGATTGACCAGGGCAAAGGGTAGGCTGTCTCTCAGACACAATGTGTTTGGGCTGTAATTGGAAGTTTGTCATGGCTTCCTTCAGGCGTAGGCATTTTCAAGGAAGTCTGCCCTCAGTCATCCATGGAATGGAAATCCATCAAAGAATCTCAGATCTGTCACCAAGCCTCCAGTGACTATTACATTGAAGGTGGATGAAAGCTGCTCCTGGACAATGAACAGCAGGTGAGCAGATACCAGCACTGGAGACTCAGCCAGATGAAGACTATCAATTGAATCACTGGCTGCATATCGGAAACAGAAATATCTTGTGGAGAGAAATAATTTCAAAAATATCAAGGACCAAAATATTGAGAAGATAAGTGCGACTAGGTGAGTATAAATTTACTATTCTGAACTCCACATCTACAGCCCTTAAAATATACATATATATAAATATGTGGAGCTACATACTGTTAGAAATGGGGTCTTGGGTTGGAAGTCAGGTTACCCCCTGTCCAAGCAAGGACCCTCTCTCTAGACAGGGTAAGTCACACATAATCCACATTATCCTGTGCCCACCCTCTGGTAGCTTGGCACTGAGCAGTCAGGCTTAACCTAGAAGGCAATTTGTAAAGTATCTGTGCAATAAATCATGCAATAACACAGTATAAACACCACAAAAATACACAACACAGGTTAAGAAAAATATAGAATACTTATCTGAAATGCCAGTCGAAACATACATTGAAATATCACTTTAGAAAAATGATAAAAAGAGTCTTTAGTTCTTAAAAAGCAATAAGTGTCTCTTGCAAGCACAAAATACCTGGTTTGAATCTAAATTCTCCGCAAGGGACCGCAGAGGAGGAGATGCGTGGAAAACGTGGAGGTGAGAGTCAGTTTCTCCGGGTGCACACAGATGATGTGTCAATGCTTTCCCAAGCAGCAAGGGGTTTGCGTCGATTTCCGGTGTGCAGACTTGGATCCTCTTCGGGTTGTGGGGTATTTGAAATTTCTGTCACACTGCAGGTGCTGCGTTGATTCCTCTTTGCAGGAAGTCAGGCTGCATCGTTCCAGCTCGGCAATGCGTCGTTCCAGTGGGCCGTGCGTGGAAGTTGCAGTCGCAACACTGGCGCTGCATCGATCTCCACTTGGGGAGCCAGGCTGCGCTGTTCTGGTTCCCGTGCGGTGATTTTCTCACTGCGGTGCAGGCTGTGTGTCGATTCCGGCAAGCTGTATGTCTTTTTTCTCCAATCAAGGAGTTCTTTGCAGAGATTAAGGGGGTGATTCTAACATTGGCGGGCGGCGGAGGCCGCCCGCCAAAGTTCCCCCAACAGAATACCGCTACGCGGTCAGAAGACCGCCGCGGTTATTCTGTGTTTCCCGCTGGGCTGGTGGGCGACCGCCAGAAGGCCGCCCGCCAGCCCAGCGGGAAACCCCTTCCCACGAGGAAGCCGGCTCCGAATGGAGCCGGCGGAGTGGGAAGGGTACGACGGGTGCAGTAGCACCCGTCGCAATTTTCAGTGTCTGCATGGCAGACACTGAAAATCTTTTAGGGGCCCTCTTATGGGGGCCCATGCAGTGCCCATGCCATTGGCATGGGCACTGCAGGGCCCCCCAGGGGCCCCACAACACCCCTCACCGCCATCCTGTTCCTGGCGGTCAAAACCGCCAGGAACAGGATGGCGGTGAGGGGGTCGGAATCCCCATGGCGGCGCAGCAAGCTGCGCCGCCATGGAGGATTCCTCAGGGCAGCGGAAAACCGGCGGGAGACCGCCGGTTTTCCGTTTCTGACCGCGGCCATACCGCCGCGGTCAGAATGCCCTTGGGAGCACCGCCAGCCTGTTGGCGGTGCTCCCGCGGTCGTTGACCCTGGCGGTCAATGACCGCCAGGGTCAGAATTACCCCCTAAGTCTTTTTGGCCCTGAGACTTCAAAAAACAGAAGGTAAGCTCAATCCAAGCCCTTGGAGAGCACTTCTCAGCAGAGCCAGAGGGCAGCAAGGCAGCAGGGCAACAGTAGAGCAGCAGTCCTTTGCAGAAAAGCAGTCAAGTGAGTCCTTTGGGCAGCCAGACAGTTCCTCTTGACAGGTTGCAGGTTCAGGTCCAGAAGTGTCTGCAGAAGTGTCTGAGTTGGTAGGGTCAGAGGCCCTGTTTAAATACCCAAATCTGCCTCTGAAGTTGGGGAAACTTTAAACAGTGGCTTAGAAGTGCACAAGGGCCCCTTTCAGTTCCATCCTGTCTGCCAGTGTCCCAGTAGGTGTGTGGCAGTCCATTGTATGAGGTCAGGCCACTGTCCTTTGACAGGTAAGTGTCAGGCCCTCCACCCTCCCAACTCAGGAAGACCCATTCAGTATACAAGTATGTGCAGGTGTGACTGAGCATCCTGTGTTTGGGGTTGTCTGATTGAAATGCACAAGGGAGCTGTCAACTAACCTAGCCAGATGTGGATTGCAAGGCACAGAAGGGTTTTAGTGCAGAGAAATGCTCACTTTCTAAAAGTGGCATTTCTTAAACAGTAATATTAAATCCAACTTCGCCAGTCAGCAGGATTTTGTATTATCATGCTGGCCATAATAAATATGACCTTGTCACTCCTTTCAGATCAGAATCTACCACTCAAACAGTATATGAGGGTTGCCCTAATGTTAGCCTGTGAAGGAAGCAGGCCTCACAGCAGTGTAAAACAAAATTTAGGAGTTTTACACTACCAAGACATATAACTACACAGGTACATGTCCTGGCTTTTACTTACATAGCACCCTGCCCTATGGGTTACCTAGGGCCTATCTTAGGGATGACTTATATGTAGAAAAAGGGGAGTTTAAAGCTTGGCAAGTACTTTTAAATGCCAAATCGAAGTGGCAGTGAAACTGCACACACAGGTCTTGTAATGGCAGGCCTGAGGCATTGTTAAGGGGCTACTTCTGTGGGTGGCACAATCAGTGCTGCAGGCCCACTAGTAGCATTTCATCTACAGACACATGTAGTGCACTTTTCTGGGGACTTACAGTTTCCAAAAAGTGGAGAGAGGCAGGCAAAACGTTAGGGGTGACCACCTTAAGGCTGTCAGGTCTAACTCATACAGTAGAACTTTGCTTACCTATAGAAACTTAGCTTCACAATATTTCGTCCTCAATTCTTGATATGATATTTTGTCCACACAATATTTTGCTCTGATATTTTATCTAGACTCCGATCACTTGAAGCGTAGTTGAGCTATTGTGAAAGTGTAGTCTCCCTCTCCCCATAATTGGAACAACTTGGCTTCTCCCTAGACTCCTTTGGGTATCGAAATGAGCAGTGCCAGACTTCAGTCATGCTTTGATTCCTCAGTGCTAATTCATTTGGACAATGATACATATTTATAACGTGTTATTCCATCTAGGATGGGACTACAAGTCTACTGCCAGTCTTAAGCCCTTACAACACCTAGAGGCATATTTATACTCCATTTGCGCCAAATTAGCGTCATCTTTTTTGACGCACATTCAGCGCAAAAATAGCTCCAGATTTATATTTTGACGTTAGACACATCTAACGTCAAAATATTGAAGTTTGCACCATTTTTTAGATGCGTAAACCTACCTTGCATCAATGAGATGCAAGTTAGGCATTCCTGTTTAAAAAATGGTGCTAACCCTGTAGCCCCATATTCATCCCCCCCGTACTAAAATGACAAACGGGTGGGAGGAGTGGCTAAATAATGGTGCAAAGCTTGATTTGCACCATTATTTAACGTCTGTGTCAGACCAGGTGTTAGGGGACCAATGAACCCATTTCCATGGTTAAAAAACATGGAATGGGTCTACAGGTGCCCTCCTCAAGCCCCAGGAAAACCCCCACCCACACTAGAGGGACACCGGAGGATGGGGAACCCCATCCCAGGTAAGTATGGTAAGTATAGATAAGTATTTTATTTTTTTAAATAAAAGTGCCATCGGGGGCCCAACTTGGGGCCCCCTGCATGGCAAAGGGTGTAATGGCCATGCCCAGGGGACACTGGTCCCCTGTGCTGGCCACTGGAGTGGTGAGCATGACTTCTGTCTTTTCTAAGATAGGAGTCATGTGGTATGGATGGTTTTGCGTCAGAAAATGACACTAAGATGGTTAGAGGCATTTTTTTTTGCCTCTAACCAGCCTAACGTCATTATTTGGTGCAAAACCATCTTCTTTCATACTGCCACCCCCACCCGGCTAACGTAAATTTTTTTTATGCTAGGCCACCCTTTGCACCGGCTTGCACCATTCCATAAATATGGCACCTGGCTGGCGCTCAGAAATGGCGCAAGTCTGTGATAAACTTTTTGATGAAAAACTGTGTTAGTGCAGTTTTGCATCAAAAAGTATAAATATGCCCCCAAGTGAGATTGACTAGGAACTAATAACAATTGGTTCTGGGTGGCTATCACCTACATTATCAAAGCTAAAACCGGTTTTAGGTTCGACCCTCTCCAGAGACGCAGTCAGGAAGCCCTTATAATAAAATTCATTGGCAATTTTCATTACAACCTCCTGTTACAATGACAACAAAGTTTTATCTTTTGGGCTCAGCCATGCCATACTAAAGCCTATCATGTTAACCAGAATTGTGTAGCCCAGCAACTTTTGACCTTAACGAGTAGAAATCTATTTGTTAATGCAGGTAGATTAAAGTGACGGCAAACCTGGGTCAAATTTAAATTATGCCAGCACAATTGTTTAATTCATAATTTTTGTTCGTGAAGTTTGTGAAATTTCTCGAAATGTTACATTATGCATCATATCTACAAATTTGACACTGCCTCATGCAGAAAATTTCTTGTGGAGCGCCATTTTCTAATTGTAAACGTCTCCTGTCGGTATATCACACATTTCACAGTAAAAGCACAATTGTGTATCATTTTATAACATTTTAACGCAGTTTCACAGACCCTTAAACTCATGACAGCCAACGAAGTACCAGGAGAATATGGCACAGATAGCACAGTGGTTTTGCACAACTATTTGTCGTGTACGTTGAACTTACAAGCACAGATAGCTTTTTACAAATGTCAAGCATACTTGTTATTTGAGCAACTTGTGTTTACATTTGCACTCACGAAAAAGATTCACTTGCATAAATGACTTCTGAAAAACACGAGGACATTTGTTTAAAGTACAAATTGTGCACTATTCAGAAGCTTTGTAACTTTAGGAAGTTAACATAACTTCAGTTCTGCCAGACGATAATCTAAATTTGGAAGGGGCTCAGTGGTGAGTAGTCTTGGAGAACCACCAAAATGTTTTGCCTTTGAATATGAACTATTATACCTTTAAGGACCATTGACAGACTTCATTGTGAAAAACTCTGCCTTCTTGGCTATTTGGGAGCTTTACTTGGTTCTGAAGATGACCTAATGCTTCCTGTGAGAGGTGAAGGAAGAAATAGACACAAAAATGTACTGTAAACTTTGGTGAAGGCCCTAACACACACACTACTTTCTTGAATATCTCTAAAGACGTTAGGGAGTGAGATTGGATATTGCCAATATTCATTCTCATTTTCCCATGCTATAATTCTAATATGCTATTAATTTGTAATTTATTTTTAAGTAATAACCTGTACAGAGAATTCACATTTAGGGGTATAATTTACCAAGATTTCTGGCCGTGTTTGCATCACAAAAGTGATGCAAATCAATGAAGAATCTTTTTTATCTATTTACTTTCCAGCACAAAACTTGTTTTATGCTGGAAAATCCCTTAGAAGTAACTCAAAGCAGCTTGCTCTTTGCATTACTTAGCACCAAGGGGGCATTCCGTGGGTGGTTCATGGGCATTCCAGTGCAACCACTCAAAGTGTTTGACGCAAAACCTTATTTACTTAAAAAATGGAAAAGGGTTTTGCGTAAACAAATAGTGCCCATTCCAAAAAGGCGCTATCATGGACTACTAATTTTATTTCTCCTTTCTTTTCCAACTTTGCATGCGTGCTGCACCGTACAGCGCACGTACAAAGTGGGAAAATCTTTAAAGTGTGTTTAAGCATAGTACTTTGTACTGGAAGACTATACTTCCAGTACAGACCTATGCTAGATTGAAACAGACACCCTTGCACAACGGTGAAAAGGTTTATGTGTGGAGCACGGCAGCGTATTTCTGCACCAACACTAGAGCGATGGGTGGAGAGTAACATATTTTCGTTGCTGCACTCCGTGAGAAGCCAGTAAATCTGGGCCTCAGTGTGTGTCTGACTCAAAATTGACATCACCTCCCGAGATATGAAGTTGCTCTGTATGCCTAAGTTCATTGACAGAGCAAGGGGCTAATTTAGACAGGTGTGGGGGCATCCAATAACCAAATAGTGGATGACTCTAGTGAATGCCAATCCACCGAACTCCATGTTCACCTGCTCTACGCAGTGTTGGGGAAGCCTCAGAGCCAAGAATTACTAATATTTGAGGCAATACAGAGCTCTCCTGTGAGAGAAAGAGAGAAAAAATGTGGCATATATACTAAAATATGGCACATTTTTTCTCTCCCCTTGCTGATGCTCTTTTAGGTGCCATGGGCCAATGCACACACCCTTGCACTATTATGAATCTATCATTTAAGACATCCACTTTATACAAAGCATCATATTTGCAAAGTTTGCAAAACAATGAAGAAACTAAAATATGTTTCCATGTTACGCTACTCTCGAGGAGGCATAAGGTTTTGGCTCAAATCCCTATCTAAGAATGTTAGACAAGGGCAGATTTTACATTTAAAAATATTTGCATTTATATCAACATTGACGTGCTCATGCATATATAGTTAATATTCTGTTTTCACATTTACTTTGACCATAGCCTATTTAGGTATTAGGTAGCATTTTAGAATGGTTAAGGCGTGGTTGTCATCTCGCTTTCTTAACATGTCTTTTTATCTGTGTCCTTGGTGTTCTGTTTCATGTGAAAATGTTGTTTTTATAAAATCCTTGGAGAATGTGTTAATGAGATGTGCAGCACCTGCAAAGCACAGCCTTGGACAAATATATGTAATTCAGTTACCTATAATTGCAGTCCGAAGGACGTTTATAGTAACTTCATTGTGTAGTAGCTTGTGAAATTAATGAATTTGCTGTTAGTTGGTGTCTTAACCTGATTGGTTCTTTGTCTGCGAATCAGGTGCAGCAAAATGTTAGAAATATGTAATTTAAGCTAATGCAATGTAGATTCAGATTCAGATGTCTTTTCTGCTTGCTAGTAGACTCTTCGTTACCTGGCCCTCTGACAGATTCCCTTTTCTTTACTTAGCAGCACATGCCTTTATTACAGAACCACCTTTCTCTGATTTCTTAGCAAACTGTTCTTGGCTTAGCAGAGTAGAGTGCTTTCTCTATGGGAGAACTCACCTCGCTCAACATTTCTTTTCTTTTGAGACTCCTTTATAATAGTTTAACTTTACTTTTTATTAAGTTTGACTTGCATTGAGCTATACATTGAATTGCATTCATGTATTGCTTTTGACTACAACTAATATTGATAATTTGAGCATGTAACTTTGATAATCTTTTAATAAACCTTTACGGTTTTGAAATGTAAGCATTCTCTATCTTCCTTGTGGAGCCAACTGTGCTTCACATTATTGAAATGTTTTGATATTTGAAATCAGTCTCATTTGAAACTAACGATTCATCAGGTGGTGCTTTCTGGACCCGAATTTGCACAGAGCAAAGCGCTCTAACGATTGTAGATCAAATCCCGTGGGAAGTTGCATGGATTGCCCATGTACATCCCAGGAAACATCCCCTAGGAGCAAACTAGCGCACAGTAACACACATCATAACTTTGCATAACTTTGGGGAACTTTCCAATGCAAATCCTATTTTGTGTTGGTACCAAATTCCAACACAACACTTTGCACCAGGTTTGCATCACTTTGTTGACACAAATCTGACAAAAAGCCTTAGAACATTTGATTCCAGGATTACACTAGTGGAGGTTCCCCTGGCTCCACCCGTGTTAACGTACTGAGGGCAAGGCAAACGCCACTCATTTTCCTTGCCCATGTCTGGATGTGATGAATAACGAACATGGAATTGCCTTGTTGCATCGGGAGAGACCACCCTGCATACTGGCGTGATTTGTTCTTTTTTCTACTCCTTTGAGAGTCTGTTTTCTCAAAACAAAAAACGTTTGCTGAGCAACTATCTTAGATTTAGAGCCTGCTGCACAAAGCTGCAGTGGTTTGAAGGGAGCCATGGAGCAGCAGATCTCTTCACAAGAAAAAACTTCCTGCTTAGTAGGCAGGGATCTCCCATCTGGATAGATGCTCTCCGCCAGATTGGCAGAGGCCCAAGGCTCTGCCCCTAACCCATTGCAAACCATCAGACAGTCCATCTTAGTCTAAACGACAAAATAAGTACCCCATATTCATGTCCTAATTAGGGGTGGGTAGTGAACTCCACTCTGCTCTCAGAGTTTGGGGAGTTTTTCCCACTCCGCCTTCCTTTTAGAGTGCAGAGGTCTGAAAAACTCAGTGTAGTGGAGTGTTTTTTCCTCGCTCGCGCTTGCCAACATAATGTTTGTGAGAGCAAGTGAGGAAAATCTTACTCCAGACCATCTCCTGGTGAGATTTCTTAACGTGGGCGAGTGCCGTTGGTCGCTACCACTCACATTGAGAAACCTTAAGTTCACATTCAGAAAGCTGCAGCTCGAGTAGAAAATCTACTCGAGCAGCAGAAAAGAAGCAGTGGCCTCTTACGCTGTTCGTGGTGCCGTTCACACTAATTTTACAGTGCAAGATAAACACCCTGCGCTAAAAATCAGTGCGAACGGCACAAATTAACACACTCTGCTTATATGCGGAACTCCGCATGGCATGGTGGAGTTTTTTTGTCACTTCACGGAGTTCTGCATAGCAGAACTCCATGAACTCTGCCCTGGCCTAGTCCTAATGGACCTCATAGTGAGTACTTTGATATAGCTGTCAGGTTCCTTTAGTATTTAGGATAAGGGAAAAGGCGTGAAAAACAACAAATGAAACACTGAAATGTGGCAGTCTCTAATACATTACCTAGGATGAATATTTGTTCACCGCAGTAAATAATATTTGTATGTATTAGAAAATTCCCCTCCCATAACAAAATACTATGGACCCTACTCACTAAGGCAAACTCGACTGCATGACCAAATATGCAAGTACAGCATGTTCCAGAAATACATTTTGGTGTTTATGGCAGGTGAGAGCACATTTACCTATGCAGAGATCTCTGTCAAGAGTGTGGAGCTCTCTGCATTCACAATTCCCACTCAAGATGTGGGAAAGTGAGAGCTCCTTGCCATAGGGAACACTGGACGTTTTCCATCATTCACAAAGTGCTCTCATTTCTCTTTCAACACTGGGAAGGGTTGGATTATCACTCCAGCCACAGGCTGTTGCAAATCCCTTTCTAGGGTCAGAAGAGGAAAAGAGTATTTCTAGATTTGCAGGGCGTGTAGCAGAAGGGGGTTCTTCATTGGAAAAATATTTTACTGGTGGAAAAGAGAAATCCAAAAAAAACAAGTGTGTGTTAGAAATGGGGTCTTTGGTTTGCAGTCAGGTTTCCCCCTCTCCAAGCAAGGACCTTCACTCTAGTCAGGGTAAAGGAGAATCACCCTCAGTTAACCCCCGCTCACCCCCTTGGTAGCTTGGCACAAGCAGGCAGGCTTAACTTCAGAGTCTAGGTGTAAAGTATTTGTACCAAAACACACAGTAACTCAGTGAAAACACTACAAAATGACACGACACAGGTTTAGAAAAACTGGTAACATTTATCTAAACAAAACAAGACACAAACAACAAAAATCCACCATACACAAGTCAAGTTATGAATTAAAAAGCAAAAAGAGTCTTAAATCCTTAGAAATCAGTGTCAACACTGTTAGCGTGAAGAAGTACCTGGGTTGCGTCAAAAGAACACTGCACTGGCAATTGTGCGTTGGAAAAGGCCAGCAATGCATCGATTTCTTACCCGCAAGCGAGACCGTGCATCGTTCCTCCTCCGGTCGGGTTGGTGTGCGTTGTTTTTCCTCTCCACAGGAGAGCGATGCGTCGAACCGGACAGACACCTCGGGTCCAGGCAGGCTTTGCGTTGGTTGTCCGTGCCCAGTGAGGTTTGGGGTGAAAATCCGGTCGCACGGTAACAGAAAACCACGCTATGTGCGGTTGCGACGTTCACAGCCTCCGTCAGCGGGTGTTGCGCGTAGTTTCTGCAGCCGCATGTGTCAATCTTCCAGCTGTGATGCAGGTGGAGCATTGATTTCAGCCGCGAAGCTGGCGGTGCGTCATTTCTCAGCCGCAGATCGGAAGGTGCTTCAAAAATGTACCCGCACAGCGATCTGTGCATGGATTTTCAGTCTTTGGCTGCCAGCTTCACCTTTCAAGGCACTAGGAACTGGATAGGGCACCACTTGGCAGGGCCTGAGTCTCAGCAGAGAGTCCAGGTGCTGGCAGGGGAAGTCTTTGATGGCCCTGAGACTTCAAAAATAGGAGGCACTCAGCTCAAGCCCTTGGTGATTTCTTCACAAGCAGGAATGCACAACAAAGTCCAGTCTTGGTCCCCTTTCACAGGCAGAAGCAGCAACTGCAGTATAGCTCCACAAAGCACAGTCACAGGCAGGGCAGCACTTCTCCTCAGCTCTTCAGCTCTTCTCCTTGGCAGAGGTTCCTCTTGATGTCCAGAAGTGAACTAATTTTCAGGGGTTTGGGTGTTCTTCTTTTCCCAATATAGCATTTGAAATAGGCCTACTTCAAAGAAATGTCTCTCTTGTTGTGAGATCCTGCCTTGCCTATGCCAGGCCCCAGACAGACACCAGGGGTTTGGAGACTGCATTGTGTGAGGGCAGGCACAGCCCTTTCAGTTTAAGGGACCACTCCTTCCCTCCATCCAAGCACAGATGGCTCATCAGGATACGCAGTCTACACCCCAGCTCTCTTTGTGTCACTGTCTAGAGAGAGGTGCAAACAGGCCAACTGTCAAACTGACCCAGAAAGGGAATCCACAAACAGTCAGAGTCACAGAATGGCTTAAGCAAAAAAAAAATTACTTTATAAAAGTGTCATTTTTCAGACACACAGGGGTATATTTATACTCCGTTTGCACCGAATTTGCGTAGTTTTTTTCGACGCAAATTCGACGCAAAACTAACTCCATATTTATACTTTGGCGTTAGACGCGTCTAGCGCCAAAGTTCATGGAGTCAGCGTCATTTTTTGGCGTGAACACCTTCCTTGCGTTAATGAGATGCAAGGTAGGCGTTCCCGTCTTAAAAAATGACTCCCAGGCATGTGCGTGGTATTTATACTCCCGGGCAAAAATGACGCCCGGGAGTGGGCGGGGCAAAAAACCCCGCATTTGCGCCTCTTTTTAACGCCTGGGTCAGGGCAGGCGTTAAGGGACCTGTGGGCTCAGAATGAGCCCAGAGGTGCCCTCCCCTGCCCCCAGGGACACCCCCTGCCACCCTTGCCCACCCCAGGAGGACACCCAAGGATGGAGGGACCCATCCCAGGGAAGAAAAGGTAAGTTGTGGTAAGTATTTTTTTTTATTTTTTTTGTGGCATAAGGGGGCCTGATTTGTGCCCCCATACATGCCACTATGCCCAATGACCATGCCCAGGGGACAGAAGTCACCTGGGCATGGCCATTGGGCAAGGGGGCATGACTCCTGTCTTTGCTAAAACAGGAGTCATGTTAATGGCGTCTGGGCGCCCCAAAAAAATGGCGCAAATCGGGTTAAGACGATTTTTTTGCCTCAGCCTGACTTGCCCCATTTTGGGAAGCCCAAACGCCATTTTTCCCTACGCCGGCGCTGCCTGGTGTACGTCGTTTTTTTTCACGCACACCTGGCAGCGCCGGTCGGCTAACGCCGGCTAACGCCATTCAATAAATACGGCGCCCGCATGGCGCTTCAGAATGGCGTTAGACGGCGCTAATTTTTTTGTCGCAAAACTGCGTTAGCGCAGTTTTGCGTCAAAAAGTATAAATATGGCCCACAATCTCAAAACCGAACTTTACAAAAAGATGTATTTTTAAATTGTGAGTTCAGTGACCCCAAACTCCACATGTCCATCTGCTCCCAAAGGGAATCTACACTTTAATCATATTTTAAAGGTAGCCCCCATGTTCACCTATGAGAGAGATAGGCCTTGCAACAGTGAAAAACAAATTTAGTAGTCTTTCACTGTCAGGACATATAAAACACATTAGTATATGTCCTACCTTAAACATACACTGCACCCTGCCCATGGGGCTACCTAGGGCCTACCTTAGGGGTGTCTTCCATGTAAGAAAAGGGAAAGTCTAGGCCTGGCAAGTCGGTACACTTGCCAAATTGAATTGGCATTTTAAAACTGCACACACAGACCCTGCAGTGGCAGGTCTGAGCCATGTTTACAGGGCTACGAATGTGGGTGGCACAACCAGTGCTGCAGGCCCACTAGTAGCATTTGATTTACAGGCCCTGGGCAACTCTAGTGCACTGTACTAGTGACTTACCAGTAAATCAAATATGACTATCATGGGAATCCAATTACACATACATTTTACATAGGAGCACTTGCACTTTAGCACTGGATAGCAGTGGTAAAGTGCCCAGAGTAACAAAAAGAGCAAAAACAGAGTCCAGCACACATCAACAGCCTTGGAAAAAGAGGCAAACGTTAGGGGAGACCACACCAAGGATGCCAAGTCTAACAGTGTGTATTCACAGGGGGCCATATTACGCCTGTGCCAGTTCTTTGATATGGAGAACTATGTACAGCAGGAGTAGATCCTCCTGGGAATATGACATGACCTTAGGAGGAATGTGCATGGAAAGCCGAATCAGGTTTCCATGGGTACACCTGAAAAAGTTTGGGAATTCTAGAAACCTGCAGGTGTAGGCCGAGGCTTCTGTCCACAATTTTCCAAATTTCTTTGTGAATCAGGTCCTACATGTGCTGTTGGCAAATGCTTCTGTCACTGGAGAAACAGTGTCTATGTCATTTAGATTGTTTCCTGTGAAGAAATGCCAGTTGAAAAGTTTATAACTGGTCAAAAAATGCATGTGCTAAATATTTTGCCTGGAAAGTGGGCTCATCACCAAAATGTGACTCATAAAATACTGAATCTGCTTCAACGTGCTCCAATTGTCTGCCATTGAAAGCAAAGGTGTATGCTAAATGGCTAGTACTCAAAATTGAGCAAATTCTGATTTTAAAGGATGAGAACCCCCCATACCTTCACACATGAATTTTTCTGATTCATTGTCACCGCTATTATTCCCCTAATGTGTACTTCTTGATAGATCTGCTTTACTTTTGTTTCTTGATTTGTGTATATGAACTCCTCTCTGACTGAGTTCTTTAGGTTGTATTGTATTGTTATATAATGTTGTAGCTTTCTCTTATCCTTTGACAGGACGTATAAGTGATTTCTGGTTGATCGCATACGTAGCTCCTGTGGTCATTCTGCATGGTTGCTGGAGGGTGCTGGTTCAAGTGTCATGTGTAAGTATAGTATCTTGTCGTACATTTCAAGTTTGAGGCTCACAGAATGTTGTTCAATTTGCTGATTGCAATAGTTATTAAGTGAAATGTGGAAAGGTGTGTGAGGAAGAGCTTCACAGGCAGCAAAAATTAGTATGTCTTGTAGTGTGAGTCAGTTGAGTTATAATTTTGGGAGCAGTCCAGTCTTTATTGCTCTTCTGTATTGAAGGTGGCAGCTCATTATGATTATTCTTTGGAAAGTGTTTTCCAAGGCTTTCAATTCCGGGCAGAGAAGACATGATATTGGGAGCAGTCCTGTATTTATTGCTATTTTGCACTGAAAGTAGGTGTTTATTATCCTTATACTTTTGGAAGTGTGTTCCAAGGCTTGCAAGTCTGAAAAGGGAAGGCATTCCCACCTTTGCAGCAATAAAGTAGAAGCCCAGCCCATGAAGCTACTATTCAGCCAACAGTAATACTTTAAGGGCCTCATTCTAAGTGACCCATATTCCCCGATGGGGCTGTAATAGGAATAATCAGCTCCATCATTGATTTCAAGATCTACAGAAACACTGTATTTCTATAGCGGTATGGTATGATGTGAATGGGCAATTCCTGTCTTGCCACTTCATTCCACCTCCCTATGTCCCACCATCTACATTCCTTTTGGTCTCCAAAAGCTGGACTTCTCCACTATGTGCCCTTTAAATTGTGAGCTGATTTTTAGGAGCATAATCCTTCGGGGGCATGTCCTATGAGAGATGACAGATGGACCATGCCAGGTCACTACAGCTAGAGGGTGAAATGAGCTGTGGGAATATAGTGAAACGGCAATCTGAAAATGGCAGAAAAGACATATGCTAATGGATAATTCAGTAAAGGATATATGAAAAATGCCATGGTTCTCTCTGTATGTGTCTGAATGTTAATGATGTATTCTTGGGTCCTCTCATCTTATTATGCACACTATAATGACCTTGCTCTGAGTGCTGCTTAATGGGATAGCCTACCATGGCTGCTGTCAGCATAACTCCCCCACTTTCTGACAGTGGAGGATCCTGCTACAAGACTATGTATGTGTAAGAAATTGGCCTACTGACTGAGTAGGGCGTGAGCCAAGCAGCAATCACAAACTTTGTCAGAGCAAGGCACATGCAAACCTTAAATTAACTGGTGCTCAGCCCCTGGTAGCTTGGCATAGAGCAGTCCAGCTTATTTTAGACACAATGGGGGTCATTATGACCCCGGCAGTAGGTGATAATGTGGCGGTAATACCGCCAACAGGCTGGCGCTACATACCGCCACATTATGACATTGGTGGGTTGGCTGCAGCCAACCCGCCAATTCTCCACTCTGACCGCCATGGCAGTAGCAGCCGTTGGGCCGGAGATAACAATCTCCAGCCCGGTGGTCGTTATTGTACCACCGGCGACATTTTGACCCTGCCTACCGCCATGGTTTTCGTGGCGTTCGTAATGCCACGAAAACCATGGCGGTAGGCCCTACCTAGGAGGCTCACCCAACCCCCCAAACACTCCCCAAACGAACCCCACCCACCCTCCATCCAAGCTCCCCTCCCTTCCAATCCCCCACACCATATTCACATACCCTCGTAGACAAGAATCACACATACACACACTCACACTGGCATACACACATTCATTCACACATGCATCCATTTATTCCCCCACACGCAGACACCAATTCACATTTCCATTCTTACACACATTCTCACACATGCATGCACCCACGCAAAAAACACTACACAGTCGCATTTATGCACACATTCACACATTCATGCATACAACCCCCCACACACACTACATTCCCCCCGTAGGAAGCCCAACTTACCCGCATCCAGGGGGTCTCCTAGCAGAGAACGGGACAGGGCGCTGCTACCGCCAGCAGAACACCACCAGACTGTATTATTTGTCATGATATAGCTGGCGGCGGTCTTCTGGTGTGGCGCTGCTGGTGGTAGTAGCGTCACCTTAACACCATCCGCCAGTATGGCCACAGCCGGATTTCCACCCTTCTTGTGGCGGAAATCCGGCTGTGGTCATAATCTGGAGGACGAATGTTAGCCACGGCGACAGTCTTTTGGCAGCCGCCGCTGCGGCGATAGGCGGCATTTACAACCAATGTTAAAATGAGGGCCAATGTGTAAAGTATTTGTGCACTACTTCAAACAGTAAAGCAGTGAAAACACCACACATAAAGATCCCACACCACACTAGAAAAATAGAGCAGAATTTAATACATAAAACAAGACCAAAATAATTATCCAATCAGTGTATCTGCATTTATGAATTGTTAAGGAATAAAATGTAAAACAATGCCTAAATGCAGAAGGTGCCAACCATATTATCTGCTTGTGATAGACAGGGTCAAAGTCAAACGTTCAGGCTGACCAGGATGGAGCGTGGGTCGAATACAATCCCAGATTAGTTTCCCTGAAGTTTTACATTCACAAGTATTGTACCAAGAGTCCCATTCGTGTTATACAGGCTCATGGAGAGTAAAGAGAGCATTGAGAATGGTTGTCAGCATGACATGAAGAGCCAGCTGGGCATTGCAGATGTATGGGCTGGTGCTTTGATAGACCCCCACGGGGTGTTAATACTGATGTGTGAGGAGACAAACTGGCAATGACTCATGCTACATTTTGGTGCAAGTGGGACTGTTTGTTGTTGTAAAGAGCCCAAAATCTTGAGTCAAGAGCCTATGTGCCACACTATGGGTCTAGTACCTAAGAGCCCCACTAGGGGGCAGAAACGTATTGCAGCTGGGTCCAAGAGCTGGTTGGGGAGGCTTTTATATCCTGAGGTTCAGGTCAAGGGGCCAGCAGACTAGCCCTTGGTGTCACTCTGGGGCCTTGGGTTCAAGATGAAGTTGCAGGTCCAGTTCTTCTTACCCATGCAAGAAGGCAGCAGAACAACAGTTTCTTTAGAGTAGCAGTCCAGCAGAGTAGCAGTGCTTGTAGCAGCATAACAGTCCTTCTTCCTGGCAGGGTATTCCAAGGTCCAGAAGTATACTGAATAGTGGGTGCTGGGGTCCAGTATTCCCTAACGTGGCTCCAGACTAACTACAGGGGAGTGCAGTATTTTGTGTGGATGCAGAACAAAGCTTATTCGGATGTAAGTGGGGCTGTCCCCAACTCGTCCCTCCATCCTGACAGTGATGGCCCATCCAGGCACACAGCTTCCTATTGTGTGTAGCTATCTAGCTGGAATACGCAAAGCTCAACTGTCAGCAACACACAGTCATGTGACCAGTGACAGGCTACAGACACTAGGGGGCATATTTATATTTGTTTTGCGCCAAATTTGCGTCATTTTTTTTACACAAATTGGGTGCAAAAGTAACTCCATACTTATACTTTGGAGCTAGACTCGTCTAGTGCCAAATTTATGGAGTTGAAGTAATTTTTGGGACGTGGAAACCTACTTTGCGTCAATGAGATGCAAAGTAGGTGTTCCCGTGCAAGAAATTATTCTCTGGCTTTAGCGCCATATTTATCCCCCCATGCTAAAATCACGCACAGGAGAAGGCGGGGTCAAAAAATGGAGCAAAGCTTGCTTTGCACCATTTTTGAACGCCTGTGTCAGGGCAGGCGTTAAGCGACCTGTGGGCCTATTTCCATGGCGGAACACCATGGAATAAGCCCACAGATGCCCTCCCCAGGCCCCAGAGACACCCACACCAGAGGGACAGCGGAGGATGGGGGATCCCATCCCAGGTAAGAATAGGTAAGTACAGGTAAGTATTCTTTTTCTTAAGTGCCATCGGGGGCCCTGAAATGGGCCCCCCTACATAGCACTGGGTGCAGTGGCCATGCCCAGGGGACCCTGGTCCCCTATTCTGGCCATTGTGGTGGTGGGCATGACTCCTGTCTTCTCTAAGACAGGAGTCATGTGGTAAGGATGGTTTTGCATCAGAAAATGACTAGGCAGGTTAGAGTCATTTCTTTTTTTACTCTAACCTGCCTAACCTCATTTTTTGGTGCAAAACCCCCTTCTTCCATACTGCCAGCTCCACCCGACTAATGTCATTTTTTTACGGCAGCCTACCCTTTGCACCGGCTTGCACCATTCCATAAATATGGTGCCCGGCTGGTACACAGAAATGGTGCAAGCCGGTGCTAAACTTTTTGGTGCAAAACTGCATTAGTGCAGTTTTGCACTAAAAAGATTAAATCAGGACCTAAATGGCTAAATCAAGAAAATGCCAACTTTCTAAAAGTGATATTTTCAGAATTGCAATTTAAAATCTGACTACAGAGTAAGTTTAAATTTTAAATTGTGATTCCAGACACCAGCTGTGGTGCGTCCAGGAGTGTGGAAGAGTATCGCCCCTCCACGGGAAAGCAGGAAGCATGAAAAATAAAATTGTAATAAAACAGCTTTATTACCATTTTGTTTTTTGTGCTGGCAGCAGCTGAGTCTGAGGGAAGGTGTAGGAAAGTGGAGTATTATATGGTGTGGGGGTTAGCTATCACCATGTAATACACCCACAATACCCCAAAGATGTTCCTTGGATTCACACTAGTAAATCCTTCTCTGAGTTCTAGTAGTGTGGTAGTGTCGTAGTGTGGCAAAGAGCAGACAGCTTTCCCTTAGAGGAACATGTGTTAAGCATTTCAGAGTACCAACATGGACGATAAGTAATTGACACGACTCAAAAGAAATCAGACACTAATTTATAAAAATAAAGCTTATTTTTATCTTCATTTAAACACCAAAAGAAAAGTAATTGCATAAATACAACTGGAATTCTGAATTTCAGAAGCAAAATTAGATCATAGGAAAAATGGCGTTTAAACGTTGCATTGAAGTTAATGGAGAAATACCACTTGTAGCAAAACAGTCCTTAGAGAATTAATTACTTGGAACACTCCAGGATTAAGGTTGTGCAGTCCCTGGGACCAACTCATGACAGTCAGTGCAGTTTTACCTGGCCCGTGGCATCCGGGTGCAGAGTTTTCCTGGCTGTCCTTGGTGCTGAACGGGATTCCTGCTGGTGCTGATTTTACAGCTTATACAACAGTGCTGGCAAAGGGATGCAAAAACTCAGCTGGATTGCAGCTGTCGGATACATGCTG
The DNA here is from genome assembly GCF_031143425.1 of Pleurodeles waltl. Classification (NCBI taxonomy): domain Eukaryota; kingdom Metazoa; phylum Chordata; class Amphibia; order Caudata; family Salamandridae; genus Pleurodeles; species Pleurodeles waltl. The sequence goes on from NC_090445.1 coordinate 1,634,818,884, forward strand.
CACGATGTTCCCTGCAGTTACACTGTCGAGTGTGGCAGTTGGTTACTGGACTTGCATCCAACAAACCTTGCCAGCGGTAAAGGTGCAGAAAAGCTTTGGCAACTTCACGGTGTCTGAGGGAGAGATGTAGCAGCCTGAAACTTCAGCGCAGGTGAGACTACAACTCCCAGAATGGACTGCATCACCTGGCTGTTGCCCATCCCATGGCAGGCCTGATGGACACTGAATCTTCGGAACCTGCAAGCGTTTTTCCCTGCAGTTTTGCAGGGGCCAAGTGCCACTAGTCCAAGTGAGATTGAGGGTGTGTCTGGCTTCTACAGGAGTCCCTCTGGTTGGGAGTGTCAAGTTTCATCCAAGGACTAGGGTTGTTCAGGCACTTCCCATTGTGGTTCCTCAGGTACAGAGTATCCCTCTTTTGCTTGGTATCGGTGGGCAAAGTTGTGTTGTTGGTGACACAGGGCTTCTTTTAGTCTTTCTCCGAAGTTGGTTGATGAGATCTGTGGTTCTGGTTCCAGGGATGTCCTGGATTTAGGGGAGTTAGGAGTGTGGAGACTAGTGGCCAAAGGGCAGCTAATCTGCCCCTGGGGTGACCACAACCTGTGGGGTGGGTCACCTTTTGCTACCTAGAACACTCTATTCTGCCACTCCTAACATGTTAGAGTTTACTGCAGAGACTGGGCTGCTCAACCTAGAGGTGTGGTCAGCTTGCTGGGGGTGATCACTGTCGTGCATACCTGACTGACCATGAGCAAAAGTGCCTGGGGGTGGGAGAGAGCAGATTCCTCCACTGGAGGACAGCACAGATGGTGATCAGGGGTGATGAAGCCTTTGAAGCTCACTGCCCTGATGACTTTATTCACTAGCCTGGCTTGGGGGTAGGAAGTGCGAACTTCTTCCTGCTCAGCCTTTGTCTCTGACTATTGGGAGTATCCATGCTTTATGATAGGTGGTCAGAATCCTGTATTGGCAACAACAGGCATGGGAAACAGTGCAGGCTGACAGCCAGTGCACAAAAAGTTGGGCAATCAGGTGGGCAACATCTGGGGGTGCCACCCCGGTGCATTCCAGTCATCAGATTCATGTTGGGGCAGAGAAAGCATATTGTTTGACACCAAACTTGACATATCTAGGCGATCCCATCATGGGCTTGCACCCCGGGTCTGTCTGGGCTTAAATCCCATGTTATCCTATGGACCGGAATGCACTTACAGTGTACATTAATGGAAAAGACACTATAGAGATGTATGAGCTTGTGCTTACATGCCTGCGCCTTAAATATAAAGCACACTGCCTCCTGGGCTGCAGAAGTCTTCATTAGGGGTGTCTGACTTTTATTTAAGGCAGTGCATGAGACGGTGCTACTCATGGTGAGGCACAGTCGAACTTGAGCAGTTTGCATTGCTCTAGCAGTCTGAAATGGAAGATCTACTATCAGAAATTTGTGTGGGTCACAACCTCGTGCTGTAGCCGTGAGGACACCTTTAACAACTATGCCCTTGGTACTTTGGATACCATTTACTATGGGCTTATAAGGGGTTGAAGTTCTTGCCAATTAGCGAATTACCAAGTCGACAAAGCCATTTTGGGAGAGAGCAGACACACTTAAGTCTCAACTCCAGAGCTCACAATCATGACCCATTATTAACACTGTTTAAAACGGGCGATGACTGAGAGCTTTGGCTTGGAACCTATGGCCACTGCTGTTTTGTATTAGTGCCTGTCAGTGGGTTACATATTCTCCCGTCACCCCACCTGTTCTATTTGCAGCCGCCCGCCATTGCCACACACACCAAACATGAACTGAATATCTCTTCCCATTTGGAAATAACACTTACAAAATTTAATAAGGCAACTCCAATGTTAGCCTTAGGGAGAGATATGCCTTGTATTAGTGAAAAATTAATTTAAGACTTTTTCATTACCAGGACATGCAAAACTTAGAAGTACATGTCCTAATTTTTAAATACATTGCACCCTGCCCTCTGGGCTGTCCAGGGCCTACCCTAGGAGTGACATATGTATTAAAAAGAAGGTTTGGCCTGGCAAAAGGTTTATTTGCCAGGTTGAAATGGCATATTAAACTGCACACAAGGCTATGCAATATCAGGCCTGAAACAAGATTAAAGGGCTACTTAAGCGGGTGGCACAATCAGTGCTGCAGGCCCAATAGTAGCATTTAATTTAGAGGCCTTGGGCACATGTCATACCACTTTACTAGGGTCTGATAAGTGAATTAAATATTCCATTTGGGAATGGATCAATATTGCCATTTTGGAGGAGACGGCACAAGCACTGTAGCACTGGTTAGCAGTGGTAAAGTACACATAGTTCCAAGGCCAGCAAAAACATGATTAGCACAAAACTGGAGGAGGAAGTCAAAATGTTGGGGGGGGGGAGACCACCCCAAGCCTGGCAGGTGTAATAGTAGGTGTCAGGTTAGGGCTCCTAACCTCAAGAGTGGAATCATTACAAAATATGTTTTAACTTTGTTTTCCATTTTCTGCAATCATAACTGCCTCCCCAATGACAGTAAACGATGTGAGTCTCTCATGTTAGAACAAGACCTTCTACAAATAGCTCATGGCAACATTTGATGGATTAATGATTGTATGGTTGGATCAATAAAGTCTGGTGAATGTTTTTTTCTTTAATTTGATGATACAGAGGAAATAACTCCTGACAGTTAAGGGCTAAAGGTACTTAACATGCATAGATAGTAGATTCAGTTATGCGCGTCTAGAGCCATTCTGAAAATCGAACAGATTTGCATAAGACTAGGGGTGAACGTAAATTGTGTAATTTGCTGTAGCACAGTTGCACAAAATTGTAGCAAAATATCCAAGATTACGTAGCATTCCTTGAGGGCTGTAATCCAGCATTTAGCGCTATTGTTTTAGCACACAATGCACCCTCTTATCCAGAATAGAACTGAGTGTTCATTTTGTGCTAAGAAAATGGTGCTAAATGCAACAGAACACAAACAGAATCAGCTAGCATCTGCTCAACCTCACTAGATTAATTGTTCCTGGGCTCCTGCAGTAAGATTCTTGTGAAAAATGACTCATAATTTCACAAAAAGGCATAATTGTGTAATTTTTGGGGATTTTGCATTAAAGAGTAACACAGTTACCAAAATGATTCCAACTACTGAGCGTGATCAAAATTTTGCTCAGGCCTATATAACACCTGATTTTCTGATCAATAGGTGGTAGTTTTATTGTTGGTTGATATGTTGAAGGCAGCTTAGTGGATGAAATACCTTTGTTTAATCAGTAAAAGATTGCATGCTTATTCCCTAGACACAGGTTGCATATGTTTTTGGGTAGGTGAATGAATGAATGCATTCATTGACGGCTTTAGGGCGGTGTGAGTGGTGCGGCTGCACCGGGTGCTGACCTGGATTGGGGGTGCTGACATCAAAGGGGGGGTGGGGCGCTGTGTTTGAGCAATGACTTACAAAACTTGCTATTTAAAAGCACCTGCTGAAAAGTTAATTGTGCATCCAGCCTTCAGGAAACAATAAAATTATCAAGATACCTCTTTTGATTAATGTTCCTGCTAGGGAGAGAGATAGGAGTTTTGTCTAGTGCCAGCTTTGTCTACCCATAAAGTATCTCAGAGCAGTGGTTTCCAACCTTTTGACTTCTGTGGACCCCCACTTTATCTTTACTGGAATCTGGGTAGCCCCACTGAATCATTATTGGAATCCAGGGAACCCCCAATGAGTCATTATTGAAAGGTGGGGACCTAATCTGTTAATATTATTTAATTTTCTAAGCAATTGCGGACTCCCTGAGGAGGCTTTGCCCCGGGCCACGGGTTCGGAACCACTGGCTTAGAGGGGTAATATGCCTGCTGCAAAGAATAGAACTATATTTTATGTGGATAGATGAGTGGAATAGTAAAGCCAGTCTTTACAAGCGATTTTAAACAAATTAATGTATGTGAAAGGGGAGCTATGGAAAGATGAGGGCACATTTGCCTTGCGGTAGTGAGTGGATACAAGGAGGTAGGCAGTGGGTGGGGTGCGCTAAAAAAAGACTGTCGCACATGGCGCCACCAGCGGTAAAGCCGGCCCTGAATGCATGAGTAAGTGACTCAATAGATGGATCCGGAGCAGCTTTACTTTGCCTTCATTTTTAGGCCCTCATGAGATGTCTAGGACTCAAATTGTCTCAGACTTTATTTTGCTCAGTCATGGTCTCGCAACCAGTGTCCCAACTTCTGGATCTGCCTCTCTGTCTCACAACGTACACGCCACTCCCTCCATCTCCCATTCACTCTCCTAGTTCTCCGTTTCCCCATTCTTTTTCTTCATGGCTCTTACATTCTATGTTTTTTTATCATTTCCTGTCACTGTCACTCACACTCTGATTCAAATTCACTTTTAACGTTCCTCTCTCTCAGTCTCATTCCCTTTTCTCTATCTTCTCTCCACCTCTCCTTTTCATGCCTTTTTCTCTCACTAAATCTCTCACTCACCTTTCTGTTTTCAATCCTATCTGTGCCCCTTTCTTATTCACTCTCACTTTACGTTTCTTTCCCTTTCTACCACCATCTCTATCCTTTGCTTATTTGCACACACGCAGTCTCTTCTTCTTTCTACGCACGTAATTTGTCTTTACAACCCTATCGATCCATCTGTCTCTCATTCGCGCTCTCCTTCTCTCTCCATTTCGCTCTCTCTCTCACCCAGGCATTCACACACATAAACTCACACATAGACTCTCTCCCACTCATTTTCCCTTTTACTCTCCTAGTCTCCCCACCCCTTCCATCCCAGTTGCCTCCTTACGAAGAACTCATTAATATTCGCTTTCCACCGTCAGGACGAATCATTGTTTTCAGCTCATTTCCATATCCAGCCCGAAATCAAAAATAATTCAGAGCCCGGTGCAGCGGGGACCTTATGAGAGCGGGGGTTGTGAGGGAAGAGCAGACGCACCTCGGAAAGAGAGAAACGAAACCGCGAGAAACGCGAGGATAGAGACAGGGCAGGTGAAGAGGGTGACGACTGGAAGTATCCGGAACGGGCGAGGCCATTCATATGGGGGAGAAAGGTCTGAATGCGTCAGAGAAGGAAACTATTAGAGCGGGCGAAGGGGGTGTGAAAAGGGGTGGGAGAGTCGTCCTGGAGAACGGGGTACAGAAACAAAACAGTGGAATCGCAGTTGCTAGGGAATCAGTTCACTTGAGGGGAACGTAGATGCGATCCATGTCCTTGCCTGTCCAAGAGACACTGGGGCATATTTATACTCTGTTTGCGCTGGATTTGCGTTGTTTTTTTTTACGCATACCAACGCAAAATCTAACTCCATATTTATACTTTGGCGTTAGACCCGTCTAGCGCCAAAGATTTTGGAGTTTGCGTCATTTTTTAGCCTGGACACCTTCCTTGCGTTAATGATATGCAAGGTAGGCGTTCCCGTAAAAAAAATGACTCTGAGGCATGTGCGCCGTATTTATACTCCCGGGCAAAAATGACGCCCGGGAGTGGGCGGGTCAAAAAAAATGACGTCCAGCTGCTTTAGCGTAATTTTTTAACGCCTGGTCAGGGCAGGCGTTAAGGGACCTGTGGGCTCGGAAGGAGCCCAGAGGTGCCCTCCCATGCCCCCAGGGACACCCCCTGCCACCCTTGCCCACCCCAGGAGGACGCCCAAGGATGGAGGGACCCATCCAAGGGAACTTAAGGTAAGTTCAGGTAAGTATTTTATTTTTATTTTTGTGTGGCATACGGGGGCCTGATTTGTGCCCCCCTACATGCCACTATGCCCAATGACCATGCCCAGGGGACAGAAGTCCCCTGGGCATGGCCATTGGGCAAGGGGGCATGACTCCTGTCTTTGCTAAGACAGGAGTCATGTCAATGGAGGGTGGGAGTAAAAAAAAATGGTGCAAATCGGGTTGAGGCAGATTTTTTGCCTCAGACCTACTTGCCCCATTCTTTGACGCCCAAGCTCCATTTTCACCCTACGCCGGCGCTGCCTGGTGTGGGTCATTTTTTTTTACGCACACCAGTCAGCTCCGCCGGCTAACGTCATTCCATAAATAAGGCGCCCGCATGGCGCTTTGGAATGGCGTTAGCCGGCGTTAAATTTTTTGACGCACAACTGCGTTGGCGCAGTTGTGCGCCAAAAAGTATAAATACGGCCCACTGTTTCTACCAGCGAAAAGGCGCTGCAGAGCCCAGCTTTTCCGATTTCACCGACAAGTGTCTGAAAATGCTGTAATTCTTCTAGCAACAGGCCGTGACTCCCCATGTTGCACATTCACTCCGAGAAAAACGTACCTGCAGTGAAACATTAGATAGAACATACTACACACGTGCTGTACTGCACACATATGTAAAATAGGTAGGTATCAAGGTGATCCCCCTAGCATTAACCAATACAATACAAAGGCACTTATAAAGCACCCAGCTGCCTCCAAGAGGCGTCCCAGCGCTAGCAGTAAAGCTCTGTTAAAAATCCAGCATACCGCGCAATCTAAGTCATATGCCCCCCAGACAGAAGTCAAAGAGCAAGATCTGTAGATTCTTTCTAAAGAGCGTCTCAGAAGAACTGACACATAGGCTATGAGGAAGAGTGTCCCACAGCTTAGAGGACAGGAAGACAAAGGACCTCCGCTCCTCTCCTGGCCTTGCAAACAGGGCCAGACTGGGAACTCAGAGCAGCACAAGCAATTTTGGCAGACCACCCCCTCACAGAGGATGGAAACGAGAGTGGGTGGATTATGCTGGATTGCTGTTTTGGTTACTGGGGGCTCATAATGAAGCACAAGTGCAAAACCTGCCCCCAGTTACAAAAACAGCCCCCATCCCTCTTCTGGAAGAGCTGCGGAGTTCTGAATTGTCTTGAGACACTGAATTCAGTAAACCAGTGCCCCCAGATACAGGATAGTGGCATAATCCACTTTGTACATCACTATGATCTGAACAATCATCTTACATATATCTTCAGGGACTAAATGTAGCATCTTTTTTAGCACCCGAAGTGTAGCAAAATAAATAGCAGAGATAGTCTTAACTTGGGAAAGACAGGCTGGAATTAAATCTAATCCCAAATTTCTGACCGTGGATGCGGGAGGAGAGGGGACCCCCATCTCAGACGACCATGGGATATGCATGGGATACCACACCCGACCATGGGATACGCATGGGATACCACACCCTGATATGCAGTCTTCACGAAGCCGGCATCAGAGAAAAGGCCCTCGACTGGATCCATTCCATTCTCTCCGGCAGAACCCAACGAGTGAGACTCGCCCCCTTCCTCTCGGAACCCACACCTACCACCTGTGGAACTCCCCAGGGATCCTCCCTCAACCCTACTCTGTTCAACGTCTACATGGCCCCGCTGGCCACCATCGTTAAGAGCTACAGAATCAACATCGTCTCCTACACCGATGACACCCAACTCAGTCTCTCCTTATCAAGAAAACCCAATACAGACAGAAACAACTTCTATGATGGCATGGGAGCAGTATCCAAATGGATGAAAAACAGCTGCCTCAAACTCAACGCAAACAAGACAGAGGTTCTTATCATGGGCCCCCAACCTGACGCGTGCAACGACTCATGGTGGCCACCCAGCCTCGGAAACCCGACGACCCCTACGAACCAAGCCCAAAACCTCAGGATCATCCTGGACTTCAGACTCAACATTGACTGCCAAATCAGCTCAGTCACATCCACCTGCTTCCACACCCTCCGCCTCCTACGCAAGACCTTCAAATGGATCCCCCTTGAACACAGAAAGACTGTCAGACACGCTCTCATCACCAGCAGACTGGACTATGGCAACGCACTCTATGCCGGAATCAACAAGAAACTCACCTGCAAACTACAGAATATCCAGAACGCTGCTGCCAAACTGGCCCATGACCTACCCCGACACTACCACATCTTTCAACACCTGCGAACATGTCACTGGCTTCCAACAGAAAAAATAATCACCTTCAAGATCCACATCCATGCACACAAAACCCTCCATGACACTGGACCAGCCTACCTAAACAGTCGACTCACCTTCCACGTATCCCACAGGACCCTTCGATCAGCCCAGCTTACTCTCGCCGAAGTACCCTGCTTAAAGAAAACAAGAACAGGGGGACGCTCTTTCTCCCACATCGCAGCCGCACCTGGAACGCACTCCTGCTACACCTCAGACAGACTACCTCACTCCTCAACTTCACAAAGGAGCTGAAGACAAGGCTTTCCTTCCCTGGCACTGATAGGGGTCTCCCCCACCCCCAAGTCCTCCCCCACCCCCCCTACCGCCCCCCAAAGGTGGCGGGACCCCCCTCCCAACCCCCACGCCCAACATGCACATACACACATCCCCTCCCCAACCCCAACCCCAACATACACATACACACACCCCTACACGCACACATACACTACAACACATACCTGCACACATTCAAACAGACATGCACACAGACATACCCGCACACATTTCCCATACAAACGACACCCCCCGCATGGATAAACGCACTCACACACCTCCTCTACATACTCACACGCACACCCCCATGCACGCACACAACACACAACACCTCCCTACCCCCCTCCCCTAACGGACGATCAACTTACCTTGTCCGTTGATCCTCCGGGAGGGGACGGGATCCATGGGGACTGCTCCGCCTCCAGCTCCCCGTCACCAGAACACCGCCGCACCGAATCATGGGATGTGATTCGGTGGGCAGTGTTCTGATGACGGGCGGTGGAGCTGGAGCAGCCTCTACTTCCCCGCCGACCACCAGTATGGCTGCTGGTGACTCTCCATCCGAAAAAGGATAGAGGGCTGCCAGCAGTCATAATACGCTGCACGGAAAACCGCCTGCACTGGCGGTCTTCAGCACGGTGGTACCTCGGCGGTCTTTAAAAAGGACTCCCGAGGTCGAAATGAGGGCCAAAGTGTCTTAAGTCTTTTAAAAGCAAACAAAGGGCCTCATTCCGACCCTGGCGGTCTGTGACCGCCAGGGCGGAGGGCAGCGGAAGCACCGCCAGCAGGCTGGCGGTGCTTCCTGGGCTATTCTGACCGCAGCGGTAAAGCTGCGGTCAGAAAAGGGGAAACGGCGGTTTCCCGCCGGTTTTCCCCTGGCCCAGTGAATCCTCCATGGCGGCGCTGCTTGCAGCGCCGCCATGGGGATTCCGACCCCCTTCCCGCCAGCCTGTTTCTGGCGGTTTTCACCGCCAGAACCAGGATGGCGGGAACGGGTGTCATGGGGCCCCTGGGGGGCCCTGCACTGCCCATGCTACTGGCATGGGCAGTGCAGGGGCCCCCTAACAGGGCCCCATACAGATTTTCACTGTCTGCTTTGCAGACAGTGAAAATCGCGATGGGTGCCACTGCACCTGTCGCACCCCTGCAACTCCGCCGGCTCCATTCGGAGCCGGCTTCCTCGTTGCAGGGGCTTTCCCGCTGGGCCGGCGGGCGGCCTTTTGGGGGTCGCCCGCCGGCCCAGCGGGAAAGTTGGAATGGCCGCCGCGGTCTTGTGACCGCAGGGTGGTCATTCGGCGGTAACCGCATGGCGGGCGGCGACCGCCGTCCGCCGCGGTCAGAATGACCGCCAAAGTCTCTTTTATGCACAAAGTACCTGGTTCGCATGAAAAATCTCCACAAAGAACCGCAGAGGAGGAGATGCGTGGAAACAAAGGGATGTGCGTCGAATTTTCGGGCCGCATACGGCGATGCATCGTTTAGTTTTCACGCAGGGGCGGCTGTGCGTCGATTTCGGGCACTCGGTCATGGATCCACTTTGGGTTGCGGGGTTTTCCGATGCCCTGGGGATGGTGAGTGGATTTCCTGCACTGGCAGGACAAAGTCACAGGAGCTGCGTCAGTCCAGTGGACATTGCGTCGATTTTTCTACCACACGGCAGACGCTGCGTCGATTCCTCTCTGGAAGTCAGGCTGCGTCGTTCCAGTTCGGCTATGCGTCGATCCAGTGGGCTGTGCACCGAATTTCTGGTCGCTACGCTGGCGCTGCATTGATCTTCTTGTTGCAAAGTCGGGCTGTGTCATTCCGGGTCGGCGTGCGGTGAAATGTTCACGGCAGGCTGTGCATCGTTTCTGGCAGGCTGTGCATCGAATTTCGCCACATAAAGAGTCCTTCTTGAAGAGATGAAGTCTTTTTGGTCCGGTGACTTCAGGGAACAGGAGGCAAGCTCTATCCAAGCCCTTGGAGAGCACTTCTACACCGCAGCTAGAGAGCAGCAAGGGAGCATGGCAGCAGGGCAACAGCAAGGCTGCAGTCCTTCACAGAAAGCAGTCAGGTGAGTCCTTTGGGCAGCCAGGCAGTTCATTTTGGCAGGATGCAGGTTCTGGTTACAAGTTTCTTCTCCAGGATTTGTCTGTGAGGTAGGGTGTCTACCCCAAGAAGTGTCTGAGTTGGTAGGGGCAGAGGCCCTGTTTATATACCCAAATGTGCCTTTGAAGTTGGGGAGACTTCAAAGAGTGGCTTAGAAGAGCACCAGGTCCCCTTTCAGTTCAATCCTATCTGCCAGGGTCCTAGTAGGGGGTGTGGCAGTCCTTTGTGGAAGGCAGACCCTCCACCCTCCCAGCCCAGCCCAGGAAGACACATTAAAAATGCAGATGTATGCCAGTGAGGCTGAGTATCCTGTGTTTGGGGTGTGTCTGAGTGAATGCACAAGGAGCTGTCAACTAAACCCAGTCAGACGTGGAATGTAAGGCACAGAAAGATTTAAGTGTAGAGAAATGGCCACTTTCTAAAAGTGGAATTTCTAAAATAGTAATATTAAATCCAATTTCACCAGTCAGTAGGATTTTATATCACCATTCGACCCATACTAAATATGACCTTCCTACTCATTTCAGATCAGCAGCTACCACTCAAACAATGTAGGAAGGCAGCTCCAATGCTAGCCTATGAAGGGAGCAGGCCTCACAAAAGTGTAAAAACGAATTTAGGAGTTTTACACTACCAGGACATGTAAACTACATAAGTAAACGTCCTGTCTTTTGCCTACACAGCACCGTGCCCTATGGGTTACCTAGGGCATACCTTAGGGGTGTCTTATATGTAGAAAAAGGGGAGTTGTAGGCTTGGCAAGTACTTTTAAATGCCAAGTAAGTCACATTGGCAGTGAAACTGCACACACAGCCTTGTAATGGCAGGCATGAGACAAGGTTAAGGGGCTACTAGAGTGGGTGGCACAATCAGTGCTGCAGGCCCACTAGTAGCATTTAATCTACAGGCCCTGGCACACATAGTGCACTCCACTAGGGACTTATAAGTAAATTAAATAGTCCAGTTGGGTAAGATCCAATGCTACCATATTTAAAGGGAGAGAGTATATGCACTTTAGCACTGGTTAGCAGTGGTAAAGAGCACAGAGTCTAAAAACCAGCAAAAACAATATCTAAAAAGTGGAAGGAGGCAGGCAAAAAGTTAGGGGTGACCACCCTAAGGTGGCCAGGTCTAACACCCTGCACATTAAATTCCATAATCCTCGAATCTTTTTATTATTATTATCTAGCTGACCACTGAGGAACTGGACCCTTCTTGACCCTGCTTGAGACCAGCTGGAGAAATAACTGGTGACTAAAAGTCTACCCAGAGGATCTGGGAACTACAGCACTGACCAGAAACAACTTCCCATAACTTTGAAAAATAAGAGGCTCAGTCAATTTTTTGATCTGCAGAGACCTCAGAAAAGGTGCTGAAGTATGCCCAAGAAAAGTTGTACCCAAGGCGGGAAAGAAGCTCAGGTTTGTTCCACTCAGAGCATTTTTCCATGCTAAAAACTGGTTCAAAGGGGCATTGCAGCGAAGGCATCTGACCTTGTGGAGCACTGCTAACTGCTGCTTCCAGATTTGTCCCGCTGGAGGTATTTAACTTCAAAAAAGTGACTAAGTCAGAAGGTAAATTTTTGGAAGTGAGTGAGGCAAAAATTTTACTTCAATAAAAAAAACGAATGGCCTGATTTAGAATTTAGCAGACAGGTTACTTCATCACAAACTGATGGATATCTCATTTACCTTATTACCTTAATACCAGTGCTTTATATTCTATGGTCCTTGGAAAAAGGTTGATGGGATATCCTTCATGTTTGTGACAGAGTAACCCATTCGCCAACCTTTAAATCAGGCCGTTAGACGTGGCATCTCTGACATGGTTTCCCCTAACGTTTTGCCTTCAGACCTCCATTTGTTGCTGATTTTATTTTGCTGAGCTTAGGATTTTGCACACGTTATCACTTTACCACTGCCGACCAGTGCTAAAGTGCTTGTGCATTTTCTTTAAAACATGGTAACATTGGGTTATCCCCAATTGGCATATTTAAGTTATTTATAAGTCCCTAGTAAAGTGCAGTACCTGTGCCCAGGACCGGTAAATTAAATGCTACTGGTAGGCCGGCAGAACTAATTGTGACTTAAGTAGCTCTCTAAACACGTCTCAGTCCTGCCACTACAGTGTCTGACTGTGCAGTATTAAACTGCCATGTTGACCTAGCCAAATACATCTTTGGCCAGGCCCAAACTATCCTATCAAAACGTTGGAGATGTACTTTTAAGTCTTACATGTCCTGGTTGTGAAAAACCTTAAATTAATTTTTCATTACAGCAGGACCTATCTATCCCAAAGGTAACATTAAAGTTGTCTTATAACCTTTACAAGTATAAGTTGCAATTGGGAAGAGATAGATTTTCCATGTTTGGTGTTTCTGGAATTACAATTTAAAATCACAACTTATAGTGACGTCGGAATTTGAATTTGAATTCTGAAAATGCCCTTTTTGAAAGTTGGCATTTTCTTACTTTAGTCATTTGGTGCCTGCTGCCTGTCTCTGCTCACATGTCCAGGGTGAGGTGACAGCTGGGCTTCGTGTATTCCTCCTAGACAACCACACACGATGAGAGCTTAGCTGTGACCTGATGGGCCTCGATGGGCCATCCTGGGCAGGATGAGAGGGAAGAGCTGGGCAAGACCTCACTTACTCCTGAATAGACTGTGTTCTGTCCACACACAAAGGGCTCCATTACCCAGTGTAGTGAGTCTGGAGCCAGGGCAGGAAGGGCAGCGACTCTGTGCACTTCAAATGCATGTCTTTGAAGTCTCTCCCACTTCAAAGGCATAACTGGGCATAAATACTGGACTTCTGACAGTACTACTTCAGTACCCTTCTGGACCTGGGGATACTCTGCCAGGAAGAAGGACTGCCACTCTGATAGACTGCTCCTCTGCTGTACTCCTGCTTTGCTTTGCTGACCTGCTGCCTTTTGCCCTCTTCTGAATCTTTCCAACCCAGAACTCAAAGGGCTATTTGGCTGGCCTCCTGATATGAAGTCTAAGTGACATAAAAGACTTTCAACCATCTTGCTCCTTCACCTTTACTCTGCCATCTCTGAGTCTGCCCTGCCAAATGGTGATGTCTTCGTCATGGACCGTTGGAAGTGGGCCTACAGTGCTTGCTTCAGCAGCAACAATGCATCCCCAGCTGATGTGGAAGCAGAACCGACACATCGCTGCTGTTGTGTGGAACAGAACCACTGCATCACCACTACTGCCTGGGTTGCAACTGACACAAGAGACTTGCATTGCCACATCTTAGGACCTGCACTTTACCTTGAGAACCACTACTGCACAACGCTTTCCCTGGTGTATGCTCCTCGCATCCCTCATCAACAGCAGCCTTGATGATGATGTTCAACCTCCACATCACCACTACTGTGGGGATCAGAACCAGAGCATCTCGACTGTGCCACTCATCGTCAACACCGGTCTTCGCGTCGCAAACCCTGTCAACAGGATCCTCCCACCGCAGCCTTGCAGCATCTCTGAACTGATGCATCACCCGGGCTGCGCCACTAATCTTTGTTTCAGATCCATACTATGATGCACAACCTGGTTTCAATTAACTTTGGTTCAGTAGGCCTAACCGGTGCCCTGTAGCCAGCCGATCACAGTCAGCTTGAACATTTGACTTTGTCCTGGCCTGGCAGGATCAGATACCCAAGTTAATGCTTCTTGTTTCTAAGAGCTGATTTACAGTATATTCTTTACACATTCATTCCTCAAGTTCTACTTGTTGGATTTTGTTGTTTTAAACTTGTTTTATTTATTAAGTTCTGTTTTGATAACCTGGTTTGGGATCCTTTTGGTGTGGTGTTTTCACTGTTGTACTGTTTGAAGTGTTGCACAAATACTTTACACATTGCCTTCAAGTTAGTTAAGACAGACTGCTGTGTGCCAAGCAACCAGAAGATGAGCACAGGTTAATTTGGGGTTTGCTTGTGCCTTATCCTGACAAAAACCGTGTTTTTTTTTTTTTTTTACCAAGGCTCACCAACCAACAACCCAATTTCTCACACAGGCCCTATGTCAGAAGTTAAAATCATTGACAGGTGTAGCCTGTTGGGTGTACCAGATCTCCGTTCCTTTGCAGTCAGCCTGGAATCTCACAAAGGTCCTGGTCAAATGTGAACAGTGACTTTTGAATGGCGCTTTATTTTAAAAAATGTTAAAACTATCTCCAGCTCCTCTTAGACTATTTGGATGATTTGGAGGTTTTTTTCACAGTACATTTTTCTTTCTTTCTAAAGTGCTTTGGGAATTTTATAATGGTGCATTCCGTACTTATGGATTGTTGATGCTGATTTAATTTACAATCTTCTCTGAGCACTTTTGCCAGAGCTGCCAGGTACTGAGCAGAGATTTTCCATCAGAACTGTATTTAGACCTAACTAGAGTGAGTTTATTGAGTAAGTAGGTGTATCTTCCCAAATTAATAACCCCATTTCCAGCAGTATGTATACGGAAAATATATAAATATGAGTTTTTGCATTAACTCTGTTACTCTGAAGTGGACCTATGATATCTATGTATTTTTCATAAATCCTTGTTTCATTATAGAGCTGACAGATGTAATCATGTCTCCATTGTTATAAAAACTGTCATTGGATTCATCTTGTATTTACACAACATGGTAAAAATGTCAATTGACGGAATCCTTGGGAACTGGCACTTCCTTTTCAACTAACAAAAGCACATTCTCAGCAGGGGTTGCAGCTGTTCTTTTGTACTCTGATCCACTTGTCGGATAGAATATGAGAGAAGTCAACTATATGTTTAAATAGTAGACAAAGATTGTCCTCTAAAGTGATGTTTCCCTACATCTGAAGAGCTATGAACCAGCAATAAGGCCGTTATTTGAATCTGGTGGTAATACCAACTCATGATCAAAAAGTAGTTTTTGTCAATTTAGGTAATAGCACACTTTCCCCCATTCACATAAGTGTTATTTGGTGGAATGTTTGTGGAGAAATAAATGCACATTCCAAGGTTTGGAGCCCAAAAAAGGGAAACCATGCATTATTATACCTATTGCGAAGTGCAGAACTCGGAATGGGGAGGTAATGTCACACCCAGTAATAAACACACAGGGGCATATTTAAGAAAAATTGTGCTGCACACAGTGCAGTGCCACTTTTCTGGTGGCCCCTAGTGCCCCCCTAATATTATCATGTGTGTGCCATATTTGAAATACGGCGCACCATGCCCGTAGTTAGGGGACTAGCATCAGAATGTTTTACGCTAGTTTGGCGCTTTGCAGGATTGGCGTCAAAACTTCTGACGCTAATCCTGCAAAGCACCCAGAGGTCCATTGTAACCAATGGAAGCCTCCTTTTAACACCTGCTCAGAGCAGGCATTAAAAGTGCTGAAAAAAATGGTGCAAGGAAATCTGCTAGATTTCCTTGCGCCATTTTCTTTAGCCTCCCTAGCGGGGAAGGCCCAGTTTGCATACATTGTGTCTGGCACAGGCATAATGTAGCACAAAGGGTTACAAAGTGGCACAGTGCATGCATTGTGCCACTTTGTAAGTATGGTGCGGCAGTTTTGGCCTTCTAACGCCAGGTTAGCATAAAAAAATGTTGCTAATGTGGCGTTGGAATGGCGCTAGGTGCTCTTAAATATGCCCCTTATTTTTCTACCAGGTGTAGTATTTCCAAGCCAAATACTGGGGCACTTATAATAATCCCCAAAGTCATGTTAGTGAACAATTAATTTACTTCAAAACTTTTCTTAGGCGTCACTTGTATTCCCTCTTTTAACTTTTAACTTTTCCTACTCTACTCAGAGGTAAAGCGCTATGAATGTTACCCTCAGCAGCATTTGACACTTTGCAGGCACCACAGAAACACAAGCACAGATTGTGTGTCCCACAGGGTGTGCTCTGCCTCCCGTTGCTCATGGGCTCTTTTGTTTCCCATGCATCTTCTCTTTCTTTTGGGGGGTGCCTTCCAGCCAGCTGTGTGGCAGCAGTCTGTTGTCAGCTGTAATCCAGCTGCTTCCTTTAACAAGCTTTCCTCCTCATTAATATTTGCATTATTTAAATGAATGACAGCAAGGTGTGAGGATTCCCACTGCGTCCCTATAACCATCTCAGCTGATAGTTGTGGAGAGGGGGGAGGTTTAAATCAAAAGGACATTATAGGGAGGGATGCCACAAAGAAAGAGAGAGAAACGATCTAGAAAGACACTGCGTGGAAAATGACATAAAAAATAAAGATAGTGAAAGTCAGAAAATACTTAAGAGTAGAAAGAAGACGGAGGGTGGTTAATATCAAACAGAAAATATAAAAAAAAATACAAAATTAAAGGTAATGTGCAGGTTCCCGGACACCAAAGGCAGACAAATCAGAGCAGAAAGCATGCATTCAGATTAGGGCACAGAGCACTCATTTATATTAGACAGGAGGCAGGCATAATAAACTCATACAAATTAAAAACCGATCTGGATATTGGAAAACATGGCATTCTAGAGGATTATGCTGGTTGTCGCAACTTTTTGCTCATAACCAAGTCATAACCTTTATAGATCTTCAAAAGACATACTCCTTTACCCTCATAATGTAAATCACAATACAAACTTTTGCACGCTTCCATTGCTCACTACACTTCCACCTTGCCTTCCATATCTTCCCCTACTTACATATCTACTACTCTTTTTTCCTTACTACACACCAATCCTTCAGCATCTGCTAAATATGAGTCCTTACATATTGATTTATCTAGAACCAAATCAAAGACTGAATAGGCCTGGGAAAAGGATTTAGCAGAATGCTGGTCTACTGCTTTATGGGATACATTATGGCTTAAACTTCATGAAACCACACAAGCTGCTAGTGCTAAGCAAACACTCTGTTTTGCTTATCACCTCTTGTTATTTGCCCCCACAATACTTAATTCCTTCTCTACAGCTCTCAGCCCATCATGTTGGTCTTGTTCATATCCAAGCACAGATCTAAAACATATGTTATTTGATTGTCTTCCCATTTCCCTATTTTGGAAAATAGTCTGGCAACAAATTAACAAAATCTTTAAAGTTAATATTCCCTTTTCCCTCACAATTTGTTTTCTCTGTAGTTTGGCTCCATACTGGCTTACTTTAACTCGAGATATAAATTGATAGATCTATTGTTAGCTGTTGCATTACACTTAATAACATCAAATTGGAAACAAGCCCCTTGTGTCACTTTTCAATCCTGGTGGAATGCCAGTTGTTTTCAACATAGATATCATACTATGGTTCCCCTGTATCTCTAACAATAAAGAGAGACTTATTATGGCTTCCACTAACTAGCTATCTTTCCCTAATCTCCACTCTTATAAGTAAAACTATTATCATACAAGCTGAAGTAAAAAAACATCCTAAATACACCTTTTTGCTTTATTCTGTATGTACCCTTTGTAATGATATATCAAATGATATAACCACATGTATATAGAGATTATACATATCTCATTTTAATGTTTAGAGTTTTTATGATTATCATTTTATCCATTTACCAATATGACCAGGTGATCCTCTCTTTCACTACCCTTCCCCCTTAATCATTATCCAATTTTAGTATTTTCCAGCATAAGTGCATTTTCATTTCTATTCATATGTTTATTTTATGTTTTCATTCACTTTTATAATATCCAATGTTAATAATTCCTGCTTTATCATTATTCGAATTTTATCCTATGTACTCAAATGTTACTTTTGCTGTTTTGTAATAAACACAAACTTAAAAAAAAACACTGGAGGCAGAATACAGGACTATCTGGAAGCAGAGAGAGCGAGAAATAAACAGCTGAGTGGGAGAAAGTAGAGAGAAGGGAGAAATATGGAAGTCCATAGAGAATAAGAAGAGCAGGGGAGAAACAAATAAAAATTGAGACCTGACAATAAAAGATTTTTAGAAATAGGGTACGACTGAGAGAGCAAAGTGAATGGATCTAAGTTGATATTTGAATAAAGAAAAAGAGGGGGATGCTTAGAGGTCATAGACAAAAGTCAAGAATACATATAAAAAGAGCCAGCCATAAGACATAACGTTCGAGTGAAGAAATGAAGAGGCAGAAATAAGAGTAGCAAGTGTCAATAGAATTGCGTTCAAAAACATTGAGTAGGGAGAATAAAAAATACTATAGCAAGAAGCAGAGATATCAAAGAAACAAACTGAGAGAACGGTGACAGTGAAATAAAAAAAAGTTATTGGTTAAACCAATAGGTCTTATTAACCTTTTAGTAAAAGTAATTAAAATGATACAATACATGATCCTCGAGCATCAAATGTACAATATATTATTACGAGGGACACAGCCAAAACATCCACTGTGAGACCTATAACTCCATCCTAAAAAGTCTATGTATGAAGGGATAAACAGGACAAAAAAATTGCTGCTAAAACCAGTCTATTCTCTTAAAATTATGAGAATGTGCAAAGTTTGATAGTGAAACCTAACCCTTTGTATAGCATAGAAACTGTTTTGTAACAACCGCGATTAGTAATGCATTGGAAACTGCATTTGTGCATGGCTGTGCTTCTGGGCTTTGTCAATGCTTGTTTTGTTTTAGGCAACTGGATTGTGCGCCATTATCCTTGTGTGAATGTGCTTGTGTGTGTGTAACTCGCACATCATTCCTGATTAAAACTTTAAAAAAGGTAGCTGAATCGAAAAAACTATCAAAACAAAAAAGATTGCTTTATTTAAAGAATACACACATGAAATCAAGATTTTTTAATGACAATTCAGTGTACGTCTGAGATCGAAAATAGTCACCGATGCATTGCGATACAATCATTCTATAGGGGTAGAATGATACATCAAATAGCCAGTTGCATATGGTAAGCAAAAAAATACTCAAGCTCATGTATGTATAGAGTATGCAAATGCACTGTCAAGCAAAGGCCTCTATGGTGTTTCGTGACTGCTTCGACCCATGAAAACTGTATTATATCTCTTTTTATTTATTTGATGCTTAGCACAACACAAAACATTACTCAATTGGAATAATGCATCAGGATCACATGGGTGCATACAGGTGCAAGGCAATACACTAAAACATAGGTTAACTTAATTGCCATGTACCTTACTGTGGCAGTGCTGTTTTGCGATGAGACCTAAAGGGGCAGCAGTGGAAGCATATATTTAAACATGTGGAAGTAAGCGACCGCATGTTTCTAGCGTACCTCTGGAGAGGAACTGGTAGAGAAATTATCAGAACCGGCGCTGATGCAAGGGAGTTTAGGATAACATGGCTGTTTTGAAAGGGAGAGTATAAGGGTAGATCACGGAATATAGTGAGACAGTGTGTAAATGGTTAGTATTTGCAAGGCGGTGGAAAGGTTTATAGACCAGTGATAGGAAATTCCAAACTTGGTTTCTATAAGTAAGGCTAGAGTAGGGCCTTGGGAGGTAGAAGAGGGTGTAGGTGACAAATTAAATACAACTTTAAATAATATTCACATATATGGTGCAAATAAGTATTGATGTTTATTCCAAGATGTGGCACACAAGTGATGCTAAGGAGATTGTTGCATGCTGTGGTAGCCATGGTGGGCAAACAAGTGGGGATATTCATGTTGTCATGAAGGTATGCAACTGAGCCAGAGGCGAAGGCAAGGTGATGCTGTTGTTAGAAAGTGGAAGGATGAGTCAAGGGTAAGAGTAAGTAATTAAGTAAAAGTTAAAGAGCACACAAATGCCTGGAGACAATGAAAAAAGCCAGGTTTTTAGCTGTTTCTTGAATTGTAGGAAATTAGACTGAGATCTTAATTGAAAAGTCAGGGAGTTCCACAATTTAAAGGCAGTGTGGGAGAAACTCCTACTTCCCCAAATCTTTTGAAAGTATTCAAGGTCAATCCTATGAAGAAATCTGTCGACCAAGCAAAGAGTTACAAATTTAATCTGCTTGCGGACTGGTAGCCTATGGAGGCAAATGATGGTTTGGGAAATGGAGCTGAATTTTGGAAGTTTCATAAGCAGACGTGCTGCTGTGTTGTGAAGAGATTGGGGTTTTTGCAGCAGGCGTTCCTGAATACCAAAATACAGAGCATTGCTGTAGTTAGTCCTTGAGAGGACAAGTGCAACAATGACCATTTTCTGCAGTTCTGAGGGGAATAAAGGCAAAACTCTTTTTTAGGATTCTAAGCAGAAAGAAACAGAAGGTGTCGCGCCGCGTGGTGCGGCGCGAGCCGAATGTTCGGCACAAGCCGGGCGTTCGGCTGGGGCCGCACAGCGCGTTTCTAAAACGCGGCGCGCCCCCAGCCTTTCATGCACTTTTCGAGGCCCCAGGCATTGCATGGGGCCTCGCTCTGTCGTTTTCCACCGCCTTGCTGGGGTCTCCTGACCCCTCTTACCTGTTCTTCTTTCTTGTCCTCTTTCTTTTCTTCTTTCTGGGGTCTTTTTGTTGTACTTTTTTTTATGTCTTCTTCCCTTCCCAGGTTACCTTTCTCTTCCCAGCATTCATTGTTCCCTATTCTCTATGGTTTCTATTCTGTTTTGTTCTATGTACCTCTCCCTGTCTAATATGGTGTCCTTTTACTTCCTGTGGGTCACTTCCTGTCTTTTGGTATATAAGGGCTGTGTTTTCTTCATTTCCTTGCGCTGCAACACTTTCTGCTCAGATAGTGTCTTCGCTCCTGAGTTCCTCGCCTTTTTGGTTCTGGATTTCATCGCTCTGTGTTTCCTGAATTTTGTTCTTTTTGATTCCTGCTTTTTGTTCTTGTTTTTCAGGAGTCCTCCTGCTTAGAGGTTTTTTCCCCTTTTGTTCTAAGGGTTTTTTTCCCTCTGGCGCTATTTTCTGAAGGCCACGGTCTGTTCTTGGCGTCTCCATCACCTACAGCACCGTGGCTACCAGAAAGAGTTGCCCCTTTTTGGGCCAAAGCCGAACATCGAAGATCCACGCCACTAGATCTGCAAATTCCAGGCGCAAGCAGCACGTGAGTCGTGACAGATTGCAGCGCCCAACCATTCCGACGTCCTCAAACACCATGGATAATACAGTGGCGGCTGCTGCAGATTCTGATCAATCTCTTTTGACCACGATTCAGCAACAAGCTCAGGAATTGCAACAACTACGCAATGAAAATGCTGCGTTACGACAGGCTTTGGCTCTCCGCACTAGTGATGTTCCGACTATCTCCGCTTCTACCCCTCGTTTCTCCGGCGAACCAACCAAGCTTCGTGAGTTCCTGGATGCATTAACGGTGTACTTCGCCTTCCGACCAACCCAATTCTCCCACGACAGGACCAAGGTGGGTTATCTCATCAGTACCTTATCCAGTCCAGCCTTGGCCTGGGCAACCCCGATGGTGTCATCCAATGACCCAGTTTTGTCGGACTATTCCACCTTTGTGAGTCGCTTCAAACAAATGTTCAGTCGACCTGGATTGGAAGCCTCTGCAGAAGAAGCCTTATGCGACATTCACCAAGGCTCACAAGATGTTCTGCAATATATAACCCGTTTTCGTCAGCTAGCAGCAGAGACCACTTGGGTGGAACGTACTCTGGTAACGTTATTTCGCAGAGGACTCAAAGAAGAAATAAAGGATGAACTAGTACATTCTACCAGAGTGGAAGATCTTCGTGGCCTGATGGATCAAGCACTGTCCATCGAATATCGTCTTCAGGAACGGAGATCGGAGAAGAGAAGGAGTAGAGGGTTCTCCCAGCCAAGTACCTCACGAGCTGGTCTGCAGCGTTCTGAGGAACCTCGCCCTCCTGCTAGAGACGTCGAAGGGGAACCCATGCAGGTAGATACTACCCGAGGTCCGCTCTCCGCCAGCGAGCGAGAAGACAGACGCAAGAAAGGGTTGTGCCTGTACTGTGGTTCTGCTGGTCACATAATTCGAAACTGTCCTGTACGTCCGCCCAGGCCGTCGGGAAACGCCACTTCCCGTCCTCTGTAAGAAGGGAGGGGACGGGATCTACAGCTATACCTTCCATCAGCTCCTTTAATGACAATACAACCTCCTTGTTCATTTTTCCTGTCTTGTTGCAACTTCCTGACGGTCGTCAAGAAGAGACTATGGCATTACTAGATTGTGGTGCTAGTGGAATATACATGGACCAGACGTGGGCTGCTACTCACCAAGTTCCTACACAATCTAAAGAAGTTCCCGAACAGGTGCACACCGTGGATGGATCCTTATTATCCTCTGGTCCAGTGGACACCACTACCCTGATGTTAAGTTTACAGATCGGAAACCATCAAGAACACATCTCTTTTGATCTTATCACGTCCCCCAACCATACCATTATTCTTGGAATTCCGTGGTTCATCAGACATAATCCATATGTGAACTGGGTAACCCGGACAGTTTCCTTGTCTTCGCAATTTTGTCATGAAAACTGTTTTGCTTCCGACAAGTATTGGTCACCGAAAAGATCTATAGTCACTGAAAGTATTACTGGTTCTTCCATTAATACAGTCCAAGGAGTCCCTGAACACTATTTGGAGTTTCAAGATGTGTTTCAAAAACCATCCAAACCTGTGTTACCTCCACATCGAGACTACGATTGTGCTATTCCCTTAGAACCTGGCACAATCGTTCCTTTTGGGAGGATGTATTCCCTCACGGAACCTGAAAAAGAAGTTCTAAAAGAATATCTGGATGACAATGTCCAGAGTGGTCTTATAGTTCCCTCATCTTCTCCGGCCGGGGCTCCTCTCTTTTTTGTACCCAAGAAGACAAAGGATCTTCGTCCTTGCCTGGACTTTCGAGGTCTGAATAAGATAACCATTAAAGACCGTTATCCTTTGCCTCTCATCAGGGACATTCTAGAAGCAGTTAGAGGGGCTCAACGTTTTACTAAACTTGATCTGCGAGGAGCCTATCACCTTTTACGCATAAAAGAAGGAGATGAGTGGAAGACAGCTTTCAGGACCCCATTTGGTCACTTTGAATACAGAGTTATGCCGTTTGGTCTCACTAATGCCCCCGCAATCTTCCAGAGATTTATGGATTCGGTGTTTTCTGACCTTCTGAACCAGACAGTGGTTATTTACCTAGATGATATTCTGATTTATTCCAGAGATCCTGAACTCCATTCGTCCCATGTGAAACAAGTCCTTCAAAGACTCCGGGCACATCAACTATTCTGCAAACCAGAAAAATGTGAGTTCGACAAGACGGAGGTTAAATACCTGGGTTATCATTTAAGTTCCACCGGCATAGCTATGGACCAAGAAAAAGTACAAGCGATTCTAGACTGGCCTTCTCCTTCTTCTATTAAAGAAGCACAATGTTTTTTAGGATTAGCAAACTTTTATCGGCAGTTTATATTGGACTTTGCAAAACAAACTAGCCACATAACACATACCTTAAAGAAGGAGAATTTAACGAAAGGGTTTATCTGGACTGAGGCGGCTGAAACAGCCTTTCAAGGTTTAAAGAAAGCTTTCACACAAGCTCCCATCTTACGGCATCCAGATACCAACAAACAATTTATTGTTGTCACCGACGCTTCTGAAAGAGCCATCGGAGCTGTCTTACTCCAACAACAAGAGGATGATGGTCTTGAACATCCTGTTTTCTATTTGTCTCATATCCTCTCTACAGCAGAACAACATTACTCTGTACTTGAACGGGAATTATTGGCTTTGAAAACAGCCTGCCTAGAGTGGAGACAGTTTCTGATGGGTTCCAAAGAGCCTTTTGAGGTTAGAACAGACCACCGTAACCTACAATGTTTACGAAATTTTGTGTGCCAGAATAGTCGCCAGGCTCGTTGGGCCTTTTTCTTCAGTCAGTATGATTTTTACGTCACCTATATTCCTGGATCTCAAAACATTCTGGCTGATGCTCTGTCTCGTCGTTATCCAGATTGTACTCCTTCTCCATCTCAGTATCTACTGGAACCTAGTAAGATCATTGGAGTGGCTCAATCTTTTCTGGAGGAAGTACAACTGGAATACACCAAACTATCGGACCACGAAGTAGAGAACCTAAGACCTTTGTTGAATAAGAGACAAGAATTCCATTATTATCAGAACTTGATATTCCTCCCTACTGACAGAGTGAAAGAAAAAGCATTACAAATGTGCCATGATTCACCGGTGGCTGGTCATAGAGGCATCAAGGCCACACAAGAACTTCTCTCACGGTTTTTCTGGTGGCCTACCTGGAAGCAGGATGTTGAAAGATATGTTCAGGCTTGTCCTATTTGTGCTCAAGTCAAGATTCCCCGTACCAGACCTGCAGGATTGCTACAGCCCTTGCCTGTTCCGCCAGCTCCATGGCACACCATCTCTACCGATTTCATGTGTTCGCTCCCACCTTCAGCAGGAAACCGGGTTATCATGGTCACTGTGGATTCCTTTACTAAGATGGCTCATTTCACTGCCCTAAAAAGGCTGCCTACATCTCAAGAACTAAGCCAGATATTTATTGATCATATCTTCCGCCTTCATGGACTTCCACATACCATTATATCTGATAGAGGACCCCAGTACATTTCCCGGTTTTGGAGGTATTTCTGTAAGACACTCAATATCAACAGAGCCCTGTCATCGGGGTTCCATCCACAGACCAATGGACAGACCGAGCGTCTGAACCAAGGACTAGAGCAATACCTTCGCTGTTTTTGCAATTCAACCCAAAGCAACTGGAACACTTATCTCCCTATTGCTGAATTTTCCTACAATAATACTGTCCACAGTGCTTCCAAGGTCACTCCTTTTTTCTGCTCTTATGGTTTTCATCCTACCTCCTTTCCTACTTCTCCTCCATCCACCTCTCCTTTGCCCGCTATTACTCACCTCTCCAAACGACTTTTACAGATCCATAGACTAATTCGATCCAATCTGTTACAAACCAAAAGATATACGAAGAAGGCTGCAGACAAGAAACGTGGAACCACTCCAGACTATCACCCGCAAGATAAAGTCTGGCTCTCATCCAAATTCCTACCCTCACGTCTTTCTCTGAACAAGTTCACACCTCGTTACTACGGACCTTTCCGTATTCTTCAGCTGATCAATCCTGTCACTGTCCGTCTTCGCTTACCTCATACTTGGAAGATTCATCCCGTCTTTCATGTTTCCCAGCTCAAACCTTACGTACCTGACCCTTTCTCTCGTCAGTTTCCTTGTCCTCCTCCTGTGTTGGTGAACGATGTTCCTGAATATGAGGTACAGGAAATCTGTGACTCTCGTCTATTTCACAGACGGCTTCAATATCTGATTCATTGGAAGGGTTATCCTCTCAGTGAATGCTCTTGGGAAGATGCATCTTCTGTTCACGCTCCTCTCCTGATTCAACGCTTTCACCGTTTATTTCCTCTCAAACCTGGGCCTTCGGGAGGGGGACCTACTGTCGCGCCGCGTGGTGCGGCGCGAGCCGAATGTTCGGCACAAGCCGGGCGTTCGGCTGGGGCCGCACAGCGCGTTTCTAAAACGCGGCGCGCCCCCAGCCTTTCATGCACTTTTCGAGGCCCCAGGCATTGCATGGGGCCTCGCTCTGTCGTTTTCCACCGCCTTGCTGGGGTCTCCTGACCCCTCTTACCTGTTCTTCTTTCTTCTTTCTTGTCCTCTTTCTTTTCTTCTTTCTGGGGTCTTTTTGTTGTACTTTTTTTATGTCTTCTTCCCTTCCCAGGTTACCTTTCTCTTCCCAGCATTCATTGTTCCCTATTCTCTTTGGTTTCTATTCTGTTTTGTTCTATGTACCTCTCCCTGTCTAATATGGTGTCCTTTTACTTCCTGTGGGTCACTTCCTGTCTTTTGGTATATAAGGGCTGTGTTTTCTTCATTTCCTTGCGCTGCAACACTTTCTGCTCAGATAGTGTCTTCGCTCCTGATTTCCTCGCCTTTTTGGTTCTGGATTTCATCGCTCTGTGTTTCCTGAATTTTGTTCTTTTTGATTCCTGCTTTTTGTTCTTGTTTTTCAGGAGTCCTCCTGCTTAGAGGTTTTTTCCCCTTTTGTTCTAAGGGTTTTTTTCCCTCTGGCGCTATTTTCTGAAGGCCACGGTCTGTTCTTGGCGTCTCCATCACCTACAGCACCGTGGCTACCAGAAAGAGTCGCCCCTTTTTGGGCCAAAGCCGAACATCGAATATCCACGCCACTAGATCTGCAAATTCCAGGCGCAAGCAGCACGTGAGTCGTGACAGAAGGTTGTGACTTGATTGATTTAATCAGAGAACCAGAGCTTTCCATCGAACAAGACTCATAGATGTTTGGCTTTCTGCACTGGTGGAGGGAGTGGTCCTAGGTTTGGAGGCCACCAGGAGGTGTTCCAGGGGAGGTGATATTCCCAAATAGTAACACCCCAGTCTTGTCTGAGTTTAATTTAAGACACTTATTATGCATCCAACTGAGTATATGCACCATGCAGTTGTTGAATGGTTTGGACACTTCTTTGACATTGGACTAGACTGACACTACTTTTTTGTGTTGTCACCATAATAAATAACAGAAAAACCACAAGAGTGGATCAGGTTGGCTAAGGGTGTAACATAGACATCAAAAAGTGTAAGACTTAGAGAAGATCCTTGGGGTATCCCACACAGGAGAGAGAATGGTTCTGAGAGGAAATCTCCAAGTGCAATCATGTGCTCTCTGTCAGACAATAACGAACTTAGGAGGGAAAGTGTCATGTCTTTCATGCCAGTTGATAAGTAGCAAGTGGTTAACAGTATCAAACTCTGCTGACATGTCAAGAAGATTCTAATTTCCTTTTTAGCAGCCACTAAGGCTGACTCAGTGCAGGGTTTAGGTCTAAAACAATATTATGAGAAATCTAAGAGGTGGTGATCATCAAGAAAAGACATAGGGGCTGATTACCAGTTGGGCAATTGAACCGTCACAACTCCAATATGGTGGTGGTGAGACGCCCTCAAGGTGGCAGCCTCACCACCGCTGTATTATGATGTTTCCACCAGGCTGACTAGCGCAAATGTTGTATTATGATATTTCCACCTCTCAGCCTGGTGGAAACAGTGCAGCGGCTATGGCTATGGCAGATAGTGCACATTCCGACAGTGCGGACAGGGGGGCTGGGGTCCTGGCATGACATGGTCATGGGCAGTGCAGGGGCACCCCAACTCTGCCTTTCTGCCAGCCATTTCATGGGGGACCCCACCATGGAAAGGCTGGCAGAAAGGTATGTCATGATCAGCACGGCAGTGCTGAACTCAGCACCGCTGTGGTAGACCACATCTTTGACTGCTGTGAACCCATTGGGATCCCTGGTCCTGGCGAAGGCGGCGGTCTCCTGGTGGTCCGACTTCCAGGATTGTAATCTGCCAGTCAGACTGCCAGGATTGTGGCAGTCTGACTGCCACCACAAGTTTGCCTGTCTTAGGACCGCCAAACTCATAATGAAGCCCATAGTATCCTTGTTCATTGCCTTCTCTAGTATTTTGGCCAGCAGAGAGAGATGTGAGAATGGCTGATAACTCTCCCCATCATGGGGGTCAAGGGAGGTTTTTTTTTAGCAGAGGAAGTATAGAAGCTTTTTTCCATACAGCCGGAGAGTGTCAAGACACCAGTATTTTATTCAACAGTTCACTGAGATAAACTGACACTGTGTTGGAAACCTCATGTAGAAAATGTGGAGGGTAGGGATCAGATGGCGCACCAGATTTGGTGGTTTCAATAAGTTTTGCAACTTTCTCTTGAGAAAGGGGGTAAAAAAAGTGAAGACATTACATGTGGTACAGATTAAGCATTCAAGACCTCTGAAGATATGGCAGTTTGAGTGTGGGCTTCTATAGATGTCACATTTTAGTTAGAGGTAAATTCAATAAAGATAAGCTTTACCTTAGACTCGAAAACATTTTCTAGTTAAATTCACAAGGATTGGTCAGGACTGGTGGTATTATTATTGTTACAGCTAGATAAAATTTGTACTCTTTAAACACTCCTTAGTGGAGTCTTTAGCAATATTAATTCTGTCTGTGAAGTATCTAGATTTTATTTAAATAGTAATAATTAAAGATTTATAGTAATTAATGAGTGATTTATAATTATGTTACTCTTTAGGACAGTAGTCTTTCCTCCACCTTAGCTCCTGGTGTCTACTTTTTTGCTTTACTTTTCTTTAGCTCTGGTGAGTACTAGGGTACAGATGGTTTCATTCTATGGATTTTACAGGGGCTAATTAGGTGACTGCAGAGGCAATCCAGTTAGCAAAGTTAGTAGTCACTGAATCATTATTGATTCCTGACATAGGACTAAGCTCTGAAGGATGTTACTGTAAGAGAGGCTTTGGATTATTGAAGGATGTAAGAGAAGCTCCGGATGAGTGAAGGTCTACAAATTATGTTATAGCATTTACCCTTCCTTGCTAGCTTCCTTTTATTACCACAGGAAAAGGCAGAATTTACCAAAGGGAGACCACCTTGCCTTTCCACAGCTCCCATAGCTGTGGCTTGTCCAGCTGGATATGGCCCAGTGGTCCATCCCAGTCTTAGTGCCAAACATGTCTGAAGTAGAAAATGAGCCTGGTATTTCTCCAAAGTATGATGCATTCTAGGTGCTATAATATCAATAACCCCATAGATGTTAGGTTGATATTTGAAGAAGAATCCAAGCCTGTTGAGAGACATTGGTGAAGGAGTATTTCTTCTCTGAAATGTATGTCCAGAGATACTGAGATGACAAACCTCCCAGGTAAACCTTCCAATAAGTAACTGGACTACAAGGAACTACAAACCCCTAGGGCACTGGAAATATTTAACCCTGCCCTATTTTGAGATGATTCATGTGATGAATTAGTAACTCACAGTGCCAAATCTCAAACTACTACTGAGGCAATACTGACTGTAAACATTGCCAGGTTTCTAGGCAATGCAATGTCATTAAGAAACTTGTTACAGCAACATTTGTTTGAAGACCCCCCTGAAAACGCTCAAGTTTGCATGACATGTTGAAATAGAAACCTCACTGCAACTGGAGACCCCTGACTGTAATGTTAGATTGGGCTAGCACATCTTGCTATTCAATCCATTCATTTAGAGGGCCTATGAACATCAAAAAGCAGTAAATTCTCCTGGCCCTGGGCCCATTTTTAAAACAGGGGAATAATAGCATAGACTAATGCTAGTATGGGTGGGCGATCAATTCTGCTGTGCCAGGAGAGTTTGCAGAGTTTTGCCACTCCGAGTTCTACATGTAACATGGAGTTCAGGCCAAAATCTGTACTTTGCTGTGTAGCAGAGTTTTTTCTCGCACACAGCTTGCTAATAGTAAGTTGGCAAATGCGAGCAAGAACTGGCATCCCCTAGCACGATTTCTGGGTGCTAGGAGGGCACTAGGTGAAATTTTTCCAGCTCGTGAAGCAGCAAAATCAACAAGACAATCAGCACCCACTGGTGTGCTGTGTGGTGCCGTTCGTATGATTTCTCAGCGCAGAACACTAAAAATCAACACAGGCAGCGGAATGTGCTGATTTCTGCCTGCTCACGGAGCTCCGCAGAATCTTGCAGTGTTTTTATGTAATGCAGCGGATTCCCACTTAATGAAACCCTGCAAGTCCTGCCCACCTCTGAATGCTAGTTGGTGTATGATTCCCATAGGACAGGTGTCTTCAAACTGGGGGACGGCCCTCCTGGGGGGGGGTTTAAATGATCACAGATACCAGGCTCCGGCCAAAAAAAGATATGGAGATAAAAGTGCTTTGTTTTAAGCAGAAAACTATTTGTTGCATTTTGAAAAAGGTAACAGAACTTAACTGCAATATTTAAATAAGTCTAGTCATGTTTAAACATTGCCCACTTAAAATAATAATTGTGAAAAAGTCTAAGGAGGGGGCGATGATTTTTGTTCCCCGCTGGGGGGGTGCAGCATTAAAAAGCTGGAAAACCACTACCACAGGAAGCCAACGGAATATGTTTGAGGCAAAACTCCTCAAGTTTTAGGAGATTGTGGCCCTCATTACGTGTTTGGCAGTCTTTTGGTAAGACCGTCACAGTGGCGGCCACCAAAAGACATCCAGTGTTGGCGGTATCCTGCCCGACGTAGTAAGAGTCCACAAAGTATACTGCCTAAAAACAGCCACAAATCCAACACCAACAGGACATAGGAGTACGGGAAAGAGGCGGTTGCATCACCAGCACTGCCACACTGGCAACATTTCACCCACCAGATTACAACCCACAAATCAGTACAGCGGTCCTTCCAAGGTGGAAAACCATTGGCAGTCCGAACCACCGCACGCAGAACTCACTCCTGTCAGAACACACCACCACTTTGGACAGTTCAAATACCCCACGCCTGAGACACACACACACACCAGACACACCTACTCACTGCACTATATAACACCCCCCACACATATACCCACAATCCTTTGCAATCAGAAAAACACACACTGCCAGAGAGGAGCGCACAAACGCAGGACATACCACTGTTATACCCCGCACTGCACCCTTGCACAGAACAAACACCAAAACCCACATCACAATCACCATGTCAAGTCAAAAGCACTTACGCTCCACAGACGATAAGCTGAGGGTCATGGTCGAAGAAATTGTGAGGGTAGAGCCATAACTGTTTGGTGCACAGGTCCAGCAAACGTCCCTTGCCAGGAAAATTGAGTTATGGCAGAGAATTGTCAACAGAGTCAACTCAGTGGGCAACAACCTCAGGAAGACGTGTAACAACCTATGGGGAAGGTGCGTTCCATGGCATCACAAAACCAGATAGCTATTCACAAGACTGGTGGTGGGCCACCACCACCTCCCCCAGAGTTCGCATTGTGGGAGGAGACGGTCTTGGCAATCCTCATCCTGAGGGCCTGACTGGAATATCCGGAAGAGTGGAGTCTGGTAAGTAACCATCACTCATCTGGCACTGAGTACACCTGTACAGCATACCCCTCAACACCCTATCACTCCCCAAGTCACCCCATCTACAACCACACCTCACACCCAATCACCTAATACCCCTCCCCTGCATGGCACACCATCACCATGCCACAATGCCCACACAGTCCCACCCAAGTACACAGATATCACTGCTAAAAACAATCACTACAACTCCCACAAAGCACCTGTTCATCCACATCAATACCTGCTAGCAGCACTGCATAGTACGACTCCTGCATGTACAAACATTACACCCCCTCACCAACTGGATTCTTAGAATGAGGACCAACTCATGGCAATGACAGGCCCCAGTGATGAATATGCCTCAGGATGCATTGGCAGTGACGATTTACCTGACCCATCAGGCACAACTGGTCAGTCTACCACTCTGAGCCTCACCCTGCCGACATCCATCCCCCCTACCTCGTGGCCACCCCCTCATCCCCAAACCTGTGTCACAAGGGCTGGTCAATCAGTTGTGTGCCCCACAGTACAATGACCAGAGTCTAACCCACAAAGACAAGACAATGAAGGTCCTGGTGATGCTGGGATTGGGCACAACGTGCCTGTGGCACAGACACATGGGGGCAGGGGCAGGGGCATAGGAGGGCACCTGTTGGCCAGAGAACGGGGCAATCAAGGGACTCGACTGACCAGGAGGCCATCTCCCAAGTCCTGGGTGCATACCAGCAATCCTAGGACAAGATGGGCCAAATTCACACCTTCTTGGGGAAAAACCAAAAGCTGCAAGGGAATACCATCAGGAGGCCATGCAGCAGTGGCAGGCACTCAGTGCCTCTATGGCCACCATTGCAGGGGTGCTGAGGGACCTTCCCAACATCCTTCTTCCCACCGCTACCCACCAGCAGGCCCCTTCCATTGGCACCTCCTTACCGGAGCCATCTACATCAGTGGAGCCAGTGGACTGGAGGCCCTTCCAGGATACCCACAGACAACTGACACCCCTCCCTCTGTAGCTGACGAACCATCCCGCAAACGTGGTCGTCCATCAGGGAATCCAGCTGGAGCAGATGCTAAGACCAATACCACTGTGAGGAAGTGAACCTCTCCTGAGCATTACCCCTTGTGTGCCACTGACACACCCTGTTGACTGTTCAATGTCATCTCTCATCTTTTCCAATGGCCCTTGGACAATGGACCTGTACTACCTACAGCTAGGCCCTCTACTCTGATGAAAACATCCACTGTGACCCCACTCATAAACTGTAGGACAATATATGCACAATAAACACTGTAGAGCACAGCATATGCATTTTTGTCTTTATTGTATGATGTGGAAATGTCAGCAAACTGAAATGTCATGTGTCGTAACACCCATCAACCTACAGCCAGTGCAACTCACAGTAAAGGGAGACATCCACCCAAGGGAACACAGGGCACCAGAGATGTCACATCAGACTTCTCAAGGAGTCCAACTACACACCATAGTAGATCCGATATCCAATATGTCAAAAGGACATCTCAGGGACACAAATCAGTATGTGAGCCATGGTGCCACCCTATGCACATATGGAGTAATTTGTAGCAGTGTCCCTTGTGCCTTGGTAAGGAAACAGGGCACAACACATTACACCTCAACATCAAGAAACACAAGAATGACATAACAAAAAACCTGTAGCTGACATCTGGAATGGGCTCAACACAAGACCTCTGACAGTTAGCAGACCCAACTTGCGATGAAAGGCTCAGGCAACAGGTAGGATGTGAAAGGAAATGCTGTACAGAACCCATGGCTTGACTCACTTCTGAACAGGAGATGACATGACACATAGCACCCCATAGGAGTGTCCTCAGTAGATGTCAAACTAGAAACCTACATATGGTATAAATGGCAGTGTTTAGACTAGTGACAATGATCCTGACATTAACTCAGTTGTCTATCAGCACCCACATATGGGAAGTGTCAAAGTGACATCCCCACTGAGATACCGGGCCAGGAGGGGCTGTCTATTGTATCCAAGTGCAAATATTTCACCTGCTACATTACACACACAACATACCCGTATGTCATTGGAAGTACTGATTGATCATTTCTGTCCTAGACTCTGCTGCACCATCATCATCCACCTCCTCATCACTTTCCATGTGTCCATCACGACCCACTGGTCCAGCGGCCATCTCCTCATCTGACAGTAATGGGATTTGACGTCTGAGGGCCAGATTGTGGAGCATACAGCATGCAACAATGATCTGGCAAACCTTTTGGGGACTGTAGAGGAGGGCACCTCCCGAGACATGGAAACACCGGAATCTTGCCTTGAGTAGGCCAAAAGTCCTTTCTATCATAAGCCTCATTGTAGGAAGTTGGCTCTGTATGTGCTATTTCAAAGTAAGGAATAGCATGCACAGAGTCCAAGGGTTCCCCTTAGAGGTAAGATAGTGGCAAAAAGAGATAATACTAATGCTCTATTTTGTGGTAGTGTGGTCGAGCAGTAGGCTTATCCAAGGAGTAGTGTTAAGCATTTGTTGTACATACACATAGACAATAAATGAGGTACACACACTCAGAGACAAATCCAGCCAATAGGTTTTTATATAGAAAAATATCTTTTCTTAGTTTATTTTAAGAACCACAGGTTCAAATTCTACATGTAATATCTCATTCGAAAGGTATTGCAGGTAAGTACTTTAGGAACTTCAAATCATAAAAATTGCATGTATACTTTACAAGTTATTGACAAATAGCTGTTTTAAAAGTGGACACAGTGCAATTTTCACAGTTCCTGGGGGAGGTAAGTTTTTGTTAGTTTTACCAGGTAAGTAAGACACTTACAGGGCTTAGTTCTTGGTCCAAGGTAGCCCACCGTTGGGGGTTCAGAGCAACCCCAAAGTCACCACACCAGCAGCTCAGGGCCGGTCAGGTGCAGAGTTCGAAGTGGTGCCCAAAACACATAGGCTAGAATGGAGAGAAGGGGGTGCCCCGGTTCCGGTCTGTTTGCAGGTAAGTACCCGCGTCTTCGGAGGGCAGACCAGGGGGGTTTTGTAGGGCACCGGGGGGGACACAAGTCCACACAGAAATTTCACCCTCAGCGGCGCGGGGGCGGCCGGGTGCAGTGTAGAAACAAGCGTCGGGTTTTCAATGTTAGTCTATGAGAGATCTCGGGATCTCTTCAGCGCTGCAGGCAGGCAAGGGGGGGGGTTCCTCGGGGAAACCTCCACTTGGTCAAGGGAGAGGGACTCCTGGGGGTCACTCCTCCAGTGAAAGTTCGGTCCTTCAGGTCCTGGGGGCTGCGGGTGCAGGGTCTCTCCCAGGTGTCGGGACTTAGGATTCAAAGAGTCGCGGTCAGGGGAAGCCTCGGGATTCCCTCTGCAGGCGGCGCTGTGGGGGCTCAGGGGGGACAGGTTTTGGTACTCACAGTATCAGAGTAGTCCTGGGGTCCCTCCTGAGGCGTCGGATCTCCACCAGCCGAGTCGGGGTCGCCGGGTGCAGTGTTGCAAGTCTCACGCTTCTTGCGGGGAGCTTGCAGGGTTCTTTAAAGCTGCTGGAAACAAAGTTGCAGCTTTTCTTGGAGCAGGTCCGCTGTCCTCGGGAGTTTCTTGTCTTTTCGAAGCAGGGGCAGTCCTCAGAGGAGGTCGAGGTCGCTGGTCCCTTTGGAAGGCGTCGCTGGAGCAGGATCTTTGGAAGGCAGGAGACAGGCCGGTGAGTTTCTGGAGCCAAGGCAGTTGTCGTCTTCTGGTCTTCCGCTGCAGGGGTTTTCAGCTAGGCAGTCCTTCTTCTTGTAGTTGCAGGAATCTAATTTTCTAGGGTTCAGGGTAGCCCTTAAATACTAAATTTAAGGGCGTGTTTAGGTCTGGGGGGTTAGTAGCCAATGGCTACTAGCCCTGAGGGTGGGTACACCCTCTTTGTGCCTCCTCCCAAGGGGAGGGGGTCACAATCCTAACCCTATTGGGGGAATCCTCCATCTGCAAGATGGAGGATTTCTAAAAGTTAGAGTCACTTCAGCTCAGGACACCTTAGGGGCTGTCCTGACTGGCCAGTGACTCCTCCTTGTTGCTTTCTTTGTTCCCTCCAGCCTTGCCGCCAAAAGTGGGGGCCGTGGCCGGAGGGGGCGGGCAACTCCACTAAGCTGGAGTGCCCTGCTGGGCTGTGACAAAGGGGTGAGCCTTTGAGGCTCACCGCCAGGTGTCACAGTTCCTGCCTGGGGGAGGTGTTAGCATCTCCACCCAGTGCAGGCTTTGTTACTGGCCTCAGAGTGACAAAGGCACTCTCCCCATGGGGCCAGCAACATGTCTCTGGTGTGGCAGGCTGCTGGAACTAGTCAGCCTACACAGACAGTCGGTTAAGTTTCAGGGGGCACCTCTAAGGTGCCCTCTGTGGTTTATTTTACAATAAAATGTACACTGGCATCAGTGTGCATTTATTGTGCTGAGAAGTTTGATACCAAACTTCCCAGTTTTCAGTGTAGCCATTATGGTGCTGTGGAGTTCGTGTAAAACAGACTCCCAGACCATATACTCTTATGGCTACCCTGTACTTACAATGTCTAAGGTTTTGCTTAGACACTGTAGGGGCACAGTGCTCATGCACTGGTACCCTCACCTATGGTATAGTGCACCCTGCCTTAGGGCTGTAAGGCCTGCTAGAGGGGTGTCTTACCTATACTGCATAGGCAGTGAGAGGCTGGCATGGCACCCTGAGGGGAGTGCCATGTCGACTTACTCATTTTGTTCTCACCAGCACACACAGGCTTGTAAGCAGTGTGTCTGTGCTGAGTGAGGGGTCTCTAGGGTGGCATAATACATGCTACAGCCCTTAGAGACCTTCCTTGGCATCAGGGCCCTTGGTACTAGAAGTACCAGTTACAAGGGACTTATCTGAATGCCAGGGTGTGCCAATTGTGGCTACAATGGTACTTTTTAGGTGAAGGAACACTGGTGCTGGGGCCTGGTTAGCAGGGTCCCAGCACTCTTCTTAGTCAAGTCAGCATCAGTATCAGGCAAAAAGTGGGGGGTAACTGCAACAGGGAGCCATTTCTTTACACAAGCCCCCCCCAGCCTACAGGCCAGGAGACTCAGCCCAAGCTGGGAGAGTCTTCCTAGTCTGTCAGGCGAGGAAGAGTAGGAGAAATAGGCTGGTTAGTTGCAGGGCCTACTCTGCCTTACATCCTTCTGTTCAGGTCATTCCCTTTGGGGAACTGACCCACTTCCACAGTGATAGGACCTAGTCTGAATTGCCTCTTGTCTGCCTCTTCAATGTCTCCACCCATTCTTTTTATTTTGGGTGTAGAGGTATCCACCTCTGCTAATCTTATCTTGGCCAGGGTTACCCCTAGCTTACCCATAGAGGTTACCCAGAGCTGGAGTAACCCCACCATGACCAATAGGGTCAGGGGGCCTAACTTGCTATTTGGCATGGGGTCAGACCACCATGCTAAGGATAGTGCAGCCATAAAGGCTAACACCCAGCAGAGGCCACTGACAGCTGTCAGTGCCCAGAACCACACCTTTAGCTCTTCACCTAAAAGGGAAGGGGCTAAGTTACAGGCTTCTTTGGGTTCAGGTTGCCTGTCTGCTGTATTGGAGTGGGGGGTTACCACATCTTGTAGTAAACACCCTTCTTCCACTCTTTCTTCTGTTAGCTGAGGAGCCACCCACTCAGGTTTAACAGTTGCCTGACTCGCCAGGACTTCTTGTGGGTCAGGTTGGACTTTATCAGGGCCATTTTTGGAGTTCTCCCCTCCTGGAGCAGAATCTCCTTGGCTTGCTGTAACCTTGGCTAAAGGTTGTCCACCCCTCCTACTCTGTTTTCTTTTCTTCTTTTTCTGGGGCCTGCTTGCATTTACTGCAGAGGCAGGACTTCCAGAATCCTTGGGAGAGGACTGGCACTGGACCAGTTCCTCTCTTGAGCTCTGACTAACCTCTGGGTAGTCATTTCCAAGGAGACAATCAAGGGGGAGGTCTGTACTGACTACTACCCTTCTCCAGCTAAGAGTGCCACCCACTTCTATGGGCACTAAAGCCACAGGCCTCTTAGTGACCCTGTCTAGGCTAACTCTTACCCTGGCAGTCTCACCTGGGATGTACTGGTTTGAGAGCACCAGCCTGTCATGCACAATAGTGTGACTGGCACAAGTGTCCCTCAGGGCAGTGGTTGGGATTCCATTCACCAGTAGGTGGTGGAAGTGTCTACTTCCCTCTGGAATCTCCAACTCACCTGTTGGGCCCTGTTTCCAGTTGAAGGCTATGAAGACCTCCTCATCTGAGGAGTCATCTCCCATGGCTACACTGGTTACCCCTGGAATTTTGTTCTGGGGTTTGTTTTTGGGACAAGAAGTGTCCTTGGTGTGGTGCCCAGACTGTTTACAGTTGTGGCACCATGCCTTAGTGGCATCCCAGTTCTTACCCTGGTACCCACCTTTGTTTTGGGTTGTGTCTTGGGGCCCACCCACCTGTTCTGGTTTTTGGGGGCCTACAGAGGACTCTTTTTCTTTGTTTCTAGTGTCACCCACTTTCTCCTGGGGAGTTTTTGTAACCCCTTTCTTTTGGTCACCCCCAGTGGAAGTTTTGGTTACCCTAGTCTTGACCCAGTGGTCTGCCTTCTTTCCCAATTCTTGGGGAGAAATTGGACCTAGGTCTACCAGATACTGATGCAACTTTTCATTGAAGCAGTTACTTAAAATGTGTTCTTTCATAAACAAATTATAAAGCCCAACATAGTCACACACTTCATTTCCAGTTAACCAACCATCTAGTGTTTTTACTGAGTAGTCTACAAAATCAACCCAGGTCTGGCTCGAGGATTTTTGAGCCCCCCTGAATCTAATTCTATACTCCTCAGTGGAGAATCCAAAGCCCTCAATCAGGGTACCCTTCATGAGGTCATAAGATTCTGCATCTTTTCCAGAGAGTGTGAGGAGTCTATCCCTACACTTTCCAGTGAACATTTCCCAAAGGAGAGCACCCCAGTGAGATCTGTTTACTTTTCTGGTTACACAAGCCCTCTCAAAAGCTGTGAACCATTTGGTGATGTCATCACCATCTTCATATTTTGTTACAATCCCTTTGGGGATTTTTAGGATGTCAGGAGAATCTCTGACCCTATTTAAGTTGCTGCCACCATCGATGGGACCTAGGCCCATCTCTTTTCTTTCCCTTTCTATGGCTAGGAGCTGCTTTTCCAAAGCCAATCTTTTGACCATCCTGGCTAACAGGGGGTCATCTTCACTGGAGTTATCCTCAGTGATTTCAGAGGTGTTGGTCTCTCCTGTGAGGGAACCAGCATCTCTGACTATTATTTTTGGAGTCAGGGTTTGAGGGACCCTGTTCTCCCTAGATAGGACTGGTAGGGGGGAATTTTCCTCCTGGTCACTATCCTCTTCCTCTGAGTTGCCACCCTCAGAGGGGTTGGCCTTTTCAAACTCTGCCAAAAGCTCCTGGAGCTGTATTTTGGTAGGTTTGGGGCCCATTGTTATTTTCTTTATTTTACAGAGTGACCTTAGCTCCCTCATCTTAAGATGGAGGTAAGGTGTGGTGTCGAGTTCCACCACAGTCACATCTGTGCTAGACATTTTGCTTCTAAAAGTTGGAATACTTTTTAAGAATCTACAACTGGTTCTAGAATCTAATTCAAACTTTTACAAACTTTTAAACTCTAAAAGAAATGCTAAACAGGATCTAACACAAGGCCCTAGCAGGTCTTTTAAGAATTTAGAAAACTTTTCAAATTGCAAAAATCAATTTCTAATGACAATTTTGGAATTTGTCGTGTGATCAGGTATTGGCTGAGTAGTCCAGCAAATGCAAAGTCTTGTACCCCACCGCTGATCCACCAATGTAGGAAGTTGGCTCTGTATGTGCTATTTCAAAGTAAGGAATAGCATGCACAGAGTCCAAGGGTTCCCCTTAGAGGTAAGATAGTGGCAAAAAGAGATAATACTAATGCTCTATTTTGTGGTAGTGTGGTCGAGCAGTAGGCTTATCCAAGGAGTAGTGTTAAGCATTTGTTGTACATACACATAGACAATAAATGAGGTACACACACTCAGAGACAAATCCAGCCAATAGGTTTTTATATAGAAAAATATATTTTCTTAGTTTATTTTAAGAACCACAGGTTCAAATTCTACATGTAATATCTCATTCGAAAGGTATTGCAGGTAAGTACTTTAGGAACTTCAAATCATAAAAATTGCATGTATACTTTACAAGTTATTGACAAATAGCTGTTTTAAAAGTGGACACTTAGTGCAATTTTCACAGTTCCTGGGGGAGGTAAGTTTTTGTTAGTTTTACCAGGTAAGTAAGACACTTACAGGGCTTAGTTCTTGGTCCAAGGTAGCCCACCGTTGGGGGTTCAGAGCAACCCCAAAGTCACCACACCAGCAGCTCAGGGCCGGTCAGGTGCAGAGTTCGAAGTGGTGCCCAAAACACATAGGCTAGAATGGAGAGAAGGGGGTGCCCCGGTTCTGGTCTGTTTGCAGGTAAGTACCCGCGTCTTCGGAGGGCAGACCAGGGGGGTTTTGTAGGGCACCGGGGGGGACACAAGTCCACACAGAAATTTCACCCTCAGCGGCGCGGGGGCGGCCGGGTGCAGTGTAGAAACAAGCGTCGGGTTTTCAATGTTAGTCTATGAGAGATCTCGGGATCTCTTCAGCGCTGCAGGCAGGCAAGGGGGGGGGTTCCTCGGGGAAACCTCCACTTGGTCAAGGGAGAGGGACTCCTGGGGGTCACTCCTCCAGTGAAAGTTCGGTCCTTCAGGTCCTGGGGGCTGCGGGTGCAGGGTCTCTCCCAGGTGTCGGGACTTAGGATTCAAAGAGTCGCGGTCAGGGGAAGCCTCGGGATTCCCTCTGCAGGCGGCGCTGTGGGGGCTCAGGGGGGACAGGTTTTGGTACTCACAGTATCAGAGTAGTCCTGGGGTCCCTCCTGAGGCGTCGGATCTCCACCAGCCGAGTCGGGGTCGCCGGGTGCAGTGTTGCAAGTCTCACGCTTCTTGCGGGGAGCTTGCAGGGTTCTTTAAAGCTGCTGGAAACAAAGTTGCAGCTTTTCTTGGAGCAGGTCCGCTGTCCTCGGGAGTTTCTTGTCTTTTCGAAGCAGGGGCAGTCCTCAGAGGAGGTCGAGGTCGCTGGTCCCTTTGGAAGGCGTCGCTGGAGCAGGATCTTTGGAAGGCAGGAGACAGGCCGGTGAGTTTCTGGAGCCAAGGCAGTTGTCGTCTTCTGGTCTTCCGCTGCAGGGGTTTTCAGCTAGGCAGTCCTTCTTCTTGTAGTTGCAGGAATCTAATTTTCTAGGGTTCAGGGTAGCCCTTAAATACTAAATTTAAGGGCGTGTTTAGGTCTGGGGGGTTAGTAGCCAATGGCTACTAGCCCTGAGGGTGGGTACACCCTCTTTGTGCCTCCTCCCAAGGGGAGGGGGTCACAATCCTAACCCTATTGGGGGAATCCTCCATCTGCAAGATGGAGGATTTCTAAAAGTTAGAGTCACTTCAGCTCAGGACACCTTAGGGGCTGTCCTGACTGGCCAGTGACTCCTCCTTGTTGCTTTCTTTGTTCCCTCCAGCCTTGCCGCCAAAAGTGGGGGCCGTGGCCGGAGGGGGCGGGCAACTCCACTAAGCTGGAGTGCCCTGCTGGGCTGTGACAAAGGGGTGAGCCTTTGAGGCTCACCGCCAGGTGTCACAGTTCCTGCCTGGGGGAGGTGTTAGCATCTCCACCCAGTGCAGGCTTTGTTACTGGCCTCAGAGTGACAAAGGCACTCTCCCCATGGGGCCAGCAACATGTCTCTGGTGTGGCAGGCTGCTGGAACTAGTCAGCCTACACAGACAGTCGGTTAAGTTTCAGGGGGCACCTCTAAGGTGCCCTCTGTGGTGTATTTTACAATAAAATGTACACTGGCATCAGTGTGCATTTATTGTGCTGAGAAGTTTGATACCAAACTTCCCAGTTTTCAGTGTAGCCATTATGGTGCTGTGGAGTTCGTGTAAAACAGACTCCCAGACCATATACTCTTATGGCTACCCTGTACTTACAATGTCTAAGGTTTTGCTTAGACACTGTAGGGGCACAGTGCTCATGCACTGGTACCCTCACCTATGGTATAGTGCACCCTGCCTTAGGGCTGTAAGGCCTGCTAGAGGGGTGTCTTACCTATACTGCATAGGCAGTGAGAGGCTGGCATGGCACCCTGAGGGGAGTGCCATGTCGACTTACTCATTTTGTTCTCACCAGCACACACAGGCTTGTAAGCAGTGTGTCTGTGCTGAGTGAGGGGTCTCTAGGGTGGCATAATACATGCTACAGCCCTTAGAGACCTTCCTTGGCATCAGGGCCCTTGGTACTAGAAGTACCAGTTACAAGGGACTTATCTGAATGCCAGGGTGTGCCAATTGTGGCTACAATGGTACTTTTTAGGTGAAGGAACACTGGTGCTGGGGCCTGGTTAGCAGGGTCCCAGCACTCTTCTTAGTCAAGTCAGCATCAGTATCAGGCAAAAAGTGGGGGGTAACTGCAACAGGGAGCCATTTCTTTACACTCATCCTGTCGTGGGCCTCATTATAACGTGTCTCGGCATACGTGGTACCTCACTGGTGTCAACAGCCAAGGAAGGTTACGATATCCTGAGTCGCCTGTATGAATAAAGACAGGACCAGTTGGTAACCAAGGACAGGCACAGAACGTAGTGTTGACAGGTGCAACAACAGAGACACATATCCACACTGATACCTACCAATGAGCCAAGCCCTCTCTCTTTGTAGATATGCCATCATGAGTGGGACAGTGCTGTCCTCAATATGTCGGCATCATGGACAGATCACGGAAACTTGCCAGTCACTTGGGAGATGTACTGGTCCGCCAAACACATCACCTGCATGTTAATGGAGTGAAAGTTTTTCTGGTTATGATAGACCTGTTTGTTGACCCTTGGAGGAATGAAAGCAATATGTGTGCCATCAATTGCACCAATCATGTGAGGGATGTGTCAGCTCATAGCAGTCAGTCTTCACAGTGGGCAGATATGCAGGTTGGGGAACCTGATGTAACTGTCCAGGTAATTGAGGAAAGCTGACAGTACATCCCACAACATGATGCTGAACATGGGCTGTGACATCCCTGCAGCCAAGCCCACTGTGACCTGAAAGGACTCTGTGGCAAGAAAGTGGAGCACCGAAATTCTAGGACCATGGGAGGGATGGCATAGGGATTTCGGATGGCAGGCAGTAGATCAGGCTCCAACTGAGTACAGAGCTCCATGATGTTGACACACTTCAGATGATATGTCTGCATGATGTGTCTCTCTTCCATTGTGGCGATGTCGACTAATGAACAGTACACAGGTGTATTTCTCCTCCTCCTCATTACATTTTATCTAGAATGTATAGGAGAAAATGTAGCATGTGATGAGCACTACCAACATGTTAACAGGTCTAAGTTTCGTGCCGCACACTAAACAATGCAGACATGCCTGAACGGGTGAGTTACTTCATTGTGTATGCAGGAGTGCCATTAATGCCATGCGTGCTGCCCATTGATGGCCCTGTACATTGTGCCATCCAATCCATGTGTTATGTTCCATGTCGTGTGCACGCATGTGTCCCACACGGACCATACATGTAGATATGACAGTGATCTAGGGTGCAACACCAACCATGGTGCAGCATGTAGGAGCAAATGCACTTCAGGTGACATCCGTGTTCAATGTCACATGTATGTGCCCATGATGTATACACATGGGCCTGTGCAGAATCATGGGCATTTCACTCTCATGACTCTTACATTTTATGGAAAATCCAATTACCTGTAAGTAAATGGCTGCTGCCTGTCCTGCAGCACAAGATAGTTGGAAGTGATGCAAGTCCGCCGGCGTATGCCGTCATGGCGGTAGGCAGTCGCAACCTCCGTGCAACTTCTCGTTAGTTAACATTGCTGCCTATGGGGGACCGGGACCAAAGAGGATCACCACCGGCGGTGACGGTCCTGTATGCAGTGGCCGTGACAGCCACATTCTGCCGCCTTGCTCACTTGACTCCTGAAACCCCTGCAAACAACTCCTCCACTATGTGAGCTGCTGTGTACTGTCTCTGGGAGCCATCATGCCACGTCCTACAAGTGATAGGGCCCCAGCCTTCACCCAAGAAGAACTGGAGACACTGGTGGAAGGGGTCCTACCCCTGTATGGACAGATGTATGGGGCCCCAGAGGTTCAGGTGAGCCCCATGCCATTGTTGTGTGTGTAGGTGTGTGTGTCGTAGTGAGTGATGTAGGCATACCAGCTACGGAGTGCATGCATGCTGGGGGCATGGATATGTGGAGTGTGACTCATTTGGATTGATGTGGATGGCGATGTGATGTGTCTTGTGTTTGTAATCCACTGCTGTCAATGTTGTGCCACTTCTAATCACGGTTTCCTCCTGTCTGTGTCACCCATCCAGGTCAGCACCCATCAGAAGAAGGGGATATGGTGGTCCATCACCAAGCAAGTGCAGACTCTGGGGGTCTGTAGCTGGTGGAGCACCTATTGCAGAAAGCGTTGGGAGGACCTGAGACGCTGGGCTTGGAGGATCGCGGAGGCCCAGCTGGGGATGTCCTCCCAATGAGGGAGGGGTGCACGTCGGACCCTGACCCCCCTAATGCCCCGCATTTTGGTTGTGGCCTACCCTGATGGGTACCTAAGGGCAGCACAGCAGCCACAAGGGGATGAGTACTGACTGTAATCTTGCAGTTGACAGGGTTTTAGTGTGTTTGGGTGGCTTGATTCTGCCATACTGTGAATGTGGACAATGGTAGCCACATAACTACAATGGGTATCAGTGACCCTGCCAGGGTACCCATGTT
Organism: Pleurodeles waltl; assembly: GCF_031143425.1. Lineage (NCBI taxonomy): Eukaryota > Metazoa > Chordata > Amphibia > Caudata > Salamandridae > Pleurodeles > Pleurodeles waltl. The sequence continues at coordinate 1,634,862,774 of NC_090445.1, forward strand.
TATATGTGACAAGACAATGCTGTCAGCGGAGTGCACTCCAAAAGTAACCTTGTTTGGGGCTGTTTTGATCACATATGCATTGTGCCTGAGCAGTTCCCAACATTGTCATCAGGTTATCAGAGCTGTAAATGCAGATCCACATGTGTTGGTCTTCTACTGGAACAGAGTATGTATTGGTTTGGTATAGGTTCAGCCATTGACTGTAAGTGGGTGTTCTTCCACATTTCCACCACAAGAAGGCCCTCAATGAGACAGGAGTACTGGCCTAATAGCTGACTATGCAATCATATGTCACCTTCAGTGTTTAGGGATGTACAGGGACACAACAAAGGGGTACTGCTAAATGATCTTACATGATAGCAGATTGTACAACAAGTGCAGCTCTTGTAGATATCAGTGTGTGAACATGGCCTTACAACAGTGGGTTGGTACTAGATGTGGTGAGTGCCCAGGGAGGTCACTGAAGTGAAAACTTTGTGAATCCATGTGAAATTACATTTCCTCCTGCCAAAACCCTGTTGTGATGCAGTGTTACTGCATTTTCATGTCCATCTTCCTACTTGTGTGCACATCTGATGTGACATGTCCATTACAGCTTTGCATGATGAAATAGGTATTGGCAGACTTGGAGTGCAATTGCAATGGTATGCCCTGACATGTGATATAATGTGTGATATGTACATGTACATATGAGTTAATGCGACTTAGGTTTTGACCATTTCCCTACCAATCTTTCTCTTTCCCATCCCTGTCTTTCTCTCCCTTTGTGTGCATCAGCATCATCTGGTGAAGGGGAAGGGGCACTGGCGAGTTGGGAAGCCACAGCCCACGGGACTCATGAGGCTGAATCCTGTGAGGCTGAGGGACCCAGTGGGACAAGGGACGAGGGGAGTGCCTTGGGGAGACCAAATCATTAACATCATCCTCAGAATCTTACTCCAGTGGACAGTCCCTGGCAGTGATGGGCCCATCTGGGATCACCCCAGCACCATCTTGTTCGCCACCCACCTTACTAGCACTGCCCTCCCTTTAGGTCTCCACCCAGTTGCTCGTGCCTCCTCACCCAAGGGGGTGGTGGTTTCCTTTGCTGCAGGCACCTCTGCCCCTGTCCCAGTCAGCCATGCTGCCCTCAGTGAGGAGGCTATTGACCTCCTGAGGTCCTTCTCTGTGGGTCAGACCACCATCATGAATGCCATCCAGGGACTGGCAGCTCAAGTGCAACAGAGCAATGCATTCCTGGAAGGCATTCACGGCTCCCTGTCTGGTCTGCAGAGATCCTTTCAGGCTCTGGCCTCCTCCCTGACAGCAGCCAGTGTCCCTTTGTCTACCGCCCCCCTCCACCTACCTCTTCCCAACCCCAATCCCCTCTTCCCATACCCATCCAGAGCACACCTTCACACATGCAGGCATCCACTCCAACAGACATGGTTGCACATGACAAACACAAGCACCACAAGACCCACCACCGGCATGCACACAGACAACACACACCTGCAGACATGACAACATCCACTCCCTGACCGGACTCCCCCACGACACCCTCCATCACAGCCACCACACCACTCACACCTGCTAGCACTACATCAATACTCCCTGATCCAGCCACTGCTCCGATCTTACCCAGTCACCACAATAGCTGATCCACAGTCATCCACCTCAGTCACCATATCCACACTCACCACAACCACCGACACCCCCACATGCAGCGCATCCACCATACCTGCAGCCACCACCCCAACAAACAGTTACCTATCCATCATGGCCATTCCCAGCACCTCCTCCCTGCCTCCTCAAAAGACACCTAAAAGCCTGCACTCACTACCCCACAGCACACACATGCATACCATTCACACACTTGCACCTAAGACACACACAAGGACACATCTGACAACCACCACTCCCAAACGCTTTTCCCATGACTGCCCTTGTGTACCTAAAAAAAGTTTCCTTTTTTAGTTGACCCAGTCCCCTGCCCCTCTCCCGCCCCATGAGTCCCCAAAGCACCTGGTGTCCCTGGTAAAGTCCTGCCCTTCCACCTCTGCCTCCTCCCATGCCCCCGGTGTATCAAATGCTCCTCCCCCTGCAAAGAAATCAATCCCACACAAATCCAGAGTTCTCCCTCCCAAAGTTAAGCTAAAGACTCTCCCAACCCAAACCCAGGAACCCCCCCTCCCAACCCAAACCCCTGGCAACTACCACACCCTCACCCCTGAGGTGCCTGCCTGCCCCTTGATGCCCCTACCATGTGGAGGTATATTTTGCAGTCCGGAGCCAAGTTGGGGCATATGTACGCTGCCATATGTGCCATGGGCACACACGGACATGGACTGGCCCATGTCCTTTTACTTGTATACAGTTATTCATTTTATATATGTTCATATTTAATAGATCATGTCCAACATATTGCTGGTGTTGATGATGACATGCTTGCCTTGCCTTTCTTTCTACATGTCTGTTTGCTGTTTGTGGACTTTGGTTTGTGTGTGTGAGTTGTATGTGTTGTTTGTACTAGCTGCGTTGCCTGGTATGCATGTGTGTGAGGCCCTGCCAATGGTCCTGATGTTAGAGATGTGTTTTGTGTGAGTGTTATGATTGTGTGGTTCCATGCATGCGTGTTGCTTAGTTGTGCATTCTGCGTGGTGTGATGGGTTGTGGTGCTGTTGTTTGCCATTGTGTGGTTGTTGTGTTAGCATCCATGTATGTAGGTATGGCTTTCTCATCTGCGTTGTGTGCTGTGTGGGCGTGGTGTGTTATTTGGTACGTTGTGTGGATGTGTGCCTGTGCTGACTGGTTTTGAGTCGCCTATGAGTGTTGTTGTGGGTATGTGTTGTCATGTGTAGGTGTGCAGTGCTATGTCGTGGACCACATTTGTGTATCTGTGGTTGTGTTGGTGTGTGACTCTGGTGTTGTTTGCATGTGTGTTGGTGTGTGGTGGTCATGTGTGTGTGCGGGGAGGTGTGTGTCTGATACGTGTGTATTGTGCTTGATGTGTGTATAGCACATGTGTGTGTGTGTTTTGTGTGTGGGCATGTATGTGTGTGTGTGTTGGTATGGGTGTGTGTGTGCGTGTGTGTGGGTCACTATCTGTCCTGGCTGTGTGTGTTGTGTGTGCGTATGTTCTAATGGCTTTCCCTCCAGTGTGTGCTAGGTGTGTGTACTTATGGTTGTTGTCCTCTTTGTCAGCGCTGGTTCGGGAGATGCAGTGCGAGCAGGAGCATTGGGAAAACGTTGAGTTCTGGTTACATGGCAGCTCCGGATGTGTCTGTTTTCATGAAGGTGAGTGTCCCCTTTTATGTGGTTCGTTTCCTCCAGGGTTTTGGTGGCAGGCGATCGCGGTAGAAACCCTGGGGGTGTGCAACCTCGTAATATGCTCAGTGAAACATTCGTCCCCGCCGGGCTGGAGATGCCTGCCGTCCAAGGCAGTCCATCTGGACTGGTGGTACTGGGGGGGAATCGGCTATGTTCGGTTCAGAAGACCGCCATGGTCATAATATGGTGGTCTTCTCAGCCGGGCCGGCAGCAGTGCGGCCGCCACCGTGGTGGTCCTTGGTCCGCCAAACTCTCAATGAGGGCCTTTGTAATGACAGGTTGAACTGTGCAATCTTCCCTACTGTGTATTAAACAAGAACTGTTTTTTTAATATACACCCTGCTAAATCATATCTCTAATGTCTGTTATTGTTTTATATCGTACCTGAGTCCATGCCCCTCACCTATTCCTTAAGTTGGCCTTAGTTGCTCTACTACAGCTATTACCAGAGTGCAAGGAAACTAAGGCTATTCATTTGCAGCTAAAACCCATTCAACAGGGAGGAAAAATCCCAGTATCAACAAATTAAACTGCTCATTACTGATGCCTAACCAGAACATGGAGAAAAGATGTCAAATTGAGTTACACATATGGCTATGCAGTACCATTCAACAATCAAACATCTGTTTGCATGAAAGCTACTAGTGACACACTAATACTAGTCATGAATGATGACAAGAAAAGAAGTGCAGTCATTTGTTGGGATAAAGTGTATAACCTTTTCTAAAAGCAAAAGGCATTAAAGGCCCAAAAGGGGACTTAGTATTAACCAATTTCCCTCATAGTTAGAGGTCCTCTGCAGCCCTAACCTGTGTGGAAGGGGAAGCTTAGCTAGATTTTATTTTTAATGTTTAGGAATTGCTATTCCACCTCAACTGTGGAATCGCCCTATGGGAAAGCCTACAAAAAGAAGGAAAACGTTTATTTGTCTCACAAATATCAGTAAAACTATTTTTATGTCAAATATTAAGGCAAATTAAATTTATATAGTTATTTTGCATGCAGAACACTGTACAAATGCTATGACACTACTGAGTAATTGTGAATTACATTTTTATTTAATTAAAATATATTAAATGAAATAAAATGATTTTTCTGCAGCTTAAACTAAAAAAAATATTCCCCTATGATATATACCAACAAAATTAATTAATAATTATTAAATGGTACGTAGACCTAATAAAGAGTAGTTTAATTATGTTTTAATGAAAATAGTTTTTACATTAATTTATAAGTTCAAAAAAGGGTGTTACAATAATTTCAAATTAAAGAGCAAATATCTTTCATTTTTACGTTTTTTGTCAGTAAATTATATTTATTTATATATTTGACTATTTTAAATATTGTAATTAAATGTATTATTTCCTCTGAGATTTTATTTTAAGTCCATACCTCCATTATTTTCTATTGTAGGGTTTTGCATTACCTTTGGTTGACCATTTGTTTTACTGAAATTACTCCAGATCTGAGCTGGAGTAATTTACTACTGTTTGGATCCCCTTTTTAATTACAGTAACTTTAGAAATGCAGTCTGTGAATAGCAATGGGTTTACTCTTTTGTGGCTCGGCGCATGTCCCTCTCTAAGCCCCTCCCTGACCCTCTTAAAACCCTTCTTTACTCCCTTCTAAACCCCTCCCTTTTAGTAGTAAGTATTCCCCATTTCCCGGTCACTCCTGTCTGTGCCACCCCACATGTACTACTAAAATGTATACTTATGTGTGAGTTCTGCATATAAAAGATAGGAGACATGGATACCTCCAGATGAAAGTATGTGAATAACATTTTGTAGTACATGAGTAATACTACTGTAGAACTGTTAAATGTACCACAAAATGCAGTTTGTGAACAGGCACCATAGTATCTTTTGCAGAAGTTATTTGAGTATTAATAGCAAATGGATGACAGAAAATGCCTGTATTAATCCCAGTCCAGGCTGAAAACAAACTTCAGGACATCTGGCAATAGGTGAAGTCTACAACACTGCACAGATCAGAGAAATGTTTTCAGTTATTAAAGAACGTCAGCATTTAGATTTTGACACTATCACTAAATTGAGCCTAGTTAATTGCAAAGAACATTATTCAGATTCCAAATTAAAAAGAGGGTTTCAAAGTTATTACTTCAACCATGCGAAACATTCCGTGAAGTATATTTTGATTGTATTGTTTTTGCTGGGCACACAGAAATGCCATTAGTTTGCGGTGGCAGCATGCAGAACATTTTGCAGTTATTTCTGCTGTCTTTCTTTGTTCTGCTTTTGTGACACATCATTTTTCTTCCTGGCTTTGTTTTTGGAAATCTTTTATTTTTCTCAGCGAGCTGGAAAAAGTCGCACCACGTTTCTCTTGGCACAGGAGGGAGAAATGTTCCCAATTCCTTTTACACATTGTTAAGCTACAGATCGAGGCTCTATTGTTTCAAACTCTCCCATAGCAATAGTTGGTAAAGCAGGTACTTTCTTTTTCACAATAGCACAGGAGCTCGTGTCGTTCGCTTTGTTAAAAGTGCTGCAGAGCTAGAGTCTCTGCTTCTACAGCGGTGACACAACAAGGCTGACTTGTACTGGCTATAGTCCTCCCCTTTGCCGCACCTGCAGTAGAACCTGACTTTCTGCAACTAAGGCCCAAATTTAAGGATGGCCTTGCCCCATCTAACGCCACATTATTGTACTTTTTCTGATGCTAATGTGGCGTTAGATTGCCAAAAATGGCGCACCATATCTACAAAGTAGCAAAATGCATGCACCAGGCATAATGTATGCAAATGGGGCGTTCTGGCGCAAGGAAGCCCGCAAAAATGGTGCCATAATTTTTTACTCCTGCTGAAAGCAGCCATTAAAAGGGCGCACCCATTGGTATCAATGGGCCTCTTTGCACTCTGCTCCACTAGCGTCAAAATTGTTTACGCTAGTGGTGCAAAGTGCTACAATAGCATCAAACATTTTGACGCTATTGTTCCTAATACCGCTATGGTGTGTATTAAATACAGCGCACACAAGGTGACGCTAGGAGGGCGCAGAGGGGCACCAGAAAAGTGGCGCATCACAATGTGGAGCACCATTTTTCTTAAATCTGGGCCATAACATCCTAATCACCCTACTACACTTACTGTCGGGTTTGACTTCCCCACTGCATGCGCTGCAGGCCTGACCTCCACACACATACTGAAGCTGACTTCCCCTATTTCCCATGTCCTAAGATGTTTGGGTGAACATTCGTGAAGGTACCTAGATCTCTTTCCCAGATGCCCACAGTGACTAGGTTGAGTGCCATTCAACCTTCTCTGGGATAGCACACTGACCATCAAAGGTGCAGCTGCCACAAGTCCTTAACTGGGGAATTATTTCTGCCATGCCCTTCCTTGTGGCACCTACAACAGGATGTAATCTTAGTTAGGAAGGGGAACGTTCGTCTGGTTCTAACTTGAAACCCAGTTCCCCCTAGTTTCCTGTCCTGGCTGCGAAAGCATTCTAACCTTTCTGTTCTGATCTGCAACCATTCTTTTGAGAGCTCTTCTTTCCTTTAGGCAAGGAAAAATGCTGCACAGCTGACCATGAGGAAGAGCACAGCGCAGGAAGTCTACCCTGGCGAGGCTGCCATGAGTGTACATGAAAAGAATTGAACAGTTTAAATTATCAAAAAGTTCAAGTGAAAAGCATTGTGGGTTGTACTGCAGCTTTGACTTGCACAACGTTTTGAATGTCATCAACTCTGCAGAGACAGGGTCTTTTCAATCTTTCATCCATATGTGAGACAGGTCTCTTGTTCTTTACTCACCATCCTGCCCCCACGCCAGCTCCTCTGCGACTTCATTTTCTCTTTGACTTTTAAAAATCACCAACATGTTGACAACACGCCAGTGTCGTCTGTCTTCTCCTCAGCTGTCGCCCAGGGAGGATTCATAAAATGGATCATTGTCTCCAACTTACCTCTCGGTGGGCTTTGAAAAATGTCCCATCTTTAGCGAAGTATCAGATGAATGATGCTGTTAAGCCGTAGTTCTTGACTGGCCATCACTGAAAAAGGAACACTGGTCCTTGCAGAATTCTAACGAAAATCATGGCATCCATCAGCATGGCTGCACTGGATCAGTTCTGGTAAAATATGTTCGAACCAGCTGCACACTACAGCAGGCTGTCACTACAATGGAGCCACCTAGGTATAGGTTGAATATGGCAGCCCATACAGCTCCGGAATTATTCCCCTCGACTGCAGTCCGCTGGGAGAATGGCAGAATGGCCGATTGGGCTGTGGTGAGTACAAACACGTCAAGGACACCCTCGTAGGCAAACAACTATCCCTTTTCTTGAACATCGTTCTGCTACAGACTTAGCTTAATTTGCTGACAAAGTCTAGCAAAGCCAAGAAACGCCGAGATGAGAGGTACTAGCAGGTTTTCCCTCCTCTTATTTGTGCATCTGTGTTTCTCCTTAAACTTCAGATTTAGGGCCAGTTTCAATTTCGTTACAATATTAGCTTTTATAGATAGTACACACAGTCCTAGCGGAATAAAAAACGTATACACTAGAGATTAGATTTATCAAATATTCATGCAGTGCACCAAGACACCTTGCTGCGCTGTGTTGATGAAAAGGGGAGGGCAGGAATGAACAATATATACATTGAACTGCGCATTCCTGCTCTTTGCCTGTGCTGGTGCACAAACTGCGGCCTAGAGCCAACGCAGGAGCCCTTGCACCAGGTGCAATGGTGTCTGCGCTGTAGGCAAGATTGTTTGTTTGCAGGTAGGGACACCTTCCTGCACAAAAACAATCCTCTGAGGCGTTTCCCTCTTTCTATATGTGTTGCAGCTTGCAGCACACATAGAAAGAGAATAAAACGAGGAGAATTAAGCATATTTCTCCTTGTTGCACCTCCCTGGGGCGGTGCAGCATTTTAATGCATTCCTAGGTCTACCTTTAATGGCAAATCTGTGAACGCACCAAAATACATGATCGGATGCATGAGAACACCCATGCTGCATTCATGGAACGACTCCCTGGTGCAGATTCACGCAAGGCAGAAACTTGTGTTGCCTTGCATTACTTCAGATTTACTAAGCAATGCAGGGCCATGCAAGGTGGCCTTGTGTTGCTTCAGAAATCTGACTTTGGGATTGAGTTTCCCTTGCACCACTGCGTCACGCAAGGACAATGCAATCCCTTGATAAATCTGGCCCTTGATTTTCTTTTTTCCTTTCTCTATTTGGAGGTGCGATGGTAAATTATATATGGACTTCATATTCATTGAAGGATAGGCTTGTAATTTTTATGTCAGTATTTTTTAAAGATGTTTAGAGAAAGGGTGCCTACCATTGTTTCACGAGGGTCACATCCTAGTTAGATTTTTAGGATATGCATTTGGAATTAATTAAATGCAATACATTTTATATAATAGGTTGTTTCCCTAAAAAGTTGTCATGGATAGGTTCCATGTGGACCAGCATCAGGTAACCCACATCTAGAGGTTAAAGGGTTTATCTTATATCTTCACATTAATGTTTAATTTAAAGACACGTTTACCTGCAGTATATCTGTTGTGAAAGTTAACCATATTATTGTATTTAAATACTACAAATAAATATGTGTTAAGTTTAAAATGATCTTAGAGGTTTCTACCAGGAGACGCTGTTCACTATTTAAAAATAAAATATAGCATTTATGTCTGAACTACTGGTTGCCTCTTACTCATTCTGACACTATTCTAATAAGCCCGTAGCCTCATGGTACTAAGACAAAGAAGAGCAACACCACACAAACTTGACAGGGTTTTTTGCCGCTAAGGATGTGATTACCTAGCAAAGAAATTAGGGGCATATTTAAGAAAGGTGGTGCTGCACACAGTGCAGTGCCACTTTCCTTTCGCACCTTAGCGCCCCCTAACGCCACTATGTGTGCGCCGTATTTAAAATAAGGTGCACCGTGGCAGCAGTTAGGGGACTAGCGTCAGAATTTTTTATGCTAGTACGGCGTGTTGCAGGATTAGCATTCACAATTTTTCCGCTAATTCTGCAAAGCACCCATATGCCCATTGTAAACAATGGAAGCCTCCTTTAAACGCTTGCTCTGAGCAGGTGTTAAAAGTGCCAAAGAAAATGATGCAAAGAAATCTGCTAGATTGCTTTGAAGCATTTCTTTTGGCCCCCCTAATGGGGGAATGCCCCCTTTGCATACATTATGCCTGGCGCAGGCATAATGTTGCACAAAGGGTTACAAAGTGGAGCAATGCATGCATTGTGCCACTTTGTAAATAAGCCGCAGCATTTTTGACCTTCTAACGCCACATTAGCATAAAAAAAATTACTCTAATGTGGCGTTAGTATGGTACGAGGGGCTCTTAAATATGCCCCTTAGTTTTTAGTGCCTTTTTAAGTGCCACCTGATCTTCATTTTGAGTTCCTTACAAAATACTATATCACTTGGATTGGTTTGCTCAGTTCTTATGCCTCCATCTGTCTGTAAAACCTACCTTGTCTTACGTGACCTTCATGGGCTCACCAAAGGCAATGGAATTGAAATTCCTAATATTGCCCAAAACAGCTTTCCGTAGTGAGACTCCAGCACACTCCCTTGAAGCTCTGCAGTCATTAAAATCATCATGTTGTCTCTGAGTGCAGCCACACCTCTTAAAATGGTTATCTATGTGCTACATTCCTTCTTCTATTGATGCGATAGCAAAATTATGCTCCACCAAATATATCGCAACATTAGCTATCCCTTTCTCCAGGGTATATATACTTCTATGTGAAAGGAGTCCATGTCTTGGATGAAGTTAAATGGTACCCTCTTCTTATACAGCTCCTCGATGCCAAGGAAGGGAATTTCATTGGTTACAATTTCAGAGGCTCGATTTCATTTACCTGCTCCAAGGGCTGCCTGGAAACAACGAGCAAGGTGCCTCTATTAACAACTGCAAACAATTTCAGGGTCCGGAGTTAGAGTAGGTTAAGTCGGCAGCAGCCTCTCAGTTCAGAGTTAAAAAAAATGACCAGGTACTTTTGCTTCCCAATTCACGTGAAAACAATGCTGCAAATAAATCTACCTAAAGACCTAGTTGACATCACAAAGAAGCCCTTTTGTCACAGAAGATGCACAAGGTTCTCTTATTTTCAAGTCATACAGTATTAACATGGCCCCCTTGTTTCAATACCTCCACATCTACTGGACAAGATCTCTTTTTCACGATTCCGGAGCCTTTCAGCCACTAATTAGCCAACAAGAAGGCCTAATGAGGTAAAAGCTATGTGCAGACATCTATTGTGACCAGCAGGTCATGAGTTCCAATCCCAGCAAGGTCGACTCTGTCTTCCATCTTCTGTAGATTGCTTTGCTGAATACTATATCTCATTTATAACTAATGGTAGTGACATATGTAGTTTATATTTACATCTGCAGTTGAAATTTATTGCAAAATCATGCAAAGACATACTAGAAAGAGTTAATCTTATAAAAATGTGTACCTGGTATGATTCAACCAATAGCGTTATGTCAGAATATTAATGACAAAGAACCAGATATACGAATTGGTGGTTGCAAAATACTGGTCTCAAACTGTGGCCAGTATTTTTGCAACCAGTATAGATCTTTAAGATTGTACCTATTAGTTGACTCTTGAAAATCTCAATCATAGTGGGTTGGAATCTGTCCAAGCCCAGGAAAATTTATGTGCTACGGCTGGAGGAAATCAAAGGGCTGATGGTCTGCAGAGGTCAGCAGACAACCATGTCCGTGAATGCCTAGTTATAAAGCAACCTTTTTTAATTGCAGCCCATCCTCATTAAAGAGAACAAGCCTACATTTAAGAAGAAAGGATTACTTTTTTGTTTGTTTAAGAGTTGGTCCTCTGGACCACTACTTACTCTTTTCTTACATTCACAAAGGAGAAGGGGTGTCAGTTAGACCACTTTCCCTTTATGAACTCATTAGCACCCTTTGAGGTGTTGGTAAAATATCAACGTTTTGCAACAGGATTATGGTGATAAAACATTGATAAAATACTGATTAAGCATTTGGAAGCAATGCCTACAACATGTCCCTTCCAGATACTGACTCAGTATCAATTCCGAATCCCATTTTGGGAGTCAGAAAACATTTTTTAACTCCAAAAGTGGGATTAGTACATAAGAAAAAGCATTTTAACAGTCCCAAATGCCAAATTAGATAATTTGTAATGTCAAAATGCTTTGTACATCTGGCCCAAAAAAATTGTGTTTGGCACAAATATGGTGGCCTAAACATAATTTGCGTGAATATATTCCTTTGGGTGTGGATTTTCTCTTATTAACTTCAAAGGGATAAAAATTTTATAGATGATATTTATTACACTATGGGGGTCATTCCGACCCCGGCGGTCGGCGGTAGCACCGCCAACAGGCTGGCGGTGCTCCGCTGGGCATTCTGACCGCGGCGGTACAGCCGCGGCCAGAAACGTAAAGTCGGCGGTGTACCGCCGACTTTCCGCTGCCCATGGGAATCCGCCATGGCGGCGCAGGATTCCGACCCCCTCACCGCCATCCTGTTCCTGGCGGTTCCGACCGCCAGGAACAGGATGGCGGTGATGGGTGTCGTGGGGCCCCTGGGGGCCCCTGCAGTGCCCATGCCAATGGCATGGGCACTGCAGGGGCCCCCGTAAGAGGGCCCCACTTTGAATTTCAGTGTCTGCTCAGCAGACACTGAAATTCGCGACGGGTGCTACTGCACCCATCGCGCATCCTCCACTCCGCCGGCTCCATTCGGAGCCGGCATACTCATGGAGGGGTGTTTCCCACTGGGCTGGCGGGCGGCCTTTTGGCGGTCGCCCGCCAGCCCAGTGGGAAACCCAGAATCGCCGCGGCGGTCTTTTGACCGCGCAGCGGTATTCTGGCGGTTCCCTCCAGGCGGGCGGCTCCCGCCGCCCGCCGGGGTCAGAATGACCCCCTATATTTTTGTCAGACAATATTTAGGTCACAATATTCTAGGTCAAACATCTAATTCAATTCATATAAACACAAGTATTCAGAATCAGTCATAGAGTCATCCAGTTACAGCTATTATACATATGTTTAAAAAGGGAATCAGGGAGATGTCTATATTCTGTTTTGGACTAAGAGAAAGACCTAAACGTTTGGAGACAGTGAGCTAGCTCCCTTTTAGATGCTATATGCCACTAGACTTTTAAAAGTACACTGATATGTCCATAGTACCACACATCATGTCTGCTGTTAAACATGTTTCATCCTCTCTAAGGTAGAACAACATTCTCCCTTGTTTTCCGACAAATTAGGTTGTAGATAAAGCCATTCTTGTGTTGACTGCGAAATCACAGCAAACTCAAATGCACTCCATTCATTTTGTAGCCTGTGGAATAGGCAGCATGTATCCGAGAGTTAGAATTCACACATCGGTTCTGAGAGACCTGTAAAAGCGTACTTTGAAATGAACTGCCTAACATTTAAATGTAAAGAAGATATTGTTCCAGAACATATTAATACCAAGCTTTCCCTTGGTTCTCGCAGCCACTCTCCAGGGTCCACTGATCACAGAGTTGAACACAAAGATGGGGAGATGCTTGTGTCCCCATAACATTTACATATTTGTCCCATCTATAGGAAACAGGATTGTGAAACTAATAGGGAAGAGCACCCTCCAACTTGATATGAGCTGAGCTTGAGCTTCAGAAGCACCACCTAAAAGTAACTGGGATTATGTGAGGAAATCTGAGTTTACTCTTGGTAGCCTTCCACAAGCAGAAAGGACATCCTCAGAAACAATGTACATGTGGGTCAAAAGAATAGCTCCAAAACCAATAACACTGTCAAGTAATAAACACAATAAATTCCAAAATCAATTTGCTCAAAAAGATAATGATGTTATAATTAACGTGACACAAACTGAAGCAAATATTAATATATGATACTTATACAAAAATTTGAATGTCTATTGCATATAAAACACTTTTGGAAACTGTAAAAAGAAATACTCGAAGGCTTTAGTGGTGCATCTGAAAAATGAACAATAGAATGTGGCAATTCAATTATTTTAGCCTTATAAGAATATAGGCCATCAATACAACCCTGGCAGTCGGTGGTAAAGCTGCGGTAAAACCGCCAACAGGCTGGTGTTAAAAAAAATGGATTTATGACCATGGCAGAAACTGCCAACATAGACAGCCACTTTAACACTCCGACCGCCACGGCGGTACAAACAAACAGCATGGCGGTCACTGCCAACAGACAGGCGGAAGACAATGTACTGCCCACACTATTATGACAGGCCAATCCGCCACCTTTTCCGGGGCGGATTCAACGTGAACAAAAACACGGCGGAAACAGGACTTGGAAAGGAAAACACTCACCTCTACACACTCCACAAGGAACCAGGACGCCATAGAGCCTGAACTCCAAAACCTCAGTGCGATAGTCTTCCTGCTCCTCTACCAGGAGCACGAACGACGTCGGCGATGACCACGGTGAGTACTGCACCTACAACACAGTGGAGGGGGGAGGGAAAAGAGAGTGACACACACATGCAACACGCAACACCCCCACCCCCACCCTCACCCACAACAACATACACACAAATACATGCTGCAACATTACATTTACATCCCCCTAGCCCCCCTGGAAGAACGCAATGACAAAAGGAAATGATTGTAACCATTGTAATCAAGAATAATCCATTAGTCAAAAATGTATATACACTATAAACAATTATGTACACCGAGAATTCAAGTCCAGGTACTGCACCTATATAGTCCGTGGACCACTGGGCCCAAAATGCATGGGCGAGGCCCACACTCGATACCCGATAGAAACGGAGTGAACACTGCAGGTGCATCAGATCGAAATAAAACAGGCACCTCAGGGGGAAGGGAAAGGGGGCAACTCAGCCGGATGAGTGCACAACGCCAGCTCCACGAGGGGGCTCCATGCCCATTGATGTATCCTAGGGAGTGCAAAGCCACAGTCTCTCAAGTCTCTCCAGTGGGTGGTTTGCTCACTGCTGCATCCTGGGGAGTGCAAAGCCACAGTCTCTCAAGTCTCTCCAGTGGGTGGTTTGCCTACAGCTGCATCCTGGGGAGTGCAAAGCCACAGTCTCTCAAGTCTCTCCTGTGGGTGGTTTGCCCACTGCTGTATCCTGGGGAGGGCAAAGCCACAGTCTCTCAAGTGGATAACAGTCTCCACTGGTTCTGGAGGGTGCTTTTTGCCCAGAGTGCTTCATCCTGCCAAGGACAGAGGTAGTGGATGTCTTTCTCCACTGGTTCTGGAGGGGGCTTTGTGGCCAGAGTGCTTCATCCTGCCAAGGACTGAGGTAGTGGATGTCTTTCTCCACTGGTTCTGGAGGGGGCTTTGTGCCCAGAGTGCTTCATCCTGCCAAGGACTGAGGTAGTGGATGTGACACTCCACTGACAGTGGTGCAACATGTAAGCTGCCCAGGCCCCTGGAACTGACCACCAGCCTCGTAAGAATGACCACTGGGGATGGCAGCCATGTCTGCGGTGGTTCCACTGGCTCAGGATGTCGTGGGCCGCTGGCGGTCCTGGCAGTGGTGTCAGTAGCGGCGGTGCTTGTGGCGGTCATAGTGGTGGCGGTGCTGGTGGCGGCCTCACTGACTGCGGTGCAGGTGGCTGGCTCACTGACTGCCGTGCTGGTGGCTGGCTCACTGACTGCTGGCTGGCGGCGGTGTCAGTAGCGGTGGTGCTAGTGGCGGGCTCACTGACCGTGGTGCTTGCGGCGGTGTCAGTAGCAGCAGTGCTGGTGGCAGGCTCACTGACTGCGGTGCTGGCGGCGGTGTCAGTAGCGGCGGTGCTGGTGGCGGGCTCACTGACTGTGGTGCTGCTGAAGGGCATAGTGTCTGCAGTGCTGGTGAAGGGCTAAGTATCTGGGGTGCTGGTAGCGGTGTCCATGGCAGTGCCGGTCTTGTCCGCCGTGCAGGTTATCGGGGACGTTGACGTGCCTTTCATTTTCAGGCCCTTGCCCACCTTGGATGGTAGCGCACCTGTCTTTCCACTTCCAACAATTGTCTTGCCTGAGCCCTTGGTGGCAGGTGTTTTGTCTTTCTCCCTCCAGGATGTGGGCAACTGTTTCTGTTTTGGAGGTGGAGGAATGTCCTTGGCCTCGCTCCTTGGGACACTGGCAGCCCTGTTGCTTGGCGCACTCCAAAATCTGGCTATTGCTGGCACCACTGTCCCCGGTGATGTGGTGGCTGAGGTGCTGGGTTGGCACCTGGAAAGGCGGGCCCTAGGGGACGGACGGGGTGGGGGAGGTGTAGGGAAGAGGTCAACATTTGATAGGAAAAGCCTTTTAGACACACTGGGACGGGTTGACGGAGGGGGTTTGGGAGTGTAGGAAGAGGTAGTGGTGGAGGAGGTGTTCGTTTGCTGACTTTGGGTAAAGGTGCATGGGCTGGAGGCTGTCGTGAGGTGGATGGCTGTTGGGTGGGTGTGTGACTGCGTTTGTGTACTTTGGGAGGAGGGCTCACAAACACACTGGGAGAGGACACAGGGGATGTGTGAATGGTAGTGGGGGTGGTGAGTGCACATGAGAGGTGTGTGGTGATGGGCGTGCTGGTGATGGAGGTAGTGGCTGAAGATGTAGTGCATGCAGCTGTGAGTGGAGACGACACTGGGAGGGAGGAGGGAGACGTGCAGGATGGGGACACAGTGGAGGCAGTGGATGTTGGTATGTGTGCATGGGTATGATGCTTGTATGAGTGCCTGTGGGATGTGTGGTTCTTATGTTTGCCAGAGCCACCCTTGTGTGTTGAGGGGTGTGCATGCTGGTCTGATGGTATGCTTGGGATAGGCTGAGGTACTGGGGATTGGGTCTGGGTGGAGGAAGTTGGAGGGGGCAGGCTGGACACAGGGACAATGGCTGCCATCAGTCCAGAGGCCAGAGCCTGAAATGCTCTCTGTTGGGCTGCCTGGCCAGAATGAATGCCCTCCTGGTATGCATGTGTCTGTTGCAACTGCCGCTCTAAACCCAGGATGGCATTCAGAATGGTAGACTGCCCAACAGTGAGGGATCTCGGGAGGTCAATGGCCTCCTCACTGAGGGCAGCAGGGCTGACTGGGGCAGGGCCTGAGGTGCCTGGGGCGAAGGAGATTCCCACCCTCCTGGGTGAGCGGCCACGGGACACACGCTGTGGGGCAGCTGGGAGGGCAGTGCTGGTAGGGGGGGTGGCGGCTGTACCTGTAGATTCGGTGGGCACAAAGTGTCCGCGCACCACAAGGGAGCTCCCATCAGAGGAGGAGTCGGTGTCGCTGGTCTCTGCTCCTGTCCCTGCTGTGGAGCTCCCCTCGCCCTCCGTCCCACTGGTGACTTCAGACTCCATTGTCTCGCCCTCCAGGGCCATGAGGGATGCAGCTCCCTCCTGCTCCGGTGGCACAGCTCCTCCGCCTGATGATGCTAATGCACACAAGAACAGGGAGACCACAAAAAGGGAGGGAAGAAAGAAGAAAGACATGTTCAGTGCATGCAATACCGCTACCATTGGCGGACACTACAGACACAGCAGCCCGCTGCACTACGCCATGCACTTAGAGTTCCCTAATTAATCACAGGGACATGGGGTACATGGCCTATGCCCAATTGCTGCACAAATGGAAGTCACAGGAGCCTGACTAGGTGTAGATGGCTCTTACCACTGGTGGGGTTGGGGTGCCACTTAGCCTGCCTCACAAAGGGTCCTTGCCTACAAAGCTGGCCCTAGCATAGGGGAACCCACTGCCCACCTCGCCCGCCCAGACACCTCCAATGCGCGCAGAGTCAGATGGATGTGATGGTACTCACCCCCTTGTGGCTGCTGTGATGCCCTCAAGTCCCCATCCAACTCCAGATACGCCACCGCCAGGATCCGGAACATCAGTGGGGTCATGGTGCGACGGGCACCCCTCCCACGATGGGAGGCCATCCCCAGCTTGGCCTCCGCCGTCTTCTTGCTCCAGCGGCAAATGTCCTCCCATCTTTTACGGCAGTGGGTGCTCCGTCTGTGGTGGACACCCAGGGTCCGGGCGTCCTTGATGATGGCACGCCCTTTCCCCATACACATGAGCCATTGTCGCTTCCAGACTGAGGTCACAGCAGCACTTGCAGTGTAGGTCCTCTCCTGTCGAAGATCAGGTATCAAGTGAGTGAACAGACAGAAAATGGCCATCACGTCCGCGGCGGTGCGTACCGTCACCGCCGGCGTACATCGTCATTGGCTCCTGGGACCCATAGGGCCCAATGTTAACCAATGCAGGATTGCGCCGCGGTCTTTGACCGCCTACCGCAACGGTGTACAACACCAGCGCAGTTACCTCATATCCCCTTGTCCCACATTACAGGTCATGCAGCTGCCATTTCAGGGGGGCCACATGGCATTACTTTTAAATACGTCACATATATCTAGGCCTTCCATACACACAAAGACAGGCACATAGCGGATTGACAAATGTGTGCAATAAAATTGTTTTTTTACTACCTCAGTATTGGCTGACTCTGTGCTCGCTGTTCTCATCCATAGGGCACGTCCGCTGGGGCAGGTGAGGAGTTGGCGGCATCCTCCGGAGTACAGACCACTGGTGGACCTGTCAACAATGGAAGAGAGACATGTAATTGTCACCTACAGACTTGATCGTGCCACAATCCAGGAACTGTGTGCCCAGTTGGAGCCAGACCTGATGTCAGCTATCCGCCATCCCACAGGAATCCCCCCTCTAGTGCAGGTCCTCTACTCCATTTCCTGGCAAGTGGGTCTTTTCAACCAACAGTGGCCAAAGCATCAGGGATGTCCCAGCCTATGTTCTCAAACGTGTTGTCCAGAGTGTTGTCTGCCCTGCTGAAACACATGCACAGCTACATCGTGTTCCCTCAGGTGGAGTATTTGCCTACAGTGAAAGGAGACTTCTATGCCCTGGGACATCTCCCCAACATCATAGGTGCCATTGATGGGACACATGTGGCCTTGGTCCCCCCCGCAGGAGTGAACAGGTGTACAGAAACTGGAAGAGCTACCATTCAATGAATGTGTAGATGGTGTGTTTGGCCGACCAGTACATCTCTCATGTGAACGCCAAGTTTCCTGGCTCAGTGCATGATGCTTACATTCTGAGGAATAGCAGCATCCCTTATGTGATGGGGCAAGTCCAGAGGCACCGTGTGTGGCTAATAGGTGAGGACAAGGACCCTATACCCTGTGAATAGTTGTCTGGGTCTGGGGTTGTCCCTAAGGGTTAGTGTGTGTCTAACAGTTGTCCCTCGACATTTGCAGGTGACTCTGGTTACCCAAACCTGTCATGGCTACTGACCCTAGTGAGAAATCCCAGGACAAGGGCAGAGGAACACTACAACGAGGCACATTGGTGAACTAGGAGAGTGATAGAAAGGACCTTCGGCCTCCTGAAGGCAAGGTTCCGGTGCCTCCATATGACAGGTGGTTCTCTGTACTACTCACCAAAGAAGGTGTGCCAGATCATCGCGGCCTGCTGTATGCTGCACAACTTGGCTTTGCGATGACAGGTGCCTTTTCTGCTGGAGGATGGCCCATAAGGATATCTTGTGGCAGCTGTGGAGCCTGTGGACAGTGAAGAAGAGGAGACAGAAGAAGAGGGTATCGACAACAGAAACAACGTGATCCAGCAAGACTTCCAGTGAGACACAGGTAAGAAGACATCACTGCCTCCTACATCTGATAAAATAGTTAAACCTATAATATGTCTGTCACTTTCACCCAGTTTATGGACCCTGACCGGTCACTTTGCCTTTCCATTTCACAGATGTGGGTCCCACTGTGTGACCTCTGCTATGTTACCACATGGACTAGAGCTGTGTGACATAGGTATGTTGACAATACAATGGACATTGCTATTTTCCTCAGTTATTGCAAATACACATTTGTGAAAGCACAGACTGATTCCAGATTGTTTTGTGATTCAAGGGTCTTTATTTAAGTGAAAAATAGTGGAGAGGGTTGTAAAATGGTCAGGGGTGATGGTGGAGGAATGTCCATGGCAGAGTCCAGTTATTTGTCTCACAGGTGCATTGTCCAAAGGGGCATAGGAAGTGGAGCTAGGGCAGTTTAAGGATGGACAGGGTGACAAAGTGGGACAGAAGGAGGACATTCAGGGTGGTCTCATTTCTTGGCGGGGGTCTTGGCATTGTTCTCTGTTTTTTTGTCCTGGAACTCAGGGACCGTTTGCGGGGTGGTTTTCCATCTGCAGGGGGTGGGGTGCTGGTGTCGTATTCCTGTGGCGGTGCCTCCTGTCCACTAGCACCGGTGGAGGTGGTGGGCAGTTCAGGCTAGTGTCAGGGGCCCCTTGTTGTGCCACAGTTTCCCGCCTGGTGTTCACAAGGTCCTTCAGCACCCCTACAATGGTGACCAGGGTGGTGTTGATGGACTTGAGTTCCTCCCTGAACCCCAAATACTGTTCCTCCTGCAGCCGCTGGGTCTCCTGAAACTTGGCCAGTACTGTTGCCATAGTCTCCTGGGAATGATGGTACGCTCCAACGATGTTGGAGAGGGCCTCATGGAGAGTGGGTTCCCTGGGCCTATCCTCCCCCTGTCGCACAGCAGACCTCCCGGTTCCCCTGTTTTCCTGTGCTTCTGTCCCCAGAACCGTGTGCCCACTGCCACTGCCCCCAGGTCCCTGTTGTTCTTGGGTTGGTGGGTTTGCCTGGGTTCCCTGTAGTGGTGGACACACTTCTGCTTGACGTGTCCTGGGGACAGAGGTATGGGCCCGCTGGGTGGGTGCTGTGCTGGTGTTTCCTGAGGGAGGAGGCTCTGTGGTGGCTTATGACTGTGTCAAGGGAACCGACTGTTCCGAGGTCCCAGATGGGCAGGGCTGGTCATCTAGATCCAGTTAGACAGAGCTGCTGTCATCACTGTGGGCCTCTCCTGTGGTGGGGGTGGACATGTCTGGAACCTCCTGTCCGGTGACGTTGGGTAGGGGTCCTGCAGAGGTGCAAAGGCATGATTATTGCATCTGTGTGAGCCATCGTGTGCAATGGGTGGGTGACCCTGTACCCCAGTCTTACATTCTTGTGTAGGACCTTGTGTGATAATTGTTTTGGGGTCTGTGTGGGTATCTGTAATGGACATGCTTTGGTGATGGGTGATGGGTGTCCATGCTTTGTTGTTGCATGCAGGGCTTGGTGTTGGGATGGGTGGTTTGTGATAGTGGGACATATGTGAGGTGTTGGAGTGATGGGGGTGAGGGTTAGGGTGGGGGTATGTGATAGCATGCAGGTAGGGTGGGGATATGGTAGTTAAGATTTGACATACCAGAGTCCATTCCTCCAGCAAATCCAGCAAGGCCCTCAGGATGCAGTATAGCCAAGACCTGCTCCTCCCATGTTGTTAGTTGTGGGGGAGGAGGTGGGGGTCCGCCGCCAGTCCTCTGAACTGCAATCTGGTATCTTGAGACCACGGAGCGCACCTTCCCCCGCTGGTTGTTCCACCTCTTCCTGATGTCATCCCGTGTTCTTGGATGCCGTCCCACTGCCCTGACCCCGTCCACGATTCTGCTCCATAGCTCCATCTTCCTAGCTATGGAGGTGTGCTGCACCTGTGATCGGAATAGCTGTGGCTCTACCCGGATGATTTCCTCCACCATGACCCTGAGCTTCTCCTCAGAAAACCCTGGGGTGCCTTTGTGGAGCCATGGGGTGGTGTGGGTGATGTGTGAGGTGGTGTGTTTTGTGATGTGTGAGGGGATGTGTTTGTGTGTGTTGTGTGAGGTGTGTGGATGTTGTGTGAGTGATGGTGTTGAGTGCCTGTAGATGCTAGTTTGTTGAAGGTGGTGTCTCTCTCTGGCCTTCTGTCGCAATTCTGGTCGTAAGGGCTTGTGGGTGATGTGGGTGTGTGTTTTATATTGTATTGGGTGTGTGGGAGTGGTGTGTGTATGTGTATCAGGTATGTGTATTTCGATTTTTCCAATGTGGTTGTGTTTTGTAAGTGTGTGTGTATTTTGAGGCGTGGCGGTGTGTACCGCCAATGGAATACCGCGGTTGAAAGACCGCCACGTGGATTTGTGGGTTGTAATAGTGTGGGCGTATCCTGTTGGCGTGACAGTGTCGGTTTTGTTATCACCAGTTTATCACTGACCTTTGGTGTGACGGACTTGTGTGGGTGTCTGGATTTTGGTGGATTCCGAGTGTGAGTCGTAGTAGCTGTAGAGGAATTCCGCGGCCGCAGCGGTATGTTGGCGGTCCAATGTTGTAATGAGGGCCATAGTCCCTCAGTGTAAGGCAAAACCCTTTAGGAAAATGTTTTTATTCTGGACACAGTTCATTCACTTGCAGCAGGATATGCCTAAATGTATTTTTGAAGCACATGTTCAAAAGTTGAGAAATTGGAGCAAACGTTCTGTGCTTTGGTTCTGGTGCTCTAAATGTCACCCGATCTTCTTTGGCACTTTGTCATAGGTTTAGGGAGTAAAAGGGTGTATCTCTTGTTTCTGTCACACCACAGCCACATTGTTCAGTTCCAACTGGAACTGCTTTTCCTCTAAAGAATATTGTAGTTGAACCTGTTTCCTTGAATTTTGTTTTCTTTCCCGCCATATGAAAAGTTCATCACAACAGTAGTAGATGTTGTAGTAGTCTTCCCTGCATTGGTCCCGCCACCCTTTTCTCATTGTATGGACTAGTTTCCCTGGCCCATTGATCAACCTTTCATAGTTCAAGGGTTTAAGACGTAGCAGGAAGAAGCAAAAGTCCTCTCAAGGTAGACAGGCATTTAATTCCACAACAGTCTCCTTCATCTGCTCTTCTTGCCTTCTTGATCTTTCTTGAGTCAAATGTCACACTGCCTCCAAGGTGGAAGCAGGCTTTTGTAATGCTATCATGGTCGTGATTAGCGGATTTCAATAAATTATATTATATAAAAAAAACTTGCAATCTCCCTCTATGTTTCTCAGTACTTTACGTGTCTTATGAAAAAACCCATCACCATTGGATAAATAGCTACATAGAATCTTGGCTGAGGTTTTCTCTGTGGACTCAGTCATACCACCACCAAGTCCACCATGTGATATACTCACGGTTCCACTGCAGGGACTTCAATGCTACTCTGTATCAGCCACCTAGTACTTTGGTAAAGCTAAGAAGCAACTCATGAAAATACAGAGGGAAAGAACAACTGGAAAAAGCACGTCACTCTGTAGCACCCTCTCAACCCTCTATTGGACCTAGTAGGGAAGGTGTTTGAGTCCGGAAGAAAGTAAACAAACATATACTATTCAGTATCCTGAACTGAATTATTGAAAACAATCTAAAATGTTGTGTATGATACACCTTTTAGAGTTGGATGACGCTCTCCAGCGACATGTGCTTGTGAGTGCAAATGGCTTGCTTGCAACAAATAATACGAAATGTTAGTGTAAAGTCTAACTTATGTGGTGTGATGATACATACATGCAGAACTTAGGGCCAGATGTAGCAAGCAGTTTTGCCCATTCTGTGTCTATGGAAAAATGTGTTCGTACATATGGCCCTTAGGCCCATATTTATACTTTTTTTGCACCGCATGTGCGTCACTTTTTGACGCAAAAGTGGTGCAAACATACAAAATACAATTACACTCACTACTTCGGCTTTCATTTTAGAGGTAGAGTTACTTAAAGCTGTGCTTGATATTAAATATGTGTACTACTGCCTATGTATATCTGCCGTGATTAGCCCCAATAAGATAGATTTCTACAATACGGACTAACTAGGGCGACTCACCATTTTCATCTGTGAGTGAACTTATATTTTTATTAAGTTTAAAAAAAAAAAATTGTAATAATTAACCAATCACAAAAATGTATGGGTAGATTTTGCAACAAATTTCTTGTAACTCGAATTAGAAAACAAAATATGAGCTTTTAAGGCCATAGAAAATATTGCAATAAGGTATCTTGGATTGAAATTAGATATGTAGCATAAAATATTTTCAAAGATATTGAAGGAATGTTGACTAGGAGAACTGGGAATCACCTCATACCTGTTACCCTCTAGACAACTTTATGGAATCTTGGTGTTAATCCCAGGAATGAAAAGGGAAGCATTTTGAAGATAGAAACAATTTGACTGTTTCAGACGGATGAACATGTTTTATAAGGTCCTGACGAAGACCTTTGAGGAGCTCAAGCAAGAGCATGGGCTGCAATAGGGGGACCTCTTTAGGCACACTCAATTCAGACACGGGGGCCCTCATTATGAACACGGCGGTCCGTTTCGCGCCGCCGGCGGTGGTGGTAAAACCCACCAACAGAGGAGCGAGCCGGACCGCCAAATAATGAACCAAACGAAAGACAGCCATCCTGAAAACCACCCACCCCCAGCAGAGGAGTGCTGACGACGATGGCAGATTCCACCCACAGGCCGACGGAAAGGCCCAACCCGCCCATCAAATAATGAACCACCAGTCCGCCGGCAGTTCCGGGGTGGGAACCACCGCCACGCAAAGCCAGGCAGAATTAACCAAATATAAGGAAACACTCACCGGAGGCCCACACAACGCGCCGAAGCAGACATGGATAGAGAGCTGCAGATCATGCCAGCCCTGCTCCTTGCCATATACCTCCACGACCGAGACCGCCGCCGAAGACAACGATGGTAAGTACCGCAACCTATGAAACAAGGGAGGAAAGGGCACAGTCACATACCTTCCCACTCCACCCACCCTGCAATGCCCCCCAACCCTTCACAGCAACACAAGTCATACACCCCACAGCAAGAGGTAATTACCCGACACAAGGTAAATCCAACTTGACCATAGTACATACAAATGCCCCACACCCATAAACAATTAAATGAAAGACCAGGGTTCAACAGTGTGCAGCCAAAACACAGGCCACACAGAAATATTTAATGAAAGCTCACAGAGCCAAATAGTCCAAACAGGGCCAATGGCCAGTCCGTACGGCTACAATTACCATGGGCCACAACGGACCGAACCTGACACTCACAAGTGCACGGTACTCCACCTAATGGGGAAACAAAGAGGCATCCATGCACCTCACAGAATGGGGGCAGGGGGTTGTGGGGGTGGGGATTTGCGACGGGGCGGGCCTTGGATTTTCATTTGGAAGGTGGTGGGTGGGCTTGTCCTTTGAAGGGCGGGGGTGTTTTGAGCGGGTGGAGCCAGATGGACTAGGCTCAGCCCGGGCCTTTTTTTTCTCTGGGGAAGGGGCACGGTAATGTGAAGGGTGGACATGGGTGAGCTGTGAAGTGGAAGGAGTGGAAACGGCAAGGAGGTGAGCACGCATGGGGACAAGACGGGGTGGGCCAGTGGGTTGGAAGAGGTCAGCACATGAGAGGAAAAGTTTCTTCGGAGCAATTGGGGTGTTCCTGGATGAGGGCGTGGGAGTGGAGGCAGAGGCAGTGGATGTATGTGGTGTAGGGGTGCCTGTAGTAGTTGCAGGTGACTGGACCGTATGCTGTGGTGTGGTGGATGTGTGATGGGTGGCTGTCTTGGTGCATTTGTGTGTTTTTGGAGGAGGGGGTGGACACAGTGGGAGAAGACAGGCAGGTAGTGTGGATGTATGTTGTGTGGGTATCTGCAAGTCTGGTGAGTGTGCTGCATGTGTCAACTACAGTAGTTGTGGTGAGTTCAGGTGTGGTGCATGGGGTGCATGTATGGATGTCTGCTATTGTGGTGAGTGCAGTAAGAGGAGCAGCAACAGTGACTGAAGGTGCAGTGCATGAGGGTGTGGATGCAGAGGGGACAGACAGGGAGGCGGAAGAGGTGGGCACACTGGGGGAAGTGGATGTTGTGTGAGCATGTGTCTGTTGGCTGTGTGAATGCTTGTGGTGGGAGGTGTGGTGCTTGTGTTTAGAAATGTGCTTCTTGTGTGTTGATGTGCTTGAATGCGTGTCTGAATGTGTGCCTTGGACGGGTGAAGGGAGTGGGGTGCTGGAAGGGGTAGAGGAGGTTGGAGGGCGGGACGGAATGGCCAGGGAAACTGGCTGCCATCCAAGAAGAGGCCAGAGCCTGAAAAGATCTCTGTAGGGCAGACACAGCACTGTAAATGCCATCCAGATAGGCATTTGTCTGCTGCACCTCTGATGCTACCCCCTGGATGGCATTGACAATGGTTGTCTGCCCTACAGAGATGGTTCTTAGGAGGTCAATAGCCTCTTCTGTGAGGACAGCAGGGCTGACTGGGGCAGCGGAGGAGGTGCCTGGGGCGAAGGAGACGCCCACCTTTCTGGGTGAGCAAGCACAGGCAACTCGGTGGGGAGCAGAAGGGAGGGCAGTGATGGAATGGGGGGTGGCAGAAGATGTCACTGTGGTGGTGTAGCCACTAGGGTCCGCCACCGCTGGGGAGCCCCCATCAGAGGAGGTCTCGGAGTCACTACCTCCTGTGGTAGTTGCCTCCCCTGTGGAACTCCCCTCGCCCTCCCACCCACTGGTCCCCTGGGCGTCGGATGTCTCTGCCTCCAAGGATCCGTGGGCCGCTGCTTCCCCACTTGCCGGTGCCTCAGCTCCCTCGCTAGATGTTGCTGATGTACCAAACCAACACAAGAGAACAGGGATGGGGAGAGAAACAGGAGAGGCAATCGTAAATAGCTGAATGGAGGTACATAATGGCCAGACATACACCCACCCGGAAGACACACCCAACAGGCAGCACCGTTCACTATGCCCATGGCCATGCCCCTGACCAGAATACTGCTCTACACCCATTCCCTGGACTACCACAGAAGGCAACGCGTGGGAGAACTGTCAAAGTCACGCCTATACCCTTTGGGGACCATAAAGTAGATGGACACCAGTCGGAGTCCCTGCCTCTAAGCAGCATGAACCCTAATGCACACACAAACATCCTTCCAGACTGATGTTTGTGAAATGAGTACTCACCCCCTTGTGACTGCTGTGCAGCCTTCAAGTGCCCATCCAGGTCTGGATACGCCACCGCCAGGATACGTCGCATGAGGATGGTCAATGCCTGACAGGCACCCCTTCCACGTTGGGAGGACTTCCCCAGCTGGGCTTCACAGATCTGACGCACCCAGCGCCACAGGTCCTCCCACCTCTTTCTGCAGTGGGTGCTCCACCGTTTGTAGACCCCCAGGGTCCGCACCTCCTTGGCGATGGCATGCTAAAGTGCCCTCTTCTGGTGGGCGCTGACCTAAAAGGGTGGCACAGATATGGAACACAGAGGTCAGACACTTGCAAGATAGGTACACCTGGTTAAATGTCCACTATGGGACAGACAGTACTCTCAGACTTAAAGGCCATACGCACACAGCATGCCATTCACCACGGCCCATGCAGGCTCAGGGGTGCACACATATGTCCATTCAGCACTATCCATTACACCCAAACAGTGCCCACAAACCCAGACTCACCTGTACCTCTGGCCGTCCGTACAGTTTTGCGTACAGGGGCAGGACCCCGTCCACTAGCCTCTCCAATTCCTCCTGGGTGAAGGCCGGGGCCCTTTCCCCTGCAACACGAGCCACATCCATTGCCAGAGGCAGGCCACAGCAGTACACACAGTGGAGTACCTGTCCGCAAGAGATCAGGGAGTCAAGTGAATAATCGATGACAAACATGCGTACGTTCCGCGGCGGTGTGCACCGTCACTGCCAGCGGAGATCATGATACGTCAGGATTCATCATTGGCACCCATGTTAACCAATGACGGTGTGAACGGCGGTAAAAACCGCCTTACGCTGCAACGTCAACTGCTAGCGGTATGAGGTCACTTCCACAACGAAAGGCCTGGATTACAGTGGGCAGACATTTTTGCAGTAACTACACATCCATAAATAAAACTTTGAACAATGCAGGCCCTACAAGCCACATGAAGCACCTAAGCATGTGTCTATTATGTAATATACCATACATGAAATACTCTGTTCCCTCATTGTGATGTAGATGTAGATCTGTCAGGAAGCAGTTCACTACAATGAACTATGCAGTGCACAAATAATGAAATGTGTGCCTATGTATGTGTCTTCATCACACCTTTTTGAAACCCCTCGTAGGTACCGACCATTGTAGCGAGGAAGGGCACCATTGGTGTACAGACCACTTGTGCATATGAGGACCATGGTGGAGCGTCCGATCATAATCAATTACCGACTCACACAAGCAACAATTCAGGATCTTTGTGCTTTACAGGATCCTGCACTAACTCCGGGAAATCGTAATCAGCATGCTATCCCTACTGAAGTGCAGGTGCTCTCCGCACTCCATTTCCTGGCTACGGGCTCATTTCAAGTGACAGTGGGCTTGGGTGCTGGATTTTCATAGCCAATGTTCAGCATGGTGCTGACAAGATTTCTGAATGCATTTGTACGACACCTACAGTCCTATGTGAGGTTTCCCAAAGTACTGACCTCCCTGCCATCAAGTGGGAATTCTATGCCTTTGCCAACATACTCCATGTTATAGGTGCCATCGATGGCACCCACATACCGATCATACCCCCAAGAGTGAGTGAACAGGTGTACAGAAACAGAAATAACTTTCACTCCATGAACATCCAATTGGTATGTACTGCAGACCAGTACATCTCACACGTGAATGCCATGTTCCCAGGTTCAGTCCATGATTCCTTTGTGTTGAGGAACAGTAGTGTGCCACACAGGATGGAACAACTCCAAGAGGACAGAGGGTGGATCATAGGTAAGTGTGCCTGTCACTAACTGACACATAGCAGACAGCCAGGTTGTCTGACTAAGGGGCAGAACAATGACAACTCTGTATTGCTCCTTTTTCTAAGTGATTCTGGCTATCCAAACTTGCGTTGGCTCCTGACACCAGTGAGGAATCCCAGGACGGATGCAGAGAGGAATTACAATGAGGCCCATACACGTACTAGGAGGGTGCTAGAGCGAATTATAGGTCTCCTGAAGGCTAGATTTCGTTGTCTACATATCTCTGGGGGTTCCCTGGCCTATGGGCCTGAAAAGGTGTGTAGACCAGTGGTGGCCTGCTGCATGCTGCACAACGTGGCAGTGAAACATTCTATCCCCCTCTTGGAGGTGGAGGGTGCTGTATGTCCTAACCAGCTTCCTCCGAGAGGTGAGGAGAGTGATGGTGATGATGAGGAAGGGGGAGATGTCAATTCCAGGACCCAACTGATACAACTCTACTTCCAGTAACTGTGTGGGACTTGGGCCTGACATTGGGGTTTGTGACACTTACTGTCAGTGTGCTCTGTCATATAGGGGGGTTGATAATGACAGCTGAAACATGGTCCACTTCTGCATGGTACAGATTGTAATTTTCTGCATTTACTTATTGCCAACATTTAGGCACATAGGACTCCCTTCATGCACAGATTTGACAATAAAGTAGTTATCAGCCAGTTGCATCCATACTTCACTTTGTTCACAATTTAACACAGAGGACAGTGTTACAGGTGTGATATGTGTTTTATTGGATAAAGTGAGTGAATGGTGCTATTTACAGTGATGGTAAGTCGTAAGGGGTGGGTATCCTCAAGACCAACATGGTGGCAGCCTTGTTGGTACTAATGATGGGTCAATCTTTTCTTACATTAGTTCATATTGCCTCTTAGCAATGTGTGCTGGCTGATTGAGTGGGATGGTTGGTGTGCAGATTGTTGCTGAGTTACTTCTTGAAGGGGGCTTTGTTCTTTGCTGGGGTTCCAGTGCCATATCTTGGCCTGAGGGTCCATTTGGGCGCCTGCTGTTTATTTTCAGGGGATGACATGCTAGGCCCTTGGGTTTCCTGTGAGGGTAGTTCCTGGGATGTTTCTGCTGATGGTGTAATCTCATGGTGGGTGTCTGGTGCTGTACTGGGGGCCTCTTGTCCTGTGTGAGTGTCAGACTGGTTTTGGACCAGCTGCAGCAGTGCTCCTGCTATGGTGGCCATTGTGGCGTTGTGCTGTTTCCACTGCTCCATGGCCTGTTGGTGTTGTTCCTGCTGCATCCTCTGACTGTGCTCCAGGGTGGACACAATCTGTGCAAAACTGTCATGGGTATGCTGGTAGGCCCCCAATACCTCTGATATCACGTCCTGGGCTGCTACATCTATCCTGTGGCCTCCCCCCTGGCCCACTGCCACCCTTGCAATTGCCCTAGCCCCCTGTGTCCCCTGCACAGGTCTGGCAGTACCACTTGTACTCGGGCCCTCGCCCTCCTGCATGTTGGGAGTGGGAGACTGTGGCCTCTGTACCTGTGTTCCACCAGTCTGTGGCCTGGATAAACTGTTGTGGGGACGCTTGCCCTGGGCTGCTGGTCTTGACTGGGGTGTAGGGGTGACAGTGGTTTCCTGGGTGGGGCTGCAGCATGGTGAGAGTCGAGGACTGTGTGAGGGGCCTGCCTGCTCATCAGTGTCCAGGGATCCTTCACCAGTGTCCTGTGAGGTGCCTCTGTCTCTCTGGGGGCACTGGCACTCCTTGTCCCGTCCGTTAGGGATGCATGGGTGGTGGTGCCTGTTGGGGGACATAGACATGTCTGTTACAGCTGCATGAACGTTTGAGGTGAACAGGACTGGGATATTTTGTCCTGGGGTTACTTTCAGTTGCCTTCCGGGGTGCCTTTGTGAGGCTGACACTGCATTTAGCGTCGACTGTGGGGTTGCCTTGTGATGGAGGGTGTTGTTCTATTGTGGGTACTTGCAGGGGTAGGTGACTGTGCACAGGGGGAGGGATATGGGCCTGTTAGTGGGTTTGTGGTCAAGCGGGGGTGGATTTAGTGGCTGATGCCTGGGTGGGGTGTTGGTCTTGGTGGGTGTGGGTGGAGTGGTGCATGCATTACAAGTATGGTGTATATGGGGTATATGTTGATGACTTACCCGAGTCCATTCCTCCAGTGAGTCCAGTGAGTCCCTCAGGGTGCAAGATGGCCAGTACCTTTTCCTCTCAGTCTGTGTATTCTGGTGGTGTTGATGGCGGTCCTCCCCCAGTCTTCTGCACTGCGATGTGGTGCCTTGATGCCATGCCCCTGACCTCCCCCCGCAGGTCATTCCATCTCTTCCGGATGTCGTCCCTGGTGCGTGGATGGTGTCCCACTTCATTGACCCTGTTCACAATGGTCTGCCATAGCTCCATCTTCCTTGCGATGGGTGTGTACTGCATCTTGGCCCCAAATATTTGTGGCTCCACCTTCAGGATCTCGTCCACCATGGTCCTTAACTCCCTTTTGGTGAAGCGTGGATGTTTGGGGGTGACATGGTGAGTGTGGTGAATGGTGTCAGGGCTGGAAACGTGGTGAGGGTGCTCTTCTGTGGGTCGGTGTGCGTCTCCTGTATGCTGGCGTTTGGTCTGCCTCTTGTGCGCTCCGTCTTCTTGGCCTGGTTTCATTGCAAAGGATTGTGGGGTATGTCTGGGGGTGTTTTATGGGGTTATGGATGTGTGTCAGGTGTGTGGATTGCATGCTTATCCAATATGTGCACTTCTTGCTGTTAAGTCCACTTGCCGCCCGTGGCGGTCGGAGCCGCCAATGGTCGTTCGGCCTCCACTGTCCACCAGGGTGATTTGTGCATCATTATTTGGAACGCGGGATGTGGGTGTGCTTGGCGATGGCTAGGTGGAGAGGTCTGGGATTCCCGCTGACAGGGTCATGGCGGGGAGTGGTGGTCTGGTGATTTTTGGTGGGGTTGGAATTTTCATTCATTATATGGCGGGTTTCCATTCACCACCAACGGTGGCATTCTGTTCACCGCCGCCACAGCGCTCAGCGGTGTTTCCCGCTGCGTTCATAATGACCCCCTGGGTGCTGCAACCCGGGGTAAAACAGGGTTCAAGTAGGAACCTCACGACAATGAAGAAATGCTTCAGGAACTAAGACACAGAAGAGGTATGTCACCTTTTATACATTCTACTAACAGGAATTAGGTATACAGATCGCGATGGATCTTTGCAGGACATCTCAAAAAACACAAATGATGCCACACATGCAAGGGGTAGAGAAACCGTATTCAAAGTTCTGTGTTGTCTACATTTAACAACGAAAGGATAGCATTTGATGGACCCGATCAGAAAGGATAAATGTTGCAAGGGTTTCAGCAGTAGTGAAATATCTCCCACATATTATTGTACTACCTCAAATAAAAAGAATACAAACAGAACAGTTCTGGAGGAAGGAACTAGGAACTACCGAGGAATTATTGAAGAGGTCACAAGAAGTGAGACAGACAGACGCCCTGAGGTGACACTATTCGGTCACATGTCAGAGGCAATTTACCCCCCATCCATGAAAAAGGCGAACTCATATTAATACTATTCAGTGAAACATGAATACTGGCTTCATGGGGGAAGGCACCAGTGCCAAGTATTGGGACCAGTGCCAAGTATTGAGGATATGATCTTTACTGTGTGTTGAAGGGATAGATGTTTATATCCATCTAGGGCCCCTTGGTGAATTATTTAGCTTAGGACTTTAGGCAGCTGAGATGCCAAAAGCACTTAACGGTTGCTGCGAATTGTTGAACAGCCCCATGAGAACGAACCAACAAACAGTGGTAAAATGCAGGGAGAAGTTGAATCTGTTGATGAGTTTTATGGAGGCGACCAGTGGGGGCGGAAGGGTGGAGGATGTATGAGTATGAGTATGAGGAAAGAGCGTAATTTTTTCTTCCTTGCGTTAATGAGATGCAAGGTAGGCGTTCCCGTCCAAAAAAAGGACTGCGCCGCAAATGCGTCGTATTTATACTCCCGGGCAAAAATCACGCCCGGGAGTTGGCGGGGCAGAAAACCCCGCATTTGTGCCACTTTTTAACGCCTGGGTCAGGGCAGGCGTTAAGGGACCTGTGGGCTCAAAATGAGCCCACAGCTGCCCTCCCATGCCCCCAGGGACCCCCCCTGCCACCCTTGCCCACCCCAGGACAACCAAGGATGGAGGGACCCACCCCAGGGACATTCAGGTAAGTTCAGGTAAGTATAATTTTTATTTTTTTAAATATTTTTTTTTGGCATAGGGGGGCCTGATTTGTGCCCCCCTACATGCCTCAATGCCCAATGACCATGCCCAGGGGACAGAAGTCCCCTGGGCATGGCCATTGGGCAAGGGGGCATGACTCCTGTCTTTACTAAGACAGGAGTCATGTAAATGGCGCTAGGGCGTCGTTTAAAATGGCGCAAATCGGGTTTAGACGTTTTTTTTTGCGTCAACCTGACTTGCGCCATTTTTAAGACGCCCTAACGCCATTTTTCCCTACGCCGGCGCTGCCTGGTGTACGTGTTTTTTTTCCACGCACACCAGGCAGCGCCGGTCTGCTTGCGCCGGCTAACGCCATTCAATAAATACGGCGCCCGCATGGCGCTTCAGAATGGCGTTAGCCGGCGCAAAACTTTTTGACGCTAAACTGCGTTAGCGCAGTTTAGCGTCAAAAAGTATAAATACGGGCCTTAATCTCCCCAATAACATTTTAAGGATTTTAGTGGGCGTGGAACAAACATATTTTGAGGGGCCCTATTTGGAACAGCTTTGAATTTAAGATCCATTTTCAGCTCTTTCATTCCCATGACCAGGTCACTGACAATGCACAGGCACACTTGACCAAATTCAAAATGAGCCTCATTTACGAGGCTGGTGGTGCAGGGCAGCACAGCAAGTGCCTTGCTGCACGGCACTGCGCCACTGGGAAAGCGTAGAAATGCTCCATATATAAAAGATATTGTGCATTTCTGTCCTCTCCCCCTGCACTGGTGCACAAATTGCTTCCTAGCGCCAATGCATACACGCTTGCACCATGGTGCAAGGATGCCTGCGAGGCTGGGATGATTGTTTTTGTTCAGGAAGGGGCACCTTCCTCCACAAAAACAATCATAAGAGGTGTTTTCCTCTTTCTATGTGTGCTGCTGAATCTAGCACACAAAGAAAGAAGAACAAATAGGGAGAAATAAAAATATTTCTCCATGTTGCATTGTCCATACGCCACCCATGAGGTGGCATAGGAATGTGACGCATTTCCAGATTTGTAATGTGTCAGATTCCTTCCAGTTCCATGGGTGTTGCTTCGGAACATGCAGTGTAATGCAGAAAAGGGGATCATATTTACAAGGCCCTGAAAAGCCACACAGAGTGGTTTTGTGTGGCCTTGTAGATATGGGTTGGCACACTGCACCACCAGAGCACAAAAAAAAAATTATGCTCCAGTGGCAAAATATGCCACTAGGGCCTTGTAAATGAGGCCCTAAGTGTGATTACATCTAATATGTAGGGATAGAGACATGTTTCTATTATTGTATCACAGCAGCAGCTCACTAATATTACTTCAAATAATCTCTATGTCACCCTCCCATTTCTCATATGTGAGGTTCTGTTTTTATCTAAAAGATTTTTTTTATGGGTGTTGCATAAAACATAAATAAAATAGTTCTCTGCAAAATGCCTGTAATAGACTCTCATACATCACCCACCTTAAAAATAAATGAAAGGAAAACTGTATTTAAAACAATGGGCCATATTTATGAAAAGTGGCGCATCTTGCCATGATGCACGACTTTTCTTGCACCCCATTGCGTCCCCCTAACACCACCATGTGTGGCATTTGTCACTCCAAGTGGGAAGGGTATGCCCAGACGTGGGTCTCGTGCTTGCTATGCTACCAGATTCAAGCTAGCCTGGCTGATGAAGGGTGATGCCCTGAAACCGGTCCCAGGATGCTTGTTTCTGGTCCAGGGAAGACCTGGCCTGGCAGTTTGGGCTGGACTGTTCCCATGGGGAACAGGGTCAAGACTGATTTGCATATGGCTGGGTCTAAACTGGAATGGCATGACAAGCAAAACAACTGATGGATTAAACCCAGATCTGTGGCTGGGGGTGAATGTTTGATTTGTTCTGCATTCCGTCCATCATCTGTTGTTTTTGCATTTGTTGCCCCAAGTGGAAAGGGTATGCCCAGACGTGGGTCCCGTGCTTGCTATGCCACCAGATTCAAGTTAGCCTGGCTGATGAAAGGTGATACCTTGAAACCGGTCCCAGATTGCTTGTTTCTGGTCCAGGAAAGACCTGGCCTGGGAGTTTGGGCTGGACTGTTCCCATGGGGAACACGGTCAAGACTGATTTGCATATGGCTGGGTCTAAACTGGAATGGCATGGCAAGCAAAAAACTTGATGGATTAAACCCAGATCTGTGACTGGGGGTGAATGTTTTATTTGTTCTGCATTCTGTCCATCATCTGTTGTTTTTGCATTTGTCACCCCAAGTGGGAACGGTATGCCCAGACGTGGCTCCCGTACTTGATATGCCACCAGATTCAAGTTAGCCTGGCTGATGAAGGGTGATACCCTGAACACGGTCCCAGGATGCTTGTTTCTGGTCTAGGGAAGACCTGGCCTGGCAGTTCGGACTGGACCGTTCCCATGGGTACTGGGTCAAGACTGATTTGCACATGGCTGGGTCTAAACTGAAATGGCATGGCAAGCAAAAAAACTGATGGATTAAACCCAAATCTGTGACTGGGGGTGAATGCTTGATTTGTTCTGCATTCCGTCCATCATCTGTTGTTTTTGCATTTGTTGCCCCAAGTGGGAAGGGTATGCCCAGTCGTGGGTCCTGTGCTTGCTATGCCACCAGATTCGAGCTAGCCTGGCTGATGAAGGGTGATACCCTGAAACCAGTCCCTGGATGCTTGTTTCTGGTCCAGGGAAGATCTGGCCTGGCAGTTTGGGCTGGACCGTTCCCATGGGGAACAGGGTCAAGACTGATGTGCATATGGCTGGGTCTAAACTGAAATGGCATGGCAAGCAAAAAAACTGATGGATTAAACCCAGATCTGTGACTGGGGGTGAATGCTTGATTTGTTCTGCATTCTGTCAGTCATCTGTTGTTTTTGCATTTGTTGCCCCGAGTGGGAAGGGTATGCCCAGACGTGGGTCCCGTGCTTGCTATGTGTGAGAAAGTAGCCTCTTTCTAGCCTTGTTACCCCCACTTTTGGCCTGTTTATGAGTATATGTCAGGGTGTTTTCACTGTCTCACTGGGATCCTGCTAGCCAGGGCCCAGTGCTCATAGTGAAAACCCTATGTTTTCAGTGTGTTTGTTATGTGTCACTGGGACCCTGCTAGCCAGGACCCCAGTGCTCATAAGTTTGTGACCTATATGTATGTGTTCCCTGTGTGATGCCTATCTGTCTCACTGAGGCTCTGCTAACCATAACCTCAGTGGTTGTGCTCTCTCTTTACAAATTGTCACTAACAGGCTAGTGACCAATTTCACCAATTCACATTGGCATACAGGAACACCCTTATAATTCCCTAGTATATGGTACTGAGGTACCCAGGGTATTGGGGTTCCAGGAGATCCCTATGGGCTGCAGCATTTCTTTTGCCACCCATAGGGAGCTCTGACAATTCTTACACAGGCCTGCCACCACAGCCTGAGTGAAATAACGTCCACGTTATTTCACAGCCATTTACCATTGCACTTAAGTAACTTATAAGTCGCCTATATGTCTAACCTTTACCTGGTAAAGGGTGGGTGCTAAGTTACTTAGTGTGTGGGCACCCTGGCACTAGCCAAGGTGCCTCCACATCATTCAGGGCAAATTCCCCGGACTTTGTGAGTGCGGGGACACTATTACACACGTGCACTATACATAGGTCACCACCTAAGTACAGCGTCACAATGGTAACTCCGAACATGGCCATGTAACATGTCTAAGATCATGGAATTGTCACCCCACCATGATCCCCCGAGTCTCTAGCACAGACCCGTGTACTGCCAAACTACCTTTCCCGGGGTTTCACTGCAGCTACTGCTGCTGCCAACCCCTCAGACAGGTTTCTGCCCTCCTGGGGTCCAGCCAGCCTTGGCCCAGGAAGGCAGAACAAAGGACTTCCTCAGAGAGAGGGTGTTACACCCTCTCCCTTTGGAAAAAGGTGTCAGGGCTGGGGAGGAGTAGCCTCCCCCAGCCTCTGGGAATGCTTTGATGTGCACTGATGGTGCCCATCTCTGCATAAGCCAGTCTACACCAGTTCAGGGATCCCCCAGCCCTGCTCTGGCGTGAAACTGGACAAAGGAAAGGGGAGTGACCACTCCCCTGACCTACACCTCCCAGGGGAGGTGCCCAGAGCTCCTCCAGTGTGCTCCAGACCTCTGCCATCTTGGAAACAGAGGTGCTGCTGGCACACTGGACTGCTCTGAGTGGCCAGTGCCAGCAGGTGACGTCAGAGACCCCTTCTGAT
The DNA here is from genome assembly GCF_031143425.1 of Pleurodeles waltl. Taxonomy (NCBI): domain Eukaryota; kingdom Metazoa; phylum Chordata; class Amphibia; order Caudata; family Salamandridae; genus Pleurodeles; species Pleurodeles waltl. The sequence continues at coordinate 1,634,899,139 of NC_090445.1, forward strand.
AGGCTCTTACCTGTGTTGCTAGCCTATCCTCCTTCCTAGGTAGCCAAACCTCCTTTTCTGGCTATTTAGGGTCTCTGCTTTGGGAAATTCTTTAGATAACGAATGCAAGAGTTCATCAGAGTTCCTCTGCATCTCTCTCTTCACCTTCTGCCAAGGAATCGACCGCTGACTGCTCTGGACGCCTGCAAAACTGCAACAAAGTAGCAAAGACGACTACTGCAACCTTGTATCGCTGATCCGGCCGCCTTCTCAACTGTTTTCCTGATGGTGCATGCTGTGGGGGTAGTCTGCCTCCTCTCTGCAATAGAAGCTCCGAAGAAATCTCCCGTGGGTCGACGGAATCTTCCCCCTGCAACCACAGGCAACAAAAGACTGCATCACTGGTCCTCTGGGTCCCCTCTCAGCACAACGAGCGTGGTCCCTGGAACTCAGCAACTCTGTCCAAGTGACTCTCACAGTCCAGTGACTCTTCAGTCCAAGTTGGGTGGAGGTAAGTCCTTGCCTCCCCACTCTAGACTGCATTGCTAGGTACCACGTGATTTGCAGCTGCTCCGGCTCCTGTGCACTCTTCCAGGATTTCCTTTGTGCACAGCCAAGCCTGGGTCCCCAACACTCTAACCTGCAGAGCACAACCTCCTGAGTTGTCCTCCAGCGTTGTGGGATCTTCTTTTGTGACTTCGGGTGAGCTCCGGTTCACTCCTCTTTGTAGTGCTTGTTCTGGCACTTCTGTGGGTGCTGCCTGCTTCTGTGAGGGCTCCTTGTCTTGCAGTGTGCCCCCTCTGTCTCCTCACCTAATTGGCGACATCCTGGTCCCTCCTGGGCCACAGCAGCATCCAAAAACCCTAACCACGACCCTTGCAGCTAGCAAGGCTTGTTTGCGGTATTTCTGCATGGGAACACCTCTGCAAGCTTCTTCACGACATGGGTCATCCATCCACCAAAGGGGAAGCTCCTAGTCCTCTTCGTTCTTACAGAATCCACAGCTTCTACCATCCAGTGGCAGCTTCTTTGCACCCTCAGCTGGCATTTCTTGGGCATCTGCCCAATCTCGACTTTGTCGCAACTCTTGGACTTGGTCCCCTTGTTCCACAGGTACTCTCATCCGGAAATCCACTTTGGTTGCATTGCTGGTGTTGTTCTTCCTTGCAGAATTCCCCTATCACGACTTCTGAGCTCTCTTGGGAACATAGGTGCACTTTACACCTACTTTTCAGGGTCTTGGGGTGGGCTATTTTTCTAACCCTCACTGTTTTCTTACAGTCCCAGCGACCCTCTACAAGCTCACATAGGTTTGGGGTCCATTCGTGGTTCGCATTCCACTTTTGGAGTATATGGTTTGTGTTACCCCTATACCTATGTGCTCTCATTGCAATCTATTGTGACTGTACATTGCTTGCAGTGCTTTCTATTGCTATTACTGCATATTTTTGGTATTGTGTACATATATCTTGTGTATATTTGCTATCCTCATACTGAGGGTACTCACTGAGATACTTTTGGCATATTGTGATAAAAATAAAGTACATTTATTTTTAGTATATCTGTGTATTGTGTTTTCCTATGATATTGTGCATATGACACCACACCAGTGGTATAGTGGGAGCTTTGCATGTCTCCTAGTTCAGCCTAAGCTGCTCTGCTAAGCTACCTTTTCTATCAGCCTAAGCTGCTAGAACACCTCTTCTACACTAATAAGGGATAACTGGACCTGGTGCAGAGTGTAAGTACCCCTTGGTACCCACTACATACCAGGCCAGCCTCCTACACTATGCCAACAGATTCAAGCTAGCCTGGCTGATGAAGGGTGATGCCCTGAAACCCAGGATGCTTGTTTCTGGTCCAGGGAAGACCTGGCCTGGCAGTTTGGGCTGGACTGTTCCCATGGGGAACAGGGTCAAGACTGATTTGCATATGGCTGGGTCTAAACTGGAATGGCATGGCTAGCAAAAAAGCTGATGGATTAAACCCAGATCTGTGACTGGGGGTGAATGTTTGATTTGTTCTGCATTCTGTCAGTCATCTGTTGTTTTTGCATTTGTCGCCCCAAGTGGGAAGGGTATGCCCAGACGTGGCTCCCGTGCTTGCTATGCCACCAGATTCAAGCTAGCCTGGCTGATGAAGGGTGATACCCTGAAACTTGTCCCAGGATGCTTGTTTCTTGTCCAGGGAAGACCTGGCCTGGCAGTTTGGGCTGGACTGTTCCCATGGGGAACACGGTCAAGACTGATTTGCATATGTCTGGGTCTAAACTGGAATGGCATGGCAAGCAAAAAACATGATGGATTTAACCCAGATCTGTGACTGGGGGTGAATGTTTGATTTGTTCTGCATTCCGTCCATCATCTGTTGTTTTTGCATTTGTCACCCCAAGTGGGAAGGGTATGCCCAGACTTGGCTCCCGTGCTTGCTATGCCACCAGATTCAAGTTAGCCTGGCTGATGAAGGGTGATACCCTGAACACGGTCCAGGGAAGACCTGGCCTGGCAGTTCGGGCTGGACCGTTACCATGGGGAACAGGGTCAAGACTGATTTGCACATGGCTGGGTCTAAATTGAAACGGCATGGCAAGCAAAAAAACTGATGGATTAAACCCAAATCTGTTACTGGGGTGAATGTTTGATTTGTTCTGCAATCCGTCCATCATCTGTTGTTTTTGCATTTGTCACCCCAAGGGGGAAGGGTATGCCCAGACGTGGGTCCTGTGCTTGCTATGCCATCAGATTCAAGCTAGCCTGGCTGATGAAGGGTGATACCCTGAAACCAGTCCCAGGATGCTTGTTTCTGTTCCAGGGAAGATCTAGCCTGGCAGTTTGGGCTGGACCGTTCCCATGGGGAACAGGGTCAAGCCTGATTTGCATATGGCTGGGTCTAAACTGGAATGGCATGGCAAGCAAAAAAGCTGATGGATTAAACCCAGATCTGTGACTGGGGGTGAATGTTTGATTTGTTCTGCATTCTGTCAGTCATCTGTTGTTTTTGCATTTGTCGCCCCAAGTGGGAAGGGTATGCCCAGACGTGCGTCCTGTGCTTCCTATGCCACCAGTTTCAAGATAGCCTGGCTGATGAAAGGTGATACCTTGAAACCGGTCCCAGATTGCTTGTTTCTGGTCCAGGAAAGACCTGGCCTGGGAGTTTGGGCTGGACTGTTCCCATGGGGAACACGGTCAAGACTGATTTGCATATGGCTGGGTCTAAACTGGAATGGCATGGCAAGCAAAAATCTGATGGAATAAACCCAGATCTGTGACTGAGGGTGAATGTTGGATTTGTTCTGCATTCTGTCCATCATCTGTTGTTTTTGCATTTGTCGCCCCAAGTGGGAAGGGTATGCCCAGACGTGGCTCCCGTACTTGCTATGCGCCCAGATTCAAGCTAGCCTGGCTGATGAAGGGTGATGCCCTGAAACCGGTCCCAGGATGCTTGTTTCTGGTCCAGGGAAGACCTGGCCTCGCAGTTTGGGCTGGACTGTTCCCATGGGGAACAGGGTCAAGACTGATTTGCATATGGCTGGGTCTAAACTGGAATGGCACCGCAAGCAAAAAAACTGATGGATTAAACCCAGATCTGTGACTGGGGTGAATGTTTGATTTGTTCTGCATTCCGTCCATCATCTGTTGTTTTTGCATGTGTCGCCCCAAGTGGGAAGGGTATGCCCAGACGTGGGTCCTGTGCTTGCTATGCCACCAGATTCAAACAAGCCTGGCTGATGAAGGGTGATACCCTGAAACCGGTCCCAGGCTGCTTGTTTCTGGTCCAGGCATCTGTTGTTTTTGTATTTATGATACGTCACACCATGGCGCATGTTAGGGAACTGGTGTAAAAAATGTTAGTGCTAGTTTGGTGCTTTGCAGGATTAGCACAAAAAATATTGACGCTAGTCCTGAAAAGTGAAAGGAGGCCCATTGAAAACAATGGGAGCATCATTTTATCACCTGTCTTATGCTGGAGTTAAAAAGGCCACTAAAAATGGAGCTAACAAATCAAGCATTCACTGCCAGTCACAGATTTGGGTTTAATCCATCAGTTTTTTTGCTTGCCTTGCCATTTCAGTTTAGACCCAGCCATGTGCAAATCAGTCTTGGCACTGCATTACCAACTTCAAGGTCATACTGCATGAGGAGAAACCCTTCTTTGCTGTTTGCTCATCCGCTTAGACTCTCTATCCAATGGAGTAGCAGGGAATGAACCAGGTGCAGATCGGGCAGAACAAGATGCTTGCACTACCAAGCTCTCAGGTGTTGGATGCTGAGACAAAAACTGTGGGTCCCCAGGAGCAACTCTATACCTCCTCGCCACAGTCCTGGAAACTGCTGGAGTCATGACAGGTTTCCTCCAAATGTCTAAAATGGTCTCAGTAAGGGCATCATTAAAAGGGAGTAGGGGCTCTGCAGATGTAGAGGAAGGATGCAACATCTCAGTCAAGATATTCGTCTTCACCTCCGATGCTGGTAAAGGAAGTTCCAAGAATTCAGCAGCCTTTCTAATAACACTGTGATAAGATGCTGCCTCCTCTGTGAATTCGCCAGGGGTTGAAAGATCCCACTCATGGGATGTATACGGGCCACTTGCAGAGTCCAGACCCTTAAATTCACCCATAGGCTCAGGAATCTCCCTTTCCTCCAACAGCTGCTACCGATACTCCTACTCCTCCAAGAGACTCAAGGCCCTCCTCCTTGACCTCAGTCTGGCCTCCAACTGCAGCATGGACAGAGAATTAACTGACGTCGACGATGCTGGTTTCAAAGCAGATAGATGCTCTGGCGGAGGAGATGGTGGAGATACACTGTGTCCCGATCGGGATCTATCCGTCGCAGGCATCTACTTCATCGGAGTAGTCGGCAGCATCATATGGGGTGACAACATCATCGGCGCCAAACCAGCACCTTCAACTGGATAGAAGGGTACAAGCGGGCCTGTTTGTACGGCCCCAGCGAACCCAGAGAGAAAGCTAATGGACCTGTGGGACCAGCTGGTGCACCAGCAGGGGCCATAGCTCTGTTGAAAATGCTAAACACCCCTGGATCTATTCCCGGAGTCGGGAAGGCAGGAAACCTCTGCCCATCCTGAGGTGCTTGGGCTGAATCCAAAGCTTGTGCCACCGGCTCCTGAGTTAACACAAATCTGGAGTACTGCCGGGGACTCGACGACGGCGCCGGAGAAGCTTATGGACTCTGATGCTGAGGAGTGATCATTGGACTGACCTCCCACACCATACGGCGCCGTCTCGGAGGAGACCGATCTCTGGAAGAACGGCATAGAGAATTGTGCCGGCGCCACTTCTTATGAGACCTCGAGGACTTATGTGAAGAAGAGTCCCTCGCCTTAGATCTCTGATGACCCTCATGCTTCTTCTTAGCTTTTGCCTAGAAGAGCCTAGCCTTTCTCTCCTTCAAGACCTTCGGATTAATCTGCTGACAGGACACGCACCCCTCCCCATCGTGGTCGGAGCATAAGCACCACAAGCAGTCCTCATGAGGATCTGTGACCGACATGCAACCCCTGCACTCATGACAAGGCTTATAGCCCAATTTCTTTGGTGGAGACATTGTAACTAGACAACAAGAACAGCTTCAAAACAGTAACTGTTCGAGAGCCAGGAAAAAGCGTTAGCATTGAAGGCGCAGACAAAAGGGAACTGATGTCAGCACGCCAAAAAAATGTTTTAAAAAATTGCACAACGAGGGTCCCCTCTTGTAAAAAGGAAGAAAGGATTTAAATAGACAATTTACATGGAAAATTAATTCGATATATCAGTCCAAGTCACACCAAACTGGTCCTGGAGTCAATCAATAGAAACAATCGATGAGTCCAAAGTTTATTCAGAATCTGATTTAACATTCGACAGTCTGAAATCCACAGGAATTTATGCTTCCAGCCAACACGTGTTTCGTCATGGGAAATATTGATATCCCTTACGACTTCTTCAGGGCTTATTTGTTCATCACTATTCAAAAACCAACGGTAATGCAAGTTACTCAAATCCAAATGTGCTTCATAACTCATATAATAATCCAATGGAAAATCCAATCCATCTGTTAATCAAAAACTTCTGATATTGTAGCAAGCTGCGTCTCCAAGTATGGACGCATAGCGAGTGCGCTGATCAGCACGCCAGCGAGGACTTCTTATTGCCACAATGACGTAGTTGCGTGCAGAGCCGTGCAATTGTGACGTCCTTGTTGACGTGAAGAGCTAGGAAGAAAATTTCAATCGAATGCTGGCGCATTGGGAGAATTCATAAGGTGAGGAATCCACAGGTAGTGGTATCAATCAGAAAGTAGCATTATTTGTGTGCATGACCAACTAATCTCTTATGAGTTCATCATGTAAGTTTCCAAAATTGCAATCTATGGCTAATTTCCTTAATTAAGCTACATAGTTGTCTACTGTTTCCTCTTTGTTTTGTTTCCTTTGAAAATAGTTATACTGCATTATGCCCACGTACACTTTAGGTGTAAAATAGGTGTTCAAATCTTTTAAAGCAGCTTCAAATACATTAGCATCACCACTTATACAATCTAGTATACGTTATTAGAACCAAGGGACCCAGAGAGTGTAACAAAATTATTTTTTCTGTTCAGCTTTCATATCTCCCTTTTATCCACTTCTTCTATATAATTAATAAAATATTCTTTACATTCCATCCATACTATTGATGGTTCAGATCCTAGCACCCAAAACGCTTGTGGTGGATTCATTGTAAAAGCTTTGTTGGCCATTTGGTACTTCTGTGACAAGATTGATGAATACAGTCAAATCGAATTGTAATTATTTTAATATAATTGCTATGTAAAATGAGCTATAACAATCAGGCACCAATTTCCTGTTTGTAATATTTCTGCGGCTCTTCCTCTCTTAAATCCTTCAGTTCGTTCACTGTTTACATACCATCAATAAATGCCTCACACTAGGTCGCATTATGTGTCCTGCATGTACAGTTCAATGTTTATTATACAATCAAAAATGGCATCCACGTTAGGTCACGTTTCGTAATCTGCTCACATACGTTAATTACTTCGTCACAGCCTGTCAGCACAGCAAGCATTGAAAAAGAGTCAGCATGTGGCAGCCAGCATACAATCCATTTCAAACAATGCCCGTGCAACTGTCACACCTAGGCCGCTTACCAATATGGTAATCTCTTGACCCTCTGGGTGCCCTGGATGAGGTGAACTCGTCCCAGCACACGGTTCCCGTGTTCCTGGGACTAGATCACCTCGTCTTGCACCCGGCCCACGGGGGGAGCGCTAGCGCTCCCCCCATGGGCCCCCCACCCACACCCCCCCGGTCGTGGATGGAAGGGGAATCCCTTCCCCTTCCACCCCCGACCCCCCCTCGGCAATCTGATGACGTCAGCACGCCGACGTCATCAATTATTGCCGAGGACGCGCTGGAAGCCATTTGCTTCCAGCGCGTCAAGGGAAAGGAACTCCAACAGGTGAGTCCTTCCCTTTTTGGGGGTTTTAGGGGGGGGGGGAACAGACACGAGGGGAATGAAAGGGTTTTTCCTTCCTCCGTGCCTGTTTTCAGTGGATTCCTGGTCCACGATCATGGTCGGGGCCCGCGATCGTGAACCAGGAATCCCCACTAGACACCAGGGAATTTTTGGCTAATAATTTTTGGGAGCGACCCCTTGGGCAAGGGTCGCTCCCATGGGGGGTTATTTTGTATCCTATATCTGCCCCCAGGGGGGGGGTCGAAAGCCACTAGGACACCATGGATTGTATTTTGTGTGATTTGTTTGGGGAGCGACCCCTTGGGCAAGGGTCGCTCCGCTTGGGAGCATAAATAATACTTTTTGGGCACCCCCTGGGGGCAGATCAGCCGGTTTTCAGCCGATCTGCCCCCGGGGGGGGGGGGGGGGGTCGAAAGCCACTACACACCATGAATTTTATTTTGTGTATGATTTTTCTGGGGAGTGACCCCTTGGGCAAGGGTCGCTCCCCTTGGGGGTATAAATAATCCTTTTTTGGCCCCCCCGGGGGCAGATCTGCTGTTTTCTTTGCCAATCTGCCCCCAGGGGGGTCGAAAGCCACTAGAGCCCAGGGATTCTATTTTGTGTATGATTTTTTTGGGGAGCGACCCCTTGGGTGAATAAATAATCCTTTTTCGCCCCCCCCCCGAGGCTAGATCGACCATGTTTTTGGCCGATCACGCCCCCGGGGGGGTCGAAACCCACTGGGCGCAAGGGATTGTGTGGTGTGTGTTTTGTGTGTTTGGGGGCACCCCTTGGGCAAGGGTCGCCACCCCAAAGGGGGGAAAATTAGTAACCACCAATACGCCAGGGATTCTTTTTTTTGTTCCCCTTTTTTTTGTTTTGTGCTGGTGGTGCCCCCTTTGGCAATGGTGGCCCCCTAAAGGGGGCACAGAGCTGTTGGCCATTTCTGCCCCCCTTGGGGGCAGATTCACCAATTTTTTTAGGCCCATCTGCAGAATCCACTTAGGAACCAAGGATCTTGTGTGTGTGTGTGTGTTTTGTGTGGGTGGGGGAGCGGCCCTTTTTGCAAGCATCGCTCCCCAAAGGGGGGCACATTACTGATGACCATTTCTGCTCCCCTTGGGGGCAGATCAGGCTATTTGTTTTTAGCCTATCTGCCCCCAAGAGGGCAGAAGCCACAAAGAAATGAGGGGAATTTTTATTTTTTTTGCTCCCCTTAGTTTTTTTTTGTGCTGGGAGCACCCCTATTCGCCCCCTTTGGCAAGGGTCGCACCCCCTCAAACAGGGTACAGATCTGTTGGCCATTTCTGCCCCCTTGGGGGCAGATCAGCCTTTTTTTTTTAGGCCCATCTGCCCCCAAGGGAGGCAGAAGCCACTTAGGCACCAGGGACAGTTTCTAAGTTCTTGGTGGCGGGGTGTTTGTCAACACGCAAAGTATTTGTATTTGTGATTATAACAGTTTATTTCTTCTTTTTGCTCTAGTTCAAAGCTTTTGCTTCCTTTGCTGTGGATCCTTGCGGTTTTGGCAGTAGTTGTCCTGCAGTTTGCATAGTTGGATGTTTTAGGTAAGTGAAAGCAATGTACTCCAAAGGAGTAATTTTGACATGCATGAATGACATGTTTGTAGGTGGTGTGCTAAATGTAGTATTGTGTGTGAAATTTTCCTTAGATTTGGGCACAATGATATTTGTGTTGTCATATGTTTAATTTTCTTCTTTCTTTTTAGTGGGATATTATTGGTGATTGCTGTGTCTGTGCAGAGTAGTTGCTGGTGAGTAGCTTTTTCAGGCAAGTGAGTGGTATAGTTTTTTAGTTCATAACTCTTTGTGATAAAGCTACACTTTGTTTATTACTTATTTTAGTGCTGGTGATTGTTGGCTATCCATTTGTTGTTAGTGAGGATCATGGCTAGCCGCAAAGTGACCGCTCAGCAGGTTGTTGGCATGCTTTTTGAGTCGGCTTCAGACCATGATTACAAGACTGACTCTGCATCTGAGGGAGAGGAGGAAGTAAGAGATTCTGGCAGTGAGTTTTCTGTCTGAGAGGATTCTTCTGATGAGGAAGCCACTCTTAGTGCAGATGAAGGCCTGTTTTAGAGGAGGACATTGATATGCCAAGAGTGCAGCAGCCTGGGGCTGAAGGGTTTCCCATTAGAAGACCTGACACCTGGATTGCCCCAAACATGGAGTAGCCACAGTTACCTGCATTTACTGGTCAATACGGAAATCTTTTTGCCTGTCAATTTCTTTCACTTGTTTATGGACAATGTATTTTTGGAAGAGATTGTGGAGCAGACTAATGTGTATGCGGAGCAATATTTGAGGGACAACGCTGCCAGACTTAGGCCTCAGTCTAGAGCTACTCAGTGGGTTCCCACATATCTTGAAGAGATGAAATAGTTTTTAGGTTAGACTTTTTTGATGGGGTTGATAAGGAAGCCGTCACTGGCTTCTTATTGGTCTACTAGTCCCTTGATGGCAACGGCTATATTTCCCGCAACTATGACTAGTAATCGCTATTTGATTCTTCTTCGTATGCTGCATTTTGTATACAATGCTTTAGCCTTGCCAAGAGATCACCCTGATTGTGACCGTCTTTTTAAGATTAGGCCCTTCCTTGATCATTTTGTAGATCGGTTTTCAGAGGTCTATGTTCCAGGCAAAGAGATAAGTGTGGACGAGTCTTTGGTCCTTTTAAAGGGGTGTTTAGTTTTTAAGCAGTACATACCTAGTAAGAGGGCACGGTATGGGATTAAATTGTGTATGCTGTCAGAAAGCAGTACAGGATACGTGTATAATTTCCGGGTCTACACTGGTAGGGATTCTAGTATTGATCCTCCTGGTTGTCCGGCCACTTTTGGAGTTAGCAAATAAATTGTGTGGGAACTTGGTAGACGACTTTTTAACAAAGGTCACCATTTGTACGTAGATAATTTCTACACTAGAGTGCAGTTGTTCAAGGAGTTGTTTAGAGTGGACACTGTTGCTTGTGGCACAATCCGTTCTAACCAGAAAGGCTATTCAAAGGAGCTTGTCTGTAAAAAACTTGAGAGGGGACAGTACAGTGCCTTGCGGAATAATGAGCTGCTAGCTCTGAAATTTTCAGACAAGAGGGATGTGTACATGCTATCTACCATTCATGATGGGAGTACTTCCCCTGTGACTGTTTGGGGCCAGGTTGCGGAAGCGCGCAAACCTGCATGCATTTTGGACTACAATAGGCACATGGGTGGTGTTGATAGAGTAGGTCAGAGGTTGGAATCTTACACTGCTCTGTGTAAGTCTTACGCGTGGTATAAAAAGTTGGCCCTACATTTATTTCATCTGGAAACTTTTAATTCCTTAATTGTGTTCAAGGATTGTTCACCTGAATCAAGGATGACATTTGTTAAATTTCAGGAGTCGGTGATAGAGGGCCTTGTTGTGGTGGAACAGGCAAGAGTTCCTAGAGTAGCAGTGGTGGAGGATGTGGCTAGATTGAAAGATCGCCACTTTCCAGATCACATTCCTCCCACTCCCAAGAAAGACTTACCGACTAAGAAATATAGAGTATGTGCCCGAAGAGGTATCCAGAGGGAAAGCCGGATATACTGCCCCGATTGCCCTTCAAAGCCTGGGCTGTGTGTGCCCGCCTGTTTCAGAAATTAACACACCAAGAAAACTTTTGAGGAAATACCGTGAGCGTAAACTGCCTATTTTATATTTTCGTATGTTCAGTTTCACAGTTGGCATTACTGTCATGTAATTAGTTAGAGCTGTTGTGTTTGTAGTTTTGTACTTGTTTTATAATTAGTTAGTGGTTTCTTTGTTGTTTATAAACGGGGAAAAAGTGATGGCGGTGTGCGTGGGGTGGTGCTTGGCTGGCGGTGTGTGTGGGGTGGCACTTGGCTGGCGGTATGCTTGGAGTGGAGCTTGGCTGGCAGTGTGCGTGGGGTGGCGCTTGGCTGGCGGTGTGCGTGTGGTGGCGCTTGGCTGGTGGTGTGCATGCGGTGGGGCTTGGCTGGCAGTGTGCGTGGGGTGGGGCTTGGCTGGCAGTGTACGTGGGGTGGCGCTTGGCTGGCGGTGTGCTTGGGGTGGTGCTTGGCTGGCAGTGTGCTTTGGGTGGTGCTTGGCTGGCAGTGCCAGCCAAACGTCAGTCCACACACTCCCATCAGCTAGTGTGACTGCTGTATCAGGTATGTGGGTGTATGTAAGTGATGGACCCTTGAGTGGCGCTGTCTGTCGATGCGATTGTTGTAATGTGCTGGGCCGGTGGCTGGCGGCGTGAATGGTCTTGTGCATGTCATGTATGAAAGGTATGTGAATGGACTGTAAAACCTTGACGCGGCTTTACAGCTCACGAGCTGTGAGTCCTTGGTTCTGTTTTTTGTCCTTTCAGTTATTAAAAGTGCATTTCAGTGTTGTGAAATCTCTTGTAAATAAAATTTGATCTACTGAACCATCACTCACCCTCGTGCCAAATCCAACCAGTATGTGTGGTACAAATGTCAAAACCTGCTCCGCTGTAATCAGGCGCTGCAGCACACTTGTGACATGCTAGGTGTCTCAGGTGGGACCCCTATGATGAAGCATGCCACCAACTTGGTTGGTGGGTGAGGGGTCTTTTTCACATAACCTAAGTGCGTTTCGTTTCACAATTTTAGTGTTTGGCACATCACGGACGTACGTGGACACATCAAAATGATATATTGCAAAACTACCTGTGTTTGGGGGGGAGGGGGCACCTATGTTTTTGGTCATGGGTACGGGTTTATCTAGGGAAACCTACCAAACCCAGACATTTTGTAAAACTAGACACCCCAAGGAGTCCAGGGAGGTGTGGCTTGCGTGGATCCCCCAACATTTTCTTACCCAGACTCCTCTGCAAACCTCAAAATTTGCTTAAAAAAAGCATATGTTCCTGACTTTTCTTAGTAGGATCACCGCTCCAGCACACAATTCCTACTCCCCATCGTTCCCCTCAGTCTCCCAAGTAAAATGACACCTCACTTGTGTGAGTCCCCAAAACAGCCTAAAGATGTATAAAAGAAGAATATGTTCTTATCAACTCGCTGTGCTATCCCCTCTATCTCTACAAGTTTTTGGCCTTATTCTGTTGCAGGCACCTGGCCCACCCACACAAGTGAAGAGACTTGGGGGAACGCTGGGTGGAAGGAAATTTGTGGCTCCTCTCAGATTCCAGAACTCTCTGTCACCGAAATGTGAGGAAAAAAATTTTTTTTAGCCCAATTTTGAGGTTTGCAAAGGATTCTGGGTAACAGAACCTGGTGAGAGCCCCCCCAGTCACCCCGTCTTGGATTCCCCTAGGTCTCAAGTTTTCAAAAATTGACAGGTTTGGTAGGTTTCCCTAGGTGCCGGCTGAGCTAGAGGCCAAAATCCACAGGTAGGCACATCTGTTTTCTGTGGAAAAATGTGATGTGTCCACATTGTGTTTTGGAGCATTTCCTGTCGCGGGCACTAGGCCTACCCACACAAGTGAGGTACCATTTTTATCGGGAGACTTGGGGGAACATAGAATAGCAAAACAAGTTTTATTGCCCCTTAACTTTCTCTACATTTTCTCCTTCCAAATATAAGACAGTGTGTAAAAAAGACGTCTATTTGAGAAAAGCCCTGTAATTCACATGCTAGTATGGGCACCCCAGAATTCAGAGATGTGCAGATAACCGCTGCTCATCAACACCTTTTCTTGTGCCCATTTTGGAAATACAAAGGTTTTCTCTATACCTATTTTTGACTCTTTATATTTCAGCAAATGAATTGCTGTATACCCGGTATAGAATGAAAACCCACTGCAATGTGCAGCTCATTTATTGGCTCTGGGTGCCTAGGGTTCCTGATGAATCTACAAGCCCTATATATCCCCGCAACCAGAAGAGTCTAGCGGACGTAACAGTATAATGCTTTAAAAAATATGACATTGCAGGAAAAAGTTACAGAGTAAAACGTAGAGAAAAATTGCAGTTTTTTTACCTCAATTTCAATATTTTTTTATTTCAGTTGTTGTTTTCTGCAGGAAACCCTTGTAGGATCTACACAAATTACCCATTGCTGAATTCAGAATTGTGTCTACTTTACAGAAATGTTTAGGTTTCTGGGATCCAGCATTGGTTTCACACCCATTTCTGTCACTGACTGGAAGGAGGCTGAAAGCACAAAAAAATCGTAAACATGGGGTGTGTCCCAGTAAAATGCCAAACCTTTGCTGAAAAATTTAGTTTTCTGATTCAAGTCTGCCTGTTCCTGAAAGCTGGGACGCTGGTGATTTTAGCACCACAAACCCTTTGTTGATGCCATTTTCAGGGGAAAAAACACAAGCCTCCTTCAGGGGAACCCACAAAGTCTGGGTACTTCTAGAATCCCTAGGATGTTGGGAAAAAAGGACACAAATTTGGCGTGAGTAGCTTATGTGCACAAAAAGTTATGAGGGCCTAAGCGAGAACTCTTCCAAATAGGCAAAAAAAGGCCTGGCACAGGAGGGGGAAAAGGCCTGGCAGCGAAGGGGTTAATTATTCCTTTGCTCCTTAGTTCCTTTGTCCCTGAAGCCACATGTTCCTTCTTAACACATTCCTCCTCTGATGTGCATTCCTCCTCCGATCCTTGTTTAAGTAGCCACTCCTAAAACTGATCCTATTCATTTGCTCCATTTGAACAGATGAAAATTAGGACTAGTTTCATCCCAACTCGTCGCCAATTGTTACGTCTGTTTCATAAATAAACAGGAATGTGCTGATACCTCTGCATGAGATATATATTAAGATATTCCATAAACAGAAAACTGGTCAGTTCAGGTCACCGCTGCAACTCCACTCCCTCCAAAGCCAAAGATGTAAATTAGCACTTGTATAGCGCACTACTCACCCGTTAGGGTCTCAAGGCGCTGTATTCATACCGCTATGGAACCCCTCCTGGCTTTTTCCCTGTGAGGCACCCACTCCTGAGCACCCCCAGGGTGAAGCCAGGCATCCAAGCGCTGCTGTGGAGATTAAGCAAGCTATTGCCCAGAGTTGCAGAGTGGGACCCATGAATTAGATTAGGCACCGAGGTGAGAATTATCTGGTCAAGGGGAATTGAGCCCAAGACCTGCCGAAGCAGGACTTGAACCCTGGTCTTGAGCCAAATCTCTGCTTCAGGGTCTGCCGCTCTAACCATTGAGCCACACTTCTCCACAGATAGAACAGAACCTCAGCTGTGTCATACTACTGAATTGTATCTGACAGGTAACATAACAAAATGTCTGTTAAACATTTCAAAGAATTATGCAGTAGTTGCTGTCAGTTTCACAGAGGGCTTTGTACTTCGGCATTGTCTTTAAACACATAAGCAGGCACAGCATATGTTTAATATCAGAACATTATGCAGCTTAGTCTTGGTGTTTCCAGACCCTCCACCAGCTGACCTGCAAATGTCAAATGTGTTAATTAAATACAATTCAAATTTCTCGGTTTTACCACCTTGAGACCTTAGCTACAGTGTTGTACGTTTGTACTAAGCCCAAATACAGCGTCTCACAGGATCTCATGAGCATCTATGCAGCACACACTAAGGCTTTGACTCTGTATCCTTTATATGCATTTCACAGTGTACGTACTCAAAATTCAAATATGCCACTTAGTTCATCCTAAACAGTTATCCGAGAGGTTTCTATACTTTTTTCCAAGGAGACAGATTCTCAACTTACTTGGGTTTTATTTTCATGTCATGGTCCTCGACTTGCCTCTTTTTTTACAGCTTGAGACAGTCCACAATCTCTGCAGTCATGTTCTGCCTTTTATGATCAATTGTTTTTTTTTCTAATAATCAGCGCTGCTCCTCCTAGGGCGGCAGCTGCAAAACCTTTACAAGGAAACGTTTATTATCGTTTTCTTGTTAAGGGGAAGGGCCACAGTCTCTGATGAGCACTGACTGCACTCCCCCTCAGTGCACATGTATGTGTGTCTGGCTGTCTCGGGCCAGCCAAACACACATACGCACAGGGCTCTGTCCAGCCCGGCACTGTGTTGCTGGGCTGGAGAGAGCATGCACAGGCTCACAGTCTGCATGGGATGTCCTGAGCAGCAACGACAACAATCCAGATAAGTGATTTTTTTTCTCCAGGTATTTAATGTTTATTCTCCCTCCCTCCCTGTGTGCTGCCCCTTCAGCGTGCCACGAGCCGCAACTGCTAATAATGATGTACCCCAGCTCCACAACCCTCTGTTTCCCACTTATCTCCATGTTTCCCAGATTCCATGTTTCCTGTCATCGACTTTTCTGTTAGATATCATTTCTGTCAGGTGCATTTGTTTATCAGTTCAGTTGAGCACAAAAGCACCTAAATTGCATTAGCTTGTCAATCGAAATCCCATGACTGACTATCGGAGTCCTGAGGACTTGGAACAAAGAGGCATTCCTGCATCACCACCCTGCTTCACTTCCCCATTGACCAAATGAAGGGGACCAGTGACTCCCTGCTAAACTGCTAAGGTAGGAGATGAAGGACTAAGGGCTGTATTTATACTTTTTGGCGCACAACTGCACCAACGCAGTTGTGCGTCAAAAAATTTAACGCCGGCTAACGCCATTCCAAAGCGCCATGCGGGCGCCATATTTATGGAATGACGTTAGCCGGCAGAGCTGACTGGTGTGCGTCAAAAAAAATGACCCACACCAGGCAGCGCCGGCGTAGGGGAAAATGGAGCTTGGGCGTCAAAGAATGG